>NC_141098.1:30701023-32146023 GCF_041138505.1 Cibotium barometz
TTTGCAAGCATGTGGGGGGGACCCACCCCCCCATTCTCGCAAAGTTTGGTCCTTACCGGAGCATGTTTGGGTACGATGGTGTGGGGAAGGCCCGGATTTTCCATGGCCTCTTAAGCACCAAGGGACTTGAAAAACCCGCACTGGGCGCTAATTACCAATCCAAACATGCTCTGATTGTGACCAAACTTTGCAAGCATGTGGGGGGGACCCACCCCCATATGCTTGCAAGGTTTGGTCCCCATCGGAGCATGTTATGGGGAAGGCCCGGATTTTCCATGGCCTCTTAAGCACCAAGAGACTTGAAAAATCCAGACTGGGCGCTAATTACCAATCCAAACATGCTCTGATTGTGACCAAACTTTGCAAGCATGTGGGGGGGACCCACCCCCACATGCTTGCAAAGTTTGGTCCCCATCGGAGCATGTTTGGGCACGATGGTATGGGGAAGGCCCGGATTTTCCATGGCCTCTTAAGCACCAAGAGACTTCAAAAACCTGCACTGGGCACTAATTACCAATCCGAACATGCTCCGATTGTGACCAAACATTGCAAGCATGTGGGGGTGGGTGCCCCCCCCATGCTTGCAAAGTTTGGTCCCTATCGGAGCATGTTTGGGTACGATGGTATGGGGAAGGCCCGGATTTTCCATGGCCTCTTAAGCACCAAGAGACTTGAAAAACCCGCACTGGGCCCTAATTACCAATCCAAACATGCTCTGATTATGACCAAACTTTGCAAGCATGTGGGGGGGACCCACCCCCACATGCTTGCAAAGTTTGGTCCCCATCGGCGGAGCATGTTTGGGTACGATGGTATGGGCAAGGCCCGGATTTTCCATGGCCTCTTAAGCACCAAGAGACTTCAAAAATCCAGACTGGGCGCTAATTACCAATCCAAACATGCTCTGATTGTGACCAAACTTTGCAAGCATGTGGGGGGGACCCACCCCCACATGCTTGCAAAGTTTGGTCCCCATCGGAGCATGTTTGGGTACGATGGTATGGGGAAGGCCCGGATTTTCCATGGCCTCTTAAGCACCAAGAGACTTGAAAAATCCGGACTGGGCGCTAATACCAATCCAAACATGCTCTGATTGTGACCAAACTTTTCAAGCATGTGGGGGGGACCCACCCCCCCATTCTTGCAAAGTTTGCGGAACATTTTTGGGTACGATGGTATGGGGAAGGCCCGGATTTTCCATGACCTCTTAAGCACCAAGAGACTTCAAAAACCCGCACTGGGCCATAATTACCAATCCAAACATGCTCTGATTGTGACCAAACTTTGCAAGCATGTGGGGGGGACCCACCCCCACATGCTTGCAAAGTTTGGTCCCCATCGGATCATGTTTGGGTACGATGGTATGGGGAAGGCCCGGATTTTCCATGGCCTCTTAAGCACCAAGAGACTTTAAAAACCCGCATTGGGCGCTAATTACCAATCCAAACATGCTCTGATTGTGACCAAACTTTGCAAGCATGTGGCGGGGACCCACCCCCCCATTCTTGCAAAGTTTGGTCCCTACCGGAGCATGTTTGGGTACGATGGTATGGGGAAGGCCCAGATTTGCCATGGCCTCTTAAGCACCAAGAGACTTGAAAAACCCGCACTGGGCGCTAATTACCAATCCAAACATGCTCTGATTGTGACCAAACTTTGGAAGCATGTGGGGGGGACCCACCCCCACATGCTTGCAAAGTTTGGTCCCTATCGGAGCATGTTTGGGTACGATGGTATGGGGAAGGCCCGAATTTTCCATGGCCTCTTAAGCACCACGAGACTTGAAAAATACGGACTGGGCGCTAATTACCAATCCAAACATGCTCTGATTGTGACCAAACTTTGCAAGCATGTGGGGGGGACCCACCCCCACATGCTTGCAAAGTTTGGTCCCCATCGGAGCATGTTTGGGTACGATGGTATGGGGAAGGCCGGATTTTCCATGGCCTCTTAAGCACCAAGAGACTTGAAAAACCCGCACTGGGCCCTAATTACCAATCCAAACATGCTCTGATTATGACCAAACTTTGCAAGCATGTGGGGGGGACCCACCCCCACATGCTTGCAAAGTTTGGTCCCCATCGGCGGAGCATGTTTGGGTACGATGGTATGGGCAAGGCCCGGATTTTCCATGGCCTCTTAAGCACCAAGAGACTTCAAAAATCCAGACTGGGCGCTACTTACCAATCCAAACATGCTCTGATTGTGACCAAACTTTGGAAGCATGTGGGGGGGACCCACCCCCACATGCTTGTAAAGTTTGGTCCCCATCGGAGCATGTTTGGATTGGTAATTAGCGCCCAATCCGGATTTTTGAAGTCTCTTGGTGCTTAAGAGGCCATGGAAAATCCGAGCCTTCCCCATACCATCGTACCAACCCCACATGCTTGCAAAGTTTGGTCCCCATCGGAGCATGTTTGGGTATGATGGTATGGGGAAGGCCCGGATTTTCCATGGCCTCTTAAGCACCAAGAGACTTCGAAAAACCGCATTGGGCGCTAATTACCAATCCAAACATGCTCTGATTGTGACCAAACTTTGCAAGCATGTGGGGGGGGCCCACCCCCCCATTCTTGCAAAGTTTGGTCCCTACCGGAGCATGTTTGGGTACGATGGTATGGGGAAGGCCCGGATTTTCCATGGCCTCTTAAGCACCAAGAGACTTGAAAAACCCACACTGGGCGCTAATTACCAATCCAAACATGCTCTGATTGTAACCAAACTTTGCAAGCATGTGGGGGGGACCCACCTTCATATGCTTGCAAAGTTTGGTCCCCATCGGAGCATGTTTGGGTACGATGGTATAGGGAAGGCCCGGATTTTCCATGGCCTCTTAAGCACCAAGAGACTTGAAAAATCCGGACTGGGCGCTAATACCAATCCAAACATGCTCTGATTGTGACCAAACTTTTCAAGCATGTGGGGGGGACCCACCCCCCCATTCTTGCAAAGTTTGCGGAACATTTTTGGGTACGATGGTATGGGGAAGGCCCGGATTTTCCATGACCTCTTAAGCACCAAGAGACTTCAAAAACCCGCACTGGGCCATAATTACCAATCCAAACATGCTCTGATTGTGACCAAACTTTGCAAGCATGTGGGGGGGACCCACCCCCACATGCTTGCAAAGTTTGGTCCCCATCGGATCATGTTTGGGTACGATGGTATGAGGAAGGCCCGGATTTTCCATGGCCTCTTAAGCACCAAGAGACTTTAAAAACCCGCATTGGGCGCTAATTACAAATCCAAACATGCTCTGATTGTGACCAAACTTTGCAAGCATGTGGGGGGGACCCACCCCCCCATTCTTGCAAAGGTTGGTCCCTACTGGAGCATGTTTGGGTACGATGGTATGGGGAAGGCCCAGATTTGCCATGGCCTCTTAAGCACCAAGAGACTTGAAAAACCCGCACTGGGCGCTAATTACCAATCCAAACATGCTCTGATTGTGACCAAACTTTGGAAGCATGTGGGGGGGACCCACCCCCACATGCTTGCAAAGTTTGGTCCCTATCGGAGCATGTTTGGGTACGATGGTATGGGGAAGGCCCGGATTTTCCATGGCCTCTTAAGCACCAAGAGACTTGAAAAATACGGACTGGGCGCTAATTACCAATCCAAACATGCTCTGATTGTGACCAAACTTTGCAAGCATGTGGGGGGGACCCACCCCCACATGCTTGCAAAGTTTGGTCCCCATCCGAGCATGTTTGGGTACGATGGTATGGGGAAGGCCCGGATTTTCCATGGCCTCTTAAGCACCAAGAGACTTCAAAAATCCGGACTCGGCGCTAATTACCAATCTAAACATGCTGTGATTGTGACCAAACTTTGCAAGCATGTGGGGGTGGGTGCCCCCCCCATGCTTGCAAAGTTTGGTCCCTATCGGAGCATGTTTGGGTACGATGGTATGGGGAAGGCCCGGATTTTCCATGGCCTCTTAAGCACCAAGAGACTTGAAAAACCCGCACTGGGCGCTAATTACCAATCCAAACATGCTCTGATTGTGACCAAACTTTGCAAGCATGTGGGGGGGACCCACCCCCACATGCTTGCAAAGTTTGGGCCCCATCGGCGGAGCATGTTTGGGTACGATGGTATGGGGAAGGCCCGGATTTTCCATGGCCTCTTAAGCACCAAGAGACTTCAAAATCCCGCATTGGGCGCTAATTATCAATCCAAACATGCTCTGATTGTGACCAAACTTTGCAAGCATGTGGGGGGGACCCACCCCCCATTCTTGCAAAGTTTGGTCCCCTACTGGAGCATGTTTGGGTACGATGGTATGGGGAAGGCCCGGATTTTCCATGGCCTCTTAAGCACCAAGAGACTTGAAAAATCCGCACTGGGCACTAATTACGAATCCAAACATGCTCTGATTGTGACCAAACTTTGCAAGCATGTGGGGGGGACCCACCCCCATATGCTTGCAAAGTTTGGTCCCCATCGGAGCATGTTTGGGTACGATGGTATGGGGAAGGCCCGGATTTTCCATGGCCTCTTAAGCACCAAGAGACTTGAAAAATCCGGACTGGGCCCTAATTACCAATCCAAACATGCTCTGATTGTGACCAAACTTTGCAAGCATGTGGGGGGGACCCACCCCCACATGCTTGCACAGATTGGTCCCCATCAGAGCATGTTTGGGTACGATGGTATGGGGAAGCCCCGGATTTTCCATGGCCTCTTAAGCACCAAGAGACTTCAAAAACCCGCACTGGGCGCTAATTACCAATCCAAACATGCTCTGATTGTGACCAAACTTTGCAAGCATGTGGGGGGGACCCACCCCCACATGCTTGCAAAGTTTGGTCCCCATCGGCGGAGCATGTTTGGGTACGATGGTATGGGGAAGGCCCGGATTTTCCATGGCGTCTTAAGCACCTAGAGACTTGAAGAACCCGCACTGGGCGCTAATTACCAATCCAAACATGCTCTGATTGTGACCAAACTTTGCAAGCATGTGAGCCCACCCCCACAGGCTTGCAAAGTTTGGTCCCCATCGGAGCATGTTTGGGTACGATGGTATGGGGAAGGCCCGGATTCTCCATGGCCTCTTAAGCACCAAGAGACTTGAAAAATCCGGACTGGGCGCTAATTACCAATCCAAACATGCTCTGATTGTGACCAAACTTTGCAAGCATGTGGGGGGGGCCCACCCCCACATGCTTGCATAGTTTGGTCCCCATCGGAGCATGTTTGGGTACGATGGCATGGGAAAGGCCCGGATTTTCCATGGCCTCTTAAGCACCAAGAGACTTCAAAAACCCGCATTGGGCGCTAATTACCAATCCAAACATGCTCTGATTGTGACTAAACTTTGCAAGCATGTGGGGGGGACCCACCCCCCCATTCTTGCAAAGTTTGGTCCTTACCGGAGCATGTTTGGGTACGATGGTGTGGGGAAGGCCCGGATTTTCCATGGCCTCTTAAGCACCAAGGGACTTGAAAAACCCGCACTGGGCGCTAATTACCAATCCAAACATGCTCTGATTGTGACCAAACTTTGCAAGCATGTGGGGGGGACCCACCCCCATATGCTTGCAAGGTTTGGTCCCCATCGGAGCATGTTATGGGGAAGGCCCGGATTTTCCATGGCCTCTTAAGCACCAAGAGACTTGAAAAATCCAGACTGGGCGCTAATTACCAATCCAAACATGCTCTGATTGTGACCAAACTTTGCAAGCATGTGGGGGGGACCCACCCCCACATGCTTGCAAAGTTTGGTCCCCATCGGAGCATGTTTGGGCACGATGGTATGGGGAAGGCCCGGATTTTCCATGGCCTCTTAAGCACCAAGAGACTTCAAAAACCTGCACTGGGCACTAATTACCAATCCGAACATGCTCTGATTGCGACCAAACATTGCAAGCATGTGGGGGTGGGTGCCCCCCCCATGCTTGCAAAGTTTGGTCCCTATCGGAGCATGTTTGGGTACGATGGTATGGGGAAGGCCCGGATTTTCCATGGCCTCTTAAGCACCAAGAGACTTGAAAAACCCGCACTGGGCCCTAATTACCAATCCAAACATGCTCTGATTATGACCAAACTTTGCAAGCATGTGGGGGGGACCCACCCCCACATGCTTGCAAAGTTTGGTCCCCATCGGCGGAGCTTGTTTGGGTACGATGGTATGGGCAAGGCCCGGATTTTCCATGGCCTCTTAAGCACCAAGAGACTTCAAAAATCCAGACTGGGCGCTAATTACCAATCCAAACATGCTCTGATTGTGACCAAACTTTGCAAGCATGTGGGGGCGACCCACCCCCACATGCTTGCAAAGTTTGGTCCCCATCCGAGCATGTTTGGGTACGATGGTATGGGGAAAGCCCGGATTTTCCATGGCCTCTTAAGCACCAAGAGACTTGAAAAATCCGGACTGGGCGCTAATACCAATCCAAACATGCTCTGATTGTGACCAAACTTTTCAAGCATGTGGGGGGGACCCACCCCCCCATTCTTGCAAAGTTTGCGGAACATTTTTGGGTACGATGGTATGGGGAAGGCCCGGATTTTCCATGACCTCTTAAGCACCAAGAGACTTCAAAAACCCGCACTGGGCCATAATTACCAATCCAAACATGCTCTGATTGTGACCAAACTTTGCAAGCATGTGGGGGGGACCCACGCGCACATGCTTGCAAAGTTTGGTCCCCATCGGATCATGTTTGGGTACGATGGTATGGGGAAGGCCCGGATTTTCCATGGCCTCTTAAGCACCAAGAGACTTTAAAAACCCGCATTGGGCGCTAATTACCAAACCAAACATGCTCTGATTGTGACCAAACTTTGCAAGCATGTGGGGGGGACCCACCCCCCCATTCTTGCAAAGTTTGGTCCCTACCGGAGCATGTTTGGTATGATGGTCTGGGGAAGGCCCGGATTTCCCAAGGCCTCTTAAGCACCAAGAGACTTGAAAAACCCGCACTGGGCGCTAATTACCAATCCAAACATGCTCTGATTGTGACTAAACTTTGCAAGCATGTGGGGGGGACCCACCCCCACATGCTTGCAAAGTTTGGTCCCTATCGGAGCATGTTTGGGTACGATGGTATGGGGAAGGCCCGGATTTTCCATGGCCTCTTAAGCACCAAGAGACTTGAAAAATCCGGACTGGGCGCTAATTACCAATCCAAACATGCTTACGATGGTATGGGGAAGGCCCGGATTTTCCATGGCCTCTTAAGCACCAAGAGACTTCAAAAACCCGCACTGGGCGCTAATTACCAATCTAAACATGCTCTGATTGTGACCAAACTTTGCAAGCATGTGGGGGTGGGTGCCCCCCCCATGCTTGCAAAGTTTGGTCCCTATCGGAGCATGTTTGGGTACGATGGTATGGGGAAGGCCCGGATTTTCCATGGCCTCTTAAGCACCAAGAGACTTGAAAAACCCGCACTGGGCGCTAATTACCAATCCAAACATGCTCTGATTGTGACCAAACTTTGCAAGCATGTGGGGGGGACCCACCCTCACATGCTTGCAAAGTTTGGTCCCCATCGGCGGAGCATGTTTGGGTACGATGGTATGGGGAAGGCCCGGATTTTCCATGGCCTCTTAAGCACCAAGAGACTTCAAAATCCCGCATTGGGCGCTAATTATCAATCCAAACATGCTCTGATTGTGACCAAACTTTGCAAGCATGTGGGGGGGACCCACCCCCCATTCTTGCAAAGTTTGGTCCCCTACTGGAGCATGTTTGGGTACGATGGTATGGGGAAGGCCCGGATTTTCCATGGCCTCTTAAGCACCAAGAGACTTGAAAAATCCGCACTGGGCACTAATTACGAATCCAAACATGCTCTGATTGTGACCAAACTTTGCAAGCATGTGGGGGGGACCCACCCCCATATGCTTGCAAAGTTTGGTCCCCATCGGAGCATGTTTGGGTACGATGGTATGGGGAAGGCCCGGATTTTCCATGGCCTCTTAAGCACCAAGAGACTTGAAAAATCCGAACTGGGCGCTAATTACCAATCCAAACATGCTTTGATTGTGACCAAACTTTGCAAGCATGTGGGGGGGACCCACCCCCACATGCTTGCAAAGTTTGGTCCCCATCGGAGCATGTTTGGGTACGATGGTATGGGGAAGGCCCGGATTTTCCATGGCCTCTTAAGCACCAAGAGACTTCAAAAACCCGCACTGGGCGTTAATAACCAATCCAAACATGCTCTGATTGTGACCAAACTTTGCAAGCATGTGGGGGTGGGTGTCCCCCCCATGCTTGCAAAGTTTGGTCCCTATCGGAGCATGTTTGGGTACAATGGTAAGGGGAAGGCCCCGATTTGCCATGGCCTCTTAAGCACCAAGAGACTTGAAAAACCCGCACACTGGGCGCTAATTACCAATCCAAACATGCTCTGATTGTGACCAAACCTTGCAAGCATGTGGGGGGACCCACCCCCAGATGCTTGCAAAGTTTGGTCCCCATCGGAGCATGTTTGGGTACGATGGTATCGGAAAGGCCCGGATTTTCCATGGCCTCTTAAGCACCAAGAGACTTGAAAAATCCGGACTGGGCGCTAATTACCAATCCAAATATGCTCTGATTGTGACCAAACTTTGCAAGCATGTGGGGGGGACGCACCCCCACATGCTTGCAAAGTTTGGTCCCCATCGGCGGAGCATGTTTGGGTACGATGGTATGGGGAAGGCCCGGATTTTCCATGGCCTCTTAAGCACCAAGAGACTTTAAAAATCCGGACTGGGCGCTAATTACCAATCCAAACATGCTCTGATTGTGACCAAACTTTGCAAGCATGTGGGGGGGACCCACCCCCACATGCTTGCAAAGTTTGGTCCCCATCGGAGCATGTTTGGGTACGATGGTATGGGGAAGGCCCGGATTTTCCATGGCCTCTTAAGCACCAAGAGACTTCAAAAACCCGCATTGGGCGCTAATTATCAATCCAAACATGCTCTGATTGTGACCAAACTTTGCAAGCATGTGGGGGGGACCCACCCCCCCATTCTTGCAAAGTTTGGTCCCCTATTGGAGCATGTTTGGGTACGATGGTATGGGGAACGCCCGGATTTTCCATGGCCTCTTAAGCACCAAGAGACTTGAAAAACCCGCACTGGGCAGTAATTATGAATCCAAACATGCTCTGATTTTGACCAAACTTTGCAAGCATGTGGGGGGGACCCACCCCCATATGCTTGCAAAGTTTGGTCCCTATCGGAGCATGTTTGGGTACGATAGTATGGGGAAGGCCCGGATTTTCCATGGCCTCTTAAGCACCAAGAGACTTCAAAAACCCGCACTGGGCCCTAATTACCAATCTAAACATGCTCTGATTGTGACCAAACTTTGCAAGCATGTGGGGGGGACCCACCCCCACATGCTTGCAAGGTTTGGTCCCCATCCGAGCATGTTTGGGTACGATGGTATGGGGAAGGCCCGGATTTTCCATGGCCTCTTAAGCACCAAGAGACTTTAAAAACCCGCATTGGGCGCTAATTACCAAACCAAACATGCTCTGATTGTGACCAAACTTTGCAAGCATGTGGGGGGGACCCACCCCCCCATTCTTGCAAAGTTTGGTCCCTACCGGAGCATGTTTGGTACGATGGTCTGGGGAAGGCCCGGATTTCCCATGGCCTCTTAAGCACCAAGAGACTTGAAAAACCCGCACTGGGCGCTAATTACCAATCCAAACATGCTCTGATTGTGACCAAACTTTGGAAGCATGTGGGGGGGACCCACCCCCACATGCTTGCAAAGTTTGGTCCCTATCGGAGCATGTTTGGGTACGATGGTATGGGGAAGGCCCGGATTTTCCATGGCCTCTTAAGCACCAAGAGACTTGAAAAATCCGGACTGGGCGCTAATTACCAATCCAAACATGCTTACGATGGTATGGGGAAGGCCCGGATTTTCCATGGCCTCTTAAGCACCAAGAGACTTCAAAAACCCGCACTGGGCGCTAATTACCAATCCAAACATGCTCTGATTGTGACCAAACTTTGCAAGCATGTGGGGGTGGGTGCCCCCCCCATGCTTGCAAAGTTTGGTCCCTATCAGAGCATGTTTGGGTACGATGGTATGGGGAAGGCCCGGATTTTCCATGGCCTCTTAAGCACCAAGAGACTTGAAAAACCCGCACTGGGCGCTAATTACCAATCCAAACATGCTCTGATTGTGACCAAACTTTGCAAGCATGTGGGGGGGACCCACCCCCACATGCTTGCAAAGTTTGGTCCCCATCGGCGGAGCATGTTTGGGTACGATGGTATGGGGAAGGCCCGGATTTTCCATGGCCTCTTAAGCACCAAGAGACTTCTAAATCCCGCATTGGGCGCTAATTATCAATCCAAACATGCTCTGATTGTGACCAAACTTTGCAAGCATGTGGGGGGGACCCACCCCCCATTCTTGCAAAGTTTGGTCCCCTACTGGAGCATGTTTGGGTACGATGGTATGGGGAAGGCCCGGATTTTCCATGGCCTCTTAAGCACCAAGAGACTTGAGAAATCCGGACTGGGCGCTAATTACCAATCCAAACATGCTTTGATTGTGACCAAACTTTGCAAGCATGTGGGGGGGACCCACCCCCACATGCTTGCAAAGTTTGGTCCCCCTCGGAGCATGTTTGGGTACGATGGTATGGGGAAGGCCCGGATTTTCCATGGCCTCTTAAGCACCAAGAGACTTCAAAAACCGGCACTGGGCGTTAATAACCAATCCAAACATGCTCTGATTGTGACCAAACTTTGCAAGCATGTGGGGGTGGGTGTCCCCCCCATGCTTGCAAAGTCTGGTCCCTATCGGAGCATGTTTGGGTACAATGGTAAGGGAAAGGCCCGGATTTTCCATGGCCTCTTAAGCACCAAGAGACTTGAAAAACCCGCACACTGGGCGCTAATTACCAATCCAAACATGCTCTGATTGTGACCAAACTTTGCAAGCATGTGGGGGGACCCACCCCCACATGCTTGCAAAGTTTGGTCCCCATCGGAGCATGTTTGGGTACGATGGTATGGGAAAGGCCCGGATTTTCCATGGCCTCTTAAGCACCAAGAGACTTGAAAAATCCGGACTGGGCGCTAATTACCAATCCAAACATGCTCTGATTGTGACCAAACTTTGCAAGCATGTGGGGGGGACCCACCCCCACATGCTTGCAAAGTTTGGTCCCCATCGGCGGAGCATGTTTGGGTACGATGGTATGGGGAAGGCCCGGATTTTCCATGGCCTCTTAAGCACCAAGAGACTTTAAAAATCCGGACTGGGCGCTAATTACCAATCCAAACATGCTCTGATTGTGACCAAACTTTGCAAGCATGTGGGGGGGACCCACCCCCACATGCTTGCAAAGTTTGGTCCCCATCGGAGCATGTTTGGGTACGATGGTATGGGGAAGGCCCGGATTTTCCATGGCCTCTTAAGCACCAAGAGACTTCAAAAACCCATGGGCGCTAATTATCAATCCAAACATGCTCTGATTGTGACCAAACTTTGCAAGCATGTGGGGGGGACCCACCCCCCCATTCTTGCAAAGTTTGGTCCCCTACTGGAGCATGTTTGGGTACGATGGTATGGGGAAGGCCCGGATTTTCCATGGCCTCTTAAGCACCAAGAGACTTGAAAAACCCGCACTGGGCAGTAATTATGAATCCAAACATGCTCTGATTGTGACCAAACTTTGCAAGCATGTGGGGGGGACCCACCCCCATATGCTTGCAAAGTTTGGTCCCTATCGGAGCATGTTTGGGTACAATAGTATGGGGAAGGCCCGGATTTTCCATGGCCTCTTAAGCACGAAGAGACTTCAAAAACCCTCACTGGGCGCTAATTACCAATCCAAACATGCTCTGATTGTGACCAAACTTTGCAAGCATGTGGGGGTGGGTGCTCCCCCCATGGTTGCAAACTTTGGTCCCTATCGGAGCATGTTTGGGTACGATGGTATGGGGAAGGCCCGGATTTTCCATGGCCTCTTAAGCACCAAGAGACTTCAAAAACCCGCACTGGGCGCTAATTACCAATCCAAACATGTTCTGATTGTGACCAAACTTTGCAAGCATGTGGGGGTGGGTGCCCCCCCCATGCTTGCAAAGTTTGGTCCCTATTGGAGCATGTTTGGGTACGATGGTATGGGGAAGGCCCGGATTTTCCATGGCCTCTTAAGCACCAAGAGACTTGAAAAACCCGCACACTGGGCGCTAATTACCAATCCAAACATGCTCTGATTATGACCAAAATTTGCAAGCATGTGGGGGGGACCCACCCCCACATGCTTGCAAAGTTTGGTCCCCACCATCGGAGCATGTTTGGGTACGATGGTATGGGGAAGGCCCGGATTTTCCATGGCCTCTTAAGCACCAAGAGACTTCAAAAATCCGGACTAGGCGCTAATTACCAATCCAAACATGCTCTGATTGTGACCAAACTTTGCAAGCATGTGGGGGGGACCCACCCCCACATGCTTGCAAAGTTTGGTCCCCATCGGAGCATGTTTGGATTGGTAATTAGCGCCCAGTCCGGATTTTTGAAGTCTCTTGGTGCTTAAGAGGCCATGGAAAATCCGGGCCTTCCCCATACCATCGTACCACCCCCACATGCTTGCAAAGTTTGGTCCCCATCGGAGCATGTTTGGGTATGATGGTATGGGGAAGGCCCGGATTCTCCATGGCCTCTTAAGTACCAAGAGACTTCAAAAACCCGCATTGGGCGCTAATTACCAATCCAAACATGCTCTGATTGTGACCAAACTTTGCAAGCATGTGGGGGGGATCCACCCCCCCATTCTTGGAAAGTTTGGTCCCTACCGGAGCATGTTTGGGTACGATGGTATGGGGAAGGCCCGGATTTTCCATGGCCTCTTAAGCACCAAGAGACTTGAAAAACCCGCACTGGGCGCTAATTACCAATCCAAACATGCTCTGATTGTGACCAAACTTTGCAAGCATGTGGGGGGAACCCACCCCCACATGCTTGCAAAGTTTGGTCCCCATCGGAGCATGTTTGGGTACGATGGTATGGGGAAGGCCCGGATTTTCCATGGCCTCTTAAGCACCAAGAGACTTGAAAAATCCGGACTGGGCGCTAATTACCAATCCAAACATGCTCTGATTGTGACCAAACTTTGCAAGCATGTGGGGGTGGGTGCCCCCCCCATGCTTGCAAAGTTTGGTCCCTATTGGAGCATGTTTGGGTACGATGGTATGGGGAAGGCCCGGATTTTCCATGGCCTCTTAAGCACCAAGAGACTTGAAAAACCCGCACACTGGGCGCTAATTACCAATCCAAACATGCTCTGATTATGACCAAAATTTGCAAGCATGTGGGGGGGACCCACCCCCACATGCTTGCAAAGTTTGGTCCCCACCATCGGAGCATGTTTGGGTACGATGGTATGGGGAAGGCCCGGATTTTCCATGGCCTCTTAAGCACCAAGAGACTTGAAAAATCCGGACTGGGCGCTAATTACCAATCCAAACATGCTCTGATTGTGACCAAACTTTGCAAGCATGTGGGGGGGACCCACTCCCCATTCTTGCAAAGTTTGGTCCCCATCGGAGCATGTTTGGGTACGATGGTATGGGGAAGGCCCGGATTTTCCATGGCCTCTTAAGCACCAAGAGACTTGAAAAATCCGGACTGGGCGCTAATTACCAATCCAAACATGCTCTGATTGTGACCAAACTTTGCAAGCATGTGGGGGGGACCCACCCCCCATTCTTGCAAAGTTTGGTCCCCTACTGGAGCATGTTTGGGTACGATGGTATGGGGAAGGCCCGGATTTTCCATGGCCTCTTAAGCACCAAGAGACTTGAAAAATCCGCACTGGGCACTAATTACGAATCCAAACATGCTCTGATTGTGACCAAACTTTGCAAGCATGTGGGGGGACCCACCCCCATATGCTTGCAAAGTTTGGTCCCCATCGGAGCATGTTTGGGTACGATGGTATGGGGAAGGCCCGGATTTTCCATGGCCTCTTAAGCACCAAGAGACTTGAAAAATCCGGACTGGGCGCTAATTACCAATCCAAACATGCTTTGATTGTGACCAAACTTTGCAAGCATGCGGGGGGGACCCACCCCCACATGCTTGCAAAGTTTGGTCCCCATCGGAGCATGTTTGGGTACGATGGTATGGGGAAGGCCCGGATTTTCCATGGCCTCTTAAGCACCAAGAGACTTCAAAAACCCGCACTGGGCGTTAATAACCAATCCAAACATGCTCTGATTGTGACCAAACTTTGCAAGCATGTGGGGGTGGGTGTCCCCCCCATGCTTGCAAAGTTTGGTCCCTATCGGAGCATGTTTGGGTACAATGGTAAGGGGAAGGCCCGGATTTTCCATGGCCTCTTAAGCACCAAGAGACTTGAAAAACCCGCACACTGGGCGCTAATTACCAATCCAAACATGCTCTGATTGTGACCAAACTTTGCAAGCATGTGGGGGGGATCCATCCCCACATGCTTGCAAAGTTTGGTCCCCATCGGAGCATGTTTGGGTACGATGGTATGGGAAAGGCCCGGATTTTCCATGGCCTCTTAAGCACCAAGAGACTTGAAAAATCCGGACTGGGCGCTAATTACCAATCCAAATATGCTCTGATTGTGACCAAACTTTGCAAGCATGTGGGGGGGACCCACCCCCACATGCTTGCAAAGTTTGGTCCCCATCGGCGGAGCATGTTTGGGTACGATGGTATGGGGAAGGCCCGGATTTTCCATGGCCTCTTAAGCACCAAGAGACTTTAAAAATCCAGACTGGGCACTAATTACCAATCCAAACATGCTCTGATTGTGACCAAACTTTGCAAGCATGTGGGGGGGACCCACCCCCACATGCTTGCAAAGTTTGGTCCCCATCGGAGCATGTTTGGGTACGATGGTATGGGGAAGGCCCGGATTTTCCATGGCCTCTTAAGCACCAAGAGACTTGAAAAATCCGGACTGGGCGCTAATACCAATCCAAACATGCTCTGATTGTGACCAAACTTTTCAAGCATGTGGGGGGGACCCACCCCCCCATTCTTGCAAAGTTTGCGGAACATTTTTGGGTACGATGGTATGGGGAAGGCCCGGATTTTCCATGACCTCTTAAGCACCAAGAGACTTCAAAAACCCGCACTGGGCCATAATTACCAATCCAAACATGCTCTGATTGTGACCAAACTTTGCAAGCATGTGGGGGGGACCCACGCGCACATGCTTGCAAAGTTTGGTCCCCATCGGATCATGTTTGGGTACGATGGTATGGGGAAGGCCCGGATTTTCCATGGCCTCTTAAGCACCAAGAGACTTTAAAAACCCGCATTGGGCGCTAATTACCAATCCAAACATGCTCTGATTGTGACCAAACTTTGCAAGCATGTGGGGGGGACCCACCCCCCCATTCTTGCAAAGTTTGGTCCCTACCGGAGCATGTTTGGGTACGATGGTATGGGGAAGGCCCAGATTTGCCATGGCCTCTTAAGCACCAAGAGACTTGAAAAACCCGCACTGGGCGCTAATTACCAATCCAAACATGCTCTGATTGTGACCAAACTTTGGAAGCATGTGGGGGAGACCCACCCCCACATGCTTGCAAAGTTTGGTCCCTATCGGAGCATGTTTGGGTACGATGGTATGGGGAAGGCCCGGATTTTCCATGGCCTCTTAAGCACCACGAGACTTGAAAAATACGGACTGGGCGCTAATTACCAATCCAAACATGCTCTGATTGTGACCAAACTTTGCAAGCATGTGGGGGGGACCCACCCCCACATGCTTGCAAAGTTTGGTCCCCATCGGAGCATGTTTGGGTACGATGGTATGGGGAAAATCCGGGCCTCTTAAGCACCAAGAGACTTCAAAAATCCGGACTGGGCGCTAATTACCAATCTAAACATGCTGTGATTGTGACCAAACTTTGCAAGCATGTGGGGGTGGGTGCCCCCCCCATGCTTGCAAAGTTTGGTCCCTATCGGAGCATGTTTGGGTACGATGGTATGGGGAAGGCCCGGATTTTCCATTGCCTCTTAAGCACCAAGAGACTTGAAAAACCCGCACTGGGCGCTAATTACCAATCCAAACATGCTCTGATTGTGACCAAACTTTGCAAGCATGTGGGGGGGACCCACCCCCACATGCTTGCAAAGTTTGGTCCCCATCGGCGGAGCATGTTTGGGTACGATGGTATGGGGAATGCCCGGATTTTCCATGGTCTCTTAAGCACCAAGAGACTTCAAAATCCCGCAGTGGGCGCTAATTATCAATCCAAACATGCTCTGATTGTGACCAAACTTTGCAAGCATGTGGGGGGGACCCACCCCCCATTCTTGCAAAGTTTGGTCCCCTACTGGAGCATGTTTGGGTACGATGGTATGGGGAAGGCCCGGATTTTCCATGGCCTCTTAAGCACCAAGAGACTTCAAAAACCCGCACGGGGCACAAATTACGAATCCAAACATGCTCTGATTGTGACCAAACTTTGCAAGTATGTGGGGGGGACCCACCCCCATATGCTTGCAAAGTTTGGTCTCCATCGGAGCATGTTTGGGTACGATGGTATGGGGAAGGCCCGGATTTTCCATGGCCTCTTAAGCACCAAGAGACTTGAAAAATCCGGACTGCGCGCTAATTACCAATCCAAACATGCTTTGATTGTGACCAAACTTTGCAAGCATGTGGGGGGGACCCACCCCCACATGCTTGCAAAGTTTGGTCCCCATCGGCGGAGCATGTGGGGGTGGTACGATGGTATGGGGAAGGCCCGGATTTTCCATGGCCTTTTAAGCACCAAGAGACTTGAAAAATCCGGACTGGGCACTAATTACCAATCCAAACATGCTCTGATTGTGACCAAACTTTGCAAGCATGTGGGGGGGACCCACCCCCCCATTCTTGCAAAGTTTGCGGAGCATGTTTGGGTACGATGTTATGGGGAAGGCTCGGATTTTCCATGACCTCTTAAGCACCAAGAGACTTCAAAAACCCGCACTGGGCCCTAATTACCAATCCAAACATACTCTGATTGTGACCAAACTTTGCAAGCATGTGGGGGGGACCCACCCCCACATGCTTGCAAGGTTTGGTCCCCATCAGAGCATGTTTGGGTACGATGGTATGGGGAAGGCCCGGATTTTCAATGGCCTCTTAAGCACCAAGAGACTTTAAAAACCCGCATTGGGCGCTAATTACCAAACCAAACATGCTCTGATTGTGACCAAACTTTGCTTACCGGAGCATGTTTGGTACGATGGTCTGGGGAAGGCCCGGATTTTCCATGGCCTCTTAAGCACCAAGAGACTTGAAAAACCCGCACTGGGCGCTAATTACCAATCCAAACATGCTCTGATTGTGACCAAACTTTGCAAGCATGTGGGGGGGACCCACCCCCACATGCTTGCAAAGTTTGGTCCCCATCGGCGGAGCATGTTTGGGTACGATGGTATGGGGAAGGCCCGGATTTTCGATGGCCTCTTAAGCACCAAGAGACTTCAAAATCCCGCATTGGGCACTAATTATCAATCCAAACATGCTCTGATTGTGACCAAACTTTGCAAGCATGTGGGGGGGACCCACCCCCCATTCTTGCAAAGTTTGGTCCCCTACTGGAGCATGTTTGGGTACGATGGTATGGGGAAGGCCCGGATTTTCCATGGCCTCTTAAGCACCAAGAGACTTGAAAAATCCGCACTGGGCAGTAATTATGAATCCAAACATGCTCTGATTGTGACCAAACTTTGCAAGCATGTGGGGGGGACCCACACCCATATGCTTGCAAAGTTTGGTCCCCATCGGAGCATGTTTGGGTACGATGGTATGGGGAAGGCCCGGATTTTCCATGGCCTCTTAAGCACCAAGAGACTTGAAAAATCCGGACTGGGCGCTAATTACCAATCCAAACATGCTTTGATTGTGACCAAAATTTGCAAGCATGTGGGGGGGACCCACCCCCACATGCTTGCAAAGTTTGGTCCCCATCGGAGCATGTTTGGGTACGATGGTATGGGGAACGCCCGGATTTTCCATGGCCTCTTAAGCACCAAGAGACTTCAAAAACCCGCACTGGGCGTTAATAACCAATCCAAACATGCTCTGATTGTGACCAAACTTTGCAAGCATGTGGGGGTGGGTGTCCCCCCCATGCTTGCAAAGTTTGGTCCCTATCGGAGCATGTTTGGGTACAATGGTAAGGGGAAGGCCCCGATTTTCCATGGCCTCTTAAGCACCCAGAGACTTGAAAAACCCGCACACTGGGCGCTAATTACCAATCCAAACATGCTCTGATTGTGACCAAACTTTGCAAGCATGTGGGGGGACCCACCCCCACATGCTTGCAAAGTTTGGTCCCCATCGGAGCATGTTTGGGTACGATGGTATGGGAAAGGCCCGGATTTTCCATGGCCTCTTAAGCACCAAGAGACTTGAAAAATCCGGACTGGGCACTAATTACCAATCCAAACATGCTCTGATTGTGACCAAACTTTGCAAGCATGTGGGGGGACCCACCCCCACATGCTTGCAAAGTTTGGTCCCCATCGGCGGAGCATGTTTGGGTACGATGGTATGGGGAAGGACCCGAATTTTCCATGGCCTCTTAAGCACCAAGAGACTTTAAAAATCCGGACTGGGCGCTAATTACCAATCCAAACATGCTCTGATTGTGACCAAACTTTGCAAGCATGTGGGGGGGACCCACCCCCACATGCTTGCAAAGTTTGGTCCCCATCGGAGCATGTTTGGGTACGATGGTATGGGGAAGGCCCGGATTTTCCATGGCCTCTTAAGCACCAAGAGACTTCAAAAACCCGCATTGGGCGCTAATTATCAATCCAAACATGCTCTGATTGTGACCAGACTTTGCAAGCATGTGGGGGGGACCCACCCCCCCATTCTTGCAAAGTTTGGTCCCCTACTGGAGCATGTTTGGGTACGATGGTATGGGGAACGCCCGGATTTTCCATGGCCTCTTAAGCACTAAGAGACTTGAAAAACCCGCACTGGGCAGTAATTACGAATCCAAACATGCTCTGATTGTGACCAAACTTTGCAAGCATGTGGGGGGGACCCACCCCCATATGCTTGCAAAGTTTGGTCCCTATCGGAGCATGTTTGGGTACGCTAGTATGGGGAAGGCCCGGATTTTCCATGGCCTCTTAAGCACCAAGAGACTTCAAAAACCCGCACTGGGCGCTAATTACCAATCCAAACATGCTCTGATTGTGACCAAACTTTGCAAGCATGTGGGGGTGGGTGCCCCCCCCATTCTTGCAAACTTTGGTCCCTATCGGAGCATGTTTGGGTACGATGGTATGGGGAAGGCCCGGATTTTCCATGGCCTCTTAAGCACCAAGAGACTTTAAAAACCCGCACTGGGCGCTAATTACCAATCCAAACATGCTTTGATTGTGACCAAACTTTGCAAGAATGTGGGGGTGGGTGCCCCCCCCATGCTTGCAAAGTTTGGTCCCTATCGGAGCATGTTTGGGTACGATGGTATGGGGAAGGCCCAGATTTGCCATGGCCTCTTAAGCACCAAGAGACTTGAAAAACCCGCACTGGGCGCTAATTACCAATCCAAACATGCTCTGATTGTGACCAAACTTTGGAAGCATGTGGGGGGGACCCACCCTCACATGCTTGCAAAGTTTTGTCCCTATCGGAGCATGTTTGGGTACGATGGTATGGGGAAGGCCCGGATTTTCCATGGCCTCTTAAGCACCAAGAGACTTGAAAAATACGGACTGGGCGCTAATTACCAATCCAAACATACTCTGATTGTGACCAAACTTTGCAAGCATGTGGGGGGGACCCACCCCCACATGCTTGCAAAGTTTGGTCCCCATCGGAGCATGTTTGGGTACGATGGTATGGGGAAGGCCCGGATTTTCCATGGCCTCTTAAGCACCAAAAGACTTCAAAAACCCGCACTGGGCGTTAATAACCAATCCAAACATGCTCTGATTGTGACCAAACTTTGCAAGCATGTGGGGGTGGGTGTCCCCCCCATGCTTGCAAAGTTTGGTCCCTATCGGAGCATGTTTGGGTACAATGGTAAGGGGAAGGCCCGGATTTTCCATGGCCTCTTAAGCACCAAGAGACTTGAAAAACCCGCACACTGGGCGCTAATTACCAATCCAAACATGCTCTGATTGTGACCAAACTTTGCAAGCATGTGGGGGGACCCACCCCCACATGCTTGCAAAGTTTGGTCCCCATCGGAGCATGTTTGGGTACGATGGTATGGGAAAGGCCCGGATTTTCCATGGCCTCTTAAGCACCAAGAGACTTCAAAAACCCGCATTGGGCGCTAATTACCAATCCAAACATGCTCTGATTGTGACCAAACTTTGCAAGCATGTGGGGGGGACCCACCCCCACATGCTTGCAAAGTTTGGTCCCCATCGGCGGAGCATGTTTGGGTACGATGGTATGGGGAAGGCCCGGATTTTCCATGGCCTCTTAAGCACCAAGAGACTTTAAAAATCCGGACTGGGCGCTAATTACCAATCCAGACATGCTCTGATTGTGACCAAACTTTGCAAGCATGTGTGGGGGACCCACCCCCACATGCTTGCAAAGTTTGGTCCCCATCGGAGCATGTTTGGGTACGATGGTATGGGGAAGGCCCGGATTTTCCATGGCCTCTTAAGCACCAAGAGACTTCAAAAACCCGCATTGGGCGCTAATTATCAATCCAAACATGCTCTGATTGTGACCAAACTTTGCAAGCATGTGGGGGGGACCCACCCCCCCATTCTTGCAAAGTTTGGTCCCCTATTGGAGCATGTTTGGGTACGATGGTATGGGGAACGCCCGGATTTTCCATGGCCTCTTAAGCACCAAGAGACTTGAAAAACCCGCACTGGGCAGTAATTATGAATCCAAACATGCTCTGATTGTGACCAAACTTTGCAAGCATGTGGGGGGGACCCACCCCCATATGCTTGCAAAGTTTGGTCCCTATTGGAGCATGTTTGGGTACGATAGTATGGGGAAGGCCCGGATTTTCCATGGCCTCTTAAGCACCAAGAGACTTCAAAAACCCGCACTGGGCCCTAATTACGAATCCAAACATGCTCTGATTGTGACCAAACTTTGCAAGCATGTGGGGGGGACCCACCCCCACATGCTTGCAAGGTTTGGTCCCCATCCGAGCATGTTTGGGTACGATGGTATGGGGAAGGCCCGGATTTTCCATGGCCTCTTAAGCACCAAGAGACTTTAAAAACCCGCATTGGGCGCTAATTACCAAACCAAACATGCTCTGATTGTGACCAAACTTTGCAAGCATGTGGGGGGGACCCACCCCCCCATTCTTGCAAAGTTTGGTCCCTACCGGAGCATGTTTGGTATGATGGTCTGGGGAAGGCCCGGATTTCCCATGGCCTCTTAAGCACCAAGAGACTTGAAAAACCCGCACTGGGCAGTAATTATGAATCCAAACATGCTCTGATTGTGACCAAACTTTGCAAGCATGTGGGGGGGACCCACCCCCATATGCTTGCAAAGTTTGGTCCCTATTGGAGCATGTTTGGGTACGATAGTATGGGGAAGGCCCGGATTTTCCATGGCCTCTTAAGCACCAAGAGACTTCAAAAACCCGCACTGGGCCCTAATTACGAATCCAAACATGCTCTGATTGTGACCAAACTTTGCAAGCATGTGGGGGGGACCCACCCCCACATGCTTGCAAGGTTTGGTCCCCATCCGAGCATGTTTGGGTACGATGGTATGGGGAAGGCCCGGATTTTCCATGGCCTCTTAAGCACCAAGAGACTTTAAAAACCCGCATTGGGCGCTAATTACCAAACCAAACATGCTCTGATTGTGACCAAACTTTGCAAGCATGTGGGGGGGACCCACCCCCCCATTCTTGCAAAGTTTGGTCCCTACCGGAGCATGTTTGGTATGATGGTCTGGGGAAGGCCCGGATTTCCCAAGGCCTCTTAAGCACCAAGAGACTTGAAAAACCCGCACTGGGCGCTAATTACCAATCCAAACATGCTCTGATTGTGACTAAACTTTGCAAGCATGTGGGGGGGACCCACCCCCACATGCTTGCAAAGTTTGGTCCCTATCGGAGCATGTTTGGGTACGATGGTATGGGGAAGGCCCGGATTTTCCATGGCCTCTTAAGCACCAAGAGACTTGAAAAATCCGGACTGGGCGCTAATTACCAATCCAAACATGCTTACGATGGTATGGGGAAGGCCCGGATTTTCCATGGCCTCTTAAGCACCAAGAGACTTCAAAAACCCGCACTGGGCGCTAATTACCAATCTAAACATGCTCTGATTGTGACCAAACTTTGCAAGCATGTGGGGGTGGGTGCCCCCCCCATGCTTGCAAAGTTTGGTCCCTATCGGAGCATGTTTGGGTACGATGGTATGGGGAAGGCCCGGATTTTCCATGGCCTCTTAAGCACCAAGAGACTTGAAAAACCCGCACTGGGCGCTAATTACCAATCCAAACATGCTCTGATTGTGACCAAACTTTGCAAGCATGTGGGGGGGACCCACCCTCACATGCTTGCAAAGTTTGGTCCCCATCGGCGGAGCATGTTTGGGTACGATGGTATGGGGAAGGCCCGGATTTTCCATGGCCTCTTAAGCACCAAGAGACTTCAAAATCCCGCATTGGGCGCTAATTATCAATCCAAACATGCTCTGATTGTGACCAAACTTTGCAAGCATGTGGGGGGGACCCACCCCCCATTCTTGCAAAGTTTGGTCCCCTACTGGAGCATGTTTGGGTACGATGGTATGGGGAAGGCCCGGATTTTCCATGGCCTCTTAAGCACCAAGAGACTTGAAAAATCCGCACTGGGCACTAATTACGAATCCAAACATGCTCTGATTGTGACCAAACTTTGCAAGCATGTGGGGGGGACCCACCCCCATATGCTTGCAAAGTTTGGTCCCCATCGGAGCATGTTTGGGTACGATGGTATGGGGAAGGCCCGGATTTTCCATGGCCTCTTAAGCACCAAGAGACTTGAAAAATCCGAACTGGGCGCTAATTACCAATCCAAACATGCTTTGATTGTGACCAAACTTTGCAAGCATGTGGGGGGGACCCACCCCCACATGCTTGCAAAGTTTGGTCCCCATCGGAGCATGTTTGGGTACGATGGTATGGGGAAGGCCCGGATTTTCCATGGCCTCTTAAGCACCAAGAGACTTCAAAAACCCGCACTGGGCGTTAATAACCAATCCAAACATGCTCTGATTGTGACCAAACTTTGCAAGCATGTGGGGGTGGGTGTCCCCCCCATGCTTGCAAAGTTTGGTCCCTATCGGAGCATGTTTGGGTACAATGGTAAGGGGAAGGCCCCGATTTGCCATGGCCTCTTAAGCACCAAGAGACTTGAAAAACCCGCACACTGGGCGCTAATTACCAATCCAAACATGCTCTGATTGTGACCAAACCTTGCAAGCATGTGGGGGGACCCACCCCCAGATGCTTGCAAAGTTTGGTCCCCATCGGAGCATGTTTGGGTACGATGGTATCGGAAAGGCCCGGATTTTCCATGGCCTCTTAAGCACCAAGAGACTTGAAAAATCCGGACTGGGCGCTAATTACCAATCCAAATATGCTCTGATTGTGACCAAACTTTGCAAGCATGTGGGGGGGACGCACCCCCACATGCTTGCAAAGTTTGGTCCCCATCGGCGGAGCATGTTTGGGTACGATGGTATGGGGAAGGCCCGGATTTTCCATGGCCTCTTAAGCACCAAGAGACTTTAAAAATCCGGACTGGGCGCTAATTACCAATCCAAACATGCTCTGATTGTGACCAAACTTTGCAAGCATGTGGGGGGGACCCACCCCCACATGCTTGCAAAGTTTGGTCCCCATCGGAGCATGTTTGGGTACGATGGTATGGGGAAGGCCCGGATTTTCCATGGCCTCTTAAGCACCAAGAGACTTCAAAAACCCGCATTGGGCGCTAATTATCAATCCAAACATGCTCTGATTGTGACCAAACTTTGCAAGCATGTGGGGGGGACCCACCCCCCCATTCTTGCAAAGTTTGGTCCCCTACTGGAGCATGTTTGGGTACGATGGTATGGGGAACGCCCGGATTTTCCATGGCCTCTTAAGCACCAAGAGACTTGAAAAACCCGCACTGGGCAGTAATTATGAATCCAAACATGCTCTGATTTTGACCAAACTTTGCAAGCATGTGGGGGGGACCCACCCCCATATGCTTGCAAAGTTTGGTCCCTATCGGAGCATGTTTGGGTACGATAGTATGGGGAAGGCCCGGATTTTCCATGGCCTCTTAAGCACCAAGAGACTTCAAAAACCCGCACTGGGCCCTAATTACCAATCTAAACATGCTCTGATTGTGACCAAACTTTGCAAGCATGTGGGGGGGACCCACCCCCACATGCTTGCAAGGTTTGGTCCCCATCCGAGCATGTTTGGGTACGATGGTATGGGGAAGGCCCGGATTTTCCATGGCCTCTTAAGCACCAAGAGACTTTAAAAACCCGCATTGGGCGCTAATTACCAAACCAAACATGCTCTGATTGTGACCAAACTTTGCAAGCATGTGGGGGGGACCCACCCCCCCATTCTTGCAAAGTTTGGTCCCTACCGGAGCATGTTTGGTACGATGGTCTGGGGAAGGCCCGGATTTCCCATGGCCTCTTAAGCACCAAGAGACTTGAAAAACCCGCACTGGGCGCTAATTACCAATCCAAACATGCTCTGATTGTGACCAAACTTTGGAAGCATGTGGGGGGGACCCACCCCCACATGCTTGCAAAGTTTGGTCCCTATCGGAGCATGTTTGGGTACGATGGTATGGGGAAGGCCCGGATTTTCCATGGCCTCTTAAGCACCAAGAGACTTGAAAAATCCGGACTGGGCGCTAATTACCAATCCAAACATGCTTACGATGGTATGGGGAAGGCCCGGATTTTCCATGGCCTCTTAAGCACCAAGAGACTTCAAAAACCCGCACTGGGCGCTAATTACCAATCCAAACATGCTCTGATTGTGACCAAACTTTGCAAGCATGTGGGGGTGGGTGCCCCCCCCATGCTTGCAAAGTTTGGTCCCTATCAGAGCATGTTTGGGTACGATGGTATGGGGAAGGCCCGGATTTTCCATGGCCTCTTAAGCACCAAGAGACTTGAAAAACCCGCACTGGGCGCTAATTACCAATCCAAACATGCTCTGATTGTGACCAAACTTTGCAAGCATGTGGGGGGGACCCACCCCCACATGCTTGCAAAGTTTGGTCCCCATCGGCGGAGCATGTTTGGGTACGATGGTATGGGGAAGGCCCGGATTTTCCATGGCCTCTTAAGCACCAAGAGACTTCTAAATCCCGCATTGGGCGCTAATTATCAATCCAAACATGCTCTGATTGTGACCAAACTTTGCAAGCATGTGGGGGGGACCCACCCCCCATTCTTGCAAAGTTTGGTCCCCTACTGGAGCATGTTTGGGTACGATGGTATGGGGAAGGCCCGGATTTTCCATGGCCTCTTAAGCACCAAGAGACTTGAGAAATCCGGACTGGGCGCTAATTACCAATCCAAACATGCTTTGATTGTGACCAAACTTTGCAAGCATGTGGGGGGGACCCACCCCCACATGCTTGCAAAGTTTGGTCCCCCTCGGAGCATGTTTGGGTACGATGGTATGGGGAAGGCCCGGATTTTCCATGGCCTCTTAAGCACCAAGAGACTTCAAAAACCGGCACTGGGCGTTAATAACCAATCCAAACATGCTCTGATTGTGACCAAACTTTGCAAGCATGTGGGGGTGGGTGTCCCCCCCATGCTTGCAAAGTTTGGTCCCTATCGGAGCATGTTTGGGTACAATGGTAAGGGAAAGGCCCGGATTTTCCATGGCCTCTTAAGCACCAAGAGACTTGAAAAACCCGCACACTGGGCGCTAATTACCAATCCAAACATGCTCTGATTGTGACCAAACTTTGCAAGCATGTGGGGGGACCCACCCCCACATGCTTGCAAAGTTTGGTCCCCATCGGAGCATGTTTGGGTACGATGGTATGGGAAAGGCCCGGATTTTCCATGGCCTCTTAAGCACCAAGAGACTTGAAAAATCCGGACTGGGCGCTAATTACCAATCCAAACATGCTCTGATTGTGACCAAACTTTGCAAGCATGTGGGGGGGACCCACCCCCACATGCTTGCAAAGTTTGGTCCCCATCGGCGGAGCATGTTTGGGTACGATGGTATGGGGAAGGCCCGGATTTTCCATGGCCTCTTAAGCACCAAGAGACTTTAAAAATCCGGACTGGGCGCTAATTACCAATCCAAACATGCTCTGATTGTGACCAAACTTTGCAAGCATGTGGGGGGGACCCACCCCCACATGCTTGCAAAGTTTGGTCCCCATCGGAGCATGTTTGGGTACGATGGTATGGGGAAGGCCCGGATTTTCCATGGCCTCTTAAGCACCAAGAGACTTCAAAAACCCATGGGCGCTAATTATCAATCCAAACATGCTCTGATTGTGACCAAACTTTGCAAGCATGTGGGGGGGACCCACCCCCCCATTCTTGCAAAGTTTGGTCCCCTACTGGAGCATGTTTGGGTACGATGGTATGGGGAAGGCCCGGATTTTCCATGGCCTCTTAAGCACCAAGAGACTTGAAAAACCCGCACTGGGCAGTAATTATGAATCCAAACATGCTCTGATTGTGACCAAACTTTGCAAGCATGTGGGGGGGACCCACCCCCATATGCTTGCAAAGTTTGGTCCCTATCGGAGCATGTTTGGGTACAATAGTATGGGGAAGGCCCGGATTTTCCATGGCCTCTTAAGCACGAAGAGACTTCAAAAACCCTCACTGGGCGCTAATTACCAATCCAAACATGCTCTGATTGTGACCAAACTTTGCAAGCATGTGGGGGTGGGTGCTCCCCCCATGGTTGCAAACTTTGGTCCCTATCGGAGCATGTTTGGGTACGATGGTATGGGGAAGGCCCGGATTTTCCATGGCCTCTTAAGCACCAAGAGACTTCAAAAACCCGCACTGGGCGCTAATTACCAATCCAAACATGTTCTGATTGTGACCAAACTTTGCAAGCATGTGGGGGTGGGTGCCCCCCCCATGCTTGCAAAGTTTGGTCCCTATTGGAGCATGTTTGGGTACGATGGTATGGGGAAGGCCCGGATTTTCCATGGCCTCTTAAGCACCAAGAGACTTGAAAAACCCGCACACTGGGCGCTAATTACCAATCCAAACATGCTCTGATTATGACCAAAATTTGCAAGCATGTGGGGGGGACCCACCCCCACATGCTTGCAAAGTTTGGTCCCCACCATCGGAGCATGTTTGGGTACGATGGTATGGGGAAGGCCCGGATTTTCCATGGCCTCTTAAGCACCAAGAGACTTCAAAAATCCGGACTAGGCGCTAATTACCAATCCAAACATGCTCTGATTGTGACCAAACTTTGCAAGCATGTGGGGGGGACCCACCCCCACATGCTTGCAAAGTTTGGTCCCCATCGGAGCATGTTTGGATTGGTAATTAGCGCCCAGTCCGGATTTTTGAAGTCTCTTGGTGCTTAAGAGGCCATGGAAAATCCGGGCCTTCCCCATACCATCGTACCACCCCCACATGCTTGCAAAGTTTGGTCCCCATCGGAGCATGTTTGGGTATGATGGTATGGGGAAGGCCCGGATTCTCCATGGCCTCTTAAGTACCAAGAGACTTCAAAAACCCGCATTGGGCGCTAATTACCAATCCAAACATGCTCTGATTGTGACCAAACTTTGCAAGCATGTGGGGGGGATCCACCCCCCCATTCTTGGAAAGTTTGGTCCCTACCGGAGCATGTTTGGGTACGATGGTATGGGGAAGGCCCGGATTTTCCATGGCCTCTTAAGCACCAAGAGACTTGAAAAACCCGCACTGGGCGCTAATTACCAATCCAAACATGCTCTGATTGTGACCAAACTTTGCAAGCATGTGGGGGGAACCCACCCCCACATGCTTGCAAAGTTTGGTCCCCATCGGAGCATGTTTGGGTACGATGGTATGGGGAAGGCCCGGATTTTCCATGGCCTCTTAAGCACCAAGAGACTTGAAAAATCCGGACTGGGCGCTAATTACCAATCCAAACATGCTCTGATTGTGACCAAACTTTGCAAGCATGTGGGGGGGACCCACTCCCCATTCTTGCAAAGTTTGGTCCCCATCGGAGCATGTTTGGGTACGATGTTATGGGGAAGGCCCGGATTTTCCATGACCTCTTAAGCACCAAGAGACTTCAAAAACCCGCACTGGGCTCTAATTACCAATCCAAACATGCTCTGATTGTGACCAAACTTTGCAAGCATGTGGGGGGGACCCACCCCCACATGCTTGCAAGGTTTGGTCCCCATCCGAGCATGTTTGGGTACGATGGTATGGGGAAGGCCCGGATTTTCCATGGCCTCTTAAGCACCAAGAGACTTTAAAAACCCGCATTGGGCGCTAATTACCAAACCAAACATGCTCTGATTGTGACCAAACTTTGCAAGCATGTGGGGGGGACCCACCCCCCCATTCTTGCAAAGTTTGGTCCCTACCGGAGCATGTTTGGTATGATGGTCTGGGGAAGGCCCGGATTTCCCATGGCCTCTTAAGCACCAAGAGACTTGAAAAACCCGCACTGGGCGCTAATTACCAATCCAAACATGCTCTGATTGTGACCAAACTTTGGAAGCATGTGGGGGGGACCCACCCCCACATGCTTGCAAAGTTTGGTCCCTATCGGAGCATGTTTGGGTACGATGGTATGGGGAAGGCCCGGATTTTCCATGGCCTCTTAAGCACCAAGAGACTTGAAAAATCCGGACTGGGCGCTAATTACCAATCCAAACATGCTTACGATGATATGGGAAAGGCCCGGATTTTCCATGGCCTCTTAAGCACCAAGAGACTTCAAAAACCCGCACTGGGCGCTAATTACCAATCCAAACATGCTCTGATTGTGACCAAACTTTACAAGCATGTGGGGGTGGGTGCCCCCCCCATGCTTGCAAAGTTTGGTCCCTATCGGAGCATGTTTGGGTACAATGGTAAGGGGAAGGCCCGGATTTTCCATGGCCTCTTAAGCACCAAGAGACTTGAAAAACCCGCACTGGGCGCTAATTACCAATCCAAACATGCTCTGATTGTGACCAAACTTTGCAAGCATGTGGGGGGGACCCACCCCCACATGCTTGCAAAGTTTGGTCCCCATCGGCGGAGCATGTTTGGGTACGATGGTATGGGGAAGGCCCGGATTTTCCATGGCCTCTTAAGCACCAAGAGACTTCAAAATCCCGCATTGGGCGCTAATTATCAATCCAAACATGCTCTGATTGTGACCAAACTTTGCAAGCATGTGGGGGGGACCCACCCCCCATTCTTGCAAAGTTTGGTCCCCTACTGGAGCATGTTTGGGTACGATGGTATGGGGAAGGCCCGGATTTTCCATGGCCTCTTAAGCACCAAGAGACTTGAAAAATCCGCACTGGGCACTAATTACGAATCCAAACATGCTCTGATTGTGACCAAACTTTGCAAGCATGTGGGGGGACCCACCCCCATATGCTTGCAAAGTTTGGTCCCCATCGGAGCATGTTTGGGTACGATGGTATGGGGAAGGCCCGGATTTTCCATGGCCTCTTAAGCACCAAGAGACTTGAAAAATCCGGACTGGGCGCTAATTACCAATCCAAACATGCTTTGATTGTGACCAAACTTTGCAAGCATGCGGGGGGGACCCACCCCCACATGCTTGCAAAGTTTGGTCCCCATCGGAGCATGTTTGGGTACGATGGTATGGGGAAGGCCCGGATTTTCCATGGCCTCTTAAGCACCAAGAGACTTCAAAAACCCGCACTGGGCGTTAATAACCAATCCAAACATGCTCTGATTGTGACCAAACTTTGCAAGCATGTGGGGGTGGGTGTCCCCCCCATGCTTGCAAAGTTTGGTCCCTATCGGAGCATGTTTGGGTACAATGGTAAGGGGAAGGCCCGGATTTTCCATGGCCTCTTAAGCACCAAGAGACTTGAAAAACCCGCACACTGGGCGCTAATTACCAATCCAAACATGCTCTGATTGTGACCAAACTTTGCAAGCATGTGGGGGGGATCCATCCCCACATGCTTGCAAAGTTTGGTCCCCATCGGAGCATGTTTGGGTACGATGGTATGGGAAAGGCCCGGATTTTCCATGGCCTCTTAAGCACCAAGAGACTTGAAAAATCCGGACTGGGCGCTAATTACCAATCCAAATATGCTCTGATTGTGACCAAACTTTGCAAGCATGTGGGGGGGACCCACCCCCACATGCTTGCAAAGTTTGGTCCCCATCGGCGGAGCATGTTTGGGTACGATGGTATGGGGAAGGCCCGGATTTTCCATGGCCTCTTAAGCACCAAGAGACTTTAAAAATCCAGACTGGGCACTAATTACCAATCCAAACATGCTCTGATTGTGACCAAACTTTGCAAGCATGTGGGGGGGACCCACCCCCACATGCTTGCAAAGTTTGGTCCCCATCGGAGCATGTTTGGGTACGATGGTATGGGGAAGGCCCGGATTTTCCATGGCCTCTTAAGCACCAAGAGACTTCAAAAACCCGCATTGGGCGCTAATTATCAATCCAAACATGCTCTGATTGTGACCAAACTTTGCAAGCATGTGGGGGGGACCCACCCCCCCATTCTTGCAAAGTTTGGTCCCCTACTGGAGCATGTTTGGGTACGATGGTATGGGGAACGCCCGGATTTTCCATGGCCTCTTAAGCACCAAGAGACTTGAAAAACCCGCACTGGGCAGTAATTATGAATCCAAACATGCTCTGATTTTGACCAAACTTTGCAAGCATGTGGGGGGGACCCACCCCCATATGCTTGCAAAGTTTGGTCCCTATCGGAGCATGTTTGGGTACGATAGTATGGGGAAGGCCCGGATTTTCCATGGCCTCTTAAGCACCAAGAGACTTCAAAAACCCGCACTGGGCCCTAATTACGAATCCAAACATGCTCTGATTGTGACCAAACTTTGCAAGCATGTGGGGGGGACCCACCCCCACATGCTTGCAAGGTTTGGTCCCCATCCGAGCATGTTTGGGTACGATGGTATGGGGAAGGCCCGGATTTTCCATGGCCTCTTAAGCACCAAGAGACTTTAAAAACCCGCATTGGGCGCTAATTACCAAACCAAACATGCTCTGATTGTGACCAAACTTTGCAAGCATGTGGGGGGGACCCACCCCCCCACTCTTGCAAAGTTTGGTCCCTACCGGAGCATGTTTGGTACGATGGTCTGGGGAAGGCCCGGATTTCCCATGGCCTCTTAAGCACCAAGAGACTTGAAAAACCCGCACTGGGCGCTAATTACCAATCCAAACATGCTCTGATTGTGACCAAACTTTGGAAGCATGTGGGGGGGACCCACCCCCACATGCTTGTAAAGTTTGGTCCCTATCGGAGCATGTTTGGGTACGATGGTATGGGGAAGGCCCGGATTTTCCATGGCCTCTTAAGCACCAAGAGACTTGAAAAATCCGGACTGGGCGCTAATTACCAATCTTAACATGCTTACGATGGTATGGGGAAGGCCCGGATTTTCCATGGCCTCTTAAGCAGCAAGAGACTTCAAAAACCCGCACTGGGCGCTAATTACCAATCCAAACATGCTCTGATTGTGACCAAACTTTGCAAGCATGTGGGGGTGGGTGCCCCCCCCATTCTTGCAAAGTTTGGTCCCTATCGGAGCATGTTTGGGTACGATGGTATGGGGAAGGCCCGGATTTTCCATGGCCTCTTAAGCACCAAGAGACCCTAAAAACCCGCACTGGGCGCTAATTACCAATCCAAACATGCTCTGATTGTGACCAAACTTTGCAAGCATGTGGGGGGGACCCACCCCCACATGCTTGCAAAGTTTGGTCCCCATCGGCCGAGCATGTTTGGGTACGATGGTATGGGGAAGGCCCGGATTTTCCATGGCCTCTTAAGCACCAAGAGACTTCAAAATCCCGCATTGGGCGCTAATTATCAATCCAAACATGCTCTGATTGTGACCAAACTTTGCAAGCATGTGGGGGGGACCCACCCCCCATTCTTGCAAAGTTTGGTCCCCTACTGGAGCATGTTTGGGTACGATGGTATGGGGAAGGCCCGGATTTTCCATGGCCTCTTAAGCACCAAGAGACTTGAAAAATCCGCACTGGGCACTAATTACGAATCCAAACATGCTCTGATTGTGACCAAACTTTGCAAGCATGTGGGGGGGACCCACCCCCATATGCTTGCAAAGTTTGGTCCCCATCGGAGCATGTTTGGGTACGATGGTATGGGGAAGGCCCGGATTTTCCATGGCCTCTTAAGCACCAAGAGACTTGAAAAATCCGGACTGGGCGCTAATTACCAATCCAAACATGCTTTGATTGTGACCAAACTTTGCAAGCATGTGGGGGGGACCCACCCCCACATGCTTGCAAAGTTTGGTCCCCCTCGGAGCATGTTTGGGTACGATGGTATGGGGAAGGCCCGGATTTTCCATGGCCTCTTAAGCACCAAGAGACTTCAAAAACCGGCACTGGGCGTTAATAACCAATCCAAACATGCTCTGATTGTGACCAAACTTTGCAAGCATGTGGGGGTGGGTGTCCCCCCCATGCTTGCAAAGTTTGGTCCCTATCGGAGCATGTTTGGGTACAATGGTAAGGGGAAGGCCCGGATTTTCCATGGCCTCTTAAGCACCAAGAGACTTGAAAAACCCGCACACTGGGCGCTAATTACCAATCCAAACATGCTCTGATTGTGACCAAACTTTGCAAGCATGTGGGGGGACCCACCCCCACATGCTTGCAAAGTTTGGTCCCCATCGGAGCATGTTTGGGTACGATGGTATGGGGAAGGCCCGGATTTTCCATGGCCTCTTAAGCACCAAGAGACTTTAAAAATCCGGACTGGGCGCTAATTATCAATCCAAACATGCTCTGATTGTGACCAAACTTTGCAAGCATGTGGGGGGGACCCACCCCCATATGCTTGCAAAGTTTGGTCCCTATCGGAGCATGTTTGGGTACAATAGTATGGGGAAGGCCCGAATTTTCCATGGCCTCTTAAGCACCAAGAGACTTCAAAAACCCTCACTGGGCGCTAATTACCAATCCAAACATGCTCTGATTGTGACCAAACTTTGCAAGCATGTGGGGGTGGGTGCTCCCCCCATGCTTGCAAACTTTGGTCCCTATCGGAGCATGTTTGGGTACGATGGTATGGGGAAGGCCCGGATTTTCCATGGCCTCTTAAGCACCAAGAGACTTCAAAAACCCGCACTGGGCGCTAATTACCAATCCAAACATGCTCTGATTGTGACCAAACTTTGCAAGCATGTGGGGGTGGGTGCCCCCCCCATGCTTGCAAAGTTTGGTCCCTATTGGAGCATGTTTGGGTACGATGGTATGGGGAAGGCCCGGATTTTCCATGGCCTCTTAAGCACCAAGAGACTTGAAAAACCCGCACACTGGGCGCTAATTACCAATCCAAACATGCTCTGATTATGACCAAAAATTGCAAGCATGTGGGGGGGACCCACCCCCACATGCTTGCAAAGTTTGGTCCCCACCATCGGAGCATGTTTGGGTACGATGGTATGGGGAAGGCCCGGATTTTCCATGGCCTCTTAAGCACCAAGAGACTTCAAAAATCCGGACTAGGCGCTAATTACCAATCCAAACATGCTCTGATTGTGACCAAACTTTGCAAGCATGTGGGGGGGACCCACCCCCACATGCTTGCAAAGTTTGGTCCCCATCGGAGCATGTTTGGATTGGTAATTAGCGCCCAGTCCGGATTTTTGAAGTCTCTTGGTGCTTAAGAGGCCATGGAAAATCCGGGCCTTCCCCATACCATCGTACCACCCCCACATGCTTGCAAAGTTTGGTCCCCATCGGAGCATGTTTGGGTATGATGGTATGGGGAAGGCCCGGATTCTCCATGGCCTCTTAAGTACCAAGAGACTTCAAAAACCCGCATTGGGCGCTAATTACCAATCCAAACATGCTCTGATTGTGACCAAACTTTGCAAGCATGTGGGGGGGATCCACCCCCCCATTCTTGGAAAGTTTGGTGCCTACCGGAGCATGTTTGGGTACGATGGTATGGGGAAGGCCCGGATTTTCCATGGCCTCTTAAGCACCAAGAGACTTGAAAAACCCGCACTGGGCGCTAATTACCAATCCAAACATGCTCTGATTGTGACCAAACTTTGCAAGCATGTGGGGGGAACCCACCCCCATATGCTTGCAAAGTTTGGTCCCCATCGGAGCATGTTTGGGTACGATGGTATGGGGAAGGCCCGGATTTTCCATGGCCTCTTAAGCACCAAGAGACTTGAAAAATCCGGACTGGGCGCTAATTACCAATCCAAACATGCTCTGATTGTGACCAAACTTTGCAAGCATGTGGGGGGGACCCACCCCCCATTCTTGCAAAGTTTGGTCCCCATCGGAGCATGTTTGGGTACGATGTTATGGGGAAGGCCCGGATTTTCCATGACCTCTTAAGCACCAAGAGACTTCAAAAACCCGCACTGGGCTCTAATTACCAATCCAAACATGCTCTGATTGTGACCAAACTTTGCAAGCATGTGGGGGGGACCCACCCCCACATGCTTGCAAGGTTTGGTCCCCATCCGAGCATGTTTGGGTACGATGGTATGGGGAAGGCCCGGATTTTCCATGGCCTCTTAAGCACCAAGAGACTTTAAAAACCCGCATTGGGCGCTAATTACGAAACCAAACATGCTCTGATTGTGACCAAACTTTGCAAGCATGTTTGGGGGACCCACCCCCCCACTCTTGCAAAGTTTGGTCCCTACCGGAGCATGTTTGGTACGATGGTCTGGGGAAGGCCCGGATTTCCCATGGCCTCTTAAGCACCAAGAGACTTGAAAAACCCGCACTGGGCGCTAATTACCAATCCAAACATGCTCTGATTGTGACCAAACTTTGGAAGCATGTGGGGGGGACCCACCCCCACATGCTTGCAAAGTTTGGTCCCTATCGGAGCATGTTTGGGTACGATGGTATGGGGAAGGCCCGGATTTTCCATGGCCTCTTAAGCACCAAGAGACTTGAAAAATCCGGACTGGGCGCTAATTACCAATCCAAACATGCTTACGATGGTATGGGGAAGGCCCGGATTTTCCATGGCCTCTTAAGCACCAAGAGACTTCAAAAACCCGCACTGGGCGCTAATTACCAATCCAAACATGCTCTGATTGTGACCAAACTTTGCAAGCATGTGGGGGTGGGTGCCCCCCCCATGCTTGCAAAGTTTGGTCCCTATCGGAGCATGTTTGGGTACGATGGTATGGGGAAGGCCCGGATTTTCCATGGCCTCTTAAGCACCAAGAGACTTGAAAAACCCGCACTGGGCGCTAATTACCAATCCAAACATGCTCTGATTGTCACCAAACTTTGCAAGCATGTGGGGGGGACCCACCCCCACATGCTTGCAAAGTTTGGTCCCCATCGGCGGAGCATGTTTGGGTACGATGGTATGGGGAAGGCCCGGATTTTCCATGGCCTCTTAAGCACCAAGAGACTTCAAAATCCCGCATTGGGCGCTAATTATCAATCCAAACATGCTCTGATTGTGACCAAACTTTGCAAGCATGTGGGGGGGACCCACCCCCCATTCTTGCAAAGTTTGGTCCCCTACTGGAGCATGTTTGGGTACGATGGTATGGGGAAGGCCCGGATTTTCCATGGCCTCTTAAGCACCAAGAGACTTGAAAAATCCGCACTGGGCACTAATTACGAATTCAAACATGCTCTGATTGTGACCAAACTTTGCAAGCATGTGGGGGGGGACCCACCCCCATATGCTTGCAAAGTTTGGTCCCCATCGGAGCATGTTTGGGTACGATGGTATGGGGAAGGCCCGGATTTTCCATGGCCTCTTAAGCACCAAGAGACTTGAAAAATCCGGACTGGGCGCTAATTACCAATCCAAACATGCTTTGATTGTGACCAAACTTTGCAAGCATGTGGGGGGGACCCACCCCCACATGCTTGCAAAGTTTGGTCCCCATCGGAGCATGTTTGGGTACGATGGTATGGGGAAGGCCCGGATTTTCCATGGCCTCTTAAGCACCAAGAGACTTCAAAAACCCGCACTGGGCGTTAATAACCAATCCAAACATGCTCTGATTGTGACCAAACTTTGCAAGCATGTGGGGGTGGGTGTCCCCCCCATGCTTGCAAAGTTTGGTCCCTATCGGAGCATGTTTGGGTACAATGGTAAGGGGAAGGCCCGGATTTTCCATGGCCTCTTAAGCACCAAGAGACTTGAAAAACCCGCACACTGGGCGCTAATTACCAATCCAAACATGCTCTGATTGTGACCAAACTTTGCAAGCATGTGGGGGGACCCACCCCCACATGCTTGCAAAGTTTGGTCCCCATCGGAGCATGTTTGGGTACGATGGTATGGGAAAGGCCCGGATTTTCCATGGCCTCTTAAGCACCAAGAGACTTGAAAAATGCGGACTGGGCGCTAATTACCAATCCAAACATGCTCTGATTGTGACCAAACTTTGCAAGCATGTGGGGGGGACCCACCCCCACATGCTTGCAAAGTTTGGTCCCCATCGGGGGAGCATGTTTGGGTACGATGGTATGGGGAAGGCCCGGATTTTCCATGGCCTCTTAAGCACCAAGAGACTTTAAAAATCCGGACTGGGCGCTAATTATCAATCCAAACATGCTCTGATTGTGACCAAACTTTGCAAGCATGTGGGGGGGACCCACCCCCCCATTCTTGCAAAGTTTGGTCCCCTACTGGAGCATGTTTGGGTACGATGGTATGGGGAAGGCCCGGATTTTCCATGGCCTCTTAAGCACCAAGAGACTTGAAAAACCCGCACTGGGTAGTAATTATGAATCCAAACATGCTCTGATTGTGACCAAACTTTGCAAGCATGTGGGGGGGACCCACCCCCATATGCTTGCAAAGTTTGGTCCCTATCGGAGCATGTTTGGGTACGATGGTATGGGGAAGGCCCGGATTTTCCATGGCCTCTTAAGCACCAAGAGACTTGAAAAATCCGGACTGGGCGCTAATTACCAATCCAAATATGCTCTGATTGTGACCAAACTTTGCAAGCATGTGGGGGGGACCCACCCCCCATTCTTGCAAAGTTTGGTCCCCATCGGAGCATGTTTGGGTACGATGTTATGGGGAAGGCCCGGATTTTCCATGACCTCTTAAGCACCAAGAGACTTCAAAAACCCGCACTGGGCTCTAATTACCAATCCAAACATGCTCTGATTGTGACCAAACTTTGCAAGCATGTGGGGGGGACCCACCCCCACATGCTTGCAAGGTTTGGTCCCCATCCGAGCATGTTTGGGTACGATGGTATGGGGAAGGCCCGGATTTTCCATGGCCTCTTAAGCACCAAGAGACTTTAAAAACCCGCATTGGGCGCTAATTACCAAACCAAACATGCTCTGATTGTGACCAAACTTTGCAAGCATGAGGGGGGGACCCACCCCCCCATTCTTGCAAAGTTTGGTCCCTACCGGAGCATGTTTGGTACGATGGTCTGGGGAAGGCCCGGATTTCCCATGGCCTCTTAAGCACCAAGAGACTTGAAAAACCCGCACTGGGCGCTAATTACCAATCCAAACATGCTCTGATTGTGACCAAACTTTGGAAGCATGTGGGGGGGACCCACCCCCACATGCTTGCAAAGTTTGGTCCCTATCGGAGCATGTTTGGGTACGATGGTATGGGGAAGGCCCGGATTTTCCATGGCCTCTTAAGCACCAAGAGACTTGAAAAATCCGGACTGGGCGCTAATTACCAATCCAAACATGCTTACGATGGTATGGGGAAGGCCCGGATTTTCCATGGCCTCTTAAGCACCAAGAGACTTCAAAAACCCGCACTGGGCGCTAATTACCAATCCAAACATGCTCTGATTGTGACCAGACTTTGCAAGCATGTGGGGGTGGGTGCTCCCCCCATGCTTGCAAAGTTTGGTCCCTATCGGAGCATGTTTGGGTACAATGGTAAGGGGAAGGCCCGGATTTTCCATGGCCACTTAAGCACCAAGAGAATTGAAAAACCCGCACACTGGGCGCTAATTACCAATCCAAACATGCTCTGATTGTGACCAAACTTTGCAAGCATGTGGGGGGACCCACCCCCACATGCTTGCAAAGTTTGGTCCCCATCGGAGCATGTTTGGGTACGATGGTATGGGAAAGGCCCGGATTTTCCATGGCCTCTTAAGCACCAAGAGACTTGAAAAATCCGGACTGGGCGCTAATTACCAATCCAAACATGCTTTGATTGTGACCAAACTTTGCAAGCATGTGGGGGGGACCCACCCCCACATGCTTGCAAAGTTTGGTCCCCATCGGAGCATGTTTGGGTACGATGGTATGGGGAAGGCCCGGATTTTCCATGGCCTCTTAAGCACCAAGAGACTTCAAAAACCCGCACTGGGCGTTAATAACCAATCCAAACATGCTCTGATTGTGACCAAACTTTGCAAGCATGTGGGGGTGGGTGTCCCCCCCATGCTTGCAAAGTTTGGTCCCTATCGGAGCATGTTTGGGTACAATGGTAAGGGGAAGGCCCGGATTTTCCATGGCCTCTTAAGCACCAAGAGACTTGAAAAACCCGCACACTGGGCGCTAATTACCAATCCAAACATGCTCTGATTGTGACCAAACTTTGCAAGCATGTGGGGGGACCCACCCCCACATGCTTGCAAAGTTTGGTCCCCATCGGAGCATGTTTGGGTACGATGGTATGGGAAAGGCCCGGATTTTCCATGGCCTCTTAAGCACCAAGAGACTTGAAAAATGCGGACTGGGCGCTAATTACCAATCCAAACATGCTCTGATTGTGACCAAACTTTGCAAGCATGTGGGGGGGACCCACCCCCACATGCTTGCAAAGTTTGGTCCCCATCGGGGGAGCATGTTTGGGTACGATGGTATGGGGAAGGCCCGGATTTTCCATGGCCTCTTAAGCACCAAGAGACTTTAAAAATCCGGACTGGGCGCTAATTATCAATCCAAACATGCTCTGATTGTGACCAAACTTTGCAAGCATGTGGGGGGGACCCACCCCCCCATTCTTGCAAAGTTTGGTCCCCATCGGCGGAGCATGTTTGGGTACGATGGTATGGGGAAGGCCCGGATTTTCCATGGCCTCTTAAGCACCAAGAGACTTGAAAAACCCGCACTGGGCAGTAATTATGAATCCAAACATGCTCTGATTGTGACCAAACTTTGCAAGCATGTGGGGGGGACCCACCCCCATATGCTTGCAAAGTTTGGTCCCTATCGGAGCATGTTTGGGTACAATAGTATGGGGAAGGCCCGGATTTTCCATGGCCTCTTAAGCACCAAGAGACTTCAAAAACCCTCACTGGGCGCTAATTACCAATCCAAACATGCTCTGATTGTGACCAAACTTTGCAAGCATGTGGGGGTGGGTGCTCCCCCCATGCTTGCAAACTTTGGTCCCTATCGGAGCATGTTTGGGTACGATGGTATGGGGAAGGCCCGGATTTTCCATGGCCTCTTAAGCACCAAGAGACTTCAAAAACCCGCACTGGGCGCTAATTACCAATCCAAACATGCTCTGATTGTGACCAAACTTTGCAAGCATGTGGGGGTGGGTGCCCCCCCCATGCTTGCAAAGTTTGGTCCCTATTGGAGCATGTTTGGGTACGATGGTATGGGGAAGGCCCGGATTTTCCATGGCCTCTTAAGCACCAAGAGACTTGAAAAACCCGCACACTGGGCGCTAATTACCAATCCAAACATGCTCTGATTATGACCAAACTTTGCAAGCATGTGGGGGGGACCCACCCCCACATGCTTTCAAAGTTTGGTCCCCACCATCGGAGCATGTTTGGGTACGATGGTATGGGGAAGGCCCGGATTTTCCATGGCCTCTTAAGCACCAAGAGACTTCAAAAATCCGGACTAGGCGCTAATTACCAATCCAAACATGCTCTGATTGTGACCAAACTTTGCAAGCATGTGGGGGGGACCCACCCCCACATGCTTGCAAAGTTTGGTCCCCATCGGAGCATGTTTGGATTGGTAATTAGCGCCCAGTCCGGATTTTTGAAGTCTCTTGGTGCTTAAGAGGCCATGGAAAATCCGGGCCTTCCCCATACCATCGTACCACCCCCACATGCTTGCAAAGTTTGGTCCCCATCGGAGCATGTTTGGGTATGATGGTATGGGGAAGGCCCGGATTCTCCATGGCCTCTTAAGTACCAAGAGACTTCAAAAACCCGCATTGGGCGCTAATTACCAATCCAAACATGCTCTGATTGTGACCAAACTTTGCAAGCATGTGGGGGGGATCCACCCCCCCATTCTTGGAAAGTTTGGTCCCTACCGGAGCATGTTTGGGTACGATGGTATGGGGAAGGCCCGGATTTTCCATGGCCTCTTAAGCACCAAGAGACTTGAAAAACCCGCACTGGGCGCTAATTACCAATCCAAACATGCTCTGATTGTGACCAAACTTTGCAAGCATGTGGGGGGAACCCACCCCCATATGCTTGCAAAGTTTGGTCCCCATCGGAGCATGTTTGGGTACGATGGTATGGGGAAGGCCCGGATTTTCCATGGCCTCTTAAGCACCAAGAGACTTGAAAAATCCGGACTGGGCGCTAATTACCAATCCAAACATGCTCTGATTGTGACCAAACTTTGCAAGCATGTGGGGGGGACCCACCCCCCATTCTTGCAAAGTTTGGTCCCCATCGGAGCATGTTTGGGTACGATGTTATGGGGAAGGCCCGGATTTTCCATGACCTCTTAAGCACCAAGAGACTTCAAAAACCCGCACTGGGCTCTAATTACCAATCCAAACATGCTCTGATTGTGACCAAACTTTGCAAGCATGTGGGGGGGACCCACCCCCACATGCTTGCAAGGTTTGGTCCCCATCCGAGCATGTTTGGGTACGATGGTATGGGGAAGGCCCGGATTTTCCATGGCCTCTTAAGCACCAAGAGACTTTAAAAACCCGCATTGGGCGCTAATTACCAAACCAAACATGCTCTGATTGTGACCAAACTTTGCAAGCATGTGGGGGGGACCCACCCCCCCATTCTTGCAAAGTTTGGTCCCTACCGGAGCATGTTTGGTACGATGGTCTGGGGAAGGCCCGGATTTCCCATGGCCTCTTAAGCACCAAGAGACTTGAAAAACCCGCACTGGGCGCTAATTACCAATCCAAACATGCTCTGATTGTGACCAAACTTTGGAAGCATGTGGGGGGGACCCACCCCCACATGCTTGCAAAGTTTGGTCCCTATCGGAGCATGTTTGGGTACGATGGTATGGGGAAGGCCCGGATTTTCCATGGCCTCTTAAGCACCAAGAGACTTAAAAAATCCGGACTGGGCGCTAATTACCAATCCAAACATGCTTACGATGGTATGGGGAAGGCCCGGATTTTCCATGGCCTCTTAAGCACCAAGAGACTTCAAAAACCCGCACTGGGCGCTAATTACCAATCCAAACATGCTCTGATTGTGACCAAACTTTGCAAGCATGTGGGGGTGGGTGCCCCCCCCATGCTTGCAAAGTTTGGTCCCTATCGGAGCATGTTTGGGTACGATGGTATGGGGAAGGCCCGGATTTTCCATGGCCTCTTAAGCACCAAGAGACTTGAAAAACCCGCACTGGGCGCTAATTACCAATCCAAACATGCTCTGATTGTGACCAAACTTTGCAAGCATGTGGGGGGGACCCACCCCCACATGCTTGCAAAGTTTGGTCCCCATCGGCGGAGCATGTTTGGGTACGATGGTATGGGGAAGGCCCGGATTTTCCATGGCCTCTTAAGCACCAAGAGACTTCAAAATCCCGCATTGGGCGCTAATTATCAATCCAAACATGCTCTGATTGTGACCAAACTTTGCAAGCATGTGGGGGGGACCCACCCCCCATTCTTGCAAAGTTTGGTCCCCTACTGGAGCATGTTTGGGTACGATGGTATGGGGAAGGCCCGGATTTTCCATGGCCTCTTAAGCACCAAGAGACTTGAAAAATCCGCACTGGGCACTAATTACGAATCCAAACATGCTCTGATTGTGACCAAACTTTGCAAGCATGTGGGGGGGACCCACCCCCATATGCTTGCAAAGTTTGGTCCCCATCGGAGCATGTTTGGGTACGATGGTATGGGGAAGGCCCGGATTTTCCATGGCCTCTTAAGCACCAAGAGACTTGAAAAATCCAGACTGGGCGCTAATTACCAATCCAAACATGCTTTGATTGTGACCAAACTTTGCAAGCATGTGGGGGGGACCCACCCCCACATGCTTGCAAAGTTTGGTCCCCATCGGAGCATGTTTGGGTACGATGGTATGGGGAAGGCCCGGATTTTCCATGGCCTCTTACGCACCAAGAGACTTCAAAAACCCGCACTGGGCGTTAATAACCAATCCAAACATGCTCTGATTGTGACCAAACATTGCAAGCATGTGGGGGTGGGTGTCCCCCCCATGCTTGCAAAGTTTGGTCCCTATCGGAGCATGTTTGGGTACAATGGTAAGGGGAAGGCCCGGATTTTCCATGGCCTCTTAAGCACCAAGAGACTTGAAAAACCCGCACACTGGGCGCTAATTACCAATCCAAACATGCTCTGATTGTGACCAAACTTTGCAAGCATGTGGGGGGACCCACCCCCCCATTCTTGCAAAGTTTGGTCCCTACCGGCGCATGTTTGGTACGATGGTCTGGGGAAGGCCCGGATTTCCCATGGCCTCTTAAGCACCAAGAGACTTGAAAAACCCGCACTGGGCGCTAATTACCAATCCAAACATGCTCTGATTGTGACCAAACTTTGGAAGCATGTGGGGGGGACCCACCCCCACATGCTTGCAAAGTTTGGTCCCTATCGGAGCATGTTTGGGTACGATGGTATGGGGAAGGCCCGGATTTTCCATGGCCTCTTAAGCACCAAGAGACTTAAAAAATCCGGACTGGGCGCTAATTACCAATCCAAACATGCTTACGATGGTATGGGGAAGGCCCGGATTTTCCATGGCCTCTTAAGCACCAAGAGACTTCAAAAACCCGCACTGGGCGCTAATTACCAATCCAAACATGCTCTGATTGTGACCAAACTTTGCAAGCATGTGGGGGTGGGTGCCCCCCCCATGCTTGCAAAGTTTGGTCCCTATCGGAGCATGTTTGGGTACGATGGTATGGGGAAGGCCCGGATTTTCCATGGCCTCTTAAGCACCAAGAGACTTGAAAAACCCGCACTGGGCGCTAATTACCAATCCAAACATGCTCTGATTGTGACCAAACTTTGCAAGCATGTGGGGGGGACCCACCCCCACATGCTTGCAAAGTTTGGTCCCCATCGGCGGAGCATGTTTGGGTACGATGGTATGGGGAAGGCCCGGATTTTCCATGGCCTCTTAAGCACCAAGAGACTTCAAAATCCCGCATTGGGCGCTAATTATCAATCCAAACATGCTCTGATTGTGACCAAACTTTGCAAGCATGTGGGGGGGACCCACCCCCCATTCTTGCAAAGTTTGGTCCCCTACTGGAGCATGTTTGGGTACGATGGTATGGGGAAGGCCCGGATTTTCCATGGCCTCTTAAGCACCAAGAGACTTGAAAAATCCGCACTGGGCACTAATTACGAATCCAAACATGCTCTGATTGTGACCAAACTTTGCAAGCATGTGGGGGGGACCCACCCCCATATGCTTGCAAAGTTTGGTCCCCATCGGAGCATGTTTGGGTACGATGGTATGGGGAAGGCCCGGATTTTCCATGGCCTCTTAAGCACCAAGAGACTTGAAAAATCCGGACTGGGCGCTAATTACCAATCCAAACATGCTTTGATTGTGACCAAACTTTGCAAGCATGTGGGGGGGACCCACCCCCACATGCTTGCAAAGTTTGGTCCCCATCGGAGCATGTTTGGGTACGATGGTATGGGGAAGGCCCGGATTTTCCATGGCCTCTTAAGCACCAAGAGACTTCAAAAACCCGCACTGGGCGTTAATAACCAATCCAAACATGCTCTGATTGTGACCAAACATTGCAAGCATGTGGGGGTGGGTGCCCCCCCATGCTTGCAAAGTTTGGTCCCTATCGGAGCATGTTTGGGTACAATGGTAAGGGGAAGGCCCGGATTTTCCATGGCCTCTTAAGCACCAAGAGACTTGAAAAACCCGCACACTGGGCGCTAATTACCAATCCAAACATGCTCTGATTGTGACCAAACTTTGCAAGCATGTGGGGGGACCCACCCCCACATGCTTGCAAAGTTTGGTCCCCATCGGAGCATGTTTGGGTACGATGGTATGGGAAAGGCCCGGATTTTCCATGGCCTCTTAAGCACCAAGAGACTTGAAAAATCCGGACTGGGCGCTAATTACCAATCCAAACATGCTCTGATTGTGACCAAACTTTGCAAGCATGTGGGGGGGACCCACCCCCACATGCTTGCAAAGTTTGGTCCCCATCGGCGGAGCATGTTTGGGTACGATGGTATGGGGAAGGCCCGGATTTTCCATGGCCTCTTAAGCACCAAGAGACTTCAAAAACCCGCATTGGGCGCTAATTATCAATCCAAACATGCTCTGATTGTGACCAAACTTTGCAAGCATGTGGGGGGGACCCACCCCCACATGCTTGCAAAGTTTGGTCCCCATCGGAGCATGTTTGGGTACGATGGTATGGGGAAGGCCCGGATTTTCCATGGCCTCTTAAGCACCAAGAGACTTCAAAAACCCGCATTGGGCGCTAATTATCAATCCAAACATGCTCTGATTGTGACCAAACTTTGCAAGCATGTGGGGGGGACCCACCCCCACATGCTTGCAAAGTTTGGTCCCCATCGGAGCATGTTTCGGTACGATGGTATGGGGAAGGCCCGGATTTTCCATGGCCTCTTAAGCACCAAGAGACTTGAAAAACCCGCACTGGGCAGTAATTATGAATCCAAACATGCTCTGATTTTGACCAAACTTTGCAAGCATGTGGGGGGACCCACCCCCATATGCTTGCAAAGTTTGGTCCCTATCGGAGCATGTTTGGGTACGATAGTATGGGGAAGGCCCGGATTTTCCATGGCCTCTTAAGCACCAAGAGACTTCAAAAACCCGCACTGGGCCCTAATTACGAATCCAAACATGCTCTGATTGTGACCAAACTTTGCAAGCATGTGGGGGGGACCCACCCCCACATGCTTGCAAGGTTTGGTCCCCATCCGAGCATGTTTGGGTACGATGGTATGGGGAAGGCCCGGATTTTCCATGGCCTCTTAAGCACCAAGAGACTTTAAAAACCCACATTGGGCGCTAATTACCAAACCAAACATGCTCTGATTGTGACCAAACTTTGCAAGCATGTGGGGGGGACCCACCCCCCCATTCTTGCAGAGTTTGGTCCCTACCGGAGCATGTTTGGTACGATGGTCCGGGGAAGGCCCGGATTTCCCATGGCCTCTTAAGCACCAAGAGACTTGAAAAACCCGCACTGGGCGCTAATTACCAATCCAAACATGCTCTGATTGTGACCAAACTTTGGAAGCATGTGGGGGGGACCCACCCCCACATGCTTGCAAAGTTTGGTCCCTATCGGAGCATGTTTGGGTACGATGGTATGGGGAAGGCCCGGATTTTCCATGGCCTCTTAAGCACCAAGAGACTTGAAAAATCCGGACTGGGCGCTAATTACCAATCCAAACATGCTTACGATGGTATGGGGAAGGCCCGGATTTTGCCCCCCCCATGCTTGCAAAGTTTGGTCCCTATTGGAGCATGTTTGGGTACGATGGTATGGGGAAGGCCCGGATTTTCCATGGCCTCTTAAGCACCAAGAGACTTCAAGAACCCGCACTGGGCGCTAATTACCAATCCAAACATGCTCTGATTGTGACCAAACTTTGCAAGCATGTGGGGGTGGGTGCCCCCCCCATGCTTGCAAAGTTTGGTCCCTATTGGAGCATGTTTGGGTACGATGGTATGGGGAAGGCCCGGATTTTCCATGGCCTCTTAAGCACCAAGAGACTTGAAAAACCCGCACACTGGGCGCTAATTACCAATCCAAACATGCTCTGATTATGACCAAACTTTGCAAGCATGTGGGGGGGACCCACCCCCACATGCTTTCAAAGTTTGGTCCCCACCATCGGAGCATGTTTGGGTACGATGGTATGGGGAAGGCCCGGATTTTCCATGGCCTCTTAAGCACCAAGAGACTTCAAAAATCCGGACTAGGCGCTAATTACCAATCCAAACATGCTCTGATTGTGACCAAACTTTGCAAGCATGTGGGGGGGACCCACCCCCACATGCTTGCAAAGTTTGGTCCCCATCGGAGCATGTTTGGATTGGTAATTAGCGCCCAGTCCGGATTTTTGAAGTCTCTTGGTGCTTAAGAGGCCATGGAAAATCCGGGCCTTCCCCATACCATCGTACCACCCCCACATGCTTGCAAAGTTTGGTCCCCATCGGAGCATGTTTGGGTATGATGGTATGGGGAAGGCCCGGATTCTCCATGGCCTCTTAAGTACCAAGAGACTTCAAAAACCCGCATTGGGCGCTAATTACCAATCCAAACATGCTCTGATTGTGACCAAACTTTGCAAGCATGTGGGGGGGATCCACCCCCCCATTCTTGGAAAGTTTGGTCCCTACCGGAGCATGTTTGGGTACGATGGTATGGGGAAGGCCCGGATTTTCCATGGCCTCTTAAGCACCAAGAGACTTGAAAAACCCGCACTGGGCGCTAATTACCAATCCAAACATGCTCTGATTGTGACCAAACTTTGCAAGCATGTGGGGGGAACCCACCCCCATATGCTTACAAAGTTTGGTCCCCATCGGAGTATGTTTGGGTACGATGGTATGGGGAAGGCCCGGATTTTCCATGGCCTCTTAAGCACCAAGAGACTTGAAAAATCCGGACTGGGCGCTAATTACCAATCCAAATATGCTCTGATTGTGACCAAACTTTGCAAGCATGTGGGGGGGACCCACCCCCCATTCTTGCAAAGTTTGGTCCCCATCGGAGCATGTTTGGGTACGATGTTATGGGGAAGGCCCGGATTTTCCATGACCTCTTAAGCACCAAGAGACTTCAAAAACCCGCACTGGGCTCTAATTACCAATCCAAACATGCTCTGATTGTGACCAAACTTTGCAAGCATGTGGGGGGGACCCACCCCCACATGCTTGCAAGGTTTGGTCCCCATCCGAGCATGTTTGGGTACGATGGTATGGGGAAGGCCCGGATTTTCCATGGCCTCTTAAGCACCAAGAGACTTTAAAAACCCGCATTGGGCGCTAATTACCAAACCAAACATGCTCTGATTGTGACCAAACTTTGCAAGCATGTGGGGGGGACCCACCCCCCCATTCTTGCAAAGTTTGGTCCCTACCGGAGCATGTTTGGTACGATGGTCTGGGGAAGGCCCGGATTTCCCATGGCCTCTTAAGCACCAAGAGACTTGAAAAACCCGCACTGGGCGCTAATTACCAATCCAAACATGCTCTGATTGTGACCAAACTTTGGAAGCATGTGGGGGGGACCCACCCCCACATGCTTGCAAAGTTTGGTCCCTATCGGAGCATGTTTGGGTACGATGGTATGGGGAAGGCCCGGATTTTCCATGGCCTCTTAAGCACCAAGAGACTTGAAAAATCCGGACTGGGCGCTAATTACCAATCCAAACATGCTTACGATGGTATGGGGAAGGCCCGGATTTTCCATGGCCTCTTAAGCACCAAGAGACTTCAAAAACCCGCACTGGGCGCTAATTACCAATCCAAACATGCTCTGATTGTGACCAAACTTTGCAAGCATGTGGGGGTGGGTGCCCCCCCCATGCTTGCAAAGTTTGGTCCCTATCGGAGCATGTTTGGGTACAATGGTAAGGGGAAGGCCCGGATTTTCCATGGCCTCTTAAGCACCAAGAGAATTGAAAAACCCGCACACTGGGCGCTAATTACCAATCCAAACATGCTCTGATTGTGACCAAACTTTGCAAGCATGTGGGGGGACCCACCCCCACATGCTTGCAAAGTTTGGTCCCCATCGGAGCATGTTTGGGTACGATGGTATGGGAAAGGCCCGGATTTTCCATGGCCTCTTAAGCACCAAGAGACTTGAAAAATCCGGACTGGGCGCTAATTACCAATCCAAACATGCTTTGATTGTGACCAAACTTTGCAAGCATGTGGGGGGGACCCACCCCCACATGCTTGCAAAGTTTGGTCCCCATCGGAGCATGTTTGGGTACGATGGTATGGGGAAGGCCCGGATTTTCCATGGCCTCTTAAGCACCAAGAGACTTCAAAAACCCGCACTGGGCGTTAATAACCAATCCAAACATGCTCTGATTGTGACCAAACTTTGCAAGCATGTGGGGGTGGGTGTCCCCCCCATGCTTGCAAAGTTTGGTCCCTATCGGAGCATGTTTGGGTACAATGGTAAGGGGAAGGCCCGGATTTTCCATGGCCTCTTAAGCACCAAGAGACTTGAAAAACCCGCACACTGGGCGCTAATTACCAATCCAAACATGCTCTGATTGTGACCAAACTTTGCAAGCATGTGGGGGGACCCACCCCCACATGCTTGCAAAGTTTGGTCCCCATCGGAGCATGTTTGGGTACGATGGTATGGGAAAGGCCCGGATTTTCCATGGCCTCTTAAGCACCAAGAGACTTGAAAAATGCGGACTGGGCGCTAATTACCAATCCAAACATGCTCTGATTGTGACCAAACTTTGCAAGCATGTGGGGGGGACCCACCCCCACATGCTTGCAAAGTTTGGTCCCCATCGGGGGAGCATGTTTGGGTACGATGGTATGGGGAAGGCCCGGATTTTCCATGGCCTCTTAAGCACCAAGAGACTTTAAAAATCCGGACTGGGCGCTAATTATCAATCCAAACATGCTCTGATTGTGACCAAACTTTGCAAGCATGTGGGGGGGACCCACCCCCCCATTCTTGCAAAGTTTGGTCCCCATCGGCGGAGCATGTTTGGGTACGATGGTATGGGGAAGGCCCGGATTTTCCATGGCCTCTTAAGCACCAAGAGACTTGAAAAACCCGCACTGGGCAGTAATTATGAATCCAAACATGCTCTGATTGTGACCAAACTTTGCAAGCATGTGGGGGGGACCCACCCCCATATGCTTGCAAAGTTTGGTCCCTATCGGAGCATGTTTGGGTACAATAGTATGGGGAAGGCCCGGATTTTCCATGGCCTCTTAAGCACCAAGAGACTTCAAAAACCCTCACTGGGCGCTAATTACCAATCCAAACATGCTCTGATTGTGACCAAACTTTGCAAGCATGTGGGGGTGGGTGCTCCCCCCATGCTTGCAAACTTTGGTCCCTATCGGAGCATGTTTGGGTACGATGGTATGGGGAAGGCCCGGATTTTCCATGGCCTCTTAAGCACCAAGAGACTTCAAAAACCCGCACTGGGCGCTAATTACCAATCCAAACATGCTCTGATTGTGACCAAACTTTGCAAGCATGTGGGGGTGGGTGCCCCCCCCATGCTTGCAAAGTTTGGTCCCTATTGGAGCATGTTTGGGTACGATGGTATGGGGAAGGCCCGGATTTTCCATGGCCTCTTAAGCACCAAGAGACTTGAAAAACCCGCACACTGGGCGCTAATTACCAATCCAAACATGCTCTGATTATGACCAAACTTTGCAAGCATGTGGGGGGGACCCACCCCCACATGCTTTCAAAGTTTGGTCCCCACCATCGGAGCATGTTTGGGTACGATGGTATGGGGAAGGCCCGGATTTTCCATGGCCTCTTAAGCACCAAGAGACTTCAAAAATCCGGACTAGGCGCTAATTACCAATCCAAACATGCTCTGATTGTGACCAAACTTTGCAAGCATGTGGGGGGTGGGTCCCCCCCACATGCTTGCAAAGTTTGGTCACAATCAGAGCATGTTTGGATTGGTAATTAGCGCCTAGTCCGGATTTTTGAAGTCTCTTGGTGCTTAAGAGGCCATGGAAAATCCGGGCCTTCCCCATACCATCGTACCACCCCCACATGCTTGCAAAGTTTGGTCCCCATCGGAGCATGTTTGGGTATGATGGTATGGGGAAGGCCCGGATTCTCCATGGCCTCTTAAGTACCAAGAGACTTCAAAAACCCGCATTGGGCGCTAATTACCAATCCAAACATGCTCTGATTGTGACCAAACTTTGCAAGCATGTGGGGGGGATCCACCCCCCCATTCTTGGAAAGTTTGGTCCCTACCGGAGCATGTTTGGGTACGATGGTATGGGGAAGGCCCGGATTTTCCATGGCCTCTTAAGCACCAAGAGACTTGAAAAACCCGCACTGGGCGCTAATTACCAATCCAAACATGCTCTGATTGTGACCAAACTTTGCAAGCATGTGGGGGGAACCCACCCCCATATGCTTGCAAAGTTTGGTCCCCATCGGAGCATGTTTGGGTACGATGGTATGGGGAAGGCCCGGATTTTCCATGGCCTCTTAAGCACCAAGAGACTTGAAAAATCCGGACTGGGCGCTAATTACCAATCCAAACATGCTCTGATTGTGACCAAACTTTGCAAGCATGTGGGGGGGACCCACCCCCCATTCTTGCAAAGTTTGGTCCCCATCGGAGCATGTTTGGGTACGATGTTATGGGGAAGGCCCGGATTTTCCATGACCTCTTAAGCACCAAGAGACTTCAAAAACCCGCACTGGGCTCTAATTACCAATCCAAACATGCTCTGATTGTGACCAAACTTTGCAAGCATGTGGGGGGGACCCACCCCCACATGCTTGCAAGGTTTGGTCCCCATCCGAGCATGTTTGGGTACGATGGTATGGGGAAGGCCCGGATTTTCCATGGCCTCTTAAGCACCAAGAGACTTTAAAAACCCGCATTGGGCGCTAATTACCAAACCAAACATGCTCTGATTGTGACCAAACTTTGCAAGCATGTGGGGGGGACCCACCCCCCCATTCTTGCAAAGTTTGGTCCCTACCGGAGCATGTTTGGTACGATGGTCTGGGGAAGGCCCGGATTTCCCATGGCCTCTTAAGCACCAAGAGACTTGAAAAACCCGCACTGGGCGCTAATTACCAATCCAAACATGCTCTGATTGTGACCAAACTTTGGAAGCATGTGGGGGGGACCCACCCCCACATGCTTGCAAAGTTTGGTCCCTATCGGAGCATGTTTGGGTACGATGGTATGGGGAAGGCCCGGATTTTCCATGGCCTCTTAAGCACCAAGAGACTTAAAAAATCCGGACTGGGCGCTAATTACCAGTCCAAACATGCTTACGATGGTATGGGGAAGGCCCGGATTTTCCATGGCCTCTTAAGCACCAAGAGACTTCAAAAACCCGCACTGGGCGCTAATTACCAATCCAAACATGCTCTGATTGTGACCAAACTTTGCAAGCATGTGGGGGTGGGTGCCCCCCCCATGCTTGCAAAGTTTGGTCCCTATCGGAGCATGTTTGGGTACGATGGTATGGGGAAGGCCCGGATTTTCCATGGCCTCTTAAGCACCAAGAGACTTGAAAAACCCGCACTGGGCGCTAATTACCAATCCAAACATGCTCTGATTGTGACCAAACTTTGCAAGCATGTGGGGGGGACCCACCCCCCATTCTTGCAAAGTTTGGTCCCCTACTGGAGCATGTTTGGGTACGATGGTATGGGGAAGGCCCGGATTTTCCATGGCCTCTTAAGCACCAAGAGACTTGAAAAATCCGCACTGGGCACTAATTACGAATCCAAACATGCTCTGATTGTGACCAAACTTTGCAAGCATGTGGGGGGGACCCACCCCCATATGCTTGCAAAGTTTGGTCCCCATCGGAGCATGTTTGGGTACGATGGTATGGGGAAGGCCCGGATTTTCCATGGCCTCTTAAGCACCAAGAGACTTGAAAAATCCAGACTGGGCGCTAATTACCAATCCAAACATGCTTTGATTGTGACCAAACTTTGCAAGCATGTGGGGGGGACCCACCCCCACATGCTTGCAAAGTTTGGTCCCCATCGGAGCATGTTTGGGTACGATGGTATGGGGAAGGCCCGGATTTTCCATGGCCTCTTACGCACCAAGAGACTTCAAAAACCCGCACTGGGCGTTAATAAGCAATCCAAACATGCTCTGATTGTGACCAAACATTGCAAGCATGTGGGGGTGGGTGTCCCCCCCATGCTTGCAAAGTTTGGTCCCTATCGGAGCATGTTTGGGTACAATGGTAAGGGGAAGGCCCGGATTTTCCATGGCCTCTTAAGCACCAAGAGACTTGAAAAACCCGCACACTGGGCGCTAATTACCAATCCAAACATGCTTTGATTGTGACCAAACTTTGCAAGCATGTGGGGGGGACCCACCCCCACATGCTTGCAAAGTTTGGTCCCCATCGGAGCATGTTTGGGTACGATGGTATGGGGAAGGCCCGGATTTTCCATGGCCTCTTACGCACCAAGAGACTTCAAAAACCCGCACTGGGCGTTAATAAGCAATCCAAACATGCTCTGATTGTGACCAAACATTGCAAGCATGTGGGGGTGGGTGTCCCCCCCATGCTTGCAAAGTTTGGTCCCTATCGGAGCATGTTTGGGTACAATGGTAAGGGGAAGGCCCGGATTTTCCATGGCCTCTTAAGCACCAAGAGACTTGAAAAACCCGCACACTGGGCGCTAATTACCAATCCAAACATGCTCTGATTGTGACCAAACTTTGCAAGCATGTGGGGGGACCCACCCCCACATGCTTGCAAAGTTTGGTCCCCATCGGAGCATGTTTGGGTACGATGGTATGGGAAAGGCCCGGATTTTCCATGGCCTCTTAAGCACCAAGAGACTTGAAAAATCCGGACTGGGCGCTAATTACCAATCCAAACATGCTCTGATTGTGACCAAACTTTGCAAGCATGTGGGGGGGACCCACCCCCACATGCTTGCAAAGTTTGGTCCCCATCGGCGGAGCATGTTTGGGTACGATGGTATGGGGAAGGCCCGGATTTTCCATGGCCTCTTAAGCACCAAGAGACTTCAAAAACCCGCATTGGGCGCTAATTATCAATCCAAACATGCTCTGATTGTGACCAAACTTTGCAAGCATGTGGGGGGGACCCACCCCCACATGCTTGCAAAGTTTGGTCCCCATCGGAGCATGTTTGGGTACGATGGTATGGGGAAGGCCCGGATTTTCCATGGCCTCTTAAGCACCAAGAGACTTCAAAAACCCGCATTGGGCGCTAATTATCAATCCAAACATGCTCTGATTGTGACCAAACTTTGCAAGCATGTGGGGGGGACCCACCCCCACATGCTTGCAAAGTTTGGTCCCCATCGGAGCATGTTTCGGTACGATGGTATGGGGAAGGCCCGGATTTTCCATGGCCTCTTAAGCACCAAGAGACTTGAAAAACCCGCACTGGGCAGTAATTATGAATCCAAACATGCTCTGATTTTGACCAAACTTTGCAAGCATGTGGGGGGACCCACCCCCATATGCTTGCAAAGTTTGGTCCCTATCGGAGCATGTTTGGGTACGATAGTATGGGGAAGGCCCGGATTTTCCATGGCCTCTTAAGCACCAAGAGACTTCAAAAACCCGCACTGGGCCCTAATTACGAATCCAAACATGCTCTGATTGTGACCAAACTTTGCAAGCATGTGGGGGGGACCCACCCCCACATGCTTGCAAGGTTTGGTCCCCATCCGAGCATGTTTGGGTACGATGGTATGGGGAAGGCCCGGATTTTCCATGGCCTCTTAAGCACCAAGAGACTTTAAAAACCCACATTGGGCGCTAATTACCAAACCAAACATGCTCTGATTGTGACCAAACTTTGCAAGCATGTGGGGGGGACCCACCCCCCCATTCTTGCAAAGTTTGGTCCCTACCGGAGCATGTTTGGTACGATGGTCCGGGGAAGGCCCGGATTTCCCATGGCCTCTTAAGCACCAAGAGACTTGAAAAACCCGCACTGGGCGCTAATTACCAATCCAAACATGCTCTGATTGTGACCAAACTTTGGAAGCATGTGGGGGGGACCCACCCCCACATGCTTGCAAAGTTTGGTCCCTATCGGAGCATGTTTGGGTACGATGGTATGGGGAAGGCCCGGATTTTCCATGGCCTCTTAAGCACCAAGAGACTTGAAAAATCCGGACTGGGCGCTAATTACCAATCCAAACATGCTTACGATGGTATGGGGAAGGCCCGGATTTTCCATGGCCTCTTAAGCACCAAGAGACTTCAAAAACCCGCACTGGGCGCTAATTACCAATCCAAACATGCTCTGATTGTGACCAAACTTTGCAAGCATGTGGGGGTGGGTGCCCCCCCCATGCTTGCAAAGTTTGGTCCCTATTGGAGCATGTTTGGGTACGATGGTATGGGGAAGGCCCGGATTTTCCATGGCCTCTTAAGCACCAAGAGACTTGAAGAACCCGCACACTGGGCGCTAATTACCAATCCAAACATGCTCTGATTATGACCAAACTTTGCAAGCATGTGGGGGGGACCCACCCCCACATGCTTTCAAAGTTTGGTCCCCACCATCGGAGCATGTTTGGGTACGATGGTATGGGGAAGGCCCGGATTTTCCATGGCCTCTTAAGCACCAAGAGACTTCAAAAATCCGGACTGGGCGCTAATTACCAATCCTAACATGCTCCGATGGGGACCAAACTTTGCAAGCATGTGGGGGGGATCCACCCCCCCATTCTTGGAAAGTTTGGTCCCTACCGGAGCATGTTTGGGTACGATGGTATGGGGAAGGCCCGGATTTTCCATGGCCTCTTAAGCACCAAGAGACTTGAAAAACCCGCACTGGGCGCTAATTACCAATCCAAACATGCTCTGATTGTGACCAAACTTTGCAAGCATGTGGGGGGAACCCACCCCCATATGCTTACAAAGTTTGGTCCCCATCGGAGCATGTTTGGGTACGATGGTATGGGGAAGGCCCGGATTTTCCATGGCCTCTTAAGCACCAAGAGACTTGAAAAATCCGGACTGGGCGCTAATTACCAATCCAAATATGCTCTGATTGTGACCAAACTTTGCAAGCATGTGGGGGGGACCCACCCCCCATTCTTGCAAAGTTTGGTCCCCATCGGAGCATGTTTGGGTACGATGTTATGGGGAAGGCCCGGATTTTCCATGACCTCTTAAGCACCAAGAGACTTCAAAAACCCGCACTGGGCTCTAATTACCAATCCAAACATGCTCTGATTGTGACCAAACTTTGCAAGCATGTGGGGGGGACCCACCCCCACATGCTTGCAAGGTTTGGTCCCCATCCGAGCATGTTTGGGTACGATGGTATGGGGAAGGCCCGGATTTTCCATGGCCTCTTAAGCACCAAGAGACTTTAAAAACCTGCATTGGGCGCTAATTACCAAACCAAACATGCTCTGATTGTGACCAAACTTTGCAAGCATGTGGGGGGGACCCACCCCCCCATTCTTGCAAAGTTTGGTCCCTACCGGAGCATGTTTGGTACGATGGTCTGGGGAAGGCCCGGATTTCCCATGGCCTCTTAAGCACCAAGAGACTTGAAAAACCCGCACTGGGCGCTAATTACCAATCCAAACATGCTCTGATTGTGACCAAACTTTGGAAGCATGTGGGGGGGACCCACCCCCACATGCTTGCAAAGTTTGGTCCCTATCGGAGCATGTTTGGGTACGATGGTATGGGGAAGGCCCGGATTTTCCATGGCCTCTTAAGCACCAAGAGACTTGAAAAATCCGGACTGGGCGCTAATTACCAATCCAAACATGCTTACGATGGTATGGGGAAGGCCCGGATTTTCCATGGCCTCTTAAGCACCAAGAGACTTCAAAAACCCGCACTGGGCGCTAATTACCAATCCAAACATGCTCTGATTGTGACCAAACTTTGCAAGCATGTGGGGGTGGGTGCCCCCCCCATGCTTGCAAAGTTTGGTCCCTATCGGAGCATGTTTGGGTACGATGGTATGGGGAAGGCCCGGATTTTCCATGGCCTCTTAAGCACCAAGAGACTTGAAAAACCCGCACTGGGCGCTAATTACCAATCCAAACATGCTCTGATTGTGACCAAACTTTGCAAGCATGTGGGGGGGACCCACCCCCACATGCTTGCAAAGTTTGGTCCCCATCGGCGGAGCATGTTTGGGTACGATGGTATGGGGAAGGCCCGGATTTTCCATGGCCTCTTAAGCACCAAGAGACTTCAAAATCCCGCATTGGGCGCTAATTATCAATCCAAACACGCTCTGATTGTGACCAAACTTTGCAAGCATGTGGGGGGGACCCACCCCCCATTCTTGCAAAGTTTGGTCCCCTACTGGAGCATGTTTGGGTACGATGGTATGGGGAAGGCCCGGATTTTCCATGGCCTCTTAAGCACCAAGAGACTTGAAAAATCCGCACTGGGCACTAATTACGAATCCAAACATGCTCTGATTGTGACCAAACTTTGCAAGCATGTGGGGGGGACCCACCCCCATATGCTTGCAAAGTTTGGTCCCCATCGGAGCATGTTTGGGTACGATGGTATGGGGAAGGCCCGGATTTTCCATGGCCTCTTAAGCACCAAGAGACTTGAAAAATCCGGACTGGGCGCTAATTACCAATCCAAACATGCTTTGATTGTGACCAAACTTTGCAAGCATGTGGGGGGGACCCACCCCCACATGCTTGCAAAGTTTGGTCCCCATCGGAGCATGTTTGGGTACGATGGTATGGGGAAGGCCCGGATTTTCCATGGCCTCTTAAGCACCAAGAGACTTCAAAAACCCGCACTGGGCGTTAATAACCAATCCAAACATGCTCTGATTGTGACCAAACATTGCAAGCATGTGGGGGTGGGTGTCCCCCCCATGCTTGCAAAGTTTGGTCCCTATCGGAGCATGTTTGGGTACAATGGTAAGGGGAAGGCCCGGATTTTCCATGGCCTCTTAAGCACCAAGAGACTTGAAAAACCCGCACACTGGGCGCTAATTACCAATCCAAACATGCTCTGATTGTGACCAAACTTTGCAAGCATGTGGGGGGACCCACCCCCACATGCTTGCAAAGTTTGGTCCCCATCGGAGCATGTTTGGGTACGATGGTATGGGAAAGGCCCGGATTTTCCATGGCCTCTTAAGCACCAAGAGACTTGAAAAATCCGGACTGGGCGCTAATTACCAATCCAAACATGCTCTGATTGTGACCAAACTTTGCAAGCATGTGGGGGGGACCCACCCCCACATGCTTGCAAAGTTTGGTCCCCATCGGCGGAGCATGTTTGGGTACGATGGTATGGGGAAGGCCCGGATTTTCCATGGCCTCTTAAGCACCAAGAGACTTTAAAAATCCGGACTGGGCGCTAATTACCAATCCAAACATGCTCTGATTGTGACCAAACTTTGCAAGCATGTGGGGGGGACCCACCCCCACATGCTTGCAAAGTTTGGTCCCCATCGGAGCATGTTTGGGTACGATGGTATGGGGAAGGCCCGGATTTTCCATGGCCTCTTAAGCACCAAGAGACTTCAAAAACCCGCATTGGGCGCTAATTATCAATCCAAACATGCTCTGATTGTGACCAAACTTTGCAAGCATGTGGGGGGGACCCACCCCCACATGCTTGCAAAGTTTGGTCCCCATCGGAGCATGTTTGGGTACGATAGTATGGGGAAGGCCCGGATTTTCCATGGCCTCTTAAGCACCAAGAGACTTCAAAAACCCGCACTGGGCCCTAATTACGAATCCAAACATGCTCTGATTGTGACCAAACTTTGCAACCATGTGGGGGGGACCCACCCCCACATGCTTGCAAGGTTTGGTCCCCATCCGAGCATGTTTGGGTACGATGGTATGGGGAAGGCCCGGATTTTCCATGGCCTCTTAAGCACCAAGAGACTTTAAAAACCCACATTGGGCGCTAATTACCAAACCAAACATGCTCTGATTGTGACCAAACTTTGCAAGCATGTGGGGGGGACCCACCCCCCCATTCTTGCAAAGTTTGGTCCCTACCGGAGCATGTTTGGTACGATGGTCCGGGGAAGGCCCGGATTTCCCATGGCCTCTTAAGCACCAAGAGACTTGAAAAACCCGCACTGGGCGCTAATTACCAATCCAAACATGCTCTGATTGTGACCAAACTTTGGAAGCATGTGGGGGGGACCCACCCCCACATGCTTGCAAAGTTTGGTCCCTATCGGAGCATGTTTGGGTACGATGGTATGGGGAAGGCCCGGATTTTCCATGGCCTCTTAAGCACCAAGAGACTTGAAAAATCCGGACTGGGCGCTAATTACCAATCCAAACATGCTTACGATGGTATGGGGAAGGCCCGGATTTTCCATGGCCTCTTAAGCACCAAGAGACTTCAAAAACCCGCACTGGGCGCTAATTACCAATCCAAACATGCTCTGATTGTGACCAAACTTTGCAAGCATGTGGGGGTGGGTGCCCCCCCCATGCTTGCAAAGTTTGGTCCCTATCGGAGCATGTTTGGGTACGATGGTATGGGGAAGGCCCGGATTTTCCATGGCCTCTTAAGCACCAAGAGACTTGAAAAACCCGCACTGGGCGCTAATTACCAATCCAAACATGCTCTGATTGTGACCAAACTTTGCAAGCATGTGGGGGTGGGTGCCCCCCCCATGCTTGCAAAGTTTGGTCCCTATTGGAGCATGTTTGGGTACGATGGTATGGGGAAGGCCCGGATTTTCCATGGCCTCTTAAGCACCAAGAGACTTGAAAAACCCGCACACTGGGCGCTAATTACCAATCCAAACATGCTCTGATTATGACCAAACTTTGCAAGCATGTGGGGGGGACCCACCCCCACATGCTTTCAAAGTTTGGTCCCCACCATCGGAGCATGTTTGGGTACGATGGTATGGGGAAGGCCCGGATTTTCCATGGCCTCTTAAGCACCAAGAGACTTGAAAAACCCGCACTGGGCGCTAATTACCAATCCAAACATGCTCTGATTGTGACCAAACTTTGCAAGCATGTGGGGGGAACCCACCCCCATATGCTTACAAAGTTTGGTCCCCATCGGAGCATGTTTGGGTACGATGGTATGGGGAAGGCCCGGATTTTCCATGGCCTCTTAAGCACCAAGAGACTTGAAAAATCCGGACTGGGCGCTAATTACCAATCCAAATATGCTCTGATTGTGACCAAACTTTGCAAGCATGTGGGGGGGACCCACCCCCCATTCTTGCAAAGTTTGGTCCCCATCGGAGCATGTTTGGGTACGATGTTATGGGGAAGGCCCGGATTTTCCATGACCTCTTAAGCACCAAGAGACTTCAAAAACCCGCACTGGGCTCTAATTACCAATCCAAACATGCTCTGATTGTGACCAAACTTTGCAAGCATGTGGGGGGGACCCACCCCCACATGCTTGCAAGGTTTGGTCCCCATCCGAGCATGTTTGGGTACGATGGTATGGGGAAGGCCCGGATTTTCCATGGCCTCTTAAGCACCAAGAGACTTTAAAAACCCACATTGGGCGCTAATTACCAAACCAAACATGCTCTGATTGTGACCAAACTTTGCAAGCATGTGGGGGGGACCCACCCCCCCATTCTTGCAAAGTTTGGTCCCTACCGGAGCATGTTTGGTACGATGGTCCGGGGAAGGCCCGGATTTCCCATGGCCTCTTAAGCACCAAGAGACTTGAAAAACCCGCACTGGGCGCTAATTACCAATCCAAACATGCTCTGATTGTGACCAAACTTTGGAAGCATGTGGGGGGGACCCACCCCCACATGCTTGCAAAGTTTGGTCCCTATCGGAGCATGTTTGGGTACGATGGTATGGGGAAGGCCCGGATTTTCCATGGCCTCTTAAGCACCAAGAGACTTGAAAAATCCGGACTGGGCGCTAATTACCAATCCAAACATGCTTACGATGGTATGGGGAAGGCCCGGATTTTCCATGGCCTCTTAAGCACCAAGAGACTTCAAAAACCCGCATTGGGCGCTAATTATCAATCCAAACATGCTCTGATTGTGACCAAACTTTGCAAGCATGTGGGGGGGACCCACCCCCCATTCTTGCAAAGTTTGGTCCCCTACTGGAGCATGTTTGGGTACGATGGTATGGGGAAGGCCCGGATTTTCCATGGCCTCTTAAGCACCAAGAGACTTGAAAAATCCGCACTGGGCACTAATTACGAATCCAAACATGCTCTGATTGTGACCAAACTTTGCAAGCATGTGGGGGGGACCCACCCCCATATGCTTGCAAAGTTTGGTCCCCATCGGAGCATGTTTGGGTACGATGGTATGGGGAAGGCCCGGATTTTCCATGGCCTCTTAAGCACCAAGAGACTTGAAAAATCCGGACTGGGCGCTAATTACCAATCCAAACATGCTTTGATTGTGACCAAACTTTGCAAGCATGTGGGGGGGACCCACCCCCACATGCTTGCAAAGTTTGGTCCCCATCGGAGCATGTTTGGGTACGATGGTATGGGGAAGGCCCGGATTTTCCATGGCCTCTTAAGCACCAAGAGACTTCAAAAACCCGCACTGGGCGTTAATAACCAATCCAAACATGCTCTGATTGTGACCAAACATTGCAAGCATGTGGGGGTGGGTGTCCCCCCCATGCTTGCAAAGTTTGGTCCCTATCGGAGCATGTTTGGGTACAATGGTAAGGGGAAGGCCCGGATTTTCCATGGCCTCTTAAGCACCAAGAGACTTGAAAAACCCGCACACTGGGCGCTAATTACCAATCCAAACATGCTCTGATTGTGACCAAACTTTGCAAGCATGTGGGGGGACCCACCCCCACATGCTTGCAAAGTTTGGTCCCCATCGGAGCATGTTTGGGTACGATGGTATGGGAAAGGCCCGGATTTTCCATGGCCTCTTAAGCACCAAGAGACTTGAAAAATCCGGACTGGGCGCTAATTACCAATCCAAACATGCTCTGATTGTGACCAAACTTTGCAAGCATGTGGGGGGGACCCACCCCCACATGCTTGCAAAGTTTGGTCCCCATCGGCGGAGCATGTTTGGGTACGATGGTATGGGGAAGGCCCGGATTTTCCATGGCCTCTTAAGCACCAAGAGACTTTAAAAATCCGGACTGGGCGCTAATTACCAATCCAAACATGCTCTGATTGTGACCAAACTTTGCAAGCATGTGGGGGGGACCCACCCCCACATGCTTGCAAAGTTTGGTCCCCATCGGAGCATGTTTGGGTACGATGGTATGGGGAAGGCCCGGATTTTCCATGGCCTCTTAAGCACCAAGAGACTTCAAAAACCCGCATTGGGCGCTAATTATCAATCCAAACATGCTCTGATTGTGACCAAACTTTGCAAGCATGTGGGGGGGACCCACCCCCACATGCTTGCAAAGTTTGGTCCCCATCGGAGCATGTTTCGGTACGATGGTATGGGGAAGGCCCGGATTTTCCATGGCCTCTTAAGCACCAAGAGACTTGAAAAACCCGCACTGGGCAGTAATTATGAATCCAAACATGCTCTGATTTTGACCAAACTTTGCAAGCATGTGGGGGGGACCCACCCCCATATGCTTGCAAAGTTTGGTCCCTATCGGAGGATGTTTGGGTACGATAGTATGGGGAAGGCCCGGATTTTCCATGGCCTCTTAAGCACCAAGAGACTTCAAAAACCCGCACTGGGCCCTAATTACGAATCCAAACATGCTCTGATTGTGACCAAACTTTGCAACCATGTGGGGGGGACCCACCCCCACATGCTTGCAAGGTTTGGTCCCCATCCGAGCATGTTTGGGTACGATGGTATGGGGAAGGCCCGGATTTTCCATGGCCTCTTAAGCACCAAGAGACTTTAAAAACCCACATTGGGCGCTAATTACCAAACCAAACATGCTCTGATTGTGACCAAACTTTGCAAGCATGTGGGGGGGACCCACCCCCCCATTCTTGCAAAGTTTGGTCCCTACCGGAGCATGTTTGGTACGATGGTCCGGGGAAGGCCCGGATTTCCCATGGCCTCTTAAGCACCAAGAGACTTGAAAAACCCGCACTGGGCGCTAATTACCAATCCAAACATGCTCTGATTGTGACCAAACTTTGGAAGCATGTGGGGGGGACCCACCCCCACATGCTTGCAAAGTTTGGTCCCTATCGGAGCATGTTTGGGTACGATGGTATGGGGAAGGCCCGGATTTTCCATGGCCTCTTAAGCACCAAGAGACTTGAAAAATCCGGACTGGGCGCTAATTACCAATCCAAACATGCTTACGATGGTATGGGGAAGGCCCGGATTTTCCATGGCCTCTTAAGCACCAAGAGACTTCAAAAACCCGCACTGGGCGCTAATTACCAATCCAAACATGCTCTGATTGTGACCAAACTTTGCAAGCATGTGGGGGTGGGTGCCCCCCCCATGCTTGCAAAGTTTGGTCCCTATCGGAGCATGTTTGGGTACGATGGTATGGGGAAGGCCCGGATTTTCCATGGCCTCTTAAGCACCAAGAGACTTGAAAAACCCGCACTGGGCGCTAATTACCAATCCAAACATGCTCTGATTGTGACCAAACTTTGCAAGCATGTGGGGGTGGGTGCCCCCCCCATGCTTGCAAAGTTTGGTCCCTATTGGAGCATGTTTGGGTACGATGGTATGGGGAAGGCCCGGATTTTCCATGGCCTCTTAAGCACCAAGAGACTTCAAAAACCCGCACACTGGGCGCTAATTACCAATCCAAACATGCTCTGATTATGACCAAACTTTGCAAGCATGTGGGGGGGACCCACCCCCACATGCTTTCAAAGTTTGGTCCCCACCATCGGAGCATGTTTGGGTACGATGGTATGGGGAAGGCCCGGATTTTCCATGGCCTCTTAAGCACCAAGAGACTTCAAAAATCCGGACTAGGCGCTAATTACCAATCCAAACATGCTCTGATTGTGACCAAACTTTGCAAGCATGTGGGGGGGATCCACCCCCCCATTCTTGGAAAGTTTGGTCCCTACCGGAGCATGTTTGGGTACGATGGTATGGGGAAGGCCCGGATTTTCCATGGCCTCTTAAGCACCAAGAGACTTGAAAAACCCGCACTGGGCGCTAATTACCAATCCAAACATGCTCTGATTGTGACCAAACTTTGCAAGCATGTGGGGGGAACCCACCCCCATATGCTTACAAAGTTTGGTCCCCATCGGAGCATGTTTGGGTACGATGGTATGGGGAAGGCCCGGATTTTCCATGGCCTCTTAAGCACCAAGAGACTTGAAAAATCCGGACTGGGCGCTAATTACCAATCCAAATATGCTCTGATTGTGACCAAACTTTGCAAGCATGTGGGGGGGACCCACCCCCCATTCTTGCAAAGTTTGGTCCCCATCGGAGCATGTTTGGGTACGATGTTATGGGGAAGGCCCGGATTTTCCATGACCTCTTAAGCACCAAGAGACTTCAAAAACCCGCACTGGGCTCTAATTACCAATCCAAACATGCTCTGATTGTGACCAAACTTTGCAAGCATGTGGGGGGGACCCACCCCCACATGCTTGCAAGGTTTGGTCCCCATCCGAGCATGTTTGGGTACGATGGTATGGGGAAGGCCCGGATTTTCCATGGCCTCTTAAGCACCAAGAGACTTTAAAAACCTGCATTGGGCGCTAATTACCAAACCAAACATGCTCTGATTGTGACCAAACTTTGCAAGCATGTGGGGGGGACCCACCCCCCCATTCTTGCAAAGTTTGGTCCCTACCGGAGCATGTTTGGTACGATGGTCTGGGGAAGGCCCGGATTTCCCATGGCCTCTTAAGCACCAAGAGACTTGAAAAACCCGCACTGGGCGCTAATTACCAATCCAAACATGCTCTGATTGTGACCAAACTTTGGAAGCATGTGGGGGGGACCCACCCCCACATGCTTGCAAAGTTTGGTCCCTATCGGAGCATGTTTGGGTACGATGGTATGGGGAAGGCCCGGATTTTCCATGGCCTCTTAAGCACCAAGAGACTTGAAAAATCCGGACTGGGCGCTAATTACCAATCCAAACATGCTTACGATGGTATGGGGAAGGCCCGGATTTTCCATGGCCTCTTAAGCACCAAGAGACTTCAAAAACCCGCACTGGGCGCTAATTACCAATCCAAACATGCTCTGATTGTGACCAAACTTTGCAAGCATGTGGGGGTGGGTGCCCCCCCCATGCTTGCAAAGTTTGGTCCCTATCGGAGCATGTTTGGGTACGATGGTATGGGGAAGGCCCGGATTTTCCATGGCCTCTTAAGCACCAAGAGACTTGAAAAACCCGCACTGGGCGCTAATTACCAATCCAAACATGCTCTGATTGTGACCAAACTTTGCAAGCATGTGGGGGGGACCCACCCCCACATGCTTGCAAAGTTTGGTCCCCATCGGCGGAGCATGTTTGGGTACGATGGTATGGGGAAGGCCCGGATTTTCCATGGCCTCTTAAGCACCAAGAGACTTCAAAATCCCGCATTGGGCGCTAATTATCAATCCAAACATGCTCTGATTGTGACCAAACTTTGCAAGCATGTGGGGGGGACCCACCCCCCATTCTTGCAAAGTTTGGTCCCCTACTGGAGCATGTTTGGGTACGATGGTATGGGGAAGGCCCGGATTTTCCATGGCCTCTTAAGCACCAAGAGACTTGAAAAATCCGCACTGGGCACTAATTACGAATCCAAACATGCTCTGATTGTGACCAAACTTTGCAAGCATGTGGGGGGGACCCACCCCCATATGCTTGCAAAGTTTGGTCCCCATCGGAGCATGTTTGGGTACGATGGTATGGGGAAGGCCCGGATTTTCCATGGCCTCTTAAGCACCAAGAGACTTGAAAAATCCGGACTGGGCGCTAATTACCAATCCAAACATGCTTTGATTGTGACCAAACTTTGCAAGCATGTGGGGGGGACCCACCCCCACATGCTTGCAAAGTTTGGTCCCCATCGGAGCATGTTTGGGTACGATGGTATGGGGAAGGCCCGGATTTTCCATGGCCTCTTAAGCACCAAGAGACTTCAAAAACCCGCACTCGGCGTTAATAACCAATCCAAACATGCTCTGATTGTGACCAAACATTGCAAGCATGTGGGGGTGGGTGTCCCCCCCATGCTTGCAAAGTTTGGTCCCTATCGGAGCATGTTTGGGTACAATGGTAAGGGGAAGGCCCGGATTTTCCATGGCCTCTTAAGCACCAAGAGACTTGAAAAACCCGCACACTGGGCGCTAATTACCAATCCAAACATGCTCTGATTGTGACCAAACTTTGCAAGCATGTGGGGGGACCCACCCCCACATGCTTGCAAAGTTTGGTCCCCATCGGAGCATGTTTGGGTACGATGGTATGGGAAAGGCCCGGATTTTCCATGGCCTCTTAAGCACCAAGAGACTTGAAAAATCCGGACTGGGCGCTAATTACCAATCCAAACATGCTCTGATTGTGACCAAACTTTGCAAGCATGTGGGGGGGACCCACCCCCACATGCTTGCAAAGTTTGGTCCCCATCGGCGGAGCATGTTTGGGTACGATGGTATGGGGAAGGCCCGGATTTTCCATGGCCTCTTAAGCACCAAGAGACTTTAAAAATCCGGACTGGGCGCTAATTACCAATCCAAACATGCTCTGATTGTGACCAAACTTTGCAAGCATGTGGGGGGGACCCACCCCCACATGCTTGCAAAGTTTGGTCCCCATCGGAGCATGTTTGGGTACGATGGTATGGGGAAGGCCCGGATTTTCCATGGCCTCTTAAGCACCAAGAGACTTCAAAAACCCGCATTGGGCGCTAATTATCAATCCAAACATGCTCTGATTGTGACCAAACTTTGCAAGCATGTGGGGGGGACCCACCCCCACATGCTTGCAAAGTTTGGTCCCCATCGGAGCATGTTTCGGTACGATGGTATGGGGAAGGCCCGGATTTTCCATGGCCTCTTAAGCACCAAGAGACTTGAAAAACCCGCACTGGGCAGTAATTATGAATCCAAACATGCTCTGATTTTGACCAAACTTTGCAAGCATGTGGGGGGGACCCACCCCCATATGCTTGCAAAGTTTGGTCCCTATCGGAGGATGTTTGGGTACGATAGTATGGGGAAGGCCCGGATTTTCCATGGCCTCTTAAGCACCAAGAGACTTCAAAAACCCGCACTGGGCCCTAATTACGAATCCAAACATGCTCTGATTGTGACCAAACTTTGCAACCATGTGGGGGGGACCCACCCCCACATGCTTGCAAGGTTTGGTCCCCATCCGAGCATGTTTGGGTACGATGGTATGGGGAAGGCCCGGATTTTCCATGGCCTCTTAAGCACCAAGAGACTTTAAAAACCCACATTGGGCGCTAATTACCAAACCAAACATGCTCTGATTGTGACCAAACTTTGCAAGCATGTGGGGGGGACCCACCCCCCCATTCTTGCAAAGTTTGGTCCCTACCGGAGCATGTTTGGTACGATGGTCCGGGGAAGGCCCGGATTTCCCATGGCCTCTTAAGCACCAAGAGACTTGAAAAACCCGCACTGGGCGCTAATTACCAATCCAAACATGCTCTGATTGTGACCAAACTTTGGAAGCATGTGGGGGGGACCCACCCCCACATGCTTGCAAAGTTTGGTCCCTATCGGAGCATGTTTGGGTACGATGGTATGGGGAAGGCCCGGATTTTCCATGGCCTCTTAAGCACCAAGAGACTTGAAAAATCCGGACTGGGCGCTAATTACCAATCCAAACATGCTTACGATGGTATGGGGAAGGCCCGGATTTTCCATGGCCTCTTAAGCACCAAGAGACTTCAAAAACCCGCACTGGGCGCTAATTACCAATCCAAACATGCTCTGATTGTGACCAAACTTTGCAAGCATGTGGGGGTGGGTGCCCCCCCCATGCTTGCAAAGTTTGGTCCCTATCGGAGCATGTTTGGGTACGATGGTATGGGGAAGGCCCGGATTTTCCATGGCCTCTTAAGCACCAAGAGACTTGAAAAACCCGCACTGGGCGCTAATTACCAATCCAAACATGCTCTGATTGTGACCAAACTTTGCAAGCATGTGGGGGTGGGTGCCCCCCCCATGCTTGCAAAGTTTGGTCCCTATTGGAGCATGTTTGGGTACGATGGTATGGGGAAGGCCCGGATTTTCCATGGCCTCTTAAGCACCAAGAGACTTCAAAAACCCGCACACTGGGCGCTAATTACCAATCCAAACATGCTCTGATTATGACCAAACTTTGCAAGCATGTGGGGGGGACCCACCCCCACATGCTTTCAAAGTTTGGTCCCCACCATCGGAGCATGTTTGGGTACGATGGTATGGGGAAGGCCCGGATTTTCCATGGCCTCTTAAGCACCAAGAGACTTCAAAAATCCGGACTAGGCGCTAATTACCAATCCAAACATGCTCTGATTGTGACCAAACTTTGCAAGCATGTGGGGGGGATCCACCCCCCCATTCTTGGAAAGTTTGGTCCCTACCGGAGCATGTTTGGGTACGATGGTATGGGGAAGGCCCGGATTTTCCATGGCCTCTTAAGCACCAAGAGACTTGAAAAACCCGCACTGGGCGCTAATTACCAATCCAAACATGCTCTGATTGTGACCAAACTTTGCAAGCATGTGGGGGGAACCCACCCCCATATGCTTACAAAGTTTGGTCCCCATCGGAGCATGTTTGGGTACGATGGTATGGGGAAGGCCCGGATTTTCCATGGCCTCTTAAGCACCAAGAGACTTGAAAAATCCGGACTGGGCGCTAATTACCAATCCAAATATGCTCTGATTGTGACCAAACTTTGCAAGCATGTGGGGGGGACCCACCCCCCATTCTTGCAAAGTTTGGTCCCCATCGGAGCATGTTTGGGTACGATGTTATGGGGAAGGCCCGGATTTTCCATGACCTCTTAAGCACCAAGAGACTTCAAAAACCCGCACTGGGCTCTAATTACCAATCCAAACATGCTCTGATTGTGACCAAACTTTGCAAGCATGTGGGGGGGACCCACCCCCACATGCTTGCAAGGTTTGGTCCCCATCCGAGCATGTTTGGGTACGATGGTATGGGGAAGGCCCGGATTTTCCATGGCCTCTTAAGCACCAAGAGACTTTAAAAACCCGCATTGGGCGCTAATTACCAAACCAAACATGCTCTGATTGTGACCAAACTTTGCAAGCATGTGGGGGGGACCCACCCCCCCATTCTTGCAAAGTTTGGTCCCTACCGGAGCATGTTTGGTACGATGGTCTGGGGAAGGCCCGGATTTCCCATGGCCTCTTAAGCACCAAGAGACTTGAAAAACCCGCACTGGGCGCTAATTACCAATCCAAACATGCTCTGATTGTGACCAAACTTTGGAAGCATGTGGGGGGGACCCACCCCCACATGCTTGCAAAGTTTGGTCCCTATCGGAGCATGTTTGGGTACGATGGTATGGGGAAGGCCCGGATTTTCCATGGCCTCTTAAGCACCAAGAGACTTGAAAAATCCGGACTGGGCGCTAATTACCAATCCAAACATGCTTACGATGGTATGGGGAAGGCCCGGATTTTCCATGGCCTCTTAAGCACCAAGAGACTTCAAAAACCCGCACTGGGCGCTAATTACCAATCCAAACATGCTCTGATTGTGACCAAACTTTGCAAGCATGTGGGGGTGGGTGCCCCCCCCATGCTTGCAAAGTTTGGTCCCTATCGGAGCATGTTTGGGTACGATGGTATGGGGAAGGCCCGGATTTTCCATGGCCTCTTAAGCACCAAGAGACTTGAAAAACCCGCACTGGGCGCTAATTACCAATCCAAACATGCTCTGATTGTGACCAAACTTTGCAAGCATGTGGGGGGGACCCACCCCCACATGCTTGCAAAGTTTGGTCCCCATCGGCGGAGCATGTTTGGGTACGATGGTATGGGGAAGGCCCGGATTTTCCATGGCCTCTTAAGCACCAAGAGACTTCAAAATCCCGCATTGGGCGCTAATTATCAATCCAAACATGCTCTGATTGTGACCAAACTTTGCAAGCATGTGGGGGGGACCCACCCCCCATTCTTGCAAAGTTTGGTCCCCTACTGGAGCATGTTTGGGTACGATGGTATGGGGAAGGCCCGGATTTTCCATGGCCTCTTAAGCACCAAGAGACTTGAAAAATCCGCACTGGGCACTAATTACGAATCCAAACATGCTCTGCTTGTGACCAAACTTTGCAAGCATGTGGGGGGGACCCACCCCCATATGCTTGCAAAGTTTGGTCCCCATCGGAGCATGTTTGGGTACGATGGTATGGGGAAGGCCCGGATTTTCCATGGCCTCTTAAGCACCAAGAGACTTGAAAAATCCGGACTGGGCGCTAATTACCAATCCAAACATGCTTTGATTGTCACCAAACTTTGCAAGCATGTGGGGGGGACCCACCCCCACATGCTTGCAAAGTTTGGTCCCCATCGGAGCATGTTTGGGTACGATGGTATGGGGAAGGCCCGGATTTTCCATGGCCTCTTAAGCACCAAGAGACTTCAAAAACCCGCACTGGGCGTTAATAACCAATCCAAACATGCTCTGATTGTGACCAAACATTGCAAGCATGTGGGGGTGGGTGTCCCCCCCATGCTTGCAAAGTTTGGTCCCTATCGGAGCATGTTTGGGTACAATGGTAAGGGGAAGGCCCGGATTTTCCATGGCCTCTTAAGCACCAAGAGACTTGAAAAACCCGCACACTGGGCGCTAATTACCAATCCAAACATGCTCTGATTGTGACCAAACTTTGCAAGCATGTGGGGGGACCCACCCCCACATGCTTGCAAAGTTTGGTCCCCATCGGAGCATGTTTGGGTACGATGGTATGGGAAAGGCCCGGATTTTCCATGGCCTCTTAAGCACCAAGAGACTTGAAAAATCCGGACTGGGCGCTAATTACCAATCCAAACATGCTCTGATTGTGACCAAACTTTGCAAGCATGTGGGGGGGACCCACCCCCACATGCTTGCAAAGTTTGGTCCCCATCGGCGGAGCATGTTTGGGTACGATGGTATGGGGAAGGCCCGGATTTTCCATGGCCTCTTAAGCACCAAGAGACTTTAAAAATCCGGACTGGGCGCTAATTACCAATCCAAACATGCTCTGATTGTGACCAAACTTTGCAAGCATGTGGGGGGGACCCACCCCCACATGCTTGCAAAGTTTGGTCCCCATCGGAGCATGTTTGGGTACGATGGTATGGGGAAGGCCCGGATTTTCCATGGCCTCTTAAGCACCAAGAGACTTCAAAAACCCGCATTGGGCGCTAATTATCAATCCAAACATGCTCTGATTGTGACCAAACTTTGCAAGCATGTGGGGGGGACCCACCCCCACATGCTTGCAAAGTTTGGTCCCCATCGGAGCATGTTTGGGTACGATGGTATGGGGAAGGCCCGGATTTTCCATGGCCTCTTAAGCACCAAGAGACTTCAAAAACCCGCATTGGGCGCTAATTATCAATCCAAACATGCTCTGATTGTGACCAAACTTTGCAAGCATGTGGGGGGGACCCACCCCCACATGCTTGCAAAGTTTGGTCCCCATCGGAGCATGTTTCGGTACGATGGTATGGGGAAGGCCCGGATTTTCCATGGCCTCTTAAGCACCAAGAGACTTGAAAAACCCGCACTGGGCAGTAATTATGAATCCAAACATGCTCTGATTTTGACCAAACTTTGCAAGCATGTGGGGGGGACCCACCCCCATATGCTTGCAAAGTTTGGTCCCTATCGGAGGATGTTTGGGTACGATAGTATGGGGAAGGCCCGGATTTTCCATGGCCTCTTAAGCACCAAGAGACTTCAAAAACCCGCACTGGGCCCTAATTACGAATCCAAACATGCTCTGATTGTGACCAAACTTTGCAACCATGTGGGGGGGACCCACCCCCACATGCTTGCAAGGTTTGGTCCCCATCCGAGCATGTTTGGGTACGATGGTATGGGGAAGGCCCGGATTTTCCATGGCCTCTTAAGCACCAAGAGACTTTAAAAACCCACATTGGGCGCTAATTACCAAACCAAACATGCTCTGATTGTGACCAAACTTTGCAAGCATGTGGGGGGGACCCACCCCCCCATTCTTGCAAAGTTTGGTCCCTACCGGAGCATGTTTGGTACGATGGTCCGGGGAAGGCCCGGATTTCCCATGGCCTCTTAAGCACCAAGAGACTTGAAAAACCCGCACTGGGCGCTAATTACCAATCCAAACATGCTCTGATTGTGACCAAACTTTGGAAGCATGTGGGGGGGACCCACCCCCACATGCTTGCAAAGTTTGGTCCCTATCGGAGCATGTTTGGGTACGATGGTATGGGGAAGGCCCGGATTTTCCATGGCCTCTTAAGCACCAAGAGACTTGAAAAATCCGGACTGGGCGCTAATTACCAATCCAAACATGCTTACGATGGTATGGGGAAGGCCCGGATTTTCCATGGCCTCTTAAGCACCAAGAGACTTCAAAAACCCGCACTGGGCGCTAATTACCAATCCAAACATGCTCTGATTGTGACCAAACTTTGCAAGCATGTGGGGGTGGGTGCCCCCCCCATGCTTGCAAAGTTTGGTCCCTATCGGAGCATGTTTGGGTACGATGGTATGGGGAAGGCCCGGATTTTCCATGGCCTCTTAAGCACCAAGAGACTTGAAAAACCCGCACTGGGCGCTAATTACCAATCCAAACATGCTCTGATTGTGACCAAACTTTGCAAGCATGTGGGGGTGGGTGCCCCCCCCATGCTTGCAAAGTTTGGTCCCTATTGGAGCATGTTTGGGTACGATGGTATGGGGAAGGCCCGGATTTTCCATGGCCTCTTAAGCACCAAGAGACTTCAAAAACCCGCACACTGGGCGCTAATTACCAATCCAAACATGCTCTGATTATGACCAAACTTTGCAAGCATGTGGGGGGGACCCACCCCCACATGCTTTCAAAGTTTGGTCCCCACCATCGGAGCATGTTTGGGTACGATGGTATGGGGAAGGCCCGGATTTTCCATGGCCTCTTAAGCACCAAGAGACTTCAAAAATCCGGACTAGGCGCTAATTACCAATCCAAACATGCTCTGATTGTGACCAAACTTTGCAAGCATGTGGGGGGGATCCACCCCCCCATTCTTGGAAAGTTTGGTCCCTACCGGAGCATGTTTGGGTACGATGGTATGGGGAAGGCCCGGATTTTCCATGGCCTCTTAAGCACCAAGAGACTTGAAAAACCCGCACTGGGCGCTAATTACCAATCCAAACATGCTCTGATTGTGACCAAACTTTGCAAGCATGTGGGGGGAACCCACCCCCATATGCTTACAAAGTTTGGTCCCCATCGGAGCATGTTTGGGTACGATGGTATGGGGAAGGCCCGGATTTTCCATGGCCTCTTAAGCACCAAGAGACTTGAAAAATCCGGACTGGGCGCTAATTACCAATCCAAATATACTCTGATTGTGACCAAACTTTGCAAGCATGTGGGGGGGACCCACCCCCCATTCTTGCAAAGTTTGGTCCCCATCGGAGCATGTTTGGGTACGATGTTATGGGGAAGGCCCGGATTTTCCATGACCTCTTAAGCACCAAGAGACTTCAAAAACCCGCACTGGGCTCTAATTACCAATCCAAACATGCTCTGATTGTGACCAAACTTTGCAAGCATGTGGGGGGGACCCACCCCCACATGCTTGCAAGGTTTGGTCCCCATCCGAGCATGTTTGGGTACGATGGTATGGGGAAGGCCCGGATTTTCCATGGCCTCTTAAGCACCAAGAGACTTTAAAAACCCGCATTGGGCGCTAATTACCAAACCAAACATGCTCTGATTGTGACCAAACTTTGCAAGCATGTGGGGGGGACCCACCCCCCCATTCTTGCAAAGTTTGGTCCCTACCGGAGCATGTTTGGTACGATGGTCTGGGGAAGGCCCGGATTTCCCATGGCCTCTTAAGCACCAAGAGACTTGAAAAACCCGCACTGGGCGCTAATTACCAATCCAAACATGCTCTGATTGTGACCAAACTTTGGAAGCATGTGGGGGGGACCCACCCCCACATGCTTGCAAAGTTTGGTCCCTATCGGAGCATGTTTGGGTACGATGGTATGGGGAAGGCCCGGATTTTCCATGGCCTCTTAAGCACCAAGAGACTTGAAAAATCCGGACTGGGCGCTAATTACCAATCCAAACATGCTTACGATGGTATGGGGAAGGCCCGGATTTTCCATGGCCTCTTAAGCACCAAGAGACTTCAAAAACCCGCACTGGGCGCTAATTACCAATCCAAACATGCTCTGATTGTGACCAAACTTTGCAAGCATGTGGGGGTGGGTGCCCCCCCCATGCTTGCAAAGTTTGGTCCCTATCGGAGCATGTTTGGGTACGATGGTATGGGGAAGGCCCGGATTTTCCATGGCCTCTTAAGCACCAAGAGACTTGAAAAACCCGCACTGGGCGCTAATTACCAATCCAAACATGCTCTGATTGTGACCAAACTTTGCAAGCATGTGGGGGGGACCCACCCCCACATGCTTGCAAAGTTTGGTCCCCATCGGCGGAGCATGTTTGGGTACGATGGTATGGGGAAGGCCCGGATTTTCCATGGCCTCTTAAGCACCAAGAGACTTCAAAATCCCGCATTGGGCGCTAATTATCAATCCAAACATGCTCTGATTGTGACCAAACTTTGCAAGCATGTGGGGGGGACCCACCCCCCATTCTTGCAAAGTTTGGTCCCCTACTGGAGCATGTTTGGGTACGATGGTATGGGGAAGGCCCGGATTTTCCATGGCCTCTTAAGCACCAAGAGACTTGAAAAATCCGCACTGGGCACTAATTACGAATCCAAACATGCTCTGCTTGTGACCAAACTTTGCAAGCATGTGGGGGGGACCCACCCCCATATGCTTGCAAAGTTTGGTCCCCATCGGAGCATGTTTGGGTACGATGGTATGGGGAAGGCCCGGATTTTCCATGGCCTCTTAAGCACCAAGAGACTTGAAAAATCCGGACTGGGCGCTAATTACCAATCCAAACATGCTTTGATTGTCACCAAACTTTGCAAGCATGTGGGGGGGACCCACCCCCACATGCTTGCAAAGTTTGGTCCCCATCGGAGCATGTTTGGGTACGATGGTATGGGGAAGGCCCGGATTTTCCATGGCCTCTTAAGCACCAAGAGACTTCAAAAACCCGCACTGGGCGTTAATAACCAATCCAAACATGCTCTGATTGTGACCAAACATTGCAAGCATGTGGGGGTGGGTGTCCCCCCCATGCTTGCAAAGTTTGGTCCCTATCGGAGCATGTTTGGGTACAATGGTAAGGGGAAGGCCCGGATTTTCCATGGCCTCTTAAGCACCAAGAGACTTGAAAAACCCGCACACTGGGCGCTAATTACCAATCCAAACATGCTCTGATTGTGACCAAACTTTGCAAGCATGTGGGGGGACCCACCCCCACATGCTTGCAAAGTTTGGTCCCCATCGGAGCATGTTTGGGTACGATGGTATGGGAAAGGCCCGGATTTTCCATGGCCTCTTAAGCACCAAGAGACTTGAAAAATCCGGACTGGGCGCTAATTACCAATCCAAACATGCTCTGATTGTGACCAAACTTTGCAAGCATGTGGGGGGGACCCACCCCCACATGCTTGCAAAGTTTGGTCCCCATCGGCGGAGCATGTTTGGGTACGATGGTATGGGGAAGGCCCGGATTTTCCATGGCCTCTTAAGCACCAAGAGACTTTAAAAATCCGGACTGGGCGCTAATTACCAATCCAAACATGCTCTGATTGTGACCAAACTTTGCAAGCATGTGGGGGGGACCCACCCCCACATGCTTGCAAAGTTTGGTCCCCATCGGAGCATGTTTGGGTACGATGGTATGGGGAAGGCCCGGATTTTCCATGGCCTCTTAAGCACCAAGAGACTTCAAAAACCCGCATTGGGCGCTAATTATCAATCCAAACATGCTCTGATTGTGACCAAACTTTGCAAGCATGTGGGGGGGACCCACCCCCACATGCTTGCAAAGTTTGGTCCCCATCGGAGCATGTTTCGGTACGATGGTATGGGGAAGGCCCGGATTTTCCATGGCCTCTTAAGCACCAAGAGACTTGAAAAACCCGCACTGGGCAGTAATTATGAATCCAAACATGCTCTGATTTTGACCAAACTTTGCAAGCATGTGGGGGGGACCCACCCCCATATGCTTGCAAAGTTTGGTCCCTATCGGAGGATGTTTGGGTACGATAGTATGGGGAAGGCCCGGATTTTCCATGGCCTCTTAAGCACCAAGAGACTTCAAAAACCCGCACTGGGCCCTAATTACGAATCCAAACATGCTCTGATTGTGACCAAACTTTGCAACCATGTGGGGGGGACCCACCCCCACATGCTTGCAAGGTTTGGTCCCCATCCGAGCATGTTTGGGTACGATGGTATGGGGAAGGCCCGGATTTTCCATGGCCTCTTAAGCACCAAGAGACTTTAAAAACCCACATTGGGCGCTAATTACCAAACCAAACATGCTCTGATTGTGACCAAACTTTGCAAGCATGTGGGGGGGACCCACCCCCCCATTCTTGCAAAGTTTGGTCCCTACCGGAGCATGTTTGGTACGATGGTCCGGGGAAGGCCCGGATTTCCCATGGCCTCTTAAGCACCAAGAGACTTGAAAAACCCGCACTGGGCGCTAATTACCAATCCAAACATGCTCTGATTGTGACCAAACTTTGGAAGCATGTGGGGGGGACCCACCCCCACATGCTTGCAAAGTTTGGTCCCTATCGGAGCATGTTTGGGTACGATGGTATGGGGAAGGCCCGGATTTTCCATGGCCTCTTAAGCACCAAGAGACTTGAAAAATCCGGACTGGGCGCTAATTACCAATCCAAACATGCTTACGATGGTATGGGGAAGGCCCGGATTTTCCATGGCCTCTTAAGCACCAAGAGACTTCAAAAACCCGCACTGGGCGCTAATTACCAATCCAAACATGCTCTGATTGTGACCAAACTTTGCAAGCATGTGGGGGTGGGTGCCCCCCCCATGCTTGCAAAGTTTGGTCCCTATCGGAGCATGTTTGGGTACGATGGTATGGGGAAGGCCCGGATTTTCCATGGCCTCTTAAGCACCAAGAGACTTGAAAAACCCGCACTGGGCGCTAATTACCAATCCAAACATGCTCTGATTGTGACCAAACTTTGCAAGCATGTGGGGGTGGGTGCCCCCCCCATGCTTGCAAAGTTTGGTCCCTATTGGAGCATGTTTGGGTACGATGGTATGGGGAAGGCCCGGATTTTCCATGGCCTCTTAAGCACCAAGAGACTTCAAAAACCCGCACACTGGGCGCTAATTACCAATCCAAACATGCTCTGATTATGACCAAACTTTGCAAGCATGTGGGGGGGACCCACCCCCACATGCTTTCAAAGTTTGGTCCCCACCATCGGAGCATGTTTGGGTACGATGGTATGGGGAAGGCCCGGATTTTCCATGGCCTCTTAAGCACCAAGAGACTTCAAAAATCCGGACTAGGCGCTAATTACCAATCCAAACATGCTCTGATTGTGACCAAACTTTGCAAGCATGTGGGGGGGATCCACCCCCCCATTCTTGGAAAGTTTGGTCCCTACCGGAGCATGTTTGGGTACGATGGTATGGGGAAGGCCCGGATTTTCCATGGCCTCTTAAGCACCAAGAGACTTGAAAAACCCGCACTGGGCGCTAATTACCAATCCAAACATGCTCTGATTGTGACCAAACTTTGCAAGCATGTGGGGGGAACCCACCCCCATATGCTTACAAAGTTTGGTCCCCATCGGAGCATGTTTGGGTACGATGGTATGGGGAAGGCCCGGATTTTCCATGGCCTCTTAAGCACCAAGAGACTTGAAAAATCCGGACTGGGCGCTAATTACCAATCCAAATATGCTCTGATTGTGACCAAACTTTGCAAGCATGTGGGGGGGACCCACCCCCCATTCTTGCAAAGTTTGGTCCCCATCGGAGCATGTTTGGGTACGATGTTATGGGGAAGGCCCGGATTTTCCATGACCTCTTAAGCACCAAGAGACTTCAAAAACCCGCACTGGGCTCTAATTACCAATCCAAACATGCTCTGATTGTGACCTAACTTTGCAAGCATGTGGGGGGGACCCACCCCCACATGCTTGCAAGGTTTGGTCCCCATCCGAGCATGTTTGGGTACGATGGTATGGGGAAGGCCCGGATTTTCCATGGCCTCTTAAGCACCAAGAGACTTTAAAAACCCGCATTGGGCGCTAATTACCAAACCAAACATGCTCTGATTGTGACCAAACTTTGCAAGCATGTGGGGGGGACCCACCCCCCCATTCTTGCAAAGTTTGGTCCCTACCGGAGCATGTTTGGTACGATGGTCTGGGGAAGGCCCGGATTTCCCATGGCCTCTTAAGCACCAAGAGACTTGAAAAACCCGCACTGGGCGCTAATTACCAATCCAAACATGCTCTGATTGTGACCAAACTTTGGAAGCATGTGGGGGGGACCCACCCCCACATGCTTGCAAAGTTTGGTCCCTATCGGAGCATGTTTGGGTACGATGGTATGGGGAAGGCCCGGATTTTCCATGGCCTCTTAAGCACCAAGAGACTTGAAAAATCCGGACTGGGGGCTAATTACCAATCCAAACATGCTTACGATGGTATGGGGAAGGCCCGGATTTTCCATGGCCTCTTAAGCACCAAGAGACTTGAAAAACGCGCACACTGGGCGCTAATTACCAATCCAAACATGCTCTGATTGTGACCAAACTTTGCAAGCATGTGGGGGGACCCACCCCCACATGCTTGCAAAGTTTGGTCCCCATCGGAGCATGTTTGGGTACGATGGTATGGGAAAGCCCGGATTTTCCATGGCCTCTTAAGAACCAAGAGACTTGAAAAATCCGGACTGGGCGCTAATTACCAATCCAAACATGCTCTGATTGTGACCAAACTTTGCAAGCATGTGGGGGGGACCCACCCCCACATGCTTGCAAAGTTTGGTCCCCATCGGCGGAGCATGTTTGGGTACGATGGTATGGGGAAGGCCCGGATTTTCCATGGCCTCTTAAGCACCAAGAGACTTTAAAAATCCGGACTGGGCGCTAATTACCAATCCAAACATGCTCTGATTGTGACCAAACTTTGCAAGCATGTGGGGGGGACCCACCCCCACATGCTTGCAAAGTTTGGTCCCCATCGGAGCATGTTTGGGTACGATGGTATGGGGAAGGCCCGGATTTTCCATGGCCTCTTAAGCACCAAGAGACTTCAAAAACCAATGGGCACTAATTACCAATCCAAACATGCTCTGATTGTGACCAAACTTTGCAAGCATGTGGGGGGGACCCACCCCCCCATTCTTGCAAAGTTTGGTCCCCTACTGGAGCATGTTTGGGTACGATGGTATGGGGAAGGCCCGGATTTTCCATGGCCTCTTAAGCACCAAGAGACTTGAAAAAACCGCACTGGGCAGTAATTATGAATCCAAACATGCTCTGATTGTGACCAAACTTTGCAAGCATGTGGGGGGGACCCACCCCCATATGCTTGCAAAGTTTGGTCCCTATCGGAGCATGTTTGGGTACGATAGTATGGGGAAGGCCCGGATTTTCCATGGCCTCTTAAGCACCAAGAGACTTCAAAAACCCTCACTGGGCGCTAATTACCAATCCAAACATGCTCTGATTGTGACCAAACTTTGCAAGCATGTGGGGGTGGGTGCCCCCCCCATGCTTGCAAAGTTTGGTCCCTATTGGAGCATGTTTGGGTACGATGGTATGGGGAAGGCCCGGATTTTCCATGGCCTCTTAAGCACCAAGAGACTTGAAAAACCCGCACACTGGGCGCTAATTACCAATCCAAACATGCTCTGATTATGACCAAACTTTGCAAGCATGTGGGGGGGACCCACCCCCACATGCTTGCAAAGTTTGGTCCCCATCGGAGCATGTTTGGGTACGATGGTATGGGGAAGGCCCGGATTTTCCATGGCCTCTTAAGCACCAAGAGACTTCAAAAATCTGGACTAGGCGCTAATTACCAATCCAAACATGCTCTGATTGTGACCAAACTTTGCAAGCATGTGGGGGGGACCCACCCCCACATGCTTGCAAAGTTTGGTCCCTATCGGAGCATGTTTGGATTGGTAATTAGCGCCCAGTCCGGATTTTTGAAGTCTCTTGGTGCTTAAGAGGCCATGGAAAATCCGGGCCTTCCCCATACCATCGTACCACCCCCACATGCTTGCAAAGTTTGGTCCCCATTGGAGCATGTTTGGGTATGATGGTATGGGGAAGGCCCGGATTCTCCATGGCCTCTTAAGTACCAAGAGACTTCAAAAACCCACATTGGGCGCTAATTACCAATCCAAACATGCTCTCATTGTGACCAAACTTTGCAAGCATGTGGGGGGGATCCACCCCCCCATGCTTGCAAAGTTTGGTCCCCATCGGAGCATGTTTGGGTATGATGGTATGGGAAAGGCCCGGATTCTCCATGGCCTCTTAAGTACCAAGAGACTTCAAAAACCCGCATTGGGCGCTAATTACCAATCCAAACATGCTCTCATTGTGACCAAACTTTGCAAGCATGTGGGGGGGATCCACCCCCCCATTCTTGGAAAGTTTGGTCCCTACCGGAGCATGTTTGGGTACGATGGTATGGGGAAGGCCCGGATTTTCCATGGCCTCTTAAGCACCAAGAGACTTGAAAAACCCGCACTGGGCGCTAATTACCAATCCAAACATGCTCTGATTGTGACCAAACTTTGCAAGCATGTGGGGGGAACCCACCCCCATATGCTTGCAAAGTTTGGTCCCCATCGGAGCATGTTTGGGTACGATGGTATGGGGAAGGCCCGGATTTTCCATGGCCTCTTAAGCACCAAGAGACTTGAAAAATCCGGACTGGGCGCTAATTACCAATCCAAACATGCTCTGATTGTGACCAAACTTTGCAAGCATGTGGGGGGGACCCACCCCCCATTCTTGCAAAGTTTGGTCCCCATCGGAGCATGTTTGGGTACGATGTTATGGGGAAGGCCCGGATTTTCCATGACCTCTTAAGCACCAAGAGACGTCAAAAACCCGCACTGGGCGCTAATTACCAATCCAAACATGCTCTGATTGTGACCAAACTTTGCAAGCATGTGGGGGTGGGTGCCCCCCCGATGCTTGCAAAGTTTGGTCCCTATTGGAGCATGTTTGGGTACGATGGTATGGGGAAGGCCCGGATTTTCCATGGCCTCTTAAGCACCAAGAGACTTGAAAAACCCGCACTGGGCGCTAATTACCAATCCAAACATGCTCTGATTATGACCAAACTTTGCAAGCATGTGGGGGGGACCCACCCCCACATGCTTGCAAGGTTTGGTCCCCATCCGAGCATGTTTGGGTACGATGGTATGGGGAAGGCCCGGATTTTCCATGGCCTCTTAAGCACCAAGAGACGTCAAAAACCCGCACTGGGCGCTAATTACCAATCCAAACATGCTCTGATTGTGACCAAACTTTGCAAGCATGTGGGGGTGGGTGCCCCCCCCATGCTTGCAAAGTTTGGTCCCTATTGGAGCATGTTTGGGTACGATGGTATGGGGAAGGCCCGGATTTTCCATGGCCTCTTAAGCACCAAGAGACTTGAAAAACCCGCACTGGGCGCTAATTACCAATCCAAACATGCTCTGATTATGACCAAACTTTGCAAGCATGTGGGGGGGACCCACCCCCACATGCTTGCAAAGTTTGGTCCCCACCATTGGAGCATGTTTGGGTACGATGGTATAGGGAAGGCCCGGATTTTCCATGGCCTCTTAAGCACCAAGAGACTTCAAAAATCCGGACTGGGCGCTAATTACCAATCCAAACATGCTCTGATTGTGACCAAACTTTGCAAGCATGTGGGGGGGACCCACCCCCACATGCTTGCAAAGTTTGGTCCCCATCGGAGCATGTTTGGATTGGTAATTAGCGCCCAGTCTGGATTTTTGAAGTCTCTTGGTGCTTAAGAGGCCATGGAAAATCCGGGCCTTCCCCATACCATCGTACCACCCCCACATGCTTGCAAAGTTTGGTCCCCATCGGAGCATGTTTGGGTATGATGGTATGGGGAAGGCCCGGATTCTCCATGGCCTCTTAAGTACCAAGAGACTTCAAAAACCCGCATTGGGCGCTAATTACCAATCCAAACATGCTCTCATTGTGACCAAACTTTGCAAGCATGTGGGGGGGATCCACCCCCCCATTCTTGGAAAGTTTGGTCCCTACCGGAGCATGTTTGGGTACGATGGTATGGGGAAGGCCCGGATTTTCCATGGCCTCTTAAGCACCAAGAGACTTGAAAAACCCGCACTGGGCGCTAATTACCAATCCAAACATGCTCTGATTGTGACCAAACTTTGCAAGCATGTGGGGGGAACCCACCCCCATATGCTTGCAAAGTTTGGTCCCCATCGGAGCATGTTTGGGTACGATGGTATGGGGAAGGCCCGGATTTTCCATGGCCTCTTAAGCACCAAGAGACTTGAAAAATCCGGACTGGGCGCTAATTACCAATCCAAACATGCTCTGATTGTGACCAAACTTTGCAAGCATGTGGGGGGGACCCACCCCCCATTCTTGCAAAGTTTGGTCCCCATCGGAGCATGTTTGGGTACGATGTTATGGGGAAGGCCCGGATTTTCCATGACCTCTTAAGCACCAAGAGACTTCAAAAACCCGCACTGGGCCCTAATTACCAATCCAAACATGCTCTGATTGTGACCAAACTTTGCAAGCATGTGGGGGGGACCCACCCCCACATGCTTGCAAGGTTTGGTCCCCATCCGAGCATGTTTGGGTACGATGGTATGGGGAAGGCCCGGATTTGCCATGGCCTCTTAAGCACCAAGAGACTTTAAAAACCTGCATTGGGCGCTAATTACCAAACCAAACATGCTCTGATTGTGACCAAACTTTGCAAGCATGTGGGGGGGACCCACCCCCCCATTCTTGCAAAGTTTGGTCCCTACCGGAGCATGTTTGGTACGATGGTCTGGGGAAGGCCCGGATTTCCCATGGCCTCTTAAGCACCAAGAGACTTGAAAAACCCGCACTGGGCGCTAATTACCAATCCAAACATGCTCTGATTGTGACCAAACTTTGGAAGCATGTGGGGGGGACCCACCCCGACATGCTTGCAAAGTTTGGTCCCTATCGGAGCATGTTTGGGTACGATGGTATGGGGAAGGCCCGGATTTTCCATGGCCTCTTAAGCACCAAGAGACTTGAAAAATCCGGACTGGGCGCTAATTACCAATCCAAACATGCTTACGATGGTATGGGGAAGGCCCGGATTTTCCATGGCCTCTTAAGCACCAAGAGACTTCAAAAACCCGCACTGGGCGCTAATTACCAATCCAAACATGCTCTAATTGTGACCAAACTTTGCAAGCATGTGGGGGTGGGTGCCCCCCCCATGCTTGCAAAGTTTGGTCCCTATGGGAGCATGTTTGGGTACGATGGTATGGGGAAGGCCCGGATTTTCCATGGCCTCTTAAGCACCAAGAGACTTGAAAAACCCGCACACTGGGCGCTAATTACCAATCCAAACATGCTCTGATTATGACCAAACTTTGCAAGCATGTGGGGGGGACCCACCCCCACATGCTTGCAAAGTTTGGTCCCCACCATCGGAGCATGTTTGGGTACGATGGTATGGGGAAGGCCCGGATTTTCCATGGCCTCTTAAGCACCAAGAGACTTCAAAAATCCGGACTAGGCGCTAATTACCAATCCAAACATGCTCTGATTGTGACCAAACTTTGCAAGCATGTGAGGGGGACCCACCCCCACATGCTTGCAAAGTTTGGTCCCCATCGGAGCATGTTTGGATTGGTAATTAGCGCCCAGTCCGGATTTTTGAAGTCTCTTGGTGCTTAAGAGGCCATGGAAAATCCGGGCCTTCCCCATACCATCGTACCACCCCCACATGCTTGCAAAGTTTGGTCCCCATCGGAGCATGTTTGGGTATGATGGTATGGGGAAGGCCCGGATTCTTCATGGCCTCTTAAGTACCAGGAGACTTCAAAAACCTGCATTGGGCGCTAATTACCAATCCAAACATGCTCTGATTGTGACCAAACTTTGCAAGCATGTGGGGGGGATCCACCCCCCCATTCTTGGAAAGTTTGGTCCCTACCGGAGCATGTTTGGGTACGATGGTATGGGGAAGGCCCGGATTTTCCATGGCCTCTTAAGCACCAAGAGACTTGAAAAACCCGCACTGGGCGCTAATTACCAATCCAAACATGCTCTGATTGTGACCAAACTTTGCAAGCATGTGGGGGGAACCCACCCCCATATGCTTGCAAAGTTTGGTCCCCATCGGAGCATGTTTGGGTACGATGGTATGGGGAAGGCCCGGATTTTCCATGGCCTCTTAAGCACCAAGAGACTTGAAAAATCCGGACTGGGCGCTAATTACCAATCCAAACATGCTCTGATTGTGACCAAACTTTGCAAGCATGTGGGGGGGACCCACCCCCCATTCTTGCAAAGTTTGGTCCCCATCGGAGCATGTTTGGGTACGATGTTATGGGGAAGGCCCGGATTTTCCATGACCTCTTAAGCACCAAGAGACTTCAAAAACCCGCACTGGGCCCTAATTACCAATCCAAACATGCTCTGATTGTGACCAAACTTTGCAAGCATGTGGGGGGGACCCACCCCCACATGCTTGCAAGGTTTGGTCCCCATCCGAGCATGTTTGGGTACGATGGTATGGGGAAGGCCCGGATTTTCCATGGCCTCTTAAACACCAAGAGACTTTAAAAACCTGCATTGGGCGCTAATTACCAAACCAAACATGCTCTGATTGTGACCAAACTTTGCAAGCATGTGGGGGGGACCCACCCCCCCATTCTTGCAAAGTTTGGTCCCTACCGGAGCATGTTTAGTACGATGGTCTGGGGAAGGCCCGGATTTCCCATGGCCTCTTAAGCACCAAGAGACTTGAAAAACCCGCACTGGGCGCTAATTACCAATCCAAACATGCTCTGATTGTGACCAAACTTTGGAAGCATGTGGGGGGGACCCACCCCCACATGCTTGCAAAGTTTGGTCCCTATCGGAGCATGTTTGGGTACGATGGTATGGGGAAGGCCCGGATTTTCCATGGCCTCTTAAGCACCAAGAGACTTGAAAAATCCGGACTGGGCGCTAATTACCAATCCAAACATGCTTACGATGGTATGGGGAAGGCCCGGATTTTCCATGGCCTCTTAAGCACCAAGAGACGTCAAAAACCCGCACTGGGCGCTAATTACCAATCCAAACATGCTCTGATTGTGACCAAACTTTGCAAGCATGTGGGGGTGGGTGCCCCCCCCATGCTTGCAAAGTTTGGTCCCTATTGGAGCATGTTTGGGTACGATGGTATGGGGAAGGCCCGGATTTTCCATGGCCTCTTAAGCACCAAGAGACTTGAAAAACCCGCACTGGGCGCTAATTACCAATCCAAACATGCTCTGATTATGACCAAACTTTGCAAGCATGTGGGGGGGACCCACCCCCACATGCTTGCAAAGTTTGGTCCCCACCATTGGAGCATGTTTGGGTACGATGGTATGGGGAAGGCCCGGATTTTCCATGGCCTCTTAAGCACCAAGAGACTTCAAAAATCCGGACTAGGCCCTAATTACCAATCCAAACATGCTCTGATTGTGACCAAACTTTGCAAGCATGTGGGGGGGACCCACCCCCACATGCTTGCAAAGTTTGGTCCCCATCGGAGCATGTTTGGATTGGTAACTAGCGCCCAGTCTGGATTTTTGAAGTCTCTTGGTGCTTAAGAGGCCATGGAAAATCCGGGCCTTCCCCATACCATCGTACCACCCCCACATGCTTGCAAAGTTTGGTCCCCATCGGAGCATGTTTGGGTATGATGGTATGGGGAAGGCCCAGATTCTCCATGGCCTCTTAAGTACCAAGAGACTTCAAAAACCCGCATTGGGCGCTAATTACCAATCCAAACATGCTCTCATTGTGACCAAACTTTGCAAGCATGTAGGGGGGATCCACCCCCCCATTCTTGGAAAGTTTGGTCCCTACCGGAGCATGTTTGGGTACGATGGTATGGGGAAGGCCCGGATTTTCCATGGCCTCTTAAGCACCAAGAGACTTGAAAAACTCCCACTGGGCGCTAATTACCAATCCAAACATGCTCTGATTGTGACCAAACTTTGCAAGCATGTGGGGGGAACCCACCCCCATATGCTTGCAAAGTTTGGTCCCCATCGGAGCATGTTTGGGTACGATGGTATGGGGAAGGCCCGGATTTTCCATGGCCTCTTAAGCACCAAGAGACTTGAAAAATCCGGACTGGGCGCTAATTACCAATCCAAACATGCTCTGATTGTGACCAAACTTTGCAAGCATGTGGGGGGGACCCACCCCCCATTCTTGCAAAGTTTGGTCCCCATCGGAGCATGTTTGGGTACGATGTTATGGGGAAGGCCCGGATTTTCCATGACCTCTTAAGCACCAAGAGACTTCAAAAACCCGCACTGGGCCCTAATTACCAATCCAAACATGCTCTGATTGTGACCAAACTCTGCAAGCATGTGGGGGGGACCCACCCCCACATGCTTGCAAGGTTTGGTCCCCATCCGAGCATGTTTGGGTACGATGGTATGGGGAAGGCCCGGATTTGCCATGGCCTCTTAAGCACCAAGAGACTTTAAAAACCTGCATTGGGCGCTAATTACCAAACCAAACATGCTCTGATTGTGACCAAACTTTGCAAGCATGTGGGGGGGACCCACCCCCCCATTCTTGCAAAGTTTGGTCCCTACCGGAGCATGTTTGGTACGATGGTCTGGGGAAGGCCCGGATTTCCCATGGCCTCTTAAGCACCAAGAGACTTGAAAAACCCGCACTGGGCGCTAATTACCAATCCAAACATGCTCTGATTGTGACCAAACTTTGGAAGCATGTGGGGGGGACCCACCCCCACATGCTTGCAAAGTTTGGTCCCTATCGGAGCATGTTTGGGTACGATGGTATGGGGAAGGCCCGGATTTTCCATGGCCTCTTAAGCACCAAGAGACTTGAAAAATCCGGACTGGGCGCTAATTACCAATCCAAACATGCTTACGATGGTATGGGGAAGGCCCGGATTTTCCATGGCCTCTTAAGCACCAAGAGACTTCAAAAACCCGCACTGGGCGCTAATTACCAATCCAAACATGCTCTGATTGTGACCAAACTTTGCAAGCATGTGGGGGTGGGTGCCCCCCCCATGCTTGCAAAGTTTGGTCCCTATTGGAGCATGTTTGGGTACGATGGTATGGGGAAGGCCCGGATTTTCCATGGCCTCTTAAGCACCAAGAGACTTGAAAAACCCGCACACTGGGCGCTAATTACCAATCCAAACATGCTCTGATTATGACCAAACTTTGCAAGCATGTGGGGGGGACCCACCCCCACATGCTTGCAAAGTTTGGTCCCCACCATCGGATCATGTTTGGGTACGATGCTATGGGGAAGGCCCGGATTTTCCATGGCCTCTTAAGCACCAAGAGACTTCAAAAATCCGGACTAGGCGCTAATCACCAATCCAAACATGCTCTGATTGTGACCAAACTTTGCAAGCATGTGGGGGGGACCCACCCCCACATGCTTGCAAAGTTTGGTCCCCATCGGAGCATGTTTGGATTGGTAATTAGCGCCCAGTCCGGATTTTTGAAGTCTCTTGGTGCTTAAGAGGCCATGGAAAATCCGGGCCTTCCCCATACCATCGTACCACCCCCACATGCTTGCAAAGTTTGGTCCCCATCGGAGCATGTTTGGGTATGATGGTATGGGGAAGGCCCGGATTCTTCATGGCCTCTTAAGTACCAGGAGACTTCAAAAACCCGCATTGGGCGCTAATTACCAATCCAAACATGCTCTGATTGTGACCAAACTTTGCAAGCATGTGGGGGGGATCCACCCCCCCATTCTTGGAAAGTTTGGTCCCTACCGGAGCATGTTTGGGTACGATGGTATGGGGAAGGCCCGGATTTTCCATGGCCTCTTAAGCACCAAGAGACTTGAAAAACCCGCACTGGGCGCTAATTACCAATCCAAACATGCTCTGATTGTGACCAAACTTTGCAAGCATGTGGGGGGAACCCACCCCCATATGCTTGCAAAGTTTGGTCCCCATCGGAGCATGTTTGGGTACGATGGTATGGGGAAGGCCCGGATTTTCCATGGCCTCTTAAGCACCAAGAGACTTGAAAAATCCGGACTGGGCGCTAATTACCAATCCAAACATGCTCTGATTGTGACCAAACTTTGCAAGCATGTGGGGGGGACCCACCCCCCATTCTTGCAAAGTTTGGTCCCCATCGGAGCATGTTTGGGTACGATGTTATGGGGAAGGCCCGGATTTTCCATGACCTCTTAAGCACCAAGAGACTTCAAAAACCCGCACTGGGCCCTAATTACAAATCCAAACATGCTCTGATTGTGACCAAACTTTGCAAGCATGTGGGGGGGACCCACCCCCACATGCTTGCAAGGTTTGGTCCCCATCCGAGCATGTTTGGGTACGATGGTATGGGGAAGGCCCGGATTTTCCATGGCCTCTTAAACACCAAGAGACTTTAAAAACCTGCATTGGGCGCTAATTACCAAACCAAACATGCTCTGATTGTGACCAAACTTTGCAAGCATGTGGGGGGGACCCACCCCCCCATTCTTGCAAAGTTTGGTCCCTACCGGAGCATGTTTGGTACGATGGTCTGGGGAAGGCCCGGATTTCCCATGGCCTCTTAAGCACCAAGAGACTTGAAAAACCCGCACTGGGCGCTAATTACCAATCCAAACATGCTCTGATTGTGACCAAACTTTGGAAGCATGTGGGGGGGACCCACCCCCACATGCTTGCAAAGTTTGGTCCCTATCGGAGCATGTTTGGGTACGATGGTATGGGGAAGGCCCGGATTTTCCATGGCCTCTTAAGCACCAAGAGACTTGAAAAATCCGGACTGGGCGCTAATTACCAATCCAAACATGCTTACGATGGTATGGGGAAGGCCCGGATTTTCCATGGCCTCTTAAGCACCAAGAGACGTCAAAAACCCGCACTGGGCGCTAATTACCAATCCAAACATGCTCTGATTGTGACCAAACTTTGCAAGCATGTGGGGGTGGGTGCCCCCCCCATGCTTGCAAAGTTTGGTCCCTATTGGAGCATGTTTGGGTACGATGGTATGGGGAAGGCCCGGATTTTCCATGGCCTCTTAAGCACCAAGAGACTTGAAAAACCCGCACTGGGCGCTAATTACCAATCCAAACATGCTCTGATTATGACCAAACTTTGCAAGCATGTGGGGGGGACCCACCCCCACATGCTTGCAAAGTTTGGTCCCCACCATTGGAGCATGTTTGGGTACGATGGTATGGGGAAGGCCCGGATTTTCCATGGCCTCTTAAGCACCAAGAGACTTCAAAAATCCGGACTAGGCCCTAATTACCAATCCAAACATGCTCTGATTGTGACCAAACTTTGCAAGCATGTGGGGGGGACCCACCCCCACATGCTTGCAAAGTTTGGTCCCCATCGGAGCATGTTTGGATTGGTAACTAGCGCCCAGTCTGGATTTTTGAAGTCTCTTGGTGCTTAAGAGGCCATGGAAAATCCGGGCCTTCCCCATACCATCGTACCACCCCCACATGCTTGCAAAGTTTGGTCCCCATCGGAGCATGTTTGGGTATGATGGTATGGGGAAGGCCCGGATTCTCCATGGCCTCTTAAGTACCAAGAGACTTCAAAAACCCGCATTGGGCGCTAATTACCAATCCAAACATGCTCTCATTGTGACCAAACTTTGCAAGCATGTAGGGGGGATCCACCCCCCCATTCTTGGAAAGTTTGGTCCCTACCGGAGCATGTTTGGGTACGATGGTATGGGGAAGGCCCGGATTTTCCATGGCCTCTTAAGCACCAAGAGACTTGAAAAACCCCCACTGGGCGCTAATTACCAATCCAAACATGCTCTGATTGTGACCAAACTTTGCAAGCATGTGGGGGGAACCCACCCCCATATGCTTGCAAAGTTTGGTCCCCATCGGAGCATGTTTGGGTACGATGGTATGGGGAAGGCCCGGATTTTCCATGGCCTCTTAAGCACCAAGAGACTTGAAAAATCCGGACTGGGCGCTAATTACCAATCCAAACATGCTCTGATTGTGACCAAACTTTGCAAGCATGTGGGGGGGACCCACCCCCCATTCTTGCAAAGTTTGGTCCCCATCGGAGCATGTTTGGGTACGATGTTATGGGGAAGGCCCGGATTTTCCATGACCTCTTAAGCACCAAGAGACTTCAAAAACCCGCACTGGGCCCTAATTACCAATCCAAACATGCTCTGATTGTGACCAAACTTTGCAAGCATGTGGGGGGGACCCACCCCCACATGCTTGCAAGGTTTGGTCCCCATCCGAGCATGTTTGGGTACGATGGTATGGGGAAGGCCCGGATTTGCCATGGCCTCTTAAGCACCAAGAGACTTTAAAAACCTGCATTGGGCGCTAATTACCAAACCAAACATGCTCTGATTGTGACCAAACTTTGCAAGCATGTGGGGGGGACCCACCCCCCCATTCTTGCAAAGTTTGGTCCCTACCGGAGCATGTTTGGTACGATGGTCTGGGGAAGGCCCGGATTTCCCATGGCCTCTTAAGCACCAAGAGACTTGAAAAACCCGCACTGGGCGCTAATTACCAATCCAAACATGCTCTGATTGTGACCAAACTTTGGAAGCATGTGGGGGGGACCCACCCCCACATGCTTGCAAAGTTTGGTCCCTATCGGAGCATGTTTGGGTACGATGGTATGGGGAAGGCCCGGATTTTCCATGGCCTCTTAAGCACCAAGAGACTTGAAAAATCCGGACTGGGCCCTAATTACCAATCCAAACATGCTTACGATGGTATGGGGAAGGCCCGGATTTTCCATGGCCTCTTAAGCACCAAGAGACTTCAAAAACCCGCACTGGGCGCTAATTACCAATCCAAACATGCTCTGATTGTGACCAAACTTTGCAAGCATGTGGGGGTGGGTGCCCCCCCCATGCTTGCAAAGTTTGGTCCCTATTGGAGCATGTTTGGGTACGATGGTATGGGGAAGGCCCGGATTTTCCATGGCCTCTTAAGCACCAAGAGACTTGAAAAACCCGCACACTGGGCGCTAATTACCAATCCAAACATGCTCTGATTATGACCAAACTTTGCAAGCATGTGGGGGGGACCCACCCCCACATGCTTGCAAAGTTTGGTCCCCACCATCGGATCATGTTTGGGTACGATGGTATGGGGAAGGCCCGGATTTTCCATGGCCTCTTAAGCACCAAGAGACTTCAAAAATCCGGACTAGGCGCTAATTACCAATCCAAACATGCTCTGATTGTGACCAAACTTTGCAAGCATGTGGGGGGGACCCACCCCCACATGCTTGCAAAGTTTGGTCCCCATCGGAGCATGTTTGGATTGGTAATTAGCGCCCAGTCCGGATTTTTGAAGTCTCTTGGTGCTTAAGAGGCCATGGAAAATCCGGGCCTTCCCCATACCATCGTACCACCCCCACATGCTTGCAAAGTTTGGTCCCCATCGGAGCATGTTTGGGTATGATGGTATGGGGAAGGCCCGGATTCTTCATGGCCTCTTAAGTACCAGGAGACTTCAAAAACCCGCATTGGGCGCTAATTACCAATCCAAACATGCTCTGATTGTGACCAAACTTTGCAAGCATGTGGGGGGGATCCACCCCCCCATTCTTGGAAAGTTTGGTCCCTACCGGAGCATGTTTGGGTACGATGGTATGGGGAAGGCCCGGATTTTCCATGGCCTCTTAAGCACCAAGAGACTTGAAAAACCCGCACTGGGCGCTAATTACCAATCCAAACATGCTCTGATTGTGACCAAACTTTGCAAGCATGTGGGGGGAACCCACCCCCATATGCTTGCAAAGTTTGGTCCCCATCGGAGCATGTTTGGGTACGATGGTATGGGGAAGGCCCGGATTTTCCATGGCCTCTTAAGCACCAAGAGACTTGAAAAATCCGGACTGGGCGCTAATTACCAATCCAAACATGCTCTGATTGTGACCAAACTTTGCAAGCATGTGGGGGGGACCCACCCCCCATTCTTGCAAAGTTTGGTCCCCATCGGAGCATGTTTGGGTACGATGTTATGGGGAAGGCCCGGATTTTCCATGACCTCTTAAGCACCAAGAGACTTCAAAAACCCGCACTGGGCCCTAATTACCAATCCAAACATGCTCTGATTGTGACCAAACTTTGCAAGCATGTGGGGGGGACCCACCCCCACATGCTTGCAAGGTTTGGTCCCCATCCGAGCATGTTTGGGTACGATGGTATGGGGAAGGCCCGGATTTTCCATGGCCTCTTAAGCACCAAGAGACTTTAAAAACCCGCATTGGGCGCTAATTACCAAACCAAACATGCTCTGATTGTGACCAAACTTTGCAAGCATGTGGGGGGGACCCACCCCCCCATTCTTGCAAAGTTTGGTCCCTACCGGAGCATGTTTGGTACGATGGTCTGGGGAAGGCCCGGATTTCCAATGGCCTCTTAAGCACCAAGAGACTTGAAAAACCCGCACTGGGCGCTAATTACCAATCCAAACATGCTCTGATTGTGACCAAACTTTGGAAGCATGTGGGGGGGACCCACCCCCACATGCTTGCAAAGTTTGGTCCCTATCGGAGCATGTTTGGATTGGTAATTAGCGCCCAGTCCGGATTTTTGAAGTCTCTTGGTGCTTAAGAGGCCATGGAAAATCCGGGCCTTTCCCATACCATCGTACCCAAACATGCTCCAATGGGGACCAAACTTTGCAAGCATGTGGGGGTGGTACGATGGTATGGGGAAGGCCCGGATTCTCCATGGCCTCTTAAGTACCAAGAGACTTTAAAAACCCGCATTGGGCGCTAATTACCAATCCAAACATGCTCTGATTGTGACCAAACTTTGCAAGCATGTGGGAGGGATCCACCCCCCCATTCTTGGAAAGTTTGGTCCCTACCGGAGCATGTTTGGGTACGATGGTATGGGGAAGGCCCGGATTTCCCATGGCCTCTTAAGCACCAAGAGACTTGAAAAACCCGCACACTGGGCGCTAATTACCAATCCAAACATGCTCTGATTGTGACCAAACTTTGCAAGCATGTGGGGGGACCCACCCCCACATGCTTGCAAAGTTTGGTCCCCATCGGAGCATGTTTGGGTACGATGGTATGGGAAAGGCCCGGATTTTCCATGGCCTCTTAAGCACCAAGAGACTTGAAAAATCCGGACTGGGCGCTAATTACCAATCCAAACATGCTCTGATTGTGACCAAACTTTGCAAGCATGTGGGGGGGACCCACCCCCACATGCTTGCAAAGTTTGGTCCCCATCGGCGGAGCATGTTTGGGTACGATGGTATGGGGAAGGCCCGGATTTTCCATGGCCTCTTAAGCACCAAGAGACTTTAAAAATCTGGACTGGGCGCTAATTACCAATCCAAACATGCTCTGATTGTGACCAAACTTTGCAAGCATGTGGGGGGGACCCACCCCCACATGCTTGCAAAGTTTGGTCCCCATCGGAGCATGTTTGGGTACGATGGTATGGGGAAGGCCCGGATTTTCCATGGCCTCTTAAGCACCAAGAGACTTCAAAAACCCGCATTGGGCGCTAATTATCAATCCAAACATGCTCTGATTGTGACCAAACTTTGCAAGCATGTGGGGGGGACCCACCCCCCCATTCTTGCAAAGTTTGGTCCCCTACTGGAGCATGTTTGGGTAGGATGGTATGGGGAACGCCCGGATTTTCCATGGCCTCTTAAGCACCAAGAGACTTGAAAAACCCGCACACACTGGGCAGTAATTATGAATCCAAACATGCTCTGATTGTGACCAAACTTTGCAAGCATGTGGGGGGGACCCACCCCCATATGCTTGCAAAGTTTGGTCCCTATCGGAGCATGTTTGGGTATGATAGTATGTGGAAGGCCCGGATTTTCCATGGCCTCTTAAGCACCAAGAGACTTCAAAAACCCGCACTGGGCGCTAATTACCAATCCAAACATGCTCTGATTGTGACCAAACTTTGCAAGCATGTGGGGGTGGGTGCCCCCCCCATGCTTGCAAACTTTGGTCCCTATCGGAGCATGTTTGGGTACGATGGTATGGGGAAGGCCCGGATTTTCCATGGCCTCTTAAGCACCAAGAGACTTCAAAAACCCGCACTGGGCGCTAATTACCAATCCAAACATGCTCTGATTGTGACCAAACTTTGCAAGCATGTGGGGGTGGGTGCCCCCCCCATGCTTGCAAAGTTTGGTCCCTATTGGAGCATGTTTGGGTACGATGGTATGGGGAAGGCCCGGATTTTCCATGGCCTCTTAAGCACCAAGAGACTTGAAAAACCCGCACTGGGCGCTAATTACCAATCCAAACATGCTCTGATTATGACCAAACTTTGCAAGCATGTGGGGGGGACCCACCCCCACATGCTTGCAAAGTTTGGTCCCCACCATCGGAGCATGTTTGGGTACGATGGTATGGGGAAGGCCCGAATTTTCCATGGCCTCTTAAGCACCAAGAGACTTCAAAAATCCGGACTGGGCGCTAATTACCAATCCAAACATGCTCTGATTGTGACCAAACTTTGCAAGCATGTGGGGGGGACCCACCCCCACATGCTTGCAAAGTTTGGTCCCCATCGGAGCATGTTTGGGTATGATGGTATGGGAAAGGCCCGGATTCTCCATGGCCTCTTAAGTACCAAGAGACTTCAAAAACCCGCATTGGGCGCTAATTACCAATCCAAACATGCTCTGATTGTGACCAAACTTTGCAAGCATGTGGGGGGGATCCACCCCCCCATTCTTGGAAAGTTTGGTCCCTACCGGAGCATGTTTGGGTACGATGGTATGGGGAAGGCCCGGATTTTCCATGGTATGAGGAAGGCCCGGATTTTCCATGGCCTCTTAAGCACCAAGAGACTTGAAAAACCCCTACTGGGTGCTAATTACCAATCCAAACATGCTCTGATTGTGACCAAACTTTGCAAGCATGTGGGGGGGACCCACCCCCCATTCTTGCAAAGTTTGCGGAGCATGTTTGGGTACGATGGTATGGGGAAAGCCCGGATTTTCCATGACCTCTTAAGCACCAAGAGACTTCAAAAACCCGCACTGGGCCCTAATTACCAATCCAAACATGCTCTGATTGTGACCAAACTTTGCAAGCATGTGGGGAGACCCACCCCCACATGCTTGCAAGGTTTGGTCCCCATCGGAGCATGTTTGGGTACGATGGTATGGGGAAGGCCCGGATTTTCCATGGCCTCTTAAGCACCAAGAGACTTCAAAAACCCGGACTGGGCGCTAATTACCAATCCAAACATGCTCTGATTGTGACCAAACTTTGCAAGCATGTGGGGGGGGACCCACCCCCACATGCTTGCAAAGTTTGGTCCCTACCGGAGCATGTTTGGATTGGTAATTAGCGCCCAGTCAGGATTTTTGAAGTCTCTTGGTGCTTAAGAGGCCATGGAAAATCCGGGCCTTCCCCATACCATCGTACCGCCCCCACATGCTTGCAAAGTTTGGTCCCCATCGGAGCATGTTTGGGTATGATGGTATGGGGAAGGCCCGGATTTTCCATAGCCTCTTAAGTATCAAGAGACTTCAAAAACCCGCATTGGGCGCTAATTACCAATCCAAACATGCTCTGATTGTGACCAAACTTTGCAAGCATGTGGGGGGGACCCACCCCCCCATTCTTGGAAAGTTTGGTCCCTACCGGAGCATGTTTGGGTACGATGGTATGGGGAAGGCCCGGATTTTCCATGGCCTCTTAAGCACCAAGAGACTTGAAAAACCCGCACTGGGCGCTAATTACCAATCCAAACATGCTCTGATTGTGACCAAACTTTGCAAGCATGTGGGGGGGACCCACCCCCATATGCTTGCAAAGTTTGGTCCCCATCGGAGCATGTTTGGGTACGATGGTATGGGGAAGGCCCGGATTTTCCATGGCCTCTTAAGCACCAAGAGACTTGAAAAATCCGGACTGGGCACTAATTACCAATCCAAACATGCTCTGATTGTGACCAAACTTTGCAAGCATATGGGGGGGACCCACCCCCCCATTCTTGCAACGTTTGCGGAGCATGTTTGGGTACGATGGTATGGGGAAGGCCCGGATTTTCCATGACCTCTTAAGCACCAAGAGACTTCAAAAACCCGCACTGGGCCCTAATTACCAATCCAAACATGCTCTGATTGTGACCAAACTTTGCAAGCATGTGGGGGGGACCCACCCCCACATGCTTGCAAGGTTTGGTCCCCTCGGAGCATGTTTGGGTACGATGGTATGGGGAAGGCCCGGATTTTCCATGACCTCTTAAGCACCAAGAGACTTCAAAAACCCGCACTGGGCCCTAATTACCAATCCAAACATGCTCTGATTGTGACCAAACTTTGCAAGCATGTGGGGGGGACCCACCCCCACATGCTTGCAAGGTTTGGTCCCCATCCGAGCATGTTTGGGTACGATGGTATGGGGAAGGCCCGGATTTTCCATGGCCTCTTAAGCACCAAGAGACTTTAAAAACCCGCATTGGGCGCTAATTACCAAACCAAACATGCTCTGATTGTGACCAAACTTTGCAAGCATGTGGGGGGGACCCACCCCCCCATTCTTGCAAAGTTTGGTCCCTACCGGAGCATGTTTGGTACGATGGTCTGGGGAAGGCCCGGATTTCCAATGGCCTCTTAAGCACCAAGAGACTTGAAAAACCCGCACTGGGCGCTAATTACCAATCCAAACATGCTCTGATTGTGACCAAACTTTGGAAGCATGTGGGGGGGACCCACCCCCACATGCTTGCAAAGTTTGGTCCCTATCGGAGCATGTTTGGATTGGTAATTAGCGCCCAGTCCGGATTTTTGAAGTCTCTTGGTGCTTAAGAGGCCATGGAAAATCCGGGCCTTTCCCATACCATCGTACCCAAACATGCTCCAATGGGGACCAAACTTTGCAAGCATGTGGGGGTGGGACGATGGTATGGGGAAGGCCCGGATTCTCCATGGCCTCTTAAGTACCAAGAGACTTTAAAAACCCGCATTGGGCGCTAATTACCAATCCAAACATGCTCTGATTGTGACCAAACTTTGCAAGCATGTGGGAGGGATCCACCCCCCCATTCTTGGAAAGTTTGGTCCCTACCGGAGCATGTTTGGGTACGATGGTATGGGGAAGGCCCGGATTTCCCATGGCCTCTTAAGCACCAAGAGACTTGAAAAACCCGCACACTGGGCGCTAATTACCAATCCAAACATGCTCTGATTGTGACCAAACTTTGCAAGCATGTGGGGGGACCCACCCCCACATGCTTGCAAAGTTTGGTCCCCATCGGAGCATGTTTGGGTACGATGGTATGGGAAAGGCCCGGATTTTCCATGGCCTCTTAAGCACCAAGAGACTTGAAAAATCCGGACTGGGCGCTAATTACCAATCCAAACATGCTCTGATTGTGACCAAACTTTGCAAGCATGTGGGGGGGACCCACCCCCACATGCTTGCAAAGTTTGGTCCCCATCGGCGGAGCATGTTTGGGTACGATGGTATGGGGAAGGCCCGGATTTTCCATGGCCTCTTAAGCACCAAGAGACTTTAAAAATCTGGACTGGGCGCTAATTACCAATCCAAACATGCTCTGATTGTGACCAAACTTTGCAAGCATGTGGGGGGGACCCACCCCCACATGCTTGCAAAGTTTGGTCCCCATCGGAGCATGTTTGGGTACGATGGTATGGGGAAGGCCCGGATTTTCCATGGCCTCTTAAGCACCAAGAGACTTCAAAAACCCGCATTGGGCGCTAATTATCAATCCAAACATGCTCTGATTGTGACCAAACTTTGCAAGCATGTGGGGGGGACCCACCCCCCCATTCTTGCAAAGTTTGGTCCCCTACTGGAGCATGTTTGGGTAGGATGGTATGGGGAACGCCCGGATTTTCCATGGCCTCTTAAGCACCAAGAGACTTGAAAAACCCGCACACACTGGGCAGTAATTATGAATCCAAACATGCTCTGATTGTGACCAAACTTTGCAAGCATGTGGGGGGGACCCACCCCCATATGCTTGCAAAGTTTGGTCCCTATCGGAGCATGTTTGGGTATGATAGTATGTGGAAGGCCCGGATTTTCCATGGCCTCTTAAGCACCAAGAGACTTCAAAAACCCGCACTGGGCGCTAATTACCAATCCAAACATGCTCTGATTGTGACCAAACTTTGCAAGCATGTGGGGGTGGGTGCCCCCCCCATGCTTGCAAACTTTGGTCCCTATCGGAGCATGTTTGGGTACGATGGTATGGGGAAGGCCCGGATTTTCCATGGCCTCTTAAGCACCAAGAGACTTCAAAAACCCGCACTGGGCGCTAATTACCAATCCAAACATGCTCTGATTGTGACCAAACTTTGCAAGCATGTGGGGGTGGGTGCCCCCCCCATGCTTGCAAAGTTTGGTCCCTATTGGAGCATGTTTGGGTACGATGGTATGGGGAAGGCCCGGATTTTCCATGGCCTCTTAAGCACCAAGAGACTTGAAAAACTCGCACTGGGCGCTAATTACCAATCCAAACATGCTCTGATTATGACCAAACTTTGCAAGCATGTGGGGGGGACCCACCCCCACATGCTTGCAAAGTTTGGTCCCCACCATCGGAGCATGTTTGGGTACGATGGTATGGGGAAGGCCCGGATTTTCCATGGCCTCTTAAGCACCAAGAGACTTCAAAAATCCGGACTGGGCGCTAATTACCAATCCAAACATGCTCTGATTGTGACCAAACTTTGCAAGCATGTGGGGGGGACCCACCCCCACATGCTTGCAAAGTTTGGTCCCCATCGGAGCATGTTTGGGTATGATGGTATGGGAAAGGCCCGGATTCTCCATGGCCTCTTAAGTACCAAGAGACTTCAAAAACCCGCATTGGGCGCTAATTACCAATCCAAACATGCTCTGATTGTGACCAAACTTTGCAAGCATGTGGGGGGGATCCACCCCCCCATTCTTGGAAAGTTTGGTCCCTACCGGAGCATGTTTGGGTACGATGGTATGGGGAAGGCCCGGATTTTCCATGGTATGAGGAAGGCCCGGATTTTCCATGGCCTCTTAAGCACCAAGAGACTTGAAAAACCCCTACTGGGTGCTAATTACCAATCCAAACATGCTCTGATTGTGACCAAACTTTGCAAGCATGTGGGGGGGACCCACCCCCCATTCTTGCAAAGTTTGCGGAGCATGTTTGGGTACGATGGTATGGGGAAAGCCCGGATTTTCCATGACCTCTTAAGCACCAAGAGACTTCAAAAACCCGCACTGGGCCCTAATTACCAATCCAAACATGCTCTGATTGTGACCAAACTTTGCAAGCATGTGGGGAGACCCACCCCCACATGCTTGCAAGGTTTGGTCCCCATCGGAGCATGTTTGGGTACGATGGTATGGGGAAGGCCCGGATTTTCCATGGCCTCTTAAGCACCAAGAGACTTCAAAAACCCGGACTGGGCGCTAATTACCAATCCAAACATGCTCTGATTGTGACCAAACTTTGCAAGCATGTGGGGGGGGACCCACCCCCACATGCTTGCAAAGTTTGGTCCCTACCGGAGCATGTTTGGATTGGTAATTAGCGCCCAGTCCGGATTTTTGAAGTCTCTTGGTGCTTAAGAGGCCATGGAAAATCCGGGCCTTCCCCATACCATCGTACCGCCCCCACATGCTTGCAAAGTTTGGTCCCCATCGGAGCATGTTTGGGTATGATGGTATGGGGAAGGCCCGGATTTTCCATGGCCTCTTAAGTACCAAGAGACTTCAAAAACCCGCATTGGGCGCTAATTACCAATCCAAACATGCTCTGATTGTGACCAAACTTTGCAAGCATGTGGGGGGGACCCACCCCCCCATTCTTGGAAAGTTTGGTCCCTACCGGAGCATGTTTGGGTACGATGGTATGGGGAAGGCCCGGATTTTCCATGGCCTCTTAAGCACCAAGAGACTTGAAAAACCCGCACTGGGCGCTAATTACCAATCCAAACATGCTCTGATTGTGACCAAACTTTGCAAGCATGTGGGGGGGACCCACCCCCATATGCTTGCAAAGTTTGGTCCCCATCGGAGCATGTTTGGGTACGATGGTATGGGGAAGGCCCGGATTTTCCATGGCCTCTTAAGCACCAAGAGACTTGAAAAATCCGGACTGGGCACTAATTACCAATCCAAACATGCTCTGATTGTGACCAAACTTTGCAAGCATATGGGGGGGACCCACCCCCCCATTCTTGCAAAGTTTGCGGAGCATGTTTGGGTACGATGGTATGGGGAAGGCCCGGATTTTCCATGACCTCTTAAGCACCAAGAGACTTCAAAAACCCGCACTGGGCCCTAATTACCAATCCAAACATGCTCTGATTGTGACCAAACTTTGCAAGCATGTGGGGGGGACCCACCCCCACATGCTTGCAAGGTTTGGTCCCCATCGGAGCATGTTTGGGTACGATGGTATGGGGAAGGCCCGGATTTTCCATGGCCTCTTAAGCACCAAGAGACTTTAAAAACCCGCATTGGGCGCTAATTACCAAACCAAACATGCTCTGATTGTGACCAAACTTTGCAAGCATATGGGGGGGACCCACCCCCCCATTCTTGCAAAGTTTGGTCCCTACCGGAGCATGTTTGGGTACGATGGTCTAGGGTAGGCCCGGATTTTCCATGGCCTCTTAAGCACCAAGAGACTTGAAAAGTCCGGACTGGGCGCTAATTACCAATCCAAACATGCTTACGATGGTATGGGGAAGGCCCGGATTTTGCATGGCCTCTTAAGCACCAAGAGACTTCAAAAACCCGCACTGGGCGCTAAGTACCAATCCAAACATGCTCTGATTGTGACCAAACTTTGCAAGCATGTGGGGGTGGGTGCCCCCCCCATGCTTGCAAAGTTTGGTCCCTATCGGAGCATGTTTGGGTACGATGGTATGGGGAAGGCCCGGATTTTCCATGGCCTCTTAAGCACCAAGAGACTTGAAAAACCCGCACTGGGCGCTAATTACCAATCCAAACATGCTCTGATTGTGACCAAACTTTTCAAGCATGTGGGGGGAACCCACCCCCACATGCTTGCAAAGTTTGGTCCCCATCGGCGGAGCGTGTTTGGGTACGATGGTATGGGGAAGGCCCGGATTTTCCATGGCCTCTTAAGCACCAAGAGACTTCAAAAATCCGGACTGGGCGCTAATTACCAATCCAAACATGCTCTGATTGTGACCAAAGTTTGGAAGCATGTGGGGGGGACCCACCCCCACATGCTTGCAAAGTTTGGTCCCCATCGGAGCATGTTTGGGTACGGTGGTATGGGGAAGGCCCGGATTTTCCATGGCCTCTTAAGCACCAAGAGACTTCAAAATCCCGCATTGGGCGCTAATTATCAATCCAAACATGCTCTGACCAAACTTTGCAAGCATGTGGGGGGGACCCACCCCCCATTGTTGCAAAGTTTGGTCCCCTACTGGAGCATGTTTGGGTACGATGGTATGGGGAAGGCCCGGATTTTCCATGGCCTCTTAAGCACCAAGAGACTTGAAAAATCCGCACTGGGCACTAATTACGAATCCAAACATGCTCTGATTGTGACCAAACTTTGCAAGCATGTGGGGGGGACCCACCCCCATATGCTTGCAAAGTTTGGTCCCCATCGGAGCATGTTTGGGTACGATGGTATGGGGAAGGCCCGGATTTTCCATGGCCTCTTAAGCACCAAGAGACTTGAAAAATCCGGACTGGGCGCTAATTACCAATCCAAACATGCTTTGATTGTGACCAAACTTTGCAAGAATGTGGGGGGGACCCACCCCCACATGCTTGCAAAGTTTGGTCCCCATCGGAGCATGTTTGGGTACGATGGTATGGGGAAGGCCCGGATTTTCCATGGCCTCTTAAGCACCAAGAGACTTCAATAACCCGCACTAATTACCAATCCAAACATGCTCTGATTGTGACCAAACTTTGCAAGCATGTGGGGGTGGGTGTCCCCCCCTTGCTTGCAAAGTTTGGTCCCTATCGGAGCATGTTTGGGTACAATGGTAAGGGGAAGGCCCGGGTATTCCATGGCCTCTTAAGCACCAAGAGACTTGAAAAACCCGCACACTGGGCGCTAATTACCAATCCAGACATGCTCTGATTGTGACCAAACTTTGCAAGCATGTGGGGGGACCCACCCCCACATGCTTGCAAAGTTTGGTCCCCATCGGAGCATGTTTGGGTACGATGGTATGGGGAAGGCCCGGATTTTCCATGGCCTCTTAAGCACCAAGAGACTTCAAAAACCCGCACTGGGCGCTAATTACCAATCCAAACATGCTCTGATTGTGACCAAACTTTGCAAGCATGTGGGGGGGACCCACCCCCACATGCTTGCAAAGTTTGGTCCCCATCGGCGGAGCATGTTTGGGTACGATGGTATGGGGAAGGCCCGGATTTTCCATGGCCTCTTAAGCACCAAGAGACTTTAAAAATCCGGACTGGGCGCTAATTACCAATCCAAACATGCTCTGATTGTGACCAAACTTTGCAAGCATGTGGGGGGGACCCACCCCCACATGCTTGCAAAGTTTGGTCCCCATCGGAGCATGTTTGGGTACGATGGTATGGGGAAGGCCCGGATTTTCCATGGCCTCTTAAGCACCAAGAGACTTCAAAAACCCGCATTGGGCGGTAATTATCAATCCAAACATGCTCTGATTGTGACCAAACTTTGCAAGCATGTGGGAGGGACCCACCCCCCCATTCTTGCAAAGTTTGGTCCCCTACTGGAGCATGTTTGGGTACGATGGTATGGGGAACGCCCGGATTTTCCATGGCCTCTTAAGCACCAAGAGACTTCAAAAACCCGCACTGGGCAGTAATTACGAATCCAAACATGCTCTGATTGTGACCAAACTTTGCAAGCATGTGGGGGGGACCCACCCCCATATGCTTGCAAAGTTTGGTCCCTATCGGAGCATGTTTGGGTACGATAGTATGGGGAAGGCCCAGATTTTCCATGGCCTCTTAAGCACCAAGAGACTTCAAAAACCCGCACTGGGCGCTAATTACCAATCCAAACATGCTCTGATTGTGACCAAACTTTGCAAGCATGTGGGGGTGGGTGCCCCCCCCATGCTTGCAAACTTTGGTCCCTATCGGAGCATGTTTGGGTACGATGGTATGGGGAAGGCCCGGATTTTCCATGGCCTCTTAAGCACCAAGAGACTTGAAAAACCCGCACTGGGCGCTAATTACCAATCCAAACATGCTCTGATTGTGACCAAACTTTGCAAGCATGTGGGGGGGACCCACCCCCCTATTCTTGCAAAGTTTGGTCCCCATCGGCGGAGCATGTTTGGGTACGATGGTCTGGGGAAGGCCCGGATTTTCCATGGCCTCTTAAGCACCAAGAGACTTGAAAAACCCGCACTGGGCGCTAATTACCAATCCAAACATGCTCTGATTGTGACCAAACTTTGGAAGCATGTGGGGGGGACCCACACCCACATGCTTGCAAAGTTTGGTCCCTATCGGAGCATGTTTGGGTACGATGGTATGGGGAAGGCCCGGATTTTCCATGGCCTCTTAAGCACCAAGAGACTTGAAAAATCCGGACCGGGCGCTAATTACCAATCCAAACATGCTTACGATGGTATGGGGAAGGCCCGGATTTTCCATGGCCTCTTAAGCACCAAGAGACTTCAAAAACCCGCACTGGGCGCTAATTACCAATCCAAACATGCTCTGATTGTGACCAAACTTTGCAAGCATGTGGGGGTGGGTGCCCCCCCCATGCTTGCAAAGTTTGGTCCCTATCGGAGTATGTTTGGGTACGATGGTATGGGGAAGGCCCGGATTTCTCATGGCCTCTTAAGCACCAAGAGACTTGAAAAACCCGCACTGGGCGCTAATTACCGATGCAAACATGCTCTGATTGTGACCAAACTTTGCAAGCATGTGGGGGGGACCCACCCCCACATGCTTGCAAAGTTTGGTCCCCATCGGCGGAGCATGTTTGGGTACGATGGTATGGGGAACGCCCGGATTTTCCATGGCCTCTTAAGCACCAAGAGACTTCAAAAATCCAGACCGGGCGCTAATTACCAATCCAAACATGCTTTGATTGTGACCAAACTTTGCAAGCACGTGGGGGGGACCCACCCCCACATGCTTGCAAAGTTTGGTCCCCATCGGAGCATGTTTGGGTACGATGGTATGGGGAAGGCCCGGATTTTCCATGGCCTCTTCAGCACCAAGAGAGTTCAAAATCCCGCATTGGGCGCTAATTATCAATCCAAACATGCTCTGATTGTGACCAAACTTTGCAAGCATGTGGGGGGGACCCACCCCCCATTCTTGCAAAGTTTGGTCCCCTACTGGAGCATGTTTGGGTACGATGGTATGGGGAAGGCCCGGATTTTCCATGGCCTCTTAAGCACCAAGAGACTTGAAAAATCCGCACTGGGCACTAATTACGAATCCAAACATGCTCTGATTGTGACCAAACTTTGCAAGCATGTTGGGGGGACCCACCCCCATATGCTTGCAAAGTTTGGTCCCCATCGGAGCATGTTTGGGTACGATGGTATGGGGAAGGCCCGGATTTTCCATGGCCTCTTAAGCACCAAGAGACTTGAAAAATCCGGACTGGGCGCTAATTACCAATCCAAACATGCTTTGATTGTGACCAAACTTTGCAAGCCTGTGGGGGGGACACACCCCCACATGCTTGCAAAGTTTGGCCCCCATCGGAGCATGTTTGGGTACGATGGTATGGGGAAGGCCCGGATTTTCCATGGCCTCTTAAGCACCAAGAGACTTCAAAAACCCGCACTGGGCGCTAATTACCAAACCAAACTTGCTCTGATTGTGACCAAACTTTGCAAGCATGTGGGGGTGGGTGTCCCCCCCATGCTTGCAAAGTTTGGTCCCTATCGGAGCATGTTTGGGTACAATGGTAAGGGGAAGGCCCGGATTTTCCATGGCCTCTTAAGCACCAAGAGACTTGAAAAACCCGCACTGGGCGCTAATTACCAATCCAAACATGCTCTGATTGTGACCAAACTTTGCAAGCATGTGGGGGGACCCACCCCCACATGCTTGCAAAGTTTGGTCCCCATCGGAGCATGTTTGGGTACGATGGTATGGGGAAGGCCCGGATTTTCCATGGCCTCTTAAGCACCAAGAGACTTGAAAAATCCGGACTGGGCGCTAATTACCAATCCAAACATGCTCTGATTGTGACCAAACTTTGCAAGCATGTGGGGGGGACCCACCCCCACATGCTTGCAAAGTTTGGTCCCCATCGGCGGAGCATGTTTGGGTACGATGGTATGGGGAAGGCCCGGATTTTCCATGGCCTCTTAAGCACCAAGAGACTTTAAAAATCCGGACTGGGCGCTAATTACCAATCCAAACATGCTCTGATTGTGACCAAACTTTGCAAGCATGTGGGGGGGACCCACCCCCACATGCTTGCAAAGTTTGGTCCCCATCGGAGCATGTTTGGGTACGATGGTATGGGGAAGGCCCGGATTTTCCATGGCCTCTTAAGCACCAAGAGACTTCAAAAACCCGCATTGGGCGCTAATTATCAATCCAAACATGCTCTGATTGTGACCAAACTTTGCAAGCATGTGGGAGGGACCCACCCCCCCATTCTTGCAAAGTTTGGTCCCCTACTGGAGCATGTTTGGGTACGATGGTATGGGGAACGCCCGGATTTTCCATGGCCTCTTAAGCACCAAGAGACTTCAAAAACCCGCACTGGGCAGTAATTACGAATCCAAACATGCTCTGATTGTGACTAAACTTTGCAAGCATGTGGGGGGGACCCACCCCCATATGCTTGCAAAGTTTGGTCCCTATCGGAGCATGTTTGGGTACGATAGTATGGGGAAGGCCCAGATTTTCCATGGCCTCTTAAGCACCAAGAGACTTCAAAAACCCGCACTGGGCGCTAATTACCAATCCAAACATGCTCTGATTGTGACCAAACTTTGCAAGCATGTGGGGGTGGGTGCCCCCCCCATGCTTGCAAAGTTTGGTCCCTATCGGAGCATGTTTGGGTACGATGGTATGGGGAAGGCCCGGATTTTCCATGGCCTCTTAAGCACCAAGAGACTTGAAAAACCCGCACTGGGCGCTAATTACCAATCCAAACATGCTCTGATTATGACCAAACTTTGCAAGCATGTGGGGGGGACCCACCCCCACATGCTTGCAAAGTTTGGTCCCCAGCATCGGAGCATGTTTGGGTACGATGGTATGGGGAAGGCCCGGATTTTCCATGGCCTCTTAAGCACCAAGAGACTTCAAAAATGCGGACTGGGCGCTAATTACCAATCCAAACATGCTCTGATTGTGACCAAACTTTGCAAGCATGTGGGGGGGACCCACCCCCACATGCTTGCAAAGTTTGGTCCCCATCGGAGCATGTTTGGATTGGTAATTAGCGCCCAGTCCGCATTTTTGAAGTCTCTTGGTGCTTAAGAGGCCATGGAAAATCCGGGCCTTCCCCATACCATCGTACAACCCCCACATGCTTGCAAAGTTCGGTCACCATCGGAGCATGTTTGGGTATGATGGTATGGGGAAGGCCCGGATTCTCCATGGCCTCTTAAGTACCAAGAGACTTCAAAAACCCGCATTGGGCGCTAATTACCAATCCAAACATGCTCTGATTGTGACCAAACTTTGCAAGCATGTGGGGGGGACCCACCCCCCCATTCTTGGAAAGTTTGGTCCCTACCGGAGCATGTTTGGGTACGATGGTATGGGGAAGGCCCGGATTTTCCATGGCCTCTTAAGCACCAAGAGACTTGAAAAACCCGCACTGGGCGCTAATTACCAATCCAAACATGCTCTGATTGTGACCAAACTTTGCAAGCATGTGGGGGGGACCCACCCCCCATTCTTGCAAAGTTTGCGGAGCATGTTTGGGTACGATGGTATGGGGAAGGCCCGGATTTTCCATGACCTCTTAGGCACCAAGAGACTTCAAAAACCCGCACTGGGCCCTAATTACCAATCCAAACATGCTCTGATTGTGACCAAACTTTGCAAGCATATGGGGGGGACCCACCCCCACATGCTTGCAAGGTTTGGTCCCCATCGGAGCATGTTTGGGTACGATGGTATGGGGAAGGCCCGGATTTTCCATGGCCTCTTAAGCACCAAGAGACTTTAAAAACCCGCATTGGGCGCTAATTACCAAACCAAACATGCTCTGATTGTGACCAAACTTTGCAAGCATGTGGGGGGGACCCACCCCCCCATTCTTGCAAAGTTTGGTCCCTACCGGAGCATGTTTGGGTACGATGGTATGGGGAAGGCCCGGATTTTCCATGGCCTCTTAAGCACCAAGAGACTTGAAAAACCCGCACTGGGCGCTAATTACCAATCCAAACATGCTCTGATTGTGACCAAACTTTGGAAGCATGTGGGGGGGACCCACCCCCACATGCTTGCAAAGTTTGGTCCCTATCGGAGCATGTTTGGGTAGGATGGTATGGGGAAGGCCCGGATTTTCCATGGCCTCTTAAGCACCAAGAGACTTGAAAAATCCGGACTGGGCGCTAATTACCAATCCTGCTTACGATGCTATGGGGAAGGCTAGGATTTTCCATGGCCTCTTAAGCACCAAGAGACTTCAAAAACCCGCACTGGGCGCTAATTACCAATCCAAACATGCTCTGATTGTGACCAAACTTTGCAAGCATGTGGGGGTGGGTGCCCCCCCCATGCTTGCAAAGTTTGGTCCCTATCGGAGCATGTTTGGGTACGATGGTATGGGGAAGGCCCGGATTTTCCATGGCCTCTTAAGCACCAAGAGACTTGAAAAACCCGCACTCGGCGCTAATTACCAATCCAAACATGCTCTGATTGTGACCAAACTTTGCAAGCATGTGGGGGGGACCCACCCCCACATGCTTGCAAAATTTGGTCCCCATCGTCGGAGCATGTTTGGGTACGATGGTATAGGGAAGGCCCGGATTTTCCATGGCCTCTTAAGCACCAAGAGACTTCAAAAATCCGGACTGGGCGCTAATTACCAATCCAAACATGCTCTGATTGTGACCAAACTTTGCAAGCATGTGGGGGGGACCCACCCCCACATACTTGCAACGTTTGGTCCCCATCGGAGCATGTTTGGGTACGATGGTATGGGGAAGGCCCGGATTTTCCATGGCCTCTTAAGCACCAAGAGACTTCAAAATCCCGCATTGGGCGCTAATTATCAATCCAAACATGCTCTGATTGTGACCAAACTTTGCAAGCATGTGGGGGGGACCCACCCCCACATGCTTGCAAGGTTTGGTCCCCATCGGAGCATGTTTGGGTACGATGGTATGGGGAAGGCCCGGATTTTCCATGGCCTCTTAAGCACCAAGAGACTTTAAAAACCCGCATTGGGCGCATGTGGGGGGGACCCACCCCCCATTCTTGCAAAGTTTGGTCCCCTACTGGAGCATGTTTGGGTACGATGGTATGGGGAAGGCCCGGATTTTCCATGGCCTCTTAAGCACCAAGAGACTTGAAAAATCCGCACTGGGCACTAATTACGAATCCAAACATGCTCTGATTGTGACCAAACTTTGCAAGCATGTGGGGGGGACCCACCCCCATATGCTTGCAAAGTTTGGTCCCCATCGGAGCATGTTTGGGTACGATGGTATGGGGAAGGCCCGGATTTTCCATGGCCTCTTAAGCATCAAGAGACTTCAAATATCCGGACTGGGCGCTAATTACCAATCCAAACATGCTTTGATTGTGACCAAACTTTGCAAGCATGTGGGGGGGACCCACCCCCACATGCTGCAAAGTTTGGTCCCCATCGGAGCATGTTTGGGTACGATGGTATGGGGAAGGCCCGGATTTTCCATGGCCTCTTAAGCACCAAGAGACTTCAAAAACCCGCACTGGGCGCTAATTACCAATCCAAACATGCTCTGATTGTGACCAAACTTTGCAAGCATGTGGGGGTTGGTGTCCCTCCCATGCTTGCAAAGTTTGGTCCCTATCGGAGCATGTTTGGGTACAATGGTAAGGGGAAGGCCCGGATTTTCCATGGCCTCTTAAGCACCAAGAGACATGAAAAACCCGCACTGGGCGCTAATTACCAATCCAAACATGCTCTGATTGTGACCAAACTTTGCAAGCATGTGGGGGGACCCACCCCCACATGCTTGCAAAGTTTGGTCCCCATCGGAGCATGTTTGGGTACGATGGTATGGGGAAGGCCCTGATTCTCCATGGCCTCCTAAGCACCAAGAGACTTGAAAAATCCGGACTGGGCACTAATTACCAATCCAAACATGCTCTGATTGTGACCAAACTTTGCAAGCATGTGGGGGGGCCCACCCCCACATTCTTGCAAAGTTTGGTCCCCATCGGAGCATGTTTGGGTACGATGGTATGGGGAAGGCCCGGATTTTCCATGGCCTCTTAAGCACCAAGAGACTTCAAAAACCCGCATTAGGCGCTAATTACCAATCCAAACATGCTGTGATTGTGACCAAACTTTGCAAGCATGTGGGGGGGACCCACCCCCCCATTCTTGCAAAGTTTGGTTTCTACCGGAGCATGTTTGGGTACGATGGTATGGGGAAGGCCCGGATTTTCCATGGCCTCTTAAGCACCAAGAGACTTGAAAAACCCGCACTGGCCGCTAATTACCAATCCAAACATGCTCTGATTGTGACCAAACTTTGCAAGCATGTGGGGGGGACCCACCCCCATATGCTTGCAAAGTTTGGTCCCCATCGGAGCATGTTTGGGTACGATGGTATGGGGAAGGCCCGGATTTTCCATGGCCTCTTAAGCACCAAGAGACTTGAAAAATCCGGACTGGGCGCTAATTACCAATCCAAACATACTCTGATTGTGACCAAACTTTGCAAGCATGTGGGGGGGACCCACCCCCACATGCTTGCAAGGTTTGGTCCCCATCGGAGCATGTTTGGGTACAATGGTATGGGGAAGGCCCGGATTTTCCATGGCCTCTTAAGCACCAAGAGACTTCAAAAACCCGCACTGGGCGCTAATTACCAATCCAAACATGCTCTGATTGTGACCAAACTTTGCAAGCATGTGGGGGTGGGTGCCCCCCCCATGCTTGCAAAGTTTGGTCCCTATCGGAGCATGTTTGGGTACGATGGTATGGGGAAGGCCCGAATTTTCCATGGCCTCTTAAGCACCAAGAGACTTGAAAAACCCGCACTTGGCGCTAATTACCAATCCAAACATGCTCTGATTGTGACCAAACTTTGCAAGCATGTGGGGGGGACCCACCCCCATATGCTTGCAAAGTTTGGTCCCCATCGACGGAGCATGTTTGGGTACGATGGTATGGAGAAGGCCCGGATTTTCCATGGCCTCTTAAGCACCAAGAGACTTCAAAAATCCGGACTGGGCGCTAATTACCAATCCAAACATGCTCTGATTGTGACCAAACTTTGCAAGCATGTGGGGGGGACCCACCCCCACATGCTTGCAAAGTTTGGTCCCCATCGGAGCATGTTTGGGTACGATGGTATGGGGAAGGCCCGGATTTTCCATGGCCTCTTAAGCACCAAGAGACTTCAAAAACCCGCATTGGGCGCTAATTATCAATCCAGACATGCTCTGATTGTGACCAAACTTTGCAAGCATGTGGGGGGGACCCACCCCCCCATTCTTGCAAAGTTTGGTCCCCTACTGGAGCATGTTTGGGTACGATGGTATGGGGAAGGCCCGGATTTTCCATGGCCTCTTAAGCACCAAGAGACTTGAAAAACCCGCACTGGGCACTAATTACGAATCCATACATGCTCTTATTGTGACCAAACTTTGCAAGCATGTGGGGGGGACCCACCCCCATATGCTTGCAAAGTTTGGTCCCCATCGGAGCATGTTTGGGTACGATGGTATGGGGAATGCCCGGATTTTCCATGGCCTCTTAAGCACCAAGAGACTTGAAAAATCCGGACTGGGTGCTAATTACCAATCCAAACATGCTTTGATTGTGACCAAACTTTGCAAGCATGTGGGGGGGACCCACCCCCACATGCTTGCAAAGTTTGGTCCCCATCGGAGCATGTTTAGGTACGATGGTATGGGGAAGGCTCGGATTTTCCATGGCCTCTTAAGCACCGAGACTTCAAAAACCCGCACTGGGCGCTAATTACCAATCCAAACATACTCTGATTGTGACCAAACTTTGCAAGCATGTGGGGGTGGGTGCCCCCCCATGCTTGCAAAGTTTGGTCCCTATAGGAGCATGTTTGGGTACGATGGTATGGGGAAGGCCCGGATTTTCCATGGCCTCTTAAGCACCAAGAGACTTGAAAAACCTGCACTTGGCGCTAATTACCAATCCAAACATGCTCTGATTGTGACCAAACTTTGCAAGAATGTGGGGGGACCCACCCCCACATGCTTGCAAAGTTTGGTCCCCATCGGAGCATGTTTGGATACGATGGTATGGGGAAGGCCCGGATTTTCCATGGCCTCTTAAGCACCAAGAGACTTGAAAAATCCGGACTGGGCGCTAATTACCAATCCAAACATGCTCTGATTGTGACCAAACTTTGCAAGCATGTGGGGGGGGCCCACCCCCACATGTTGCAAAGCTTGGTCCCCATCGGAGCATGTTTGGGTACGATGGTATGGGGAAGGCCCGGATTTTCCATGGCCTCTTAAGCACCAAGAGACTTCAAAAACCCGCATTAGGCGCTAATTCCCAATCCAAACATGCTCTGATTGTGACCAAACTTTGCAAGCATGTGGGGGGGACCCACCCCCCCATTCTTGCAAAGTTTGGTCCCTACCGGAGCATGTTTGGGTACGATGGTATGGGGAAGGCCCGGATTTTTCATGGCCTCTTAAGCACGAAGAGACTTGAAAAACCCGCACTGGCAGCTAATTACCAATCCAAACATGCTCTGATTGTGACCAAACTTTGCAAGCATGTGGGGGGGACCCACCCCCATATGCTTGCAAAGTTTGGTCCCCATCGGAGCATGTTTGGGTACGATGGTATGGGGAAGGCCCGGATTTTCCATGGCCTCTTAAGCACCAAGAGACTTCAAAAATCCGCACTGGGCGCTAATTACCAATCCAAACATGCTCTGATTGTGACCAAACTTTGCAAGCATGTGGGGGGGACCCACCCCCACATGCTTGCAAAGTTTGGTCCCCATCGGAGCATGTTTGGGTACGATGGTATGGGGAAGGCCCGGATTTTCCATGGCCTCTTAAGCACCAAGAGACTTCAAAAACCCGCACTGGGCGCTAATTACCAATCCAAACATGCATGTTTGGGTACGATGGTATGGGGAAGGCCCGGATTTTCCATGGCCTCTTAAGCACCAAGAGACTTGAAAAACCCGCACTGGGCGCTAATTACCAATCCAAACATGCTTTGATTGTGACCAAACTTTGCAAGCATGTGGGGGGGACCCACCCCCACATGCTTGCAAAGTTTGGTCCCCATCGGCGGAGCATGTTTGGGTACGATGGTATGGGGAACGCCCGGATTTTCCATGGCCTCTTAAGCACTAAGAGACTTCAAAAATCCGGACTGGGCGCTAATTACCAATCCAAACATGCTCTGATTGTGACCAAACTTTGCAAGCATGTGGGGGGGACCCACCCCCACATGCTTGCAAAGTTTGGTCCCCATCGGAGCATGTTTGGGTACGATGGTATGGGGAAGGCCCGGATTTTCCATGGCCTCTTAAGCACCAAGAGACTTCAAAAACCCGCATTGGGCGCTAATTATCAATCCAAACATGCTCTGATTGTGACCAAACTTTGCAAGCATGTGGGGGGGACCCACCCCCCCATTATTGCAAAGTTTGGTCCCCTACTGGAGCATGTTTGGGTACGATGGTATGGGGAAGGCCCGGATTTTCCATGGCCTCTTAAGGACCAAGAGACTTGAAAAACCCGCACTGGGCACTAATTACGAATCCAAACATGCTCTGATTGTGACCAAACTTTGCAAGCATGTGGGGGGGACCCACCCCCATATGCTTGCAAAGTTTGGTCCCCATCGGAGCATGTTTGGGTACGATGGTATGGGGAAGGCCCGGATTTTCCATGGCCTCTTAAGCACCAAGAGACTTGAAAAATCCGGACTGGGCACTAATTACCAATCCAAACATGCTTTGATTGTGACCAAACTTTGCAAGCATGTGGGGGGGACCCACACCCACATGCTTGCAAACTTTGGTCCCCACCATCGGAGCATGTTTGGGTACGATGGTATGGGGAAGGCCCGGATTTTCCATGGCCTCTTAAGCACCAAGAGACTTCAAAAACCCGCACTGGGCGCTAATTACCAATCCAAACATGCTCTGATTGTGACCAAACTTTGCAAGCATGTGGGGGTGGGTGCCCCCCCCATGCTTGCAAACTTTGGTCCCTATCGGAGCATGTTTGGGTACGATGGTATGGGGAAGGCCCGGATTTTCCATGGCCTCTTAAGCACCAAGAGACTTGAAAAACCCGTACTGGGCGCTAATTACCAATCCAAACATGCTCTGATTGTGACCAAACTTTGCAAGCATGTGGGGGGAACCCACCCCCACATGCTTGCAAAGTTTGGTCCCCATCGGAGCATGTTGGGTACGATGGTATGGGGAAGGCCCGGATTTTCCATGGCCTCTTAAGTACCAAGAGACTTGAAAAATCCGGATTGGGCGCTAATTACCAATCCAAACATGCTCTGATTGTGACCAAACTTTGCAAGCATGTGGGGGGGGCCCACCCCCACATGCTTGCAAAGTTTGGTCCCCATCGGAGCATGTTTGGGTACGATGGTATGGGGAAGGCCCGGATTTTCCATGGCCTCTTAAGCACCAAGAGACATCAAAAACCCGCATTAGGCGCTAATTACCAATCCAAACATGCTCTGATTGTGACCAAAATTTGCAAGCATGTGGGGGGGACCCACCCCCCCCATTCTTGCAAAGTTTGGTCCCTACCGGAGCATGTTTGGGTACGATGGTATGGGGAAGGCCCGGATTTTCCATGGCCTCTTAAGCACCAAGAGACTTGAAAAACCCGCACTGGCAGGTAATTACCAATCCAAACATGCTCTGATTGTGACCAAACTTTGCAAGCATGTGGGGGGGACCACCCCAATATGCTTGCAAAGTTTGGTCCCCATCGGAGCATGTTTGGGTACGATGGTATGGGGAAGGCCCGGATTCTCCATGGCCTCTTAAGCACCAAGAGACTTGAAAAATCCGGACTGGGCGCTAATTACCAATCCAGACATGCTCTGATTGTGACCAAACTTTGCAAGCATGTGGGGGTGGGTGTCCCCCCCACATGCTTGCAAAGTTTGGTCCCCATCGGAGCATGTTTGGATTGGTAATTAGCGCCCAGTCCGGATTTTTCAAGTCTCTTGGTGCTTAAGAGGCCATGGAAAATCCGGGCCTTCCCCATACCATCGTACCCAAACATGCTCCGACTTGCAAAGTTTGGTCCCTATCGGAGCATGTTTGGGTACGATGGTATGGGGAAGGCCCGGATTTTCCATGGCCTCTTAAGCACCAAAAGACTGCAGAAACCCGCACTGGGCGCTAATAACCAATCCAAACATGCTTTGATTGTGACCAAACTTTGCAAGCATGTGGGGGTGGGTGCCCCCCCCATGCTTGCAAAGTTTGGTCCCTATCGGAGCATGTTTGGGTACGCTGGTTTGGGAAGGCCCGGATTTTCCATGGCCTCTTAAGCACCAAGAGACTTGAAAAACCCGCACTGGGCGCTAATTACCAATCCAAACATGCTCTGATTGTGACCAAACTTTGCAAGCATGTGGGGGGGACCCCCTCCCACATGCTTGCAAAGTTTGGTCCCCATCGGCGGAGCATGTTTGGGTACGATGGTATGGGGAAGGCCCGGATTTTCCATGGCCTCTTAAGCACCAAGAGACTTCAAAAATCCGGACTGGGCGCTAATTACGAATCCAAACATGCTCTGATTGGGACCAAACTTTGCAAGCATGTGGGGGGGACCCACCCCCCCATTCTTGCAAAGTTTGGTCCCCTACTGGAGCATCTTTGGGTACGATGGTATGGGGAAGGCCCGGATTTTCCATGGCCTCTTAAGCACCAAGAGACTTGAAAAACCCGCACTGGGCACTATTTACGAATCCAAACATGCTCTGATTGTGACCAAACTTTGCAAGCATGTGCGGGGGACCCACCCACATATGCTTGCAAAGTTTGGTCCCCATAGGAGCATGTTTGTGTACGATGGTATGGGGAAGGCCCGGATTTTCCATGGCCTCTTAAGCACCAAGAGACTTGAAAAATCCGGACTGGGCGCTAATTACCAATCCAAACATGCTTTGATTGTGACCAAACTTTGCAAGCATGTGGGGGGGACCCACCCCCACATGCATGCAAAGTTTGGTCCCCATCGGAGCATGTTTGGGTACGATGGTATGGGGAAGGCCCGGATTTTCCATGGCCTCTTAAGCACCAAGAGACTTCAAAAACCCGCACTGGGCGCTAATTACCAATCCAAACATGCTCTGATTGTGACCAAACTTTGCAAGCATGTGGGGGTGGGTGCCCCCCCCATGCTTGCAAACTTTGGTCCCTATCGGAGCATGTTTGGGTACGATGGTATGGGGAAGGCCCGGATTTTCCATGGCCTCTTAAGCACCAAGAGACTTGAAAAATCCGGACTGGGCACTAATTACCAATCCAAACATGCTTTGATTGTGACCAAACTTTGCAAGCATGTGGGGGGGACCCACACCCACATGCTTGCAAACTCTGGTCCCCACCATCGGAGCATGTTTGGGTACGATGGTATGGGGAAGGCCCGGATTTTCCATGGCCTCTTAAGCACCAAGAGACTTCAAAAATCCGCACTGGGCGCTAATTACCAATCCAAACATGCTCTGATTGTGACCAAACTTTGCAAGCATGTGGGGGTGGGTGCCCCCCCCATGCTTGCAAACTTTGGTCCCTATCGGAGCATGTTTGGGTACGATGGTATGGGGAAGGCCCGGATTTTCCATGGCCTCTTAAGCACCAAGAGACTTGAAAAACCCGTACTGGGCGCTAATTACCAATCCAAACATGCTCTGATTGTGACCAAACTTTGCAAGCATGTGGGGGGAACCCACCCCCACATGCTTGCAAAGTTTGGTCCCCATCGGAGCATGTTGGGTACGATGGTATGGGGAAGGCCCGGATTTTCCATGGCCTCTTAAGTACCAAGAGACTTGAAAAATCCGGATTGGGCGCTAATTACCAATCCAAACATGCTCTGATTGTGACCAAACTTTGCAAGCATGTGGGGGGGGCCCACCCCCACATGCTTGCAAAGTTTGGTCCCCATCGGAGCATGTTTGGGTACGATGGTATGGGGAAGGCCCGGATTTTCCATGGCCTCTTAAGCACCAAGAGACATCAAAAACCCGCATTAGGCGCTAATTACCAATCCAAACATGCTCTGATTGTGACCAAAATTTGCAAGCATGTGGGGGGGACCCACCCCCCCCATTCTTGCAAAGTTTGGTCCCTACCGGAGCATGTTTGGGTACGATGGTATGGGGAAGGCCCGGATTTTCCATGGCCTCTTAAGCACCAAGAGACTTGAAAAACCCGCACTGGCAGGTAATTACCAATCCAAACATGCTCTGATTGTGACCAAACTTTGCAAGCATGTGGGGGGGACCACCCCAATATGCTTGCAAAGTTTGGTCCCCATCGGAGCATGTTTGGGTACGATGGTATGGGGAAGGCCCGGATTCTCCATGGCCTCTTAAGCACCAAGAGACTTGAAAAATCCGGACTGGGCGCTAATTACCAATCCAGACATGCTCTGATTGTGACCAAACTTTGCAAGCATGTGGGGGTGGGTGTCCCCCCCACATGCTTGCAAAGTTTGGTCCCCATCGGAGCATGTTTGGATTGGTAATTAGCGCCCAGTCCGGATTTTTCAAGTCTCTTGGTGCTTAAGAGGCCATGGAAAATCCGGGCCTTCCCCATACCATCGTACCCAAACATGCTCCGACTTGCAAAGTTTGGTCCCTATCGGAGCATGTTTGGGTACGATGGTATGGGGAAGGCCCGGATTTTCCATGGCCTCTTAAGCACCAAAAGACTGCAGAAACCCGCACTGGGCGCTAATAACCAATCCAAACATGCTTTGATTGTGACCAAACTTTGCAAGCATGTGGGGGTGGGTGCCCCCCCCATGCTTGCAAAGTTTGGTCCCTATCGGAGCATGTTTGGGTACGCTGGTTTGGGAAGGCCCGGATTTTCCATGGCCTCTTAAGCACCAAGAGACTTGAAAAACCCGCACTGGGCGCTAATTACCAATCCAAACATGCTCTGATTGTGACCAAACTTTGCAAGCATGTGGGGGGGACCCACCCCCCCATTCTTGCAAAGTTTGGTCCCCTACTGGAGCATCTTTGGGTACGATGGTATGGGGAAGGCCCGGATTTTCCATGGCCTCTTAAGCACCAAGAGACTTGAAAAACCCGCACTGGGCACTATTTACGAATCCAAACATGCTCTGATTGTGACCAAACTTTGCAAGCATGTGCGGGGGACCCACCCACATATGCTTGCAAAGTTTGGTCCCCATAGGAGCATGTTTGTGTACGATGGTATGGGGAAGGCCCGGATTTTCCATGGCCTCTTAAGCACCAAGAGACTTGAAAAATCCGGACTGGGCGCTAATTACCAATCCAAACATGCTTTGATTGTGACCAAACTTTGCAAGCATGTGGGGGGGACCCACCCCCACATGCATGCAAAGTTTGGTCCCCATCGGAGCATGTTTGGGTACGATGGTATGGGGAAGGCCCGGATTTTCCATGGCCTCTTAAGCACCAAGAGACTTCAAAAACCCGCACTGGGCGCTAATTACCAATCCAAACATGCTCTGATTGTGACCAAACTTTGCAAGCATGTGGGGGTGGGTGCCCCCCCCATGCTTGCAAACTTTGGTCCCTATCGGAGCATGTTTGGGTACGATGGTATGGGGAAGGCCCGGATTTTCCATGGCCTCTTAAGCACCAAGAGACTTGAAAAACCCGCACTGGGCGCTAATTACCAATCCAAACATGCTCTGATTGTGACCAAACTTTGCAAGCATGTGGGGGGACCCACCCCCACATGCTTGCAAAGTTTGGTCCCCATCGGAGCATGTTTGGGTACGATGGTATGGGGAAGGCCCGGATTTTCCATGGCCTCTTAGGCACCAAGAGACTTGAAAAATCCGGACTGGGCGCTAATTACCAATCCAAACATGCTCTGATTGTGACCAAACTTTGCAAGCATGTGGGGGGGGCCCACCCCCACATGCTTGCAAAGTTTGGTCCCCATCGGAGCATGTTTGGGTACGATGGTATGGGGAAGGCCCGGATTTTCCATGGCCTCTTAAGCACCAAGAGACTTCAAAAACCCGCATTAGGCGCTAATTACCAATCCAAACATGCTGTGATTGTGACCAAACTTTGCAAGCATGTGGGGGGGACCCACCCCCCCATTCTTGCAAAGTTTGGTTTCTACCGGAGCATGTTTGGGTACGATGGTATGGGGAAGGCCCGGATTTTCCATGGCCTCTTAAGCACCAAGAGACTTGAAAAACCCGCACTGGCCGCTAATTACCAATCCAAACATGCTCTGATTGTGACCAAACTTTGCAAGCATGTGGGGGTGGGTGCCCCCCCATGCTTGCAAAGTTTGGTCCCTATAGGAGCATGTTTGGGTACGATGGTATGGGGAAGGCCCGGATTTTCCATGGCCTCTTAAGCACCAAGAGACTTGAAAAACCCGGACTGGGTGCTAATTACCAATCCAAACATGCTTTGATTGTGACCAAACTTTGCAAGCATGTGGGGGGGACCCACCCCCACATGCTTGCAAAGTTTGGTCCCCATCGGAGCATGTTTAGGTACGATGGTATGGGGAAGGCTCGGATTTTCCATGGCCTCTTAAGCACCGAGACTTCAAAAACCCGCACTGGGCGCTAATTACCAATCCAAACATACTCTGATTGTGACCAAACTTTGCAAGCATGTGGGGGTGGGTGCCCCCCCATGCTTGCAAAGTTTGGTCCCTATAGGAGCATGTTTGGGTACGATGGTATGGGGAAGGCCCGGATTTTCCATGGCCTCTTAAGCACCAAGAGACTTGAAAAACCCGCACTTGGCGCTAATTACCAATCCAAACATGCTCTGATTGTGACCAAACTTTGCAAGAATGTGGGGGGACCCACCCCCACATGCTTGCAAAGTTTGGTCCCCATCGGAGCATGTTTGGATACGATGGTATGGGGAAGGCCCGGATTTTCCATGGCCTCTTAAGCACCAAGAGACTTGAAAAATCCGGACTGGGCGCTAATTACCAATCCAAACATGCTCTGATTGTGACCAAACTTTGCAAGCATGTGGGGGGGGCCCACCCCCACATGTTGCAAAGTTTTGTCCCCATCGGAGCATGTTTGGGTACGATGGTATGGGGAAGGCCCGGATTTTCCATGGCCTCTTAAGCACCAAGAGACTTCAAAAACCCGCATTAGGCGCTAATTCCCAATCCAAACATGCTCTGATTGTGACCAAACTTTGCAAGCATGTGGGGGGGACCCACCCCCCCATTCTTGCAAAGTTTGGTCCCTACCGGAGCATGTTTGGGTACGATGGTATGGGGAAGGCCCGGATTTTTCATGGCCTCTTAAGCACCAAGAGACTTGAAAAACCCGCACTGGCAGCTAATTACCAATCCAAACATGCTCTGATTGTGACCAAACTTTGCAAGCATGTGGGGGGGACCCACCCCCATATGCTTGCAAAGTTTGGTCCCCATCGGAGCATGTTTGGGTACGATGGTATGGGGAAGGCCCGGATTTTCCATGGCCTCTTAAGCACCAAGAGACTTCAAAAATCCGCACTGGGCGCTAATTACCAATCCAAACATGCTCTGATTGTGACCAAACTTTGCAAGCATGTGGGGGGGACCCACCCCCACATGCTTGCAAAGTTTGGTCCCCATCGGAGCATGTTTGGGTACGATGGTATGGGGAAGGCCCGGATTTTCCATGGCCTCTTAAGCACCAAGAGACTTCAAAAACCCGCACTGGGCGCTAATTACCAATCCAAACATGCATGTTTGGGTACGATGGTATGGGGAAGGCCCGGATTTTCCATGGCCTCTTAAGCACCAAGAGACTTGAAAAACCCGCACTGGGCGCTAATTACCAATCCAAACATGCTTTGATTGTGACCAAACTTTGCAAGCATGTGGGGGGGACCCACCCCCACATGCTTGCAAAGTTTGGTCCCCATCGGCGGAGCATGTTTGGGTACGATGGTATGGGGAAGGCCCGGATTTTCCATGGCCTCTTAAGCACCAAGAGACTTCAAAAGTCCGGACTGGGCACTAATTACCAATCCAAACATGCTCTGATTGTGACCAAACTTTGCAAGCATGTGGGGGGGACCCACCCCCACATGCTTGCAAAGTTTGGTCCCCATCGGAGCATGTTTGGGTACGATGGTATGGGGAAGGCCCGGATTTTCCATGGCCTCTTAAGCACCAAGAGACTTCAAAAACCCGCATTGGGCGCTAATTATCAATCCAAACATGCTCTGATTGTGACCAAACTTTGCAAGCATGTGGGGGGGACCCACCCCCCCATTCTTGCAAAGTTTGGTCCCCTACTGGAGCATGTTTGGGTACGATGGTATGGGGAAGGCCCGGATTTTCCATGGCCTCTTAAGGACCAAGAGACTTGAAAAACCTGCACTGGGCACTAATTACGAATCCATACATGCTCTTATTGTGACCAAACTTTGCAAGCATGTGGGGGGGACCCACCCCCATATGCTTGCAAAGTTTGGTCCCCATCGGAGCATGTTTGGGTACGATGGTATGGGGAATGCCCGGATTTTCCATGGCCTCTTAAGCACCAAGAGACTTGAAAAATCCGGACTGGGCGCTAATTACCAATCCAAACATGCTTTGATTGTGACCAAACTTTGCAAGCATGTGGGGGGGACCCACCCCCACATGCTTGCAAAGTTTGGTCCCCATCGGAGCATGTTTGGGTACGATGGTATGGGGAAGGCCCGGATTTTCCATGGCCTCTTAAGCACCGAGACTTCAAAAACCCGCACTGGGCGCTAATTACCAATCCAAACATGCTCTGATTGTGACCAAACTTTGCAAGCATGTGGGGGTGGGTGCCCCCCCCATGCTTGCAAAGTTTGGTCCCTATAGGAGCATGTTTGGGTACGATGGTATGGGGAAGGCCCGGATTTTCCATGGCCTCTTAAGCACCAAGAGACTTGAAAAACCCGCACTGGGCGCTAATTACCAATCCAAACATGCTCTGATTGTGACCAAACTTTGTAAGAATGTGGGGGGACCCACCCCCACATGCTTGCAAAGTTTGGTCCCCATCGGAGCATGTTTGGGTACGATGGTATGGGGAAGGCCCGGATTTTCCATGGCCTCTTAAGCACCAAGAGACTTGAAAAATTCGGACTGGGCGCTAATTACCAATCCAGACATGCTCTGATTGTGACCAAACTTTGCAAGCATGTGGGGGGGGCCCACCCCCACATGCTTGCAAAGTTTGGTCCCCATCGGAGCATGTTTGGGTACGATGGTATGGGGAAGGCCCGGATTTTCCATGGCCTCTTAAGCACCAAGAGACTTCAAAAACCCGCATTAGGCGCTAATTCCCAATCCAAACATGCTCTGATTGTGACCAAACTTTGCAAGCATGTGGGGGGGACCCACCCCCCCATTCTTGCAAAGTTTGGTCCCTACCGGAGCATGTTTGGGTACGATGGTATGGGGAAGGCCCGGATTTTCCATGGCCTCTTAAGCACCAAGAGACTTGAAAAACCCGCACTGGCAGCTAATTACCAATCCAAACATGCTCTGATTGTGACCAAACTTTGCAAGCATGTGGGGGGGACCCACCCCCATATGCTTGCAAAGTTTGGTCCCCATCGGAGCATGTTTGGGTACGATGGTATGGGGAAGGCCCGGATTTTCCATGGCCTCTTAAGCACCAAGAGACTTGAAAAATCCGCACTGGGCGCTAATTACCAATCCAAACATGCTCTGATTGTGACCAAACTTTGCAAGCATGTGGGGGGGGCCCACCCCCACATGCTTGCAAAGTTTGATCCCCATCGGAGCATGTTTGGGTACGATGGTATGGGGAAGGCCCGGATTTTCCATGGCCTCTTAAGCACCAAGAGACTTGAAAAACCCGCACTGGGCGCTAATTACCAATCCAAACATGCTCTGATTGTGACCAAACTTTGCAAGCATGTGGAGGGACCCACCCCCACATGCTTGCAAAGTTTGGTCCCCATCGGAGCATGTTTGGGTACGATGGTATGGGGAAGGCCCGGATTTTCCATGGCCTCTTAGGCACCAAGAGACTTGAAAAATCATGACTGGGCGCTAATTACCAATCCAAACATGCTCTGATTGTGACCAAACTTTGCAAGCATGTGGGGGGGGCCCACCCCCACATGCTTGCAAAGTTTGGTCCCCATCGGAGCATGTTTGGGTACGATGGTATGGGGAAGGCCCGGATTTTCCATGGCCTCTTAAGCACCAAGAGACTTGAAAAATCCGGACTGGGCGCTAATTACCAATCCAAACATGCTCTGATTGTGACCAAACTTTGCAAGCATGTGGGGGGGACCCACCCCCACATGCTTGCAAGGTTTGGTCCCCATCGGAGCATGTTTGGGTACAATGGTATGGGGAAGGCCCGGATTTTCCATGGCCTCTTAAGCACCAAGAGACTTCAAAAACCCGCACTGGGCGCTAATTACCAATCCAAACATGCTCTGATTGTGACCAAACTTTGCAAGCATGTGGGGGTGGGTTCCCCCCCCATGCTTGCAAAGTTTGGTCCCTATCGGAGCATGTTTGGGTACGATGGTATGGGGAAGGCCCGAATTTTCCATGGCCTCTTAAGCACCAAGAGACTTGAAGAACCCGCACTTGGCGCTAATTACCAATCCAAACATGCTCTGATTGTGACCAAACTTTGCAAGCATGTGGGGGGGACCCACCCCCACATGCTTGCAAAGTTTGGTCCCCATCGGCGGAGCATGTTTGAGTACGATGGTATGGAGAAGGCCCGGATTTTCCATGGCCTCTTAAGCACCAAGAGACTTGAAAAATCCGGACTAGGCGCTAATTACCAATCCAAACATGCTCTGATTGTGACCAAACTTTGCAAGCATGTGGGGGGGACCCACCCCACATGCTTGCAAAGTTTGGTCCCCATCGGAGCATGTTTGGGTACGATGGTATGGGGAAGGCCCGGATTTTCCATGGCCTCTTAAGCACCAAGAGACTTCAAAAACCCGCATTGGGCGCTAATTATCAATCCAGACATGCTCTGATTGTGACCAAACTTTGCAAGCATGTGGGGGGGACCCACCCCCCCATTCTTGCAAAGTTTGGTCCCCTACTGGAGCATGTTTGGGTACGATGGTATGGGGAAGGCCCGGATTTTCATGGCCTCTTAAGCACCAAGAGACTTGAAAAACCTGCACTGGGCACTAATTACGAATCCATACATGCTCTTATTGTGACCAAACTTTGCAAGCATGTGGGGGGGACCCACCCCCATATGCTTGCAAAGTTTGGTCCCCATCGGAGCATGTTTGGGTACGATGGTATGGGGAATGCCCGGATTTTCCATGGCCTCTTAAGCACCAAGAGACTTGAAAAATCCGGACTGGGCGCTAATTACCAATCCAAACATGCTTTGATTGTGACCAAACTTTGCAAGCATGTGGGGGGGACCCACCCCCACATGCTTGCAAAGTTTGGTCCCCATCGGAGCATGTTTGGGTACGATGGTATGGGGAAGGCCCGGATTTTCCATGGCCTCTTAAGCACCGAGACTTCAAAAACCCGCACTGGGCGTTAATTACCAATCCAAACATGCTCTGATTGTGACCAAACTTTGCAAGCATGTGGGGGTGGGTGCCCCCCCCATGCTTGCAAAGTTTGGTCCCTATAGGAGCATGTTTGGGTACGATGGTATGGGGAAGGCCCGGATTTTCCATGGCCTCTTAGGCACCAAGAGACTTGAAAAACCCGCACTTGGCGCTAATTACCAATCCAAACATGCTCTGATTGTGACCAAACTTTGCAAGAATGTGGGGGACCCACCCCCACATGCTTGCAAAGTTTGGTCCCCATTGGAGCATGTTTGGGTACGATGGTATGGGGAAGGCCCGGATTTTCCATGGCCTCTTAAGCACCAAGAGACTTGAAAAATTCGGACTGGGCGCTAATTACCAATCCAAACATGCTCTGATTGTGACCAAACTTTGCAAGCATGTGGGGGGGGCCCACCCCCACATGCTTGCAAAGTTTGGTCCCCATCGGAGCATGTTTGGGTACGATGGTATGGGGAAGGCCCGGATTTTCCATGGCCTCTTAAGCACCAAGAGACTTCAAAAACCCGCATTAGGCGCTAATTCCCAATCCAGACATGCTCTGATTGTGACCAAACTTTGCAAGCATGTGGGGGGGACCCACCCCCCCATTCTTGCAAAGTTTGGTCCCTACCGGAGCATGTTTGGGTACGATGGTATGGGGAAGGCCCGGATTTTCCATGGCCTCTTAAGCACCAAGAGACTTGAAAAACCCGCACTGGCAGCTAATTACCAATCCAAACATGCTCTGATTGTGACCGAACTTTGCAAGCATGTGGGGGGGACCCACCCCCATATGCTTGCAAAGTTTGGTCCCCATCGGAGCATGTTTGTGTACGATGGTATGGGGAAGGCCCGGATTTTCCATGGCCTCTTAAGCACCAAGAGACTTGAAAAATCCGCACTGGGCGCTAATTACCAATCCAAACATGCTCTGATTGTGACCAAACTTTGCAAGCATGTGGGGGGGGCCCACCCCCACATGCTTGCAAAGTTTGATCCCCATCGGAGCATGTTTGGGTACGATGGTATGGGGAAGGCCCGGATTTTCCATGGCCTCTTAAGCACCAAGAGACTTGAAAAACCCGCACTGGGCGCTAATTACCAATCCAAACATGCTCTGATTGTGACCAAACTTTGCAAGCATGTGGGGGGACCCACCCCCACATGCTTGCAAAGTTTGGTCCCCATCGGAGCATGTTTGGGTACGATGGTATGGGGAAGGCCCGGATTTTCCATGGCCTCTTAGGCACCAAGAGACTTGAAAAATCCGGACTGGGCGCTAATTACCAATCCAAACATGCTCTGATTGTGACCAAACTTTGCAAGCATGTGGGGGGGGCCCACCCCCACATGCTTGCAAAGTTTGGTCCCCATCGGAGCATGTTTGGGTACGATGGTATGGGGAAGGCCCGGATTTTCCATGGCCTCTTAAGCACCAAGAGACTTCAAAAACCCGCATTAGGCGCTAATTACCAATCCAAACATGCTGTGATTGTGACCAAACTTTGCAAGCATGTGGGGGGGACCCACCCCCCCATTCTTGCAAAGTTTGGTTTCTACCGGAGCATGTTTGGGTACGATGGTATGGGGAAGGCCCGGATTTTCCATGGCCTCTTAAGCACCAAGAGACTTGAAAAATCCGGACTGGGCGCTAATTACCAATCCAAACATGCTTTGATTGTGACCAAACTTTGCAAGCATGTGGGGGGGACCCACCCCCACATGCTTGCAAAGTTTGGTCCCCATCGGAGCATGTTTGGGTACGATGGTATGGGGAAGGCCCGGATTTTCCATGGCCTCTTAAGCACCGAGACTTCAAAAACCCGCACTGGGCGTTAATTACCAATCCAAACATGCTCTGATTGTGACCAAACTTTGCAAGCATGTGGGGGTGGGTGCCCCCCCCATGCTTGCAAAGTTTGGTCCCTATAGGAGCATGTTTGGGTACGATGGTATGGGGAAGGCCCGGATTTTCCATGGCCTCTTAGGCACCAAGAGACTTGAAAAACCCGCACTTGGCGCTAATTACCAATCCAAACATGCTCTGATTGTGACCAAACTTTGCAAGAATGTGGGGGACCCACCCCCACATGCTTGCAAAGTTTGGTCCCCATTGGAGCATGTTTGGGTACGATGGTATGGGGAAGGCCCGGATTTTCCATGGCCTCTTAAGCACCAAGAGACTTGAAAAATTCGGACTGGGCGCTAATTACCAATCCAAACATGCTCTGATTGTGACCAAACTTTGCAAGCATGTGGGGGGGGCCCACCCCCACATGCTTGCAAAGTTTGGTCCCCATCGGAGCATGTTTGGGTACGATGGTATGGGGAAGGCCCGGATTTTCCATGGCCTCTTAAGCACCAAGAGACTTCAAAAACCCGCATTAGGCGCTAATTCCCAATCCAAACATGCTCTGATTGTGACCAAACTTTGCAAGCATGTGGGGGGGACCCACCCCCCCATTCTTGCAAAGTTTGGTCCCTACCGGAGCATGTTTGGGTACGATGGTATGGGGAAGGCCCGGATTTTTCATGGCCTCTTAAGCACCAAGAGACTTGAAAAACCCGCACTGGCAGCTAATTACCAATCCAAACATGCTCTGATTGTGACCGAACTTTGCAAGCATGTGGGGGGGACCCACCCCCATATGCTTGCAAAGTTTGGTCCCCATCGGAGCATGTTTGTGTACGATGGTATGGGGAAGGCCCGGATTTTCCATGGCCTCTTAAGCACCAAGAGACTTGAAAAATCCGCACTGGGCGCTAATTACCAATCCAAACATGCTCTGATTGTGACCAAACTTTGCAAGCATGTGGGGGGGGCCCACCCCCACATGCTTGCAAAGTTTGATCCCCATCGGAGCATGTTTGGGTACGATGGTATGGGGAAGGCCCGGATTTTCCATGGCCTCTTAAGCACCAAGAGACTTGAAAAACCCGCACTGGGCGCTAATTACCAATCCAAACATGCTCTGATTGTGACCAAACTTTGCAAGCATGTGGGGGGACCCACCCCCACATGCTTGCAAAGTTTGGTCCCCATCGGAGCATGTTTGGGTACGATGGTATGGGGAAGGCCCGGATTTTCCATGGCCTCTTAGGCACCAAGAGACTTGAAAAATCCGGACTGGGCGCTAATTACCAATCCAAACATGCTCTGATTGTGACCAAACTTTGCAAGCATGTGGGGGGGGGGCCCACCCCCACATGCTTGCAAAGTTTGGTCCCCATCGGAGCATGTTTGGGTACGATGGTATGGGGAAGGCCCGGATTTTCCATGGCCTCTTAAGCACCAAGAGACTTGAAAAATCCGGACTGGGCGCTAATTACCAATCCAAACATGCTCTGATTGTGACCAAACTTTGCAAGCATGTGGGGGGGACCCACCCCCCCATTCTTGCAAAGTTTGGTCCCTACCGGAGCATGTTTGGGTACGATGGTATGGGGAAGGCCCGGATTTTCCATGGCCTCTTAAGCACCAAGAGACTTGAAAAACCCGCACTGGCAGCTAATTACCAATCCAAACATGCTCTGATTGTGACCAAACTTTGCAAGCATGTGGGGGGGACCCACCCCAATATGCTTGCAAAGTTTGGTCCCCATCGGAGCATGTTTGGGTACGATGGTATGGGGAAGGCCCGGATTTTCCATGGCCTCTTAAGCACCAAGAGACTTCAAAAACCCGCACTGGGCGCTAATTACCAATCCAAACATGCTCTGATTGTGACCAAACTTTGCAAGCATGTGGGGGTGGGTTCCCCCCCCATGCTTGCAAAGTTTGGTCCCTATCGGAGCATGTTTGGGTACGATGGTATGGGGAAGGCCCGAATTTTCCATGGCCTCTTAAGCACCAAGAGACTTGAAAAGCCCGCACTTGGCGCTAATTACCAATCCAAACATGCTCTGATTGTGACCAAACTTTGCAAGCATGTGGGGGGGACCCACCCCCACATGCTTGCAAAGTTTGGTCCCCATCGGCGGAGCATGTTTGGGTAGGATGGTATGGAGAAGGCCCGGATTTTCCATGGCCTCTTAAGCACCAAGAGACTTCAAAAATCCGGACTAGGCACTAATTACCAACCCAAACATGCTCTGATTGTGACCAAACTTTGCAAGCATGTGGGGGGGACCCACCCCCACATGCTTGCAAAGTTTGGTCCCCATCGGAGCATGTTTGGGTACGATGGTATGGGGAAGGCCCGGATTTTCCATGGCCTCTTAAGCACCAAGAGACTTCAAAAACCCGCATTGGGCGCTAATTATCAATCCAGACATGCTCTGATTGTGACCAAACTTTGCAAGCATGTGGGGGGGACCCACCCCCCCATTCTTGCAAAGTTTGGTCCCCTACTGGAGCATGTTTGGGTACGATGGTATGGGGAAGGCCCGGATTTCATGGCCTCTTAAGCACCAAGAGACTTGAAAAACCTGCACTGGGCACTAATTACGAATCCATACATGCTCTTATTGTGACCAAACTTTGCAAGCATGTGGGGGGGACCCACCCCCATATGCTTGCAAAGTTTGGTCCCCATCGGAGCATGTTTGGGTACGATGGTATGGGGAATGCCCGGATTTTCCATGGCCTCTTAAGCACCAAGAGACTTGAAAAATCCGGACTGGGCGCTAATTACCAATCCAAACATGCTTTGATTGTGACCAAACTTTGCAAGCATGTGGGGGGGACCCACCCCCACATGCTTGCAAAGTTTGGTCCCCATCGGAGCATGTTTGGGTACGATGGTATGGGGAAGGCCCGGATTTTCCATGGCCTCTTAAGCACCGAGACTTCAAAAACCCGCACTGGGCGCTAATTACCAATCCAAACATGCTCTGATTGTGACCAAACTTTGCAAGCATGTGGGGGTGGGTGCCCCCCCCATGCTTGCAAAGTTTGGTCCCTATAGGAGCATGTTTGGGTACGATGGTATGGGGAAGGCCCGGATTTTCCATGGCCTCTTAAGCACCAAGAGACTTGAAAAACCCGCACTTGGCGCTAATTAGCAATCCAAACATGCTCTGATTGTGACCAAACTTTGCAAGAATGTGGGGGGACCCACCCCCACATGCTTGCAAAGTTTGGTCCCCATCGGAGCATGTTTGGGTACGATGGTATGGGGAAGGCCCGGATTTTCCATGGCCTCTTAAGCACCAAGAGACTTGAAAAATCCGGACTGGGCGCTAATTACCAATCCAAACATGCTCTGATTGTGACCAAACTTTGCAAGCAAGTGGGGGGGGCCCACCCCTACATGCTTGCAAAGTTTGGTCCCCATCGGAGCATGTTTGGGTACGATGGTATGGGGAAGGCCCGGATTTTCCATGGCCTCTTAAGCACCAAGAGACTTCAAAAACCCGCATTAGGCGCTAATTCCCAATCCAAACATGCTCTGATTGTGACCAAACTTTGCAAGCATGTGGGGGGGACCCACCCCCCCATTCTTGCAAAGTTTGGTCCCTACCGGAGCATGTTTGGGTACGATGGTATGGGGAAGGCCCGGATTTTCCATGGCCTCTTAAGCACCAAGAGACTTGAAAAACCCGCACTAGCAGCTAATTACCAATCCAAACATGCTCTGATTGTGACCAAACTTTGCAAGCATGTGGGGGGGACCCACCCCCATATGCTTGCAAAGTTTGGTCCCCATCGGAGCATGTTGGGTACGATGGTATGGGGAAGGCCCGGATTTTCCATGGCCTCTTAAGCACCAAGAGACTTGAAAAATCCGGACTGGGCGCTAATTACCAATCCAAACATGCTCTGATTGTGACCAAACTTTGCAAGCATATGGGGGTGGGTCCCCCCCACATGCTTGCAAAGTTTGGTCACAATCAGAGCATGTTTGGATTGGTAATTAGCTGCTAGTGCGGGTTTTTCAAGTCTCTTGGTGCTTAAGAGGCCATGGAAAATCCGGGCCTTCCCCATACCATCGTACCCAAACATGCTCCGGTAGGGACCAAACTTTGCAAGAATGGGGGGGTGGGTCCCCCCCACATGCTTGCAAAGTTTGGTCACAATCAGAGCATGTTTGGATTGGGAATTAGCGCCTAATGCGGGTTTTCGAAGTCTCTTGGTGCTTAAGAGGCCATGGAAAATCCGGGCCTTCCCCATACCATCGTACCCAAACATATTGGGGTGGGACCCCCTCCCACATGCTTGCAAAGTTTGGTCCCCATCGGCGGAGCATGTTTGGGTACGATGGTATGGGGAAGGCCCGGATTTTCCATGGCCTCTTAAGCACCAAGAGACTTCAAAAATCCGGACTGGGCGCTAATTACGAATCCAAACATGCTCTGATTGGGACCAAACTTTGCAAGCATGTGGGGGGGACCCACCCCCCCATTCTTGCAAAGTTTGGTCCCTACCGGAGCATGTTTGGGTACGATGGTATGGGGAAGGCCCGGATTTTCCATGGCCTCTTAAGCACCAAGAGACTTGAAAAACCCGCACTGGCAGCTAATTACCAATCCAAACATGCTCTGATTGTGACCAAACTTTGCAAGCATGTGGGGGGGACCCACCCCAATATGCTTGCAAAGTTTGGTCCCCATCGGAGCATGTTTGGGTACGATGGTATGGGGAAGGCCCGGATTTTCCATGGCCTCTTAAGCACCAAGAGACTTGAAAAATCCGGACTGGGCGCTAATTACCAATCCAAACATGCTCTGATTGTGACCAAACTTTGCAAGCATGTGGGGGTGGGTTCCCCCCCCATGCTTGCAAAGTTTGGTCACAATCAGAGCATGTTTGGATTGGTAATTAGCGCCAAGTGCGGGCTTTTCAAGTCTCTTGGTGCTTAAGAGGCCATGGAAAATTCGGGCCTTCCCCATACCATCGTACCCAAACATGCTCCGATAGGGACCAAACTTTGCAAGCATGGGGGGGGAACCCACCCCCACATGCTTGCAAAGTTTGGTCACAATCAGAGCATGTTTGGATTGGTAATTAGCGCCCAGTCCGGATTTTTCAAGTCTCTTGGTGCTTAAGAGGCCATGGAAAATCCGGGCCTTCCCCATACCATCGTACCCAAACATGCTCCGATGGGGACCAAACTTTGCAAGCATATTGGGGTGGGTCCCCCCCACATGCTTGCAAAGTTTGGTCACAATCAGAGCATGTTTGGATTGGTAATTAGCTGCCAGTGCGGGTTTTTCAAGTCTCTTGGTGCTTAAGAGGCCATGGAAAATCCGGGCCTTCCCCATACCATCGTACCCAAACATGCTCCAGTAGGGGACCAAACTTTGCAAGAATGGGGGGGTGGGTCCCCCCCACATGCTTGCAAAGTTTGGTCCCAATCAGAGCATGTTTGGATTCGTAATTAGCGCCCAGTCCGGATTTTTGAAGTCTCTTGGTGCTTAAGAGGCCATGGAAAATCCGGGCCTTCCCCATACCATCGTACCCAAACATGCTCCGCCGATGGGGACCAAACTTTGCAAGCATGTGGGAGGGGGTCCCCCCCACATGCTTGCAAAGTTTGGTCACAATCAGAGCATGTTTGGATTGGTAATTAGCGCCCAGTGCGGGTCTTTCAAGTCTCTTGGTGCTTAAGAGGCCATGGAAAATCCGGGCCTTCCCCATACCATCGTACCCAAACATGCTCCGATAGGGACCAAACTTTGCAAGCATGGGGGGGGCACCCACCCCCACATGCTTGCAAAGTTTGGTCACAATCAAAGCATGTTTGGATTGGTTATTAGCGCCCAGTGCGGGTTCTTGCAGTCTTTTGGTGCTTAAGAGGCCATGGAAAATCCGGGCCTTCCCCATACCATCGTACCCAAACATGCTCCGATGGGGACCAAACTTTGCAAGTCGGAGCATGTTTGGGTACGATGGTATGGGGAAGGCCCGGATTTTCCATGGCCTCTTAAGCACCAAGAGACTTGAAAAATCCGGACTGGGCGCTAATTACCAATCCAAACATGCTCCGATGGGGACCAAACTTTGCAAGCATGTGGGGGGGACACCCACCCCCACATGCTTGCAAAGTTTGGTCACAATCAGAGCATGTCTGGATTGGTAATTAGCGCCCAGTCCGGATTTTTCAAGTCTCTTGGTGCTTAAGAGGCCATGGAAAATCCGGGCCTTCCCCATACCATCGTACCCAAACATGCTCCGATGGGGACCAAACTTTGCAAGCATATTGGGGTGGGTCCCCCCCACATGCTTGCAAAGTTTGGTCACAATCAGAGCATGTTTGGATTGGTAATTAGCTGCCAGTGCGGGTTTTTCAAGTCTCTTGGTGCTTAAGAGGCCATGGAAAATCCGGGCCTTCCCCATACCATCGTACCCAAACATGCTCCGGTAGGGACCAAACTTTGCAAGAATGGGGGGGTGGGTCCCCCCCACATGCTTGCAAAGTTTGGTCACAATCAGAGCATGTTTGGATTGGTAATTAGCGCCTAATGCGGGTTTTTGATGTCTCTTGGTGCTTAAGAGGCCATGGAAAATCCGGGCCTTCCCCATACCATCGTACCCAAACATGCTCCGATGGGGACCAAACTTTGCAAGCATGTGGGGGTGGGCCCCCCCCACATGCTTGCAAAGTTTGGTCACCATCAGAGCATGTTTGGATTGGTAATTAGCGCCCAGTCCGGATTTTTCAAGTCTCTTGGTGCTTAAGAGGCCATGGAAAATCCGGGCCTTCCCCATACCATCGTACCCAACATGCTCCGATGGGGACCAAACTTTGCAAGCACGTGGGGGTGGGTTCCCCCCACATGCTTGCAAATTTGGTCACAATCAGAGCATGTTTGGATTGGTAATTAGCGCCCAGTACGGGTTTTTCAAGTCTCTTGGTGCTTAAGAGGCCATGGAAAATCCGGGCCTTCCCCATACCATCGTACCCAAACATGCTCCGATAGGGACCAAAGTTTGCAAGCATGGGGGGGGCACCCACCCCCACATGCTTGCAAAGTTTGGTCACAATCAGAGCATGTTTGGATTGGTAATTAGCGCCCAGTGCGGGTTTTTGAAGTCTCTTGGTGCTTAAGAGGCCATGGAAAATCCGGGCCTTCCCCATACCATCGTACCCAAACATGCTCCGATGGTGGGGACCAAAGTTTGCAAGCATGTGGGGGTGGGTCCCCCCCACATACTTGCAAAGTTTGGTCACAATCAAAGCATGTTTGGATTGGTAATTAGCGCCCAGTCCGGATTTTTCAAGTCTCTTGGTGCTTAAGAGGCCATGGAAAATCCGGGCCTTCCCCATACCATCGTACCCAAACATGCTCCGATGGGGACCAAACTTTGCAAGCATATGGGGGTGGGTCCCCCCCACATGCTTGCAAAGTTTGGTCACAATCAGAGCATGTTTGGATTCGTAATTAGTGCCCAGTGCGGGTTTTTCAAGTCTCTTGGTCCTTAAGAGGCCATGGAAAATCCGGGCCTTCCCCATACCATCGTACCCAAACATGCTCCAGTAGGGGACCAAACTTTGCAACAATGGGGGGGTGGGTCCCCCCCACATGCTTGCAAAGTTTGGTCACAATCAGAGCATGTTTGGATTGATAATTAGCGCCCAATGCGGGTTTTTGAAGTCTCTTGGTGCTTAAGAGGCCATGGAAAATCCGGGCCTTCCCCATACCATCGTACACAAACATGCTCCGATGGGGACCAAACTTTGCAAGCATGTGGGGGTGGGTCCCCCCCACATGCTTGCAAAGTTTGGTCACAATCAGAGCATGTTTGGATTGGTAATTAGCGCCCAGTCCGGATTTTTGAAGTCTCTTGGTGCTTAAGAGGCCATGGAAAATCCGGGCCTTCCCCATACCATCGTACCCAAACATGCTCCGCCGATGGGGACCAAACTTTGCAAGCATGTGGGGGTGGGTCCCCCCCACATGCTTGCAAAGTTTGGTCACAATCAGAGCATGTTTGGATTGGTAATTAGCGCCCAGTGTGGGTTTTTCAAGTCTCTTGGTGCTTAAGAGGCCATGGAAAATCCGGGCCTTCCCCATACCATCGTACCCAAACATGCATGTTTGGATTGGTAATTAGCGCCCAGTGCGGGTTTTTGAAGTCTCTTGGTGCTTAAGAGGCCATGGAAAATCCGGGCCTTCCCCATACCATCGTACCCAAACATGCTCCGATGGGGACCAAACTTTGCAAGCATGTGGGGGTGGGTCCCCCCCACATTCTTGCAAAGTTTGGTCACAATCAGAGCATGTTTGGATTGGTAATTAGCGCCCAGTGCGGATTTTTGAAGTCTCTTGGTGCTTAAGAGGCCATGGAAAATCCGGGCCTTCCCCATACCATCGTACCCAAACATGCTCCGATGGGGACCAAACTTTGCAAGCATATGGGGGTGGGTCCCCCCCACATGCTTGCAAAGTTTGGTCACAATCAGAGCATGTTTGGATTGGTAATTAGCTGCCAGTGCGGGTTTTTCAAGTCTCTTGGTGCTTAAGAGGCCATGGAAAATCCGGGCCTTCCCCATACCATCGTACCCAAACATGCTCCGGTAGGGACCAAACTTTGCAAGAATGGGGGGGTGGGTCCCCCCCACATGCTTGCAAAGTTTGGTCACAATCAGAGCATGTTTGGATTGGGAATTAGCGCCTAATGCGGGTTTTTGAAGTCTCTTGGTGTTTAAGAGGCCATGGAAAATCCGGGCCTTCCCCATACCATCGTACCCAAACATGCTCCGATGGGGAGCAAACTTTGCAAGCATGTGGGGGTGGGCCCCCCCCACATGCTTGCAAAGTTTGGTCACAATCAGAGCATGTTTGGATTGGTAATTAGCGCCCAGTCCGGGTTTTTCAAGTCTCTTGGTGCTTAAGAGGCCATGGAAAATCCGGGCCTTCCCCATACCATCGTACCCAAACATGCTCCGAAGGGGACCAAACTTTGCAAGCATGTGGGGGTGGGTCCCCCCACATTCTTGCAAAGTTTGGTCACAATCAGAGCATGTTTGGATTGGTAATTAGCTTGGTCCCCATCGGAGCATGTTTGGGTACGATGGTATGGGGAAGGCCCGGATTTTCCATGGCCTCTTAAGCACCAAGAGACTTGAAAAATCCGCACTGGGCGCTAATTACCAATCCAAACATGCTCTGATTGTGACCAAACTTTGCAAGCATGTGGGGGGGGCCCACCCCCACATGCTTGCAAAGTTTGATCCCCATCGGAGCATGTTTGGGTACGATGGTATGGGGAAGGCCCGGATTTTCCATGGCCTCTTAAGCACCAAGAGACTTGAAAAACCCGCACTGGGCGCTAATTACCAATCCAAACATGCTCTGATTGTGACCAAACTTTGCAAGCATGTGGAGGGACCCACCCCCACATGCTTGCAAAGTTTGGTCCCCATCGGAGCATGTTTGGGTACGATGGTATGGGGAAGGCCCGGATTTTCCATGGCCTCTTAGGCACCAAGAGACTTGAAAAATCATGACTGGGCGCTAATTACCAATCCAAACATGCTCTGATTGTGACCAAACTTTGCAAGCATGTGGGGGGGGCCCACCCCCACATGCTTGCAAAGTTTGGTCCCCATCGGAGCATGTTTGGGTACGATGGTATGGGGAAGGCCCGGATTTTCCATGGCCTCTTAAGCACCAAGAGACTTGAAAAATCCGGACTGGGCGCTAATTACCAATCCAAACATGCTCTGATTGTGACCAAACTTTGCAAGCATGTGGGGGGGACCCACCCCCACATGCTTGCAAGGTTTGGTCCCCATCGGAGCATGTTTGGGTACAATGGTATGGGGAAGGCCCGGATTTTCCATGGCCTCTTAAGCACCAAGAGACTTCAAAAACCCGCACTGGGCGCTAATTACCAATCCAAACATGCTCTGATTGTGACCAAACTTTGCAAGCATGTGGGGGTGGGTTCCCCCCCCATGCTTGCAAAGTTTGGTCCCTATCGGAGCATGTTTGGGTACGATGGTATGGGGAAGGCCCGAATTTTCCATGGCCTCTTAAGCACCAAGAGACTTGAAAAACCCGCACTTGGCGCTAATTACCAATCCAAACATGCTCTGATTGTGACCAAACTTTGCAAGCATGTGGGGGGGACCCACCCCCACATGCTTGCAAAGTTTGGTCCCCATCGGCGGAGCATGTTTGAGTACGATGGTATGGAGAAGGCCCGGATTTTCCATGGCCTCTTAAGCACCAAGAGACTTGAAAAATCCGGACTAGGCGCTAATTACCAATCCAAACATGCTCTGATTGTGACCAAACTTTGCAAGCATGTGGGGGGGACCCACCCCACATGCTTGCAAAGTTTGGTCCCCATCGGAGCATGTTTGGGTACGATGGTATGGCGAAGGCCCGGATTTTCCATGGCCTCTTAAGCACCAAGAGACTTCAAAAACCCGCATTGGGCGCTAATTATCAATCCAGACATGCTCTGATTGTGACCAAACTTTGCAAGCATGTGGGGGGGACCCACCCCCCCATTCTTGCAAAGTTTGGTCCCCTACTGGAGCATGTTTGGGTACGATGGTATGGGGAAGGCCCGGATTTTCATGGCCTCTTAAGCACCAAGAGACTTGAAAAACCTGCACTGGGCACTAATTACGAATCCATACATGCTCTTATTGTGACCAAACTTTGCAAGCATGTGGGGGGGACCCACCCCCATATGCTTGCAAAGTTTGGTCCCCATCGGAGCATGTTTGGGTACGATGGTATGGGGAATGCCCGGATTTTCCATGGCCCCTTAAGCACCAAGAGACTTGAAAAATCCGGACTGGGCGCTAATTACCAATCCAAACATGCTTTGATTGTGACCAAACTTTGCAAGCATGTGGGGGGGACCCACCCCCACATGCTTGCAAAGTTTGGTCCCCATCGGAGCATGTTTGGGTACGATGGTATGGGGAAGGCCCGGATTTTCCATGGCCTCTTAAGCACCGAGACTTCAAAAACCCGCACTGGGCGTTAATTACCAATCCAAACATGCTCTGATTGTGACCAAACTTTGCAAGCATGTGGGGGTGGGTGCCCCCCCCCATGCTTGCAAAGTTTGGTCCCTATAGGAGCATGTTTGGGTACGATGGTATGGGGAAGGCCCGGATTTTCCATGGCCTCTTAAGCACCAAGAGACTTGAAAAACCCGCACTTGGCGCTAATTACCAATCCAAACATGCTCTGATTGTGACCAAACTTTGCAAGAATGTGGGGGACCCACCCCCACATGCTTGCAAAGTTTGGTCCCCATTGGAGCATGTTTGGGTACGATGGTATGGGGAAGGCCCGGATTTTCCATGGCCTCTTAAGCACCAAGAGACTTGAAAAATTCGGACTGGGCGCTAATTACCAATCCAAACATGCTCTGATTGTGACCAAACTTTGCAAGCATGTGGGGGGGGCCCACCCCCACGTGCTTGCAAAGTTTGGTCCCCATCGGAGCATGTTTGGGTACGATGGTATGGGGAAGGCCCGGATTTTCCATGGCCTCTTAAGCACCAAGAGACTTCAAAAACCCGCATTAGGCGCTAATTCCCAATCCAAACATGCTCTGATTGTGACCAAACTTTGCAAGCATGTGGGGGGGACCCACCCCCCCATTCTTGCAAAGTTTGGTCCCTACCGGAGCATGTTTGGGTACGATGGTATGGGGAAGGCCCGGATTTTCCATGGCCTCTTAAGCACCAAGAGACTTGAAAAACCCGCACTGGCAGCTAATTACCAATCCAAACATGCTCTGATTGTGACCAAACTTTGCAAGCATGTGGGGGGGACCCACCCCCATATGCTTGCAAAGTTTGGTCCCCATCGGAGCATGTTTGTGTACGATGGTATGGGGAAGGCCCGGATTTTCCATGGCCTCTTAAGCACCAAGAGACTTGAAAAATCCGCACTGGGCGCTAATTACCAATCCAAACATGCTCTGATTGTGACCAAACTTTGCAAGCATGTGGGGGGGGCCCACCCCCACATGCTTGCAAAGTTTGATCCCCATCGGAGCATGTTTGGGTACGATGGTATGGGGAAGGCCCGGATTTTCCATGGCCTCTTAAGCACCAAGAGACTTGAAAAACCCGCACTGGGCGCTAATTACCAATCCAAACATGCTCTGATTGTGACCAAACTTTGCAAGCATGTGGGGGGACCCACCCCCACATGCTTGCAAAGTTTGGTCCCCATCGGAGCATGTTTGGGTACGATGGTATGGGGAAGGCCCGGATTTTCCATGGCCTCTTAGGCACCAAGAGACTTGAAAAATCCGGACTGGGCGCTAATTACCAATCCAAACATGCTCTGATTGTGACCAAACTTTGCAAGCATGTGGGGGGGGCCCACCCCCACATGCTTGCAAAGTTTGGTCCCCATCGGAGCATGTTTGGGTACGATGGTATGGGGAAGGCCCGGATTTTCCATGGCCTCTTAAGCACCAAGAGACTTCAAAAACCCGCATTAGGCGCTAATTACCAATCCAAACATGCTGTGATTGTGACCAAACTTTGCAAGCATGTGGGGGGGACCCACCCCCCCATTCTTGCAAAGTTTGGTTTCTACCGGAGCATGTTTGGGTACGATGGTATGGGGAAGGCCCGGATTTTCCATGGCCTCTTAAGCACCAAGAGACTTGAAAAACCCGCACTGGGCGCTAATTACCAATCCAAACATGCTCTGATTGTGACCAAACTTTGCAAGCATGTGGGGGGGACCCACCCCCCCATTCTTGCAAAGTTTGGTCCCTACCGGAGCATGTTTGGGTACGATGGTATGGGGAAGGCCCGGATTTTCCATGGCCTCTTAAGCACCAAGAGACTTGAAAAACCCGCACTGGCAGCTAATTACCAATCCAAACATGCTCTGATTGTGACCAAACTTTGCAAGCATGTGGGGGGGACCCACCCCAATATGCTTGCAAAGTTTGGTCCCCATCGGAGCATGTTTGGGTACGATGGTATGGGGAAGGCCCGGATTTTCCATGGCCTCTTAAGCACCAAGAGACTTGAAAAATCCGGACTGGGCGCTAATTACCAATCCAAACATGCTCTGATTGTGACCAAACTTTGCAAGCATGTGGGGGTGGGTTCCCCCCCCATGCTTGCAAAGTTTGGTCCCTATCGGAGCATGTTTGGGTACGATGGTATGGGGAAGGCCCGAATTTTCCATGGCCTCTTAAGCACCAAGAGACTTGAAAAGCCCGCACTTGGCGCTAATTACCAATCCAAACATGCTCGGATTGTGACCAAACTTTGCAAGCATGTGGGGGGGACCCACCCCCACATGCTTGCAAAGTTTGGTCCCCATCGGCGGAGCATGTTTGGGTAGGATGGTATGGGGAAGGCCCGGATTTTCCATGGCCTCTTAAGCACCAAGAGACTTCAAAAATCCGGACTAGGCGCTAATTACCAACCCAAACATGCTCTGATTGTGACCAAACTTTGCAAGCATGTGGGGGGGACCCACCCCCACATGCTTGCAAAGTTTGGTCCCCATCGGAGCATGTTTGGGTACGATGGTATGGGGAAGGCCCGGATTTTCCATGGCCTCTTAAGCACCAAGAGACTTCAAAAACCCGCATTGGGCGCTAATTATCAATCCAGACATGCTCTGATTGTGACCAAACTTTGCAAGCATGTGGGGGGGACCCACCCCCCCATTCTTGCAAAGTTTGGTCCCCTACTGGAGCATGTTTGGGTACGATGGTATGGGGAAGGCCCGGATTTCATGGCCTCTTAAGCACCAAGAGACTTGAAAAACCTGCACTGGGCACTAATTACGAATCCATACATGCTCTTATTGTGACCAAACTTTGCAAGCATGTGGGGGGGACCCACCCCCATATGCTTGCAAAGTTTGGTCCCCATCGGAGCATGTTTGGGTACGATGGTATGGGGAATGCCCGGATTTTCCATGGCCTCTTAAGCACCAAGAGACTTGAAAAATCCGGACTGGGCGCTAATTACCAATCCAAACATGCTTTGATTGTGACCAAACTTTGCAAGCATGTGGGGGGGACCCACCCCCACATGCTTGCAAAGTTTGGTCCCCATCGGAGCATGTTTGGGTACGATGGTATGGGGAAGGCCCGGATTTTCCATGGCCTCTTAAGCACCGAGACTTCAAAAACCCGCACTGGGCGCTAATTACCAATCCAAACATGCTCTGATTGTGACCAAACTTTGCAAGCATGTGGGGGTGGGTGCCCCCCCCATGCTTGCAAAGTTTGGTCCCTATAGGAGCATGTTTGGGTACGATGGGATGGGGAAGGCCCGGATTTTCCATGGCCTCTTAAGCACCAAGAGACTTGAAAAACCCGCACTTGGCGCTAATTAGCAATCCAAACATGCTCTGATTGTGACCAAACTTTGCAAGAATGTGGGGGGACCCACCCCCACATGCTTGCAAAGTTTGGTCCCCATCGAAGCATGTTTGGGTACGATGGTATGGGGAAGGCCCGGATTTTCCATGGCCTCTTAAGCACCAAGAGACTTGAAAAATCCGGACTGGGCGCTAATTACCAATCCAAACATGCTCAAATTGTGACCAAACTTTGCAAGCATGTGGGGGGGGCCCACCCCCACATGCTTGCAAAGTTTGGTCCCCATCGGAGCATGTTTGGGTACGATGGTATGGGGAAGGCCCGGATTTTCCATGGCCTCTTAAGCACCAAGAGACTTCAAAAACCCGCATTAGGCGCTAATTCCCAATCCAAACATGCTCTGATTGTGACCAAACTTTGCAAGCATGTGGGGGGGACCCACCCCCCCATTCTTGCAAAGTTTGGTCCCTACCGGAGCATGTTTGGGTACGATGGTATGGGGAAGGCCCGGATTTTCCATGGCCTCTTAAGCACCAAGAGACTTGAAAAACCCGCACTAGCAGCTAATTACCAATCCAAACATGCTCTGATTGTGACCAAACTTTGCAAGCATGTGGGGGGGACCCACCCCCATATGCTTGCAAAGTTTGGTCCCCATCGGAGCATGTTGGGTACGATGGTATGGGGAAGGCCCGGATTTTCCATGGCCTCTTAAGCACCAAGAGACTTGAAAAACCCGCACTGGGCGCTAATTACCAATCCAAACATGCTCTGATTGTGACCAAACTTTGCAAGCATGTGGGGGGGACCCCCTCCCACATGCTTGCAAAGTTTGGTCCCCATCGGAGCATGTTTGGGTACGATGGTATGGGGAAGGCCCGGATTTTCCATGGCCTCTTAAGCACCAAGAGACTTGAAAAATCCGCACTGGGCGCTAATTACCAATCCAAACATGCTCTGATTGTGACCAAACTTTGCAAGCATGTGGGGGGGGCCCACCCCCACATGCTTGCAAAGTTTGATCCCCATCGGAGCATGTTTGGGTACGATGGTATGGGGAAGGCCCGGATTTTCCATGGCCTCTTAAGCACCAAGAGACTTGAAAAACCCGCACTGGGCGCTAATTACCAATCCAAACATGCCCTGATTGTGACCAAACCTTGCAAGCATGTGGAGGGACCCACCCCCACATGCTTGCAAAGTTTGGTCCCCATCGGAGCATGTTTTGGGTACGATGGTATGGGGAAGGCCCGGATTTTCCATGGCCTCTTAGGCACCAAGAGACTTGAAAAATCATGACTGGGCGCTAATTACCAATCCAAACATGCTCTGATTGTGACCAAACTTTGCAAGCATGTGGGGGGGGCCCACCCCCACATGCTTGCAAAGTTTGGTCCCCATCGGAGCATGTTTGGGTACGATGGTATGGGGAAGGCCCGGATTTCATGGCCTCTTAAGCACCAAGAGACTTGAAAAACCTGCACTGGGCACTAATTACGAATCCATACATGCTCTTATTGTGACCAAACTTTGCAAGCATGTGGGGGGGACCCACCCCCATATGCTTGCAAAGTTTGGTCCCCATCGGAGCATGTTTGGGTACGATGGTATGGGGAATGCCCGGATTTTCCATGGCCTCTTAAGCACCAAGAGACTTGAAAAATCCGGACTGGGCGCTAATTACCAATCCAAACATGCTTTGATTGTGACCAAACTTTGCAAGCATGTGGGGGGGACCCACCCCCACATGCTTGCAAAGTTTGGTCCCCATCGGAGCATGTTTGGGTACGATGGTATGGGGAAGGCCCGGATTTTCCATGGCCTCTTAAGCACCGAGACTTCAAAAACCCGCACTGGGCGCTAATTACCAATCCAAACATGCTCTGATTGTGACCAAACTTTGCAAGCATGTGGGGGTGGGTGCCCCCCCCATGCTTGCAAAGTTTGGTCCCTATAGGAGCATGTTTGGGTACGATGGTATGGGGAAGGCCCGGATTTTCCATGGCCTCTTAAGCACCAAGAGACTTGAAAAACCCGCACTTGGCGCTAATTAGCAATCCAAACATGCTCTGATTGTGACCAAACTTTGCAAGAATGTGGGGGGACCCACCCCCACATGCTTGCAAAGTTTGGTCCCCATCGGAGCATGCTTGGGTACGATGGTATGGGGAAGGCCCGGATTTTCCATGGCCTCTTAAGAACCAAGAGACTTGAAAAATCCGGACTGGGCGCTAATTACCAATCCAAACATGCTCTGATTGTGACCAAACTTTGCAAGCATGTGGGGGGGGCCCACCCCCACATGCTTGCAAAGTTTGGTCCCCATCGGAGCATGTTTGGGTACGATGGTATGGGGAAGGCCCGGATTTTCCATGGCCTCTTAAGCACCAAGAGACTTCAAAAACCCGCATTAGGCGCTAATTCCCAATCCAAACATGCTCTGATTGTGACCAAACTTTGCAAGCATGTGGGGGGGACCCACCCCCCCATTCTTGCAAAGTTTGGTCCCTATCGGAGCATGTTTGGGTACGATGGTATGGGGAAGGCCCGGATTTTCCATGGCCTCTTAAGCACCAAGAGACTTGAAAAACCCGCACTAGCAGCTAATTACCAATCCAAACATGCTCTGATTGTGACCAAACTTTGCAAGCATGTGGGGGGGACCCACCCCCATATGCTTGCAAAGTTTGGTCCCCATCGGAGCATGTTGGGTACGATGGTATGGGGAAGGCCCGGATTTTCCATGGCCTCTTAAGCACCAAGAGACTTGAAAAACCCGCACTGGGCGCTAATTACCAATCCAAACATGCTCTGATTGTGACCAAACTTTGCAAGCATGTGGGGGGGACCCCCTCCCACATGCTTGCAAAGTTTGGTCCCCATCGGAGCATGTTTGGGTACGATGGTATGGGGAAGGCCCGGATTTTCCATGGCCTCTTAAGCACCAAGAGACTTGAAAAATCCGCAGTGGGCGCTAATTACCAATCCAAACATGCTCTGATTGTGACCAAACTTTGCAAGCATGTGGGGGGGGCCCACCCCCACATGCTTGCAAAGTTTGATCCCCATCGGAGCATGTTTGGGTACGATGGTATGGGGAAGGCCCGGATTTTCCATGGCCTCTTAAGCACCAAGAGACTTGAAAAACCCGCACTGGGCGCTAATTACCAATCCAAACATGCTCTGATTATGACCAAACTTTGCAAGCATGTGGAGGGACCCACCCCCACATGCTTGCAAAGTTTGGTCCCCATCGGAGCATGTTTGGGTACGATGGTATGGGGAAGGCCCGGATTTTCCATGGCCTCTTAGGCACCAAGAGACTTGAAAAATCATGACTGGGCGCTAATTACCAATCCAAACATGCTCTGATTGTGACCAAACTTTGCAAGCATGTGGGGGGGGCCCACCCCCACATGCTTGCAAAGTTTGGTCCCCATCGGAGCATGTTTGGGTACGATGGTATGGGGAAGGCCCGGATTTTCCATGGCCTCTTAAGCACCAAGAGACTTGAAAAATCCGGACTGGGCGCTAATTACCAATCCAAACATGCTCTGATTGTGACCAAACTTTGCAAGCATGTGGGGGGGACCCACCCCCACATGCTTGCAAGGTTTGGTCCCCATCGGAGCATGTTTGGGTACAATGGTATGGGGAAGGCCCGGATTTTCCATGGCCTCTTAAGCACCAAGAGACTTCAAAAACCCGCACTGGGCGCTAATTACCAATCCAAACATGCTCTGATTGTGACCAAACTTTGCAAGCATGTGGGGGTGGGTTCCCCCCCCATGCTTGCAAAGTTTGGTCCCTATCGGAGCATGTTTGGGTACGATGGTATGGGGAAGGCCCGAATTTTCCATGGCCTCTTAAGCACCAAGAGACTTGAAAAACCCGCACTTGGCGCTAATTACCAATCCAAACATGCTCTGATTGTGACCAAACTTTGCAAGCATGTGGGGGGGACCCACCCCCACATGCTTGCAAAGTTTGGTCCCCATCGGCGGAGCATGTTTGAGTACGATGGTATGGAGAAGGCCCGGATTTTCCATGGCCTCTTAAGCACCAAGAGACTTGAAAAATCCGGACTAGGCGCTAATTACCAATCCAAACATGCTCTGATTGTGACCAAACTTTGCAAGCATGTGGGGGGGACCCACCCCACATGCTTGCAAAGTTTGGTCCCCATCGGAGCATGTTTGGGTACGATGGTATGGGGAAGGCCCGGATTTTCCATGGCCTCTTAAGCACCAAGAGACTTCAAAAACCCGCATTGGGCGCTAATTATCAATCCAGACATGCTCTGATTGTGACCAAACTTTGCAAGCATGTGGGGGGGACCCACCCCCCCATTCTTGCAAAGTTTGGTCCCCTACTGGAGCATGTTTGGGTACGATGGTATGGGGAAGGCCCGGATTTTCATGGCCTCTTAAGCACCAAGAGACTTGAAAAACCTGCACTGGGCACTAATTACGAATCCATACATGCTCTTATTGTGACCAAACTTTGCAAGCATGTGGGGGGGACCCACCCCCATATGCTTGCAAAGTTTGGTCCCCATCGGAGCATGTTTGGGTACGATGGTATGGGGAATGCCCGGATTTTCCATGGCCTCTTAAGCACCAAGAGACTTGAAAAATCCGGACTGGGCGCTAATTACCAATCCAAACATGCTTTGATTGTGACCAAACTTTGCAAGCATGTGGGGGGGACCCACCCCCACATGCTTGCAAAGTTTGGTCCCCATCGGAGCATGTTTGGGTACGATGGTATGGGGAAGGCCCGGATTTTCCATGGCCTCTTAAGCACCGAGACTTCAAAAACCCGCACTGGGCGTTAATTACCAATCCAAACATGCTCTGATTGTGACCAAACTTTGCAAGCATGTGGGGGTGGGTGCCCCCCCCATGCTTGCAAAGTTTGGTCCCTATAGGAGCATGTTTGGGTACGATGGTATGGGGAAGGCCCGGATTTTCCATGGCCTCTTAAGCACCAAGAGACTTGAAAAACCCGCACTTGGCGCTAATTACCAATCCAAACATGCTCTGATTGTGACCAAACTTTGCAAGAATGTGGGGGACCCACCCCCACATGCTTGCAAAGTTTGGTCCCCATTGGAGCATGTTTGGGTACGATGGTATGGGGAAGGCCCGGATTTTCCATGGCCTCTTAAGCACCAAGAGACTTGAAAAATTCGGACTGGGCGCTAATTACCAATCCAAACATGCTCTGATTGTGACCAAACTTTGCAAGCATGTGGGGGGGGCCCACCCCCACATGCTTGCAAAGTTTGGTCCCCATCGGAGCATGTTTGGGTACGATGGTATGGGGAAGGCCCGGATTTTCCATGGCCTCTTAAGCACCAAGAGACTTCAAAAACCCGCATTAGGCGCTAATTCCCAATCCAAACATGCTCTGATTGTGACCAAACTTTGCAAGCATGTGGGGGGGACCCACCCCCCCATTCTTGCAAAGTTTGGTCCCTACCGGAGCATGTTTGGGTACGATGGTATGGGGAAGGCCCGGATTTTCCATGGCCTCTTAAGCACCAAGAGACTTGAAAAACCCGCACTGGCAGCTAATTACCAATCCAAACATGCTCTGATTGTGACCAAACTTTGCAAGCATGTGGGGGGGACCCACCCCCATATGCTTGCAAAGTTTGGTCCCCATCGGAGCATGTTTGTGTACGATGGTATGGGGAAGGCCCGGATTTTCCATGGCCTCTTAAGCACCAAGAGACTTGAAAAATCCGCACTGGGCGCTAATTACCAATCCAGACATGCTCTGATTGTGACCAAACTTTGCAAGCATATGGGGGTGGGTCCCCCCCACATGCTTGCAAAGTTTGGTCACAATCAGAGCATGTTTGGATTGGTAATTAGCTGCTAGTGCGGGTTTTTCAAGTCTCTTGGTGCTTAAGAGGCCATGGAAAATCCGGGCCTTCCCCATACCATCGTACCCAAACATGCTCCGGTAGGGACCAAACTTTGCAAGAATGGGGGGGTGGGTCCCCCCCACATGCTTGCAAAGTTTGGTCACAATCAGAGCATGTTTGGATTGGGAATTAGCGCCTAATGCGGGTTTTTGAAGTCTCTTGGTGCTTAAGAGGCCATGGAAAATCCGGGCCTTCCCCATACCATCGTACCCAAACATATTGGGGTGGGACCCCCTCCCACATGCTTGCAAAGTTTGGTCCCCATCGGCGGAGCATGTTTGGGTACGATGGTATGGGGAAGGCCCGGATTTTCCATGGCCTCTTAAGCACCAAGAGACTTCAAAAATCCGGACTGGGCGCTAATTACGAATCCAAACATGCTCTGATTGGGACCAAACTTTGCAAGCATGTGGGGGGGACCCACCCCCCCATTCTTGCAAAGTTTGGTCCCTACCGGAGCATGTTTGGGTACGATGGTATGGGGAAGGCCCGGATTTTCCATGGCCTCTTAAGCACCAAGAGACTTGAAAAACCCGCACTGGCAGCTAATTACCAATCCAAACATGCTCTGATTGTGACCAAACTTTGCAAGCATGTGGGGGGGACCCACCCCAATATGCTTGCAAAGTTTGGTCCCCATCGGAGCATGTTTGGGTACGATGGTATGGGGAAGGCCCGGATTTTCCATGGCCTCTTAAGCACCAAGAGACTTGAAAAATCCGGACTGGGCGCTAATTACCAATCCAAACATGCTCTGATTGTGACCAAACTTTGCAAGCATGTGGGGGTGGGTTCCCCCCCCATGCTTGCAAAGTTTGGTCACAATCAGAGCATGTTTGGATTGGTAATTAGCGCCAAGTGCGGGCTTTTCAAGTCTCTTGGTGCTTAAGAGGCCATGGAAAATTCGGGCCTTCCCCATACCATCGTACCCAAACATGCTCCGATAGGGACCAAACTTTGCAAGCATGGGGGGGGAACCCACCCCCACATGCTTGCAAAGTTTGGTCACAATCAGAGCATGTTTGGATTGGTAATTAGCGCCCAGTCCGGATTTTTCAAGTCTCTTGGTGCTTAAGAGGCCATGGAAAATCCGGGCCTTCCCCATACCATCGTACCCAAACATGCTCCGATGGGGACCAAACTTTGCAAGCATATTGGGGTGGGTCCCCCCCACATGCTTGCAAAGTTTGGTCACAATCAGAGCATGTTTGGATTGGTAATTAGCTGCCAGTGCGGGTTTTTCAAGTCTCTTGGTGCTTAAGAGGCCATGGAAAATCCGGGCCTTCCCCATACCATCGTACCCAAACATGCTCCAGTAGGGGACCAAACTTTGCAAGAATGGGGGGGTGGGTCCCCCCCACATGCTTGCAAAGTTTGGTCCCAATCAGAGCATGTTTGGATTCGTAATTAGCGCCCAGTCCGGATTTTTGAAGTCTCTTGGTGCTTAAGAGGCCATGGAAAATCCGGGCCTTCCCCATACCATCGTACCCAAACATGCTCCGCCGATGGGGACCAAACTTTGCAAGCATGTGGGAGGGGGTCCCCCCCACATGCTTGCAAAGTTTGGTCACAATCAGAGCATGTTTGGATTGGTAATTAGCGCCCAGTGCGGGTCTTTCAAGTCTCTTGGTGCTTAAGAGGCCATGGAAAATCCGGGCCTTCCCCATACCATCGTACCCAAACATGCTCCGATAGGGACCAAACTTTGCAAGCATGGGGGGGGCACCCACCCCCACATGCTTGCAAAGTTTGGTCACAATCAAAGCATGTTTGGATTGGTTATTAGCGCCCAGTGCGGGTTCTTGCAGTCTTTTGGTGCTTAAGAGGCCATGGAAAATCCGGGCCTTCCCCATACCATCGTACCCAAACATGCTCCGATGGGGACCAAACTTTGCAAGTCGGAGCATGTTTGGGTACGATGGTATGGGGAAGGCCCGGATTTTCCATGGCCTCTTAAGCACCAAGAGACTTGAAAAATCCGGACTGGGCGCTAATTACCAATCCAAACATGCTCCGATGGGGACCAAACTTTGCAAGCATGTGGGGGGGACACCCACCCCCACATGCTTGCAAAGTTTGGTCACAATCAGAGCATGTCTGGATTGGTAATTAGCGCCCAGTCCGGATTTTTCAAGTCTCTTGGTGCTTAAGAGGCCATGGAAAATCCGGGCCTTCCCCATACCATCGTACCCAAACATGCTCCGATGGGGACCAAACTTTGCAAGCATATTGGGGTGGGTCCCCCCCACATGCTTGCAAAGTTTGGTCACAATCAGAGCATGTTTGGATTGGTAATTAGCTGCCAGTGCGGGTTTTTCAAGTCTCTTGGTGCTTAAGAGGCCATGGAAAATCCGGGCCTTCCCCATACCATCGTACCCAAACATGCTCCGGTAGGGACCAAACTTTGCAAGAATGGGGGGGTGGGTCCCCCCCACATGCTTGCAAAGTTTGGTCACAATCAGAGCATGTTTGGATTGGTAATTAGCGCCTAATGCGGGTTTTTGATGTCTCTTGGTGCTTAAGAGGCCATGGAAAATCCGGGCCTTCCCCATACCATCGTACCCAAACATGCTCCGATGGGGACCAAACTTTGCAAGCATGTGGGGGTGGGCCCCCCCCACATGCTTGCAAAGTTTGGTCACCATCAGAGCATGTTTGGATTGGTAATTAGCGCCCAGTCCGGATTTTTCAAGTCTCTTGGTGCTTAAGAGGCCATGGAAAATCCGGGCCTTCCCCATACCATCGTACCCAACATGCTCCGATGGGGACCAAACTTTGCAAGCACGTGGGGGTGGGTTCCCCCCACATGCTTGCAAATTTGGTCACAATCAGAGCATGTTTGGATTGGTAATTAGCGCCCAGTACGGGTTTTTCAAGTCTCTTGGTGCTTAAGAGGCCATGGAAAATCCGGGCCTTCCCCATACCATCGTACCCAAACATGCTCCGATAGGGACCAAAGTTTGCAAGCATGGGGGGGGCACCCACCCCCACATGCTTGCAAAGTTTGGTCACAATCAGAGCATGTTTGGATTGGTAATTAGCGCCCAGTGCGGGTTTTTGAAGTCTCTTGGTGCTTAAGAGGCCATGGAAAATCCGGGCCTTCCCCATACCATCGTACCCAAACATGCTCCGATGGTGGGGACCAAAGTTTGCAAGCATGTGGGGGTGGGTCCCCCCCACATACTTGCAAAGTTTGGTCACAATCAAAGCATGTTTGGATTGGTAATTAGCGCCCAGTCCGGATTTTTCAAGTCTCTTGGTGCTTAAGAGGCCATGGAAAATCCGGGCCTTCCCCATACCATCGTACCCAAACATGCTCCGATGGGGACCAAACTTTGCAAGCATATGGGGGTGGGTCCCCCCCACATGCTTGCAAAGTTTGGTCACAATCAGAGCATGTTTGGATTCGTAATTAGTGCCCAGTGCGGGTTTTTCAAGTCTCTTGGTCCTTAAGAGGCCATGGAAAATCCGGGCCTTCCCCATACCATCGTACCCAAACATGCTCCAGTAGGGGACCAAACTTTGGAACAATGGGGGGGTGGGTCCCCCCCACATGCTTGCAAAGTTTGGTCACAATCAGAGCATGTTTGGATTGATAATTAGCGCCCAATGCGGGTTTTTGAAGTCTCTTGGTGCTTAAGAGGCCATGGAAAATCCGGGCCTTCCCCATACCATCGTACACAAACATGCTCCGATGGGGACCAAACTTTGCAAGCATGTGGGGGTGGGTCCCCCCCACATGCTTGCAAAGTTTGGTCACAATCAGAGCATGTTTGGATTGGTAATTAGCGCCCAGTCCGGATTTTTGAAGTCTCTTGGTGCTTAAGAGGCCATGGAAAATCCGGGCCTTCCCCATACCATCGTACCCAAACATGCTCCGCCGATGGGGACCAAACTTTGCAAGCATGTGGGGGTGGGTCCCCCCCACATGCTTGCAAAGTTTGGTCACAATCAGAGCATGTTTGGATTGGTAATTAGCGCCCAGTGTGGGTTTTTCAAGTCTCTTGGTGCTTAAGAGGCCATGGAAAATCCGGGCCTTCCCCATACCATCGTACCCAAACATGCATGTTTGGATTGGTAATTAGCGCCCAGTGCGGGTTTTTGAAGTCTCTTGGTGCTTAAGAGGCCATGGAAAATCCGGGCCTTCCCCATACCATCGTACCCAAACATGCTCCGATGGGGACCAAACTTTGCAAGCATGTGGGGGTGGGTCCCCCCCACATTCTTGCAAAGTTTGGTCACAATCAGAGCATGTTTGGATTGGTAATTAGCGCCCAGTGCGGATTTTTGAAGTCTCTTGGTGCTTAAGAGGCCATGGAAAATCCGGGCCTTCCCCATACCATCGTACCCAAACATGCTCCGATGGGGACCAAACTTTGCAAGCATATGGGGGTGGGTCCCCCCCACATGCTTGCAAAGTTTGGTCACAATCAGAGCATGTTTGGATTTGTAATTAGCTGCCAGTGCGGGTTTTTCAAGTCTCTTGGTGCTTAAGAGGCCATGGAAAATCCGGGCCTTCCCCATACCATCGTACCCAAACATGCTCCGGTAGCGACCAAACTTTGCAAGAATGGGGGGGTGGGTCCCCCCCACATGCTTGCAAAGTTTGGTCACAATCAGAGCATGTTTGGATTGGGAATTAGCGCCTAATGCGGGTTTTTGAAGTCTCTTGGTGTTTAAGAGGCCATGGAAAATCCGGGCCTTCCCCATACCATCGTACCCAAACATGCTCCGATGGGGAGCAAACTTTGCAAGCATGTGGGGGTGGGCCCCCCCCACATGCTTGCAAAGTTTGGTCACAATCAGAGCATGTTTGGATTGGTAATTAGCGCCCAGTCCGGGTTTTTCAAGTCTCTTGGTGCTGAAGAGGCCATGGAAAATCCGGGCCTTCCCCATACCATCGTACCCAAACATGCTCCGAAGGGGACCAAACTTTGCAAGCATGTGGGGGTGGGTCCCCCCACATTCTTGCAAAGTTTGGTCACAATCAGAGCATGTTTGGATTGGTAATTAGCGCCAAGTGCGGGTTTTTCAAGTCTCTTGGTGCTTAAGAGGCTATGGAAAATCCGGGCCTTCCCCATACCATCGTACCCAAACATGCTCATATAGGGACCAAACTTTGCAAGCATGGGGGGGGCACCCACCCCCACATGCTTGCAAAGTTTGGTCACAATCAGAGCATGTTTGGATTGGTAATTAGCGCCCAGTGCGGGTTTTTGAAGTCTCGGTGCTTAAGAGGCCATGGAAAATCCGGGCCTTCCCCATACCATCGTACCCAAACATGCTCCGATGGGGACCAAACTTTGCAAGCATGTGGGGGTGGGTCCCCCCCACATGCTTGCAAAGTTTGGTCACAATAAGAGCATGTATGGATTCGTAATTAGTGCCCAGTGCAGGTTTTTCAAGTCTCTTGGTGCTTAAGAGGCCATGGAAAATCCGGGCCTTCCCCATACCATCGTACCCAAACATGCTCCAGTAGGGGACCAAACTTTGCAAGAATGGGGGGGTGGGTCCCCCCCACATGCTTGCAAAGTTCGGTCACAATCAGAGCATGTCTGGATTGATAATTAGCGCCCAATGCGGGTTTTTGAAGTCTCTTGGTGCTTAAGAGGCCATGGAAAATCCGGGCCTTCGCCATACCATCGTACCCAAACATGCTCCGATAGGGACCAAACTTTGCAAGCATGTGGGGGTGGGTCCCCCCCACATGCTTGCAAAGTTTGGTCACAATCAGAGCATGTTTGGATTGGTAATTAGCGCCCAGTCCGGATTTTTGAAGTCTCTTGGTGCTTAAGAGGCCACGGAAAATCCGGGCCTTCTCCATACCATCGTACCCAAACATGCTCCGCCGATGGGGACCAAACTTTGCAAGCATGTGGGGGTGGGTCCCCCCCACATGCTTGCAAAGTTTGGTCACAATCAGAGCATGTTTGGATTGGTAATTAGCGCCAAGTGCGGGTTTTTCAAGTCTCTTGGTGCTTAAGAGGCCAGGGAAAATCCGGGCCTTACCCAAACCATCGTACCCAAACATGCTCCGATAGGGACCAAACTTTGCAAGCATGGGGGGGGGAACCCACCCCCACATGCTTGCAAAGTTTGGTCACAATCAGAGCATGTTTGGATTGGTAATTAGCGCCCAGTGCGGGTTTTTGAAGTCTCTTGGTGCTTAAGAGGCCATGGAAAATCCGGGCCTTCCCCATACCATTGTACCCAAACATGCTCCGATGGGGACCAAACCTTGCAAGCATGTGGGGGTGGGTCCCCCCCACATGCTTGCAAAGTTTGGTCACAATCAGAGCATGTTTGGATTGGTAATTAGCGCCCAGTCCGGATTTTTCAAGTCTCTTGGTGCTTAAGAGGCCATGGAAAATCCGGGCCTTCCCCATACCATCGTACCCAAACATGCTCCGATGGGGACCAAACTTTGCAAGCATATGGGGGTGGGTCCCCCCCACATGCTTGCAAAGTTTGGTCTCAATCAGAGCATGTTTGGATTGGTAATTAGCGGCCAGTGCGGGTTTTTCAAGTCTCTTGGTGCTTAAGAGGCCATGGAAAATCCGGGCCTTCCCCATACCATCGTACCCAAACATGCTCCGGTAGAAAGCAAACTTTGCAAGAAAGGGGGGGTGGGTCCCCCCCACATGCTTGCAAAGTTTGGTCACAATCACAGCATGTTTGGATTGGTAATTAGCGCCTAATGCGGGTTTTTGAAGTCTCTTGGTGCTTAAGAGGCCATGGAAAATCCGGGCCTTCCCCATACCATCATACCCAAACATGCTCCGATGGGGACCAAACTTTGCAAGCATGTGGGGGTGGGCCCCCCCCACATGCTTGCAAAGTTTGGTCACAATCAGAGCATGTTTGGATTGGTAATTAGCGCCCAGTCCGGATTTTTCAAGTCTCTTGGTGCCTAAGAGGCCATGGAAAATCCGGGCCTTCCCCATACCATCGTACCCAAACATGCTCCGATGGGGACCAAACTTTGCAAGCATGTGGGGGTGGGTCCCCCCACATGCTTGCAAAGTTTGGTCACAATCAGAGCATGTTTGGATTGGTAATTAGCGCCGAGTGCGGGTTTTTCAAGTCTCTTGGTGCTTAAGAGGCCATGGAAAATCCGGGCCTTCCCCATACCATCGTACCCAAACATGCTCCGATAGGGACCAAAGTTTGCAAGCATGGGGGGGGCACCCACCCCCACATGCTTGAAAAGTTTGGTCACAATCAGAGCATGTTTGGATTGGTAATTAGCGCCCAGTGCGGGTTTTTGAAGTCTCTTGGTGCTTAAGAGGCCATGGAAAATCCGGGCCTTCCCCATACCATCGTACCCAAACATGCTCCGATGGGGACCAAACTTTGCAAGCATGTGGGGGTGGGTCCCCCCCACATGCTTGCAAAGTTTGGTCACAATCAAAGCATGTTTGGATTGGTAATTAGCGCCCAGTCCGGATTTTTCAAGTCTCTTGGTGCTTAAGAGGCCATGGAAAATCCGGGCCTTCCCCATACCATCGTACACAAACATGCTCCTATGGGGACCAAACTTTGCAAGCATATGTGGGTGGGTCCCCCCCACATGCTTGCAAAGTTTGGTCACAATCAGAGCATGTTTGGATTCGTAAATAGTGCCCAGTGCGGGTTTTTCAAGTCTCTTGGTGCTTGAGAGGCCATGGAAAATCTGGGCCTTCCCCATACCATCGTACCCAAACATGCTCCAGTAGGGGACCAAACTTTGCAAGAATGGGGGGGTGGGTCCCCCCCACATGCTTGCAAAGTTTGGTCCCAATCAGAGCATGTTTGGATTCGTAATTAGCGCCCAGTCCGGATTGTTGAAGTCTCTTGGTGCTTAAGAGGCCATGGAAAATCCGGGCCTTCCCCTTACCATTGTACCCAAACATGCTCCGATAGGGACCAAACTTTGCAAGCATGTGGGTGTGGGTCCCCCCCCCACATGCTTGCAAAGTTTGGTCACAATCAGAGCATGTTTGGATTGGTAATTAGCGCCCAGTGCGGGTTTTTGAAGTCTCTTGGTGCTTAAGAGGCCATGGAAAATCCGGGCCTTCCCCATACCATCGTACCCAAACATGCTCCGATGGGGACCAAACTTTGCAGCATGTGGGGGTGAGTCCCCCCCACATGCTTGCAAAGTTTGGTCACAATCACAGCATGTTTGGATTGGTAATTAGCGCCCAGTCCGGATATTTGAAGTCTCTTGGTGCTTAAGAGGCCATGGAAAATCCGGGCCTTCCCCATACCATCGTACCCAAACATGCTCCGATGGTGGGGACCAAAGTTTGCAAGCATGTGGGGGTGGGTCCCCCCCACATGCTTGCAAAGTTTGGTCACAATCAAAGCATGTTTGGATTGGTAATTAGTGCCCAGTCTGGATTTTTCAAGTCTCTTGGTGCTTAAGAGGCCATGGAAAATCCGGGCCTTCCCCATACCATCGTACCCAAACATGCTCCGATGGGGACCAAACTTTGCAAGCATATGGGGGTGGGTCCCCCCCACATGCTTGCAAAGTTTGGTCACAATCAGAGCATGTTTGGATTCGTAATTAGTGCCCAGTGCGGGTTTTTCAAGTCTCTTGGTGCTTAAGAGGCCATGGGAAATCCGGGCCTTCCCCATACCATCATACCCAAACATGCTCCAGTAGGCGACCAAACTTTGCAAGAATGGGGGGGTGGGTCCCCCCCACATGCTTGCAAAGTTTGGTCACAATCAGAGCATGTTTGGATTGATAATTAGCGCCCAATGCGGGTTTTTGAAGTCTCTTGGTGCTTAAGAGGCCATGGAAAATCCGGGCCTTCCCCATACCATCGTACCCAAACATGCTCCGATGGGGACCAGACTTTGCAAGCATGTGGGGGTGGGTCCCCCCCACATGCTTGCAAAGTTTGGTCACAATCAGAGCATGTTTGGATTGGTAATTAGCGCCCAGTCCGGATTTTTGAAGTCTCTTGGTGCTTAAGAGGCCATGGAAAATCCGGGCCTTCCCCATACCATCGTACCCAAACATGCTCCGCCGATGGGGACCAAACTTTGCAAGCATGTGGGGGTGGGTCCCCCCCACATGCTTGCAAAGTTTGGTCACAATCAGAGCATGTTTGGATTGGTAATTAGCGCCCAGTGCGGGTTTTTCAAGTCTCTTGGTGCTTAAGAGGCCATGGAAAATCCGGGCCTTCCCCATACCATCGTACCCAAACATGCATGTTTGGATTGGTAATTAGCGCCCAGTGCGGGTTTTTGAAGTCTCTTGGTGCTTAAGAGGCCATGGAAAATCCGGGCCTTCCCCATACCATCGTACCCAAACATGCTCCGATGGGGACCAAACTTTGCAAGCATGTGGGGGTGGGTCCCCCCCACATGCTTGCAAAGTTTGGTCACAATCAGAGCATGTTTGGATTGGTAATTAGCGCCCAGTGCGGATTTTTCAAGTCTCTAGGTGCTTAAGAGGCCATGGAAAATCCGGAGCATGTTTGGGTACGATGGTATGGGGAAGGCCCGGATTTTCCATGGCCTCTTAGGCACCAAGAGACTTGAAAAATCCGGACTGGGCGCTAATTACCAATCCAAACATGCTCTGATTGTGACCAAACTTTGCAAGCATGTGGGGGGGGGCCCACCCCCACATGCTTGCAAAGTTTGGTCCCCATCGGGGCATGTTTGGGTACGATGGTATGGGGAAGGCCCGGATTTTCCATGGCCTCTTAAGCACCAAGAGACTTCAAAAACCCGCATTAGGCGCTAATTACCAATCCAAACATGCTGTGATTGTGACAAAACTTTGCAAGCATGTGGGGGGGGACCCACCCCCCCATTCTTGCAAAGTTTGGTTTCTACCGGAGCATGTTTGGGTACGATGGTATGGGGAAGGCCCGGATTTTCCATGGCCTCTTAAGCACCAAGAGACTTGAAGAACCCGCACTGGCCGCTAATTACCAATCCAAACATGCTCTGATTGTGACCTAACTTTGCAAGCATGTGGGGGGGACCCACCCCCATATGCTTGCAAAGTTTGGTCCCCATCGGAGCATGTTTGGGTACGATGGTATGGGGAAGGCCCGGATTTTCCATGGCCTCTTAAGCACCAAGAGACTTGAAAAATCCGGACTGGGCGCTAATTACCAATCCAAACATGCTCTGATTGTGACCAAACTTTGCAAGCATGTGGGGGGGACCCACCCCCACATGCTTGCAAGGTTTGGTCCCCATCGGAGCATGTTTGGGTACAATGGTATGGGGAAGGCCCGGATTTTCCATGGCCTCTTAAGCACCAAGAGACTTCAAAAACCCGCACTGGGCGCTAATTACCAATCCAAACATACTCTGATTGTGACCAAACTTTGCAAGCATGTGGGGGTGGGTTCCCCCCCCATGCTTGCAAAGTTTGGTCCCTATCGGAGCATGTTTGGGTACGATGGTATGGGGAAGGCCCGAATTTTCCATGGCCTCTTAAGCACCAAGAGACTTGAAAAACCCGCACTTGGCGCTAATTACCAATCCAAACATGCTCTGATTGTGACCAAACTTTGCAAGCATGTGGGGGGGACCCACCCCCACATGCTTGCAAAGTTTGGTCCCCATCGGCGGAGCATGTTTGGGTACGATGGTATGGAGAAGGCCCGGATTTTCCATGGCCTCTTAAGCACCAAGAGACTTCAAAAATCCGGACTGGGCGCTAATTACCAATCCAAACATGCTCTGATTGTGACCAAACTTTGCAAGCATGTGGGGGGGACCCACCCCCACATGCTTGCAAAGTTTGGTCCCCATCGGAGCATGTTTGGGTACGATGGTATGGGGAAGGCCCGGATTTTCCATGGCCTCTTAAGCACCAAGAGAATTCAAAAACCCGCATTGGGCGCTAATTATCAATCCAGACATGCTCTGATTGTGACCGAACTTTGCAAGCATGTGGGGGGGACCCACCCCCCCATTCTTGCAAAGTTTGGTCCCCTACTGGAGCATGTTTGGGTATGATGGTATGGGGAAGGCCCGGATTTTCCATGGCCTCTTAAGCACTAAGAGACTTGAAAAACCCGCACTGGGCACTAATTACGAATCCAAACATGCTCCGATTGTGACCAAACTTTGCAAGCATGTGGAGGGGACCCACCCCGATATGCTTGCAAAGTTTGGTCCCCATCGGAGCATGTTTGGGTACGATGGTATGGGGAAGGCCCGGATTTTCCATGGCCTCTTAAGCACCAAGAGACTTGAAAAATCTGGACTGGGCGCTAATTAACAATCCAAACATGCTTTGATTGTGACCAAACTTTGCAAGCATGTGGGAGGGACCCACCCCCACATGCTTGCAATGTTTGGTCCCCATCGGAGCACGTTTGCGTACGATGGTATGGGGAAGGCCCGGATTTTCCATGGCCTCTTAAGCACCAAGAGACTTCAAAAACCCGCACTGGGCCCTAATTACCAATCCAAACATGCTCTGATTGTGACCAAACTTTGCAAGCATGTGGGGGTGGGTGCCCCCCCCATGCTTGCAAACTTTGGTCCCTATCGGAGCATGTTTGGGTACGATGGTATGGGGAAGGCCCGGATTTTCCATGGCCTCTTAAGCACCAAGAGACTTGAAAAACCCGCACTGGGCGCTAATTACCAATCCAAACATGCTCTGATTGTGACCAAACTTTGCAAGCATGTGGGGGGACCCACCCCCACATGCTTGCAAAGTTTGGTACCCATCGGAGCATGTTTGGGTACGATGGTATGGGGAAGGCCCGGATTTTCCATGGCCTCTTAAGCACCAAGAGACTTGAAAAATCCGGACTGGGCGCTAATTACCAATCCAAACATGCTCTGATTATGACCAAACTTTGCAAGCATGTGGGGGGAGCCAACCCCCACATACTTGCAAAGTTTGGTCCCCATCGGAGCATGTTTGGGTACGATGGTATGGGGAAGGCCCGGATTTTTCATGGCCTCTTAAGCACCAAGAGACTTCAAAAACCCGCACTAGGCGCTAATTACCAATCCAAACATGCTCTGATTGTGACCAAACTTTGCAAGCATGTGGGGGGGACCCACCCCCCCATTCTTGCAAAGTTTGGTCCCTACCGGAGCATGTTTGGGTACGATGGTATGGGGAAGGCCCGGATTTTCCATGGCCTCTTAAGCACCAAGAGACTTGAAAAACCCGCACTGGCAGCTAATTACCAATCCAAAAATGCTCTGATTGTGACCAAACATTGCAAGCATGTGGGGGGGACCCACCCCCATATGCTTGCAAAGTTTGGTCCCCATCGGAGCATGTTTGGGTACGATGGTATGGGGAAGGCCCGGATTTTCTATGGCCTCTTAAGCACCAAGAGACTTGAAAAATCCGGACTGGGCGCTAATTACCAATCCAAACATGCTCTGATTGTGACCAAACTTTTCAAGCATGTGGGGGGGACCCACATGCTTGCAAAGTTTGGTCCCCATCGGAGCATGTTTGGGTACGATGGTATGGGGAAGGCCCGGATTTTCCATGGCCTCTTAAGCACCAAGAGACTTGAAAAACCCGCACTGGGCGCTAATTACCAATCCAAACATGCTCTGATTGTGACCAAACTTTGCAAGCATGTGGGGGGGACCCACCCCCACATGCTTGCAAAGTTTGGTCCCCATCGGCAGAGCATGTTTGGGTACGATGGTATGGGGAAGGCCCGGATTTTCCATGGCCTCTTAAGCACCAAGAGACTTCAAAAACCCGCACTGGGCGCTAATTACCAATCCAAACATGCTCTGATTGTGACCAAACTTTGCAAGCATGTGGGGGGGACCCACCCCCACATGCTTGCAAAGTTTGGTCCCCATCGGAGCATGTTTGGGTACGATGGTATGGGGAAGGCCCGGATTTTCCATGGCCTCTTAAGCACCAAGAGACTTCAAAAACCTGCATTGGGCGCTAATTATCAATCCAAACATGCTCTGATTGTGACCAAACTTTGCAAGCATGTGGGGGGGACCCACCCCCCCATTCTTGCAAAGTTTGGTCCCCTACTGGAGCATGTTTGGGTACGATGGTATGGGGAAGGCCCGGATTTTCCATGGCCTCTTAAGCACCAAGCGACTTCAAAAACCCGCACTGGGCGCTAATTAGCAATCCAAACATGCTTTGATTGTGACCAAACTTTGCAAGCATGTGGGGGTGGGTGCCCCCCCCATGCTTGCAAAGTTTGGTCCCTATCGGAGCATGTTTGGGTACGATGGTATGGGGAAGGCCCGGATTTTCCATGGCCTCTTAAGCACCAAGAGACTTGAAAAACCCGCACTGGGCGCTAATTACCAATCCAAACATGCTCTGATTGTGACCAAACTTTGCAAGCATCTGGGGGGGACCCACCCCCACATGCTTGCAAAGTTTGGGCCCCATCGGAGCATGTTTGGGTACGATGGTATGGGGAAGGCCCGGATTTCCCATGGCCTCTTAAGCACCAAGAGACTTCAAAAACCCGCATTAGGCGCTAATTACTAATCCAAACATGCTCTGATTGTGACCAAACCTTGCAAGCATGTGGGGGGGACCCACCCCCCCATTCTTGTAAAGTTTGGTCCCTACCGGAGCATGTTTGGGTACGATGGTATGGGGAAGGCCTGGATTTTCCATGGCCTCTTAAGCACCAAGAGACTTGAAAAACCGGCACTGGCAGCTAATTACCAATCCAAACATGCTCTGATTGTGACCAAACTTTGCAAGCATGTGGGGGGGACCCACCCCGATATGCTTGCAAAGTTTGGTCCCCATCGGAGCATGTTTGGGTACGATGGTATGGGGAAGGCCCGGATTTTCCATGGCCTCATAAGCACCAAGAGACTTGAAAAATCCGGACTGGGCGCTAATTAACAATCCAAACATGCTTTGATTGTGACCAAACTTTGCAAGCATGTGGGGGGGACCCACCCCCACATGCTTGCAAAGTTTGGTCCCCATCGGAGCACGTTTGCGTACGATGGTATGGGGAAGGCCCGGATTTTCCATGGCCTCTTAAGCACCAAGAGACTTCAAAAACCCGCATTAGGCGGTTTTTCAAGTCTCTTGGTGCTTAAGAGGCCATGGAAAATCCGGGCCTTCCCCATACCATCGTACCCAAACATGCTCCAGTAGGGGACCAAACTTTGCAAGAATGGGGGGGTGGGTCCCCCCCACATGCTTGCAAAGTTTGGTCACAATCAGAGCATGTTTGGATTGATAATTAGCGCCCAATGCGGGTTTTTGAAGTCTCTTAGTGCTTAAGAGGCCATGGAAAATCCGGGCCTTCCCCATACCATCGTACCCAAACATGCTCCGATGGGGACCAAACTTTGCAAGCATGTGGGGGTGTGTCCCCCCCACATGCTTGCAAAGTTTGGTCACAATCAGAGCATGTTTGGATTCGTAATTAGCGCCCAGTCCGGATTTTTCAAGTCTCTTGGTGCTTAAGAGGCCATGGAAAATCCGGGCCTTCCCCATACCATCGTACCCAAACATGCTCCGCCGATGGGGACCAAACTTTGCAAGCATGTGGGAGGGGGTCCCCCCAACATGCTTGCAAAGTTTGGTCACAATCAGAGCATGTTTGGATTGGTAATTAGCGCCCAGTGCGGGTTTTTCAAGTCTCTTGGTGCTTAAGAGGCCATGGAAAATCCGGGCCTTCCCCATACCATCGTACCCAAACATGCTGCGATGGGGACCAAACTTTGCAAGCATGTGGGGGGACCCACCCCCCACATGCTTGCAAAGTTTGGTCCCCATCGCAGCATGTTTGGGTACGATGGTATGGGGAAGGCCCGGATTTTCCATGGCCTCTTAAGCACCAAGAGACTTGAAAAATCCGGACTGGGTGCTAATTACCAATTCAAATATGCTCTGATTGTGACCAAACTTTGCAAGCATGTGGGGGGGGCCCACCCCCACATGCTTGCAAAGTTTGGTCCCCATCGGAGCATGTTTGGGTACGATGGTATGGGGAAGGCCCGGATTTTCCATGGCCTCTTAAGCACCAAGAGACTTCAAGAACCCGCATTAGGCGGTAATTACCAATCCAAACATGCTCTGATTGTGACCAAACTTTGCAAGCATGTGGGGGGGACCCACCCCCCCATTCTTGCAAAGTTTGGTCCCTACCGGAGCATGTTTGGGTACGATGGTATGGGGAAGGCCCGGATTTTCCATGGCCTCTTAAGCACCAAGAGACTTGAAGAACCCGCACTGGCCGCTAATTACCAATCCAAACATGCTCTGATTGTGACCTAACTTTGCAAGCATGTGGGGGGGACCCACCCCCATATGCTTGCAAAGTTTGGTCCCCATCGGAGCATGTTTGGGTACGATGGTATGGGGAAGGCCCGGATTTTCCATGGCCTCTTAAGCACCAAGAGACTTGAAAAATCCGGACTGGGCGCTAATTACCAATCCAAACATGCTCTGATTGTGACCAAACTTTGCAAGCATGTGGGGGGGACCCACCCCCACATGCTTGCAAGGTTTGGTCCCCATCGGAGCATGTTTGGGTACAATGGTATGGGGAAGGCCCGGATTTTCCATGGCCTCTTAAGCACCAAGAGACTTCAAAAACCCGCACTGGGCGCTAATTACCAATCCAAACATACTCTGATTGTGACCAAACTTTGCAAGCATGTGGGGGTGGGTTCCCCCCCCATGCTTGCAAAGTTTGGTCCCTATCGGAGCATGTTTGGGTACGATGGTATGGGGAAGGCCCGAATTTTCCATGGCCTCTTAAGCACCAAGAGACTTGAAAAACCCGCACTTGGCGCTAATTACCAATCCAAACATGCTCTGATTGTGACCAAACTTTGCAAGCATGTGGGGGGGACCCACCCCCACATGCTTGCAAAGTTTGGTCCCCATCGGCGGAGCATGTTTGGGTACGATGGTATGGAGAAGGCCCGGATTTTCCATGGCCTCTTAAGCACCAAGAGACTTCAAAAATCCGGACTGGGCGCTAATTACCAATCCAAACATGCTCTGATTGTGACCAAACTTTGCAAGCATGTGGGGGGGACCCACCCCCACATGCTTGCAAAGTTTGGTCCCCATCGGAGCATGTTTGGGTACGATGGTATGGGGAAGGCCCGGATTTTCCATGGCCTCTTAAGCACCAAGAGAATTCAAAAACCCGCATTGGGCGCTAATTATCAATCCAGACATGCTCTGATTGTGACCGAACTTTGCAAGCATGTGGGGGGGACCCACCCCCCCATTCTTGCAAAGTTTGGTCCCCTACTGGAGCATGTTTGGGTATGATGGTATGGGGAAGGCCCGGATTTTCCATGGCCTCTTAAGCACTAAGAGACTTGAAAAACCCGCACTGGGCACTAATTACGAATCCAAACATGCTCCGATTGTGACCAAACTTTGCAAGCATGTGGAGGGGACCCACCCCGATATGCTTGCAAAGTTTGGTCCCCATCGGAGCATGTTTGGGTACGATGGTATGGGGAAGGCCCGGATTTTCCATGGCCTCTTAAGCACCAAGAGACTTGAAAAATCTGGACTGGGCGCTAATTAACAATCCAAACATGCTTTGATTGTGACCAAACTTTGCAAGCATGTGGGAGGGACCCACCCCCACATGCTTGCAATGTTTGGTCCCCATCGGAGCACGTTTGCGTACGATGGTATGGGGAAGGCCCGGATTTTCCATGGCCTCTTAAGCACCAAGAGACTTCAAAAACCCGCACTGGGCCCTAATTACCAATCCAAACATGCTCTGATTGTGACCAAACTTTGCAAGCATGTGGGGGTGGGTGCCCCCCCCATGCTTGCAAACTTTGGTCCCTATCGGAGCATGTTTGGGTACGATGGTATGGGGAAGGCCCGGATTTTCCATGGCCTCTTAAGCACCAAGAGACTTGAAAAACCCGCACTGGGCGCTAATTACCAATCCAAACATGCTCTGATTGTGACCAAACTTTGCAAGCATGTGGGGGGACCCACCCCCACATGCTTGCAAAGTTTGGTACCCATCGGAGCATGTTTGGGTACGATGGTATGGGGAAGGCCCGGATTTTCCATGGCCTCTTAAGCACCAAGAGACTTGAAAAATCCGGACTGGGCGCTAATTACCAATCCAAACATGCTCTGATTATGACCAAACTTTGCAAGCATGTGGGGGGAGCCAACCCCCACATACTTGCAAAGTTTGGTCCCCATCGGAGCATGTTTGGGTACGATGGTATGGGGAAGGCCCGGATTTTTCATGGCCTCTTAAGCACCAAGAGACTTCAAAAACCCGCACTAGGCGCTAATTACCAATCCAAACATGCTCTGATTGTGACCAAACTTTGCAAGCATGTGGGGGGGACCCACCCCCCCATTCTTGCAAAGTTTGGTCCCTACCGGAGCATGTTTGGGTACGATGGTATGGGGAAGGCCCGGATTTTCCATGGCCTCTTAAGCACCAAGAGACTTGAAAAACCCGCACTGGCAGCTAATTACCAATCCAAAAATGCTCTGATTGTGACCAAACATTGCAAGCATGTGGGGGGGACCCACCCCCATATGCTTGCAAAGTTTGGTCCCCATCGGAGCATGTTTGGGTACGATGGTATGGGGAAGGCCCGGATTTTCTATGGCCTCTTAAGCACCAAGAGACTTGAAAAATCCGGACTGGGCGCTAATTACCAATCCAAACATACTCTGATTGTGACCAAACTTTTCAAGCATGTGGGGGGGACCCACATGCTTGCAAAGTTTGGTCCCCATCGGAGCATGTTTGGGTACGATGGTATGGGGAAGGCCCGGATTTTCCATGGCCTCTTAAGCACCAAGAGACTTGAAAAACCCGCACTGGGCGCTAATTACCAATCCAAACATGCTCTGATTGTGACCAAACTTTGCAAGCATGTGGGGGGGACCCACCCCCACATGCTTGCAAAGTTTGGTCCCCATCGGCAGAGCATGTTTGGGTACGATGGTATGGGGAAGGCCCGGATTTTCCATGGCCTCTTAAGCACCAAGAGACTTCAAAAACCCGCACTGGGCGCTAATTACCAATCCAAACATGCTCTGATTGTGACCAAACTTTGCAAGCATGTGGGGGGGACCCACCCCCACATGCTTGCAAAGTTTGGTCCCCATCGGAGCATGTTTGGGTACGATGGTATGGGGAAGGCCCGGATTTTCCATGGCCTCTTAAGCACCAAGAGACTTCAAAAACCTGCATTGGGCGCTAATTATCAATCCAAACATGCTCTGATTGTGACCAAACTTTGCAAGCATGTGGGGGGGACCCACCCCCCCATTCTTGCAAAGTTTGGTCCCCTACTGGAGCATGTTTGGGTACGATGGTATGGGGAAGGCCCGGATTTTCCATGGCCTCTTAAGCACCAAGCGACTTCAAAAACCCGCACTGGGCGCTAATTAGCAATCCAAACATGCTTTGATTGTGACCAAACTTTGCAAGCATGTGGGGGTGGGTGCCCCCCCCATGCTTGCAAAGTTTGGTCCCTATCGGAGCATGTTTGGGTACGATGGTATGGGGAAGGCCCGGATTTTCCATGGCCTCTTAAGCACCAAGAGACTTGAAAAACCCGCACTGGGCGCTAATTACCAATCCAAACATGCTCTGATTGTGACCAAACTTTGCAAGCATCTGGGGGGGACCCACCCCCACATGCTTGCAAAGTTTGGGCCCCATCGGAGCATGTTTGGGTACGATGGTATGGGGAAGGCCCGGATTTCCCATGGCCTCTTAAGCACCAAGAGACTTCAAAAACCCGCATTAGGCGCTAATTACTAATCCAAACATGCTCTGATTGTGACCAAACCTTGCAAGCATGTGGGGGGGACCCACCCCCCCATTCTTGTAAAGTTTGGTCCCTACCGGAGCATGTTTGGGTACGATGGTATGGGGAAGGCCTGGATTTTCCATGGCCTCTTAAGCACCAAGAGACTTGAAAAACCGGCACTGGCAGCTAATTACCAATCCAAACATGCTCTGATTGTGACCAAACTTTGCAAGCATGTGGGGGGGACCCACCCCGATATGCTTGCAAAGTTTGGTCCCCATCGGAGCATGTTTGGGTACGATGGTATGGGGAAGGCCCGGATTTTCCATGGCCTCATAAGCACCAAGAGACTTGAAAAATCCGGACTGGGCGCTAATTAACAATCCAAACATGCTTTGATTGTGACCAAACTTTGCAAGCATGTGGGGGGGACCCACCCCCACATGCTTGCAAAGTTTGGTCCCCATCGGAGCACGTTTGCGTACGATGGTATGGGGAAGGCCCGGATTTTCCATGGCCTCTTAAGCACCAAGAGACTTCAAAAACCCGCATTAGGCGGTTTTTCAAGTCTCTTGGTGCTTAAGAGGCCATGGAAAATCCGGGCCTTCCCCATACCATCGTACCCAAACATGCTCCAGTAGGGGACCAAACTTTGCAAGAATGGGGGGGTGGGTCCCCCCCACATGCTTGCAAAGTTTGGTCACAATCAGAGCATGTTTGGATTGATAATTAGCGCCCAATGCGGGTTTTTGAAGTCTCTTAGTGCTTAAGAGGCCATGGAAAATCCGGGCCTTCCCCATACCATCGTACCCAAACATGCTCCGATGGGGACCAAACTTTGCAAGCATGTGGGGGTGTGTCCCCCCCACATGCTTGCAAAGTTTGGTCACAATCAGAGCATGTTTGGATTCGTAATTAGCGCCCAGTCCGGATTTTTCAAGTCTCTTGGTGCTTAAGAGGCCATGGAAAATCCGGGCCTTCCCCATACCATCGTACCCAAACATGCTCCGCCGATGGGGACCAAACTTTGCAAGCATGTGGGAGGGGGTCCCCCCAACATGCTTGCAAAGTTTGGTCACAATCAGAGCATGTTTGGATTGGTAATTAGCGCCCAGTGCGGGTTTTTCAAGTCTCTTGGTGCTTAAGAGGCCATGGAAAATCCGGGCCTTCCCCATACCATCGTACCCAAACATGCTGCGATGGGGACCAAACTTTGCAAGCATGTGGGGGGACCCACCCCCCACATGCTTGCAAAGTTTGGTCCCCATCGCAGCATGTTTGGGTACGATGGTATGGGGAAGGCCCGGATTTTCCATGGCCTCTTAAGCACCAAGAGACTTGAAAAATCCGGACTGGGTGCTAATTACCAATTCAAATATGCTCTGATTGTGACCAAACTTTGCAAGCATGTGGGGGGGGCCCACCCCCACATGCTTGCAAAGTTTGGTCCCCATCGGAGCATGTTTGGGTACGATGGTATGGGGAAGGCCCGGATTTTCCATGGCCTCTTAAGCACCAAGAGACTTCAAGAACCCGCATTAGGCAGCTAATTACCAATCCAAACATGCTCTGATTGTGACCAAACTTTGCAAGCATGTGGGGGGGACCCACCCCCCCATTCTTGCAAAGTTTGGTCCCTACCGGAGCATGTTTGGGTACGATGGTATGGGGAAGGCCCGGATTTTCCATGGCCTCTTAAGCACCAAGAGACTTGAAAAACCCGCATTGGCAGCTAATTACCAATCCAAACATGCTCTGATTGTGACCAAACTTTGCAAGCATGTGGGGGGGACCCACCCCCATATGCTTGCAAAGTTTGGTCCCCATCAGAGCATGTTTGGGTACGATGGTATGGGGAAGGCCCGGATTCTCCATGGCCTCTTAAGCACCAAGAGACTTGAAAAATCCGGACTGGGCGCTAATTACCAATCCAAACATGCTCTGATTGTGACCAAACTTTGCAAGCATGTGGGGGGGACCCACCCCCACATGCTTGCAAAGTTTGGTCCCCATCGGCCATCGGAGCATGTTTGGGTACGATGGTATGGGGAAGGCCCGGATTTTCCATGAACTCTTAAGCACCAAGAAACTTCAAAAACCCGCACTGGGCGCTAATTAGCAATCCAAACATGCTTTGATTGTGACCAAACTCTGCAAGCATGTGGGGGTGGGTGCCCCCCCCATGCTTGCAAAGTTTGGTCCCTATCGGAGCATGTTTGCGTACGATGGTATGGGGAAGGCCCGGATTTTCCATGGCCTCTTAAGCACCAAGAGACTTGAAAAACCCGCACTGGGCGCTAATTACCAATCCAAACATGCTCTGATTGTGACCAAACTTTGCAAGCATGTGGGGGGGACCCCCTCCCACATGCTTGCAAAGTTTGGTCCCCATCGGCGGAGCATGTTTGGGTACGATGGTATGGGGAAGGCCCGGATTTTCCATGGCCTCTTAAGCACCAAGAGACTTGAAAAATCCGGACTGGGCGCTAATTACGAATCCAAACATGCTCTGATTGTGACCAAACTTTGCAAGCGTGTGGGGGGGACACACCCCCACATGCTTGCAAAGTTTGGTCCCCATCGGAGCATGTTTGGGTACGATGGTATGGGGAAGGCCCGGATTTTCCATGGCCTCTTAAGCACCAAGAGACTTCAAAAACCCGCATTGGGCGCTAATTATCAATCCAAACATGCTCTGATTGTGACCAAACTTTGCAAGCATGTGGGGGGAACCCACCCCCCCATTCTTGCAAAGTTTGGTCCCCTACTGGAGCATGTTTGGGTACGATGGTATGGGGAAGGCCCGGATTTTCCATGGCCTCTTAAGCACCAAGAGACTTGAAAAACCCGCACTGGCAGCTAATTACCAATCCAAACATGCTCTGATTTTGACCAAACTTTGCAAGCATGTGGGGGGGAACCACCCCCATATGCTTGCAAAGTTTGGTCCCCATCGGAGCATGTTTGGGTACGATGGTATGGGGAAGGCCCGGATTTTCCATGGCGTCTTAAGCACCAAGAGATTTGAAAAATCCGGACTGGGCGCTAATTACCAATCCAAACATGCTTTGATTGTGACCAAACTTTGCAAGCATGTGGGGGGGACCCACCCCCACATGCTTGCAAAGTTTGGTCCCCATCGGAGCATGTTTGGGTACGATGGTATGGGGAAGGCCTGGATTTTCCATGGCCTCTTAAGCACCAAGAGACTTCAAAAACCCGCACTGGGCGCTAATTACCAATCCAAACATGCTCTGATTGTGACCAAACTTTGCAAGAATGTGGGGGTGGGTGCCCCCCCCATGCTTGCAAACTTTGGTCCCTATCGGAGCATGTTTGGGTATGATGGTATGGGAAAGGCCCGGATTCTCCATGGCCTCTTAAGCACCAAGAGACTTGAAAAACCCGCACTGGGCGCTAATTACCAATCCAAACATGCTTTGATTGTGACCAAACTTTGCAAGCATGTGGGGGGACCCACCCCCACATGCTTGCAAAGTTTGGTCCCCATCGGAGCATGTTTGGGTACGATGGTATGGGGAAGGCCCGGATTTTCCATGGCCTCTTAAGCACCAAGAGACTTCAAAAACCCGCATTAGGCGCTAATTACCAATCCAAACATGCTCTGATTGTGACCAGACTTTGCAAGCATGTGGGGGGGACCCACCCCCCCATTCTTGCAAAGTTTGGTCCCTACCGGAGCATGTTTGGGTACGATGGTATGGGGAAGGCCCGGATTTTCCATGGCCTCTTAAGCACCAAGAGACTTGAAAAACCCGCACTGGCAGCTAATTACCAATCCAAACATGCTCTGATTGTGACCAAACTTTGCAAGCATGTGGGGGGGACCCACCCCCATATGCTTGCAAAGTTTGGTCCCCATCGGAGCATGTTTGGGTACGATGGTATGGGGAAGGCCCGGATTTTCCATGGCCTCTTAAGCACCAAGAGACTTCAAAAACCCGCACTGGGCGCTAATTACCAATCCAAACATGCTTTGATTGTGACCAAACTTTGCAAGCATGGGGGGGGGACCCACCCCCAGATGCTTGCAAAGTTTGGTCCCCATCGGAGCATGTTTGGGTACGATGGTATGGGGAAGGCCCGGATTTTCCATGGCCTCTTAAGCACCAAGAGACTTCAAAAACCCGCACTGGGCGCTAATTACCAATCCAAACATGCTTTGATTGTGACCAAACTTTGCAAGCATGTGGGGGTGGGTTCCCCCCCCATGCTTGCAAACTTTGGTCCCTATCGGAGCATGTTTGGGTACGATGGTATGGGGAAGGCCCGGATTTTCCATGGCCTCTTAAGCACCAAGAGACTTGAAAAACCCGCACTGGGCGCTAATTACCAATCCAAACATGCTCTGATTGTGACCAAACTGTGCAAGCATGTGGGGGGGACCCCCTCCCACATGCTTGCAAAGTTTGGTCCCCATCGGCGTAGCATGTTTTGGTACGATGGTATGGGGAAGGCCCGGATTTTCCATGGCCTCTTAAGCACCAAGAGACTTCAAAAATACGGACTGGGCGCTAATTACGAATCCAAACATGCTCTGATTGTGACCAAACTTTGCAAGCATGTGGGGGGGACCCACCCCCACATGCTTGCAAAGTTTGGTCCCCATCGGAGCATGTTTGGGTACGATGGTATGGGGAAGGCCCGGATTTTCCATGGCCTCTTAAGCACCAAGAGACTTCAAAAACCCGCATTGGGCGCTAATTATCAATCCAAACATGCTCTGATTGTGACCAAACTTTGCAAGCATGTGGGGGGAACCCACCCCCCCATTCTTGCAAAGTTTGGTCCCCTACTGGAGCATGTTTGGGTACGATGGTATGGGGAAGGCCCGGATTTTCCATGGCCTCTTAAGCACCAAGAGACTTGAAAAACCCGCACTGGGCACTAATTACGAATCCAAACATGCTCTGATTGTGACCAAACTTTGCAAGCATGTGGGGGGGACCCACCCCCATATGCTTGCAAAGTTTGGTCCCCATCGGAGCATGTTTGGGTACGATGGTATGGGGAAGGCCCGGATTTTCCATGGCGTCTTAAGCACCAAGAGACTTGAAAAATCCGGACTGGGCGCTAATTACCAATCCAAACATGCTTTGATTATGACCAAACTTTGCAAGCATGTGGGGGGGACCCACCCCCACATGCTTGCAAAGTTTGGTCCCCATCGGAGCATGTTTGGGTACGATGGTATGGGGAAGGCCTGGATTTTCCATGGCCTCTTAAGCACCAAGAGACTTCAAAAACCCGCACTGGGCGCTAATTACCAATCCAAACATGCTCTGATTGTGACCAAACTTTGCAAGCATGTGGGGGTGGGTGCCCCCCCCATGCTTGCAAACTTTCGTCCCTATCGGAGCATGTTTGGGTATGATGCTATGGGAAAGGCCCGGATTCTCCATGGCCTCTTAAGCACCAAGAGACTTGAAAAATCCGGACTGGGCGCTAATTACCAATTCAAATATGCTCTGATTGTGACCAAACTTTGCAAGCATGTGGGGGGGGCCCACCCCCACATGCTTGCAAAGTTTGGTCCCCATCGGAGCATGTTTGGGTACGATGGTATGGGGAAGGCCCGGATTTTCCATGGCCTCTTAAGCACCAAGAGACTTCAAAAACCCGCATTAGGCGCTAATTACCAATCCAAACATGCTCTGATTGTGACCAAACTTTGCAAGCATGTGGGGGGGACCCACCCCCCCATTCTTGCAAAGTTTGGTCCCTACCGGAGCATGTTTGGGTACGATGGTATGGGGAAGGCCCGGATTTTCCATGGCCTCTTAAGCACCAAGAGACTTCAAAAACCCGCATTGGCAACTAATTACCAATCCAAACATGCTCTGATTGTGACCAAACTTTGCAAGCATGTGGGGGGGACCCACCCCCATATGCTTGCAAAGTTTGGTCCCCATCAGAGCATGTTTGGGTACGATGGTATGGGGAAGGCCCGGATTTTCCATGGCCTCTTAAGCACCAAGAGACTTGAAAAATCCGGACTGGGCGCTAATTACCAATCCAAACATGCTCTGATTGTGATCAAACTTTGCAAGCATGTGGGGGGGACCCACCCCCACATGCTTGCAATGTTTGGTCCCCATCGGCCATCGGAGCATGTTTGGGTACGATGGTATGGGGAAGGCCCGGATTTTCCATGGCCTCTTAAGCACCAAGAGACTTCAAAAACCCGCACTGGGCGCTAATTAGCAATCCAAACATGCTTTGATTGTGACCAAACTTTGCAAGCATGTGGGGGTGGGTGCCCTCCCCATGATTGCAAAGTTTGGTTCCTATCGGAGCATGTTTGGGTACGATGGTATGGGGAAGGCCCGGATTTTCCATGGCCTCTTAAGCACCAAGAGACTTGAAAAACCCGCACTGGCAGCTAATTACCAATCCAAACATGCTCTGATTGTGACCAAACTTTGCAAGCATGTGGGGGGGACCCCCTCCCACATGCTTGCAAAGTTTGGTCCCCATCGGCGAAGCATGTTTGGGTACGATGGTATGGGGAAAGCCCGGATTTTCCATGGCCTCTTAAGCACCGAGAGACTTCAAAAATCCGGACTGGGCGCTAATTACGAATCCAAACATGCTCTGATTGTGACCAAACTTTGCAAGCATGTGGGGGGGACCCACCCCCACATGCTTGCAAAGTTTGATCCCCATCGGAGCATGTTTGGGTACGATGGTATGGGGAAGGCCCGGATTTTCCATGGCCTCTTAAGCACCAAGAGACTTCAAAAACCCGCATTGGGCGCTAATTATCAATCCAAACATGCTCTGATTGTGACCAAACTTTGCAAGCATGTGGGGGGAACACACCCCCCCATTCTTGCAAAGTTTGGTCCCCTACTGGAGCATGTTTGGGTACGATGGTATGGGGAAGGCCCGGATTTTCCATGGCCTCTTAAGCACCAAGAGACTTGAAAAACCCGCACTGGGCACTAATTACGAATCCAAACATGCTCTGATTGTGACCAAACTTTGCAAGCATGTGGGGGGGACCCACCCCCATATGCTTGCAAAGTTTGGTCCCCATCGGAGCATGTTTGGGTACGATGGTATGGGGAAGGCCCGGATTTTCCATGGCGTCTTAAGCACCAAGAGACTTGAAAAATCCGGACTGGGCGCTAATTACCAATCCAAACATGCTTTGATTGTGACCAAACTTTGCAAGCATGTGGGGGGGACCCACCCCCACATGCTTGCAAAGTTTGGTCCCCATCGGAGCATGTTTGGGTACGATGGTATGGGGAAGGCCCGGATTTTCCATGGCCTCTTAAGCACTAAGAGACTTCAAAAACCCGCACTGGGCGCTAATTACCAATCCAAACATGCTCTGATTGTGACCAAACTTTGCAAGCATGTGGGGGTGGGTGCCCCCCCCATGCTTGCAAACTTTGGTCCCTATCGGAGCATGTTTGGGTATGATGGTATGGGAAAGGCCCGGATTCTCCATGGCCTCTTAAGCACCAAGAGACTTGAAAAACCCGCACTGGGCGCTAATTACCAATCCAAACATGCTCTGATTGTGACCAAACTTTGCAAGCATGTGGGGGGACCCACCCCCACATGCTTGCAAAGTTTGGTCCCCATCGGAGCATGTTTGGGTACGATGGTATGGGGAAGGCCTGGATTTTCCATGGCCTCTTAAGCACCAAGAGACTTCAAAAACCCGCACTGGGCGCTAATTACCAATCCAAACATGCTCTGATTGTGACCAAACTTTGCAAGCATGTGGGGGTGGGTGCCCCCCCCATGCTTGCAAACTTTCGTCCCTATCGGAGCATGTTTGGGTATGATGCTATGGGAAAGGCCCGGATTCTCCATGGCCTCTTAAGCACCAAGAGACTTGAAAAATCCGGACTGGGCGCTAATTACCAATTCAAATATGCTCTGATTGTGACCAAACTTTGCAAGCATGTGGGGGGGGCCCACCCCCACATGCTTGCAAAGTTTGGTCCCCATCGGAGCATGTTTGGGTACGATGGTATGGGGAAGGCCCGGATTTTCCATGGCCTCTTAAGCACCAAGAGACTTCAAAAACCCGCATTAGGCGCTAATTACCAATCCAAACATGCTCTGATTGTGACCAAACTTTGCAAGCATGTGGGGGGGACCCACCCCCCCATTCTTGCAAAGTTTGGTCCCTACCGGAGCATGTTTGGGTACGATGGTATGGGGAAGGCCCGGATTTTCCATGGCCTCTTAAGCACCAAGAGACTTCAAAAACCCGCATTGGCAACTAATTACCAATCCAAACATGCTCTGATTGTGACCAAACTTTGCAAGCATGTGGGGGGGACCCACCCCCATATGCTTGCAAAGTTTGGTCCCCATCAGAGCATGTTTGGGTACGATGGTATGGGGAAGGCCCGGATTTTCCATGGCCTCTTAAGCACCAAGAGACTTGAAAAATCCGGACTGGGCGCTAATTACCAATCCAAACATGCTCTGATTGTGATCAAACTTTGCAAGCATGTGGGGGGGACCCACCCCCACATGCTTGCAATGTTTGGTCCCCATCGGCCATCGGAGCATGTTTGGGTACGATGGTATGGGGAAGGCCCGGATTTTCCATGGCCTCTTAAGCACCAAGAGACTTCAAAAACCCGCACTGGGCGCTAATTAGCAATCCAAACATGCTTTGATTGTGACCAAACTTTGCAAGCATGTGGGGGTGGGTGCCCTCCCCATGATTGCAAAGTTTGGTTCCTATCGGAGCATGTTTGGGTACGATGGTATGGGGAAGGCCCGGATTTTCCATGGCCTCTTAAGCACCAAGAGACTTGAAAAACCCGCACTGGCAGCTAATTACCAATCCAAACATGCTCTGATTGTGACCAAACTTTGCAAGCATGTGGGGGGGACCCCCTCCCACATGCTTGCAAAGTTTGGTCCCCATCGGCGAAGCATGTTTGGGTACGATGGTATGGGGAAAGCCCGGATTTTCCATGGCCTCTTAAGCACCGAGAGACTTCAAAAATCCGGACTGGGCGCTAATTACGAATCCAAACATGCTCTGATTGTGACCAAACTTTGCAAGCATGTGGGGGGGACCCACCCCCACATGCTTGCAAAGTTTGATCCCCATCGGAGCATGTTTGGGTACGATGGTATGGGGAAGGCCCGGATTTTCCATGGCCTCTTAAGCACCAAGAGACTTCAAAAACCCGCATTGGGCGCTAATTATCAATCCAAACATGCTCTGATTGTGACCAAACTTTGCAAGCATGTGGGGGGAACACACCCCCCCATTCTTGCAAAGTTTGGTCCCCTACTGGAGCATGTTTGGGTACGATGGTATGGGGAAGGCCCGGATTTTCCATGGCCTCTTAAGCACCAAGAGACTTGAAAAACCCGCACTGGGCACTAATTACGAATCCAAACATGCTCTGATTGTGACCAAACTTTGCAAGCATGTGGGGGGGACCCACCCCCATATGCTTGCAAAGTTTGGTCCCCATCGGAGCATGTTTGGGTACGATGGTATGGGGAAGGCCCGGATTTTCCATGGCGTCTTAAGCACCAAGAGACTTGAAAAATCCGGACTGGGCGCTAATTACCAATCCAAACATGCTTTGATTGTGACCAAACTTTGCAAGCATGTGGGGGGGACCCACCCCCACATGCTTGCAAAGTTTGGTCCCCATCGGAGCATGTTTGGGTACGATGGTATGGGGAAGGCCCGGATTTTCCATGGCCTCTTAAGCACTAAGAGACTTCAAAAACCCGCACTGGGCGCTAATTACCAATCCAAACATGCTCTGATTGTGACCAAACTTTGCAAGCATGTGGGGGTGGGTGCCCCCCCCATGCTTGCAAACTTTGGTCCCTATCGGAGCATGTTTGGGTATGATGGTATGGGAAAGGCCCGGATTCTCCATGGCCTCTTAAGCACCAAGAGACTTGAAAAACCCGCACTGGGCGCTAATTACCAATCCAAACATGCTCTGATTGTGACCAAACTTTGCAAGCATGTGGGGGGACCCACCCCCACATGCTTGCAAAGTTTGGTCTCCATCGGAGCATGTTTGGGTACGATGGTATGGGGAAGGCCCGGATTTTCCATGGCCTCTTAAGCACCAAGAGACTTCAAAAACCCGCATTAGGCGCTAATTACCAATCCAAACATGCTCTGATTGTGACCAAACTTTGCAAGCATGTGGGGGGGACCCACCCCCCCATTCTTGCAAAGTTTGGTCCCTACCGGAGCATGTTTGGGTACGATGGTATGGGGAAGGCCTGGATTTTCCATGGCCTCTTAAGCACCAAGAGACTTGAAAAACCCGCACTGGCAGCTAATTACCAATCCAAACATGCTCTGATTGTGACCAAACTTTGCAAGCATGTGGGGGGGATCCACCCCCATATGCTTGCAAAGTTTGGTCCCCATCGGAGCATGTTTGGGTACGATGGTATGGGGAAGGCCCGGATTTTCCATGGCCTCTTAAGCACCAAGAGACTTGAAAAATCCGGAGTGGGCGCTAATTACCAATCCAAACATGCTTTGATTGTGACCAAACTTTGCAAGCATGGGGGGGGACCCACCCCCACATGCTTGCAAAGTTTGGTCCCCATCGGAGCATGTTTGGGTACGATGGTATGGGGAAGGCCCGGATTTTCCATGGCCTCTTAAGCACCAAGAGACTTCAAAAACCCGCACTGGGCGCTAATTACCAATCTAAACATGCCTTGATTGTGACCAAACTTTGCAAGCATGTGAGGGTGGGTGCCCCCCCCATGCTTGCAAACTTTGGTCCCTATCGGAGCATGTTTGGGTACGATGGTATGGGGAAGGCCCGGATTTTCCATGGCCTCTTAAGCACCAAGAGACTTGAAAAACCCGCACTGGGCGCTAATTACCAATCCAAACATGCTCTGATTGTGACCAAACTTTGCAAGCATGTGGGGGGGACCCCCTCCCACATGCTTGCAAAGTTTGGTCCCCATCGGCGTAGCATGTTTGGGTACGATGGTATGGGGAAGGCCCGGATTTTCCATGGCCTCTTAAGCACCAAGAGACTTCAAAAATACGGACTGGGCGCTAATTACGAATCCAAACATGCTCTGATTGTGACCAAACTTTGCAAGCATGTGGGGGGGACCCACCCCCACATGCTTGCAAAGTTTGGTCCCCATCGGAGCATGTTTGGGTACGATGGTATGGGGAAGGCCCGGATTTTCCATGGCCTCTTAAGCACCAAGAGACTTCAAAAACCCGCATTGGGCGTTAATTATCAATCCAAACATGCTCTGATTGTGACCAAACTTTGCAAGCATGTGGGGGGGACCCACCCCCCCATTCTTGCAAAGTTTGGTCCCCTACTGGAGCATGTTTGGGTACGATGGTATGGGGAAGGCCCGGATTTTCCATGGCCTCTTAAGCACCAAGAGACTTGAAAAACCCGCACTGGGCACTAATTACGAATCCAAACATGCTCTGATTGTGACCAAACTTTGCAAGCATGTGGGGGGGACCCACCCCCATATTCTTGCAAAGTTTGGTCCCCATCGGAGCATGTTTGGGTACGATGGTATGGGGAAGGCCCGGATTTTCCATGGCCTCTTAAGCACCAAGAGACTTGAAAAATCCGGACTGGGCGCTAATTACCAATCCAAACATGCTTTAATTGTGACCAAACTTTGCAAGCATGTGGGGGGGACCCACCCCCACATGCTTGCAAAGTTTGGTCCCCAATTACCAATCCAAACATGCTCTTATTGTGACCAAACTTTGCAAGCATGTGGGGGGACCCACCCCCACATGCTTGCAAAGTTTGGTCCCCATCGGAGCATGTTTGGGTACGATGGTATGGGGAAGGCCCGGATTTTCCATGGCCTCTTAAGCACCAAGAGACTTGAAAAATCCGGACTGGGCGCTAATTACCAATCCAAACATGCTCTGATTATGACCAAACTTTGCAAGCATGTGGGGGGGGCCCACCCCCACATACTTGCAAAGTTTGGTCCCCATCGGAGCATGTTTGGGTACGATGGTATGGGGAAGGCCCGGATTTTTCATGGCCTCTTAAGCACCAAGAGACTTCAAAAACCCGCACTAGGCGCTAATTACCAATCCAAACATGCTCTGATTGTGACCAAACTTTGCAAGCATGTGGGGGGGACCCACCCCCCCATTCTTGCAAAGTTTGGTCCCTACCGGAGCATGTTTGGGTACGATGGTATGGGGAAGGCCCGGATTTTCCATGGCCTCTTAAGCACCAAGAGACTTGAAAAATCCGGACTGGGCGCTAATTACCAATCCAAACATGCTCTGATTGTGACCAAACTTTTCAAGCATGTGGGGGGGACCCACATGCTTGCAAAGTTTGGTCCCCATCGGAGCATGTTTGGGTACGATGGTATGGGGAAGGCCCGGATTTTCCATGGCCTCTTAAGCACCAAGAGACTTGAAAAACCCGCACTGGGCGCTAATTACCAATCCAAACATGCTCTGATTGTGACCAAACTTTGCAAGCATGTGGGGGGGACCCACCCCCACATGCTTGCAAAGTTTGGTCCCCATCGGCGGAGCATGTTTGGGTACGATGGTATGGGGAAGGCCCGGATTTTCCATGGCCTCTTAAGCACCAAGAGACTTCAAAAACCCGCACTGGGCGCTAATTACCAATCCAAACATGCTCTGATTGTGACCAAACTTTGCAAGCATGTGGGGGGGACCCACCCCCACATGCTTGCAAAGTTTGGTCCCCATCGGAGCATGTTTGGGTACGATGGTATGGGGAAGGCCCGGATTTTCCATGGCCTCTTAAGCACCAAGAGACTTCAAAAACCCGCATTGGGCGCTAATTATCAATCCAAACATGCTCTGATTGTGACCAAACTTTGCAAGCATGTGGGGGGGACCCACCCCCCCATTCTTGCAAAGTTTGGTCCCCTACTGGAGCATGTTTGGGTACGATGGTATGGGGAAGGCCCGGATTTTCCATGGCCTCTTAAGCACCAAGAGACTTCAAAAACCCGCACTGGGCGCTAATTAGCAATCCAAACATGCTTTTATTGTGACCAAACTTTGCAAGCATGTGGGGGAGGGTGCCCCCCCCATGCTTGCAAAGTTTGGTCCCTATCGGAGCATGTTTGGGTACGATGGTATGGGGAAGGCCCGGATTTTCCATGGCCTCTTAAGCACCAAGAGACTTGAAAAACCCGCACTGGGCGCTAATTACCAATCCAAACATGCTCTGATTGTGACCAAACTTTGTAAGCATGTTGGGGGGACCCCCTCGCACATGCTTGCAAAGTTTGGTCCCCATCGGCGGAGCATGTTTGGGTACGATGGTATGGGGAAGGCCCGGATTTTCCATGGCCTCTTAAGCACCAAGAGACTTGAAAAACCCGCATTGGGCGCTAATTATCAATCCAAACATGCTCTGATTGTGACCAAACTTTGCAAGCATGTGGGGGGGACACCCCCCCCCATTCTTGCAAAGTTTGGTCCCCTACTGGAGCATGTTTGGGTACGATGGTATGGGGAAGGCCCGGATTTTCCATGGCCTCTTAAGCACCAAGAGACTTGAAAAACCCGCACTGGGCACTAATTACCAATCCAAACATGCTTTGATTGTGACCAAACTTTGCAAGCATGTGGGGGGGACCCACCCCCATATGCTTGCAAAGTTTGGTCCCCATCGGAGCATGTTTGGGTACGATGGTATGGGGAAGGCCCGGATTTTCCATGGCCTCTTAAGCACCAAGAGACTTGAAAAATCCGGACTGGGCGCTAATTACCAATCCAAACATGCTTTGATTGTGACCAAACTTTGCAAGCATGGGGGGGGGGACCCACCCCCACATGCTTGCAAAGTTTGGTCCCCATCGGAGCATGTTTGGGTACGATGGTATGGGGAAGGCCCGGATTTTCCATGGCCTCTTAAGCACCAAGAGACTTCAAAAACCCGCACTGGGCGCTAATTACCAATCCAAACATGCTTTGATTGTGACCAGACTTTGCAAGCATGTGGGGTTGGGTGCCCCCCCCCCATGCTTGCAAAGTTTGGTCCCTATCAGAGCATGTTTGGGTACGATGGTATGGCGAAGGCCCGGATTTTCCATGGCCTCTTAAGCACCAAGAGACTTCAAAAACCCGCATTGGGCGCTAATTATCAATCCAAACATGCTCTGATTGTGACCAAACTTTGCAAGCATGTGGGGGGGACACACCCCCCCATTCTTGCAAAGTTTGGTCCCCTACTGGAGCATGTTTGGGTACGATGGTATGGGGAAGGCCCGGATTTTCCATGGCCTCTTAAGCACCAAGAGACTTGAAAAACCCGCACTGGGCACTAATTACGAATCCAAACATGCTCTGATTGTGACCAAACTTTGCAATTATGTGGGGGGGACCCACCCCCATATTCTTGCAAAGTTTGGTCCCCATCGGAGCATGTTTGGGTACGATGGTATGGGGAAGGCCCGGATTTTCCATGGCCTCTTAAGCACGAAGAGACTTGAAAAATCCGGACTGGGCGCTAATTACCAATCCAAACATGCTTTGATTGTGACCAAACTTTGCAAGCATGTGGGGGGGGACCCACCCCCATATGCTTGCAAAGTTTGGTCCCCATCAGAGCATGTTTGGGTACGATGGTATGGGGAAGGCCCGGATTTTCCATGGCCTCTTAAGCACCAAGAGACTTGAAAAACCCGCACTGGCAGCTAATTACCAATCTAAACATGCTCTGATTGTGACCAAACTTTGCAAGCATGTGGGGGGGACCCACCCCCATATGCTTGCAAAGTTTGGTCCCCATCGGAGCATGTTTGGGTACGATGGTATGGGGAAGGCCCGGATTTTCCATGGCCTCTTAAGCACCAAGAGACTTGAAAAATCCGGAGTGGGCGCTAATTACCAATCCAAACATGCTTTGATTGTGACCAAACTTTGCAAGCATGGGGGGGGGACCCACCCCCACATGCTTGCAAAGTTTGGTCCCCATCGGAGCATGTTTGGGTACGATGGTATGGGGAAGGCCCGGATTTTCCATGGCCTCTTAAGCACCAAGAGACTTCAAAAACCCGCACTGGGCGCTAATTACCAATCTAAACATGCCTTGATTGTGACCAAACTTTGCAAGCATGTGAGGGTGGGTGCCCCCCCCATGCTTGCAAACTTTGGTCCCTATCGGAGCATGTTTGGGTACGATGGTATGGGGAAGGCCCGGATTTTCCATGGCCTCTTAAGCACCAAGAGACTTGAAAAACCCGCACTGGGCGCTAATTACCAATCCAAACATGCTCTGATTGTGACCAAACTTTGCAAGCATGTGGGGGGGACCCCCTCCCACATGCTTGCAAAGTTTGGTCCCCATCGGCGTAGCATGTTTGGGTACGATGGTATGGGGAAGGCCCGGATTTTCCATGGCCTCTTAAGCACCAAGAGACTTCAAAAATACGGACTGGGCGCTAATTACGAATCCAAACATGCTCTGATTGTGACCAAACTTTGCAAGCATGTGGGGGGGACCCACCCCCACATGCTTGCAAAGTTTGGTCCCCATCGGAGCATGTTTGGGTACGATGGTATGGGGAAGGCCCGGATTTTCCATGGCCTCTTAAGCACCAAGAGACTTCAAAAACCCGCATTGGGCGCTAATTATCAATCCAAACATGCTCTGATTGTGACCAAACTTTGCAAGCATGTGGGGGGGACCCACCCCCCCATTCTTGCAAAGTTTGGTCCCCTACTGGAGCATGTTTGGGTACGATGGTATGGGGAAGGCCCGGATTTTCCATGGCCTCTTAAGCACCAAGAGACTTGAAAAACCCGCACTGGGCACTAATTACGAATCCAAACATGCTCTGATTGTGACCAAACTTTGCAAGCATGTGGGGGGGACCCACCCCCATATTCTTGCAAAGTTTGGTCCCCATCGGAGCATGTTTGGGTACGATGGTATGGGGAAGGCCCGGATTTTCCATGGCCTCTTAAGCACCAAGAGACTTGAAAAATCCGGACTGGGCGCTAATTACCAATCCAAACATGCTTTAATTGTGACCAAACTTTGCAAGCATGTGGGGGGGACCCACCCCCACATGCTTGCAAAGTTTGGTCCCCAATTACCAATCCAAACATGCTCTTATTGTGACCAAACTTTGCAAGCATGTGGGGGGACCCACCCCCACATGCTTGCAAAGTTTGGTCCCCATCGGAGCATGTTTGGGTACGATGGTATGGGGAAGGCCCGGATTTTCCATGGCCTCTTAAGCACCAAGAGACTTGAAAAATCCGGACTGGGCGCTAATTACCAATCCAAACATGCTCTGATTATGACCAAACTTTGCAAGCATGTGGGGGGGGCCCACCCCCACATACTTGCAAAGTTTGGTCCCCATCGGAGCATGTTTGGGTACGATGGTATGGGGAAGGCCCGGATTTTTCATGGCCTCTTAAGCACCAAGAGACTTCAAAAACCCGCACTAGGCGCTAATTACCAATCCAAACATGCTCTGATTGTGACCAAACTTTGCAAGCATGTGGGGGGGACCCACCCCCCCATTCTTGCAAAGTTTGGTCCCTACCGGAGCATGTTTGGGTACGATGGTATGGGGAAGGCCCGGATTTTCCATGGCCTCTTAAGCACCAAGAGACTTGAAAAATCCGGACTGGGCGCTAATTACCAATCCAAACATGCTCTGATTGTGACCAAGCTTTTCAAGCATGTGGGGGGGACCCACATGCTTGCAAAGTTTGGTCCCCATCGGAGCATGTTTGGGTACGATGGTATGGGGAAGGCCCGGATTTTCCATGGCCTCTTAAGCACCAAGAGACTTGAAAAACCCGCACTGGACGCTAATTACCAATCCAAACATGCTCTGATTGTGACCAAACTTTGCAAGCATGTGGGGGGGACCCACCCCCACATGCTTGAAAGGTTTGGTCCCCATCGGCGGAGCATGTTTGGGTACGATGGTATGGGGAAGGCCCGGATTTTCCATGGCCTCTTAAGCACCAAGAGACTTCAAAAACCCGCACTGGGCGCTAATTACCAATCCAAACATGCTCTGATTGTGACCAAACTTTGCAAGCATGTGGGGGGGACCCACCCACACATGCTTGCAAAGTTTGGTCCCCATCGGAGCATGTTTGGGTACGATGGTATGGGGAAGGCCCGGATTTTCCATGGCCTCTTAAGCACCAAGAGACTTCAAAAACCCGCATTGGGCGCTAATTATCAATCCAAACATGCTCTGATTGTGACCAAACTTTGCAAGCATGTGGGGGGGACCCACCCCCCCATTCTTGCAAAGTTTGGTCCCCTACTGGAGCATGTTTGGGTACGATGGTATGGGGAAGGCCCGGATTTTCCATGGCCTCTTAAGCACCAAGAGACTTCAAAAACCCGCACTGGGCGCTAATTAACAATCCAAACATGCTTTTATTGTGACCAAACTTTGCAAGCATGTGGGGGAGGGTGCCCCCCCCATGCTTGCAAAGTTTGGTCCCTATCGGAGCATGTTTGGGTACGATGGTATGGGGAAGGCCCGGATTTTCCATGGCCTCTTAAGCACCAAGAGACTTGAAAAACCCGCACTGGGCGCTAATTACCAATCCAAACATGCTCTGATTGTGACCAAACTTTGCAAGCATGTTGGGGGGACCCCCTCCCACATGCTTGCAAAGTTTGGTCCCCATCGGCGGAGCATGTTTGGGTACGATGGTATGGGTAAGGCCCGGATTTTCCATGGCCTCTTAAGCACCAAGAGACTTGAAAAATGCGGACTGGGCGCTAATTACGAATCCAAACATGCTCTGATTGTGACCAAACTTTGCAAGCATGTGGGGGGGACACACCCCCACATGCTTGCAAAGTTTGGTCCCCATCGGAGCATGTTTGGGTACGATGGTATGGGGAAGGCCCGGATTTTCCATGGCCTCTTAAGCACCAAGAGACTTCAAAAACCCGCATTGGGCGCTAATTATCAATCCAAACATGCTCTGATTGTGACCAAACTTTGCAAGCATGTGGGGGGGACCCACCCCCCCATTCTTGCAAAGTTTGGTCCCCTACTGGAGCATGTTTGGGTACGATGGTATGGGGAAGGCCCGGATTTTCCATGGCCTCTTAAGCACCAAGAGACTTGAAAAACCCGCACTGGGCACTAATTACGAATCCAAACATGCTCTGATTGTGACCAAACTTTGCAAGCATGTGGGGGGGACCCACCCCCATATGCTTGCAAAGTTTGGTCCCCATCGGAGCATGTTTGGGTACGATGGTATGGGGAAGGCCCGGATTTTCCATGGCGTCTTAAGCACCAAGAGACTTGAAGAATCCGGACTGGGCGCTAATTACCAATCCAAACATGCTTTGATTGTGACCAAACTTTGTAAGCATGTGGGGGGGACCCACCCCCACATGCTTGCAAAGTTTGGTCCCCATCGGAGCATGTTTGGGTACGATGGTATGGGGAAGGCCTGGATTTTCCATGGCCTCTTAAGCACCAAGAGACTTCAAAAACCCTCACTGGGCGCTAATTACCAATCCAAACATGCTCTGATTGTGACCAAACTTTGCAAGCATGTGGGGGTGGGTGCCCCCCCCATGCTTGCAAACTTTGGTCCCTATCGGAGCATGTTTGGGTACGATGGTATGGGAAAGGCCCGGATTTTCCATGGCCTCTTAAGCACCAAGAGACTTGAAAAACCCGCACTGGGCGCTAATTACCAATCCAAACATGCTCTGATTGTGACCAAACTTTGCAAGCATGTGGGGGGACCCACCCCCACATGCTTGCAAAGTTTGGTCCCCATCGGAGCATGTTTGGGTACGATGGTATGGGGAAGGCCCGGATTTTCCATGGCCTCTTAAGCACCAAGAGACTTCAAAAACCCGCATTAGGTGCTAATTACCAATCCAAACCTGCTCTGATTGTGACCAAACTTTTCAAGCATGTGGGGGAGACCCACCCCCATATGCTTGCAAAGTTTGGTCCCCATCGGAGCATGTTTGGGTACGATGGTATGGGGAAGGCCCGGATTTTCCATGGCCTCTTAAGCACCAAGAGACTTGAAAAATCCGGACTGGGCGCTAATTACCAATCCAAACATGCTTTGATTGTGACCAAACTTTGCAAGCATGGGGGGGGGACCCACCCCCACATGCTTGCAAAGTTTGGTCCCCATCGGAGCATGTTTGGGTACGATGGTATGGGGAAGGCCCGGATTTTCCATGGCCTCTTAAGCACCAAGAGACTTCAAAAATCCGCACTGGGCGCTAATTACCAATCCAAACATGCTTTGATTGTGACCAGACTTTGCAAGCATGTGGGGTTGGGTGCCCCCCCCCATGCTTGCAAAGTTTGGTCCCTATCAGAGCATGTTTGGGTACGATGGTATGGCGAAGGCCCGGATTTTCCATGGCCTCTTAAGCACCAAGAGACTTCAAAAACCCGCATTGGGCGCTAATTATCAATCCAAACATGCTCTGATTGTGACCAAACTTTGCAAGCATGTGGGGGGGACACACCCCCCCATTCTTGCAAAGTTTGGTCCCCTACTGGAGCATGTTTGGGTACGATGGTATGGGGAAGGCCCGGATTTTCCATGGCCTCTTAAGCACCAAGAGACTTGAAAAATCCGGACTGGGCGCTAATTACCAATCCAAACATGCTTTGATTGTGACCAAACTTTGTAAGCATGTGGGGGGGACCCACCCCCACATGCTTGCAAAGTTTGGTCCCCATCGGAGCATGTTTGGGTACGATGGTATGGGGAAGGCCTGGATTTTCCATGGCCTCTTAAGCACCAAGAGACTTCAAAAACCCTCACTGGGCGCTAATTACCAATCCAAACATGCTCTGATTGTGACCAAACTTTGCAAGCATGTGGGGGTGGGTGCCCCCCCCATGCTTGCAAACTTTGGTCCCTATCGGAGCATGTTTGGGTACGATGGTATGGGAAAGGCCCGGATTTTCCATGGCCTCTTAAGCACCAAGAGACTTGAAAAACCCGCACTGGGCGCTAATTACCAATCCAAACATGCTCTGATTGTGACCAAACTTTGCAAGCATGTGGGGGGACCCACCCCCACATGCTTGCAAAGTTTGGTCCCCATCGGAGCATGTTTGGGTACGATGGTATGGGGAAGGCCCGGATTTTCCATGGCCTCTTAAGCACCAAGAGACTTCAAAAACCCGCATTAGGTGCTAATTACCAATCCAAACCTGCTCTGATTGTGACCAAACTTTTCAAGCATGTGGGGGAGACCCACCCCCATATGCTTGCAAAGTTTGGTCCCCATCGGAGCATGTTTGGGTACGATGGTATGGGGAAGGCCCGGATTTTCCATGGCCTCTTAAGCACCAAGAGACTTGAAAAATCCGGACTGGGCGCTAATTACCAATCCAAACATGCTTTGATTGTGACCAAACTTTGCAAGCATGGGGGGGGGACCCACCCCCACATGCTTGCAAAGTTTGGTCCCCATCGGAGCATGTTTGGGTACGATGGTATGGGGAAGGCCCGGATTTTCCATGGCCTCTTAAGCACCAAGAGACTTCAAAAATCCGCACTGGGCGCTAATTACCAATCCAAACATGCTTTGATTGTGACCAGACTTTGCAAGCATGTGGGGTTGGGTGCCCCCCCCCATGCTTGCAAAGTTTGGTCCCTATCAGAGCATGTTTGGGTACGATGGTATGGCGAAGGCCCGGATTTTCCATGGCCTCTTAAGCACCAAGAGACTTCAAAAACCCGCATTGGGCGCTAATTATCAATCCAAACATGCTCTGATTGTGACCAAACTTTGCAAGCATGTGGGGGGGACACACCCCCCCATTCTTGCAAAGTTTGGTCCCCTACTGGAGCATGTTTGGGTACGATGGTATGGGGAAGGCCCGGATTTTCCATGGCCTCTTAAGCACCAAGAGACTTGAAAAACCCGCACTGGGCACTAATTACGAATCCAAACATGCTCTGATTGTGACCAAACTTTGCAATTATGTGGGGGGGACCCACCCCCATATTCTTGCAAAGTTTTCTCCCCATCGGAGCATGTTTGGGTACGATGGTATGGGGAAGGCCCGGATTTTCCATGGCCTCTTAAGCACGAAGAGACTTGAAAAATCCGGACTGGGCGCTAATTACCAATCCAAACATGCTTTGATTGTGACCAAACTTTGCAAGCATGTGGGGGGGGACCCACCCCCATATGCTTGCAAAGTTTGGTCCCCATCAGAGCATGTTTGGGTACGATGGTATGGGGAAGGCCCGGATTTTCCATGGCCTCTTAAGCACCAAGAGACTTGAAAAACCCGCACTGGCAGCTAATTACCAATCTAAACATGCTCTGATTGTGACCAAACTTTGCAAGCATGTGGGGGGGACCCACCCCCATATGCTTGCAAAGTTTGGTCCCCATCGGAGCATGTTTGGGTACGATGGTATGGGGAAGGCCCGGATTTTCCATGGCCTCTTAAGCACCAAGAGACTTGAAAAATCCGGAGTGGGCGCTAATTACCAATCCAAACATGCTTTGATTGTGACCAAACTTTGCAAGCATGGGGGGGGGACCCACCCCCACATGCTTGCAAAGTTTGGTCCCCATCGGAGCATGTTTGGGTACGATGGTATGGGGAAGGCCCGGATTTTCCATGGCCTCTTAAGCACCAAGAGACTTCAAAAACCCGCACTGGGCGCTAATTACCAATCCAAACATGCTTTGATTGTGACCAGACTTTGCAAGCATGTGGGGGTGGGTGCCCCCCCCCATGCTTGCAAAGTTTGGTCCCTATCGGAGCATGTTTGGGTACGATGGTATGGGGAAGGCCCGGATTTTCCATGGCCTCTTAAGCACCAAGAGACTTGAAAAACCCGCACTGGGCGCTAATTACCAATCCAAACATGCTCTGATTGTGACCAAACTTTGCAAGCATGTGGGGGGGAGCCCCTCCCACATGCTTGCAAAGTTTGGTCCACATCGGCGTAGCATGTTTGGGTACGATGGTATGGGGAAGGCCCGGATTTTCCATGGCCTCTTAAGCACCAAGAGACTTCAAAAATCCGGACTGGGCGCTAATTACGAATCCAAACATGCTCTGATTGTGACCAAACTTTGCAAGCATGTGGGGGGGACCTACCCCCACATGCTTGCAAAGTTTGGTCCCCATCGGAGCATGTTTGGGTACGATGGTATGGGGAATGCCCGGATTTTCCATGGCCTCTTAAGGACCAAGAGACTTGAAAAATCTGGACTGGGCGCTAATTACCAATCCAAACATGCTCTGGTTGTGACCAAACTTTGCAAGCATGTGGGGGGGACCCACCCCCACATTCTTGCAAAGTTTGGGCCCCATCGGAGCATGTTTGGGTACGATGGTATGGGGAAGGCCCGGATTTTCCATGGCCTCTTAAGCACCAAGAGACTTGAAAAATCCGGACTGGGCGCTAATTACCAATCCAAACATGCTCTGATTGTGACCAAACTTTGCAAGCACGTGTGGGGGGCCCACCCCCACATGCTTGCAAAGTTTGGTCCCCATCGGAGCATTTTTGGGTACGATGGTATGGGGAAGGCCCGGAATTTCCATGGCCTCTTAAGCACCAAGAGACTTGAAAAATCCGGATTGGGCGCTAATTACCAATCCAAACATGCTTTGATTGTGACCAAACTTTGAAAGCATGTGGGGGCGACCCACCCCCACATGCTTGCAAAGTTTGGTCCCCATCGGAGCATGTTTGGGTACGATGGTATGGGGAAGGCCCGGATTTTCCATGGCCTCTTAAGCACCAAGAGACTTGAAAAATCCGGACTGGGCGCTAATTACCAATCCAAACATGCTTTGATTGTGACCAAACTTTGCAAGCATGGGGGGGGGACCCACCCCCACATGCTTGCAAAGTTTGGTCCCCATCGGAGCATGTTTGGGTACGATGGTATGGGGAAGGCCCGGATTTTCCATGGCCTCTTAAGCACCAAGAGACTTCAAAAACCCGCACTGGGCGCTAATTACCAATCCAAACATGCTTTGATTGTGACCAGACTTTGCAAGCATGTGGGGTTGGGTGCCCCCCCCCATGCTTGCAAAGTTTGGTCCCTATCAGAGCATGTTTGGGTACGATGGTATGGCGAAGGCCCGGATTTTCCATGGCCTCTTAAGCACCAAGAGACTTCAAAAACCCGCATTGGGCGCTAATTATCAATCCAAACATGCTCTGATTGTGACCAAACTTTGCAAGCATGTGGGGGGGACACACCCCCCCATTCTTGCAAAGTTTGGTCCCCTACTGGAGCATGTTTGGGTACGATGGTATGGGGAAGGCCCGGATTTTCCATGGCCTCTTAAGCACCAAGAGACTTGAAAAACCCGCACTGGGCACTAATTACGAATCCAAACATGCTCTGATTGTGACCAAACTTTGCAATTATGTGGGGGGGACCCACCCCCATATTCTTGCAAAGTTTGGTCCCCATCGGAGCATGTTTGGGTACGATGGTATGGGGAAGGCCCGGATTTTCCATGGCCTCTTAAGCACGAAGAGACTTGAAAAATCCGGACTGGGCGCTAATTACCAATCCAAACATGCTTTGATTGTGACCAAACTTTGCAAGCATGTGGGGGGGGACCCACCCCCATATGCTTGCAAAGTTTGGTCCCCATCAGAGCATGTTTGGGTACGATGGTATGGGGAAGGCCCGGATTTTCCATGGCCTCTTAAGCACCAAGAGACTTGAAAAACCCGCACTGGCAGCTAATTACCAATCTAAACATGCTCTGATTGTGACCAAACTTTGCAAGCATGTGGGGGGGACCCACCCCCATATGCTTGCAAAGTTTGGTCCCCATCGGAGCATGTTTGGGTACGATGGTATGGGGAAGGCCCGGATTTTCCATGGCCTCTTAAGCACCAAGAGACTTGAAAAATCCGGAGTGGGCGCTAATTACCAATCCAAACATGCTTTGATTGTGACCAAACTTTGCAAGCATGGGGGGGGGACCCACCCCCACATGCTTGCAAAGTTTGGTCCCCATCGGAGCATGTTTGGGTACGATGGTATGGGGAAGGCCCGGATTTTCCATGGCCTCTTAAGCACCAAGAGACTTCAAAAACCCGCACTGGGCGCTAATTACCAATCTAAACATGCCTTGATTGTGACCAAACTTTGCAAGCATGTGAGGGTGGGTGCCCCCCCCATGCTTGCAAACTTTGGTCCCTATCGGAGCATGTTTGGGTACGATGGTATGGGGAAGGCCCGGATTTTCCATGGCCTCTTAAGCACCAAGAGACTTGAAAAACCCGCACTGGGCGCTAATTACCAATCCAAACATGCTCTGATTGTGACCAAACTTTGCAAGCATGTGGGGGGGACCCCCTCCCACATGCTTGCAAAGTTTGGTCCGCATCGGCGTAGCATGTTTGGGTACGATGGTATGGGGAAGGCCCGGATTTTCCATGGCCTCTTAAGCACCAAGAGACTTCAAAAATACGGACTGGGCGCTAATTACGAATCCAAACATGCTCTGATTGTGACCAAACTTTGCAAGCATGTGGGGGGGACCCACCCCCACATGCTTGCAAAGTTTGGTCCCCATCGGAGCATGTTTGGGTACGATGGTATGGGGAAGGCCCGGATTTTCCATGGCCTCTTAAGCACCAAGAGACTTCAAAAACCCGCATTGGGCGCTAATTATCAATCCAAACATGCTCTGATTGTGACCAAACTTTGCAAGCATGTGGGGGGGACCCACCCCCCCATTCTTGCAAAGTTTGGTCCCCTACTGGAGCATGTTTGGGTACGATGGTATGGGGAAGGCCCGGATTTTCCATGGCCTCTTAAGCAGCAAGAGACTTGAAAAACCCGCACTGGGCACTAATTACGAATCCAAACATGCTCTGATTGTGACCAAACTTTGCAAGCATGTGGGGGGGACCCACCCCCATATTCTTGCAAAGTTTGGTCCCCATCGGAGCATGTTTGGGTACGATGGTATGGGGAAGGCCCGGATTTTCCATGGCCTCTTAAGCACCAAGAGACTTGAAAAATCCGGACTGGGCGCTAATTACCAATCCAAACATGCTTTAATTGTGACCAAACTTTGCAAGCATGTGGGGGGGACCCACCCCCACATGCTTGCAAAGTTTGGTCCCCAATTACCAATCCAAACATGCTCTTATTGTGACCAAACTTTGCAAGCATGTGGGGGGACCCACCCCCACATGCTTGCAAAGTTTGGTCCCCATCGGAGCATGTTTGGGTACGATGGTATGGGGAAGGCCCGGATTTTCCATGGCCTCTTAAGCACCAAGAGACTTGAAAAATCCGGACTGGGCGCTAATTACCAATCCAAACATGCTCTGATTATGACCAAACTTTGCAAGCATGTGGGGGGGGCCCACCCCCACATACTTGCAAAGTTTGGTCCCCATCGGAGCATGTTTGGGTACGATGGTATGGGGAAGGCCCGGATTTTTCATGGCCTCTTAAGCACCAAGAGACTTCAAAAACCCGCACTAGGCGCTAATTACCAATCCAAACATGCTCTGATTGTGACCAAACTTTGCAAGCATGTGGGGGGGACCCACCCCCCCATTCTTGCAAAGTTTGGTCCCTACCGGAGCATGTTTGGGTACGATGGTATGGGGAAGGCCCGGATTTTCCATGGCCTCTTAAGCACCAAGAGACTTGAAAAATCCGGACTGGGCGCTAATTACCAATCCAAACATGCTCTGATTGTGACCAAACTTTTCAAGCATGTGGGGGGGACCCACATGCTTGCAAAGTTTGGTCCCCATCGGAGCATGTTTGGGTACGATGGTATGGGGAAGGCCCGGATTTTCCATGGCCTCTTAAGCACCAAGAGACTTGAAAAACCCGCACTGGACGCTAATTACCAATCCAAACATGCTCTGATTGTGACCAAACTTTGCAAGCATGTGGGGGGGACCCACCCCCACATGCTTGAAAGGTTTGGTCCCCATCGGCGGAGCATGTTTGGGTACGATGGTATGGGGAAGGCCCGGATTTTCCATGGCCTCTTAAGCACCAAGAGACTTCAAAAACCCGCACTGGGCGCTAATTACCAATCCAAACATGCTCTGATTGTGACCAAACTTTGCAAGCATGTGGGGGGGACCCACCCACACATGCTTGCAAAGTTTGGTCCCCATCGGAGCATGTTTGGGTACGATGGTATGGGGAAGGCCCGGATTTTCCATGGCCTCTTAAGCACCAAGAGACTTCAAAAACCCGCATTGGGCGCTAATTATCAATCCAAACATGCTCTGATTGTGACCAAACTTTGCAAGCATGTGGGGGGGACCCACCCCCCCATTCTTGCAAAGTTTGGTCCCCTACTGGAGCATGTTTGGGTACGATGGTATGGGGAAGGCCCGGATTTTCCATGGCCTCTTAAGCACCAAGAGACTTCAAAAACCCGCACTGGGCGCTAATTAGCAATCCAAACATGCTTTTATTGTGACCAAACTTTGCAAGCATGTGGGGGAGGGTGCCCCCCCCATGCTTGCAAAGTTTGGTCCCTATCGGAGCATGTTTGGGTACGATGGTATGGGGAAGGCCCGGATTTTCCATGGCCTCTTAAGCACCAAGAGACTTGAAAAACCCGCACTGGGCGCTAATTACCAATCCAAACATGCTCTGATTGTGACCAAACTTTGCAAGCATGTTGGGGGGACCCCCTCCCACATGCTTGCAAAGTTTGGTCCCCATCGGCGGAGCATGTTTGGGTACGATGGTATGGGTAAGGCCCGGATTTTCCATGGCCTCTTAAGCACCAAGAGACTTGAAAAATGCGGACTGGGCGCTAATTACGAATCCAAACATGCTCTGATTGTGACCAAACTTTGCAAGCATGTGGGGGGGACACACCCCCACATGCTTGCAAAGTTTGGTCCCCATCGGAGCATGTTTGGGTACGATGGTATGGGGAAGGCCCGGATTTTCCATGGCCTCTTAAGCACCAAGAGACTTCAAAAACCCGCATTGGGCGCTAATTATCAATCCAAACATGCTCTGATTGTGACCAAACTTTGCAAGCATGTGGGGGGGACCCACCCCCCCATTCTTGCAAAGTTTGGTCCCCTACTGGAGCATGTTTGGGTACGATGGTATGGGGAAGGCCCGGATTTTCCATGGCCTCTTAAGCACCAAGAGACTTGAAAAACCCGCACTGGGCACTAATTACGAATCCAAACATGCTCTGATTGTGACCAAACTTTGCAAGCATGTGGGGGGGACCCACCCCCATATGCTTGCAAAGTTTGGTCCCCATCGGAGCATGTTTGGGTACGATGGTATGGGGAAGGCCCGGATTTTCCATGGCGTCTTAAGCACCGAGACTTGAAAAATCCGGACTGGGCGCTAATTACCAATCCAAACATGCTTTGATTGTGACCAAACTTTGCAAGCATGTGGAGGGGACCCACCCCCACATGCTTGCAAAGTTTGGTCCCCATCGGAGCATGTTTGGGTACGATGGTATGGGGAAGGCCTGGATTTTCCATGGCCTCTTAAGCACCAAGAGACTTCAAAAACCCTCACTGGGCGCTAATTACCAATCCAAACATGCTCTGATTGTGACCAAACTTTGCAAGCATGTGGGGGTGGGTGCCCCCCCCATGCTTGCAAACTTTGGTCCCTATCGGAGCATGTTTGGGTACGATGGTATGGGAAAGGCCCGGATTTTCCATGGCCTCTTAAGCACCAAGAGACTTGAAAAACCCGCACTGGGCGCTAATTACCAATCCAAACATGCTCTGATTGTGACCAAACTTTGCAAGCATGTGGGGGGACCCACCCCCACATGCTTGCAAAGTTTGGTCCCCATCGGAGCATGTTTGGGTACGATGGTATGGGGAAGGCCCGGATTTTCCATGGCCTCTTAAGCACCAAGAGACTTCAAAAACCCGCATTAGGTGCTAATTACCAATCCAAACATGCTCTGATTGTGACCAAACTTTTCAAGCATGTGGGGGAGACCCACCCCCATATGCTTGCAAAGTTTGGTCCCCATCGGAGCATGTTTGGGTACGATGGTATGGGGAAGGCCCGGATTTTCCATGGCCTCTTAAGCACCAAGAGACTTGAAAAATCCGGACTGGGCGCTAATTACCAATCCAAACATGCTTTGATTGTGACCAAACTTTGCAAGCATGGGGGGGGGACCCACCCCCACATGCTTGCAAAGTTTGGTCCCCATCGGAGCATGTTTGGGTACGATGGTATGGGGAAGGCCCGGATTTTCCATGGCCTCTTAAGCACCAAGAGACTTCAAAAATCCGCACTGGGCGCTAATTACCAATCCAAACATGCTTTGATTGTGACCAGACTTTGCAAGCATGTGGGGTTGGGTGCCCCCCCCCATGCTTGCAAAGTTTGGTCCCTATCAGAGCATGTTTGGGTACGATGGTATGGCGAAGGCCCGGATTTTCCATGGCCTCTTAAGCACCAAGAGACTTCAAAAACCCGCATTGGGCGCTAATTATCAATCCAAACATGCTCTGATTGTGACCAAACTTTGCAAGCATGTGGGGGGGACACACCCCCCCATTCTTGCAAAGTTTGGTCCCCTACTGGAGCATGTTTGGGTACGATGGTATGGGGAAGGCCCGGATTTTCCATGGCCTCTTAAGCACCAAGAGACTTGAAAAACCCGCACTGGGCACTAATTACGAATCCAAACATGCTCTGATTGTGACCAAACTTTGCAATTATGTGGGGGGGACCCACCCCCATATTCTTGCAAAGTTTGCTCCCCATCGGAGCATGTTTGGGTACGATGGTATGGGGAAGGCCCGGATTTTCCATGGCCTCTTAAGCACGAAGAGACTTGAAAAATCCGGACTGGGCGCTAATTACCAATCCAAACATGCTTTGATTGTGACCAAACTTTGCAAGCATGTGGGGGGGGACCCACCCCCATATGCTTGCAAAGTTTGGTCCCCATCAGAGCATGTTTGGGTACGATGGTATGGGGAAGGCCCGGATTTTCCATGGCCTCTTAAGCACCAAGAGACTTGAAAAACCCGCACTGGCAGCTAATTACCAATCTAAACATGCTCTGATTGTGACCAAACTTTGCAAGCATGTGGGGGGGACCCACCCCCATATGCTTGCAAAGTTTGGTCCCCATCGGAGCATGTTTGGGTACGATGGTATGGGGAAGGCCCGGATTTTCCATGGCCTCTTAAGCACCAAGAGACTTGAAAAATCCGGAGTGGGCGCTAATTACCAATCCAAACATGCTTTGATTGTGACCAAACTTTGCAAGCATGGGGGGGGGACCCACCCCCACATGCTTGCAAAGTTTGGTCCCCATCGGAGCATGTTTGGGTACGATGGTATGGGGAAGGCCCGGATTTTCCATGGCCTCTTAAGCACCAAGAGACTTCAAAAACCCGCACTGGGCGCTAATTACCAATCCAAACATGCTTTGATTGTGACCAGACTTTGCAAGCATGTGGGGGTGGGTGCCCCCCCCCATGCTTGCAAAGTTTGGTCCCTATCGGAGCATGTTTGGGTACGATGGTATGGGGAAGGCCCGGATTTTCCATGGCCTCTTAAGCACCAAGAGACTTGAAAAACCCGCACTGGGCGCTAATTACCAATCCAAACATGCTCTGATTGTGACCAAACTTTGCAAGCATGTGGGGGGGAGCCCCTCCCACATGCTTGCAAAGTTTGGTCCACATCGGCGTAGCATGTTTGGGTACGATGGTATGGGGAAGGCCCGGATTTTCCATGGCCTCTTAAGCACCAAGAGACTTCAAAAATCCGGACTGGGCGCTAATTACGAATCCAAACATGCTCTGATTGTGACCAAACTTTGCAAGCATGTGGGGGGGACCTACCCCCACATGCTTGCAAAGTTTGGTCCCCATCGGAGCATGTTTGGGTACGATGGTATGGGGAATGCCCGGATTTTCCATGGCCTCTTAAGGACCAAGAGACTTGAAAAATCTGGACTGGGCGCTAATTACCAATCCAAACATGCTCTGGTTGTGACCAAACTTTGCAAGCATGTGGGGGGGACCCACCCCCATATTCTTGCAAAGTTTGGGCCCCATCGGAGCATGTTTGGGTACGATGGTATGGGGAAGGCCCGGATTTTCCATGGCCTCTTAAGCACCAAGAGACTTGAAAAATCCGGACTGGGCGCTAATTACCAATCCAAACATGCTCTGATTGTGACCAAACTTTGCAAGCACGTGTGGGGGGCCCACCCCCACATGCTTGCAAAGTTTGGTCCCCATCGGAGCATTTTTGGGTACGATGGTATGGGGAAGGCCCGGAATTTCCATGGCCTCTTAAGCACCAAGAGACTTGAAAAATCCGGATTGGGCGCTAATTACCAATCCAAACATGCTTTGATTGTGACCAAACTTTGAAAGCATGTGGGGGCGACCCACCCCCACATGCTTGCAAAGTTTGGTCCCCATCGGAGCATGTTTGGGTACGATGGTATGGGGAAGGCCCGGATTTTCCATGGCCTCTTAAGCACCAAGAGACTTCAAAAACCCGCACTGGGCGCTAATTACCAATCCAAACATGCTCTGATTGTGACCAAACTTTGCAAGCATGTGGGGGTGGGTGCCCCCCCCATGCTTGCAAACTTTGGTCCCTATCGGAGCATGTTTGGGTACGATGGTATGGGGAAGGCCCGGATTTTCCATGGCCTCTTAAGCACCAAGATGTTACCATATTATAGTAGTGATGTGTGTGAACACACTTAGGACCGCCGGGGCACTTTTTCCCTCACTAGGAGGTTTTTTCCCCCGTGCATTGTATATACGCCCATTATCTTCTAGGGCTTGTTATCCTTCATTTTTGGCACTCATAATACACTACTGTGTTGTGCTCAAGCTTCCTTATCTTCTTGAAGTTGTGTGTGCATTCCTGCAACCCTAATTCCAACAATTGGTATCAGAGCAGGCTTCCTTCTCCCGGGCAGCATCACCGGCACCTGCCGCTTCATCTCCTCCGATTGCAACGAGGTTTCACGAGCGTCTGCAGGTTAGTATATGCCCGTCTGCAGGTTCGTTTCAGAATTTTGATCTGAAGTCATTTCGCCCTCCGTTTTTGCATTCCAAGTACTGCGCAGGCAAAATCGTCCTACTGTGCAGATTTTCTGTCAAGATTAAAATCTGCAGGACAGGTGCCCATTCGTCTGTTTTGGGCTGTGCTGCATAGCACAGGTCGATTTTATACAGGTTTACCTCTTACAGACAGCATTTACATCTAGTAGTACAGTCATTGGCCATGGCTGACAACAATGATGTATTCCGCATGTTGGCTGCTGAGGATAAGTTGGATGGCACCAACTATCCATTGTGGGCATATATGATGCGACATGTATTGGTAGCAAAGGGGTTATGGAACATTGTGCAGGGTATTGATGCACGTCCTATTGTGGCTGGGAATGCTGCAAACACATCAGAAACAGGTACTGTAGATGATGGTGCAGGCACAAGTGCTGTAGCAGCTGTTCGAGAACCACCACTTTCAGCAGAGCAGATTCGTTGGGATGGTAGAGATGCGCAGGCTCATGCCTTGATTGCGCTGTCTGTCAAACGTACCATTATCCCACATATTCGCTCCTGCAGGACTTCTAAGGATGCTTGGGATGTACTTGCCACATTGTATCAGGCAAGAAATGAGGCTCGTGTTGCTTACCTCCGAAAACAGTTGGAGAATGAGCATATGAACGAAGGTGATTCTATGGATAGCTTTTTGACAAAGATCAAGGATTTCAAAGAGCAGCTCATTTCTGCAGATGAAATCCTGTCAGACAGTTCACTTGTGCAGACTGTTTTGAATGGTCTACCAGATTCTTATCAGGGTTTTGCTTCCACTCTTCGCTTGATGATGAAAGGCAATCCCAATGCCTTATCATTTGAGGAGTTAGTTTCTGTTTTGCTGCAAGAAGACCAGTCAAGGCAAAACAGGAATAATATGCGTGTCGCAGATCAAGCTTTCGTTGCCAGTCAGAGAAGCGGGAAAGGTAAAGCTGGCTTTTCTTCTAGTAAGCAGAAATCTGCAAATGCTGCGCAACCAAAGAAGGAAGACAAAGATGAGAAGAAGGGTGACAAACAGAAGACATTTTGCAAGTACTGTAAGGGAAATGATCATGTCATCAAAGCGTGTCCTAAGCTGGCTGCGAAAGAGGCTAAGAAGAAAGAGGCTGGTATGGCTGTTGCAGATGCCTCTCCTTCTAACAATGAATCTGCTAATGTTGTGCTAGATACAGAATGGGCATTCAATGCGCAGTGCAGTTATGACCCATCTTTGCATGACACATGTATGTCTGCAGTAGATTCAGATGTATGGTACTTTGACAGTGGTGCCACTAAGCATATCACCTCGCAGCGCAGTTTATTCACTTTCCTTGAGTCTGCTCCCACAGGGAATACTGTCACTTGTGCCAATAACTCCTCTTATCCCGTTAAAGGAGTTGGACAGATTGTGCTGAATGTTGCAAATGGCAACACCTTTACACTTTTTGATGCATTGTATGTGCCAGGGATCAAAAAGAATCTGCTGTCAGTCTCCGCATTTGCCAAAACAGGTTTGGTTGTAAAATTTGTGGATGACAGATATACTGTTCATGATCTCTCTTGTGGTGACATCATTGTAGCATCTGGTTCACTATGTCGAGGGCTGTATAAGCTCAATATGGATGGCAAATGTGTAGAGGATTCAGCATGTGCTATTATGGATACGCAGGCTATTTCAGATGCAAAACTGTGGCATGCACGTTTTGGTCATCTGAATTTTGCAAGTTTGCTGCGCCTGCAGAAATCTGAAATGGTGTCTTCTTTGCCTAAGCTTGAGGCACCTGTCAAGCATGTTTGTGAGGGCTGCATATTGGGTAAAATGCAGCGTGCTTCCTTTCCCAAAGATGGATCAGTGAGAGCTGAACGCAGATTGCAGCTTGTTCACAGTGATGTTTGTGGTCCCATGCAAACTCCATCATTTGGAAACTACCTTTACTTCGTGACTTTCATTGATGATTTTACCAGGCATGCATGGGTATATCCTTTGAAGGCAAAGTCCGAAGTGTTTTTGTGCTTCAAACAGTTTCTGGTTATGGCTGAAAATGTGTCAGAAAGTAAGATAGGCACCCTCCGTTCAGATCGAGGGGGGGAGTATATGTCTTCAGAATTTAATGCATTTCTGGCTGAGCGTGGGATAAAACACCAATGTACAGTGCCGTATACACCACAGCAAAATGGTGTGGCTGAGAGAAAAAACAGGTCTCTCATGGAAATGGCAAGATGTATGGTTAAGAGTCAAAGTCTACCACATGGTTTTTGGCTTGAGGCTGTAATGTGTGCCACTTATGTACTAAACAGGTGTCCCACCAAAGCATTACAGGTTGTCACTCCATATGAGGCTTGGCATGGCCGCAAGCCATCTGTTGGCCATTTACGTGTTTTTGGTTGCCTGGCATATGCATTAGTGCCTGTGCAACATCGCAGAAAATTGGATGACAAAGCTGTCAAATGTATTTTTGTTGGATATAGTGCTGAGAGCAAAGGCTATCGTTTGTATCATCCACAGACAAAGCGCATTTTGGTTAGCCGTGATGTTGTATTTGTGGAAGATGCAGTTCAGCCCTTGGTTTCATGTACTAAGGAGACAGATATCAGCTCACGTGATGTCTATGATACATTGTTGCCTCTTTTCAGTGGTGCACAGTCAAGTGCAATACCTCATGAGGCAGTTTTTCAGCCTATGCAGGTTTTAAATGATGGCACAGATCAGCCTATATCTGATGCAGATGTGCATGATGCACTTGAGGATGAGAGACAAGAGATTGAGGGCTCTAGGAATATGCCTAGATGGCTGGTGCAGACTTTGCGTGACAGCAAGTTGGATGCCCCTTTGTCTAGTCGCACTCGTTCTGGCTCTCATGGTGCCTCTTATGCGTCAGATTGTTATGCATTGGCTGTTTCTAGTATGTGCGATGAAAGTGAGCCTGTTTCATTTGATGAGGCACAAAGTTCAGAAAATTGGATGGCTGCTATGCAAGCAGAATACGATGCTATTATGAAGAATGGTACATGGTCTTTATGTGACTTGCCCCCTGGCAAGAAGGCCATTGGCACTAAGTGGGTATACAAATTGAAGCGTAAGCCTGATGGCACAGTGGATCGCCATAAGGCTAGGCTTGTTGCAAAAGGTTATGCTCAAGAGAAGGGCATTGATTTTTATGAGACTTTTGCTCCCACATGTCGTATGACCACTGTTCGTAGCATCTGTGCATTAGCAGCTCATAATGGTTGGAATGTACATCAGCTGGACATAAAGACTGCGTTCTTAAATGGAGATTTGCATGAGGAGGTGTATGTATCGCAGCCTCGTGGTTTTGTTCAAAGAGGGCAGGAAAACAAAGTGTGCAGGTTAAAAAAGGCTTTATATGGTTTAAAGCAAGCTCCACGAGCTTGGTATGAAAAAATACATGCATATTTGACTGCACATGGGTTTCAGAATAGTCCAACAGAAAGCACTTTGTATGTTAAACGTGTGGATGGTGTACATCTAATCATTGCTCTCTATGTCGATGACATGCTGCTCACAGGACCAAATGAGAGTCATATTGCTGATTTTAAGGCTGATTTGAATGCCTCTTTTGAGATGTCAGATTTGGGGCATTTGCATCATTATTTGGGGATACAATTTAAGCAGTGTGATGGAGGTATTGCTTTGTGTCAGACAAAGTATATTGAAACATTGTTGCGGAGATTTGGCCTTGAAGACTGCAAGCCTATTGCTACTCCAATGGAGACAGGTTTGAAGTTGAGTCTTCATGATGCTGGAGATCACTTTGATGTCACACTCTATCAGACAGCTGTTGGTTGCCTCATTTATGTATGCATTACGAGGCCAGACATTCAGTTTGCAGTCTCACAGGTGAGCAGATTTATGCATAGCCCAGGCATTAAGCATTGGCAGGCAGTGAAGCGTATCTTTCGCTATTTGAGTGGTACTCGGCATCTTGGGTTGTTTTATCCCAAGGGGGGATCATTGCCGCCAGATTTACATGTTTTTTCAGATTCTGACTGGGCTGGTTGTTATGACACACGCGTGTCCACGAGTGGTTTTTGCTTCATGCTTGGAAGCTCATGCATATCATGGTTGAGCAAGAAGCAGCCTACTGTGGCCACTTCTAGTTGTGAAGCTGAGTACAGGGCAGCTTTCACAGCTACGGTTGAGTGTGTGTGGCTCAGACGCCTTATGGCTGATTTGGGTGTTGGGCAGCCATCTGCCACCACCATCTTCACTGACAGTCAGAGCGCATTGGCAGTTGCGCGGAACCCAGTGTTCCATGCTCGTACGAAGCACATTGAGGTGCACTACCATTATGTCAGGGAGAGACTCTCTGCAGGAGAGATCAGTTTGGCTTATGTGCCAACACAGGATAACCTTGCAGACCTTTTCACAAAGGCTCTGCCTCGTGAGAAGCTCGAAGCTTTTCGCAAAGCTTTGGGCTTACTCCCTTTTGTGGATTCGTCCACATAGCTAGACACTTCCCTATACATGAGTGCTAGCTCTTGTTCACCGCATCACTCCAGGGGGGATTTGTTACCATATTATAGTAGTGATGTGTGTGAACACACTTAGGACCGCCGGGGCACTTTTTCCCTCACTAGGAGGTTTCTTCCCCCGTGCATTGTATATACGCCCATTATCTTCTAGGGCTTGTTATCCTTCATTTTTGGCACTCATAATACACTACTGTGTTGTGCTCAAGCTTCCTTATCTTCTTGAAGTTGTGTGTGCATTCCTGCAACCCTAATTCCAACACAAGAGACTTGAAAAACCCGCACTGGGCGCTAATTACCAATCCAAACATGCTCTGATTGTGACCAAACTTTGCAAGCATGTGGGGGGACCCACCCCCACATGCTTGCAAAGTTTGGTCCCCATCGCAGCATGTTTGGGTACGATGGTATAGGGAAGGCCCGGATTTTCCATGGCCTCTTAAGCACCAAGAGACTTGAAAAATCCGGACTGGGTGCTAATTACCAATTCAAATATGCTCTGATTGTGACCAAACTTTGCAAGCATGTGGGGGGGGCCCACCCCCACATGCTTGCAAAGTTTGGTCCCCATCGGAGCATGTTTGGGTACGATGGTATAGGGAAGGCCCGGATTTTCCATGGCCTCTTAAGCACCAAGAGACTTCAAAAACCCGCATTAGGCGCTAATTACCAATCCAAACATGCTCTGATTGTGACCAAACTTTGCAAGCATGTGGGGGGGACCCACCCCCCCATTCTTGCAAAGTTTGGTCCCTACCGGAGCATGTTTGGGTACGATGGTATGGGGAAGGCCCGGATTTTCCATGGCCTCTTAAGCACCAAGAGACTTGAAAAACCCGCATTGGCAGCTAATTACCAATCCAAACATGCTCTGATTGTGACCAAACTTTGCAAGCATGTGGGGGGGACCCACCCCCATATGCTTGCAAAGTTTGGTCCCCATCAGAGCATGTTTGGGTACGATGGTATGGGGAAGGCCCGGATTCTCCATGGCCTCTTAAGCACCAAGAGACTTCAAAAATCCGGACTGGGTGCTAATTACCAATTCAAATATGCTCTGATTGTGACCAAACTTTGCAAGCATGTGGGGGGGGCCCACCCCCACATGCTTGCAAAGTTTGGTCCCCATCGGCCATCGGAGCATGTTTGGGTATGATGGTATGGGAAAGGCCCGGATTCTCCATGGCCTCTTAAGCACCAAGAGACTTGAAAAATCCGGACTGGGCGCTAATTACCAATTCAAATATGCTCTGATTGTGACCAAACTTTGCAAGCATGTGGGGGGGGCCCACCCCCACATGCTTGCAAAGTTTGGTCCCCATCGGAGCATGTTTGGGTACGATGGTATGGGGAAGGCCCGGATTTTCCATGGCCTCTTAAGCACCAAGAGACTTCAAAAACCCGCATTAGGCGCTAATTACCAATCCAAACATGCTCTGATTGTGACCAAACTTTGCAAGCATGTGGGGGGGACCCACCCCCACATGCTTGCAAAGTTTGGTCCCCATCGGCCATTGGAGCATGTTTGGGTACGATGGTATGGGGAAGGCCCGGATTTTCCATGGCCTCTTAAGCACCAAGAGACTTCAAAAACCCGGACTGGGCGCTAATTAGCAATCCAAACATGCTTTGATTGTGACCAAACTTTGCAAGCATGTGGGGGTGGGTGCCCCCCCCATGCTTGCAAAGTTTGGTCCCTATCGGAGCATGTTTGGGTACGATGGTATGGGGAAGGCCCGGATTTTCCATGGCCTCTTAAGCACCAAGAGACTTGAAAAACCCGCACTGGGCGCTAATTACCAATCCAAACATGCTCTGATTGTGACCAAACTTTGCAAGCATGTGGGGGGGACCCCCTCCCACATGCTTGCAAAGTTTGGTCCCCATCGGCGGAGCATGTTTGGGTACGATGGTATGGGGAAGGCCCGGATTTTCCATGGCCTCTTAAGCACCAAGAGACTTCAAAAATCCGGACTGGGCGCTAATTACGAATCCAAACATGCTCTGATTGTGACCAAACTTTGCAAGCATGTGGGGGGGACACACCCCCACATGCTTGCAAAGTTTGGTCCCCATCGGAGCATGTTTGGGTACGATGGTATGGGGAAGGCCCGGATTTTCCATGGCCTCTTAAGCACCAAGAGACTTCAAAAACCCGCATTGGGCGCTAATTATCAATCCAAACATACTCTGATTGTGACCAAACTTTGCAAGCATGTGGGGGGAACCCACCCCCCCATTCTTGCAAAGTTTGGTCCCCTACTGGAGCATGTTTGGGTACGATGGTATGGGGAAGGCCCGGATTTTCCATGGCCTCTTAAGCACCAAGAGACTTGAAAAACCCGCACTGGGCACTAATTACGAATCCAAACATGCTCTGATTGTGACCAAACTTTGCAAGCATGTGGGGGGGACCCACCCCCATATTCTTGCAAAGTTGGGTCCCCATCGGAGCATGTTTGGGTACGATGGTATGGGGAAGGCCCGGATTTTCCATGGCCTCTTAAGCACCAAGAGACTTCAAAAACCCGCACTGGGCGCTAATTACCAATCCAAACATGCTTTGATTGTGACCAAACTTTGCAAGCATGTGGGGGGGACCCACCCCCACATGCTTGCAAAGTTTGGTCCCCATCGGAGCATGTTTGGGTACGATGGTATGGGGAAGGCCCGGATTTTCCATGGCCTCTTAAGCACCAAGAGACTTGAAAAACCCGCACTGGGCGCTAATTACCAATCCAAACATGCTCTGATTGTGACCAAACTTTGCAAGCATGTGGGGGGGGACCCACCCCCATATGCTTGCAAAGTTTGGTCCCCATCGGAGCATGTTTGGGTACGATGGTATGGGGAAGGCCCGGATTTTCCATGGCCTCTTAAGCACCAAGAGACTTGAAAAATCCGGACTGGGCGCTAATTACCAATCCAAACATGCTTTGATTGTGACCAAACTTTGCAAGCATGGGGGGGGACCCACCCCCACATGCTTGCAAAGTTTGGTCCCCATCGGAGCATGTTTGGGTACGATGGTATGGGGAAGGCCCGGATTTTCCATGGCCTCTTAAGCACCAAGAGACTTCAAAAGCCCGCACTGGGCGCTAATTACCAATCCAAACATGCTTTGATTGTGACCAGACTTTGCAAGCATGTGGGGTTGGGTGCCCCCCCCCATGCTTGCAAAGTTTGGTCCCTATCAGAGCATGTTTGGGTACGATGGTATGGCGAAGGCCCGGATTTTCCATGGCCTCTTAAGCACCAAGAGACTTCAAAAACCCGCATTGGGCGCTAATTATCAATCCAAACATGCTCTGATTGTCACCAAACTTTGCAAGCATGTGGGGGGGACACACCCCCCCATTCTTGCAAAGTTTGGTCCCCTACTGGAGCATGTTTGGGTACGATGGTATGGGGAAGGCCCGGATTTTCCATGGCCTCTTAAGCACCAAGAGACTTGAAAAACCCGCACTGGGCACTAATTACGAATCCAAACATGCTCTGATTGTGACCAAACTTTGCAATTATGTGGGGGGGACCCACCCCCATATTCTTGCAAAGTTTGGTCCCCATCGGAGCATGTTTGGGTACGATGGTATGGGGAAGGCCCGGATTTTCCATGGCCTCTTAAGCACGAAGAGACTTGAAAAATCCGGACTGGGCGCTAATTACCAATCCAAACATGCTTTGATTGTGACCAAACTTTGCAAGCATGTGGGGGGGGACCCACCCCCATATGCTTGCAAAGTTTGGTCCCCATCAGAGCATGTTTGGGTACGATGGTATGGGGAAGGCCCGGATTTTCCATGGCCTCTTAAGCACCAAGAGACTTGAAAAACCCGCACTGGCAGCTAATTACCAATCTAAACATGCTCTGATTGTGACCAAACTTTGCAAGCATGTGGGGGGGACCCACCCCCATATGCTTGCAAAGTTTGGTCCCCATCGGAGCATGTTTGGGTACGATGGTATGGGGAAGGCCCGGATTTTCCATGGCCTCTTAAGCACCAAGAGACTTGAAAAATCCGGACTGGGCGCTAATTACCAATCCAAACATGCTTTGATTGTGACCAAACTTTGCAAGCATGGGGGGGGGGACCCACCCCCACATGCTTGCAAAGTTTGGTCCCCATCGGAGCATTTTTGGGTACGATGGTATGGGGAAGGCCCGGATTTTCCATGGCCTCTTAAGCACCAAGAGACTTCAAAAACCCGCACTGGGCGCTAATTACCAATCCAAACATGCTTTGATTGTGACCAGACTTTGCAAGCATGTGGGGGTGGGTGCCCCCCCCATGCTTGCAAAGTTTGGTCCCTATCGGAGCATGTTTGGGTACGATGGTATGGGGAAGGCCCGGATTTTCCATGGCCTCTTAAGCACCAAGAGACTTGCAAAACCCGCACTGGGCGCTAATTACCAATCCAAACATGCTCTGATTCTGACCAAACTTTGCAAGCATGTGGGGGGGAGCCCCTCCCACATGCTTGCAAAGTTTGGTCCCCATCGGCGTAGCATGTTTGGGTACGATGGTATGGGGAAGGCCCGGATTTTCCATGGCCTCTTAAGCACCAAGAGACTTCAAAAATCCGGACTGGGCGCTAATTACGAATCCAAACATGCTCTGATTGTGACCAAACTTTGCAAGCATGTGGGGGGGACCTACCCCCACATGCTTGCAAAGTTTGGTCCCCATCGGAGCATGTTTGGGTACGATGGTATGGGGAAGGCCCGGATTTTCCATGGCCTCTTAAGCACCAAGAGACTTGAAAAATCTGGACTGGGCGCTAATTACCAATCCAAACATGCTCTGGTTGTGACCAAACTTTGCAAGCATGTGGGGGGGACCCACCCCCACATTCTTGCAAAGTTTGGGCCCCATCGGAGCATGTTTGGGTACGATGGTATGGGGAAGGCCCGGATTTTCCATGGCCTCTTAAGCACCAAGAGACTTGAAAAATCCGGACTGGGCGCTAATTACCAATCCAAACATGCTCAAACTTTGCAAGCACGTGGGGGGGGCCCACCCCCACATGCTTGCAAAGTTTGGTACCCATCGGAGCATTTTTGGGTACGATGGTATGGGGAAGGCCCGGAATTTCCATGGCCTCTTAAGCACCAAGAGACTTGAAAAATCCGGATTGGGCGCTAATTACCAATCCAAACATGCTTTGCTTATGACCAAACTTTGCAAGCATGTGGGGGCGACCCACCCCCACATGCTTGCAAAGTTTGGTCCCCATCGGAGCATGTTTGGGTACGATGGTATGGGGAAGGCCCGGATTTTCCATGGCCTCTTAAGCACCAAGAGACTTCAAAAACCCGCACTGGGCGCTAATTACCAATCCAAACATGCTCTGATTGTGACCAAACTTTGCAAGCATGTGGGGGTGGGTGCCCCCCCCATGCTTGCAAACTTTGGTCCCTATCGGAGCATGTTTGGGTACGATGGTATGGGGAAGGCCCGGATTTTCCATGGCCTCTTAAGCACCAAGAGACTTGAAAAACCCGCACTGGGCGCTAATTACCAATCCAAACATGCTTTGATTGTGACCAAACTTTGCAAGCATGTGGGGGGGACCCACCCCCACATGCTTGCAAAGTTTGGTCCCCATCGGAGCATGTTTGGGTACGATGGTATGGGGAAGGCCCGGATTTTCCATGGCCTCTTAAGCACCAAGAGACTTGAAAAACCCGCACTGGGCGCTAATTACCAATCCAAACATGCTCTGATTGTGACCAAACTTTGCAAGCATGTGGGGGGGACCCACCCCCATATGCTTGCAAAGTTTGGTCCCCATCGGAGCATGTTTGGGTACGATGGTATGGGGAAGGCCCGGATTTTCCATGGCCTCTTAAGCACCAAGAGACTTGAAAAATCCGGACTGGGCGCTAATTACCAATCCAAACATGCTTTGATTGTGACCAAACTTTGCAAGCATGGGGGGGGGACCCACCCCCACATGCTTGCAAAGTTTGGTCCCCATCGGAGCATGTTTGGGTACGATGGTATGGGGAAGGCCCGGATTTTCCATGGCCTCTTAAGCACCAAGAGACTTCAAAAGCCCGCACTGGGCGCTAATTACCAATCCAAACATGCTTTGATTGTGACCAGACTTTGCAAGCATGTGGGGTTGGGTGCCCCCCCCATGCTTGCAAAGTTTGGTCCCTATCAGAGCATGTTTGGGTACGATGGTATGGCGAAGGCCCGGATTTTCCATGGCCTCTTAAGCACCAAGAGACTTCAAAAACCCGCATTGGGCGCTAATTATCAATCCAAACATGCTCTGATTGTCACCAAACTTTGCAAGCATGTGGGGGGGACACACCCCCCCATTCTTGCAAAGTTTGGTCCCCTACTGGAGCATGTTTGGGTACGATGGTATGGGGAAGGCCCGGATTTTCCATGGCCTCTTAAGCACCAAGAGACTTGAAAAACCCGCACTGGGCACTAATTACGAATCCAAACAAGCTCTGATTGTGACCAAACTTTGCAATTATGTGGGGGGGACCCACCCCCATATTCTTGCAAAGTTTGGTCCCCATCGGAGCATGTTTGGGTACGATGGTATGGGGAAGGCCCGGATTTTCCATGGCCTCTTAAGCACGAAGAGACTTGAAAAATCCGGACTGGGCGCTAATTACCAATCCAAACATGCTTTGATTGTGACCAAACTTTGCAAGCATGTGGGGGGGGACCCACCCCCATATGCTTGCAAAGTTTGGTCCCCATCGGAGCATGTTTGGGTACGATGGTATGGGGAAGGCCCGGATTTTCCATGGCCTCTTAAGCACCAAGAGACTTGAAAAACCCGCACTGGGCGCTAATTACCAATCCAAACATGCTTTGATTGTGACCAAACTTTGCAAGCATGTGGGGGGGACCCACCCCCACATGCTTGCAAAGTTTGGTCCCCATCGGAGCATGTTTGGGTACGATGGTATGGGGAAGGCCTGGATTTTCCATGGCCTCTTAAGCACCAAGAGACTTGAAAAACCCGCACTGGGCGCTAATTACCAATCCAAACATGCTCTGATTGTGACCAAACTTTGCAAGCATGTGGGGGGGACCCACCCCCATATGCTTGCAAAGTTTGGTCCCCATCGGAGCATGTTTGGGTACGATGGTATGGGGAAGGCCCGGATTTTCCATGGCCTCTTAAGCACCAAGAGACTTGAAAAATCCGGACTGGGCGCTAATTACCAATCCAAACATGCTTTGATTGTGACCAAACTTTGCAAGCATGGGGGGGGGGGACCCACCCCCACATGCTTGCAAAGTTTGGTCCCCATCGGAGCATGTTTGGGTACGATGGTATGGGGAAGGCCCGGATTTTCCATGGCCTCTTAAGCACCAAGAGACTTCAAAAGCCCGCACTGGGGGCTAATTACCAATCCAAACATGCTTTGATTGTGACCAGACTTTGCAAGCATGTGGGGTTGGGTGCCCCCCCCCATGCTTGCAAAGTTTGGTCCCTATCAGAGCATGTTTGGGTACGATGGTATGGCGAAGGCCCGGATTTTCCATGGCCTCTTAAGCACCAAGAGACTTCAAAAACCCGCATTGGGCGCTAATTATCAATCCAAACATGCTCTGATTGTGACCAAACTTTGCAAGCATGTGGGGGGGACACACCCCCCCATTCTTGCAAAGTTTGGTCCCCTACTGGAGCATGTTTGGGTACGATGGTATGGGGAAGGCCCGGATTTTCCATGGCCTCTTAAGCACCAAGAGACTTGAAAAACCCGCACTGGGCACTAATTACGAATCCAAACATGCTCTGATTGTGACCAAACTTTGCAATTATGTGGGGGGGACCCACCCCCATATTCTTGCAAAGTTTGGTCCCCATCGGAGCATGTTTGGGTACGATGGTATGGGGAAGGCCCGGATTTTCCATGGCCTCTTAAGCACGAAGAGACTTGAAAAATCCGGACTGGGCGCTAATTACCAATCCAAACATGCTTTGATTGTGACCAAACTTTGCAAGCATGTGGGGGGGGACCCACCCCCATATGCTTGCAAAGTTTGGTCCCCATCAGAGCATGTTTGGGTACGATGGTATGGGGAAGGCCCGGATTTTCCATGGCCTCTTAAGCACCAAGAGACTTGAAAAACCCGCACTGGCAGCTAATTACCAATCTAAACATGCTCTGATTGTGACCAAACTTTGCAAGCATGTGGGGGGGACCCACCCCCATATGCTTGCAAAGTTTGGTCCCCATCGGAGCATGTTTGGGTACGATGGTATGGGGAAGGCCTGGATTTTCCATGGCCTCTTAAGCACCAAGAGACTTCAAAAACCCGCACTGGGCGCTAATTACCAATCCAAACATGCTCTGATTGTGACCAAACTTTGCAAGCATGTGGGGGTGGGTGCCCCCCCCATGCTTGCAAACTTTGGTCCCTATCGGAGCATGTTTGGGTATGATGGTATGGGAAAGGCCCGGATTCTCCATGGCCTCTTAAGCACCAAGAGACTTGAAAAACCCGCACTGGGCGCTAATTACCAATCCAAACATGCTCTGATTGTGACCAAACTTTGCAAGCATGTGGGGGGACCCACCCCCACATGCTTGCAAAGTTTGGTTGGGTCCCCCCACATGCTTGCAAAGTTTGGTCCCCATCGGAGCATGTTTGGGTACGATGGTATGGGGAAGGCCCGGATTTTCCATGGCCTCTTAAGCACCAAGAGACTTGAAAAACCCGCACTGGGCGCTAATTACCAATCCAAACATGCTCTGATTGTGACCAAACTTTGCAAGCATGTGGGGGGACCCACCCCCACATGCTTGCAAAGTTTGGTCCCCATCGCAGCATGTTTGGGTACGATGGTATAGGGAAGGCCCGGATTTTCCATGGCCTCTTAAGCACCAAGAGACTTGAAAAATCCGGACTGGGTGCTAATTACCAATTCAAATATGCTCTGATTGTGACCAAACTTTGCAAGCATGTGGGGGGGGCCCACCCCCACATGCTTGCAAAGTTTGGTCCCCATCGGCCATCGGAGCATGTTTGGGTATGATGGTATGGGAAAGGCCCGGATTCTCCATGGCCTCTTAAGCACCAAGAGACTTGAAAAATCCGGACTGGGCGCTAATTACCAATTCAAATATGCTCTGATTGTGACCAAACTTTGCAAGCATGTGGGGGGGGCCCACCCCCACATGCTTGCAAAGTTTGGTCCCCATCGGAGCATGTTTGGGTACGATGGTATGGGGAAGGCCCGGATTTTCCATGGCCTCTTAAGCACCAAGAGACTTCAAAAACCCGCATTAGGCGCTAATTACCAATCCAAACATGCTCTGATTGTGACCAAACTTTGCAAGCATGTGGGGGGGACCCACCCCCCCATTCTTGCAAAGTTTGGTCCCTACCGGAGCATGTTTGGGTACGATGGTATGGGGAAGGCCCGGATTTTCCATGGCCTCTTAAGCACCAAGAGACTTGAAAAACCCGCATTGGCAGCTAATTACCAATCCAAACATGCTCTGATTGTGACCAAACTTTGCAAGCATGTGGGGGGGATCCACCCCCATATGCTTGCAAAGTTTGGTCCCCATCAGAGCATGTTTGGGTACGATGGTATGGGGAAGGCCCGGATTCTCCATGGCCTCTTAAGCACCAAGAGACTTGAAAAATCCGGACTGGGCGCTAATTACCAATCCAAACATGCTCTGATTGTGACCAAACTTTGCAAGCATGTGGGGGGCACCCACCCCCACATGCTTGCAATGTTTGGTCCCCATCGGCCATCGGAGCATGTTTGGGTACGATGGTATGGGGAAGGCCCGGATTTTCCATGGCCTCTTAAGCACCAAGAGACTTCAAAAACCCGCACTGGGCGCTAATTAGCAATCCAAACATGCTTTGATTGTGACCAAACTTTGCAAGCATGTGGGGGTGGGTGCCCCCCCCATGCTTGCAAAGTTTGGTCCCTATCGGAGCATGTTTGGGTACGATGGTATGGGGAAGGCCCGGATTTCCCATGGCCTCTTAAGCACCAAGAGACTTGAAAAACCCGCACTGGGCGCTAATTACCAATCCAAACATGCTCTGATTGTGACCAAACTTTGCAAGCATGTGGGGGGGACCCCCTCCCACATGCTTGCAAAGTTTGGTCCCCATCGGCGGAGCATGTTTGGGTACGATGGTATGGGGAAGGCCCGGATTTTCCATGGCCTCTTAAGCACCAAGAGACTTCAAAAATCCAGACTGGGCGCTAATTACGAATCCAAACATGCTCTGATTGTGACCAAACTTTGCAAGCATGTGGGGGGGACACACCCCCACATGCTTGCAAAGTTTGGTCCCCATCGGAGCATGTTTGGGTACGATGGTATGGGGAAGGCCCGGATTTTCCATGGCCTCTTAAGCACCAAGAGACTTCAAAAACCCGCACTGGGCGCTAATTACCAATCCAAACATGCTCTGATTGTGACCAAACTTTGCAAGAATGTGGGGGTGGGTGCCCCCCCCATGCTTGCAAACTTTGGTCCCTATCGGAACATGTTTGGGTATGATGGTATGGGAAAGGCCCGGATTCTCCATGGCCTCTTAAGCACCAAGAGACTTGAAAAACCCGCACTGGGCGCTAATTACCAATCCAAACATGCTCTGATTGTGACCAAACTTTGCAAGCATGTGGGGGGACCCACCCCCACATGCTTGCAAAGTTTGGTCCCCATCGGAGCATGTTTGGGTACGATGGTATGGGGAAGGCCCGGATTTTCCATGGCCTCTTAAGCACCAAGAGACTTCAAAAACCCGCATTAGGCGCTAATTACCAATCCAAACATGCTCTGATTGTGACCAGACTTTGCAAACATGTGGGGGGGACCCACCCCCCCATTCTTGCAAAGTTTGGTCCCTACCGGAGCATGTTTGGGTACGATGGTATGGGGAAGGCCCGGATTTTCCATGGCCTCTTAAGCACCAAGAGACTTGAAAAACCCGCACTGGCAGCTAATTACCAATCCAAACATGCTCTGATTGTGACCAAACTTTGCAAGCATGTGGGGGGGACCCACCCCCATATGCTTGCAAAGTTTGGTCCCCATCGGAGCATGTTTGGGTACGATGGTATGGGGAAGGCCCGGATTTTCCATGGCCTCTTAAGCACCAAGAGACTTGAAAAATTCGGACTGGGCGCTAATTACCAATCCAAACATGCTTTGATTGTGACCAAACTTTGCAAGCATGGGGGGGGACCCACCCCCACATGCTTGCAAAGTTTGGTCCCCATCGGAGCATGTTTGGGTACGATGGTATGGGGAAGGCCCGGATTTTCCATGGCCTCTTAAGCACCAAGAGACTTCAAAAACCCGCACTGGGCGCTAATTAGCAATCCAAACATGCTTTGATTGTGACCAAACTTTGCAAGCATGTGGGGGTGGGTGCCCCCCCCATGCTTGCAAAGTTTGGTCCCTATCGGAGCATGTTTGGGTACGATGGTATGGGGAAGGCCCGGATTTCCCATGGCCTCTTAAGCACCAAGAGACTTGAAAAACCCGCACTGGGCGCTAATTACCAATCCAAACATGCTCTGATTGTGACCAAACTTTGCAAGCATGTGGGGGGGACCCCCTCCCACATGCTTGCAAAGTTTGGTCCCCATCGGCGGAGCATGTTTGGGTACGATGGTATGGGGAAGGCCCGGATTTTCCATGGCCTCTTAAGCACCAAGAGACTTCAAAAATCCAGACTGGGCGCTAATTACGAATCCAAACATGCTCTGATTGTGACCAAACTTTGCAAGCATGTGGGGGGGACACACCCCCACATGCTTGCAAAGTTTGGTCCCCATCGGAGCATGTTTGGGTACGATGGTATGGGGAAGGCCCGGATTTTCCATGGCCTCTTAAGCACCAAGAGACTTCAAAAACCCGCATTGGGCGCTAATTATCAATCCAAACATGCTCTGATTGTGACCAAACTTTGCAAGCATGTGGGGGGAACCCACCCCCCCATTCTTGCAAAGTTTGGTCCCCTACTGGAGCATGTTTGGGTACGATGGTATGGGGAAGGCCCGGATTTTCCATGGCCTTTTAAGCACCAAGAGACTTGAAAAACCCGCACTGGCAGCTAATTACCAATCCAAACATGCTCTGATTGTGACCAAACTTTGCAAGCATGTGGGGGGGACCCACCCCCATATGCTTGCAAAGTTTGGTCCCCATCGGAGCATGTTTGGGTACGATGGTATGGGGAAGGCCTGGATTTTCCATGGCCTCTTAAGCACCAAGAGACTTCAAAAACCCGCACTGGGCGCTAATTACCAATCCAAACATGCTCTGATTGTGACCAAACTTTGCAAGCATGTGGGGGTGGGTGCCCCCCCCATGCTTGCAAACTTTGGTCCCTATCGGAACATGTTTGGGTATGATGGTATGGGAAAGGCCCGGATTCTCCATGGCCTCTTAAGCACCAAGAGACTTGAAAAACCCGCACTGGGCGCTAATTACCAATCCAAACATGCTCTGATTGTGACCAAACTTTGCAAACATGTGGGGGGGACCCACCCCCCCATTCTTGCAAAGTTTGGTCCCTACCGGAGCATGTTTGGGTACGATGGTATGGGGAAGGCCCGGATTTTCCATGGCCTCTTAAGCACCAAGAGACTTGAAAAACCCGCACTGGCAGCTAATTACCAATCCAAACATGCTCTGATTGTGACCAAACTTTGCAAGCATGTGGGGGGGACCCACCCCCATATGCTTGCAAAGTTTGGTCCCCATCGGAGCATGTTTGGGTACGATGGTATGGGGAAGGCCCGGATTTTCCATGGCCTCTTAAGCACCAAGAGACTTGAAAAATTCGGACTGGGCGCTAATTACCAATCCAAACATGCTTTGATTGTGACCAAACTTTGCAAGCATGGGGGGGGACCCACCCCCACATGCTTGCAAAGTTTGGTCCCCATCGGAGCATGTTTGGGTACGATGGTATGGGGAAGGCCCGGATTTTCCATGGCCTCTTAAGCACCAAGAGACTTCAAAAACCCGCACTGGGCGCTAATTAGCAATCCAAACATGCTTTGATTGTGACCAAACTTTGCAAGCATGTGGGGGTGGGTGCCCCCCCCATGCTTGCAAACTTTGGTCCCTATCGGAGCATGTTTGGGTACGATGGTATGGGGAAGGCCCGGATTTTCCATGGCCTCTTAAGTACCAAGAGACTTGAAAAACCCGCACTGGGCGCTAATTACCAATCCAAACATGCTCTGATTGTGACCAAACTTTGCAAGCATGTGGGGGGGACCCCCTCCCACATGCTTGCAAAGTTTGGTCCCCATCGGCGTAGCATGTTTTGGTACGATGGTATGGGGAAGGCCCGGATTTTCCATGGCCTCTTAAGCACCAAGAGACTTCAAAAATACGGACTGGGCGCTAATTACGAATCCAAACATGCTCTGATTGTGACCAACCTTTGCAACCATGTGGGGGGGACCCACCCCCACATGCTTGCAAAGTTTGGTCCCCATCGGAGCATGTTTGGGTACGATGGTATGGGGAAGGCCCGGATTTTCCATGGCCTCTTAAGCACCAAGAGACTTCAAAAACCCGCATTGGGCGCTAATTATCAATCCAAACATGCTCTGATTGTGACCAAACTTTGCAAGCATGTGGGGGGAACCCACCCCCACATGCTTGCAAAGTTTGGTCCCCATCGGAGCATGTTTGGGTACGATGGTATGGGGAAGGCCCGGATTTTCCATGGCCTCTTAAGCACCAAGAGACTTGAAAAACCCGCATTGGGCGCTAATTACGAATGCAAACATGCTCTGATTGTGACCAAACTTTGCAAGCATGTGGGGGGGACCCACCCCCATATGCTTGCAAAGTTTGGTCCCCATCGGAGCATGTTTGGGTACGATGGTATGGGGAAGGCCCGGATTTTCCATGGCGTCTTAAGCACCAAGAGACTTGAAAAATCCGGACTGGGCGCTAATTACCAATCCAAACATGCTTTGATTGTGACCAAACTTTGCAAGCATGTGGGGGTGGGTGCCCCCCCACATGCTTGCAAAGTTTGGTCCCCATCGGAGCATGTTTGGGTACGATGGTATGGGGAAGGCCTGGATTTTCCATGGCCTCTTAAGCACCAAGAGACTTCAAAAACCCGCACTGGGCGCTAATTACCAATCCAAACATGCTCTGATTGTGACCAAACTTTGCAAGCATGTGGGGGTGGGTGCCCCCCCCATGCTTGCAAACTTTGGTCCCTATCAGAGCATGTTTGGCTATGATGGTATGGGAAAGGCCCGGATTCTCCATGGCCTCTTAAGCACCAAGAGACTTGAAAAACCCGCACTGGGCGCTAATTACCAATCCAAACATGCTCTGATTGTGACCAAACTTTGCAAGCATGTGGGGGGACCCACCCCCACATGCTTGCAAAGTTTGGTCCCCATCGGAGCATGTTTGGGTACGATGGTATGGGGAAGGCCCGGATTTTCCATGGCCTCTTAAGCACCAAGAGACTTCAAAAACCCGCATTAGGCGCTAATTACCAATCCAAACATGCTCTGATTGTGACCAAACTTTGCAAGCATGTGGGGGGGACCCACCCCCCCATTCTTGCAAAGTTTGGTCCCTACCGGAGCATGTTTGGGTACGATGGTATGGGGAAGGCCCGGATTTTCCATGGCCTCTTAAGCACCAAGAGACTTGAAAAACCCGCACTGGCAGCTAATTACCAATCCAAACATGCTCTGATTGTGACCAAACTTTGCAAGCATGTGGGGGGGACCCACCCCCATATGCTTGCAAAGTTTGGTCCCCATCGGAGCATGTTTGGGTACGATGGTATGGGGAAGGCCCGGATTTTCCATGGCCTCTTAAGCACCAAGAGACTTGAAAAATCCGGACTGGGCGCTAATTACCAATCCAAACATGCTTTGATTGTGACCAAACTTTGCAAGCATGGGGGGGGGACCCACCCCCACATGCTTGCAAAGTTTGGTCCCCATCGGAGCATGTTTGGGTACGATGGTATGGGGAAGGCCCGGATTTTCCATGGCCTCTTAAGCACCAAGAGACTTCAAAAACCCGCACTGGGCGCTAATTACCAATCCAAACATGCCTTGATTGTGACCAAACTTTGCAAGCATGTGAGGGTGGGTGCCCCCCCCATGCTTGCAAACTTTGGTCCCTATCGGAGCATGTTTGGGTACGATGGTATGGGGAAGGCCCGGATTTTCCATGGCCTCTTAAGCACCAAGAGACTTGAAAAACCCCCACTTGGCGCTAATTACCAATCCAAACATGCTCTGATTGTGACCAAACTTTGCAAGCATGTGGGGGGGACCCCCTCCCACATGCTTGCAAAGTTTGGTCCCCATCGGCGTAGCATGTTTGGGTACGATGGTATGGGGAAGGCCCGGATTTTCCATGGCCTCTTAAGCACCAAGAGACTTCAAAAATACGGACTGGGCGCTAATTACGAATCCAAACATGCTCTGATTGTGACCAAACTTTGCAAGCATGTGGGGGGGACCCACCCCCACATGCTTGCAAAGTTTGGTCCCCATCGGAGTATGTTTGGGTACGATGGTATGGGGAAGGCCCGGATTTTCCATGGCCTCTTAAGCACCAAGAGACTTCAAAAACCCGCATTGGGCGCTAATTATCAATCCAAACATGCTCTGATTGTGACCAAACTTTGCAAGCATGTGGGGGGGACCCACCCCCCCATTCTTGCAAAGTTTGGTCCCCTACTGGAGCATGTTTGGGTACGATGGTATGGGGAAGGCCCGGATTTTCCATGGCCTCTTAAGCACCAAGAGACTTGAAAAACCCGCACTGGGCACTAATTACGAATCCAAACATGCTCTGATTGTGACCAAACTTTGCAAGCATGTGGGGGGGACCCACCCCCATATTCTTGCAAAGTTTGCTCCCCATCGGAGCATGTTTGGGTACGATGGTATGGGGAAGGCCCGGATTTTCCATGGCCTCTTAAGCACCAAGAGACTTGAAAAATCCGGACTGGGCGCTAATTACCAATCCAAACATGCTTTAATTGTGACCAAACTTTGCAAGCATGTGGGGGGGACCCACCCCCACATGCTTGCAAAGTTTGGTCCCCATCGGAGCATGTTTGGGTACGATGGTATGGGGAAGGCCCGGATTTTCCATGGCCTCTTAAGCACCAAGAGACTTCAAAAACCCGCACTGGGCGCTAATTTGTTAGCATATTATAGTAGTGATGTGTGTGAACACACTTAGGACCGCCGGGGCACTTTTTCCCTCACTAGGAGGTTTTTTCCCCCGTGCATTGTATATACGCCCATTATCTTCTAGGGCTTGTTATCTTTCATTTTTGGCACTCATAATACACTACTGTGTTGTGCTCAAGCTTCCTCATCTTCTTGAAGTTGTGTGTGCATTCCTGCAACCCTAATTCCAACAATTGGTATCAGAGCAGGCTTCCTCCTCCCGGGCAGCATCACCGGCACCTGCCGCTTCATCTCCTCCGATTGCGACGAGGTTTCACGAGCGTCTGCAGGTTCGTTTCAGAATTTTGATCTGAAGTCATTTCGCCCTCCATTTTTGCATTCCAAGTACTGCGCAGGCAAAATCGTCCTACTGTGCAGATTTTCTGTCAAGATTAAAATCTGCAGGACAGGTGCCCATTCGTCTGTTTTGGGCTGTGCTATATAGCACAGGTCGATTTTATACAGGTTTACCTCTTACAGACAGCATTTACATCTAGTAGTACAGTCATTGGCCATGGCTGACAACAATGATGTATTCCGCATGTTGGCTGCTGAGGATAAGTTGGATGGCACCAACTATCCATTGTGGGCATATATGATGCGACATGTATTGGTAGCAAAGGGGTTATGGAACATTGTGCAGGGTATTGATGCACGTCCTATTGTGGCTGGGAATGCTGCAAACACATCAGAAACAGGTACTGTTGATGATGGTGCAGGCACAAGTGTTGTAGCAGCTGTTCGAGAACCACCACTTTCAGCAGAGCAGATTCGTTGGGATGGTAGAGATGCGCAGGCTCATGCCTTGATTGCGCTGTCTGTCAAACGTACCATTATCCCACATATTCGCTCCTGCAGGACTTCTAAGGATGCTTGGGATGTACTTGCCACATTGTATCAGGCAAGAAATGAGGCTCGTGTTGCTTACCTCCGAAAACAGTTGGAGAGTGAGCATATGAACGAAGGTGATTCTATGGATAGCTTTTTGACAAAGATCAAGGATTTCAAAGAGCAGCTCATTTCTGCAGATGAAATCCTGTCAGACAGTTCACTTGTGCAGACTGTTTTGAATGGTCTACCAGATTCTTATCAGGGTTTTGCTTCCACTCTTCGCTTGATGATGAAAGGCAATCCCAATGCCTTATCATTTGAGGAGTTAGTTTCTGTTTTGCTGCAAGAAGACCAGTCAAGGCAAAACAGGAATATTATGCGTGTCGCAGATCAAGCTTTCGTTGCTAGTCAGAGAAGCGGGAAAGGTAAAGCTGGCTTTTCTTCTAGTAAGCAGAAATCTGCAAATGCTGCGCAACCAAAGAAGGAAGACAAAGATGAGAAGAAGGGTGACAAACAGAAGACATTTTGCAAGTACTGTAAGGGAAATGATCATGTCATCAAAGCGTGTCCTAAGCTGGCTGCGAAAGAGGCTAAGAAGAAAGAGGCTGGTATGGCTGTTGCAGATGCCTCTCCTTCTAACAATGAATCTGCTAATGTTGTTCAAGATACAGAATGGGCATTCAATGCGCAGTGCAGTTATGACCCATCTTTGCATGACACATGTATGTCTGCAGTAGATTCAGATGTATGGTACTTTGACAGTGGTGCCACTAAGCATATCACCTCGCAGCGCAGTTTATTCACTTTCCTTGAGTCTGCTCCCACAGGGAATACTGTCACTTGTGCCAAAAACTCCTCTTATCCCGTTAAAGGAGTTGGACAGATTGTGCTGAATGTTGCAAATTGCAACACCTTTACACTTTTTGATGCATTGTATGTGCCAGGGATCAAAAAGAATCTGCTGTCAGTCTCCGCATTTGCCAAAACAGGTTTGGTTGTAAAATTTGTGGATGACAGATGTACTGTTCATGATCTCTCTTGTGGTGACATCATTGTAGCATCTGGTTCACTATGTCGAGGGCTGTATAAGCTCAATATGGATGGCAAATGTGTAGAGGATTCAGCATGTGCTATTATGGATACGCAGGCTATTTCAAATGCAAAACTGTGGCATGCATGTTTTGGTCATCTGAATTTTGCAAGTTTGCTGCGCCTGCAGAAATCTAAAATGGTGTCTTCTTTGCCTAAGCTTGAGGCACCTGTCAAGCATGTTTGTGAGGGCTGCATATTGGGTAAAATGCAGCGTGCTTCCTTTCCCAAAGATGGATCAGTGAGAGCTGAACGCAGATTGCAGCTTGTTCACAATGATGTTTGTGGTCCCATGCAAACTCCATCATTTGGAAACTACCTTTACTTCGTGACTTTCATTGATGATTTTACCAGGCATGCATGGGTATATCCTTTGAAGGCAAAGTCCGAAGTGTTTTTGTGCTTCAAACAGTTTTTGGTTATGGCTGAAAATGTGTCAGAAAGTAAGATGGGCACCCTCCGTTCAGATCGAGGGGGGGAGTATATGTCTTCAGAATTTAATGCATTTCTGGCTGAGCGTGGGATAAAACACCAATGTACAGTGCCGTATACACCACAGCAAAATGGTGTGGCTGAGAGAAAAAACAGGTCTCTCATGGAAATGGCAAGATGTATGGTTAAGAGTCAAAGTCTACCACATGGTTTTTGGCTTGAGGCTGTAATGTGTGCCACTTATGTACTAAACAGGTGTCCCACCAAAGCATTACAGGTTGTCACTCCATATGAGGCTTGGCATGGCCGCAAGCCATCTGTTGGCCATTTACGTGTTTTTGGTTGCCTGGCATATGCATTAGTGCCTGTGCAACATCGCAGAAAATTGGATGACAAAGCTGTCAAATGTATTTTTGTTGGATATAGTGCTGAGAGCAAAGGCTATCGTTTGTATCATCCACAGACAAAGCGCATTTTGGTTAGCCGTGATGTTGTATTTGTGGAAGATGCAGTTCAGCCCTTGGTTTCATGTACTAAGGAGACAGATATCAGCTCACGTGATGTCTATGATACATTGTTGCCTCTTTTCAGTGGTGCACAGTCAAGTGCAATACCTCATGAGGCAGTTTTTCAGCCTATGCAGGTTTTAAATGATGGCACAGATCAGCCTATATCTGATGCAGATGTGCATGATGCACTTGAGGATGAGAGACAAGAGATTGAGGGCTCTAGGAATATGCCTAGATGGCTGGTGCAGACTTTGCGTGACAGCAAGTTGGATGCCCCTTTGTCTAGTCGCACTCGTTCTGGCTCTCATGGTGCCTCTTATGCGTCAGATTGTTATGCATTGGCTGTTTCTAGTATGTGCGATGAAAGTGAGCCTGTTTCATTTGATGAGGCACAAAGTTCAGAAAATTGGATGGCTGCTATGCAAGCAGAATACGATGCTATTATGAAGAATGGTACATGGTCTTTATGTGACTTGCCCCCTGGCAAGAAGGCCATTGGCACTAAGTGGGTATACAAATTGAAGCGTAAGCCTGATGGCACAGTGGATCGCCATAAGGCTAGGCTTGTTGCAAAAGGTTATGCTCAAGAGAAGGGCATTGATTTTGATGAGACTTTTGCTCCCACATGTCGTATGACCACTGTTCGTAGCATCTGTGCATTAGCAGCTCATAATGGTTGGAATGTACATCAGCTGGACATAAAGACTGCGTTCTTAAATGGAGATTTGCATGAGGAGGTGTATGTATCGCAGCCTCGTGGTTTTGTTCAAAGAGGGTAGGAAAACAAAGTGTGCAGGTTAAAAAAGGCTTTATATGGTTTAAAGCAAGCTCCACGAGCTTGGTATGAAAAAATACATGCATATTTGACTGCACATGGGTTTCAGAATAGTCCAACAGAAAGCACTTTGTATGTTAAACGTGTGGATGGTGTACATCTAATCATTGCTCTCTATGTCGATGACATGCTGCTCACAGGACCAAATGAGAGTCATATTGCTGATTTTAAGGCTGATTTGAATGCCTCTTTTGAGATGTCAGATTTGGGGCATTTGCATCATTATTTGGGGATACAATTTAAGCAGTGTGATGGAGGTATTGCTTTGTGTCAGACAAAGTATATTGAAACATTGTTGCGGAGATTTGGCCTTGAAGACTGCAAGCCTATTGCTACTCCAATGGAGACAGGTTTGAAGTTGAGTCTTCATGATGCTGGAGATCACTTTGATGTCACACTCTATCAGACAGCTGTTGGTTGCCTCATTTATGTATGCATTACGAGGCCAGACATTCAGTTTGCAGTCTCACAGGTGAGCAGATTTATGCATAGCCCAGGCATTAAGCATTGGCAGGCAGTGAAGCGTATCTTTCGCTATTTGAGTGGTACTCGGCATCTTGGGTTGTTTTATCCCAAGGGGGGATCATTGCCGCCAGATTTACATGTTTTTTCAGATTCTGACTGGGCTGGTTGTTATGACACACGCGTGTCCACGAGTGGTTTTTGCTTCATGCTTGGAAGCTCATGCATATCATGGTTGAGCAAGAAGCAGCCTACTGTGGCCACTTCTAGTTGTGAAGCTGAGTACAGGGCAGCTTTCACAGCTACGGTTGAGTGTGTGTGGCTCAGACGCCTTATGGCTGATTTGGGTGTTGGGCAGCCATCTGCCACCACCATCTTCACTGACAGTCAGAGCGCATTGGCAGTTGCGCGGAACCCAGTGTTCCATGCTCGTACGAAGCACATTGAGGTGCACTACCATTATGTCAGGGAGAGACTCTCTGCAGAAGAGATCAGTTTGGCTTATGTGCCAACACAGGATAACCTTGCAGACCTTTTCACAAAGGCTCTGCCTCGTGAGAAGTTCGAAGCTTTTCGCAAAGCTTTGGGCTTACTCCCTTTTGTGGATTCGTCCACATAGCTAGACACTTCCCTATACATGAGTGCTAGCTCTTGTTCACCGCATCACTCCAGGGGGGATTTGTTACCATATTATAGTAGTGATGTGTGTGAACACACTTAGGACCGCCGGGGCACTTTTTCCCTCACTAGGAGGTTTTTTCCCCCGTGCACTGTATATACGCCCATTATCTTCTAGGGCTTGTTATCTTTCATTTTTGGCACTCATAATACACTACTGTGTTGTGCTCAAGCTTCCTCATCTTCTTGAAGTTGTGTGTGCATTCCTGCAACCCTAATTCCAACATAATTACCAATCCAAACATGATCTGATTGTGACCAAACTTTGCAAGCATGTGGGGGTGGGTGCCCCCCCCATGCTTGCAAACTTTGGTCCCTATCGGAGCATGTTTGGGTACGATGATATGGGGAAGGCCCGGATTTTCCATGGCCTCTTAAGCACCAAGAGACTTGAAAAACCCGCACTGGGCGCTAATTACCAATCCAAACATGCTCTGATTGTGACCAAACTTTGCAAGCATGTGGGGGGACCCACCCCCACATGCTTGCAAAGTTTGGTCCCCATCGGAGCATGTTTGGGTACGATGGTATAGGGAAGGCCCGGATTTTCCATGGCCTCTTAAGCACCAAGAGACTTCAAAAACCCGCATTAGGCGCTAATTACCAATCCAAACATGCTCTGATTGTGACCAAACTTTGCAAGCATGTGGGGGGGACCCACCCCCCCATTCTTGCAAAGTTTGGTCCCTACCGGAGCATGTTTGGGTACGATGGTATGGGGAAGGCCCGGATTTTCCATGGCCTCTTAAGCACCAAGAGACTTGAAAAACCCGCACTGGCAGCTAATTACCAATCCAAACATGCTCTGATTGTGACCAAACTTTGCAAGCATGTGGGGGGGACTTACCCCCATATGCTTGCAAAGTTTGGTCCCCATCGGAGCATGTTTGGGTACGATGGTATGGGGAAGGCCCGGATTTTCCATGGCCTCTTAAGCACCAAGAGACTTGAAAAATCCGGACTGGGCGCTAATTACCAATCCAAACATGCTCTGATTGTGACCAAACTTTGCAAGCATGTGGGGGGGACCCACCCCCACATGCTTGCAAAGTTTGGTCCCCATCGGAGCATGTTTGGGTACGATGGTATGGGGAAGGCCCGGATTTTCCATGGCCTCTTAAGCACCAAGAGACTTCAAAAACCCGCACTGGGCGCTAATTAGCAATCCAAACATGCTTTGATTGTGACCAAACTTTGCAAGCATGTGGGGGTGGGTGCCCCCCCCATGCTTGCAAAGTTTGGTCCCTATCGGAGCATGTTTGGGTACGATGGTATGGGGAAGGCCCGGATTTTCCATGGCCTCTTAAGCACCAAGAGACTTGAAAAACCCGCACTGGGCGCTAATTACCAATCCAAACATGCTCTGATTGTGACCAAACTTTGCAAGCATGTGGGGGGGACCCCCTCCCACATGCTTGCAAAGTTTGGTCCCCATCGGCGGAGCATGTTTGGGTACGATGGCATGGGGAAGGCCCGGATTTTCCATGGCCTCTTAAGCACCAAGAGACTTCAAAAATCCGGACTGGGCGCTAATTACGAATCCAAACATGCTCTGATTGTGACCAAACTTTGCAAGCATGTGGGGGGGACACACCCCCACATGCTTGCAAAGTTTGGTCCCCATCGGAGCATGTTTGGGTACGATGGTATGGGGAAGGCCCGGATTTTCCATGGCCTCTTAAGCACCAAGAGACTTCAAAAACCCGCATTGGGCGCTAATTATCAATCCAAACATGCTCTGATTGTGACCAAACTTTGCAAGCATGTGGGGGGGACCCACCCCCCCATTCTTGCAAAGTTTGGTCCCCTACTGGAGCATGTTTGGGTACGATGGTATGGGGAAGGCCCGAATTTTCCATGGCCTCTTAAGCACCAAGAGACTTGAAAAACCCGCACTGGGCACTAATTACGAATCCAAACATGCTCTGATTGTGACCAAACTTTGCAAGCATGTGGGGGAGACCCACCCCCATATGCTTGCAGAGTTTGGTCCCCATCGGAGCATGTTTGGGTACGATGGTATGGGGAAGGCCCGGATTTTCCATCGCGTCTTAAGCACCAAGAGACTTGAAAAATCCGGACTGGGCACTAATTACCAATCCAAACATGCTTTGATTGTGACCAAACTTTGCAAGCATGTGGGGGGGACCCACCCCCACATGCTTGCAAAGTTTGGTCCCCATCGGAGCATGTTTGGGTACGATGGTATGGGGAAGGCCTGGATTTTCCATGGCCTCTTAAGCACCAAGAAACTTCAAAAACCCGCACTGGGCGCTAATTACCAATCCAAACATGCTCTGATTGTGACCAAACTTTGCAAGCATGTGGGGGTGGGTGCCCCCCCCATGCTTGCAAACTTTGGTCCCTATCGGAGCATGTTTGGGTACGATGGTATGGGAAAGGCCCGGATTTTCCATGGCCTCTTAAGCACCAAGAGACTTGAAAAACCCGCACTGGGCGCTAATTACCAATCCAAACATGCTCTGATTGTGACCAAACTTTGCAAGCATGTGGGGGGACCCACCCCCACATGCTTGCAAAGTTTGGTCCCCATCGGAGCATGTTTGGGTACGATGGTATGGGGAAGGCCCGGATTTTCCATGGCCTCTTAAGCACCAAGAGACTTCAAAAACCCGCATTAGGCGCTAATTACCAATCTAAACATGCTCTGATTGTGACCAAACTTTGCAAGCATGTGGGGGGGACCCACCCCCCCATTCTTGCAAAGTTTGGTCCCTACCGGAGCATGTTTGGGTACGATGGTATGGGGAAGGCCCGGATTTTCCATGGCCTCTTAAGCACCAAGAGACTTGAAAAACCCGCACTGGCAGCTAATTACCAATCCAAACATACTCTGATTGTGACCAAACTTTGCAAGCATGTGGGGGGGACCCACCCCCATATGCTTGCAAAGTTTGGTCCCCATCGGAGCATGTTTGGGTACGATGGTATGGGGAAGGCCCGGATTTTCCATGGCCTCTTAAGCACCAAGAGACTTGAAAAATCCGGAGTGGGCGCTAATTACCAATCCAAACATGCTTTGATTGTGACCAAACTTTGCAAGCATGTGGGGGGGACCCACCCCCACATGCTTGCAAAGTTTGGTCCCCATCGGAGCATGTTTGGGTACGATGGTATGGGGAAGGCCCGGATTTTCCATGGCCTCTTAAGCACCAAGAGACCTCAAAAACCCGCACTGGGCGCTAATTACCAATCCAAACATGCTTTTATTGTGACCAAACTTTGCAAGCATGTGGGGGTGGGTGCCCCCCCCATGCTTGCAAAGTTTGGTCCCTATCGGAGCATGTTTGGGTACGATGGTATGGGGAAGGCCCGGATTTTCCATGGCCTCTTAAGCACCAAGAGACTTGAAAAACCCGCACTGGGCGCTAATTACCAATCCAAACATGCTCTGATTGTGACCAAACTTTGCAAGCATGTGGGGGGGACCCCCTCCCACATGCTTGCAAAGTTTGGTCCCCATCGGCGTAGCATGTTTGGGTACGATGGTATGGGGAAGGCCCGGATTTTCCATAGCCTCTTAAGCACCAAGAGACTTCAAAAATCCGGACTGGGCGCTAATTACGAATCCAAACATGCTCTGATTGTGACCAAACTTTGCAAGCATGTGGGGGGGACTTACCCCCCATTCTTGCAAAGTTTGGTCCCCTACTGGAGCATGTTTGGGTACGATGGTATGGGGAAGGCCCGGATTTTCCATGGCCTCTTAAGCACCAAGAGACTTCAAAAACCCGCACTGGGCGCTAATTACCAATCCAAACATCATCTGATTGTGACCAAACTTTGCAAGCATGTGGGGGTGGGTGCCCCCCCCATGCTTGCAAACTTTGGTCCCTATCGGAGCATGTTTGGGTACGATGGTATGGGGAAGGCCCGGATTTTCCATGGCCTCTTAAGCACCAAGAGACTTGAAAAACCCGCACTGGGCGCTAATTACCAATCCAAACATGCTCTGATTGTGACCAAACTTTGCAAGCATGTGGGGGGACCCACCCCCACATGCTTGCAAAGTTTGGTCCCCATCGGAGTATGTTTGGGTACGATGGTATAGGGAAGGCCCGGATTTTCCATGGCCTCTTAAGCACCAAGAGACTTGAAAAATCCGGACTGGGGGCTAATTACCAACCCAAATATGCTCTGATTGTGACCAAACTTTGCAAGCATGTGGGGGGGGCCCACCCCCACATGCTTGCAAAGTTTGGTCCCCATCGGAGCATGTTTGGGTACGATGGTATGGGGAAGGCCCGGATTTTCCATGGCCTCTTAAGCACCAAGAGACTTGAAAAACCCGCACTGGCAGCTAATTACCAATCCAAACATGCTCTGATTGTGACCAAACTTTGCAAGCATGTGGGGGGACCCACCCCCACATGCTTGCAAACTTTAGTCCCCATCGGAGCATGTTTGCGTACGATGGTATGGGGAAGGCCCGGATTTTCCATGGCCTCTTAAGCACCAAGAGACTTGAAAAATCTGGACTGGGCGCTAATTACCAATCCAAACATGCTCTGGTTGTAACCAAACTTTGCAAGCATGTGGGGGGGACCCACCCCCACATGCTTGCAAAGTTTGGGCCCCATCGGAGCATGTTTGGGTACGATGGTATGGGGAAGGCCCGGATTTTCCATGGCCTCTTAAGCACCAAGAGACTTGAAAAATCCGGACTGGGCACTAATTACCAATCCAAACATGCTCCGATGGGGACCAAACTTTGCAAGCATGTGGGGGGGGCGCACCCCCACATGCTTGCAAAGTTTGGTCCCCATCGGAGCATTTTTGGGTACGATGGTATGGGGAAGGCCCGGATTTTCCATGGCCTCTTAAGCACCAAGAGACTTCAAAAACCCGCATTAGGCGGTAATTACCAATCCAAACATGCTCTGATTGTGACCAAACTTTGCAAGCATGTGGGGGGGACCCACACCCCCATTCTTGCAAAGTTTGGTCCCTACCGGAGCATGTTTGGGTACGATGGTATGGGGAAGGCCCGGATTTTCCATGGCCTGTTAAGCACCAAGAGACTTGAAAAACCCGCACTGGGCGCTAATTACCAATCCAAACATGCTCTGATTGTGACCAAACTTTGCAAGCATGTGGGGGGACCCACCCCCACATGCTTGCAAAGTTTGGTCCCCATCGGAGCATGTTTGGGTACGATGGTATGGGGAAGGCCCGGATTTTCCATGGCCTCTTAAGCACCAAGAGACTTCAAAAACCTGGACTGGGCGCTAATTACCAATCCAAACATGCTCTGGTTGTGACCAAACTTTGCAAGCATGTGGGGGGGACCCACCCCCACATGCTTGCAAAGTTTGGGCCCCATCGGAGCATGTTTGGGTACGATGGTATGGGGAAGGCCCGGATTTTCCATGGCCTCTTAAGCACCAAGAGACTTGAAAAATCCGGACTGGGCGCTAATTACCAATCCAAACATGCTCTGATTGTGACCAAACTTTGCAAGCATGTGGGGGGGGCCCACGCCCACATGCTTGCAAACTTTGGTCCCCATCGGAGCCTTTTTGGGTACGATGGTATGGGGAAGGCCCGGATTTTCCATGGCCTCTTAAGCACCAAGAGACTTCAAAAACCCGCATTAGGCGCTAATTACCAATCCAAACATGCTCTGATTGTGACAAAACTTTGCAAGCATGTGGGGGGGACCCACCCCCCCATCCTTGCAAAGTTTGGTCCCTACTGGAGCATGTTTGGGTACGATGGTATGGGGAAGGCTCGGATTTTCCATGGCCTCTTAAGCACCAAGAGACTTGAAAAACCCGCACTGGCCGCTAATTACCAATCCAAACATGCTCTGATTGTGACCAATCTTTGCAAGCATGTGGGGGGGACCCACCCCCATATGCTTGCAAAGTTTGGTCCCCATCGGAGCATGTTTGGGTATGATGGTATGGGGAAGGCCCGGATTTTCCATGGCCTCTTAAGCACCAAGAGACTTGAAAAATCCGGACTGGGCGCTAATTACCAATCCAAACATGCTCTGATTGTGACCAGACTTTGCAAGCATGTGGGGGGGACCCACCCCCACATGCTTGCAAAGTTTGGTCCCCATCGGAGCATGTTTGGGTACGATGGTATGGGGAAGGCCCGGATTTTCCATGGCCTCTTAAGCACCAAGAGACTTCAAAAACCCGCACTGGGTGCTAATTACCAATCCAAACATGCTCTGATTGTGACCAAACTTTGCAAGCATGTGGGGGTGGGTGCCCCCCCCATGCTTGCAAAGTTTGGTCCCTATCGGAGCATGTTTGGGTACGATGGTATGGGGAAGGCCCGGATTTTCCATGGCCTCTTAAGCACCAAGAGACTTGAAAAACCCGCACTGGGCGCTAATTACCAATCCAAACATGCTCTGATTATGACCAAACTTTGCAAGCATGTGGTGGGGACCCCCTCCCACATGCTTGCAAAGTTTGGTCCCCATCGGCGTAGCATGTTTGGGTACGATGGTATGGGGAAGGCCCGGATTTTCCATGGCCTCTTAAGCACCAAGAGACTTCAAAAACCCGCACTGGGCGCTAATTACCAATCCAAACATGATCTGATTGTGACCAAACTTTGCAAGCATGTGGGGGTGGGTGCCCCCCCCATGCTTGCAAACTTTGGTCCCTATCGGAGCATGTTTGGGTACGATGGTATGGGGAAGGCCCGGATTTTCCATGGCCTCTTAAGCACCAAGAGACTTGAAAAACCCGCACTGGGCGCTAATTACCAATCCAAACATGCTCTGATTGTGACCAAACTTTGCAAGCATGTGGGGGGACCCACCCCCACATGCTTGCAAAGTTTGGTCCCCATCGGAGTATGTTTGGGTACGATGGTATAGGGAAGGCCCGGATTTTCCATGGCCTCTTAAGCACCAAGAGACTTGAAAAATCCGGACTGGGGGCTAATTACCAACCCAAATATGCTCTGATTGTGACCAAACTTTGCAAGCATGTGGGGGGGGCCCACCCCCACATGCTTGCAAAGTTTGGTCCCCATCGGAGCATGTTTGGGTACGATGGTATGGGGAAGGCCCGGATTTTCCATGGCCTCTTAAGCACCAAGAGACTTCAAAAACCCGCATTAGGCGCTAATTACCAATCCAAACATGCTCTGATTGTGACCAAACTTTGCAAGCATGTGGGGGGGACCCACCCCCCCATTCCTGCAAAGTTTGGTCCGCTACTGGAGCATGTTTGGGTACGATGGTAATGGGAAGGCCCGGATTTTCCATGGCCTCTTAAGCACCAAGAGACTTGAAAAACCCGCACTGGGCACTAATTACCAATCCAAACATGCTCTTATTGTGACCAAACTTTGCAAGCATGTGGGGGGGACACACCCCCACATGCTTGCAAAGTTTGGTCCCGATCAGAGCATGTTTGGGTACGATGGTATGGGGAAGGCCCGGATTTTCCATCGCGTCTTAAGCACCAAGAGACTTCAAAAACCCGGACTGGGCGCTAATTACCAATCCAAACATGCTTTGATTGTGACCAAACTTTGCAAGCATGTGGGGGTGGGTGCCCCCCCCATGCTTGCAAACTTTGGTCCCTATCGGAGCATGTTTGGGTACGATGGCATGGGAAAGGCCCGGATTTTCCATGGCCTCTTAAGCACCAAGAGACTTGAAAAACCCGCACTGGGCGCTAATTACCAATCCAAACATGCTCTGATTGTGACCAAACTTTGCAAGCATGTGGGGGGACCCACCCCCACATGCTTGCAAAGTTTGGTCCCCATCCGAGCATGTTTGGGTACGATGGTATGGGGAAGGCCCGGATTTTCCATGGCCTCTTAAGCACCAAGAGACTTCAAAAACCCGCATTAGGCGCTAATTACCAATCCAAACATGCTCTGATTGTGACCAAACTTTGCAAGCATGTGGGGGGGACCCACCCCCCCATTCTTGCAAAGTTTGGTCCCTACCGGAGCATGTTTGGGTACGATGGTATGGGGAAGGCCCGGATTTTCCATGGCCGCTTAAGCACCAAGAGACTTGAAAAACCCGCACTGGCAGCTAATTACCAATCCAAACATGCTCTGATTGTGACCAAACTTTGCAAGCATGTGGGGGGGGACCCACCCCCATATGCTTGCAAAGTTTGGTCCCCATCGGAGCATGTTTGGGTACGATGGTATGGGGAAGGCCCGGATTTTCCATGGCCTCTTAAGCACCAAGAGACTTGAAAAATCCAGACTGGGCGCTAATTACCAATCCAAACATGCTTTGATTGTGACCAAACTTTGCAAGCATGGGGGGGGGACCCACCCCCACATGCTTGCAAAGTTTGGTCCCCATCGGAGCATGTTTGGGTACGATGGTATGGGGAAGGCCCGGATTTTCCATGGCCTCTTAAGCACCAAGAGACTTCAAAAACCCGCACTGGGCGCTAATTACCAATCCAAACATGCTTTGATTGTGACCAAACTTTGCAAGCATGTGGGGGTGGGTGCCCCCCCCATGCTTGCAAAGTTTGGTCCCTATCGGAGCATGTTTGGGTACGATGGTATGGGGAAGGCCCGGATTTTCCATGGCCTCTTAAGCACCAAGAGACTTGAAAAACCCGCACTGGGCGCTAATTACCAATCCAAACATGCTCTGATTGTGACCAAACTTTGCAAGCATGTGGGGGGGACCCCCTCCCACATGCTTGCAAAGTTTGGTCCCCATCGGCGTAGCATGTTTGGGTACGATGGTATGGGGAAGGCCCGGATTTTCCATGGCCTCTTAAGTACCAAGAGACTTCAAAAATCCGGACTGGGCGCTAATTACGAATCCAAACATGCTCTGATTGTGACCAAACTTTGCAAGCATGTGGGGGGGACCCACCCCCACATGCTTGCAAAGTTTGGTCCCCATCGGAGCATGTTTGGGTACGATGGTATGGGGAAGGCCCGGATTTTCCATGGCCTCTTAAGCACCAAGAGACTTCAAAAACCCGCATTAGGCGGTAATTACCAATCCAAACATGCTCTGATTGTGACCAAACTTTGCAAGCATGTGGGGGGGACCCACACCCCCATTCTTGCAAAGTTTGGTCCCTACCGGAGCATGTTTGGGTACGATGGTATGGGGAAGGCCCGGATTTTCCATGGCCTCTTAAGCACCAAGAGACTTGAAAAACCCGCACTGGGCGCTAATTACCAATCCAAACATGCTCTGATTGTGACCAAACTTTGCAAGCATGTGGGGGGACCCACCCCCACATGCTTGCAAAGTTTGGTCCCCATCGGAGCATGTTTGGGTACGATGGTATGGGGAAGGCCCGGATTTTCCATGGCCTCTTAAGCACCAAGAGACTTCAAAAACCTGGACTGGGCGCTAATTACCAATCCAAACATGCTCTGGTTGTGACCAAACTTTGCAAGCATGTGGGGGGGACCCACCCCCACATGCTTGCAAAGTTTGGGCCCCATCGGAGCATGTTTGGGTACGATGGTATGGGGAAGGCCCGGATTTTCCATGGCCTCTTAAGCACCAAGAGACTTGAAAAATCCGGACTGGGCGCTAATTACCAATCCAAACATGCTCTGATTGTGACCAAACTTTGCAAGCATGTGGGGGGGGCCCACGCCCACATGCTTGCAAACTTTGGTCCCCATCGGAGCCTTTTTGGGTACGATGGTATGGGGAAGGCCCGGATTTTCCATGGCCTCTTAAGCACCAAGAGACTTCAAAAACCCGCATTAGGCGCTAATTACCAATCCAAACATGCTCTGATTGTGACAAAACTTTGCAAGCATGTGGGGGGGACCCACCCCCCCATCCTTGCAAAGTTTGGTCCCTACTGGAGCATGTTTGGGTACGATGGTATGGGGAAGGCTCGGATTTTCCATGGCCTCTTAAGCACCAAGAGACTTGAAAAACCCGCACTGGCCGCTAATTACCAATCCAAACATGCTCTGATTGTGACCAATCTTTGCAAGCATGTGGGGGGGACCCACCCCCATATGCTTGCAAAGTTTGGTCCCCATCGGAGCATGTTTGGGTATGATGGTATGGGGAAGGCCCGGATTTTCCATGGCCTCTTAAGCACCAAGAGACTTGAAAAATCCGGACTGGGCGCTAATTACCAATCCAAACATGCTCTGATTGTGACCAGACTTTGCAAGCATGTGGGGGGGACCCACCCCCACATGCTTGCAAAGTTTGGTCCCCATCGGAGCATGTTTGGGTACGATGGTATGGGGAAGGCCCGGATTTTCCATGGCCTCTTAAGCACCAAGAGACTTCAAAAACCCGCACTGGGTGCTAATTACCAATCCAAACATGCTCTGATTGTGACCAAACTTTGCAAGCATGTGGGGGTGGGTGCCCCCCCCATGCTTGCAAAGTTTGGTCCCTATCGGAGCATGTTTGGGTACGATGGTATGGGGAAGGCCCGGATTTTCCATGGCCTCTTAAGCACCAAGAGACTTGAAAAACCCGCACTGGGCGCTAATTACCAATCCAAACATGCTCTGATTATGACCAAACTTTGCAAGCATGTGGTGGGGACCCCCTCCCACATGCTTGCAAAGTTTGGTCCCCATCGGCGTAGCATGTTTGGGTACGATGGTATGGGGAAGGCCCGGATTTTCCATGGCCTCTTAAGCACCAAGAGACTTCAAAAACCCGCACTGGGCGCTAATTACCAATCCAAACATGATCTGATTGTGACCAAACTTTGCAAGCATGTGGGGGTGGGTGCCCCCCCCATGCTTGCAAACTTTGGTCCCTATCGGAGCATGTTTGGGTACGATGGTATGGGGAAGGCCCGGATTTTCCATGGCCTCTTAAGCACCAAGAGACTTGAAAAACCCGCACTGGGCGCTAATTACCAATCCAAACATGCTCTGATTGTGACCAAACTTTGCAAGCATGTGGGGGGACCCACCCCCACATGCTTGCAAAGTTTGGTCCCCATCGGAGTATGTTTGGGTACGATGGTATAGGGAAGGCCCGGATTTTCCATGGCCTCTTAAGCACCAAGAGACTTGAAAAATCCGGACTGGGGGCTAATTACCAACCCAAATATGCTCTGATTGTGACCAAACTTTGCAAGCATGTGGGGGGGGCCCACCCCCACATGCTTGCAAAGTTTGGTCCCCATCGGAGCATGTTTGGGTACGATGGTATGGGGAAGGCCCGGATTTTCCATGGCCTCTTAAGCACCAAGAGACTTCAAAAACCCGCATTAGGCGCTAATTACCAATCCAAACATGCTCTGATTGTGACCAAACTTTGCAAGCATGTGGGGGGGACCCACCCCCCCATTCCTGCAAAGTTTGGTCCGCTACTGGAGCATGTTTGGGTACGATGGTAATGGGAAGGCCCGGATTTTCCATGGCCTCTTAAGCACCAAGAGACTTGAAAAACCCGCACTGGGCACTAATTACCAATCCAAACATGCTCTTATTGTGACCAAACTTTGCAAGCATGTGGGGGGGACACACCCCCACATGCTTGCAAAGTTTGGTCCCGATCAGAGCATGTTTGGGTACGATGGTATGGGGAAGGCCCGGATTTTCCATCGCGTCTTAAGCACCAAGAGACTTCAAAAACCCGGACTGGGCGCTAATTACCAATCCAAACATGCTTTGATTGTGACCAAACTTTGCAAGCATGTGGGGGTGGGTGCCCCCCCCATGCTTGCAAACTTTGGTCCCTATCGGAGCATGTTTGGGTACGATGGCATGGGAAAGGCCCGGATTTTCCATGGCCTCTTAAGCACCAAGAGACTTGAAAAACCCGCACTGGGCGCTAATTACCAATCCAAACATGCTCTGATTGTGACCAAACTTTGCAAGCATGTGGGGGGACCCACCCCCACATGCTTGCAAAGTTTGGTCCCCATCCGAGCATGTTTGGGTACGATGGTATGGGGAAGGCCCGGATTTTCCATGGCCTCTTAAGCACCAAGAGACTTCAAAAACCCGCATTAGGCGCTAATTACCAATCCAAACATGCTCTGATTGTGACCAAACTTTGCAAGCATGTGGGGGGGACCCACCCCCCCATTCTTGCAAAGTTTGGTCCCTACCGGAGCATGTTTGGGTACGATGGTATGGGGAAGGCCCGGATTTTCCATGGCCGCTTAAGCACCAAGAGACTTGAAAAACCCGCACTGGCAGCTAATTACCAATCCAAACATGCTCTGATTGTGACCAAACTTTGCAAGCATGTGGGGGGGGACCCACCCCCATATGCTTGCAAAGTTTGGTCCCCATCGGAGCATGTTTGGGTACGATGGTATGGGGAAGGCCCGGATTTTCCATGGCCTCTTAAGCACCAAGAGACTTGAAAAATCCGGACTGGGCGCTAATTACCAATCAAAACATGCTTTGATTGTGACCAAACTTTGCAAGCATGGGGGGGGGACCCACCCCCACATGCTTGCAAAGTTTGGTCCCCATCGGAGCATGTTTGGGTACGATGGTATGGGGAAGGCCCGGATTTTCCATGGCCTCTTAAGCACCAAGAGACTTCAAAAACCCGCACTGGGCGCTAATTACCAATCCAAACATGCTTTGATTGTGACCAAACTTTGCAAGCATGTGGGGGTGGGTGCCCCCCCCATGCTTGCAAAGTTTGGTCCCTATCGGAGCATGTTTGGGTACGATGGTATGGGGAAGGCCCGGATTTTCCATGGCCTCTTAAGCACCAAGAGACTTGAAAAACCCGCACTGGGCGCTAATTACCAATCCAAACATGCTCTGATTGTGACCAAACTTTGCAAGCATGTGGGGGGGACCCCCTCCCACATGCTTGCAAAGTTTGGTCCCCATCGGCGTAGCATGTTTGGGTACGATGGTATGGGGAAGGCCCGGATTTTCCATGGCCTCTTAAGTACCAAGAGACTTCAAAAATCCGGACTGGGCGCTAATTACGAATCCAAACATGCTCTGATTGTGACCAAACTTTGCAAGCATGTGGGGGGGACCCACCCCCACATGCTTGCAAAGTTTGGTCCCCATCGGAGCATGTTTGGGTACGATGGTATGGGGAAGGCCCGGATTTTCCATGGCCTCTTAAGCACCAAGAGACTTAAAAAATCTGGACTGGGCGCTAATCACCAATCCAAACATGCTCTGGTTGTGACCAAACTTTGCAAGCATGTGGGGGGGACCCACCCCCACATGCTTGCAAAGTTTGGGCCCCATCGGAGCATGTTTGGGTACGATGGTATGGGGAAGGCCCGGATTTTCCATGGCCTCTTAAGCACCAAGAGACTTGAAAAATCCGGATTGGGCGCTAATTACCAATCCAAACATGCTCTGATTGTGACCAAACTTTGCAAGCATGTGGGGGGGCCCACCCCCACATGCTTGCAAAGTTTGGTCCCCATCGGAGCATTTTTGGGTACGATGGTATGGGGAAGGCCCGGATTTTCCATGGCCTCTTAAGCACCAAGAGACTTGAAAAATCTGGACTGGGCGCTAATTACCAATCCAAACATGCTCTGATTGTGATCAAACTTTGCAAGCATGTGGGGGGGACCCACCCCCCCATTCATGCAAAGTTTGGTCCCTACCGGAGCATGTTTGGGTACGATGGTATGGGGAAGGCCCGGATTTTCCATGGCCTCTTAAGCACCAAGAGACTTGAAAAACCCGCACTGGGCGCTAATTACCAATCCAAACATGCTCTGATTGTGACCAAACTTTGCAAACATGTGGGGGGACCCACCCCCACATGCTTGCAAAGTTTGGTCCCCATCGGAGCATGTTTGGGTACGATGGTATGGGGAAGGGCCGGATTTTCCATGGCCTCTTAAGCACCAAGAGACTTGAAAAATCTGGACTGGGCGCTAATTACCAATCCAAACATGCTCTGGTTGTGACCAAACTTTGCAAGCATGTGGGGGGGACCCACCCCCACATGCTTGCAAAGTTTGGGCCCCATCGGAGCATGTTTGGGTACGATGGTATGGGGAAGGCCCGGATTTTCCATGGCCTCTTAAGCACCAAGAGACTTGAAAAATCCGGACTGGGCGCTACTTACCAATCCAAACATACTCTGATTGTGACCAAACTTTGCAAGCATGTGGGGGGGGCCCACCCCCACATCCTTGCAAAGTTTGGTCCCCATCGGAGCATTTTTGGGTACGATGGTATGGGGAAGGCCCGGATTTTCCATGGCCTCTTAAGCACCAAGAGACTTCAAAAACCCGCATTAGGCGCTAATTACCAATCCAAACATGCTCTGATTGTGACCAAACTTTGCAAGCATGTGGGGGGGACCCACCCCCCCATTCTTGCAAAGTTTGGTCCCTACCGGAGCATGTTTGGGTACGATGGTATGGGGAAGGCCCGGATTTTCCATGGCCTCTTAAGCACCAAGAGACTTGAAAAACCCGCACTGGCCGCTAATTACCAATCCAAACATGCTCTGATTGTGACCAATCTTTGCAAGCATGTGGGGGGGACCCACCCCCATATGCTTGCAAAGTTTGGTCCCCATCGGAGCATGTTTGGGTATGATGGTATGGGGAAGGCCCGGATTTTCCATGGCCTCTTAAGCACCAAGAGACTTGAAAAATCCGGACTGGGCGCTAATTACCAATCCAAACATGCTCTGATTGTGACCAAACTTTGCAAGCATGTGGGGGGGACCCACCCCCACATGCTTGCAAAGTTTGGTCCCCATCGGAGCATGTTTGGGTACGATGGTATGGGGAAGGCCCGGATTTTCCATGGCCTCTTAAGCACCTAGAGACTTCAAAAACCCGCACTGGGCGCTAATTACCAATACAAACATGCTCTGATTGTGACCAAACTTTGCAAGCATGTGGGGGTGGGTGCCCCCCCCATGCTTGCAAAGTTTGGTCCCTATCGGAGCATGTTTGGGTACGATGGTATGGGGAAGGCCCGGATTTTCCATGGCCTCTTAAGCACCAAGAGACTTGAAAAACCTGCACTGGGCGCTAATTACCAATCCAAACATGCTCTGGTTGTGACCAAACTTTGCAATCATGTGGGGGGGACCCCCTCCCACATGCTTGCAAAGTTTGGTCCCCATCGGCGTAGCATGTTTGGGTACGATGGTATGGGGAAGGCCCGGATTTTCCATGGCCTCTTAAGCACCAAGAGACTTCAAAAACCCGCACTGGGCGCTAATTACCAATCCAAACATGATCTGATTGTGACCAAACTTTGCAAGCATGTGGGGGTGGGTGCCCCCCCCATGCTTGCAAACTTTGGTCCCTATCGGAGCATGTTTGGGTACGATGGTATGGGGAAGGCCCGGATTTTCCATGGCCTCTTAAGCACCAAGAGACTTGAAAAACCCGCGCTGGGCGCTAATTACCAATCCAAACATGCTCTGATTGTGACCAAACTTTGCAAGCATGTGGGGGGACCCACCCCCACATGCTTGCAAAGTTTGGTCCCCATCGGAGTATGTTTGGGTACGATGGTATAGGGAAGGCCCGGATTTTCCATGGCCTCTTAAGCACCAAGAGACTTGAAAAACCCGCACTGGCAGCTAATTACCAATCCAAACATGCTCTGATTGTGACCAAACTTTGCAAGCATGTGGGGGGGGACCCACCCCCATATGCTTGCAAAGTTTGGTCCCCATCGGAGCATGTTTGGGTACGATGGTATGGGGAAGGCCCGGATTTTCCATGGCCTCTTAAGCACCAAGAGACTTGAAAAATCCGGACTGGGCGCTAATTACCAATCCAAACATGCTTTGATTGTGACCAAACTTTGCAAGCATGGGGGGGGGACCCACCCCCACATGCTTGCAAAGTTTGGTCCCCATCGGAGCATGTTTGGGTACGATGGTATGGGGAAGGCCCGGATTTTCCATGGCCTCTTAAGCACCAAGAGACTTCAAAAACCCGCACTGGGCGCTAATTACCAATCCAAACATGCTTTGATTGTGACCAAACTTTGCAAGCATGTGGGGTGTGGGTGCCCCCCCCCATGCTTGCAAAGTTTGGTCCCTATCGGAGCATGTTTGGGTACGATGGTATGGGGAAGGCCCGGATTTTCCATGGCCTCTTAAGCACCAAGAGACTTGAAAAGCCCGCACTGGGCGCTAATTACCAATCCAAACATGCTCTGATTGTGACCAAACTTTGCAAGCATGTGGGGGGGACCCCCTCCCACATGCTTGCAAAGTTTGGTCCCCATCGGCGGAGCATGTTTGGGTACGATGGTATGGGGAAGGCCCGGATTTTCCATGGCCTCTTAAGCACCAAGAAACTTCAAAAATCCGGACTGGGCGCTAATTACGAATCCAAACATGCTCTGATTGTGACCAAACTTTGCAAGCATGTGGGGGCGACACACCCCCACATGCTTGCAAAGTTTGGTCCCCATCGGAGCATGTTTGGGTACGATGGTATGGGGAAGGCCCGGATTTTCCATGGCCTCTTAAGCACCAAGAGACTTCAAAAACCCGCATTGGGCGCTAATTATCAATCCAAACATGCTCTGATTGTGACCAAACTTTGCAAGCATGTGGGGGGGACCCACCCCCACATGCTTACAAAGTTTGGTCCCCATCGGAGCATGTTTGGGTACGATGGTATGGGGAAGGCCCGGATTTTCCATGGCCTCTTAAGCACCAAGAGACTTGAAAAATCCGGACTGGGCGCTAATTACCAATCCAAACATGCTCTGATTGTGACCAAACTTTGCAAGCATGTGGGGGGGCCCACCCCCACATGCTTGCAAAGTTTGGTCCCCATCGGAGCATTTTTGGGTACGATGGTATGAGGAAGGCCCGGATTTTCCATGGCCTCTTAAGCACCAAGAGACTTCAAAAACCCGCATTAGGCGCTAATTACCAATCCAAACATGCTCTGATTGTGACCAAACTTTGCAAGCATGTGGGGGGGACCCACCCCCCGATTCTTGCAAAGTTTGGTCCCTATCGGAGCATGTTTGGGTATGATGGTATGGGGAAGGCCCGGATTTTCCATGGCCTCTTAAGCACCAAGAGACTTGAAAAACCCGCACTGGGCGCTAATTACCAATCCAAACATGCTCTGATTGTGACCAAACTTTGCAAGCATGTGGGGGGGACCCACCCCCACATGCTTGCAAAGTTTGGTCCCCATCGGAGCATGTTTGGGTACGATGGTATGGGGAAGGCCCGGATTTTCCATGGCCTCTTAAGCACCAAGAGACTTCAAAAACCCGCACTGGGTGCTAATTACCAATCCAAACATGCTCTGATTGTGACCAAACTTTGCAAGCATGTGGGGGTGGGTGCCCCCCCCATGCTTGCAAAGTTTGGTCCCTATCGGAGCATGTTTGGGTACGATGGTATGGGGAAGGCCCGGATTTTCCATGGCCTCTTAAGCACCAAGAGACTTGAAAAACCCGCACTGGGCGCTAATTACCAATCCAAACATGCTCTGATTATGACCAAACTTTGCAAGCATATGGTGGGGACCCCCTCCCACATGCTTGCAAAGTTTGGTCCCCATCGGCGTAGCATGTTTGGGTACGATGGTATGGGGAAGGCCCGGATTTTCCATGGCCTCTTAAGCACCAAGAGACTTCAAAAACCCGCACTGGGCGCTAATTACCAATCCAAACATGATCTGATTGTGACCAAACTTTGCAAGCATGTGGGGGTGGGTGCCCCCCCCATGCTTGCAAACTTTGGTCCCTATCGGAGCATGTTTGGGTACGATGGTATGGGGAAGGCCCGGATTTTCCATGGCCTCTTAAGCACCAAGAGACTTGAAAAAACCCGCACTGGGCGCTAATTACCAATCCAAACATGCTCTGATTGTGACCAAACTTTGCAAGCATGTGGGGGGACCCACCCCCACATGCTTGCAAAGTTTGGTCCCCATCGGAGTATGTTTGGGTACGATGGTATAGGGAAGGCCTGGATTTTCCATGGCCTCTTAAGCACCAAGAGACTTGAAAAATCCGGACTGGGGGCTAATTACCAATCCAAATATGCTCTGATTGTGACCAAACTTTGCAAGCATGTGGGGGGGGCCCACCCCCACATGCTTGCAAAGTTTGGTCCCCATCGGAGCATGTTTGGGTACGATGGTATGGGGAAGGCCCGGATTTTCCATGGCCTCTTAAGCACCAAGAGACTTCAAAAACCCGCATTAGGCGCTAATTACCAATCCAAGCATGCTCTGATTGTGACCAAACTTTGCAAGCATGTGGGGGGGACCCATCCCCCCCATTCTTGCAAAGTTTGGTCCCCTACTGGAGCATGTTTGGGTACGATGGTATGGGGAAGGCCCGGATTTTCCATGGCCTCTTAAGCACCAAGAGACTTGAAAAACCCGCACTGGGCACTAATTACCAATCCAAACATGCTCTTATTGTGACCAAACTTTGCAAGCATGTGGGGGGGACCCACCCCCACATGCTTGCAAAGTTTGGTCCCCATCAGAGCATGTTTGGGTACGATGGTATGGGGAAGGCCCGGATTTTCCATTGCGTCTTAAGCACCAAGAGACTTCAAAAACCCGGACTGGGCGCTAATTACCAATCCAAACATGCTCTGATTGTGACCAAACTTTGCAAGCATGTGGGGGTGGGTGCCCCCCCCATGCTTGCAAACTTTGGTCCCTATCGGAGCATGTTTGGGTACGATGGCATGGGAAAGGCCCGGATTTTCCATGGCCTCTTAAGCACCAAGAGACTTGAAAAACCCGCACTGGGCGCTAATTACCAATCCAAACATGCTCTGATTGTGACCAAACTTTGCAAGCATGTGGGGGGACCCACCCCCATATGCTTGCAAAGTTTGGTCCCCATCGGAGCATGTTTGGGTACGATGGTATGGGGAAGGCCCGGATTTTCCATGGCCTCTTAAGCACCAAGAGACTTCAAAAACCCGCATTAGGCGCTAATTACCAATCCAAACATGCTCTGATTGTGACCAAACTTTGCAAGCATGTGGGGGGGACCCACCCCCCCATTCTTGCAAAGTTTGGTCCCTACCGGAGCATGTTTGGGTACGATGGTATGGGGAAGGCCCGGATTTTCCATGGCCTCTTAAGCACCAAGAGACTTGAAAAACCCGCACTGGCAGCTAATTACCAATCCAAACATGCTCTGATTGTGACCAAACTTTGCAAGCATGTGGGGGGGGACCCACCCCCATATGCTTGCAAAGTTTGGTCCCTATCGGAGCATGTTTGGGTACGATGGTATGGGGAAGGCCCGGATTTTCCATGGCCTCTTAAGCAACAAGAGACTTGAAAAACCCGCACTGGGCGCTAATTACCAATCCAAACATGCTCTGATTGTGACCAAACTTTGCAAGCATGTGGGGGGGACCCCCTCCCACATGCTTGCAAAGTTTGGTCCCCATCGGCGTAGCATGTTTGGGTACGATGGTATGGGGAAGGCCCGGATTTTCCATGGCCTCTTAAGTACCAAGAGACTTCAAAAATCCGGACTGGGCGCTAATTACGAATCCAAACATGCTCTGATTGTGACCAAACTTTGCAAGCATGTGGGGGGGACCCACCCCCACATGCTTGCAAAGTTTGGTCCCCATCGGAGCATGTTTGGGTACGATGGTATGGGGAAGGCCCGGATTTTCCATGGCCTCTTAAGCACCAAGAGACTTAAAAAATCTGGACTGGGCGCTAATCACCAATCCAAACATGCTCTGGTTGTGACCAAACTTTGCAAGCATGTGGGGGGGACCCACCCCCACATGCTTGCAAAGTTTGGGCCCCATCGGAGCATGTTTGGGTACGATGGTATGGGGAAGGCCCGGATTTTCCATGGCCTCTTAAGCACCAAGAGACTTGAAAAACCCGCACTGGGCGCTAATTACCAATCCAAACATGCTCTGATTGTGACCAAACTTTGCAAGCATGTGGGGGGGCCCACCCCCACATGCTTGCAAAGTTTGGTCCCCATCGGAGCATTTTTGGGTACGATGGTATGGGGAAGGCTCGGATTTTCCATGGCCTCTTAAGCACCAAGAGACTTCAAAAACCCGCATTAGGCGCTAATTACCAATCCAAACATGCTCTGATTGTGACCAAACTTTGCAAGCATGTGGGGGGGACCCACCCCCCCATTCTTGCAAAGTTTGGTCCCTACCGGAGCATGTTTGGGTACGATGGTATGGGGAAGGCCCGGATTTTCCATGGCCTCTTAAGCACCAAGAGACTTGAAAAACCCGCACTGGGCGCTAATTACCAATCCAAACATGCTCTGATTGTGACCAAACTTTGCAAGCATGTGGGGGGACCCACCCCCACATGCTTGCAAAGTTTGGTCCCCATCGGAGCATGTTTGGGTACGATGGTATGGGGAAGGGCCGGATTTTCCATGGCCTCTTAAGCACCAAGAGACTTGAAAAATCTGGACTGGGCGCTAATTACCAATCCAAACATGCTCTGGTTGTGACCAAACTTTGCAAGCATGTGGGGGGGACCCACCCCCACATGCTTGCAAAGTTTGGGCCCCATCGGAGCATGTTTGGGTACGATGGTATGGGGAAGGCCCGGATTTTCCATGGCCTCTTAAGCACCAAGAGACTTGAAAAATCCGGACTGGGCGCTAATTACCAATCCAAACATGCTCTGATTGTGACCAAACTTTGCAAGCATGTGGGGGGGTCCACCCCCACATGCTTGCAAAGTTTGGTCCCCATCGGAGCATTTTTGGGTACGATGGTATGGGGAAGGCCCGGATTTTCCATGGCCTCTTAAGCACCAAGAGACTTCAAAAACCCGCATTAGGCGCTAATTACCAATCCAAACATGCTCTGATTGTGACCAAACTTTGCAAGCATGTGGGGGGGACCCACCCCCCCATTCTTGCAAAGTTTGGTCCCTACCGGAGCATGTTTGGGTACGATGGTATGGGGAAGGCCCGGATTTTCCATGGCCTCTTAAGCACCAAGAGACTTGAAAAACCCGCACTGGCCGCTAATTACCAATCCAAACATGCTCTGATTGTGACCAATCTTTGCAAGCATGTGGGGGGGACCCACCCCCATATGCTTGCAAAGTTTGGTCCCCATCGGAGCATGTTTGGGTATGATGGTATGGGGAAGGCCCGGATTTTCCATGGACTCTTAAGCACCAAGAGACTTGAAAAATCCGGACTGGGCGCTAATTACCAATCCAAACATGCTCTGATTGTGACCAAACTTTGCAAGCATGTGGGGGGGACCCACCCCCACATGCTTGCAAAGTTTGGTCCCCATCGGAGCATGTTTGGGTACGATGGTATGGGGAAGGCCCGGATTTTCCATGGCCTCTTAAGCACCAAGAGACTTCAAAAACCCGCACTGGGCACTAATTACCAATACAAACATGCTCTGATTGTGACCAAACTTTGCAAGCATGTGGGGGTGGGTGCCCCCCCCATGCTTGCAAAGTTTGGTCCCTATCGGAGCATGTTTGGGTACGATGGTATGGGGAAGGCCCGGATTTTCCATGGCCTCTTAAGCACCAAGAGACTTGAAAAACCCGCACTGGGCGCTAATTACCAATCCAAACATGCTCTGATTGTGACCAAACTTTGCAAGCATGTGGGGGGGACCCCCTCCCACATGCTTGCAAAGTTTGGTCCCCATCGGCGTAGCATGTTTGGGTACGATGGTATGGGGAAGGCCCGGATTTTCCATGGCCTCTTAAGCACCAAGAGACTTCAAAAACCCGCACTGGGCGCTAATTACCAATCCAAACATGATCTGATTGTGACCAAACTTTGCAAGCATGTGGGGGTGGGTGCCCCCCCCATGCTTGCAAACTTTGGTCCCTATCGGAGCATGTTTGGGTACGATGGTATGGGGAAGGCCCGGATTTTCCATGGCCTCTTAAGCACCAAGAGACTTGAAAAACCCGCGCTGGGCGCTAATTACCAATCCAAACATGCTCTGATTGTGACAAAACTTTGCAAGCATGTGGGGGGACCCACCCCCACATGCTTGCAAAGTTTGGTCCCCATCGGAGTATGTTTGGGTACGATGGTATAGGGAAGGCCCGGATTTTCCATGGCCTCTTAAGCACCAAGAGACTTGAAAAACCCGCACTGGCAGCTAATTACCAATCCAAACATGCTCTGATTGTGACCAAACTTTGCAAGCATGTGGGGGGGGACCCACCCCCATATGCTTGCAAAGTTTGGTCCCCATTGGAGCATGTTTGGGTACGATGGTATGGGGAAGGCCCGGATTTTCCATGGCCTCTTAAGCACCAAGAGACTTGAAAAATCCGGACTGGGCGCTAATTACCAATCCAAACATGCTTTGATTGTGACCAAACTTTGCAAGCATGGGGGGGGGAACCCACCCCCACATGCTTGCAAAGTTTGGTCCCCATCGGATCATGTTCGGGTACGATGGTATGGGGAAGGCCCGGATTTTCCATGGCCTCTTAAGCACCAAGAGACTTCAAAAACCCGCACTGGGCGCTAATTACCAATCCAAACATGCTTTGATTGTGACCAAACTTTGCAAGCATGTGGGGGTGGGTGTCCCCCCCATGCTTGCAAAGTTTGGTCCCTATCGGAGCATGTTTGGGTACGATGGTATGGGGAAGGGCCGGATTTTCCATGGCCTCTTAAGCACCAAGAGACTTGAAAAACCCGCACTGGGCGCTAATTACCAATCCAAACATGCTCTGATTGTGACCAAACTTTGCAAGCATGTGGGGGGGACCCCCTCCCACATGCTTGCAAAGTTTGGTCCCCATCGGCGTAGCATGTTTGGGTACGATGGTATGGGGAAGGCCCGGATTTTCCATGGCCTCTTAAGTACCAAGAGACTTGAAAAACCCGGACTGGGCGCTAATTACGAATCCAAACATGCTCTGATTGTGACCAAACTTTGCAAGCATGTGGGGGGGACCCACCCCCACATGCTTGCAAAGTTTGGTCCCCATCGGAGCATGTTTGGGTACGATGGTATGGGGAAGGCCCGGATTTTCCATGGCCTCTTAAGCACCAAGAGACTTGAAAAATCTGGACTGGGCGCTAATTACCAATCCAAACATGCTCTGGTTGTGACCAAACTTTGCAAGCATGTGGGGGGGACCCACCCCCACATGCTTACAAAGTTTGGGCCCCATCGGAGCATGTTTGGGTACGATGGTATGGGGAAGGCCCGGATTTTCCATGGCCTCTTAAGCACCAAGAGACTTGAAAAATCCGGACTGGGCGCTAATTACCAATCCAAACATGCTCTGATTGTGACCAAACTTTGCAAGCATGTGGGGGGCCCACCCCCACATGCTTGCAAAGTTTGGTCCCCATCGGAGCATTTTTGGGTACGATGGTATGGGGAAGGCCCGGATTTTCCATGGCCTCTTAAGCACCAAGAGACTTCAAAAACCCCCATTAGGCGCTAATTACCAATCCAAACATGCTCTGATTGTGACCAAACTTTGCAAGCATGTGGGGGGGACCCACCCCCCCATTCTTGCAAAGTTTGGTCCCTACCGGAGCATGTTTGGGTACGATGGTATGGGGAAGGCCCGGATTTTCCATGGCCTCTTAAGCACCAAGAGACTTGAAAAACCCGCACTGGGCGCTAATTACCAATCCAAACATGCTCTGATTGTGAACAAACTTTGCAAGCATGTGGGGGGACCCACCCCCACATGCTTGCAAAGTTTGGTCCCCATCGGAGCATGTTTGGGTACGATGGTATGGGGAAGGCCCGGATTTTCCATGGCCTCTTAAGCACCAAGAGACTTGAAAAATCTGGACTGGGCGCTAATTACCAATCCAAACATGCTCTGGTTGTGACCAAACTTTGCAAGCATGTGGGGGGGACCCACCCCCACATGCTTGCAAAGTTTGGGCCCCATCGGAGCATGTTTGGGTACGATGGTATGGGGAAGGCCCGGATTTTCCATGGCCTCTTAAGCACCAAGAGACTTGAAAAATCCGGACTGGGCGCTAATTACCAATCCAAACATGCTCTGATTGTGACCAAACTTTGCAAGCATGTGGGGGGGGCCCACCCCCACATGCTTGCAAAGTTTGGTCCCCATCGGAGCATTTTTGGGTACGATGGTATGAGGAAGGCCCGGATTTTCCATGGCCTCTTAAGCACCAAGAGACTTCAAAAACCCGCATTAGGCGCTAATTACCAATCCAAACATGCTCTTATTGTGACCAAACTTTGCAAGCATGTGGGGGGGACCCACCCCCCCATTCTTGCAAAGTTTGGTCCCTACCGGAGCATGTTTGGGTACGATGGTATGGGGAAGGCCCGGATTTTCCATGGCCTCTTAAGCACCAAGAGACTTGAAAAACCCGCACTGGCCGCTAATTACCAATCCAAACATGCTCTGATTGTGACCAATCTTTGCAAGCATGTGCGGGGGACCCACCCGCATATGCTTGCAAAGTTTGGTCCCCATCGGAGCATGTTTGGGTATGATGGTATGGGGAAGGCCCGGATTTTCCATGGCCTCTTAAGCACCAAGAGACTTGAAAAATCCGGACTGGGCGCTAATTACCAATACAAACATGCTCTGATTGTGACCAAACTTTGCAAGCATGTGGGGGGGCCCACCCCCACATGCTTGCAAAGTTTGGTCCCCATCGGAGCATGTTTGGGTACGATGGTATGGGGAAGGCCCGGATTTTCCATGGCCTCTTAAGCACCAAGAGACTTCAAAAACCCGCACTGGGCGCTAATTACCAATCCAAACATGCTCTGATTGTGACCAAACTTTGCAAGCATGTGGGGGGGACCCACCCCCACATGCTTGCAAAGTTTGGTCCCCATCGGCGTAGCATGTTTGGGTACGATGGTATGGGGAAGGCCCGGATTTTCCATGGCCTCTTAAGCACCAAGAGACTTCAAAAACCCGCACTGGGCGCTAATTACCAATCCAAACATGATCTGATTGTGACCAAACTTTGCAAGCATGTGGGGGTGGGTGCCCCCCCCATGCTTGCAAACTTTGGTCCCTATCGGAGCATGTTTGGGTACGATGGTATGGGGAAGGCCCGGATTTTCCATGGCCTCTTAAGCACCAAGAGACTTGAAAAAACCCGCACTGGGCGCTAATTACCAATCCAAACATGCTCTGATTGTGACCAAACTTTGCAAGCATGTGGGGGGACCCACCCCCACATGCTTGCAAAGTTTGGTCCCCATCGGAGTATGTTTGGGTACGATGGTATAGGGAAGGCCCGGATTTTCCATGGCCTCTTAAGCACCAAGAGACTTGAAAAATCCGGACTGGGGGCTAATTACCAATCCAAATATGCTCTGATTGTGACCAAACTTTGCAAGCATGTGGGGGGGGCCCACCCCCACATGCTTGCAAAGTTTGGTCCCCATCGGAGCATGTTTGGGTACGATGGTATGGGGAAGGCCCGGATTTTCCATGGCCTCTTAAGCACCAAGAGACTTCAAAAACCCGCATTAGGCGCTAATTACCAATCCAAACATGCTCTGATTGTGACCAAACTTTGCAAGCATGTGGGGGGGACCCATCCCCCCCATTCTTGCAAAGTTTGGTCCCCTACTGGAGCATGTTTGGGTACGATGGTATGGGGAAGGCCCGGATTTTCCATGGCCTCTTAAGCACCAAGAGACTTGAAAAACCCGCACTGGGCACTAATTACCAATCCAAACATGCTCTTATTGTGACCAAACTTTGCAAGCATGTGGGGGGGACCCACCCCCACACGCTTGCAAAGTTTGGTCCCCATCAGAGCATGTTTGGGTACGATGGTATGGGGAAGGCCCGGATTTTCCATCGCGTCTTAAGCACCAAGAGACTTCAAAAACCCGGACTGGGCGCTAATTACCAATCCAAACATGCTCTGATTGTGACCAAACTTTGCAAGCATGTGGGGGTGGGTGCCCCCCCCATGCTTGCAAACTTTGGTCCCTATCGGAGCATGTTTGGGTACGATGGCATGGGAAAGGCCCGGATTTTCCATGGCCTCTTAAGCACCAAGAGACTTGAAAAACCCGCACTGGGCGCTAATTACCAATCCAAACATGCTCTGATTGTGACCAAACTTTGCAAGCATGTGGGGGGACCCACCCCCACATGCTTGCAAAGTTTGGTCCCCATCGGAGCATGTTTGGGTACGATGGTATGGGGAAGGCCCGGATTTTCCATGGCCTCTTAAGCACCAAGAGACTTCAAAAACCCGCATTAGGCGCTAATTACCAATCCAAACATGCTCTGATTGTGACCAAACTTTGCAAGCATGTGGGGGGGACCCACCCCCCCATTCTTGCAAAGTTTGGTCCCTACCGGAGCATGTTTGGGTACGATGGTATGGGGAAGGCCCGGATTTTCCATGGCCTCTTAAGCACCAAGAGACTTGAAAAACCCGCACTGGCAGCTAATTACCAATCCAAACATGCTCTCATTGTGACCAAACTTTGCAAGCATGTGGGGGGGGACCCACCCCCATATGCTTGCAAAGTTTGGTCCCCATCGGAGCATGTTTGGGTACGATGGTATGGGGAAGGCCCGGATTTTCCATGGCCTCTTAAGCACCAAGAGACTTGAAAAATCCGGACTGGGTACTAATTACCAATCCAAACATGCTTTGATTGTGACCAAACTTTGCAAGCATGGGGGGGGACCCACCCCCACATGCTTGCAAAGTTTGGTCCCCATCGGAGCATGTTTGGGTACGATGGTATGGGGAAGGCCCGGATTTTCCATGGCCTCTTAAGCACCAAGAGACTTCAAAAACCCGCACTGGGCGCTAATTACCAATCCAAACATGCTTTGATTGTGACCAAACTTTGCAAGCATGTGGGGGTGGGTGCCCCCCCCATGCTTGCAAAGTTTGGTCCCTATCGGAGCATGTTTGGGTACGATGGTATGGGGAAGGCCCGCATTTTCCATGGCCTCTTAAGCAACAAGAGACTTGAAAAACCCGCACTGGGCGCTAATTACCAATCCAAACATGCTCTGATTGTGACCAAACTTTGCAAGCATGTGGGGGGGACCCCCTCCCACATGCTTGCAAAGTTTGGTCCCCATCGGCGTAGCATGTTTGGGTACGATGGTATGGGGAAGGCCCGGATTTTCCATGGCCTCTTAAGTACCAAGAGACTTCAAAAATCCGGACTGGGCGCTAATTACGAATCCAAACATGCTCTGATTGTGACCAAACTTTGCAAGCATGTGGGGGGGACCCACCCCCACATGCTTGCAAAGTTTGGTCCCCATCGGAGCATGTTTGGGTACGATGGTATGGGGAAGGCCCGGATTTTCCATGGCCTCTTAAGCACCAAGAGACTTAAAAAATCTGGACTGGGCGCTAATCACCAATCCAAACATGCTCTGGTTGTGACCAAACTTTGCAAGCATGTGGGGGGGACCCACCCCCACATGCTTGCAAAGTTTGGGCCCCATCGGAGCATGTTTGGGTACGATGGTATGGGGAAGGCCCGGATTTTCCATGGCCTCTTAAGCACCAAGAGACTTGAAAAATCCGGACTGGGCGCTAATTACCAATCCAAACATGCTCTGATTGTGACCAAACTTTGCAAGCATGTGGGGGGGCCCACCCCCACATGCTTGCAAAGTTTGGTCCCCATCGGAGCATTTTTGGGTACGATGGTATGGGGAAGGCTCGGATTTTCCATGGCCTCTTAAGCACCAAGAGACTTCAAAAACCCGCATTAGGCGCTAATTACCAATCCAAACATGCTCTGATTGTGACCAAACTTTGCAAGCATGTGGGGGGGACCCACCCCCCCATTCTTGCAAAGTTTGGTCCCTACCGGAGCATGTTTGGGTACGATGGTATGGGGAAGGCCCGGATTTTCCATGGCCTCTTAAGCACCAAGAGACTTGAAAAACCCGCACTGGGCGCTAATTACCAATCCAAACATGCTCTGATTGTGACCAAACTTTGCAAGCATGTGGGGGGACCCACCCCCACATGCTTGCAAAGTTTGGTCCCCATCGGAGCATGTTTGGGTACGATGGTATGGGGAAGGGCCGGATTTTCCATGGCCTCTTAAGCACCAAGAGACTTGAAAAATCTGGACTGGGCGCTAATTACCAATCCAAACATGCTCTGGTTGTGACCAAACTTTGCAAGCATGTGGGGGGGACCCACCCCCACATGCTTGCAAAGTTTGGGCCCCATCGGAGCATGTTTGGGTACGATGGTATGGGGAAGGCCCGGATTTTCCATGGCCTCTTAAGCACCAAGAGACTTGAAAAATCCGGACTGGGCGCTAATTACCAATCCAAACATGCTCTGATTGTGACCAAACTTTGCAAGCATGTGGGGGGGTCCACCCCCACATGCTTGCAAAGTTTGGTCCCCATCGGAGCATTTTTGGGTACGATGGTATGGGGAAGGCCCGGATTTTCCATGGCCTCTTAAGCACCAAGAGACTTCAAAAACCCGCATTAGGCGCTAATTACCAATCCAAACATGCTCTGATTGTGACCAAACTTTGCAAGCATGTGGGGGGGACCCACCCCCCCATTCTTGCAAAGTTTGGTCCCTACCGGAGCATGTTTGGGTACGATGGTATGGGGAAGGCCCGGATTTTCCATGGCCTCTTAAGCACCAAGAGACTTGAAAAACCCGCACTGGCCGCTAATTACCAATCCAAACATGCTCTGATTGTGACCAATCTTTGCAAGCATGTGGGGGGGACCCACCCCCATATGCTTGCAAAGTTTGGTCCCCATCGGAGCATGTTTGGGTATGATGGTATGGGGAAGGCCCGGATTTTCCATGGACTCTTAAGCACCAAGAGACTTGAAAAATCCGGACTGGGCGCTAATTACCAATCCAAACATGCTCTGATTGTGACCAAACTTTGCAAGCATGTGGGGGGGACCCACCCCCACATGCTTGCAAAGTTTGGTCCCCATCGGAGCATGTTTGGGTACGATGGTATGGGGAAGGCCCGGATTTTCCATGGCCTCTTAAGCACCAAGAGACTTCAAAAACCCGCACTGGGCACTAATTACCAATACAAACATGCTCTGATTGTGACCAAACTTTGCAAGCATGTGGGGGTGGGTGCCCCCCCCATGCTTGCAAAGTTTGGTCCCTATCGGAGCATGTTTGGGTACGATGGTATGGGGAAGGCCCGGATTTTCCATGGCCTCTTAAGCACCAAGAGACTTGAAAAACCCGCACTGGGCGCTAATTACCAATCCAAACATGCTCTGATTGTGACCAAACTTTGCAAGCATGTGGGGGGGACCCCCTCCCACATGCTTGCAAAGTTTGGTCCCCATCGGCGTAGCATGTTTGGGTACGATGGTATGGGGAAGGCCCGGATTTTCCATGGCCTCTTAAGCACCAAGAGACTTCAAAAACCCGCACTGGGCGCTAATTACCAATCCAAACATGATCTGATTGTGACCAAACTTTGCAAGCATGTGGGGGTGGGTGCCCCCCCCATGCTTGCAAACTTTGGTCCCTATCGGAGCATGTTTGGGTACGATGGTATGGGGAAGGCCCGGATTTTCCATGGCCTCTTAAGCACCAAGAGACTTGAAAAACCCGCGCTGGGCGCTAATTACCAATCCAAACATGCTCTGATTGTGACAAAACTTTGCAAGCATGTGGGGGGACCCACCCCCACATGCTTGCAAAGTTTGGTCCCCATCGGAGTATGTTTGGGTACGATGGTATAGGGAAGGCCCGGATTTTCCATGGCCTCTTAAGCACCAAGAGACTTGAAAAACCCGCACTGGCAGCTAATTACCAATCCAAACATGCTCTGATTGTGACCAAACTTTGCAAGCATGTGGGGGGGGACCCACCCCCATATGCTTGCAAAGTTTGGTCCCCATTGGAGCATGTTTGGGTACGATGGTATGGGGAAGGCCCGGATTTTCCATGGCCTCTTAAGCACCAAGAGACTTGAAAAATCCGGACTGGGCGCTAATTACCAATCCAAACATGCTTTGATTGTGACCAAACTTTGCAAGCATGGGGGGGGGAACCCACCCCCACATGCTTGCAAAGTTTGGTCCCCATCGGATCATGTTCGGGTACGATGGTATGGGGAAGGCCCGGATTTTCCATGGCCTCTTAAGCACCAAGAGACTTCAAAAACCCGCACTGGGCGCTAATTACCAATCCAAACATGCTTTGATTGTGACCAAACTTTGCAAGCATGTGGGGGTGGGTGTCCCCCCCATGCTTGCAAAGTTTGGTCCCTATCGGAGCATGTTTGGGTACGATGGTATGGGGAAGGGCCGGATTTTCCATGGCCTCTTAAGCACCAAGAGACTTGAAAAACCCGCACTGGGCGCTAATTACCAATCCAAACATGCTCTGATTGTGACCAAACTTTGCAAGCATGTGGGGGGGACCCCCTCCCACATGCTTGCAAAGTTTGGTCCCCATCGGCGTAGCATGTTTGGGTACGATGGTATGGGGAAGGCCCGGATTTTCCATGGCCTCTTAAGTACCAAGAGACTTGAAAAACCCGGACTGGGCGCTAATTACGAATCCAAACATGCTCTGATTGTGACCAAACTTTGCAAGCATGTGGGGGGGACCCACCCCCACATGCTTGCAAAGTTTGGTCCCCATCGGAGCATGTTTGGGTACGATGGTATGGGGAAGGCCCGGATTTTCCATGGCCTCTTAAGCACCAAGAGACTTGAAAAATCTGGACTGGGCGCTAATTACCAATCCAAACATGCTCTGGTTGTGACCAAACTTTGCAAGCATGTGGGGGGGACCCACCCCCACATGCTTACAAAGTTTGGGCCCCATCGGAGCATGTTTGGGTACGATGGTATGGGGAAGGCCCGGATTTTCCATGGCCTCTTAAGCACCAAGAGACTTGAAAAATCCGGACTGGGCGCTAATTACCAATCCAAACATGCTCTGATTGTGACCAAACTTTGCAAGCATGTGGGGGGCCCACCCCCACATGCTTGCAAAGTTTGGTCCCCATCGGAGCATTTTTGGGTACGATGGTATGGGGAAGGCCCGGATTTTCCATGGCCTCTTAAGCACCAAGAGACTTCAAAAACCCCCATTAGGCGCTAATTACCAATCCAAACATGCTCTGATTGTGACCAAACTTTGCAAGCATGTGGGGGGGACCCACCCCCCCATTCTTGCAAAGTTTGGTCCCTACCGGAGCATGTTTGGGTACGATGGTATGGGGAAGGCCCGGATTTTCCATGGCCTCTTAAGCACCAAGAGACTTGAAAAACCCGCACTGGGCGCTAATTACCAATCCAAACATGCTCTGATTGTGAACAAACTTTGCAAGCATGTGGGGGGACCCACCCCCACATGCTTGCAAAGTTTGGTCCCCATCGGAGCATGTTTGGGTACGATGGTATGGGGAAGGCCCGGATTTTCCATGGCCTCTTAAGCAACAAGAGACTTGAAAAACCCGCACTGGGCGCTAATTACCAATCCAAACATGCTCTGATTGTGACCAAACTTTGCAAGCATGTGGGGGGGACCCCCTCCCACATGCTTGCAAAGTTTGGTCCCCATCGGCGTAGCATGTTTGGGTACGATGGTATGGGGAAGGCCCGGATTTTCCATGGCCTCTTAAGTACCAAGAGACTTCAAAAATCCGGACTGGGCGCTAATTACGAATCCAAACATGCTCTGATTGTGACCAAACTTTGCAAGCATGTGGGGGGGACCCACCCCCACATGCTTGCAAAGTTTGGTCCCCATCGGAGCATGTTTGGGTACGATGGTATGGGGAAGGCCCGGATTTTCCATGGCCTCTTAAGCACCAAGAGACTTAAAAAATCTGGACTGGGCGCTAATCACCAATCCAAACATGCTCTGGTTGTGACCAAACTTTGCAAGCATGTGGGGGGGACCCACCCCCACATGCTTGCAAAGTTTGGGCCCCATCGGAGCATGTTTGGGTACGATGGTATGGGGAAGGCCCGGATTTTCCATGGCCTCTTAAGCACCAAGAGACTTGAAAAATCCGGACTGGGCGCTAATTACCAATCCAAACATGCTCTGATTGTGACCAAACTTTGCAAGCATGTGGGGGGGCCCACCCCCACATGCTTGCAAAGTTTGGTCCCCATCGGAGCATTTTTGGGTACGATGGTATGGGGAAGGCTCGGATTTTCCATGGCCTCTTAAGCACCAAGAGACTTCAAAAACCCGCATTAGGCGCTAATTACCAATCCAAACATGCTCTGATTGTGACCAAACTTTGCAAGCATGTGGGGGGGACCCACCCCCCCATTCTTGCAAAGTTTGGTCCCTACCGGAGCATGTTTGGGTACGATGGTATGGGGAAGGCCCGGATTTTCCATGGCCTCTTAAGCACCAAGAGACTTGAAAAACCCGCACTGGGCGCTAATTACCAATCCAAACATGCTCTGATTGTGACCAAACTTTGCAAGCATGTGGGGGGACCCACCCCCACATGCTTGCAAAGTTTGGTCCCCATCGGAGCATGTTTGGGTACGATGGTATGGGGAAGGGCCGGATTTTCCATGGCCTCTTAAGCACCAAGAGACTTGAAAAATCTGGACTGGGCGCTAATTACCAATCCAAACATGCTCTGGTTGTGACCAAACTTTGCAAGCATGTGGGGGGGACCCACCCCCACATGCTTGCAAAGTTTGGGCCCCATCGGAGCATGTTTGGGTACGATGGTATGGGGAAGGCCCGGATTTTCCATGGCCTCTTAAGCACCAAGAGACTTGAAAAATCCGGACTGGGCGCTAATTACCAATCCAAACATGCTCTGATTGTGACCAAACTTTGCAAGCATGTGGGGGGGTCCACCCCCACATGCTTGCAAAGTTTGGTCCCCATCGGAGCATTTTTGGGTACGATGGTATGGGGAAGGCCCGGATTTTCCATGGCCTCTTAAGCACCAAGAGACTTCAAAAACCCGCATTAGGCGCTAATTACCAATCCAAACATGCTCTGATTGTGACCAAACTTTGCAAGCATGTGGGGGGGACCCACCCCCCCATTCTTGCAAAGTTTGGTCCCTACCGGAGCATGTTTGGGTACGATGGTATGGGGAAGGCCCGGATTTTCCATGGCCTCTTAAGCACCAAGAGACTTGAAAAACCCGCACTGGCCGCTAATTACCAATCCAAACATGCTCTGATTGTGACCAATCTTTGCAAGCATGTGGGGGGGACCCACCCCCATATGCTTGCAAAGTTTGGTCCCCATCGGAGCATGTTTGGGTATGATGGTATGGGGAAGGCCCGGATTTTCCATGGACTCTTAAGCACCAAGAGACTTGAAAAATCCGGACTGGGCGCTAATTACCAATCCAAACATGCTCTGATTGTGACCAAACTTTGCAAGCATGTGGGGGGGACCCACCCCCACATGCTTGCAAAGTTTGGTCCCCATCGGAGCATGTTTGGGTACGATGGTATGGGGAAGGCCCGGATTTTCCATGGCCTCTTAAGCACCAAGAGACTTCAAAAACCCGCACTGGGCACTAATTACCAATACAAACATGCTCTGATTGTGACCAAACTTTGCAAGCATGTGGGGGTGGGTGCCCCCCCCCATGCTTGCAAAGTTTGGTCCCTATCGGAGCATGTTTGGGTACGATGGTATGGGGAAGGCCCGGATTTTCCATGGCCTCTTAAGCACCAAGAGACTTGAAAAACCCGCACTGGGCGCTAATTACCAATCCAAACATGCTCTGATTGTGACCAAACTTTGCAAGCATGTGGGGGGGACCCCCTCCCACATGCTTGCAAAGTTTGGTCCCCATCGGCGTAGCATGTTTGGGTACGATGGTATGGGGAAGGCCCGGATTTTCCATGGCCTCTTAAGCACCAAGAGACTTCAAAAACCCGCACTGGGCGCTAATTACCAATCCAAACATGATCTGATTGTGACCAAACTTTGCAAGCATGTGGGGGTGGGTGCCCCCCCCATGCTTGCAAACTTTGGTCCCTATCGGAGCATGTTTGGGTACGATGGTATGGGGAAGGCCCGGATTTTCCATGGCCTCTTAAGCACCAAGAGACTTGAAAAACCCGCGCTGGGCGCTAATTACCAATCCAAACATGCTCTGATTGTGACAAAACTTTGCAAGCATGTGGGGGGACCCACCCCCACATGCTTGCAAAGTTTGGTCCCCATCGGAGTATGTTTGGGTACGATGGTATAGGGAAGGCCCGGATTTTCCATGGCCTCTTAAGCACCAAGAGACTTGAAAAACCCGCACTGGCAGCTAATTACCAATCCAAACATGCTCTGATTGTGACCAAACTTTGCAAGCATGTGGGGGGGGACCCACCCCCATATGCTTGCAAAGTTTGGTCCCCATTGGAGCATGTTTGGGTACGATGGTATGGGGAAGGCCCGGATTTTCCATGGCCTCTTAAGCACCAAGAGACTTGAAAAATCCGGACTGGGCGCTAATTACCAATCCAAACATGCTTTGATTGTGACCAAACTTTGCAAGCATGGGGGGGGGAACCCACCCCCACATGCTTGCAAAGTTTGGTCCCCATCGGATCATGTTCGGGTACGATGGTATGGGGAAGGCCCGGATTTTCCATGGCCTCTTAAGCACCAAGAGACTTCAAAAACCCGCACTGGGCGCTAATTACCAATCCAAACATGCTTTGATTGTGACCAAACTTTGCAAGCATGTGGGGGTGGGTGTCCCCCCCATGCTTGCAAAGTTTGGTCCCTATCGGAGCATGTTTGGGTACGATGGTATGGGGAAGGGCCGGATTTTCCATGGCCTCTTAAGCACCAAGAGACTTGAAAAACCCGCACTGGGCGCTAATTACCAATCCAAACATGCTCTGATTGTGACCAAACTTTGCAAGCATGTGGGGGGGACCCCCTCCCACATGCTTGCAAAGTTTGGTCCCCATCGGCGTAGCATGTTTGGGTACGATGGTATGGGGAAGGCCCGGATTTTCCATGGCCTCTTAAGTACCAAGAGACTTGAAAAACCCGGACTGGGCGCTAATTACCAATCCAAACATGCTCTGATTGTGACCAAACTTTGCAAGCATGTGGGGGGGACCCACCCCCACATGCTTGCAAAGTTTGGTCCCCATCGGAGCATGTTTGGGTACGATGGTATGGGGAAGGCCCGGATTTTCCATGGCCTCTTAAGCACCAAGAGACTTGAAAAATCTGGACTGGGCGCTAATTACCAATCCAAACATGCTCTGGTTGTGACCAAACTTTGCAAGCATGTGGGGGGGACCCACCCCCACATGCTTACAAAGTTTGGGCCCCATCGGAGCATGTTTGGGTACGATGGTATGGGGAAGGCCCGGATTTTCCATGGCCTCTTAAGCACCAAGAGACTTGAAAAATCCGGACTGGGCGCTAATTACCAATCCAAACATGCTCTGATTGTGACCAAACTTTGCAAGCATGTGGGGGGCCCACCCCCACATGCTTGCAAAGTTTGGTCCCCATCGGAGCATTTTTGGGTACGATGGTATGGGGAAGGCCCGGATTTTCCATGGCCTCTTAAGCACCAAGAGACTTCAAAAACCCCCATTAGGCGCTAATTACCAATCCAAACATGCTCTGATTGTGACCAAACTTTGCAAGCATGTGGGGGGGACCCACCCCCCCATTCTTGCAAAGTTTGGTCCCTACCGGAGCATGTTTGGGTACGATGGTATGGGGAAGGCCCGGATTTTCCATGGCCTCTTAAGCACCAAGAGACTTGAAAAACCCGCACTGGGCGCTAATTACCAATCCAAACATGCTCTGATTGTGAACAAACTTTGCAAGCATGTGGGGGGACCCACCCCCACATGCTTGCAAAGTTTGGTCCCCATCGGAGCATGTTTGGGTACGATGGTATGGGGAAGGCCCGGATTTTCCATGGCCTCTTAAGCAACAAGAGACTTGAAAAACCCGCACTGGGCGCTAATTACCAATCCAAACATGCTCTGATTGTGACCAAACTTTGCAAGCATGTGGGGGGGACCCCCTCCCACATGCTTGCAAAGTTTGGTCCCCATCGGCGTAGCATGTTTGGGTACGATGGTATGGGGAAGGCCCGGATTTTCCATGGCCTCTTAAGTACCAAGAGACTTCAAAAATCCGGACTGGGCGCTAATTACGAATCCAAACATGCTCTGATTGTGACCAAACTTTGCAAGCATGTGGGGGGGACCCACCCCCACATGCTTGCAAAGTTTGGTCCCCATCGGAGCATGTTTGGGTACGATGGTATGGGGAAGGCCCGGATTTTCCATGGCCTCTTAAGCACCAAGAGACTTAAAAAATCTGGACTGGGCGCTAATCACCAATCCAAACATGCTCTGGTTGTGACCAAACTTTGCAAGCATGTGGGGGGGACCCACCCCCACATGCTTGCAAAGTTTGGGCCCCATCGGAGCATGTTTGGGTACGATGGTATGGGGAAGGCCCGGATTTTCCATGGCCTCTTAAGCACCAAGAGACTTGAAAAATCCGGACTGGGCGCTAATTACCAATCCAAACATGCTCTGATTGTGACCAAACTTTGCAAGCATGTGGGGGGGCCCACCCCCACATGCTTGCAAAGTTTGGTCCCCATCGGAGCATTTTTGGGTACGATGGTATGGGGAAGGCTCGGATTTTCCATGGCCTCTTAAGCACCAAGAGACTTCAAAAACCCGCATTAGGCGCTAATTACCAATCCAAACATGCTCTGATTGTGACCAAACTTTGCAAGCATGTGGGGGGGACCCACCCCCCCATTCTTGCAAAGTTTGGTCCCTACCGGAGCATGTTTGGGTACGATGGTATGGGGAAGGCCCGGATTTTCCATGGCCTCTTAAGCACCAAGAGACTTGAAAAACCCGCACTGGGCGCTAATTACCAATCCAAACATGCTCTGATTGTGACCAAACTTTGCAAGCATGTGGGGGGACCCACCCCCACATGCTTGCAAAGTTTGGTCCCCATCGGAGCATGTTTGGGTACGATGGTATGGGGAAGGGCCGGATTTTCCATGGCCTCTTAAGCACCAAGAGACTTGAAAAATCTGGACTGGGCGCTAATTACCAATCCAAACATGCTCTGGTTGTGACCAAACTTTGCAAGCATGTGGGGGGGACCCACCCCCACATGCTTGCAAAGTTTGGGCCCCATCGGAGCATGTTTGGGTACGATGGTATGGGGAAGGCCCGGATTTTCCATGGCCTCTTAAGCACCAAGAGACTTGAAAAATCCGGACTGGGCGCTAATTACCAATCCAAACATGCTCTGATTGTGACCAAACTTTGCAAGCATGTGGGGGGGTCCACCCCCACATGCTTGCAAAGTTTGGTCCCCATCGGAGCATTTTTGGGTACGATGGTATGGGGAAGGCCCGGATTTTCCATGGCCTCTTAAGCACCAAGAGACTTCAAAAACCCGCATTAGGCGCTAATTACCAATCCAAACATGCTCTGATTGTGACCAAACTTTGCAAGCATGTGGGGGGGACCCACCCCCCCATTCTTGCAAAGTTTGGTCCCTACCGGAGCATGTTTGGGTACGATGGTATGGGGAAGGCCCGGATTTTCCATGGCCTCTTAAGCACCAAGAGACTTGAAAAACCCGCACTGGCCGCTAATTACCAATCCAAACATGCTCTGATTGTGACCAATCTTTGCAAGCATGTGGGGGGGACCCACCCCCATATGCTTGCAAAGTTTGGTCCCCATCGGAGCATGTTTGGGTATGATGGTATGGGGAAGGCCCGGATTTTCCATGGACTCTTAAGCACCAAGAGACTTGAAAAATCCGGACTGGGCGCTAATTACCAATCCAAACATGCTCTGATTGTGACCAAACTTTGCAAGCATGTGGGGGGGACCCACCCCCACATGCTTGCAAAGTTTGGTCCCCATCGGAGCATGTTTGGGTACGATGGTATGGGGAAGGCCCGGATTTTCCATGGCCTCTTAAGCACCAAGAGACTTCAAAAACCCGCACTGGGCACTAATTACCAATACAAACATGCTCTGATTGTGACCAAACTTTGCAAGCATGTGGGGGTGGGTGCCCCCCCCATGCTTGCAAAGTTTGGTCCCTATCGGAGCATGTTTGGGTACGATGGTATGGGGAAGGCCCGGATTTTCCATGGCCTCTTAAGCACCAAGAGACTTGAAAAACCCACACTGGGCGCTAATTACCAATCCAAACATGCTCTGATTGTGACCAAACTTTGCAAGCATGTGGGGGGGACCCCCTCCCACATGCTTGCAAAGTTTGGTCCCCATCGGCGTAGCATGTTTGGGTACGATGGTATGGGGAAGGCCCGGATTTTCCATGGCCTCTTAAGCACCAAGAGACTTCAAAAACCCGCACTGGGCGCTAATTACCAATCCAAACATGATCTGATTGTGACCAAACTTTGCAAGCATGTGGGGGTGGGTGCCCCCCCCATGCTTGCAAACTTTGGTCCCTATCGGAGCATGTTTGGGTACGATGGTATGGGGAAGGCCCGGATTTTCCATGGCCTCTTAAGCACCAAGAGACTTGAAAAACCCGCGCTGGGCGCTAATTACCAATCCAAACATGCTCTGATTGTGACAAAACTTTGCAAGCATGTGGGGGGACCCACCCCCACATGCTTGCAAAGTTTGGTCCCCATCGGAGTATGTTTGGGTACGATGGTATAGGGAAGGCCCGGATTTTCCATGGCCTCTTAAGCACCAAGAGACTTGAAAAACCCGCACTGGCAGCTAATTACCAATCCAAACATGCTCTGATTGTGACCAAACTTTGCAAGCATGTGGGGGGGGACCCACCCCCATATGCTTGCAAAGTTTGGTCCCCATTGGAGCATGTTTGGGTACGATGGTATGGGGAAGGCCCGGATTTTCCATGGCCTCTTAAGCACCAAGAGACTTGAAAAATCCGGACTGGGCGCTAATTACCAATCCAAACATGCTTTGATTGTGACCAAACTTTGCAAGCATGGGGGGGGGAACCCACCCCCACATGCTTGCAAAGTTTGGTCCCCATCGGATCATGTTCGGGTACGATGGTATGGGGAAGGCCCGGATTTTCCATGGCCTCTTAAGCACCAAGAGACTTCAAAAACCCGCACTGGGCGCTAATTACCAATCCAAACATGCTTTGATTGTGACCAAACTTTGCAAGCATGTGGGGGTGGGTGTCCCCCCCATGCTTGCAAAGTTTGGTCCCTATCGGAGCATGTTTGGGTACGATGGTATGGGGAAGGGCCGGATTTTCCATGGCCTCTTAAGCACCAAGAGACTTGAAAAACCCGCACTGGGCGCTAATTACCAATCCAAACATGCTCTGATTGTGACCAAACTTTGCAAGCATGTGGGGGGGACCCCCTCCCACATGCTTGCAAAGTTTGGTCCCCATCGGCGTAGCATGTTTGGGTACGATGGTATGGGGAAGGCCCGGATTTTCCATGGCCTCTTAAGTACCAAGAGACTTGAAAAACCCGGACTGGGCGCTAATTACGAATCCAAACATGCTCTGATTGTGACCAAACTTTGCAAGCATGTGGGGGGGACCCACCCCCACATGCTTGCAAAGTTTGGTCCCCATCGGAGCATGTTTGGGTACGATGGTATGGGGAAGGCCCGGATTTTCCATGGCCTCTTAAGCACCAAGAGACTTGAAAAATCTGGACTGGGCGCTAATTACCAATCCAAACATGCTCTGGTTGTGACCAAACTTTGCAAGCATGTGGGGGGGACCCACCCCCACATGCTTACAAAGTTTGGGCCCCATCGGAGCATGTTTGGGTACGATGGTATGGGGAAGGCCCGGATTTTCCATGGCCTCTTAAGCACCAAGAGACTTGAAAAATCCGGACTGGGCGCTAATTACCAATCCAAACATGCTCTGATTGTGACCAAACTTTGCAAGCATGTGGGGGGCCCACCCCCACATGCTTGCAAAGTTTGGTCCCCATCGGAGCATTTTTGGGTACGATGGTATGGGGAAGGCCCGGATTTTCCATGGCCTCTTAAGCACCAAGAGACTTCAAAAACCCCCATTAGGCGCTAATTACCAATCCAAACATGCTCTGATTGTGACCAAACTTTGCAAGCATGTGGGGGGGACCCACCCCCCCATTCTTGCAAAGTTTGGTCCCTACCGGAGCATGTTTGGGTACGATGGTATGGGGAAGGCCCGGATTTTCCATGGCCTCTTAAGCACCAAGAGACTTGAAAAACCCGCACTGGGCGCTAATTACCAATCCAAACATGCTCTGATTGTGAACAAACTTTGCAAGCATGTGGGGGGACCCACCCCCACATGCTTGCAAAGTTTGGTCCCCATCGGAGCATGTTTGGGTACGATGGTATGGGGAAGGCCCGGATTTTCCATGGCCTCTTAAGCACCAAGAGACTTGAAAAATCTGGACTGGGCGCTAATTACCAATCCAAACATGCTCTGGTTGTGACCAAACTTTGCAAGCATGTGGGGGGGACCCACCCCCACATGCTTGCAAAGTTTGGGCCCCATCGGAGCATGTTTGGGTACGATGGTATGGGGAAGGCCCGGATTTTCCATGGCCTCTTAAGCACCAAGAGACTTGAAAAATCCGGACTGGGCGCTAATTACCAATCCAAACATGCTCTGATTGTGACCAAACTTTGCAAGCATGTGGGGGGGGCCCACCCCCACATGCTTGCAAAGTTTGGTCCCCATCGGAGCATTTTTGGGTACGATGGTATGAGGAAGGCCCGGATTTTCCATGGCCTCTTAAGCACCAAGAGACTTCAAAAACCCGCATTAGGCGCTAATTACCAATCCAAACATGCTCTTATTGTGACCAAACTTTGCAAGCATGTGGGGGGGACCCACCCCCCCATTCTTGCAAAGTTTGGTCCCTACCGGAGCATGTTTGGGTACGATGGTATGGGGAAGGCCCGGATTTTCCATGGCCTCTTAAGCACCAAGAGACTTGAAAAACCCGCACTGGCCGCTAATTACCAATCCAAACATGCTCTGATTGTGACCAATCTTTGCAAGCATGTGCGGGGGACCCACCCGCATATGCTTGAAAAGTTTGGTCCCCATCGGAGCATGTTTGGGTATGATGGTATGGGGAAGGCCCGGATTTTCCATGGCCTCTTAAGCACCAAGAGACTTGAAAAATCCGGACTGGGCGCTAATTACCAATACAAACATGCTCTGATTGTGACCAAACTTTGCAAGCATGTGGGGGGGCCCACCCCCACATGCTTGCAAAGTTTGGTCCCCATCGGAGCATGTTTGGGTACGATGGTATGGGGAAGGCCCGGATTTTCCATGGCCTCTTAAGCACCAAGAGACTTCAAAAACCCGCACTGGGCGCTAATTACCAATCCAAACATGCTCTGATTGTGACCAAACTTTGCAAGCATGTGGGGGGGACCCACCCCCACATGCTTGCAAAGTTTGGTCCCCATCGGCGTAGCATGTTTGGGTACGATGGTATGGGGAAGGCCCGGATTTTCCATGGCCTCTTAAGCACCAAGAGACTTCAAAAACCCGCACTGGGCGCTAATTACCAATCCAAACATGATCTGATTGTGACCAAACTTTGCAAGCATGTGGGGGTGGGTGCCCCCCCCATGCTTGCAAACTTTGGTCCCTATCGGAGCATGTTTGGGTACGATGGTATGGGGAAGGCCCGGATTTTCCATGGCCTCTTAAGCACCAAGAGACTTGAAAAAACCCGCACTGGGCGCTAATTACCAATCCAAACATGCTCTGATTGTGACCAAACTTTGCAAGCATGTGGGGGGACCCACCCCCACATGCTTGCAAAGTTTGGTCCCCATCGGAGTATGTTTGGGTACGATGGTATAGGGAAGGCCCGGATTTTCCATGGCCTCTTAAGCACCAAGAGACTTGAAAAATCCGGACTGGGGGCTAATTACCAATCCAAATATGCTCTGATTGTGACCAAACTTTGCAAGCATGTGGGGGGGGCCCACCCCCACATGCTTGCAAAGTTTGGTCCCCATCGGAGCATGTTTGGGTACGATGGTATGGGGAAGGCCCGGATTTTCCATGGCCTCTTAAGCACCAAGAGACTTCAGAAACCCGCATTAGGCGCTAATTACCAATCCAAACATGCTCTGATTGTGACCAAACTTTGCAAGCATGTGGGGGGGACCCATCCCCCCCATTCTTGCAAAGTTTGGTCCCCTACTGGAGCATGTTTGGGTACGATGGTATGGGGAAGGCCCGGATTTTCCATGGCCTCTTAAGCACCAAGAGACTTGAAAAACCCGCACTGGGCACTAATTACCAATCCAAACATGCTCTTATTGTGACCAAACTTTGCAAGCATGTGGGGGGGACCCACCCCCACACGCTTGCAAAGTTTGGTCCCCATCAGAGCATGTTTGGGTACGATGGTATGGGGAAGGCCCGGATTTTCCATCGCGTCTTAAGCACCAAGAGACTTCAAAAACCCGGACTGGGCGCTAATTACCAATCCAAACATGCTCTGATTGTGACCAAACTTTGCAAGCATGTGGGGGTGGGTGCCCCCCCCATGCTTGCAAACTTTGGTCCCTATCGGAGCATGTTTGGGTACGATGGCATGGGAAAGGCCCGGATTTTCCATGGCCTCTTAAGCACCAAGAGACTTGAAAAACCCGCACTGGGCGCTAATTACCAATCCAAACATGCTCTGATTGTGACCAAACTTTGCAAGCATGTGGGGGGACCCACCCCCACATGCTTGCAAAGTTTGGTCCCCATCGGAGCATGTTTGGGTACGATGGTATGGGGAAGGCCCGGATTTTCCATGGCCTCTTAAGCACCAAGAGACTTCAAAAACCCGCATTAGGCGCTAATTACCAATCCAAACATGCTCTGATTGTGACCAAACTTTGCAAGCATGTGGGGGGGACCCACCCCCCCATTCTTGCAAAGTTTGGTCCCTACCGGAGCATGTTTGGGTACGATGGTATGGGGAAGGCCCGGATTTTCCATGGCCTCTTAAGCACCAAGAGACTTGAAAAACCCGCACTGGCAGCTAATTACCAATCCAAACATGCTCTCATTGTGACCAAACTTTGCAAGCATGTGGGGGGGGACCCACCCCCATATGCTTGCAAAGTTTGGTCCCCATCGGAGCATGTTTGGGTACGATGGTATGGGGAAGGCCCGGATTTTCCATGGCCTCTTAAGCACCAAGAGACTTGAAAAATCCGGACTGGGTACTAATTACCAATCCAAACATGCTTTGATTGTGACCAAACTTTGCAAGCATGGGGGGGGACCCACCCCCACATGCTTGCAAAGTTTGGTCCCCATCGGAGCATGTTTGGGTACGATGGTATGGGGAAGGCCCGGATTTTCCATGGCCTCTTAAGCACCAAGAGACTTCAAAAACCCGCACTGGGCGCTAATTACCAATCCAAACATGCTTTGATTGTGACCAAACTTTGCAAGCATGTGGGGGTGGGTGCCCCCCCCATGCTTGCAAAGTTTGGTCCCTATCGGAGCATGTTTGGGTACGATGGTATGGGGAAGGCCCGGATTTTCCATGGCCTCTTAAGCACCAAGAGACTTGAAAAACCCGCACTGGGCGCTAATTACCAATCCAAACATGCTCTGATTGTGACCAAACTTTGCAAGCATGTGGGGGGGACCCCCTCCCACATGCTTGCAAAGTTTGGTCCCCATCGGCGTAGCATGTTTGGGTACGATGGTATGGGGAAGGCCCGGATTTTCCATGGCCTCTTAAGTACCAAGAGACTTCAAAAATCCGGACTGGGCGCTAATTACGAATCCAAACATGCTCTGATTGTGACCAAACTTTGCAAGCATGTGGGGGGGACCCACCCCCACATGCTTGCAAAGTTTGGTCCCCATCGGAGCATGTTTGGGTACGATGGTATGGGGAAGGCCCGGATTTTCCATGGCCTCTTAAGCACCAAGAGACTTAAAAAATCTGGACTGGGCGCTAATCACCAATCCAAACATGCTCTGGTTGTGACCAAACTTTGCAAGCATGTGGGGGGGACCCACCCCCACATGCTTGCAAAGTTTGGGCCCCATCGGAGCATGTTTGGGTACGATGGTATGGGGAAGGCCCGGATTTTCCATGGCCTCTTAAGCACCAAGAGACTTGAAAAATCCGGACTGGGCGCTAATTACCAATCCAAACATGCTCTGATTGTGACCAAACTTTGCAAGCATGTGGGGGGGCCCACCCCCACATGCTTGCAAAGTTTGGTCCCCATCGGAGCATTTTTGGGTACGATGGTATGGGGAAGGCCCGGATTTTCCATGGCCTCTTAAGCACCAAGAGACTTCAAAAACCCGCATTAGGCGCTAATTACCAATCCAAACATGCTCTGATTGTGACCAAACTTTGCAAGCATGTGGGGGGACCCACCCCCCCATTCTTGCAAAGTTTGGTCCCTACCGGAGCATGTTTGGGTACGATGGTATGGGGAAGGCCCGGATTTTCCATGGCCTCTTAAGCACCAAGAGACTTGAAAAACCCGCACTGGCCGCTAATTACCAATCCAAACATGCTCTGATTGTGACCAATCTTTGCAAGCATGTGGGGGGGACCCACCCCCATATGCTTGCAAAGTTTGGTCCCCATCGGAGCATGTTTGGGTATGATGGTATGGGGAAGGCCCGGATTTTCCATGGACTCTTAAGCACCAAGAGACTTGAAAAATCCGGACTGGGCGCTAATTACCAATCCAAACATGCTCTGATTGTGACCAAACTTTGCAAGCATGTGGGGGGGACCCACCCCCACATGCTTGCAAAGTTTGGTCCCCATCGGAGCATGTTTGGGTACGATGGTATGGGGAAGGCCCGGATTTTCCATGGCCTCTTAAGCACCAAGAGACTTCAAAAACCCGCACTGGGCACTAATTACCAATACAAACATGCTCTGATTGTGACCAAACTTTGCAAGCATGTGGGGGTGGGTGCCCCCCCCATGCTTGCAAAGTTTGGTCCCTATCGGAGCATGTTTGGGTACGATGGTATGGGGAAGGCCCGGATTTTCCATGGCCTCTTAAGCACCAAGAGACTTGAAAAACCCACACTGGGCGCTAATTACCAATCCAAACATGCTCTGATTGTGACCAAACTTTGCAAGCATGTGGGGGGGACCCCCTCCCACATGCTTGCAAAGTTTGGTCCCCATCGGCGTAGCATGTTTGGGTACGATGGTATGGGGAAGGCCCGGATTTTCCATGGCCTCTTAAGCACCAAGAGACTTCAAAAACCCGCACTGGGCGCTAATTACCAATCCAAACATGATCTGATTGTGACCAAACTTTGCAAGCATGTGGGGGTGGGTGCCCCCCCCATGCTTGCAAACTTTGGTCCCTATCGGAGCATGTTTGGGTACGATGGTATGGGGAAGGCCCGGATTTTCCATGGCCTCTTAAGCACCAAGAGACTTGAAAAACCCGCGCTGGGCGCTAATTACCAATCCAAACATGCTCTGATTGTGACAAAACTTTGCAAGCATGTGGGGGGACCCACCCCCACATGCTTGCAAAGTTTGGTCCCCATCGGAGTATGTTTGGGTACGATGGTATAGGGAAGGCCCGGATTTTCCATGGCCTCTTAAGCACCAAGAGACTTGAAAAACCCGCACTGGCAGCTAATTACCAATCCAAACATGCTCTGATTGTGACCAAACTTTGCAAGCATGTGGGGGGGGACCCACCCCCATATGCTTGCAAAGTTTGGTCCCCATTGGAGCATGTTTGGGTACGATGGTATGGGGAAGGCCCGGATTTTCCATGGCCTCTTAAGCACCAAGAGACTTGAAAAATCCGGACTGGGCGCTAATTACCAATCCAAACATGCTTTGATTGTGACCAAACTTTGCAAGCATGGGGGGGGGAACCCACCCCCACATGCTTGCAAAGTTTGGTCCCCATCGGATCATGTTCGGGTACGATGGTATGGGGAAGGCCCGGATTTTCCATGGCCTCTTAAGCACCAAGAGACTTCAAAAACCCGCACTGGGCGCTAATTACCAATCCAAACATGCTTTGATTGTGACCAAACTTTGCAAGCATGTGGGGGTGGGTGTCCCCCCCATGCTTGCAAAGTTTGGTCCCTATCGGAGCATGTTTGGGTACGATGGTATGGGGAAGGGCCGGATTTTCCATGGCCTCTTAAGCACCAAGAGACTTGAAAAACCCGCACTGGGCGCTAATTACCAATCCAAACATGCTCTGATTGTGACCAAACTTTGCAAGCATGTGGGGGGGACCCCCTCCCACATGCTTGCAAAGTTTGGTCCCCATCGGCGTAGCATGTTTGGGTACGATGGTATGGGGAAGGCCCGGATTTTCCATGGCCTCTTAAGTACCAAGAGACTTGAAAAACCCGGACTGGGCGCTAATTACGAATCCAAACATGCTCTGATTGTGACCAAACTTTGCAAGCATGTGGGGGGGACCCACCCCCACATGCTTGCAAAGTTTGGTCCCCATCGGAGCATGTTTGGGTACGATGGTATGGGGAAGGCCCGGATTTTCCATGGCCTCTTAAGCACCAAGAGACTTGAAAAATCTGGACTGGGCGCTAATTACCAATCCAAACATGCTCTGGTTGTGACCAAACTTTGCAAGCATGTGGGGGGGACCCACCCCCACATGCTTACAAAGTTTGGGCCCCATCGGAGCATGTTTGGGTACGATGGTATGGGGAAGGCCCGGATTTTCCATGGCCTCTTAAGCACCAAGAGACTTGAAAAATCCGGACTGGGCGCTAATTACCAATCCAAACATGCTCTGATTGTGACCAAACTTTGCAAGCATGTGGGGGGCCCACCCCCACATGCTTGCAAAGTTTGGTCCCCATCGGAGCATTTTTGGGTACGATGGTATGGGGAAGGCCCGGATTTTCCATGGCCTCTTAAGCACCAAGAGACTTCAAAAACCCCCATTAGGCGCTAATTACCAATCCAAACATGCTCTGATTGTGACCAAACTTTGCAAGCATGTGGGGGGGACCCACCCCCCCATTCTTGCAAAGTTTGGTCCCTACCGGAGCATGTTTGGGTACGATGGTATGGGGAAGGCCCGGATTTTCCATGGCCTCTTAAGCACCAAGAGACTTGAAAAACCCGCACTGGGCGCTAATTACCAATCCAAACATGCTCTGATTGTGAACAAACTTTGCAAGCATGTGGGGGGACCCACCCCCACATGCTTGCAAAGTTTGGTCCCCATCGGAGCATGTTTGGGTACGATGGTATGGGGAAGGCCCGGATTTTCCATGGCCTCTTAAGCACCAAGAGACTTGAAAAATCTGGACTGGGCGCTAATTACCAATCCAAACATGCTCTGGTTGTGACCAAACTTTGCAAGCATGTGGGGGGGACCCACCCCCACATGCTTGCAAAGTTTGGGCCCCATCGGAGCATGTTTGGGTACGATGGTATGGGGAAGGCCCGGATTTTCCATGGCCTCTTAAGCACCAAGAGACTTGAAAAATCCGGACTGGGCGCTAATTACCAATCCAAACATGCTCTGATTGTGACCAAACTTTGCAAGCATGTGGGGGGGGCCCACCCCCACATGCTTGCAAAGTTTGGTCCCCATCGGAGCATTTTTGGGTACGATGGTATGAGGAAGGCCCGGATTTTCCATGGCCTCTTAAGCACCAAGAGACTTCAAAAACCCGCATTAGGCGCTAATTACCAATCCAAACATGCTCTTATTGTGACCAAACTTTGCAAGCATGTGGGGGGGACCCACCCCCCCATTCTTGCAAAGTTTGGTCCCTACCGGAGCATGTTTGGGTACGATGGTATGGGGAAGGCCCGGATTTTCCATGGCCTCTTAAGCACCAAGAGACTTGAAAAACCCGCACTGGCCGCTAATTACCAATCCAAACATGCTCTGATTGTGACCAATCTTTGCAAGCATGTGCGGGGGACCCACCCGCATATGCTTGAAAAGTTTGGTCCCCATCGGAGCATGTTTGGGTATGATGGTATGGGGAAGGCCCGGATTTTCCATGGCCTCTTAAGCACCAAGAGACTTGAAAAATCCGGACTGGGCGCTAATTACCAATACAAACATGCTCTGATTGTGACCAAACTTTGCAAGCATGTGGGGGGGCCCACCCCCACATGCTTGCAAAGTTTGGTCCCCATCGGAGCATGTTTGGGTACGATGGTATGGGGAAGGCCCGGATTTTCCATGGCCTCTTAAGCACCAAGAGACTTCAAAAACCCGCACTGGGCGCTAATTACCAATCCAAACATGCTCTGATTGTGACCAAACTTTGCAAGCATGTGGGGGGGACCCACCCCCACATGCTTGCAAAGTTTGGTCCCCATCGGCGTAGCATGTTTGGGTACGATGGTATGGGGAAGGCCCGGATTTTCCATGGCCTCTTAAGCACCAAGAGACTTCAAAAACCCGCACTGGGCGCTAATTACCAATCCAAACATGATCTGATTGTGACCAAACTTTGCAAGCATGTGGGGGTGGGTGCCCCCCCCATGCTTGCAAACTTTGGTCCCTATCGGAGCATGTTTGGGTACGATGGTATGGGGAAGGCCCGGATTTTCCATGGCCTCTTAAGCACCAAGAGACTTGAAAAAACCCGCACTGGGCGCTAATTACCAATCCAAACATGCTCTGATTGTGACCAAACTTTGCAAGCATGTGGGGGGACCCACCCCCACATGCTTGCAAAGTTTGGTCCCCATCGGAGTATGTTTGGGTACGATGGTATAGGGAAGGCCCGGATTTTCCATGGCCTCTTAAGCACCAAGAGACTTGAAAAATCCGGACTGGGGGCTAATTACCAATCCAAATATGCTCTGATTGTGACCAAACTTTGCAAGCATGTGGGGGGGGCCCACCCCCACATGCTTGCAAAGTTTGGTCCCCATCGGAGCATGTTTGGGTACGATGGTATGGGGAAGGCCCGGATTTTCCATGGCCTCTTAAGCACCAAGAGACTTCAGAAACCCGCATTAGGCGCTAATTACCAATCCAAACATGCTCTGATTGTGACCAAACTTTGCAAGCATGTGGGGGGGACCCATCCCCCCCATTCTTGCAAAGTTTGGTCCCCTACTGGAGCATGTTTGGGTACGATGGTATGGGGAAGGCCCGGATTTTCCATGGCCTCTTAAGCACCAAGAGACTTGAAAAACCCGCACTGGGCACTAATTACCAATCCAAACATGCTCTTATTGTGACCAAACTTTGCAAGCATGTGGGGGGGACCCACCCCCACACGCTTGCAAAGTTTGGTCCCCATCAGAGCATGTTTGGGTACGATGGTATGGGGAAGGCCCGGATTTTCCATCGCGTCTTAAGCACCAAGAGACTTCAAAAACCCGGACTGGGCGCTAATTACCAATCCAAACATGCTCTGATTGTGACCAAACTTTGCAAGCATGTGGGGGTGGGTGCCCCCCCCATGCTTGCAAACTTTGGTCCCTATCGGAGCATGTTTGGGTACGATGGCATGGGAAAGGCCCGGATTTTCCATGGCCTCTTAAGCACCAAGAGACTTGAAAAACCCGCACTGGGCGCTAATTACCAATCCAAACATGCTCTGATTGTGACCAAACTTTGCAAGCATGTGGGGGGACCCACCCCCACATGCTTGCAAAGTTTGGTCCCCATCGGAGCATGTTTGGGTACGATGGTATGGGGAAGGCCCGGATTTTCCATGGCCTCTTAAGCACCAAGAGACTTCAAAAACCCGCATTAGGCGCTAATTACCAATCCAAACATGCTCTGATTGTGACCAAACTTTGCAAGCATGTGGGGGGGACCCACCCCCCCATTCTTGCAAAGTTTGGTCCCTACCGGAGCATGTTTGGGTACGATGGTATGGGGAAGGCCCGGATTTTCCATGGCCTCTTAAGCACCAAGAGACTTGAAAAACCCGCACTGGCAGCTAATTACCAATCCAAACATGCTCTCATTGTGACCAAACTTTGCAAGCATGTGGGGGGGGACCCACCCCCATATGCTTGCAAAGTTTGGTCCCCATCGGAGCATGTTTGGGTACGATGGTATGGGGAAGGCCCGGATTTTCCATGGCCTCTTAAGCACCAAGAGACTTGAAAAATCCGGACTGGGTACTAATTACCAATCCAAACATGCTTTGATTGTGACCAAACTTTGCAAGCATGGGGGGGGACCCACCCCCACATGCTTGCAAAGTTTGGTCCCCATCGGCGTAGCATGTTTGGGTACGATGGTATGGGGAAGGCCCGGATTTTCCATGGCCTCTTAAGCACCAAGAGACTTCAAAAACCCGCACTGGGCGCTAATTACCAATCCAAACATGCTTTGATTGTGACCAAACTTTGCAAGCATGTGGGGGTGGGTGCCCCCCCCATGCTTGCAAAGTTTGGTCCCTATCGGAGCATGTTTGGGTACGATGGTATGGGGAAGGCCCGGATTTTCCATGGCCTCTTAAGCACCAAGAGACTTGAAAAACCCGCACTGGGCGCTAATTACCAATCCAAACATGCTCTGATTGTGACCAAACTTTGCAAGCATGTGGGGGGGACCCCCTCCCACATGCTTGCAAAGTTTGGTCCCCATCGGCGTAGCATGTTTGGGTACGATGGTATGGGGAAGGCCCGGATTTTCCATGGCCTCTTAAGTACCAAGAGACTTCAAAAATCCGGACTGGGCGCTAATTACGAATCCAAACATGCTCTGATTGTGACCAAACTTTGCAAGCATGTGGGGGGGACCCACCCCCACATGCTTGCAAAGTTTGGTCCCCATCGGAGCATGTTTGGGTACGATGGTATGGGGAAGGCCCGGATTTTCCATGGCCTCTTAAGCACCAAGAGACTTAAAAAATCTGGACTGGGCGCTAATCACCAATCCAAACATGCTCTGGTTGTGACCAAACTTTGCAAGCATGTGGGGGGGACCCACCCCCACATGCTTGCAAAGTTTGGGCCCCATCGGAGCATGTTTGGGTACGATGGTATGGGGAAGGCCCGGATTTTCCATGGCCTCTTAAGCACCAAGAGACTTGAAAAATCCGGACTGGGCGCTAATTACCAATCCAAACATGCTCTGATTGTGACCAAACTTTGCAAGCATGTGGGGGGGCCCACCCCCACATGCTTGCAAAGTTTGGTCCCCATCGGAGCATTTTTGGGTACGATGGTATGGGGAAGGCCCGGATTTTCCATGGCCTCTTAAGCACCAAGAGACTTCAAAAACCCGCATTAGGCGCTAATTACCAATCCAAACATGCTCTGATTGTGACCAAACTTTGCAAGCATGTGGGGGGGACCCACCCCCCCATTCTTGCAAAGTTTGGTCCCTACCGGAGCATGTTTGGGTACGATGGTATGGGGAAGGCCCGGATTTTCCATGGCCTCTTAAGCACCAAGAGACTTGAAAAACCCGCACTGGCCGCTAATTACCAATCCAAACATGCTCTGATTGTGACCAATCTTTGCAAGCATGTGGGGGGGACCCACCCCCATATGCTTGCAAAGTTTGGTCCCCATCGGAGCATGTTTGGGTATGATGGTATGAGGAAGGCCCGAATTTTCCATGGACTCTTAAGCACCAAGAGACTTGAAAAATCCGGACTGGGCGCTAATTACCAATCCAAACATGCTCTGATTGTGACCAAACTTTGCAAGCATGTGGGGGGGACCCACCCCCACATGCTTGCAAAGTTTGGTCCCCATCGGAGCATGTTTGGGTACGATGGTATGGGGAAGGCCCGGATTTTCCATGGCCTCTTAAGCACCAAGAGACTTCAAAAACCCGCACTGGGCGCTAATTACCAATACAAACATGCTCTGATTGTGACCAAACTTTGCAAGCATGTGGGGGTGGGTGCCCCCCCCATGCTTGCAAAGTTTGGTCCCTATCGGAGCATGTTTGGGTACGATGGTATGGGGAAGGCCCGGATTTTCCATGGCCTCTTAAGCACCAAGAGACTTGAAAAACCCGCACTGGGCGCTAATTACCAATCCAAACATGCTCTGATTGTGACCAAACTTTGCAAGCATGTGGGGGGGACCCCCTCCCACATGCTTGCAAAGTTTGGTCCCCATCGGCGTAGCATGTTTGGGTACGATGGTATGGTGAAGGCCCGGATTTTCCATGGCCTCTTAAGCACCAAGAGACTTGAAAAAACCCGCACTGGGCGCTAATTACCAATCCAGACATGCTCTGATTGTGACCAAACTTTGCAAGCATGTGGGGGGACCCACCCCCACATGCTTGCAAAGTTTGGTCCCCATCGGAGTATGTTTGGGTACGATGGTATAGGGAAGGCCCGGATTTTCCATGGCCTCTTAAGCACCAAGAGACTTGAAAAATCCGGACTGGGGGCTAATTACCAATCCAAATATGCTCTGATTGTGACCAAACTTTGCAAGCATGTGGGGGGGGCCCACCCCCACATGCTTGCAAAGTTTGGTCCCCATCGGAGCATGTTTGGGTACGATGGTATGGGGAAGGCCCGGATTTTCCATGGCCTCTTAAGCACCAAGAGACTTCAAAAACCCGCATTAGGCGCTAATTACCAATCCAAACATGCTCTGATTGTGACCAAACTTTGCAAGCATGTGGGGGGGACCCATCCCCCCCATTCTTGCAAAGTTTGGTCCCCTACTGGAGCATGTTTGGGTACGATGGTATGGGGAAGGCCCGGATTTTCCATGGCCTCTTAAGCACCAAGAGACTTGAAAAACCCGCACTGGGCACTAATTACCAATCCAAACATGCTCTTATTGTGACCAAACTTTGCAAGCATGTGGGGGGGACCCACCCCCACATGCTTGCAAAGTTTGGTCCCCATCAGAGCATGTTTGGGTACGATGGTATGGGGAAGGCCCGGATTTTCCATCGCGTCTTAAGCACCAAGAGACTTCAAAAACCCGGACTGGGCGCTAATTACCAATCCAAACATGCTCTGATTGTGACCAAACTTTGCAAGCATGTGGGGGTGGGTGCCCCCCCCATGCTTGCAAACTTTGGTCCCTATCGGAGCATGTTTGGGTACGATGGCATGGGAAAGGCCCGGATTTTCCATGGCCTCTTAAGCACCAAGAGACTTGAAAAACCCGCACTGGGCGCTAATTACCAATCCAAACATGCTCTGATTGTGACCAAACTTTGCAAGCATGTGGGGGGACCCACCCCCACATGCTTGCAAAGTTTGGTCCCCATCGGAGCATGTTTGGGTACGATGGTATGGGGAAGGCCCGGATTTTCCATGGCCTCTTAAGCACCAAGAGACTTCAAAAACCCGCATTAGGCGCTAATTACCAATCCAAACATGCTCTGATTGTGACCAAACTTTGCAAGCATGTGGGGGGGACCCACCCCCCCATTCTTGCAAAGTTTGGTCCCTATCGGAGCATGTTTGGGTACGATGGTATGGGGAAGGCCCGGATTTTCCATGGCCTCTTAAGCACCAAGAGACTTGAAAAACCCGCACTGGCAGCTAATTACCAATCCAAACATGCTCTGATTGTGACCAAACTTTGCAAGCATGTGGGGGGGGACTCACCCCCATATGCTTGCAAAGTTTGGTCCCCATCGGAGCATGTTTGGGTACGATGGTATGGGGAAGGCCCGGATCTTCCATGGCCTCTTAAGCACCAAGAGACTTGAAGAATCCGGACTGGGCGCTAATTACCAATCCAAACATGCTTTGATTGTGACCAAACTTTGCAAGCATGGGGGGGGACCCACCCCCACATGCTTGCAAAGTTTGGTCCCCATCGGAGCATGTTTGGGTACGATGGTATGGGGAAGGCCCGGATTTTCCATGGCCTCTTAAGCACCAAGAGACTTCAAAAACCCGCACTGGGCGCTAATTACCAATCCAAACATGCTTTGATTGTGACCAAACTTTGCAAGCATGTGGGGGTGGGTGCCCCCCCCATGCTTGCAAAGTTTGGTCCCTATCGGAGCATGTTTGGGTACGATGGTATGGGAAGGCCCGGATTTTCCATGGCCTCTTAAGCACCAAGAGACTTGAAAAACCCGCACTGGGCGCTAATTACCAATCCAAACATGCTCTGATTGTGACCAAACTTTGCAAGCATGTGGGGGGGACCCCCTCCCACATGCTTGCAAAGTTTGGTCCCCATCGGCGTAGCATGTTTGGGTACGATGGTATGGGGAAGGCCCGGATTTTCCATGGCCTCTTAAGCACCAAGAGACTTAAAAAATCTGGACTGGGCGCTAATCACCAATCCAAACATGCTCTGGTTGTGACCAAACTTTGCAAGCATGTGGGGGGGACCCACCCCCACATGCTTGCAAAGTTTGGGCCCCATCGGAGCATGTTTGGGTACGATGGTATGGGGAAGGCCCGGATTTTCCATGGCCTCTTAAGCACCAAGAGACTTGAAAAATCCGGATTGGGCGCTAATTACCAATCCAAACATGCTCTGATTGTGACCAAACTTTGCAAGCATGTGGGGGGGCCCACCCCCACATGCTTGCAAAGTTTGGTCCCCATCGGAGCATTTTTGGGTACGATGGTATGGGGAAGGCCCGGATTTTCCATGGCCTCTTAAGCACCAAGAGACTTCAAAAACCCGCATTAGGCGCTAATTACCAATCCAAACATGCTCTGATTGTGACCAAACTTTGCAAGCATGTGGGGGGGACCCACCCCCCCATTCTTGCAAAGTTTGGTCCCTACCGGAGCATGTTTGGGTACGATGGTATGGGGAAGGCCCGGATTTTCCATGGCCTCTTAAGCACCAAGAGACTTGAAAAACCCGCACTGGGCGCTAATTACCAATCCAAACATGCTCTGATTGTGACCAAACTTTGCAAGCATGTGGGGGGACCCACCCCCACATGCTTGCAAAGTTTGGTCCCCATCGGAGCATGTTTGGGTACGATGGTATGGGGAAGGGCCGGATTTTCCATGGCCTCTTAAGCACCAAGAGACTTGAAAAATCTGGACTGGGCGCTAATTACCAATCCAAACATGCTCTGGTTGTGACCAAACTTTGCAAGCATGTGGGGGGGACCCACCCCCACATGCTTGCAAAGTTTGGGCCCCATCGGAGCATGTTTGGGTACGATGGTATGGGGAAGGCCCGGATTTTCCATGGCCTCTTAAGCACCAAGAGACTTGAAAAATCCGGACTGGGCGCTAATTACCAATCCAAACATGCTCTGATTGTGACCAAACTTTGCAAGCATGTGGGGGGGCCCACCCCCACATGCTTGCAAAGTTTGGTCCCCATCGGAGCATTTTTGGGTACGATGGTATGGGGAAGGCCCGGATTTTCCATGGCCTCTTAAGCACCAAGAGACTTCAAAAACCCGCATTAGGCGCTAATTACCAATCCAAACATGCTCTGATTGTGACCAAACTTTGCAAGCATGTGGGGGGGACCCACCCCCCCATTCTTGCAAAGTTTGGTCCCTACCGGAGCATGTTTGGGTACGATGGTATGGGGAAGGCCCGGATTTTCCATGGCCTCTTAAGCACCAAGAGACTTGAAAAACCCGCACTGGCCGCTAATTACCAATCCAAACATGCTCTGATTGTGACCAAACTTTGCAAGCATGTGGGGGGGCCCACCCCCACATGCTTGCAAAGTTTGGTCCCCATCGGAGCATTTTTGGGTACGATGGTATGGGGAAGGCCCGGATTTTCCATGGCCTCTTAAGCACCAAGAGACTTCAAAAACCCGCATTAGGCGCTAATTACCAATCCAAACATGCTCTGATTGTGACCAAACTTTGCAAGCATGTGGGGGGGACCCACCCCCCCATTCTTGCAAAGTTTGGTCCCTACCGGAGCATGTTTGGGTACGATGGTATGGGGAAGGCCCGGATTTTCCATGGCCTCTTAAGCACCAAGAGACTTGAAAAACCCGCACTGGGCGCTAATTACCAATCCAAACATGCTCTGATTGTGACCAAACTTTGCAAGCATGTGGGGGGACCCACCCCCACATGCTTGCAAAGTTTGGTCCCCATCGGAGCATGTTTGAGTACGATGGTATGGGGAAGGGCCGGATTTTCCATGGCCTCTTAAGCACCAAGAGACTTGAAAAATCTGGACTGGGCGCTAATTACCAATCCAAACATGCTCTGGTTGTGACCAAACTTTGCAAGCATGTGGGGGGGACCCACCCCCACATGCTTGCAAAGTTTGGGCCCCATCGGAGCATGTTTGGGTACGATGGTATGGGGAAGGCCCGGATTTTCCATGGCCTCTTAAGCACCAAGAGACTTGAAAAATCCGGACTGGGCGCTAATTACCAATCCAAACATGCTCTGATTGTGACCAAACTTTGCAAGCATGTGGGGGGGCCCACCCCCACATGCTTGCAAAGTTTGGTCCCCATCGGAGCATTTTTGGGTACGATGGTATGGGGAAGGCCCGGATTTTCCATGGCCTCTTAAGCACCAAGAGACTTCAAAAACCCGCATTAGGCGCTAATTACCAATCCAAACATGCTCTGATTGTGACCAAACTTTGCAAGCATGTGGGGGGGACCCACCCCCCCATTCTTGCAAAGTTTGGTCCCTACCGGAGCATGTTTGGGTACGATGGTATGGGGAAGGCCCGGATTTTCCATGGCCTCTTAAGCACCAAGAGACTTGAAAAACCCGCACTGGCCGCTAATTACCAATCCAAACATGCTCTGATTGTGACCAATCTTTGCAAGCATGTGGGGGGGACCCACCCCCATATGCTTGCAAAGTTTGGTCCCCATCGGAGCATGTTTGGGTATGATGGTATGAGGAAGGCCCGGATTTTCCATGGACTCTTAAGCACCAAGAGACTTGAAAAATCCGGACTGGGCGCTAATTACCAATCCAAACATGCTCTGATTGTGACCAAACTTTGCAAGCATGTGGGGGGGACCCACCCCCACATGCTTGCAAAGTTTGGTCCCCATCGGAGCATGTTTGGGTACGATGGTATGGGGAAGGCCCGGATTTTCCATGGCCTCTTAAGCACCAAGAGACTTCAAAAACCCGCACTGGGCGCTAATTACCAATACAAACATGCTCTGATTGTGACCAAACTTTGCAAGCATGTGGGGGTGGGTGCCCCCCCCATGCTTGCAAAGTTTGGTCCCTATCGGAGCATGTTTGGGTACGATGGTATGGGGAAGGCCCGGATTTTCCATGGCCTCTTAAGCACCAAGAGACTTGAAAAACCCGCACTGGGCGCTAATTACCAATCCAAACATGCTCTGATTGTGACCAAACTTTGCAAGCATGTGGGGGGGACCCCCTCCCACATGCTTGCAAATTTTGGTCCCCATCGGCGTAGCATGTTTGGGTACGATGGTATGGGGAAGGCCCGGATTTTCCATGGCCTCTTAAGCACCAAGAGACTTGAAAAAACCCGCACTGGGCGCTAATTACCAATCCAAACATGCTCTGATTGTGACCAAACTTTGCAAGCATGTGGGGGGACCCACCCCCACATGCTTGCAAAGTTTGGTCCCCATCGGAGTATGTTTGGGTACGATGGTATAGGGAAGGCCCGGATTTTCCATGGCCTCTTAAGCACCAAGAGACTTGAAAAATCCGGACTGGGGGCTAATTACCAATCCAAATATGCTCTGATTGTGACCAAACTTTGCAAGCATGTGGGGGGGGCCCACCCCCACATGCTTGCAAAGTTTGGTCCCCATCGGAGCATGTTTGGGTACGATGGTATGGGGAAGGCCCGGATTTTCCATGGCCTCTTAAGCACCAAGAGACTTCAAAAACCCGCATTAGGCGCTAATTACCAATCCAAACATGCTCTGATTGTGACCAAACTTTGCAAGCATGTGGGGGGGACCCATCCCCCCCATTCTTGCAAAGTTTGGTCCCCTACTGGAGCATGTTTGGGTACGATGGTATGGGGAAGGCCCGGATTTTCCATGGCCTCTTAAGCACCAAGAGACTTGAAAAACCCGCACTGGGCACTAATTACCAATCCAAACATGCTCTTATTGTGACCAAACTTTGCAAGCATGTGGGGGGGACCCACCCCCACATGCTTGCAAAGTTTGGTCCCCATCAGAGCATGTTTGGGTACGATGGTATGGGGAAGGCCCGGATTTTCCATCGCGTCTTAAGCACCAAGAGACTTCAAAAACCCGGACTGGGCGCTAATTACCAATCCAAACATGCTCTGATTGTGACCAAACTTTGCAAGCATGTGGGGGTGGGTGCCCCCCCCATGCTTGCAAACTTTGGTCCCTATCGGAGCATGTTTGGGTACGATGGCATGGGAAAGGCCCGGATTTTCCATGGCCTCTTAAGCACCAAGAGACTTGAAAAACCCGCACTGGGCGCTAATTACCAATCCAAACATGCTCTGATTGTGACCAAACTTTGCAAGCATGTGGGGGGACCCACCCCCACATGCTTGCAAAGTTTGGTCCCCATCGGAGCATGTTTGGGTACGATGGTATGGGGAAGGCCCGGATTTTCCATGGCCTCTTAAGCACCAAGAGACTTCAAAAACCCGCATTAGGCGCTAATTACCAATCCAAACATGCTCTGATTGTGACCAAACTTTGCAAGCATGTGGGGGGGACCCACCCCCCCATTCTTGCAAAGTTTGGTCCCTATCGGAGCATGTTTGGGTACGATGGTATGGGGAAGGCCCGGATTTTCCATGGCCTCTTAAGCACCAAGAGACTTGAAAAACCCGCACTGGCAGCTAATTACCAATCCAAACATGCTCTGATTGTGACCAAACTTTGCAAGCATGTGGGGGGGGACTCACCCCCATATGCTTGCAAAGTTTGGTCCCCATCGGAGCATGTTTGGGTACGATGGTATGGGGAAGGCCCGGATCTTCCATGGCCTCTTAAGCACCAAGAGACTTGAAAAATCCGGACTGGGCGCTAATTACCAATCCAAACATGCTTTGATTGTGACCAAACTTTGCAAGCATGGGGGGGGACCCACCCCCACATGCTTGCAAAGTTTGGTCCCCATCGGAGCATGTTTGGGTACGATGGTATGGGGAAGGCCCGGATTTTCCATGGCCTCTGAAGCACCAAGAGACTTCAAAAACCCGCACTGGGCGCTAATTACCAATCCAAACATGCTTTGATTGTGACCAAACTTTGCAAGCATGTGGGGGTGGGTGCCCCCCCCATGCTTGCAAAGTTTGGTCCCTATCGGAGCATGTTTGGGTACGATGGTATGGGGAAGGCCCGGATTTTCCATGGCCTCTTAAGCACCAAGAGACTTGAAAAACCCGCACTGGGTGCTAATTACCAATCCAAACATGCTCTGATTGTGACCAAACTTTGCAAGCATGTGGGGGGGACCCCCTCCCACATGCTTGCAAAGTTTGGTCCCCATCGGCGTAGCATGTTTGGGTACGATGGTATGGGGAAGGCCCGGATTTTCCATGGCCTCTTAAGCACCAAGAGACTTAAAAAATCTGGACTGGGCGCTAATCACCAATCCAAACATGCTCTGGTTGTGACCAAACTTTGCAAGCATGTGGGGGGGACCCACCCCCACATGCTTGCAAAGTTTGGGCCCCATCGGAGCATGTTTGGGTACGATGGTATGGGGAAGGCCCGGATTTTCCATGGCCTCTTAAGCACCAAGAGACTTGAAAAATCCGGATTGGGCGCTAATTACCAATCCAAACATGCTCTGATTGTGACCAAACTTTGCAAGCATGTGGGGGGGCCCACCCCCACATGCTTGCAAAGTTTGGTCCCCATCGGAGCATTTTTGGGTACGATGGTATGGGGAAGGCCCGGATTTTCCATGGCCTCTTAAGCACCAAGAGACTTCAAAAACCCGCATTAGGCGCTAATTACCAATCCAAACATGCTCTGATTGTGACCAAACTTTGCAAGCATGTGGGGGGGACCCACCCCCCCATTCTTGCAAAGTTTGGTCCCTACCGGAGCATGTTTGGGTACGATGGTATGGGGAAGGCCCGGATTTTCCATGGCCTCTTAAGCACCAAGAGACTTCAAAAACCCGCACTGGGCGCTAATTACCAATCCAAACATGCTCTTATTGTGACCAAACTTTGCAAGCATGTGGGGGGACCCACCCCCACATGCTTGCAAAGTTTGGTCCCCATCGGAGCATGTTTGGGTACGATGGTATGGGGAAGGGCCGGATTTTCCATGGCCTCTTAAGCACCAAGAGACTTGAAAAATCTGGACTGGGCGCTAATTACCAATCCAAACATGCTCTGGTTGTGACCAAACTTTGCAAGCATGTGGGGGGGACCCACCCCCACATGCTTGCAAAGTTTGGGCCCCATCGGAGCATGTTTGGGTACGATGGTATGGGGAAGGCCCGGATTTTCCATGGCCTCTTAAGCACCAAGAGACTTGAAAAATCCGGACTGGGCGCTAATTACCAATCCAAACATGCTCTGATTGTGACCAAACTTTGCAAGCATGTGGGGGGGCCCACCCCCACATGCTTGCAAAGTTTGGTCCCCATCGGAGCATTTTTGGGTACGATGGTATGGGGAAGGCCCGGATTTTCCATGGCCTCTTAAGCACCAAGAGACTTCAAAAACCCGCATTAGGCGCTAATTACCAATCCAAACATGCTCTGATTGTGACCAAACTTTGCAAGCATGTGGGGGGGACCCACCCCCCCATTCTTGCAAAGTTTGGTCCCTACCGGAGCATGTTTGGGTACGATGGTATGGGGAAGGCCCGGATTTTCCATGGCCTCTTAAGCACCAAGAGACTTGAAAAACCCGCACTGGCCGCTAATTACCAATCCAAACATGCTCTGATTGTGACCAATCTTTGCAAGCATGTGGGGGGGACCCACCCCCATATGCTTGCAAAGTTTGGTCCCCATCGGAGCATGTTTGGGTATGATGGTATGGGGAAGGCCCGGATTTTCCATGGACTCTTAAGCACCAAGAGACTTGAAAAATCCGGACTGGGCGCTAATTACCAATCCAAACATGCTCTGATTGTGACCAAACTTTGCAAGCATGTGGGGGGGACCCACCCCACATGCTTGCAAAGTTTGGTCCCCATCGGAGCATGTTTGGGTACGATGGTATGGGGAAGGCCCGGATTTTCCATGGCCTCTTAAGCACCAAGAGACTTCAAAAACCCGCATTGGGCGCTAATTACCAATACAAACATGCTCTGATTGTGACCAAACTTTGCAAGCATGTGGGGGTGGGTGCCCCCCCCATGCTTGCAAAGTTTGGTCCCTATCGGAGCATGTTTGGTTACGATGGTATGGGGAAGGCCCGGATTTTCCATGGCCTCTTAAGCACCAAGAGACTTGAAAAACCCGCACTGGGCGCTAATTACCAATCCAAACATGCTCTGATTGTGACCAAACTTTGCAAGCATGTGGGGGGGACCCCCTCCCACATGCTTGCAAAGTTTGGTCCCCATCGGCGTAGCATGTTTGGGTACGATGGTATGGGGAAGGCCCGGATTTTCCATGGCCTCTTAAGCACCAAGAGACTTCAAAAACCCGCACTGGGCGCTAATTACCAATCCAAACATGATCTGATTGTGACCAAACTTTGCAAGCATGTGGGGGTGGGTGCCCCCCCCATGCTTGCAAACTTTGGTCCCTATCGGAGCATGTTTGGGTACGATGGTATGGGGAAGGCCCGGATTTTCCATGGCCTCTTAAGCACCAAGAGACTTGAAAAACCCGCGCTGGGCGCTAATTACCAATCCAAACATGCTCTGATTGTGACCAAACTTTGCAAGCATGTGGGGGGACCCACCCCCACATGCTTGCAAAGTTTGGTCCCCATCGGAGTATGTTTGGGTACGATGGTATAGGGAAGGCCCGGATTTTCCATGGCCTCTTAAGCACCAAGAGACTTGAAAAACCCGCACTGGCAGGTAATTACCAATCCAAACATGCTCTGATTGTGACCAAACTTTGCAAGCATGTGGGGGGGGACCCACCCCCATATGCTTGCAAAGTTTGGTCCCCATTGGAGCATGTTTGGGTACGATGGTATGGGGAAGGCCCGGATTTTCCATGGCCTCTTAAGCACCAAGAGACTTGAAAAATCCGGACTGGGCGCTAATTACCAATCCAAACATGCTTTGATTGTGACCAAACTTTGCAAGCATGGGGGGGGGAACCCACCCCCACATGCTTGCAAAGTTTGGTCCCCATCGGATCATGTTCGGGTACGATGGTATGGGGAAGGCCCGGATTTTCCATGGCCTCTTAAGCACCAAGAGACTTCAAAAACCCGCACTGGGCGCTAATTACCAATCCAAACATGCTTTGATTGTGACCAAACTTTGCAAGCATGTGGGGGTGGGTGCCCCCCCCATGCTTGCAAAGTTTGGTCCCTATCGGAGCATGTTTGGGTACGATGGTATGGGGAAGGCCCGGATTTTCCATGGCCTCTTAAGCACCAAGAGACTTGAAAAACCCGCACTGGGCGCTAATTACCAATCCAAACATGCTCTGATTGTGACCAAACTTTGCAAGCATGTGGGGGGGACCCCCTCCCACATCCTTGCAAAGTTTGGTCCCCATCGGCGTAGCATGTTTGGGTACGATGGTATGGGGAAGGCCCGGATTTTCCATGGCCTCTTAAGTACCAAGAGACTTGAAAAACCCGGACTGGGCGCTAATTACGAATCCAAACATGCTCTGATTGTGACCAAACTTTGCAAGCATGTGGGGGGGACCCACCCCCACATGCTTGCAAAGTTTGGTCCCCATCGGAGCATGTTTGGGTACGATGGTATGGGGAAGGCCCGGATTTTCCATGGCCTCTTAAGCACCAAGAGACTTGAAAAATCTGGACTGGGCGCTAATTACCAATCCAAACATGCTCTGGTTGTGACCAAACTTTGCAAGCATGTGGGGGGGACCCACCCCCACATGCTTACAAAGTTTGGGCCCCATCGGAGCATGTTTGGGTACGATGGTATGGGGAAGGCCCGGATTTTCCATGGCCTCTTAAGCACCAAGAGACTTGAAAAATCCGGACTGGGCGCTAATTACCAATCCAAACATGCTCTGATTGTGACCAAACTTTGCAAGCATGTGGGGGGCCCACCCCCACATGCTTGCAAAGTTTGGTCCCCATCGGAGCATTTTTGGGTACGACGGTATGGGGAAGGCCCGGATTTTCCATGGCCTCTTAAGCACCAAGAGACTTCAAAAACCCGCATTAGGCGCTAATTACCAATCCAAACATGCTCTGATTGTGACCAAACTTTGCAAGCATGTGGGGGGGACCCACCCCCCCATTCTTGAAAAGTTTGGTCCCTACCGGAGCATGTTTGGGTACGATGGTATGGGGAAGGCCCGGATTTTCCATGGCCTCTTAAGCACCAAGAGACTTGAAAAACCCGCACTGGGCGCTAATTACCAATCCAAACATGCTCTGATTGTGACCAAACTTTGCAAGCATGTGGGGGGACCCACCCCCACATGCTTGCAAAGTTTGGTCCCCATCGGAGCATGTTTGGGTACGATGGTATGGGGAAGGCCCGGATTTTCCATGGCCTCTTAAGCACCAAGAGACTTGAAAAATCTGGACTGGGCGCTAATTACCAATCCAAACATGCTCTGGTTGTGACCAAACTTTGCAAGCATGTGGGGGGGACCCACCCCCACATGCTTGCAAAGTTTGGGCCCCATCGGAGCATGTTTGGGTACGATGGTATGGGGAAGGCCCGGATTTTCCATGGCCTCTTAAGCACCAAGAGACTTGAAAAATCCGGACTGGGCGCTAATTACCAATCCAAACATGCTCTGATTGTGACCAAACTTTGCAAGCATGTGGGGGGGGCCCACCCCCACATGCTTGCAAAGTTTGGTCCCCATCGGAGCATTTTTGGGTACGGGGTATGGGGAAGGCCCGGATTTTCCATGGCCTCTTAAGCACCAAGAGACTTCAAAAACCCGCATTAGGCGCTAATTACCAATCCAAACATGCTCTTATTGTGACCAAACTTTGCAAGCATGTGGGGGGGACCCACCCCCCCATTCTTGCAAAGTTTGGTCCCTACCGGAGCATGTTTGGGTACGATGGTATGGGGAAGGCCCGGATTTTCCATGGCCTCTTAAGCACCAAGAGACTTGAAAAACCCGCAGTGGCCGCTAATTACCAATCCAAACATGCTCTGATTGTGACCAATCTTTGCAAGCATGTGCGGGGGACCCGCCCCCATATGCTTGCAAAGTTTGGTCCCCATCGGAGCATGTTTGGGTATGATGGTATGGGGAAGGCCCGGATTTTCCATGGCCTCTTAAGCACCAAGAGACTTGAAAAATCCGGACTGGGCGCTAATTACCAATCCAAACATGCTCTGATTGTGACCAAACTTTGCAAGCATGTGGGGGGGCCCACCCCCACATGCTTGCAAAGTTTGGTCCCCATCGGAGCATGTTTGGGTACGATGGTATGGCGTAGGCCCGGATTTTCCATGGCCTCTTAAGCACCAAGAGACTTGAAAAATCCGCACTGGGCGCTAATTACCAATCCAAACATGCTCTTATTGTGACCAAACTTTGCAAGCATGTGGGGGGGACCCACCCCCCCATTCTTGCAAAGTTTGGTCCCTACCGGAGCATGTTTGGGTACGATGGTATGGGGAAGGCCCGGATTTTCCATGGCCTCTTAAGCACCAAGAGACTTGAAAAACCCGCACTGGCCGCTAATTACCAATCCAAACATGCTCTGATTGTGACCAAACTTTGCAAGCATGTGGGGGGGCCCACCCCCACATGCTTGCAAAGTTTGGTCCCCATCGGAGCATTTTTGGGTACGATGGTATGGGGAAGGCCCGGATTTTCCATGGCCTCTTAAGCACCAAGAGACTTCAAAAACCCGCATTAGGCGCTAATTACCAATCCAAACATGCTCTGATTGTGACCAAACTTTGCAAGCATGTGGGGGGGACCCACCCCCCCATTCTTGCAAAGTTTGGTCCCTACCGGAGCATGTTTGGGTACGATGGTATGGGGAAGGCCCGGATTTTCCATGGCCTCTTAAGCACCAAGAGACTTGAAAAACCCGCACTGGGCGCTAATTACCAATCCAAACATGCTCTGATTGTGACCAAACTTTGCAAGCATGTGGGGGGACCCACCCCCACATGCTTGCAAAGTTTGGTCCCCATCGGAGCATGTTTGAGTACGATGGTATGGGGAAGGGCCGGATTTTCCATGGCCTCTTAAGCACCAAGAGACTTGAAAAATCTGGACTGGGCGCTAATTACCAATCCAAACATGCTCTGGTTGTGACCAAACTTTGCAAGCATGTGGGGGGGACCCACCCCCACATGCTTGCAAAGTTTGGGCCCCATCGGAGCATGTTTGGGTACGATGGTATGGGGAAGGCCCGGATTTTCCATGGCCTCTTAAGCACCAAGAGACTTGAAAAATCCGGACTGGGCGCTAATTACCAATCCAAACATGCTCTGATTGTGACCAAACTTTGCAAGCATGTGGGGGGGCCCACCCCCACATGCTTGCAAAGTTTGGTCCCCATCGGAGCATTTTTGGGTACGATGGTATGGGGAAGGCCCGGATTTTCCATGGCCTCTTAAGCACCAAGAGACTTCAAAAACCCGCATTAGGCGCTAATTACCAATCCAAACATGCTCTGATTGTGACCAAACTTTGCAAGCATGTGGGGGGGACCCACCCCCCCATTCTTGCAAAGTTTGGTCCCTACCGGAGCATGTTTGGGTACGATGGTATGGGGAAGGCCCGGATTTTCCATGGCCTCTTAAGCACCAAGAGACTTGAAAAACCCGCACTGGCCGCTAATTACCAATCCAAACATGCTCTGATTGTGACCAATCTTTGCAAGCATGTGGGGGGGACCCACCCCCATATGCTTGCAAAGTTTGGTCCCCATCGGAGCATGTTTGGGTATGATGGTATGAGGAAGGCCCGGATTTTCCATGGACTCTTAAGCACCAAGAGACTTGAAAAATCCGGACTGGGCGCTAATTACCAATCCAAACATGCTCTGATTGTGACCAAACTTTGCAAGCATGTGGGGGGGACCCACCCCCACATGCTTGCAAAGTTTGGTCCCCATCGGAGCATGTTTGGGTACGATGGTATGGGGAAGGCCCGGATTTTCCATGGCCTCTTAAGCACCAAGAGACTTCAAAAACCCGCACTGGGCGCTAATTACCAATACAAACATGCTCTGATTGTGACCAAACTTTGCAAGCATGTGGGGGTGGGTGCCCCCCCCATGCTTGCAAAGTTTGGTCCCTATCGGAGCATGTTTGGGTACGATGGTATGGGGAAGGCCCGGATTTTCCATGGCCTCTTAAGCACCAAGAGACTTGAAAAACCCGCACTGGGCGCTAATTACCAATCCAAACATGCTCTGATTGTGACCAAACTTTGCAAGCATGTGGGGGGGACCCCCTCCCACATGCTTGCAAAGTTTGGTCCCCATCGGCGTAGCATGTTTGGGTACGATGGTATGGGGAAGGCCCGGATTTTCCATGGCCTCTTAAGCACCAAGAGACTTGAAAAAACCCGCACTGGGCGCTAATTACCAATCCAAACATGCTCTGATTGTGACCAAACTTTGCAAGCATGTGGGGGGACCCACCCCCACATGCTTGCAAAGTTTGGTCCCCATCGGAGTATGTTTGGGTACGATGGTATAGGGAAGGCCCGGATTTTCCATGGCCTCTTAAGCACCAAGAGACTTGAAAAATCCGGACTGGGGGCTAATTACCAATCCAAATATGCTCTGATTGTGACCAAACTTTGCAAGCATGTGGGGGGGGCCCACCCCCACATGCTTGCAAAGTTTGGTCCCCATCGGAGCATGTTTGGGTACGATGGTATGGGGAAGGCCCGGATTTTCCATGGCCTCTTAAGCACCAAGAGACTTCAAAAACCCGCATTAGGCGCTAATTACCAATCCAAACATGCTCTGATTGTGACCAAACTTTGCAAGCATGTGGGGGGGACCCATCCCCCCCATTCTTGCAAAGTTTGGTCCCCTACTGGAGCATGTTTGGGTACGATGGTATGGGGAAGGCCCGGATTTTCCATGGCCTCTTAAGCACCAAGAGACTTGAAAAACCCGCACTGGGCACTAATTACCAATCCAAACATGCTCTTATTGTGACCAAACTTTGCAAGCATGTGGGGGGGACCCACCCCCACATGCTTGCAAAGTTTGGTCCCCATCAGAGCATGTTTGGGTACGATGGTATGGGGAAGGCCCGGATTTTCCATCGCGTCTTAAGCACCAAGAGACTTCAAAAACCCGGACTGGGCGCTAATTACCAATCCAAACATGCTCTGATTGTGACCAAACTTTGCAAGCATGTGGGGGTGGGTGCCCCCCCCATGCTTGCAAACTTTGGTCCGTATCGGAGCATGTTTGGGTACGATGGCATGGGAAAGGCCCGGATTTTCCATGGCCTCTTAAGCACCAAGAGACTTGAAAAACCCGCACTGGGCGCTAATTACCAATCCAAACATGCTCTGATTGTGACCAAACTTTGCAAGCATGTGGGGGGACCCACCCCCACATGCTTGCAAAGTTTGGTCCCCATCGGAGCATGTTTGGGTACGATGGTATGGGGAAGGCCCGGATTTTCCATGGCCTCTTAAGCACCAAGAGACTTCAAAAACCCGCATTAGGCGCTAATTACCAATCCAAACATGCTCTGATTGTGACCAAACTTTGCAAGCATGTGGGGGGGACCCACCCCCCCATTCTTGCAAAGTTTGGTCCCTATCGGAGCATGTTTGGGTACGATGGTATGGGGAAGGCCCGGATTTTCCATGGCCTCTTAAGCACCAAGAGACTTGAAAAACCCGCACTGGCAGCTAATTACCAATCCAAACATGCTCTGATTGTGACCAAACTTTGCAAGCATGTGGGGGGGGACTCACCCCCATATGCTTGCAAAGTTTGGTCCCCATCGGAGCATGTTTGGGTACGATGGTATGGGGAAGGCCCGGATCTTCCATGGCCTCTTAAGCACCAAGAGACTTGAAAAATCCGGACTGGGCGCTAATTACCAATCCAAACATGCTTTGATTGTGACCAAACTTTGCAAGCATGGGGGGGGACCCACCCCCACATGCTTGCAAAGTTTGGTCCCCATCGGAGCATGTTTGGGTACGATGGTATGGGGAAGGCCCGGATTTTCCATGGCCTCTGAAGCACCAAGAGACTTCAAAAACCCGCACTGGGCGCTAATTACCAATCCAAACATGCTTTGATTGTGACCAAACTTTGCAAGCATGTGGGGGTGGGTGCCCCCCCCATGCTTGCAAAGTTTGGTCCCTATCGGAGCATGTTTGGGTACGATGGTATGGGGAAGGCCCGGATTTTCCATGGCCTCTTAAGCACCAAGAGACTTGAAAAACCCGCACTGGGTGCTAATTACCAATCCAAACATGCTCTGATTGTGACCAAACTTTGCAAGCATGTGGGGGGGACCCCCTCCCACATGCTTGCAAAGTTTGGTCCCCATCGGCGTAGCATGTTTGGGTACGATGGTATGGGGAAGGCCCGGATTTTCCATGGCCTCTTAAGCACCAAGAGACTTAAAAAATCTGGACTGGGCGCTAATCACCAATCCAAACATGCTCTGGTTGTGACCAAACTTTGCAAGCATGTGGGGGGGACCCACCCCCACATGCTTGCAAAGTTTGGGCCCCATCGGAGCATGTTTGGGTACGATGGTATGGGGAAGGCCCGGATTTTCCATGGCCTCTTAAGCACCAAGAGACTTGAAAAATCCGGATTGGGCGCTAATTACCAATCCAAACATGCTCTGATTGTGACCAAACTTTGCAAGCATGTGGGGGGGCCCACCCCCACATGCTTGCAAAGTTTGGTCCCCATCGGAGCATTTTTGGGTACGATGGTATGGGGAAGGCCCGGATTTTCCATGGCCTCTTAAGCACCAAGAGACTTCAAAAACCCGCATTAGGCGCTAATTACCAATCCAAACATGCTCTGATTGTGACCAAACTTTGCAAGCATGTGGGGGGGACCCACCCCCCCATTCTTGCAAAGTTTGGTCCCTACCGGAGCATGTTTGGGTACGATGGTATGGGGAAGGCCCGGATTTTCCATGGCCTCTTAAGCACCAAGAGACTTCAAAAACCCGCACTGGGCGCTAATTACCAATCCAAACATGCTCTTATTGTGACCAAACTTTGCAAGCATGTGGGGGGACCCACCCCCACATGCTTGCAAAGTTTGGTCCCCATCGGAGCATGTTTGGGTACGATGGTATGGGGAAGGGCCGGATTTTCCATGGCCTCTTAAGCACCAAGAGACTTGAAAAATCTGGACTGGGCGCTAATTACCAATCCAAACATGCTCTGGTTGTGACCAAACTTTGCAAGCATGTGGGGGGGACCCACCCCCACATGCTTGCAAAGTTTGGGCCCCATCGGAGCATGTTTGGGTACGATGGTATGGGGAAGGCCCGGATTTTCCATGGCCTCTTAAGCACCAAGAGACTTGAAAAATCCGGACTGGGCGCTAATTACCAATCCAAACATGCTCTGATTGTGACCAAACTTTGCAAGCATGTGGGGGGGCCCACCCCCACATGCTTGCAAAGTTTGGTCCCCATCGGAGCATTTTTGGGTACGATGGTATGGGGAAGGCCCGGATTTTCCATGGCCTCTTAAGCACCAAGAGACTTCAAAAACCCGCATTAGGCGCTAATTACCAATCCAAACATGCTCTGATTGTGACCAAACTTTGCAAGCATGTGGGGGGGACCCACCCCCCCATTCTTGCAAAGTTTGGTCCCTACCGGAGCATGTTTGGGTACGATGGTATGGGGAAGGCCCGGATTTTCCATGGCCTCTTAAGCACCAAGAGACTTGAAAAACCCGCACTGGCCGCTAATTACCAATCCAAACATGCTCTGATTGTGACCAATCTTTGCAAGCATGTGGGGGGGACCCACCCCCATATGCTTGCAAAGTTTGGTCCCCATCGGAGCATGTTTGGGTATGATGGTATGGGGAAGGCCCGGATTTTCCATGGACTCTTAAGCACCAAGAGACTTGAAAAATCCGGACTGGGCGCTAATTACCAATCCAAACATGCTCTGATTGTGACCAAACTTTGCAAGCATGTGGGGGGGACCCACCCCACATGCTTGCAAAGTTTGGTCCCCATCGGAGCATGTTTGGGTACGATGGTATGGGGAAGGCCCGGATTTTCCATGGCCTCTTAAGCACCAAGAGACTTCAAAAACCCGCATTGGGCGCTAATTACCAATACAAACATGCTCTGATTGTGACCAAACTTTGCAAGCATGTGGGGGTGGGTGCCCCCCCCATGCTTGCAAAGTTTGGTCCCTATCGGAGCATGTTTGGTTACGATGGTATGGGGAAGGCCCGGATTTTCCATGGCCTCTTAAGCACCAAGAGACTTGAAAAACCCGCACTGGGCGCTAATTACCAATCCAAACATGCTCTGATTGTGACCAAACTTTGCAAGCATGTGGGGGGGACCCCCTCCCACATGCTTGCAAAGTTTGGTCCCCATCGGCGTAGCATGTTTGGGTACGATGGTATGGGGAAGGCCCGGATTTTCCATGGCCTCTTAAGCACCAAGAGACTTCAAAAACCCGCACTGGGCGCTAATTACCAATCCAAACATGATCTGATTGTGACCAAACTTTGCAAGCATGTGGGGGTGGGTGCCCCCCCCATGCTTGCAAACTTTGGTCCCTATCGGAGCATGTTTGGGTACGATGGTATGGGGAAGGCCCGGATTTTCCATGGCCTCTTAAGCACCAAGAGACTTGAAAAACCCGCGCTGGGCGCTAATTACCAATCCAAACATGCTCTGATTGTGACCAAACTTTGCAAGCATGTGGGGGGACCCACCCCCACATGCTTGCAAAGTTTGGTCCCCATCGGAGTATGTTTGGGTACGATGGTATAGGGAAGGCCCGGATTTTCCATGGCCTCTTAAGCACCAAGAGACTTGAAAAACCCGCACTGGCAGGTAATTACCAATCCAAACATGCTCTGATTGTGACCAAACTTTGCAAGCATGTGGGGGGGGACCCACCCCCATATGCTTGCAAAGTTTGGTCCCCATTGGAGCATGTTTGGGTACGATGGTATGGGGAAGGCCCGGATTTTCCATGGCCTCTTAAGCACCAAGAGACTTGAAAAATCCGGACTGGGCGCTAATTACCAATCCAAACATGCTTTGATTGTGACCAAACTTTGCAAGCATGGGGGGGGGAACCCACCCCCACATGCTTGCAAAGTTTGGTCCCCATCGGATCATGTTCGGGTACGATGGTATGGGGAAGGCCCGGATTTTCCATGGCCTCTTAAGCACCAAGAGACTTCAAAAACCCGCACTGGGCGCTAATTACCAATCCAAACATGCTTTGATTGTGACCAAACTTTGCAAGCATGTGGGGGTGGGTGCCCCCCCCATGCTTGCAAAGTTTGGTCCCTATCGGAGCATGTTTGGGTACGATGGTATGGGGAAGGCCCGGATTTTCCATGGCCTCTTAAGCACCAAGAGACTTGAAAAACCCGCACTGGGCGCTAATTACCAATCCAAACATGCTCTGATTGTGACCAAACTTTGCAAGCATGTGGGGGGGACCCCCTCCCACATCCTTGCAAAGTTTGGTCCCCATCGGCGTAGCATGTTTGGGTACGATGGTATGGGGAAGGCCCGGATTTTCCATGGCCTCTTAAGTACCAAGAGACTTGAAAAACCCGGACTGGGCGCTAATTACGAATCCAAACATGCTCTGATTGTGACCAAACTTTGCAAGCATGTGGGGGGGACCCACCCCCACATGCTTGCAAAGTTTGGTCCCCATCGGAGCATGTTTGGGTACGATGGTATGGGGAAGGCCCGGATTTTCCATGGCCTCTTAAGCACCAAGAGACTTGAAAAATCTGGACTGGGCGCTAATTACCAATCCAAACATGCTCTGGTTGTGACCAAACTTTGCAAGCATGTGGGGGGGACCCACCCCCACATGCTTACAAAGTTTGGGCCCCATCGGAGCATGTTTGGGTACGATGGTATGGGGAAGGCCCGGATTTTCCATGGCCTCTTAAGCACCAAGAGACTTGAAAAATCCGGACTGGGCGCTAATTACCAATCCAAACATGCTCTGATTGTGACCAAACTTTGCAAGCATGTGGGGGGCCCACCCCCACATGCTTGCAAAGTTTGGTCCCCATCGGAGCATTTTTGGGTACGACGGTATGGGGAAGGCCCGGATTTTCCATGGCCTCTTAAGCACCAAGAGACTTCAAAAACCCGCATTAGGCGCTAATTACCAATCCAAACATGCTCTGATTGTGACCAAACTTTGCAAGCATGTGGGGGGGACCCACCCCCCCATTCTTGAAAAGTTTGGTCCCTACCGGAGCATGTTTGGGTACGATGGTATGGGGAAGGCCCGGATTTTCCATGGCCTCTTAAGCACCAAGAGACTTCAAAAACCCGCACTGGGCGCTAATTACCAATCCAAACATGCTCTGATTGTGACCAAACTTTGCAAGCATGTGGGGGGACCCACCCCCACATGCTTGCAAAGTTTGGTCCCCATCGGAGCATGTTTGGGTACGATGGTATGGGGAAGGCCCGGATTTTCCATGGCCTCTTAAGCACCAAGAGACTTGAAAAATCTGGACTGGGCGCTAATTACCAATCCAAACATGCTCTGGTTGTGACCAAACTTTGCAAGCATGTGGGGGGGACCCACCCCCACATGCTTGCAAAGTTTGGGCCCCATCGGAGCATGTTTGGGTACGATGGTATGGGGAAGGCCCGGATTTTCCATGGCCTCTTAAGCACCAAGAGACTTGAAAAATCCGGACTGGGCGCTAATTACCAATCCAAACATGCTCTGATTGTGACCAAACTTTGCAAGCATGTGGGGGGGGCCCACCCCCACATGCTTGCAAAGTTTGGTCCCCATCGGAGCATTTTTGGGTACGGGGTATGGGGAAGGCCCGGATTTTCCATGGCCTCTTAAGCACCAAGAGACTTCAAAAACCCGCATTAGGCGCTAATTACCAATCCAAACATGCTCTTATTGTGACCAAACTTTGCAAGCATGTGGGGGGGACCCACCCCCCCATTCTTGCAAAGTTTGGTCCCTACCGGAGCATGTTTGGGTACGATGGTATGGGGAAGGCCCGGATTTTCCATGGCCTCTTAAGCACCAAGAGACTTGAAAAACCCGCAGTGGCCGCTAATTACCAATCCAAACATGCTCTGATTGTGACCAATCTTTGCAAGCATGTGCGGGGGACCCGCCCCCATATGCTTGCAAAGTTTGGTCCCCATCGGAGCATGTTTGGGTATGATGGTATGGGGAAGGCCCGGATTTTCCATGGCCTCTTAAGCACCAAGAGACTTGAAAAATCCGGACTGGGCGCTAATTACCAATCCAAACATGCTCTGATTGTGACCAAACTTTGCAAGCATGTGGGGGGGCCCACCCCCACATGCTTGCAAAGTTTGGTCCCCATCGGAGCATGTTTGGGTACGATGGTATGGCGTAGGCCCGGATTTTCCATGGCCTCTTAAGCACCAAGAGACTTCAAAAACCCGCACTGGGCGCTAATTACCAATCCAAACATGCTCTGATTGTGACCAAACTTTGCAAGCATGTGGGGGTGGGTGCTCCCCCCATGCTTGCAAAGTTTGGTCCCTATCGGAGCATGTTTGGGTACGATGGTATGGGGAAGGCCCGGATTTTCCATGGCCTCTTAAGCACCAAGAGACTTGAAAAACCCGCACTGGGCGCTAATTACCAATTTAAACATGCTCTGATTGTGACCAAACTTTGCAAGCATGTGGGGGGGACCCACCCCCACATGCTTGCAAAGTTTGGTCCCCATCGGCGTAGCATGTTTGGGTACGATGGTATGGGGAAGGCCCGGATTTTCCATGGCCTCTTAAGCACCAAGAGACTTCAAAAACCCGCACTGGGCGCTAATTACCAATCCAAACATGATCTGATTGTGACCAAACTTTGCAAGCATGTGGGGGTGGGTGCCCCCCCCATGCTTGCAAACTTTGGTCCCTATCGGAGCATGTTTGGGTACGATGGTATGGGGAAGGCCCGGATTTTCCATGGCCTCTTAAGCACCAAGAGACTTGAAAAACCCGCGCTGGGCGCTAATTACCAATCCAAACATGCTCTGATTGTGACCAAACTTTGCAAGCATGTGGGGGGACCCACCCCCACATGCTTGCAAAGTTTGGTCCCCATCGGAGTATGTTTGGGTACGATGGTATAGGGAAGGCCCGGATTTTCCATGGCCTCTTAAGCACCAAGAGACTTGAAAAATCCGGACTGGGCGCTAATTACCAATCCAAATATGCTCTGATTGTGACCAAACTTTGCAAGCATGTGAGGGGGGCCCACCCCCACATGCTTGCAAAGTTTGGTCCCCATCGGAGCATTTTTGGGTACGATGGTATGGGGAAGGCCCGGATTTTCCATGGCCTCTTAAGCACCAAGAGACTTCAAAAACCCGCATTAGGCGCTAATTACCAATCCAAACATGCTCTGATTGTGACCAAACTTTGCAAGCATGTGGGGGGGACCCACCCCCCCATTCTTGCAAAGTTTGGTCCCTACGGGAGCATGTTTGGGTACGATGGTATGGGGAAGGCCCGGATTTTCCATGGCCTCTTAAGCACCAAGAGACTTGAAAAAACCGCACTGGCAGCTAATTACCAATCCAAACATGCTCTGATTGTGACCAAACTTTGCAAGCATGTGGGGGGGACCCACCCCCATATGCTTGCAAAGTTTGGTCCCCATCGGAGCATGTTTGGGTACGATGGTATGGGGAAGGCCCGGATTTTCCATGGCCTCTTAAGCACCAAGAGACTTGAAAAATCCGGACTGGGCGCTAATTACCAATCCAAACATGCTCTGATTGTGACCAAACTTTGCAAGCATGTGGGGGGGACCCACCCCCACATGCTTGCAAAGTTTGGTCCCCATCGGAGCATGTTTGGGTACGATGGTATGGGGAAGGCCCGGATTTTCCATGGCCTCTTAAGCACCAAGAGACTTCAAAAACCCGCACTGGGCGCTAATTAGCAATCCAAACATGCTTTCATTGTAACCAAACTTTGCAAGCATGTGGGGGTGGGAGCCCCCCCCATGCTTGCAAAGTTTGGTCCCTATCGGAGCATGTTTGGGTAAGATGGTATGGGGAAGGCCCGGATTTTCCATGGCCTCTTAAGCACCAAGAGACTTGAAAAACCCGCACTGGGCGCTAATTACCAATCCAAACATGCTCTGATTGTGACCAAACTTTGCAAGCATGTGGGGGGGACCCCCTCCCACATGCTTGCAAAGTTTGGTCCCCATCGGCGGAGCATGTTTGGGTACGATGGTATGGGGAAGGCCCGGATTTTCCATGGCCTCTTAAGCACCAAGAAACTTCAAAACTCCGGACTGGGCGCTAATTACGAATCCAAACATGCTCTGATTGTGACCAAACTTTGCAAGCATGTGGGGGCGACACACCCCCACATGCTTGCAAAGTTTGGTCCCCATCGGAGCATGTTTGGGTACGATGGTATGGGGAAGGCCCGGATTTTCCATGGCCTCTTAAGCACCAAGAGACTTCAAAAACCCGCATTGGGCGCTAATTATCAATCCAAACATGCTCTGATTGTGACCAAACTTTGCAAGCATGTGGGGGGGACCCACCCCCCCATTCTTGCAAAGTTTGGTCCCCTACTGGAGCATGTTTGGGTACGATGGTATGGGGAAGGCCCGGATTTTCCATGGCCTCTTAAGCACCAAGAGACTTGAAAAACCCGCACTGGGCACTAATTACCAATCCAAACATGCTCTGATTGTGACCAAACTTTGCAAGCATGTGGGGGGGACCCACCCCCATATGCTTGCAGAGTTTGGTCCCCATCGGAGCATGTTTGGGTACGATGGTATGGGGAAGGCCCGGATTTTCCATCGCGTCTTAAGCACCAAGAGACTTGAAAAATCCGGTCTGGGCGCTAATTACCAATCCAAACATGCTTTGATTGTGACCAAACTTTGCAAGCATGTGGGGGGGACCCACCCCCACATGCTTGCAAAGTTTGGTCCCCATCGGAGCATGTTTGGGTACGATGGTATGGGGAAGGCCTGGATTTTCCATGGCCTCTTAAGCACCAAGAGACTTCAAAAACCCGCACTGGGCGCTAATTACCAATCCAAACATGCTCTGATTGTGACCAAACTTTGCAAGCATGTGGGGGTGGGTGCCCCCCCCCATGCTTGCAAACTTTGGTCCCTATCGGAGCATGTTTGGGTACAATGGTATGGGAAAGGCCCGGATTTTCCATGGCCTCTTAAGCACCAAGAGACTTGAAAAACCCACACTGGGCGCTAATCACCAATCCAAACATGCTCTGATTGTGACCAAACTTTGCAAGCATGTGGGGGGACGCACCCCCACATGCTTGCAAAGTTTGGTCCCCATCGGAGCATGTTTGGGTACGATGGTATGGGGAAGGCCCGGATTTTCCATGGCCTCTTAAGCACCAAGAGACTTGAAAAATCTGGACTGGGCGCTAATTACCAATCCAAACATGCTCTGGTTGTGACCAAACTTTGCAAGCATGTGGGGGGGACCCACCCCCACATGCTTGCAAAGTTTGGGCCCCATCGGAGCATGTTTGGGTACGATGGTATGGGGAAGGCCCGGATTTTCCATGGCCTCTTAAGCACCAAGAGACTTGAAAAATCCGGACTGGGCGCTAATTACTAATCCAAACATGCTCTGATTGTGACCAAACATTGCAAGCATGTGGGGGGGGCCAACCCCCACATGCTTGCAAAGTTTGGTCCCCATCGGAGCATTTTTGGGTACGATGGTATGGGGAAGGCCCGGATTTTCCATGGCCTCTTAAGCACCAAGAGACTTCAAAAACCCGCATTAGGCGCTAATTACCAATCCAAACATGCTCTGATTGTGACCAAACTTTGCAAGCATGTGGGGGGGACCCACCCCCCCATTCTTGCAAAGTTTGGTCCCTATCGGAGCATGTTTGGGTACGATGGTATGGGGAAGGCCCGGATTTTCCATGGCCTCTTAAGCACCAAGAGACTTGAAAAACCCGCACTGGCCGCTAATTACCAATCCAAACATGCTCTGATTGTGACCAATCTTTGCAAGCATGTGGGGGGGACCCACCCCCATATGCTTGCAAAGTTTGGTCCCCATCGGAGCATGTTTCGGTACGATGGTATGGGGAAGGCCCGGATTTTCCATGGCCTCTTCAGCACCAAGAGACTTGAAAAATCCGGACTGGGCGCTAATTACCAATCCAAACATGCTCTGATTGTGACCAAACTTTGCAAGCATGTGGGGGGGACCCACCCCCACATGCTTGCAAAGTTTGGTCCCCATCGGAGCATGTTTGGGTACGATGGTATGGGGAAGGCCCGGATTTTCCATGGCCTCTTAAGCACCAAGAGACTTCAAAAACCCGCACTGGGCGCTAATTACCAATCCAAACATGCTCTGATTGTGACCAAACTTTGCAAGCATGTGGGGGTGGGTGCCCTTCCCATGCTTGCAAACTTTGGTCCCTATCGGAGCATGTTTGGGTACGATGGTATGGGGAAGGCCCGGATTTTCCATGGCCTCTTAAGCACCAAGAGACTTGAAAAACCCGCACTGGGCGCTAATTACCAATCCAAACATGCTCTCATTGTGACCAAACTTTGCAAGCATGTTGGGGGGACCCCCTCCCACGTGCTTGCAAAGTTTGGTCCCCATCGGCGTAGCATGTTTGGGTACGATGGTATGGGGAAGGCCCGGATTTTCCATGGCCTCTTAAGCACCAAGAGACTTCAAAAATCCGGACTGGGCGCTAATTACGAATCCAAACATGCTCTGATTGTGACCAAACTTTGCAAGCATGTGGGGGGGACCCACCCCCACATGCTTGCAAAGTTTGGTCCCCATCGGAGCATGTTTGGGTACGATGGTATGGGGAAGGCCCGGATTTTCCATGGCCTCTTAAGCACCAAGAGACTTCAAAAACCCGCCTTCGGCGCTAATTATCAATCCAAACATGCTCTGATTGTGACCAAACTTTGCAAGCATGTGGGGGGGACCCACCCCCCCATTCTTGCAAAGTTTGGTCCCCTACTGGAGCATGTTTGGGTACGATGGTATGGGGAAGGCCCGGATTTTCCATGGCCTCTTAAGCACCAAGAGACTTGAAAAACCCGCACTGGGCGCTAATTACGAATCCAAACATGCTCTGATTGTGACCAAACTTTGCAAGCATGTGGGGGGGACCCACCCCCATATTCTTGCAAAGTTTGGTCCCCATCGGAGCATGTTTGGGTACGATGGTATGGGGAAGGCCCGGATTTTCCATGGCCTCTTAAGCACCAAGAGACTTGAAAAATCCGGACTGGGCGCTAATTACCATTCCAAACATGCTTTGATTGTGACCAAACTTTGCAAGCATGTGGGGGGGACCCACCCCCACATGCTTGCAAAGTTTGGTCCCCATCGGAGCATGTTTGGGTACGATGGTATGGGGAAGGCCCGGATTTTCCATGGCCTCTTAAGCACCAAGAGACTTCAAAAATCCGGACTGGGCGCTAATTACGAATCCAAACATGCTCTGATTGTGACCAAACTTTGCAAGCATGTGGGGGGGACCCACCCCCACATGCTTGCAAAGTTTGGTCCCCATCGGAGCATGTTTGGGTACGATGGTATGGGGAAGGCCCGGATTTTCCATGGCCTCTTAAGCACCAAGAGACTTCAAAAACCCGCACTGGGTGCTAATTACCAATCCAAACATGCTCTGGTTGTGACCAAACTTTGCAAGCATGTGGGGGGGACCCACCCCCACATGCTTGCAAAGTTTGGGCCCCATCGGAGCATGTTTGGGTACGATGGTATGGGGAAGGCCCGGATTTTCCATTGGCTCTTAAGCACCAAGAGACTTGAAAAATCCGGACTGGGCGCTAATTACCAATCCAAACATGCTCTGATTGTGACCAAACTTTGCAAGCATGTGGGGGGGGCCCACCCCCACATGCTTGCAAAGTTTGGTCCCCATCGGAGCATTTTTGGGTACGATGGTATGGGGAAGGCCCGGATTTTCCATGGCCTCTTAAGCACCAAGAGACTTCAAATACCCGCATTAGGCGCTAATTACCAATCCAAACATGCTCTGATTGTGACCAAACTTTGCAAGCATGTGGGGGGGACCCACCCCCCCATTCTTGCAAAGTTTGGTCCCTACCGGAGCATGTTTGGGTACGATGGTATGGGGAAGGCCCGGATTTTCCATGGCCTCTTAAGCACCAAGAGACTTGAAAAACCCGCACTGGCCGCTAATTACCAATCCAAACATGCTCTGATTGTGACCAATCTTTGCAAGCATGTGGGGGGGACCCACCCCCATATGCTTGCAAAGTTTGGTCCCCATCGGAGCATGTTTGGGTACGATGGTATGGGGAAGGCCCGGATTTTCCATGGCCTCTTAAGCACCAAGTGACTTGAAAAATCCGGACTGGGCGCTAATTACCAATCCAAACATGCTCTGATTGTGACCAAACTTTGCAAGCATGTGGGGGGGACCCACCCCCACATGCTTGCAAAGTTTGGTCCCCATCGGAGCATGTTTGGGTACGATGGTATGGGGAAGGCCCGGATTTTCCATGGCCTCTTAAGCACCAAGAGACTTCAAAAACCCGCACTGGGCGCTAATTACCAATCCAAACATGCTCTGATTGTGACCAAACTTTGCAAGCATGTGGGGGTGGGTGCCCCCCCCATGCTTGCAAAGTTTGGTCCCTATCGGAGCATGTTTGGGTACGATGGTATGGGGAAGGCCCGGATTTTCCATGGCCTCTTAAGCACCAAGAGACTTGAAAAACCCGCATTAGGCGCTAATTACCAATCCAAACAAGCTCTGATTGTGACCAAACTTTGCAAGCATGTGGGGGTGGGTGCCCCCCCCATGCTTGCAAAGTTTGGTCCCTATCGGAGCATGTTTGGGTACGATGGTATGGGGAAGGCCCGGATTTTCCATGGCCTCTTAAGCACCAAGAGACTTGAAAAACCCGCACTGGGCGCTAATTACCAATCCAAACATGCTCTGATTGTGACCAAACTTTGCAAGCATGTGGAGGGGACCCCCTCCCACATGCTTGCAAAGTTTGGTCCCCATCGGCGTAGCATGTTTGGGTACGATGGTATGGGGAAGGCCCGGATTTTCCATGGCCTCTTAAGCACCAAGAGACTTCAAAAATCCGGACTGGGCGCTAATTACGAATCCAAACATGCTCTGATTGTGACCAAACTTTGCAAGCATGTGGGGGGGACCCACCCCACATGCTTGCAAAGTTTGGTCCCCATCGGAGCATGTTTGGGTACGATGGTATGGGGAAGGCCCGGATTTTCCATGGCCTCTTAAGCACCAAGAGACTTCAAAAACCCGCATTGGGCGCTAATTATCAATCCAAACATGCTCTGATTGTGACCAAACTTTGCAAGCATGTGGGGGGGACCCACCCCCCCATTCTTGCAAAGTTTGGTCCCCATCGGAGCATGTTTGGGTACGATGGTATGGGGAAGGCCCGGATTTTCCATGACCTCTTAAGCACCAAGAGACTTGAAAAATCCGGACTGGGCGCTAATTACCAATCCAAACATGCTTTGATTGTGACCAAACTTTGCAAGCATGTGGGGGGGACCCACCCCCACATGCTTGCAAAGTTTGGTCCCCATCGGAGCATGTTTGGGTACGATGGTATGGGGAAGGCCCGGATTTTCCATGGCCTCTTAAGCACCAAGAGACTTGAAAAACCCGCACTGGGCGCTAATTACCAATCCAAACATGCTCTGATTGTGACCAAACTTTGCAAGCATGTGGGGGGACCCACCCCCACATGCTTGCAAAGTTTGGTCCCCATCGGAGCATGTTTGGGTACGATGGTATGGGGAAGGCCCGGATTTTCCATGGCCTCTTAAGCACCAAGAGACTTGAAAAATCTGGACTGGGCGCTAATTACCAATCCAAACATGCTCTGGTTGTGACCAAACTTTGCAAGCATGTGGGGGGGACCCACCCCCACATGCTTGCAAAGTTTGGGCCCCATCGGAGCATGTTTGGGTACGATGGTATGGGGAAGGCCCGGATTTTCCATGGCCTCTTAAGCACCAAGAGACTTGAAAAATCCGGACTGGGCGCTAATTACCAATCCAAACATGCTTTGATTGTGACCAAACTTTGCAAGCATGTGGGGGGGACCCACCCCCACATGCTTGCAAAGTTTGGTCCCCATCGGAGCATGTTTGGGTACGATGGTATGGGGAAGGCCCGGATTTTCCATGGCCTCTTAAGCACCAAGAGACTTGAAAAACCCGCACTGGGCGCTAATTACCAATCCAAACATGCTCTGATTGTGACCAAACTTTGCAAGCATGTGGGGGGACCCACCCCCACATGCTTGCAAAGTTTGGTCCCCATCGGAGCATGTTTGGGTACGATGGTATGGGGAAGGCCTGGATTTTCCATGGCCTCTTAAGCACCAAGAGACTTGAAAAATCTGGACTGGTCGCTAATTACCAATCCAAACATGCTGTGGTTGTGACCAAACTTTGCAAGCATGTGGGGGGGACCCACCCCCACATGCTTGCAAAGTTTGGGCCCCATCGGAGCATGTTTGGGTACGATGGTATGGGGAAGGCCCGGATTTTCCATGGCCTCTTAAGCACCAAGAGACTTGAAAAATCCGGACTGGGCGCTAATTACCAATCCAAACATGCTCTGATTGTGACCAAACTTTGCAAGCATGTGGGGGGGGCCAACCCCCACATGCTTGCAAAGTTTGGTCCCCATCGGAGCATTTTTGGGTACGATGGTATGGGGAAGGCCCGGATTTTCCATGGCCTCTTAAGCACCAAGAGACTTCAAAAACCCGCATTAGGCGCTAATTACCAATCCAAACATGCTCTGATTGTGACCAAACTTTGCAAGCATGTGGGGGAGACCCACCCCCCCATTCTTGCAAAGTTTGGTCCCTACCGGAGCATGTTTGGGTACGATGGTATGGGGAAGGCCCGGATTTTCCATGGCCTCTTAAGCACCAAGAGACTTGAAAAACCCGCACTGGGCGCTAATTACCAATCCAAGCATGCTCTGATTGTGACCAAACTTTGCAAGCATGTGGGGGGGACCCCCTCCCACATGCTTGCAAAGTTTGGTCCCCATCGGCGTAGCATGTTTGGGTACGATGGTATGGGGAAGGCCCGGATTTTCCATGGCCTCTTAAGCACCAAGAGACTTGAAAAATCCGGACTGGGCGCTAATTACGAATCCAAACATGCTCTGATTGTGACCAAACTTTGCAAGCATGTGGGGGCGACCCACCCCACATGCTTGCAAAGTTTGGTCCCCATCGGAGCATGTTTGGGTACGATGGTATGGGGAAGGCCCGGATTTTCCATGGCCTCTTAAGCACCAAGAGACTTCAAAAACCCGCATTGGGCGCTAATTATCAATCCAAACATGCTCTGATTGTGACCAAACTTTGCAAGCATGTGGGGGGGACCCACCCCCCCATTCTTGCAAAGTTTGGTCCCCTACTGGAGCATGTTTGGGTACGATGGTATGGGGAAGGCGCGGATTTTCCATGGCCTCTTAAGCACCAAGAGACTTGAAAAACCCGCACTGGGCACTAATTACCAATCCAAACATGCTCTGATTGTGACCAAACTTTGCAAGCATGTGGGGGGGACCCACCCCCATATGCTTGCAAAGTTTGGTCCCCATCGGAGCATGTTTGGGTACGATGGTATGGGGAAGGCCCGGATTTTCCATGGCCTCTTAAGCACCAAGAGACTTGAAAAATCCGGACTGGGCGCTAATTACCAATCCAAACATGCTTTGATTGTGACCAAACTTTGCAAGCATGTGGGGGGGACCCACCCCCACATGCTTGCAAAGTTTGGTCCCCATCGGAGCATGTTTGGGTACGATGGTATGGGGAAGGCCCGGATTTTCCATGGCCTCTTAAGCACCAAGAGACTTGAAAAACCCGCACTGGGCGCTAATTACCAATCCAAACATGCTCTGATTGTGACCAAACTTTGCAAGCATGTGGGGGGACCCACCCCCCCATTCTTGCAAAGTTTGGTCCCTACCGGAGCATGTTTGGGTACGATGGTATGGGGAAGGCCCGGATTTTCCATGGCCTCTTAAGCACCAAGAGACTTGAAAAACCCGCAGTGGCCGCTAATTACCAATCCAAACATGCTCTGATTGTGACCAATCTTTGCAAGCATGTGCGGGGGACCCGCCCCCATATGCTTGCAAAGTTTGGTCCCCATCGGAGCATGTTTGGGTAGGATGGTATGGGGAAGGCCCGGATTTTCCATGGCCTCTTAAGCACCAAGAGACTTGAAAAATCCGGACTGGGCGCTAATTACCAATCCAAACATGCTCTGATTGTGACCAAACTTTGCAAGCATGTGGGGGGACCCACCCCAATATGCTTGCAAAGTTTGGTCCCCATCGGAGCATTTTTGGGTACGATGGTATGGGGAAGGCCCGGATTTTCCATGGCCTCTTAAGCACCAAGAGACTTCAAAAACCCGCATTAGGCGCTAATTACCAATCCAAACATGCTCTGATTGTGACCAAACTTTGCAAGCATGTGGGGGAGACCCACCACCCCATTCTTGCAAAGTTTGGTCCCTACCGGAGCATGTTTGGGTACGATGGTATGGGGAAGGCCCGGATCTTCCATGGCCTCTTAAGCACCAAGAGACTTGAAAAACCCGCACTGGCCGCTAATTACCAATCCAAACATGCTCTGATTGTGACCAATCTTTGCAAGCATGTGGGGGGGACCCACCCCCATATGCTTGCAAAGTTTGGTCCCCATCGGAGCATGTTTGGGTATGATGGTATGGGGAAGGCCCGGATTTTCCATGGCCTCTTCAGCACCAAGAGACTTGAAAAATCCGGACTGGGCGCTAATTACCAATCCAAACATGCTCTGATTGTGACCAAACTTTGCAAGCATGTGGGGGGGACCCACCCCCACATGCTTGCAAAGTTTGGTCCCCATCGGAGCATGTTTGGGTACGATGGTATGGGGAAGGCCCGGATTTTCCATGGCCTCTTAAGCACCAAGAGACTTCAAAAACCCGCACTGGGCGCTAATTACCAATCCAAACATGCTCTGATTGTGACCAAACTTTGCAAGCATGTGGGGGTGGGTGCCCCCCCCATGCTTGCAAAGTTTGGTCCCTATCGGAGCATGTTTGGGTACGATGGTATGGGGAAGGCCCGGATTTTCCATGGCCTCTTAAGCACCAAGAGACTTGAAAAACCCGCACTGGGCGCTAATTACCAATCCAAACATGCTCTGATTGTGACCAAACTTTGCAAGCATGTGGGGGGGACCCCCTCCCACATCCTTGCAAAGTTTGGTCCCCATCGGCGTAGCATGTTTGGGTACGATGGTATGGGGAAGGCCCGGATTTTCCATGGCCTCTTAAGTACCAAGAGACTTGAAAAACCCGGACTGGGCGCTAATTACGAATCCAAACATGCTCTGATTGTGACCAAACTTTGCAAGCATGTGGGGGGGACCCACCCCCACATGCTTGCAAAGTTTGGTCCCCATCGGAGCATGTTTGGGTACGATGGTATGGGGAAGGCCCGGATTTTCCATGGCCTCTTAAGCACCAAGAGACTTGAAAAATCTGGACTGGGCGCTAATTACCAATCCAAACATGCTCTGGTTGTGACCAAACTTTGCAAGCATGTGGGGGGGACCCACCCCCACATGCTTACAAAGTTTGGGCCCCATCGGAGCATGTTTGGGTACGATGGTATGGGGAAGGCCCGGATTTTCCATGGCCTCTTAAGCACCAAGAGACTTGAAAAATCCGGACTGGGCGCTAATTACCAATCCAAACATGCTCTGATTGTGACCAAACTTTGCAAGCATGTGGGGGGCCCACCCCCACATGCTTGCAAAGTTTGGTCCCCATCGGAGCATTTTTGGGTACGACGGTATGGGGAAGGCCCGGATTTTCCATGGCCTCTTAAGCACCAAGAGACTTCAAAAACCCGCATTAGGCGCTAATTACCAATCCAAACATGCTCTGATTGTGACCAAACTTTGCAAGCATGTGGGGGGGACCCACCCCCCCATTCTTGCAAAGTTTGGTCCCTACCGGAGCATGTTTGGGTACGATGGTATGGGGAAGGCCCGGATTTTCCATGGCCTCTTAAGCACCAAGAGACTTGAAAAACCCGCACTGGGCGCTAATTACCAATCCAAACATGCTCTGATTGTGACCAAACTTTGCAAGCATGTGGGGGGACCCACCCCCACATGCTTGCAAAGTTTGGTCCCCATCGGAGCATGTTTGGGTACGATGGTATGGGGAAGGCCCGGATTTTCCATGGCCTCTTAAGCACCAAGAGACTTGAAAAATCTGGACTGGGCGCTAATTACCAATCCAAACATGCTCTGGTTGTGACCAAACTTTGCAAGCATGTGGGGGGGACCCACCCCCACATGCTTGCAAAGTTTGGGCCCCATCGGAGCATGTTTGGGTACGATGGTATGGGGAAGGCCCGGATTTTCCATGGCCTCTTAAGCACCAAGAGACTTGAAAAATCCGGACTGGGCGCTAATTACCAATCCAAACATGCTCTGATTGTGACCAAACTTTGCAAGCATGTGGGGGGGGCCCACCCCCACATGCTTGCAAAGTTTGGTCCCCATCGGAGCATTTTTGGGTACGGGGTATGGGGAAGGCCCGGATTTTCCATGGCCTCTTAAGCACCAAGAGACTTCAAAAACCCGCATTAGGCGCTAATTACCAATCCAAACATGCTCTTATTGTGACCAAACTTTGCAAGCATGTGGGGGGGACCCACCCCCCCATTCTTGCAAAGTTTGGTCCCTACCGGAGCATGTTTGGGTACGATGGTATGGGGAAGGCCCGGATTTTCCATGGCCTCTTAAGCACCAAGAGACTTGAAAAACCCGCAGTGGCCGCTAATTACCAATCCAAACATGCTCTGATTGTGACCAATCTTTGCAAGCATGTGCGGGGGACCCGCCCCCATATGCTTGCAAAGTTTGGTCCCCATCGGAGCATGTTTGGGTATGATGGTATGGGGAAGGCCCGGATTTTCCATGGCCTCTTAAGCACCAAGAGACTTGAAAAATCCGGACTGGGCGCTAATTACCAATCCAAACATGCTCTGATTGTGACCAAACTTTGCAAGCATGTGGGGGGGCCCACCCCCACATGCTTGCAAAGTTTGGTCCCCATCGGAGCATGTTTGGGTACGATGGTATGGCGTAGGCCCGGATTTTCCATGGCCTCTTAAGCACCAAGAGACTTCAAAAACCCGCACTGGGCGCTAATTACCAATCCAAACATGCTCTGATTGTGACCAAACTTTGCAAGCATGTGGGGGTGGGTGCTCCCCCCATGCTTGCAAAGTTTGGTCCCTATCGGAGCATGTTTGGGTACGATGGTATGGGGAAGGCCCGGATTTTCCATGGCCTCTTAAGCACCAAGAGACTTGAAAAACCCGCACTGGGCGCTAATTACCAATTTAAACATGCTCTGATTGTGACCAAACTTTGCAAGCATGTGGGGGGGACCCACCCCCACATGCTTGCAAAGTTTGGTCCCCATCGGCGTAGCATGTTTGGGTACGATGGTATGGGGAAGGCCCGGATTTTCCATGGCCTCTTAAGCACCAAGAGACTTCAAAAACCCGCACTGGGCGCTAATTACCAATCCAAACATGATCTGATTGTGACCAAACTTTGCAAGCATGTGGGGGTGGGTGCCCCCCCCATGCTTGCAAACTTTGGTCCCTATCGGAGCATGTTTGGGTACGATGGTATGGGGAAGGCCCGGATTTTCCATGGCCTCTTAAGCACCAAGAGACTTGAAAAACCCGCGCTGGGCGCTAATTACCAATCCAAACATGCTCTGATTGTGACCAAACTTTGCAAGCATGTGGGGGGACCCACCCCCACATGCTTGCAAAGTTTGGTCCCCATCGGAGTATGTTTGGGTACGATGGTATAGGGAAGGCCCGGATTTTCCATGGCCTCTTAAGCACCAAGAGACTTGAAAAATCCGGACTGGGCGCTAATTACCAATCCAAATATGCTCTGATTGTGACCAAACTTTGCAAGCATGTGGGGGGGGCCCACCCCCACATGCTTGCAAAGTTTGGTCCCCATCGGAGCATTTTTGGGTACGATGGTATGGGGAAGGCCCGGATTTTCCATGGCCTCTTAAGCACCAAGAGACTTCAAAAACCCGCATTAGGCGCTAATTACCAATCCAAACATGCTCTGATTGTGACCAAACTTTGCAAGCATGTGGGGGGGACCCACCCCCCCATTCTTGCAAAGTTTGGTCCCTACGGGAGCATGTTTGGGTACGATGGTATGGGGAAGGCCCGGATTTTCCATGGCCTCTTAAGCACCAAGAGACTTGAAAAAACCGCACTGGCAGCTAATTACCAATCCAAACATGCTCTGATTGTGACCAAACTTTGCAAGCATGTGGGGGGGACCCACCCCCATATGCTTGCAAAGTTTGGTCCCCATCGGAGCATGTTTGGGTACGATGGTATGGGGAAGGCCCGAATTTTCCATGGCCTCTTAAGCACCAAGAGACTTGAAAAATCCGGACTGGGCGCTAATTACCAATCCAAATATGCTCTGATTGTGACCAAACTTTGCAAGCATGTGGGGGGGACCCACCCCCACATGCTTGCAAAGTTTGGTCCCCATCGGAGCATGTTTGGGTACGATGGTATGGGGAAGGCCCGGATTTTCCATGGCCTCTTAAGCACCAAGAGACTTCAAAAACCCGCACTGGGCGCTAATTAGCAATCCAAACATGCTTTCATTGTAACCAAACTTTGCAAGCATGTGGGGGTGGGAGCCCCCCCCATGCTTGCAAAGTTTGGTCCCTATCGGAGCATGTTTGGGTAAGATGGTATGGGGAAGGCCCGGATTTTCCATGGCCTCTTAAGCACCAAGAGACTTGAAAAACCCGCACTGGGCGCTAATTACCAATCCAAACATGCTCTGATTGTGACCAAACTTTGCAAGCATGTGGGGGGGACCCCCTCCCACATGCTTGCAAAGTTTGGTCCCCATCGGCGGAGCATGTTTGGGTACGATGGTATGGGGAAGGCCCGGATTTTCCATGGCCTCTTAAGCACCAAGAAACTTCAAAACTCCGGACTGGGCGCTAATTACGAATCCAAACATGCTCTGATTGTGACCAAACTTTGCAAGCATGTGGGGGCGACACACCCCCACATGCTTGCAAAGTTTGGTCCCCATCGGAGCATGTTTGGGTACGATGGTATGGGGAAGGCCCGGATTTTCCATGGCCTCTTAAGCACCAAGAGACTTCAAAAACCCGCATTGGGCGCTAATTATCAATCCAAACATGCTCTGATTGTGACCAAACTTTGCAAGCATGTGGGGGGGACCCACCCCCCCATTCTTGCAAAGTTTGGTCCCCTACTGGAGCATGTTTGGGTACGATGGTATGGGGAAGGCCCGGATTTTCCATGGCCTCTTAAGCACCAAGAGACTTGAAAAACCCGCACTGGGCACTAATTACCAATCCAAACATGCTCTGATTGTGACCAAACTTTGCAAGCATGTGGGGGGGACCCACCCCCATATGCTTGCAGAGTTTGGTCCCCATCGGAGCATGTTTGGGTACGATGGTATGGGGAAGGCCCGGATTTTCCATCGCGTCTTAAGCACCAAGAGACTTGAAAAATCCGGTCTGGGCGCTAATTACCAATCCAAACATGCTTTGATTGTGACCAAACTTTGCAAGCATGTGGGGGGGACCCACCCCCACATGCTTGCAAAGTTTGGTCCCCATCGGAGCATGTTTGGGTACGATGGTATGGGGAAGGCCTGGATTTTCCATGGCCTCTTAAGCACCAAGAGACTTCAAAAACCCGCACTGGGCGCTAATTACCAATCCAAACATGCTCTGATTGTGACCAAACTTTGCAAGCATGTGGGGGTGGGTGCCCACCCCCATGCTTGCAAACTTTGGTCCCTATCGGAGCATGTTTGGGTACAATGGTATGGGAAAGGCCCGGATTTTCCATGGCCTCTTAAGCACCAAGAGACTTGAAAAACCCACACTGGGCGCTAATCACCAATCCAAACATGCTCTGATTGTGACCAAACTTTGCAAGCATGTGGGGGGACGCACCCCCACATGCTTGCAAAGTTTGGTCCCCATCGGAGCATGTTTGGGTACGATGGTATGGGGAAGGCCCGAATTTTCCATGGCCTCTTAAGCACCAAGAGACTTGAAAAATCTGGACTGGGCGCTAATTACCAATCCAAACATGCTCTGGTTGTGACCAAACTTTGCAAGCATGTGGGGGGGACCCACCCCCACATGCTTGCAAAGTTTGGGCCCCATCGGAGCATGTTTGGGTACGATGGTATGGGGAAGGCCCGGATTTTCCATGGCCTCTTAAGCACCAAGAGACTTGAAAAATCCGGACTGGGCGCTAATTACTAATCCAAACATGCTCTGATTGTGACCAAACATTGCAAGCATGTGGGGGGGGCCAACCCCCACATGCTTGCAAAGTTTGGTCCCCATCGGAGCATTTTTGGGTACGATGGTATGGGGAAGGCCCGGATTTTCCATGGCCTCTTAAGCACCAAGAGACTTCAAAAACCCGCATTAGGCGCTAATTACCAATCCAAACATGCTCTGATTGTGACCAAACTTTGCAAGCATGTGGGGGGGACCCACCCCCCCATTCTTGCAAAGTTTGGTCCCTATCGGAGCATGTTTGGGTACGATGGTATGGGGAAGGCCCGGATTTTCCATGGCCTCTTAAGCACCAAGAGACTTGAAAAACCCGCACTGGCCGCTAATTACCAATCCAAACATGCTCTGATTGTGACCAATCTTTGCAAGCATGTGGGGGGGACCCACCCCCATATGCTTGCAAAGTTTGGTCCCCATCGGAGCATGTTTCGGTACGATGGTATGGGGAAGGCCCGGATTTTCCATGGCCTCTTCAGCACCAAGAGACTTGAAAAATCCGGACTGGGCGCTAATTACCAATCCAAACATGCTCTGATTGTGACCAAACTTTGCAAGCATGTGGGGGGGACCCACCCCCACATGCTTGCAAAGTTTGGTCCCCATCGGAGCATGTTTGGGTACGATGGTATGGGGAAGGCCCGGATTTTCCATGGCCTCTTAAGCACCAAGAGACTTCAAAAACCCGCACTGGGCGCTAATTACCAATCCAAACATGCTCTGATTGTGACCAAACTTTGCAAGCATGTGGGGGTGGGTGCCCTTCCCATGCTTGCAAACTTTGGTCCCTATCGGAGCATGTTTGGGTACGATGGTATGGGGAAGGCCCGGATTTTCCATGGCCTCTTAAGCACCAAGAGACTTGAAAAACCCGCACTGGGCGCTAATTACCAATCCAAACATGCTCTCATTGTGACCAAACTTTGCAAGCATGTTGGGGGGACCCCCTCCCACGTGCTTGCAAAGTTTGGTCCCCATCGGCGTAGCATGTTTGGGTATGATGGTATGGGGAAGGCCCGGATTTTCCATGGCCTCTTAAGCACCAAGAGACTTCAAAAATCCGGACTGGGCGCTAATTACGAATCCAAACATGCTCTGATTGTGACCAAACTTTGCAAGCATGTGGGGGGGACCCACCCCCACATGCTTGCAAAGTTTGGTCCCCATCGGAGCATGTTTGGGTACGATGGTATGGGGAAGGCCCGGATTTTCCATGGCCTCTTAAGCACCAAGAGACTTCAAAAACCCGCCTTCGGCGCTAATTATCAATCCAAACATGCTCTGATTGTGACCAAACTTTGCAAGCATGTGGGGGGGACCCACCCCCCCATTCTTGCAAAGTTTGGTCCCCTACTGGAGCATGTTTGGGTACGATGGTATGGGGAAGGCCCGGATTTTCCATGGCCTCTTAAGCACCAAGAGACTTGAAAAACCCGCACTGGGCGCTAATTACGAATCCAAACATGCTCTGATTGTGACCAAACTTTGCAAGCATGTGGGGGGGACCCACCCCCATATTCTTGCAAAGTTTGGTCCCCATCGGAGCATGTTTGGGTACGATGGTATGGGGAAGGCCCGGATTTTCCATGGCCTCTTAAGCACCAAGAGACTTGAAAAATCCGGACTGGGCGCTAATTACCATTCCAAACATGCTTTGATTGTGACCAAACTTTGCAAGCATGTGGGGGGGACCCACCCCCACATGCTTGCAAAGTTTGGTCCCCATCGGAGCATGTTTGGGTACGATGGTATGGGGAAGGCCCGGATTTTCCATGGCCTCTTAAGCACCAAGAGACTTCAAAAATCCGGACTGGGCGCTAATTACGAATCCAAACATGCTCTGATTGTGACCAAACTTTGCAAGCATGTGGGGGGGACCCACCCCCACATGCTTGCAAAGTTTGGTCCCCATCGGAGCATGTTTGGGTACGATGGTATGGGGAAGGCCCGGATTTTCCATGGCCTCTTAAGCACCAAGAGACTTGAAAAATCTGGACTGGGCGCTAATTACCAATCCAAACATGCTCTGGTTGTGACCAAACTTTGCAAGCATGTGGGGGGGACCCACCCCCACATGCTTGCAAAGTTTGGGCCCCATCGGAGCATGTTTGGGTACGATGGTATGGGGAAGGCCCGGATTTTCCATTGGCTCTTAAGCACCAAGAGACTTGAAAAATCCGGACTGGGCGCTAATTACCAATCCAAACATGCTCTGATTGTGACCAAACTTTGCAAGCATGTGGGGGGGCCCACCCCCACATGCTTGCAAAGTTTGGTCCCCATCGGAGCATTTTTGGGTACGATGGTATGGGGAAGGCCCGGATTTTCCATGGCCTCTTAAGCACCAAGAGACTTCAAAAACCCGCATTAGGCGCTAATTACCAATCCAAACATGCTCTGATTGTGACCAAACTTTGCAAGCATGTGGGGGGGACCCACCCCCCCATTCTTGCAAAGTTTGGTCCCTACCGGAGCATGTTTGGGTACGATGGTATGGGGAAGGCCCGGATTTTCCATGGCCTCTTAAGCACCAAGAGACTTGAAAAACCCGCACTGGCCGCTAATTACCAATCCAAACATGCTCTGATTGTGACCAATCTTTGCAAGCATGTGGGGGGGACCCACCCCCATATGCTTGCAAAGTTTGGTCCCCATCGGAGCATGTTTGGGTACGATGGTATGGGGAAGGCCCGGATTTTCCATGGCCTCTTAAGCACCAAGTGACTTGAAAAATCCGGACTGGGCGCTAATTACCAATCCAAACATGCTCTGATTGTGACCAAACTTTGCAAGCATGTGGGGGGGACCCACCCCCACATGCTTGCAAAGTTTGGTCCCCATCGGAGCATGTTTGGGTACGATGGTATGGGGAAGGCCCGGATTTTCCATGGCCTCTTAAGCACCAAGAGACTTCAAAAACCCGCACTGGGCGCTAATTACCAATCCAAACATGCTCTGATTGTGACCAAACTTTGCAAGCATGTGGGGGTGGGTGCCCCCCCCATGCTTGCAAAGTTTGGTCCCTATCGGAGCATGTTTGGGTACGATGGTATGGGGAAGGCCCGGATTTTCCATGGCCTCTTAAGCACCAAGAGACTTGAAAAACCCGCACTGGGCGCTAATTACCAATCCAAACATGCTCTGATTGTGACCAAACTTTGCAAGCATGTGGGGGGGACCCACCCCCCCATTCTTGCAAAGTTTGGTCCCCTACTGGAGCATGTTTGGGTACGATGGTATGGGGAAGGCCCGGATTTTCCATGGCCTCTTAAGCACCAAGAGACTTGAAAAACCCGCACTGGGCACTAATTACCAATCCAAACATGCTCTGATTGTGACCAAACTTTGCAAGCATGTGGGGGGGACCCACCCCCATATGCTTGCAGAGTTTGGTCCCCATCGGAGCATGTTTGGGTACGATGGTATGGGGAAGGCCCGGATTTTCCATCGCGTCTTAAGCACCAAGAGACTTGAAAAATCCGGTCTGGGCGCTAATTACCAATCCAAACATGCTTTGATTGTGACCAAACTTTGCAAGCATGTGGGGGGGACCCACCCCCACATGCTTGCAAAGTTTGGTCCCCATCGGAGCATGTTTGGGTACGATGGTATGGGGAAGGCCTGGATTTTCCATGGCCTCTTAAGCACCAAGAGACTTCAAAAACCCGCACTGGGCGCTAATTACCAATCCAAACATGCTCTGATTGTGACCAAACTTTGCAAGCATGTGGGGGTGGGTGCCCACCCCCATGCTTGCAAACTTTGGTCCCTATCGGAGCATGTTTGGGTACAATGGTATGGGAAAGGCCCGGATTTTCCATGGCCTCTTAAGCACCAAGAGACTTGAAAAACCCACACTGGGCGCTAATCACCAATCCAAACATGCTCTGATTGTGACCAAACTTTGCAAGCATGTGGGGGGACGCACCCCCACATGCTTGCAAAGTTTGGTCCCCATCGGAGCATGTTTGGGTACGATGGTATGGGGAAGGCCCGGATTTTCCATGGCCTCTTAAGCACCAAGAGACTTGAAAAATCTGGACTGGGCGCTAATTACCAATCCAAACATGCTCTGGTTGTGACCAAACTTTGCAAGCATGTGGGGGGGACCCACCCCCACATGCTTGCAAAGTTTGGGCCCCATCGGAGCATGTTTGGGTACGATGGTATGGGGAAGGCCCGGATTTTCCATGGCCTCTTAAGCACCAAGAGACTTGAAAAATCCGGACTGGGCGCTAATTACTAATCCAAACATGCTCTGATTGTGACCAAACATTGCAAGCATGTGGGGGGGGCCAACCCCCACATGCTTGCAAAGTTTGGTCCCCATCGGAGCATTTTTGGGTACGATGGTATGGGGAAGGCCCGGATTTTCCATGGCCTCTTAAGCACCAAGAGACTTCAAAAACCCGCATTAGGCGCTAATTACCAATCCAAACATGCTCTGATTGTGACCAAACTTTGCAAGCATGTGGGGGGGACCCACCCCCCCATTCTTGCAAAGTTTGGTCCCTATCGGAGCATGTTTGGGTACGATGGTATGGGGAAGGCCCGGATTTTCCATGGCCTCTTAAGCACCAAGAGACTTGAAAAACCCGCACTGGCCGCTAATTACCAATCCAAACATGCTCTGATTGTGACCAATCTTTGCAAGCATGTGGGGGGGACCCACCCCCATATGCTTGCAAAGTTTGGTCCCCATCGGAGCATGTTTCGGTACGATGGTATGGGGAAGGCCCGGATTTTCCATGGCCTCTTCAGCACCAAGAGACTTGAAAAATCCGGACTGGGCGCTAATTACCAATCCAAACATGCTCTGATTGTGACCAAACTTTGCAAGCATGTGGGGGGGACCCACCCCCACATGCTTGCAAAGTTTGGTCCCCATCGGAGCATGTTTGGGTACGATGGTATGGGGAAGGCCCGGATTTTCCATGGCCTCTTAAGCACCAAGAGACTTCAAAAACCCGCACTGGGCGCTAATTACCAATCCAAACATGCTCTGATTGTGACCAAACTTTGCAAGCATGTGGGGGTGGGTGCCCTTCCCATGCTTGCAAACTTTGGTCCCTATCGGAGCATGTTTGGGTACGATGGTATGGGGAAGGCCCGGATTTTCCATGGCCTCTTAAGCACCAAGAGACTTGAAAAACCCGCACTGGGCGCTAATTACCAATCCAAACATGCTCTCATTGTGACCAAACTTTGCAAGCATGTTGGGGGGACCCCCTCCCACGTGCTTGCAAAGTTTGGTCCCCATCGGCGTAGCATGTTTGGGTATGATGGTATGGGGAAGGCCCGGATTTTCCATGGCCTCTTAAGCACCAAGAGACTTCAAAAATCCGGACTGGGCGCTAATTACGAATCCAAACATGCTCTGATTGTGACCAAACTTTGCAAGCATGTGGGGGGGACCCACCCCCACATGCTTGCAAAGTTTGGTCCCCATCGGAGCATGTTTGGGTACGATGGTATGGGGAAGGCCCGGATTTTCCATGGCCTCTTAAGCACCAAGAGACTTCAAAAACCCGCCTTCGGCGCTAATTATCAATCCAAACATGCTCTGATTGTGACCAAACTTTGCAAGCATGTGGGGGGGACCCACCCCCCCATTCTTGCAAAGTTTGGTCCCCTACTGGAGCATGTTTGGGTACGATGGTATGGGGAAGGCCCGGATTTTCCATGGCCTCTTAAGCACCAAGAGACTTGAAAAACCCGCACTGGGCGCTAATTACGAATCCAAACATGCTCTGATTGTGACCAAACTTTGCAAGCATGTGGGGGGGACCCACCCCCATATTCTTGCAAAGTTTGGTCCCCATCGGAGCATGTTTGGGTACGATGGTATGGGGAAGGCCCGGATTTTCCATGGCCTCTTAAGCACCAAGAGACTTGAAAAATCCGGACTGGGCGCTAATTACCATTCCAAACATGCTTTGATTGTGACCAAACTTTGCAAGCATGTGGGGGGGACCCACCCCCACATGCTTGCAAAGTTTGGTCCCCATCGGAGCATGTTTGGGTACGATGGTATGGGGAAGGCCCGGATTTTCCATGGCCTCTTAAGCACCAAGAGACTTCAAAAATCCGGACTGGGCGCTAATTACGAATCCAAACATGCTCTGATTGTGACCAAACTTTGCAAGCATGTGGGGGGGACCCACCCCCACATGCTTGCAAAGTTTGGTCCCCATCGGAGCATGTTTGGGTACGATGGTATGGGGAAGGCCCGGATTTTCCATGGCCTCTTAAGCACCAAGAGACTTGAAAAATCTGGACTGGGCGCTAATTACCAATCCAAACATGCTCTGGTTGTGACCAAACTTTGCAAGCATGTGGGGGGGACCCACCCCCACATGCTTGCAAAGTTTGGGCCCCATCGGAGCATGTTTGGGTACGATGGTATGGGGAAGGCCCGGATTTTCCATTGGCTCTTAAGCACCAAGAGACTTGAAAAATCCGGACTGGGCGCTAATTACCAATCCAAACATGCTCTGATTGTGACCAAACTTTGCAAGCATGTGGGGGGGCCCACCCCCACATGCTTGCAAAGTTTGGTCCCCATCGGAGCATTTTTGGGTACGATGGTATGGGGAAGGCCCGGATTTTCCATGGCCTCTTAAGCACCAAGAGACTTCAAAAACCCGCATTAGGCGCTAATTACCAATCCAAACATGCTCTGATTGTGACCAAACTTTGCAAGCATGTGGGGGGGACCCACCCCCCCATTCTTGCAAAGTTTGGTCCCTACCGGAGCATGTTTGGGTACGATGGTATGGGGAAGGCCCGGATTTTCCATGGCCTCTTAAGCACCAAGAGACTTGAAAAACCCGCACTGGCCGCTAATTACCAATCCAAACATGCTCTGATTGTGACCAATCTTTGCAAGCATGTGGGGGGGACCCACCCCCATATGCTTGCAAAGTTTGGTCCCCATCGGAGCATGTTTGGGTACGATGGTATGGGGAAGGCCCGGATTTTCCATGGCCTCTTAAGCACCAAGTGACTTGAAAAATCCGGACTGGGCGCTAATTACCAATCCAAACATGCTCTGATTGTGACCAAACTTTGCAAGCATGTGGGGGGGACCCACCCCCACATGCTTGCAAAGTTTGGTCCCCATCGGAGCATGTTTGGGTACGATGGTATGGGGAAGGCCCGGATTTTCCATGGCCTCTTAAGCACCAAGAGACTTCAAAAACCCGCACTGGGCGCTAATTACCAATCCAAACATGCTCTGATTGTGACCAAACTTTGCAAGCATGTGGGGGTGGGTGCCCCCCCCATGCTTGCAAAGTTTGGTCCCTATCGGAGCATGTTTGGGTACGATGGTATGGGGAAGGCCCGGATTTTCCATGGCCTCTTAAGCACCAAGAGACTTGAAAAACCCGCATTAGGCGCTAATTACCAATCCAAACAAGCTCTGATTGTGACCAAACTTTGCAAGCATGTGGGGGTGGGTGCCCCCCCCATGCTTGCAAAGTTTGGTCCCTATCGGAGCATGTTTGGGTACGATGGTATGGGGAAGGCCCGGATTTTCCATGGCCTCTTAAGCACCAAGAGACTTGAAAAACCCGCACTGGGCGCTAATTACCAATCCAAACATGCTCTGATTGTGACCAAACTTTGCAAGCATGTGGAGGGGACCCCCTCCCACATGCTTGCAAAGTTTGGTCCCCATCGGCGTAGCATGTTTGGGTACGATGGTATGGGGAAGGCCCGGATTTTCCATGGCCTCTTAAGCACCAAGAGACTTCAAAAATCCGGACTGGGCGCTAATTACGAATCCAAACATGCTCTGATTGTGACCAAACTTTGCAAGCATGTGGGGGAGACCCACCCCACATGCTTGCAAAGTTTGGTCCCCATCGGAGCATGTTTGGGTACGATGGTATGGGGAAGGCCCGGATTTTCCATGGCCTCTTAAGCACCAAGAGACTTCAAAAACCCGCATTGGGCGCTAATTATCAATCCAAACATGCTCTGATTGTGACCAAACTTTGCAAGCATGTGGGGGGGACCCACCCCCCCATTCTTGCAAAGTTTGGTCCCCATCGGAGCATGTTTGGGTACGATGGTATGGGGAAGGCCCGGATTTTCCATGACCTCTTAAGCACCAAGAGACTTGAAAAATCCGGACTGGGCGCTAATTACCAATCCAAACATGCTTTGATTGTGACCAAACTTTGCAAGCATGTGGGGGGGACCCACCCCCACATGCTTGCAAAGTTTGGTCCCCATCGGAGCATGTTTGGGTACGATGGTATGGGGAAGGCCCGGATTTTCCATGGCCTCTTAAGCACCAAGAGACTTGAAAAACCCGCACTGGGCGCTAATTACCAATCCAAACATGCTCTGATTGTGACCAAACTTTGCAAGCATGTGGGGGGACCCACCCCCACATGCTTGCAAAGTTTGGTCCCCATCGGAGCATGTTTGGGTACGATGGTATGGGGAAGGCCCGGATTTTCCATGGCCTCTTAAGCACCAAGAGACTTGAAAAATCTGGACTGGGCGCTAATTACCAATCCAAACATGCTCTGGTTGTGACCAAACTTTGCAAGCATGTGGGGGGGACCCACCCCCACATGCTTGCAAAGTTTGGGCCCCATCGGAGCATGTTTGGGTACGATGGTATGGGGAAGGCCCGGATTTTCCATGGCCTCTTAAGCACCAAGAGACTTGAAAAATCCGGACTGGGCGCTAATTACGAATCCAAACATGCTTTGATTGTGACCAAACTTTGCAAGCATGTGGGGGGGACCCACCCCCACATGCTTGCAAAGTTTGGTCCCCATCGGAGCATGTTTGGGTACGATGGTATGGGGAAGGCCCGGATTTTCCATGGCCTCTTAAGCACCAAGAGACTTGAAAAACCCGCACTGGGCGCTAATTACCAATCCAAACATGCTCTGATTGTGACCAAACTTTGCAAGCATGTGGGGGGACCCACCCCCACATGCTTGCAAAGTTTGGTCCCCATCGGAGCATGTTTGGGTACGATGGTATGGGGAAGGCCCGGATTTTCCATGGCCTCTTAAGCACCAAGAGACTTGAAAAATCTGGACTGGTCGCTAATTACCAATCCAAACATGCTGTGGTTGTGACCAAACTTTGCAAGCATGTGGGGGGGACCCACCCCCACATGCTTGCAAAGTTTGGGCCCCATCGGAGCATGTTTGGGTACGATGGTATGGGGAAGGCCCGGATTTTCCATGGCCTCTTAAGCACCAAGAGACTTGAAAAATCCGGACTGGGCGCTAATTACCAATCCAAACATGCTCTGATTGTGACCAAACTTTGCAAGCATGTGGGGGGGGCCAACCCCCACATGCTTGCAAAGTTTGGTACCCATCGGAGCATTTTTGGGTACGATGGTATGGGGAAGGCCCGGATTTTCCATGGCCTCTTAAGCACCAAGAGACTTCAAAAACCCGCATTAGGCGCTAATTACCAATCCAAACATGCTCTGATTGTGACCAAACTTTGCAAGCATGTGGGGGAGACCCACCCCCCCATTCTTGCAAAGTTTGGTCCCTACCGGAGCATGTTTGGGTACGATGGTATGGGGAAGGCCCGGATTTTCCATGGCCTCTTAAGCACCAAGAGACTTGAAAAACCCACACTGGGCGCTAATTACCAATCCAAGCATGCTCTGATTGTGACCAAACTTTGCAAGCATGTGGGGGGGACCCCCTCCCACATGCTTGCAAAGTTTGGTCCCCATCGGCGTAGCATGTTTGGGTACGATGGTATGGGGAAGGCCCGGATTTTCCATGGCCTCTTAAGCACCAAGAGACTTGAAAAATCCGGACTGGGCGCTAATTACGAATCCAAACATGCTCTGATTGTGACCAAACTTTGCAAGCATGTGGGGGCGACCCACCCCACATGCTTGCAAAGTTTGGTCCCCATCGGAGCATGTTTGGGTACGATGGTATGGGGAAGGCCCGGATTTTCCATGGCCTCTTAAGCACCAAGAGACTTCAAAAACCCGCATTGGGCGCTAATTATCAATCCAAACATGCTCTGATTGTGACCAAACTTTGCAAGCATGTGGGGGGGACCCACCCCCCCATTCTTGCAAAGTTTGGTCCCCTACTGGAGCATGTTTGGGTACGATGGTATGGGGAAGGCGCGGATTTTCCATGGCCTCTTAAGCACCAAGAGACTTGAAAAACCCGCACTGGGCACTAATTACCAATCCAAACATGCTCTGATTGTGACCAAACTTTGCAAGCATGTGGGGGGGACCCACCCCCATATGCTTGCAAAGTTTGGTCCCCATCGGAGCATGTTTGGGTACGATGGTATGGGGAAGGCCCGGATTTTCCATGGCCTCTTAAGCACCAAGAGACTTGAAAAATCCGGACTGGGCGCTAATTACCAATCCAAACATGCTTTGATTGTGACCAAACTTTGCAAGCATGTGGGGGGGACCCACCCCCACATGCTTGCAAAGTTTGGTCCCCATCGGAGCATGTTTGGGTACGATGGTATGGGGAAGGCCCGGATTTTCCATGGCCTCTTAAGCACCAAGAGACTTGAAAAACCCGCACTGGGCGCTAATTACCAATCCAAACATGCTCTGATTGTGACCAAACTTTGCAAGCATGTGGGGGGACCCACCCCCACATGCTTGCAAAGTTTGGTCCCCATCGGAGCATGTTTGGGTACGATGGTATGGGGAAGGCCCGGATTTTCCATGGCCTCTTAAGCACCAAGAGACTTGAAAAATCTGTACTGGGCGCTAATTACCAATCCAAACATGCTTTGGTTGTGACCAAACTTTGTAAGCATGTGGGGGGGACCCACCCCCACATGCTTGCAAAGTTTGGGCCCCATCGGAGCATGTTTGGGTACGATGGTATGGGGAAGGCCCGGATTTTCCATGGCCTCTTAAGCACCAAGAGACTTGAAAAATCCGGACTGGGCGCTAATTACCAATCCAAACATGCTCTGATTGTGACCAAACTTTGCAAGCATGTGGGGGGACCCACCCCCACATGCTTGCAAAGTTTGGTCCCCATCGGAGCATTTTTGGGTACGATGGTATGGGGAAGGCCCGGATTTTCCATGGCCTCTTAAGCACCAAGAGACTTCAAAAACCCGCATTAGGCGCTAATTACCAATCCAAACATGCTCTGATTGTGACCAAACTTTGCAAGCATGTGGGGGAGACCCACCACCCCATTCTTGCAAAGTTTGGTCCCTACCGGAGGATGTTTGGGTACGATGGTATGGGGAAGGCCCGGATCTTCCATGGCCTCTTAAGCACCAAGAGACTTGAAAAACCCGCACTGGCCGCTAATTACCAATCCAAACATGCTCTGATTGTGACCAATCTTTGCAAGCATGTGGGGGGGACCCACCCCCATATGCTTGCAAAGTTTGGTCCCCATCGGAGCATGTTTGGGTATGATGGTATGGGGAAGGCCCGGATTTTCCATGGCCTCTTCAGCACCAAGAGACTTGAAAAATCCGGACTGGGCGCTAATTACCAATCCAAACATGCTCTGATTGTGACCAAACTTTGCAAGCATGTGGGGGGGACCCACCCCCACATGCTTGCAAAGTTTGGTCCCCATCGGAGCATGTTTGGGTACGATGGTATGGGGAAGGCCCGGATTTTCCATGGCCTCTTAAGCACCAAGAGACTTCAAAAACCCGCACTGGGCGCTAATTACCAATCCAAACATGCTCTGATTGTGACCAAACTTTGCAAGCATGTGGGGGTGGGTGCCCCCCCCATGCTTGCAAAGTTTGGTCCCTATCGGAGCATGTTTGGGTACGATGGTATGGGGAAGGCCCGGATTTTCCATGGCGTCTTAAGCACCAAGAGACTTGAAAAACCCGCACTGGGCACTAATTACCAATCCAAACATGCTCTGATTGTGACCAAACTTTGCAAGCATGTGGGGGGGACCCACCCCCACTTGCTTGCAAAGTTTGGTCCCCATCGGAGCATGTTTGGGTACGATGGTATGGGGAAGGCCCGGATTTTCCATGGCCTCTTAAGCACCAAGAGACTTCAAAAAGCCGGACTGGGTGCTAATTACCAATCCAAACATGCTCTGATTGTGACCAAACTTTGCAAGCATGTGGGGGGGACCCACCCCCACATGCTTGCAAAGTTTGGTCCCCATCGGAGCATGTTTGGATTGGTAATTAGCGCCCAGTCCGGATTTTTGAAGTCTCTCGGTGCTTAAGAGGACATGGAAAATCCGGGCCTTCCCCATACCATCGTACCACCCCCACTTTCTTGCAAAGTTTGGTCCCCATCGGAGCATCTTTGGGTATGATGGTATGGGGAAGGCCCGGATTTTCCATGGCCTCTTAAGCACCAAGAGACTTCAAAAACCCGCATTGGGCGCTAATTACCAATCCAAACATGCTCTGATTGTGACCAAACTTTGCAAGCATGTGGGGGGGACCCACCCCCCCCTTCTTGCAAAGTTTGGTCCCTACCGGAGCATGTTTGGGTACGATGGTATGGGGAAGGCTCGGATTTTCCATGGCCTCTTAAGCACCAAGAGACTTGAAAAACCCGCAGTGGGCGCTAATTACCAATCCAAACATGCTCTGATTGTGACCAAACTTTGCAAGCATGTGGGGGGACCCACCCCCATATGCTTGCAAAGTTTGGTCCCCATCGGAGCATGTTTGGGTACGATGGTATGGGGAAGGCCCGGATTTTCCATGGCCTCTTAAGCACCAAGAGACTTGAAAAATCCGGACTGGGCGCTAATTACCAATTCAAACATGCTCTGATTGTGACCAAACTTTGCAAGCATGTGGGGGGGACCCACCCCCCCATTCTTGCAAAGTTTGGTCCCCATCGGAGCATGTTTGGGTACGATGGTATGGGGAAGGCCCGGATTTTCCATGGCCTCTTAAGCACCAAGAGACTTGAAAAACCCGCACTGGGCCCTAATTACCAATCCAAACATGCTCTGATTGTGACCAAACTTTGCAAGCATGTGGGGGGGACCCACCCCCACATGCTTGCAAAGTTTGGTCCCCATCGGAGCATGTTTGGGTACGATGGTATGGGGAAGGCCCGGATTTTCCATGGCCTCTTAAGCACCAAGAGACTTTAAAAACCCGCAATGGGCGCTAATTACTAATCCAAACATGCTCTGATTGTGACCAAACTTTGCAAGCATGTGGGGGGGACCCACCCCCCCATTCTTGCAAAGTTTGGTCCCTACCGGAGCATGTTTGGGTATGATGGTATGGGGAAGGCCCGGATTTTCCATGGCCTCCTAAGCACCAAGAGACTTCAAAAACCCGCACTGGGCGCTAATTACCAATCCAAACATGCTCTGATTGTGACCAAACTTTGCAAGCATGTGGGGGGGACCCACCCCATATGCTTGCAAAGTTTTGTCCCCATCGGAGCATGTTTGGGTACGATGGTATGGGGAAGGCCCGGATTTTCCATGGCCTCTTAAGCACCAAGAGACTTGAAAAACCTGCACTGGCCGCTAATTACCAATCCAAACATGCTCTGATTGTGACCAAACTTTGCAAGCATGTGGGGGGGACCCACCCCCACATGCTTGGAAAGTTTGGTCCCCATCGGAGCATGTTTGGGTACAATGGTATGGGGAAGGCCCGGATTTTCCATGGCCTCTTAAGCACCAAGAGACTTCAAAAACCCGCACTGGGCGCTAATTACCAATCCAAACATGCTCTGATTGTGATCAAACTTTGCAAGCATGTGGGGGTGGGTGCCCCCCCCATGCTTGCAAAGTTTGGTCCCCATCAGAGCATGTTTGGGTACGATGGCATGGAGATTTTCAACAAACAATATGATAGCCAAAGTGTTAAAAAATTAAATAAAATCAAGAACATCAACTAAAATGTAATGATACTCAATAATGAAAAAACTCATAATGATATAAACATCAAATAAGTACATCAGAATGAAAATGAGCTACCCCAGCTAGTCTGAGGTTAGTCACTGCCCAAAAATCTAAGTACAATGTAAGTCAGCTAACCCAGCTAGTCTGAGTTTAGTCACTATCAACAGCAACCCAATCAAAATTGTCATCTCTAACTGCCGGTCGACGTGCGCGTCGAGGCTGCTGTGCACGTCGATTCAAAGGCAGGATCGTGAGCTGGTGCCGGTGTACTCGGGAGCTCACGAGTCCCAAAAGCTGCTATGGCCCTCTCTCTCTCTCTACGTCATGCTAATGCAAGACGCCTCTATCTGTAAACCCAAAATCTATAATCTGCAATGGTACGTGTCTGCCACTCTGCTCGTGTAAGCTCCTCTGCTGTAAGGACACGCTGCTCATGAGAAGTAGCACTGCTGCTAGCACCATCACCCGCCACTAGGGCCAGCACCACCCACGCGCTCATATGCTATGACCTGGCTCTCATGTAGGACTCTCTGGTAAGCATCGAACTCATGTGAGCTCCACTCTATCTCAGGAGGCACCTCAGGTTCCTGGGCTCTATCGTCGAAGGCGTCGAGTCCCAAGTCCATAGCTGATGTAAAGTCGACAGGCCTGCCAGTCCTGGCATCTACTCGAACGAGGCCTGGGTGAAGATCATCGATGCCCAATACCCTGTACGTTGCTAGGTCGACGCGTGCACGGCAGGAGGGGCATGCTGAGAACCGGACTAGCTCTTGGGTGATGCAAGACAAGTGGAAAATATGTCCACATCCCAGGGCATATCCACCTGTACTATCAATGTCCTCGATACATAAAGCGCAGCACGCATCACGTAGGAAGGGTGGTGCATCCTGCGGGAGAGGTCGTCGAAAAACCTTTGTGTATAAAGGTAGGTAAGGCACTGTCACGTCCGAGGATCTACGAAACTCTCAAACATGCAGCATCAGCTGCTCTGCCCTGTGCTGGGTAATCTGCTCCATAATCTGATGATGCTGTGTCTCAGCTCTGGAGCTCTCTACCTCGGTCCGAGCCTACGCAAAAAAGTAAAGCATTAAAATAATTGATTAGTCTCTCATTAGGGTTACTTAAAGAAATTTATAACTTAGGACCTTAATTATAACTCTTTTACGTGCAAGAGAAACCTACCTGCTGGATGTCGAACTCTCTCAGATGCTGTGCCTCTGCAGTAGTTGCCTCTACCATCTGTAATGCAGCTCTGAGGCGGTCAATCTCCGCTCTCGCCTCTACCAACTCCTGAGTGAGCCTCTCAGTGGTAGGTGTGGGAACCTACGTGACACAATCAACCATGCTGCTCATGTAAAAATATAGAAAAGTATATATAAACATGTAGATAAATGACCAAAAAAACTTAAGACGTAATATATATGTAAATACCTCGACATCTGTCGTCGGTATAGATCGTGAGAACAGGCGCACCACGTGCTGGATGCTCTCCGTGGTACTCCGTACGTCAATGCCGACCTGGGTGCCAAGAGCCTCTACTGTCGACAATGGCACAAATGAAGGATCTGTGGTAGGTGCTACACGAAGGGCTGGTGGAGGCCGCCTACCCTGGTCCTGGAGACGGCCTCGGCCAGCACCACCACCTGGACGATGGCTGGTGTAATCCACCTCCTCCCCTAAGACAAACTCCGCATATAACTGCTTTGCGAAGTATATGGGAATCTGGCGGTTGTTCGGCATCCTCCCATATGCGGCAACATATTGACTATAGATATGTGCCGCCATACGAGGATGCGAACACCGCGAAATAGTAAGGGGCTTGCCCGCCCCAGGCCTCATCCCATGACTATCGAGGAAAAGATCTAGGTAGGCTCAATCCCTAATAGGAGCAAGATCACAGACCTGACGATATGTCAGGCCATGTGACACAGGAGCAGTCCGATGGTGGGCTATCCACTCATCTACATAAACAATATCGTGAAGGCTACAAAGGGACGCAAGCATCGCCTCCAAGTCTGCCACGATATGTAATGTAGACGGTGTGTCTCTAGCACTCCTACGGATAGCCGCTAACTCGCGGTCTATCTCCGCGATGAGGTCCGCAATAGATGAGCGGCCCTCCTCGTGTGACTCCATGCTAAAACCTAAGCCAAACACAAAGGTCCAATGTGAAGGGTCTAATGCTTAGTGCTAAGTAGCACTAATGAAGCTATAAAACAATGCTAATGGGCTCACTAATGCTAATCCAAATCAAGAGAGCAAGGAGAGTGAAAACGACTTATGACAATGAGGCAAAAAAAAAAAGTTTTCCGATTTTATAACCTCGATCGAGGTTCGGTAACATCATGCAATTTAGGGTTTGCAAGATTAACGCTCTGGATATTAGGGTTAGTGTAACATACGGCCAAGATACACACCTAATTTTAGGGTTGGGGAAGGATCGACGGCTGAGATTTGATATTACTATCTCGTTCGAGGTATATGGACGGCCACGATTTAAAGTCATTACCACGACAAGGTATCTCGACGGTCAAGATTCATTATATACCTCGATCGAGATATTTAAACGGCCGAGATCGCATCTTCCAACGTACGTGAATGGACGGTATAGATTGCGTTTACGTATCTCGATCGAGATAATTGGACGGTGGATATTGCATCTACGTATCTCGATTGAGATATTTGGACGGTGCAGATTGTATCTCTGTATCTCGATCGAGATATTTGGACGGCTGAGATTTGATCTCAGTATCTTGATCGAGATATGGGGACGGTGGAGATTGTATCCCATTACCTCGAACAATGGAATGGTCGCGATTTGATGTTAATTTCTCGTTCGAGATACATGGACGATGGAGATGTGCTAGTCAAATATGCCTAGGGGGATACAGCGTGGCCCTGATGTGGATCCGAGTGGCATAGATATCTCGATCGAGATAATGTGGTGGCGGTGACATGTATTGGTGACATGGATGACGCCTGGAAACCCGGACCTGCTAGCGTGGCATTAGTTGGCATCTCGATCGAGATATGTCGATTTAGGCTCGGGAGGCACGTGTCGTCTTTTAATTCGCGGCACTATCACGATCGAGGTACTCCGCCCGAGATGCATGGATGTCCCAATTTTAGAGAGAGTGAACGAAAGTGAGTACCCTCATCTTGCAACCACCCTTTAAGCAATTTCTATTGTTGTTACGTAAATTTACAACAGCGCTCTGATACCAACTGTGGGATCCCAACTACCCCCTCCGCACACTGGATTCCCGGTAGCTTGCAGCAGCAGCAGAAGCAGCTCCCTCATGCGCGGGCCAGGGTTTCCCACTTGGGGCCTCGCCCTCGAATGTCTGTGCATGAGACTAAGCTGGTGGTCATTTCAAAAACCGAAACCGGGGAAATTTCTCGTGCTCGGAAAACATGGACGATTCCACCATTTTGAATTTCTTAATGAATTTTTCTAACGAGGTCAAGATACAGAACTAACCTTCATCTGATTAAACGAGATAGAAGGAAAACTATTACAGACTTATCTTGAAGGAATCAACACTTTTTTCCTAATTGAATCAGGCACAGTTGTTGATCTATTCATTAGAGAAGTCTTCAGGTTTTTATTTAACTACTCGAGTTTTAAGCGTATTCCTATTAATCAATTTTATTATTAAAACTCTACTGATTCTAGCCCCACATGGTGGCCCATGGGTTAGCCACCGCCCAACCACTAGAATTAGTAGAACCAGACAAGTACTCACCCACCCATAATTGAATGCCTTTCTTAACTTTTGCTTTAGAATACAGATACGCACACACTCCTCTTTAAACTTTAACTTTTAAAAACAATCCATTGATAATGGTTACAGATGTCATAACTCAAAATTTCCATTCAATCCTTGTTTCTCACAAAACAATATCACTCTGGACTCTCCGTTTTGACACCAGCAGGTCAGCAACGAGATCCAGACAGTTTACAATAATTTTCTCATCATCATACATATATATATCTTCCACGACATACGCATGGGTGTCCTAAGCACCGCGAGCCCGTGCATCGCCTGGTCAGAACCCTCCAAGATCCTCCTTTTAGGTGTCCTGGTACTTCACTCAGGGACCGCTTCGTCGGCCCTCGCCCATGGTACCGGAAGCACACCATTTTTCACCATACCCAGGCTGGTTAAGACCTGGGCAGGTTTTTGCCGCGTGAGCCGTCCTTTGATCACTCCCCGCCAACCGAACTTCCCTTAGAAAAACACATATACCAAATGCTCCCTCCAGTATTTTGGCGTAAGACAGTCCTTTAAGAAAACAAGGTTTCTATGCAAGTTTTCAGTTTTGAGTTTCTTTTGAATACAATGAGTATATCTTAAATCCATATCCCAAGACTTTTTGATTGCAGGTTTGAATTCCAAACAGTATTCCTCGAATTCTGTAACCTTGATTCTCAGATTAAAATCAAAGGGTCTCAACTTAGTTTCAGATTCGGTGGGTGATTTGAGTGAATTTTTCTGAAGTGGTCACATCGTCTTTTCTTGAAACTGACGAAGGAGTTATGTCTTGGTCATAGTCTGATTCAGGGTTTGAGTCTGGAAAGGTTCTCCTGAACTATCTTTCTCGAAGGGTACTACTTTACTGAATTTCATTCATTGAGTATTTGCTTAACTGAATTCAAAACTAATCACGAATTCCTATGAGGAATAAATTAATCATTTATCTAAAATTTCGACTTCGATAGTTTTTTTGAATTTTCTCCTTACCATGCTAGAGAATATGAAACGATAGAATTTTCTCTCACAGAGTATTTACTTATTCATTTACCAATATTCATGGGATTTAAACATAGGATTAAAGAGAACTCTTATTTTGATATACAAATGTTGTATGCATCTATTTATGCATAAAATCGAACTTCTAGAATTAACACTTTTATATAAAAGAAAATTCTTTTATGCATCTATTTATGCATAAAAATCAATTTTTATGAAAGTAACACTTTTACAATAAAAAATACTTTTATGCATCTATTTATGCATAAATATCAATTTTGATGAAAGTAACACTTTTATAATAAAAAAATTCTTTTTATGCATCTATTTATGCATAAATATCAATTTTGATGAAAGTAACACTTTTATAATTTAAAAAAAATTCTTTTATGCATCTATTTATGCATAAAAATCAATTTTGATGAAAGTAACACTTTTATAATAATAAAAATTATGTTATGCATCTATTTATGCATAAAAATAAATATCGATGAAAGTAACACTTTTATAATAAAAAAATTCTTTTATGCATAAAAATTAATTTTTATGAAAGTAACACTTTTATAATTTAAAAAAATTCTTTTGTGTATAAAAATCAATATTGGTGAAAGTAACACTTTTATAATAAAATAATTATTTCCAATATACATCTTTCTATGCATAGAATTTAATTCTAATGAAAATCACACTTTTATAATAAAAAATATCTAGTATGCATCTTTCTATGCATAGAATTTAAATTTTAATGGAAATAACACTTTTATAATAAAAATATTTCTACTATGCATTTTTCTATGCCTAGAATGAAAATAACACTTTTAGAATACACAAATGGTGGGGATTACTCTTTTTGAATAATAAAAGATAAAACTTATTTCACAAAATTTAAGAAAATTTTGCCATAACCTGCTTTGTATGGCTGACCATTTTTCAATTTTTTCTATCTTCTGGTTACTTAAAAATTGTCCCAAATGGTTTAAAGCATTCTAAACTAATCAAATTCCACTTTTAAAAGAGAAATAATATGAAAAGTTTAATTCTTTGAATTTGATTACTTATCTAGGATAAAGAAAGGCTGAATTTAAGAATGAAGAGAGGGGGAAAGCCTTTCCAACAAGGCATAACATCATTTTTTTCATTTTAAAGAAAACAAAAATTAGAAAACCATTAAAAGGAATAAAGAAAAAATGGGATTTCTAGCTTACTTGAATTTCTATGAGCTTTCCTTTGGCTTGATGGTTTGATGGTGGCCACCAATTCTTTTGAGAGTCCATGGAAAATCCCACTCTTCCGCATGCCATCATACACAAACATGCTCAAATGGTGACCAAACTTTGCGAGCATCTGCTGGGGGTGGGTCCCCCCCACATGCTTGCAAAGTTTGGTCACCATCAGAGCATGTTTGGATTATCAATTAGCACCCAGTGTAGATTTTTTAAGTCTCTTGGTGCTTGCGAGGCCATGGAAAATCCCGCTCTTCCCCATACCATCGTACCTAAATATGCCCCGATGGTGACCAAACTTTGCAAGCATGTGGGAGTGGGTCCCCCCCACATGCTCACAAAGTTTAGTCCCCATCAGAGCATGTTTGGATTGCCTAGTGATGATTTTTCAAGTCTCTTGGTGCTTGAGAGGCCATGGAAAATCCCGCTCTTCCCCATGCCATCGTACCCAAACTTGCTTCGATGGTGGTGACCAAACATTGCGAGCATGTGGGGGTGGGTCCCTCCCCACATGCTTGCAAAGTTTGGTCACCATCGAAGCATGTTTGGATTAGAAATTAGTGCCCAGTGCAAAATTTTCAACAAACAATATGATAGCCAAAGTGTTATAAAAATCCAAAATCCATGAACATCAACTAAAATTTAATGATCCTCAATAATGAAAAAACTCATACTGATAAAAACATCAACTAAGTACATCAAAAAGTGAGCTAACCCAGCCACTCTGGGTTTAGCCCACTATCTCAAAAGATCAAGGCATAATGAAAATGAGCTACCCTAGCTATTATGAGGTTAGTCACTGCCAATAAATCTAAGTACAATGTAAGTGAGCTAACCTAGCTAGTTTAAGTTTAGTCACTATCAAGATAGAGATCTAGTTAGCAACACCCTCTCTAGCTCTCCAATGCTCTAGAATGCTCTCATGGTCATCCACTCAAAGCCGAAAACGAGGGTGAGAACTCTATTTTTGGCTCTGTACTCGATTAATAGTGAGCCTGGTAGCAATCACTAGATAAGAGAACTGGAATGCCTCAAACTCCCACTTCCACTATTGGAACTCAAGACTTCCCCGATGAAGTCGAATTTGGTAGAACCAGCCTGCCAAAATCATGCTATAGGTGTCAAAAGAAAACCCATGATCATCCACTGTATCCTGGTCAAGGATGCACTTTAGCCCAGTGCAACTCTTCAAATAGCAGTCTACTCCCTCGCTATTGCCCTCACTGGCTAACAGCATATACATCACCCTCTTGTAGCAAATCTGTTAGGTCATCATAGCTAGCCATGAACAGAGGACATGTGTGCTCATCGGACAACATTGGATGTGAAGGTGGATGTGAAGGATGCTCGGGGGAGAGGACTGTCTGTATCCATGCATTTGCCCATCTTCTCGAGGCACAATGTGACCAATCTCGCCATCCATACATGCTCCACAGAAGCATGCAAACCGTCGTGTGTAAATCATGGGGGCCACCATGCACGTGCTCCTTATGGAATGTAAGCCCAAGGCACCAAGTACTGTGTCACAATCATGGGAGGCTCTACGATCAATCATGCCACCATCCACATGCCAAAAAATCTCATGACAATCCGGCCATCATGTTTGGGATACGATGATGCTGCACTCCCACACAAATGTTGGGAGCACCACTCGACCACGTGGCTCGCATCTCTGAACTGCTCAGCATCTTGTCACAGTTGGTGATGCCTCAGGGCAAGTTTCACACACGTGCCCGTGCCTGCACCATCAGCATCCTGTCCTCGTAGTTGATGATGCCTCAGGGCACGTTTCACACACGCGCCCGCACCATCATGCTCTCCCTTCCCGTGACTAGTCTCAAAGAATGACCAAATCATTGGGATACTAGATTGCACATGCCACCTATAAATCCATAAAACAAAGTCTTAGTTATTGTTTTCTTTAAGATGTTCTAGTGAATTTAGTTTAATTGCGAATATAAGAGAACCATAAGTACTACCTGTAGAGCCAATAGGATTGTCATGACGACTTGAACTGTGTGCCGCAACCATTTGACCAAACCCATCGCTGGCCATGTGTGATCCCACAATCTCATAAAAAATAGTCATGGAGACGAAAACAATGTTGCATAAAATGTGCATCATGTGAACAATCATCATTGATATAGAAATGATACTCTCGAATAATGACACGGGCCTCGGGGGCACTCGTCGCTATCCCATCTACATGGTTCTTTGCATGTCGATAGCTAATGTGGACCATAATACCAACTTGGTGAGGTCAGCAACAAGAGAGACGATTAGGACACAAAAAATAAAATAAGTAATATAGCTCAAACATGAAACAAATATTATGAAGTATAACCATTACCTGCTCTGAGAAGTAATACTCAGATTGTATCTCCTGAAAAGGTGTGAAGATGTAGTTCTCTGAAAAATCAACCACAGAGACAACCACACCAATAGGAAACTCTGCCAGGCATGCTCGGAACTGACAATCTTGCCACTTGGCACAATGACTGTGCCGTATATAGGGGTAGATCTGCTCCCTAAATGTGGCTGTGAAGTGACAACGTGGTGTATGTTTGTCCACGAGCTGCAACTTCCTGGACTGCCCACCACTCTGGAGCTGGTGTGTCACATACTCATAACGTTGCCATGGCACTATCTCTTGGTCACTTGCATCAAGATCTACCATCTGTAGATGTGCAAGTGAACCACATGATGTGAGATTTCTCTCCACACAAGGCATCCTATGGAGCTAGGCATCCTCCGTGTGTACACATAAAAGAGAGTGGATGAAATCATGAGGACTACAAGGCAACTCTCTATGTCCACTAAGAGAACGGAACACATGACAAAAAAGTTAGAACTCAACATGGTAGTGACAACAACATGTGTCACGCTATCATGAGTACCTCACAAACCAAGGCTTACACCCCTCAAATGACCTTTGCCCAATTTTAAGCTCTAGATATGATGCCACAAACTGAGAATACAACTCTGTTTGGGTCATTTCAAGAAAGGAAGCACCGTGCTCAATGAACACTCCTCTTATTACTCTCTTACGCAAAGCTTTCTTGCAAACTGGCAAGGCACAACAATTCTTCTCCCAAAAACTTTCTATCAAGGCTCTAGTGGTTTCATCTAGTAGGCGATCATGCCTAGATACACGACCACTACTCGCCCACAAAGTACTAACCTCATTAGCATCTAAACTTTGCCATCTAATACACCCAACTCTAAGTGTGTGTGGTGCTATATGGAAAGGATGCGAGATGTGGCACTCACCTTACCCTTCATTATTAGGAGCTAATTATGGCTGCCATAATAGCCCGTCGAGCAGCCAAAGCATCTGCAGAGTTCCTCTTCTTGTTAACTATATAGGAACGATGAACACTTTGTAGCACCGCCATGTCACCTTTCCTCTCTCTTTGACCTCAATGTCAGAAAGCGCCCTGCAAATTGGCCATGTTGGGCAGATCGATCAAAGCATCAAGCACGCATGCTTGTGATGAAGGTGTGAGGTCTTTGAAATAGGAATGGAAGATTGCATGGGCACGACGATACGCCCCTGACTTTGATAGTTCTTTCCTATCCACACTATGATCGCCCAAAGGAGGAGGGGTGGGTTCTTGTGGAAGAGAAGGGGGCTCAAGAAGGGCGGGTTCATGTGGATTATCTATTTAAGGGGTAGTGGGGGGGAAGAGGGCGGAGGGAGAGAAAGTGGAAGGAGCAAGGCTTGGATCATTGCCAAATGGAAGGTGTTGCTCGTTGACATGCTCTCCACTCTCTCTTTCTCTCACGAGCTACCCTTTTCCTCTCCTCCTCTTGAACTTGGTGAATGGGGGGAAATCTAGTCCTATCATGTTTCCGACTCCTATGACTTTGAGAACCCATTCTCAAGGAAGCTAAGAGAGAAAAAACTATGAAGGCTCAATGATGGGATAGTACTAGAGATGTGTGATTATATAGGAAAAATAGGTTATCCACTTCAAATATCATTAGATTTCCTATCTAAGATTGATTACATAATTAAGATAAACATAAAGATAATCAAAGATAAACTATTATCCACTTAAAAATCAATATTATTAATAATATTTAGTAACAAGTCAAAATATTTATCATCACTAGATATATAAATATATCTTTAAATTTACCTTTTATTTTATAATTATATAACTGCGTTTTCTTTTATAATGTACTTTTTTTAAATTTTATTCAAAGGTTTATCCTACACATAAAATATTTTTTAAAAATATTAAATTTAAAAAATTAAATTTTTAAAATTAAATAACATGAACTTTAAAAATAATATTATTTATCTAATTTCAAAATATAATCCTTTAAATTTAGTGATTTTAAATTCTTTTATATTAATAAGTTATATATATTTTATTATTTAAAATTCTATATTTTATTTCTCTTTTTTTTAATACTAAAAATATACTAAATAAACTTTTTCAAAAATATATTTTTGAAAAAAATGGAAAGGAGGTGCCACATGTCACATGCGTACATGGCACGTGGCATTTTCTTGACATGTGGCACTATTATGGTTGATGTGGCAATTCCATGATGTGGCATGCCATGTCACCAAGTGCGAGGTGGCAAGAAGATGTGGCATTAATGATCACTCTAGGATGATGAGGTGGGGAGTCAACTAGGTTGACCATGTTGACATGGAGAGTGGAGGTGGCAAGATGCTTATGTGGATCCTCTCGAAGTTGATGTGGACATAAAGTGGCATGCATATATAAGATTTGTGCCTACCCAAGCCTCACACATGGAATAATATCTAGGCTTTAAAGTTCACCAAGCCTAGATTTTCAAACCTAACTAGGATTGGTTTGACTTAAAAAGGGGAGTGGACATAATATGGGAATTTTTCACTTGGGAGGATTGAAAATGAACCTTCCCATACTCAAATTAAGCTAAATTTTTTTAATAAATTCATGGCAACAAGTATATTGATCCCTTGAGTTTTTAGATTAAGAGATTCAATATTTGATTTTCTAGAATTAAGTTACAATTGATTTAATGGGCCTCTGACAGTCATAAAAAATTTTCCAAAGTAAATCTACAAAAATCCAACTTGAAAGATCCCTGTCCCCTCAGCGCAACAAATTCTGGGGTGCTAGCAGCGGAAGTAGCACTTCTTGCACGGGGCAGGGTCTCTCACTTGGGGCCTCGCCGCCCACGTATATCCGGACAAGAGACTAATCCCTCGGTTCTTCCAAAACCGAACCCGGCCAAAACTTCCCTTGCCCGAAAAGCACAGGCGATTCCTCCATGATATTTTTACTCTAACGTAATCAAGAGCCTTAGCTAACTAAACTAATCTGATCGAACTTGTAAGTCCCATAGTTAGATCAAGGAAAAGACTTGCACTTGGATCATAGAGACCAATGCTTTTTTCCTCATTGAGAGGCACAGCCGTTGATTCTTTTCCATAGAACAATTTTTATCCGGGATTTACTTCATCTATCGTACTATAACAGAATTGAGTCTCTTTTTAGGGATCCATCAGTCCAGCCTAACCCCATCCACCAGTCTCATGGGTTAGCCATTTAAGAATTTGGTTAGGTCTTTTTTTTTTTCCCGGGAGAGAGATCCTACTAATAGTTAACATTACAACTCGCTCAACGTCCCAGCCACGCTGGTGTCGTGAGCTACAAGATCATCTATGCGGCCCTCTGAAGAGGGCGACGAGCACACTCGACCACAGAGAGCGGAGGGGCTACACTGGAGTCCTCCTGGGAAAGGCGGCCAGAACACGATCGACGCCGAAAGGGAAGCTTATGGAGAGCGTGGATGAGAGGTGCCGCCGAGGGGTCCAAGCAGGGTTTGAACCCAAGACCTTTCGGTCCTAGGCAAACACTTTACCACTTGGACTATCACCTCTTTGGCGAATTTGGTTAGGTTTTGTCCCGGGTACCAGGGAAAAGAGTTCCCAGCCTCCCTAGCCGGATATTCATGCAAACTTAAAACTAGTCACACCACTTACACACCCAATATGAAATTGCCTTTTTCATAGATTCAGCCGTCTTTAAAACAATCTTTTAATGAAACTATAGTATCACTGATCATAATCCTCCAAAATATCCGGTTGAATCCTAATTTCCAATTTTTCCTTCATCGGTGTACCTATGGCATCATTGGCAACCAGAACGCTCACCACCTGTCCAGGGGCCTTTTCGATAGTTCCTAGTTCATAGTACCTGGTAATATATTCACTTATAAAAATAAAAATGGAATCTCTGTTGAAGATCAGCAAGATCAACCAATAGATCCATATAAAAGAGCCATGGACTCATCCGTTGTTGAGGACCAGCAAGGTCAATCAACCAGATCCATGCCCGAATTCAGAAAAAACAACTCTTACCCCTTGATCCAAATATCTTCCCCGACGCACGTGTGGGTATCTTTGGTGACCCAGAGCCCGAGCACCATATGGTCAGCACCCTCTAGGATCCTTCGCAGGTAACCTAGCGCTTCACTCATAGGACGCTTCCTTGGTCCCCTCATCCACTGTACCGGAAGCTTACCATTTAAATCGAACTGAGGCTGGTCAAGACCTCAGCCGACCTTGCTATGCGAGACGTCCTCCATTGACTCTCCGTTCAGGTGTTGCAACTTTAACAGTTAGATCTCCACGACCTCATTCACAAGACGCTCAAAATGCTTCCCCAGCATTCTTGACATAAAACAGTCATTTAAAAACAGGTCATAAATACAGTTTCTATAACGAACTCTCATCTTTCCACATTGTTCCACATCAATCCACATTATTTAATCCACATCCATTTCATATGTATTCCCATTCTCATCCAATCACATCATTTTCATCTCATCACATCACATCTTTCCTCATTTATCCTCATCAGATCTCATCCAATCACATCATTTTTATCTCATCACATCTTTCCTTATTTATCCTCATAAGATCTCATCCACTCGCATCTACCCATATCCACATCTCATCACATCACATTCATTCACATCTCATCCATTCATATCTACCCCGATCCACATCACATCACATCACTTCCATTTCACCTCACATCTCATTCATTCACATCTATCCCTATTCACATCCCATCATATCTCATCCATTCACATCACATCTCATTTATTCACATCTATCCCGTTTCACATCACATTCATTCACATCACATAACATCCATTCACATGTATCCCAATTTACATCACATCCATTTCACATCACATCTCATTCATTCACATCGCGATTCACATCACATCACATCTTATTCATTCACATCCCGATTCACATCACATCTCATTCACTCACATCTATCCATTTCACATCACATCTCATTCACTTTCATCTATCCATTTCACATCACATCACCTCCATCCATTCACATCCATCACATCACATTCATTCATATCCATCATATTCATTCTCATCACTATCCCATCACATACATTCTATCCACATAACATCACATCACATCTATCCACATCATATCTCATTCATACACATCATATCTCATTCATACACATCTCATCTCATTCATCCATATCCATCCAATCCTTCACATGTACGACTACCCATATCTATCTATACATTCATATCTATCACTTCACATCCACATATATTCATGTCACACCACGTCACATTCTTTCACATACACATCCACATCCATTCTTTCACATACATCCACATCCATTCTTTTACATACATCCACATCCATTCTTTCACATACATATCCACATCCATTCTTCGCATACACATCCACATCCATTCTTCACATACACATTCACATCCATTTTCATCACGTCTATCTGATTCAAGGTTTGAGTCGGATAAGATTTTTCCTTAACTATCTTTCTTGAAAAGGTTTGATAATTCAGTTACTATTTTACTGAATTTCTTTCTTTGAATATTCAATTAACTGATTTCTAAATTAGATACAAATTTCAATGAGGAATATATTAATCATTTATCTAAATATTTCGATCTCGATAGATTTCTTGAATTTTCTTTTTACAATCCGTGTGAATATAAAACGATAGAAATTTCTCTCTTAGATTATTTAATTATTCATTTATCAATTACTCATAGAATTTAAACATAGAATTTAAGAGAATTCTAATTTTGATATAAAAATTCTTTATGCATCTATTTATGCATAAAAATCAACTTCAATGGGAATAACACTTTTATAAAAAAAAATCCTTTTATGCATCTATTTATGCATAAAATCAAATTTAATAGGAATAACACTTTTAAGATAAAAAAAATTTCTTTATGCATCTATTTATGCATAAAAATAAATTTTTATAAGAATAACGCTTTTAATTTAAAAAAATCCTTTATGCATCTTTCTATGCATAAAAATTAAATTTATAATAAAAAAATTTCCTTTATGCATCTTTCTATGCATAAAAATCAAATTTAATAAGAATAACACTTTTGTAATAAAAAAAATCCTTTATGCATCTTTCTATGCATTAAAATCAAATTTAATAAGAATAACACTTTTGTAATAAAATAAATTCCTTTATGCATAGAAATCAAATTTAATAAGAATAACACTTTTGTAATTAAAAAAATTCCTTCATGCATCTTTCTATGCATAGAAATCAAATTTAATAAGAATAACACTTTTGTAATAAAAAAAATTCCTTTATGCATCTTTCTATATGCATAGAAATCAAATTTAATAAGAATAACACTTTTATAATTAAAAAAATTCCTTTATGCATCTTTCTATGATAGAAATCAAATTTAATAAGAATAACACTTTTGTAATAAAAAAATTCCTTTATGCATAGAAATCAAATTTAATAATTAATATCAGTGATATCCATGCATATTCATAGGTGAATATGTACATGGAGTAATTAGAATATTTCTTTTAGATGCAAAAATGGTGAGAATTAATCTTTTGGAATAACATAAAAACAAACTTTCTTTTTCATAAAATTCTAGAAAATTTTACCATAACCTCCTTTGTATGGCTGACCATTTCTCATTTTTATCTTTCTACATTTAACTTAATTAACCCAATTCAGAATTATAGAACTCTAATCTACACAATTTTCTAAATTCAAGAGAGTAAAAAATAAGAAGAGTTTAATTAATCACTTAGTTAATCTTTCTAGGATTAAGAAAGGTTGGAATGTAAAGAAGAGAAGGGGGTGGCCTTTTCATCAAAGGCATAGTATTTGAATTTAATTTAATCATTTGTAAAACATAAAAATCAAGAAAACCATAGATTTTTAATTAAAATTCGTAAACAAGGTAAGAAAATTAGCTTACATGGAGCTTGTAAGCTCTCCTTTGGCTTGAGGGATTGAGGGTTCTACTATTGTTTGAAGCAATAGTGGACCCACCAATTCACTTTGGAGAGGATTAGACTAAAAACAATTGAATTATTAAAAAAAACTCAATGTAGATGGCTCAGGACAGGAGTAGAGTAACAATGCATAAACACCATTAAGCTTTTACAAAGGGGGAGGCTTATATTTATAGGAAAAAGTGAGCCTCTAACCAAGCAAACTAATTCTAGAATTTTCCAGATCAGTTTGGTCAATTTTTGACCATTTTTGGGTCAGTTCAGCTTACTTTTTGGATCTAGTTTTGAAATAGGAGAGAGGAGATATGAAAATATCTCATTTTATTGATTAAAAATTGGGGGTAATGATGAGAAAAAGGTGCCTACTTCATGAGGGGAGATCCCCACACAGAGGTGTCAAAATTTAATTTTTTAATTCTTTTCTTTGGTCCTTAGTCCACTCTTCATATTATGTGAGCATTTACTTATTTTTGGGGGAGGGTTTTCTTTTATTCTTCAATTTATCTCCTCCCTACACTTGGATTGATCCTATTGGCCCATAGGAACCTTAATTGGACCATAATCCAAAAATTTCTGAAAATCTGGACCCTTACGCTAAGGTCCTTTATACCTATTTTCAATTAATTCCAATTGCACATTGGAAAGTTCTTTTTGAATTTCTGTTTCAGGGGAAACCATTTCAAACACTAGGAGGATTTTTATATCCAAAAATATCTTAATTTTGAATTACCTCCCTCTAGACATTTTCTCTCTCCAGGATAAAACAGGGTAAAATAGGATCTTTCTTTTATTTCAGAGAAGGGAATAATTATAAGATCAGAAGGGGAGGTTCTTACACCTGCACACCTCAAAAGCTGGAGGGAGATATCTTACACAACTGTTACATTTGTAATTTTACCTTAGATCCACATTCTACTAATCTTCTCCAATCTAATCATCACTAGATTCATACAAATTGAGCATTTTAAATGGTAGATGTGGTGGGAGGACAAAATAGTATGTTTTTTAATAATTCTAATGCCTTTTAAATAATATAGAAAATAGTAGAACACATCAAAAGTTACCCGATAAATCAAGTTAAGCTCTATGTTATTTGAATTTGTGATATGAAAAGTGGGAACATCATATGAGTAATAATGTAAAAGTTATAGGCAATTTACTCACATTCAGTGTACCTGTCCAAACCTCCGACGACAGGGCGTGTATACAATTTTGGTTCCCAAAGAAAAGGGGATTTGCAATTATTGGATATTCGATCAGATTATAGTTTTAGGTGCCCAACTTTGCATATGATGTTTCATTAGAAGACCTTGAAGTGAAACTCCTTGGCTAACTAGGAGAGATTGGCTATTCTTCTTGAAAAAATGGTTGTTTTCAGGCTAAAGCAAAGGGCACCCACTAAACGAAACTAGATAACCTCATCTTGCAACCACCCTTATGGATTCCATGAGAAATTTATCGAAAGAATAAGATGAGGATGTTGACTAACAAGTACAAAAAGTTGTTTATTTGAGTTACGTGGATGCCAGTATTGAGGTTTTTGCAGTATTTCAGTTTGATGTTGAGGAGAATGGAAATGAGTGTGAAAGCATGATGGAGATACAGAGAGTTGTTGAATATTCTGATTTAAGAGGAGGGAGCAGTGCTGGACAAGGATGGAGAAGGAAGGGAAGAGCTGAACAGAAAGTTCATATGCATGGTGAGGCCATTTAACAAGGGTAGAACCCTTGTTAAATGGTGAGGCCATTTAACAAGGGTAGAACCCTGCTGTTGGTTGAAGACAATATGCATTTTTTTGATCTAGATGGTTGGATCAGGTCAACCAGATGGCTGTGGAAGATGATGATATATCCCTTTGATCTAGGGGGTTTTGAAGTACTCGATCATGCCTTTGTTGTATATTGATTTATATAGAGTGTGGTATGGAGGAGAGCAATTTGAAACACAAGGAAAATAGTTAAAACATGAATGTTTTCACTCTAGGGGGGTTGGCTATATGTGAGGAGAAAAATGAGCCCCACCTAAATGTGATATATAGGAATAAATAATGTACACATGATGGTGTATGGTAAATCCAAGGTGGCAAAATAACGCGTGGTGAGATCAAAATGAAAAGACGAAGGTGTGCTAATCCAAAATAGAAAGCACATGGGGAGTCAAAAGAGCTGGGCAATGGAGGTTCCAGAAGGATGCGAATGCGGTAAACGAAATCATAAAGGACACGATTCGAGAAGTTTTTCGAGGGATGGACAAAGTGAGGAAGCTAGAGTGACTACCAAAGAGAGGAGTAGAGAAGAGTGCAGACTGTAGACCCTATGGATGTTGAAGGTTTACAGAGAGAAGGACCATGCGTAGTGTGAGTAGTTTGGGTGAAACAAAGCAGAGGAAGAGTTGGTGACCAGAGGCGACAAGGAGGTGTGTTCCCTTGGTCTTCTGAATAGTGCCACCATTAGATACTTGTTTTAGTCCAGAACTTCTCAATTGTATTAGCTAAGAGTCAGCCGAAAGATGAATTCTATTAAGTTTGTAGTCATGGTTGAGGGTAAAGCTTTGGAGAGTCATGGCTATGGTCCATCTGTGGAGGATCTTTGAACCTCTTGTTGTTTTTTTTCTTCTTTTTCTTCTAGCCCCAGGTCCCACGGCTGTTGGGACACTATTGTTTAACCTATATGATGAAATCAGAGTGTTTGGTTCATGTCAGCAGCAGTGAATGATTGCAAAGTCTTATGTTTTAAGGATTCTATTGTGGTGGTGAATGAGTGTGTTTGATTGAGTTTATGGAGATAAAGCTCCTAAGAGTGTGATTCTAATGATTTGTGAACTGATTCTGAGTCAAAATCAGATGTGATAGAGTACAGAATTAGTTGAGAGTCAACTGAGCTTTAGAATTGTCAAGTTGTGGGTGTATTGGTCTTGTTCTGACTTATAGGAATGGTTAAGAAGTGTTTGTGAGACTAGTTTGAGCTGTGAGTAATGAGGAGTCAGAAGGACTTGTGAGCTGGAGTTGTTTTTGTGGTAGAGAGTCAGTTGTTGTCGCTAAGTGCTTATAAGGTTGGATCCTTGCATGGTATGAATGGTCTAAGCATCTAGAGGTGTCAGTTGTGGCGCAGAGGAAAGAGAATCTTCTTCAGCTGAGTCAGTGTTAGTCATCCTTGAGAGGATAGTCAGTTTTGGGGTAGCTGTGTGCCAGCTACTACTGCTGCCCAGAAGAGAGCCTATGGTGAAATATCTTGATCAGTTTGGAGCTCTCATAGGTTCTAGAGGTGTCAACAAATAGAAAGGAGAGAAATTCTAACAAAGAAGTCACTTTAATCTATTTTAGACAACCGAGTGTGACACAGAGAGCTTCTGAAGTGAGGTTTTGAGGCAGGTTGACAATAGAGGACACACTATGGGGGTCAGGTAGACGGTTTTTTGTCTGGGGTCAAGTGGAGCCATTCGGAGGCAAAATCAGAGAGTTCTACGTCAGCTCAAGGAGAATTTGGCCAGCTAGAAGTCAGATGTGCTCAGGAGAGGCTAAAAGATATATGTTCAAAGGTGTATCTACTCAATGCTGATTGAGGAGGACGGTTTGAGGAGGCAGATGGACCAGACATGGAGATTGGGTGGGTGTAGAGGTGTTCATAGTAATCAGCTGGAGGGTAAAAGATAGGAGTTGAGCTGATTGGTGCCTTGAAATCTAGGATTTGAATGCCCCCTAGTTCTATTCCTCTCAAATTCTCTTCTTGTGTGTCTGCTGGTGGTGTATAGATGCCATCAACCAGCCACCACCACACAATGTCATAAAATTATGAGCATCATTACTAAAAATCACACAATCGTAGGGTATGCACCGCCAAGAAAATACCTTGTGTCTTCATAGATAGTGCTTTCTATTTTGTGTGATTCTTTTCATTTATTTTGCTCATCTTGCTCAAAATCTTGCAAATTGCAAACTACAATCTCTTTGCAACCAACGCTAACTCTGTCTAAACACCAAGCCATATTGCAAGGTGTTTTCTACACAATTATGGTGTTGACTACACTTAACTTTACATGCAACTAAGGCGATAGTGGAGGGGGATGGTAAGCTTTTGCTTGGTCTAGGATACCTCAAAAACTTCTACAACATATACTGGTCTCCTTGCCTTGAGTGAACATTGTTGAAGAAGTAATAGGGATTTATAATTGCAAAGGATAGTACACATATTGGAGGGCACAAAGTAGAGATATTATTGCAAAACATTCAGGATTTCCTCTACCTACATGACAGGAGAAGATGTAGTGTGGATAGCATGTTGGAAGAAGTTCTACCCAAGAGCAGTAAGAAGGACTCACACTAAGGCATCAATTTCAATAAGATGAAAAATTTACCTCACTCGGATATTTCTCAAAAAGGAGATTACAATCATCTCAGTCAAGCTTCTAAAGAAGGTGATGCAATTGAAGCTCGGTCAGAGGGTTAACTTCATATGTTATTTGAAAATTGGGAGACGCAAATGAGAAACATCTGAGAAAACATGTAGAGTGTATACAGTGTGGGTAGTATTAGGTCTTGCTATTTCTCAGCATAATTAACAGCTTTGTATGAGCTAGTCTTATTGAGAAGGAAAGATATCTATAAGGGAAGAGAGAAGCTGAAGAAGAGCTAGTAGGAGAGGCGAAGGGATCCAAAAAAGAAATAGCAAAAGGCCGCCAACAAAAAGGCTGAGAAAACAAAAAAAGAGAAGAAAAGGAAAGAAAAAGAGAGAGCAGAAAGGAAAGATGAAGAGGCAAAAAGGAAGGAGGACATATCACCCATTGACTTCCAAGCACTAGAAGAGATGGTAGAAGGAATGACGGCAGAGTACCTAGGAGCTTCCCTAGAGGTTACTACAAGTTATACAAGAAAGTGGGTAGAAAATTTCTCGAGCACTACCTCTATTATTTGAGTAGAAGGTATGCTCATGTGAATTTCCAAAGGATGAAACTCCCCTAATATTTATCTCCTCACATAGGTAAGGAGGCAAGCCTAGAAATTATTCTTGTCCAGCTTCTCGCTCACAATTTGTGAGACAAGCTATCAGATATCTTTACCTAAAAAAGATCAATCTCTGGCTCTTTTTCATCACCTGTGATGAACTCCGAATATTCTTTTCCCTTAGGTAAATTGGTCATCCTGAATTTCCAAGCCTCAAAATTATTCTTATCTAGCTTCTTGCTCATAATTTGTGACAAGCTGTGAGACATCTTTATCAAAAAAGCTTCTACACTTATAGTAAATGTGTAATTGCCAATATGGTGGTATTATAAACCTTTTTTTATTGTAACCATATATGGAATATCCACATAAACATATATCCACCAAAAAGTTACAAATCTTATATTTTCTACATAGACTATCCTACAACAAGTTTTTTGTTGTTGCAACTTTGTACTAAACCAAAAATTAGGCATACATAGTCAAAATTGACACTTTCACAATGCCTGTGAAAAACTTGCAAAGCCAAAATGGGGCTCAAAATGGCCTTACCTCACCATGAAGGGTTGTGTAGGGCACCTTAAGATATGAGAGTGCACCTTATTATTATGCCTACATGTTTCTCTTGCCTAGTAACTACCTTCAAATATTTGCTTCCAAATCAAAGGGGAAAGATATAAAGTTACCCTTACTCGTGTACTGCTTCCTTTGGCTACCTCTTTCTTGCCTCTTGAGCTCTTCATGTGAGAACCAGCACTATGATACCATGAGATAAATATAGAGGAGAGGACATTGAGCTTGATCTCTTTGTTGGCAAGCAAACACACAAGAGTAGACAAGCACACAAGAGAGATGGATAGTTGAATTTTCTTCTATTCTCTTCTCTTATCTACAACCATAACATAAAGAGATAAAACTACATACTATAAGGGCAATCACTCTCCTAATATAGCATATAAAGGTCGATCCATAGTGTGAACCTTACTACATGAACTGCTTGGGGGGTGCACTATTAAGAAATCCTATGTATCACATGCATTCAAGGAGTATTTAAAAAACCCCTTACACTTACATACTTTTGCGAATAAAATGACCCATTTTTCTTCATAAACTTATGGTTTTTTTTTCAAAATTGGTTTAAAAACCCCCTTCTGTAAATGTAATTCTGTAACTTTATTAAATTAATAAAGCCCTCCTAATGAACTCACGTGCTACACTTATGTATTTTTAGGTGAAGCTCTCAGGATGAGCTAGCACTATAACCATACCATAACTCTAGCATACAAAGGTCAATCTATAGTGTAAACTTGACTACATGAGCTGGCACTATAACTATGCTCTAGCATACAAAGGTCGATCCATAGTGTGAACCCTACTACATGAGCTGGCACAATAGGGTGGAAGCATGTTAACGTGCTACACTTTTTTAGGTTTTTAGCAGTGCTTTTTAGTAATGCTAACATAAAAAATGGGCATGTGGTAAATTTTTTATACATAAAATTAGAATTTTTTGGAGATTATACATAAAGATTCTCTTCTTCAAGTGCTTTCCAATGATGTATATAGCATGATAGGAAATTTGCATTGTGGGTCATCTTTGGGTCCAAAAATCATTATAAAAAGTCATGCTAACTAGCGCCTGTCCCGGACATAAAAAAGTGTAGCACGTTAACATGCTTCCACCCTATAACTATGCCATAACTCTATTATGCCAAAGTGGCTCTGTCACATAGCTTGTAAACCACTGTGTTGGTGATATATCACCTATGATCTCACCAATCTAACCAGTGGTGTAAGTGGACTATCACATAGCCTATAAAGCATTGTGTTGGTGATATATCACCTATGATATCACCAACCTAACAGTGGTGTAAGTGCAGAAGCTATCACCCAAGCGGGTAATTAATGTCTACAACACTAGTTGAGCTCCATATCTCAACAAGAGTTCGGTCATATATACATATGGTTCTCTATCTATGCATTAAGTGCTCTCTTGTTGATCTCCATATCTCACAATTTCTCTCTATACATGCATATGGCTCTCTCTCTATGCATCCTACATGTATAGGACTCTCTCTCTATGCATCCTACATGTATAGGACTCTCTGTCTATGTATAAAGTTCCCCCTATGCATGAATAGAGTTCCCTCTATACATGCATAGGAGTCTCTACCTATGCATGCATAGAACTCTCCATGAGCTCTATACATGCATAGGAGTCTCTACCTATGCATGCATAGAACTCTCCATGAGCTCTATACATAGATCTCTCTATGCATGCATATGGAGCCCTATGCATGCATAGTGCTCTGTATGAGCCCTATGCATGCATAGTTCTCTCTATGAGCTCTAAGCATGCATAGAGCTCATAGGGATTCCTCTATACATGCATAGAGGGCTCTCTATGCATGAATAGGGTTCTCTATCTATGCACAGAGTGATCTATGCATGAATAGGGCTCTCTATCTATGCATAGAGTGATCTATACATGAATAGGGCTCTCTATGAGATCTCTGTGGGAATCGATCAGCCACATGCATGAATAGGGCTCTCTATCTATGCACAGAGTGATCTATGCATGAATAGGGCTCTCTATCTATGCATAGAGTGATCTATACATGAATAGGGCTCTCTATGAGATCTCTGTGGGAATCGATCAGCCACATGATTCCTATACATGTTCACATCATCACTATAGGGGAGATTTGTAGCCATTTATATGGTAGTGACATATGGATGTAGGCTAATAATAGGTTGGGGAACGTTTTCTCTCTTTAGGAGGTTTTTCCCCCAAGCATATACATACACGCTCTTATAAGTGTGTGTAAGCAATCTTATCATGTCCTTTCACGTATATTTCACTCATTCTTATCAATCTACTTTGAGTGTTGTGCTTATCTCTCCTTTCTTGCTACATCTATGTGTGTATTGGTACTTTGATCTCCACTCCAACAGGCCAAAGGCTCAATTTCGAGGGAGCCCTCTAAGGCTAAGATACATTAAAAAGTAGGTATCTAGCAGACACATTTTAATTAAATGTGCTCTGATGGTGACCAAACTTTGTAACAATTATGTACATGGGGACCCCACCCTTACTCTTGTAAAGTTTGGTCACCCTTGGAGCTCATTTGGTTGAATTATGCATACTAAAGGCCCAATTTTGAGGCGGTTCTCTAAAGCCTAAGATAGATTAAAAAGTAGGCATCTGGCTCATACATTCCAACCAAATTGTATCATATGGTGACTAAACTTTATAGGTGTCTACAAGTGAACCCCAAATTCTCTCGTGAAAAGTTTGGTCACCATCTAAGATCATTTGGGATGCAATGTGCATGCCAGAGGCCTAATATTGAGGGGGCTCTCTAAGGCCAAGACACATTAAAAAGCAAGCATCTAGTCCGCACATTCCAACCAAATGTGCCAGGGCAGGTGATGATCAAACTTCACAAGTTTGTATATGTGGACCCCACCCTCACTCTTGTAAATTTTTGTCACCATTATAGATCATTTTATTGGATTGTGTGTGTGCCAAATGTCTAGTTTTGAGGGGGATTTCTAAGGCCAAGACATATTAAAACTAGGTATCCGGCCTGTACATTCCAACTAAATATGCTTTAATGGTGACCAAACTTTGAAAGTGTGTACATATATTTGGTTGGATTATGTGGGCCAAAGGCTCAATTTAGAGAGGGGTATTTTTAAGGCTAAGACACATTAAACAATAGGCATCTTGCCTTCACATTCAAACACAATGTACTTGGATGGTGAGGATCCTACCCTCACTCTTACAATGTTTGGTCACCATGTGGGCTCATTTGGTTGGATTATGCAGGCTAGAGGTCCCATTTGGAGGGGGCTCTCTAAGGCCAAGAAACATTAAAAACTAGGTGTGTCTAGCTGGCACATTCCAACCAAATGTGCTCCGATGGTGACCAAACTTTGTAAGTGTGTACATGTGGACCCCACCCTCACTCTTGCAAAGTTTAGTCATCATCCAAGCTCATTTGTTTAGATTATGTGGTCCAAAGGCCTACTTTTGAGGCTCCTAAGACACATTAAAAAGTAGGTGTCTGGCCTACACATTCCAACCAAATGTGCTTTGAGGGGGTAAGACCCAACTTTGTAAGTGTGTATGTGTGGTGAGGGGACTGATGTATGTGTACATTCAAACACAATGTACTCGGATGGTGAGGACCCTACCCTCACTCTTATAAAGTTTGGTCACCATGTGGGTTCATTTGGTTGGATTATGCGGACTAGAAGTCCCATTTGGAGTGGGCTTGGCCGAGACACATTAAAAACTAGGTGTGTCTAGCTCGCACATTCCAACCAAATGTGCTCCGATGGTGAGAAAACTTTGTAAGTGTGTACATGTGGACCTCATCCTCGCTCTTGCAAAGTTTAGTCATCATCCAAGCTCATTTGTTTTGATTATGTGGGCCAAAGGCCCACTTTTGAGGCTCGTAAGACACATTAAAAAGTAGGTGTCTGGCCTACACATTCTAACCAATGTGGTAAGACCCAACTTTGCAAGTGTGTACGTGTGGTGAGGACCGATGTACGTGTACATTCAAACACAATGTACTCAAATGGTGAGGACCCTACCCTCACTCTTATAACATTTGGTCACCATGTGGGCTCATTTGGTTGGATTATGAGGGCTAGAGGTCCGATTTGGAGGAGGCTCTCTAAGGCCAAGACACATTAAAAATTAGGTGTGTCTATCTCGCACATTCCAACCAAATGTGCTCCGATGGTGGGCAAACTTTGTAAGTGTGTACATGTGGACCCCATCCTCACTCTTGCAAAGTTTAGTCATCATCCAAGATTATTTGTTTAGATTATGTGGGCCAAAGGCCCACTTTTGAGGCTCTTAAGACATTAAAAAGTAAGTGTCTAGCCTACACGTTCCAACCAAATGTGATTTGAGGGATAAGACCCAACTTTACAATTGTGTACGTGTGGAACCCACCCTCACTCTCACAAAGTTTGGTAAGACCAAACTTTGCAAGTGTGTACATGTGGACCCCACACTCACTCTTGCAAAGTTTGGTCACCATACAAGCTCATTTGATTGGATTATTTAGGATAAAGGTCCAATTTTGAGGTAGCTCTCTAAGGCCAAGACACATTAAAAAGTATGTGTCTGGTCCACACATTCCAACCAAATGTGCTCCCCTAAATTGGGCCTTTGGCATGCACAATCCAACCAAATGTGCTTGGATGGTGAACAAACTTTGCAAGAGTCAAGGTGGAGCCCACATATACACACTTCTAAATTTTGGTCATCATCCGAGCATCTCTGCCCTTGTATGCTCCAACTCTATGAGAGAGTCTTTGCAATGTCTCTGGTAATGCTAGCTTTGTAGTATGTGCAGGTGGTGTCTACATGAAAAAGATAACACAAATAAGATATATAGCAAAATACATGAGACATTAACATATAGCAAGTAACAAAATAAAAGATAGATACCAACTTGAGTAAATGTAGGCACTATATGTGCAAAAATAGTCACACTATGGTTGGATTCTCTCTGTTGGCAAGCCACACATCGACACCAACATAAGATCCAAGAGTCAACACAAGAAAGTGGCATAAACATCAGGTCTGCCTCAACAACTCAAAGGGACCAAGGGGGAGGGGTCTCTTGGCCTACTTTTCTCACCCAAGTGATCCATCCTAGTAAAGTAGGATGGGTGGTCTACACTACCACCCATCCTACTTTACTAGGATGGGCAGTAGTCTAGACCACTTCTAGTCCTAATACAAACTGTGCATATAACTTCTTTACAAAGTATAAGGAAATTTGGCGATGGTGTGTGGCATCCTCCCATACGTGGCTATAGATATGTGCTGCCATATATGGGTGGGAGCACCTAGAAATAAGAAGTGGTTTTGGACTCCCTAGCCATCTCTAAATAGATCTAAAATGGAATCTCTAATGCATGCTCACTTAAGTCAACACACACAAAATGCTAGTGGTATGTTGTGCCTCTAGCCACTCATCTATAGATGTGATTCTACCTAGGCTACGTAAGGAAAGTAACATCACCTCTAGATCACGATGAAGGTAGACGGTGTATCACCCACACTCATACGGACCGATAGCTCAAGGTGAAGTAGCTATAAGGTCCTTAATGGACTCCTGTGAGTGCATTCTAAAGAGGATTTAAAGATGCCCAAATGATAACTATAATCTAAGTGTGAAAGTAGCTATAAGGTCCTTAATGGACTCCTATGAGTGCATTCTAAAGAGGATTTAAAGATGCCCAAATGATAATCATAATCTAAGTGTGAAAGTGATCAAAATATCTAATGGAGATTAGGAAATAACACCTAATAGAGATTAGGTGAACGATTAAGTGATAAGTTAATGGATATTAAGGAGAGACGAAACTCTACATTGAGAATGAGGAGGGGGGAAGGGGCTTTTTATAGCTCAATTGAGTTAGGATTAGGTTTTTGGACACAAGGGACACATGCTAGTTGATATTGGCTTCTGCCACATAACTCGATTGAGTTAGATGAAAATTATGATTATTTTTCGGACCTTGATGGACACATGTCAATCATAGGCTAGCTCTCCACCTAGCTCAATGAAGTTACGTGAAAAAAATGTTTAAAAACAATCTTTTCTCAACGTCTCACATATAGCAACTTATAAGATTTTATAAGATTATTTGTACAACTCATAATAATATATAGCTAGACTAGAACATAATAGAACCTCTTTGATCATGCCTCTTAGGCATGGTATAGTGGACCATGCCTCTTAGGACAAATATAAACACCAACTATTAAAATAGGGCCAACATACAAAGGCATGTAGGGGCCACCCTCATGTGTCCAAACTTATAATGTGTGTGTGTGTGTGTGTGTGTGTGAGAGAGAGAGAGAGAGAGAGAGAGAGAGAGAGAGAGAGTGTAACATGCCCATCTTCACAATAATAATATATGTCCATTTAATAGATGAAATTATGATCCTTTTTATAGTGTAAAATTTAACATTTTAATATTTGAGCTATTCCTACTTGGAATCTTAAAATTATTAGTCCAAATTTTAAATCTACGCGCGATTTTACCCTAATAAAGGATTTTACATCACTCAAAACGGACATCGGAATAAGCCTCTATGTAAGTTTTTAGTTAAATTACGGTAAACTTTCGACCTTAATAAATGCATGTTTGGGTGTCCAATTGACGAATGGATTGCACCCCTGCGACCAAAAAAACACCTTGGACAATTCCACTAAAAAACCAAATTTGGCAGTCCCATTGGATGCGCCGGCACACATATCAAGACTAGGGTCCCAAAAGGGGTGCCCACCCCAAAACGATGCCTCCTTGGACTGTACACATACCAGAGGGCCCATACAAATGGTCACATACGGACCAAAGGCCGGTTGCCCTAACGTAAGGTCCTCCCTACTACCTCATAGGGACACCCATGCGACCACTGGCCTGGAAGGTACATGCGTACCCCACCTTTGGCTCGCTGACTGGTACCACTCTTTCTATAGACCCATACAACCACATGCCAGCGTACTTTTCACGTACACCATCATTTCCACCCCTCTTTGCTCTCTCCTTACCCATACCAGTCCCTATATAAACCCCCCAACACCCCCTAGGCCCATTAACAGCCACCTTTGTGCATGTAGGCTCTCCCTGACTGCTCTCTGCAACCAGGCTCTGTCCAACAGCCCTCTCAAGCCAAGCTCTCACAGCCAGCCCTCTAGACTTGTGGTGGGGGTGTCCTACATTGCTCTTACCCCTTGTGAATAGACTTAAGGGGGAACCCTCCTCCTCCCCCCCTGTGGTCTTGTTTCTAGCAGCCAGCTTGCTCTCAGCTTAAGGACACTCTACTATTTACCCCCTATATAAAGAGACTTAAGCAAGCACTCTGTTGCTCTAAGAGGTGGTTTCCAACGGAAGAGTCTTTTGCTCCTTGTAAGATCCCTGTTCCCACCGAGCAACGGATTCGGGGTACTGACAGTGGAAGTAGCGCTTCTCGCGCGGGACAGGGGTCCCACACTCGGGGCCTCGCCCACGGATATCCGGATAAGAGACTAATCCGTCGGTTGTTCCAAAACCGAACCCGGAAAAACTTCCTTTACCGGAAAGCACGGGCGATTCCACCAGGATAACTTTTTACTCTAACGTAGTCAAGATCATTTCTGATCGAGATGATCCGATTACATCTATAAGATACTTAGTCAGTTCAAGGAAGAAACTTGCACTTGGATCATTGGGATCAACGCTTTTTTCCCCATTCAAGAGGCACAGCCGTTGATTCCTATCCATAGAACAGTTACTGTCCGGGATTTATTTTATTTTATTTTTCTATCGTAAAAACAAAAGTTTGAGTCTCGGTTTACGGATCCATCAGTCCAGCCTAACCCCTTCCGATCCCATGGGTTAGCCAACCGCCCAACCACTGTAGTGATGGGATCCAATTTGGAATTTGGTTAGGTTTTGTCCCGGGTACCAAGGAAAAGAGTTCCAAGGCCCCCTAGCCGGAAGTTCATGCAAACATAAAACTAGCCACACCACTTACACACCCAATATGAAAATTGCCTTTTTCTTAGCATCAGCTAACTTTAAAACAATCCTTTAATGAAACCATAGTACCACTGATCACAATCTTCCAATTTATCCAGTTGATTCATAATTTCCCATCATTCCTTCATCAGAGTATCTATGGCATCATTGGCAACTAGAACGCTCACCACCTGTCCACACAGGGGCCTTTTCAATAGTTCCTAGCCCATAATACTCCGCAATATAATCACTTATAAAAATCAAGATGGACTCTCATTGAAGATCAGCAAGATCAACCAACAGATCCATATAAAGAGCCATGGACTCATCCATTGAAGACCAGCAAGGTCAATCAACCAGATCCATGCCCGGTTTCACAAAACAACTCTTACTCCTTGTTCCAATATCTTCCTCGACGCACGCGTGGGTATCCTAGGCGACCCAGAGCCCGAGCACCGTATGGTCAGCACCCTCTAGGATCCTTCGCAGGTGACCTAGCGCTTCACTCATAGGCCGCTTCCTTGGTCCCTCATCCACCGTACCGGAAGCTCACCATTTTAATCGAACCGAGGCTGGTCAAGACCTCGGCCGACCTTGCTACGCGAGACGTCCTCCATTGACTCTCCGTCAGCAGTTGCAACTTTATCAGTTAGGTCTCCACGACCTTAATCACAAGACGGTCAAAATGCTTTCCCAGCATTCTTGACATAAAACAGCCATTTACAAACAGCATTTACAAACAGTTTACAAATACAATTTCTATATTAACTCTAATGTTTCCACATTATCCCTCATATAATCCCCATTACTTATTCCTCATTCCATTTATATGTGTACTCATCCAATCACATCATTTTCCATCTCTTCACTTCAGATTCCTTCACATCACATATCATATATTCACATCCATACATCCACATCCACATCCACATTCACATCCATACATCCACATCTACATGTTTACCTCCATTTTCACATCCTCATTTATACATCCACATCCCATATCCACATTCATACATACACATCCATATCCACATCCATACATCCACATCCACATGCATACATCCACTATCACGTCCTCATTCATACATCCACATCCACTTGCATACATCCACTATCACGTCCTCATTCATACATCCATATCCACATACATACATACATCCACATCCACATTCCCATTCACATCTATACATCCACATCTACATCCACATGCATACATCCACTATCACGTCCTCATTCATACATCCACATCCTCATGCATACATCCACTATCACGTCCTCATTCATACATCCATATCCACATACATACATACATCCACATCCACATTCCCATTCACATCTATACATCCACATCTACATCCACATACATACATACATCCACATCCACATTCCACATTCACATCTATACATCCACATCTACATCCATATACATACATACATCCACATCCACATTCCACATTCACATCTATACATCCACATCCACATCCACATTCACAAATATCCACATCCACATTCCCATTCACATCTATACATACACATCTACATCCACATACATACATACATCCACATCCACGTTCCACATTCACATCTATACAACCACATCTACATCCACATTCACATACATCCACATCTACATTCACATTCACATTTATATCCACATCTATATTCCCATTCACATCTATACATCCACATCTACATCCACATACATACATACATCCATATCCACATTCCACATTCACTTCTATACAACCACGTCTACATCCACATTCACATCTATGCATATACATCTTCATGCATACATCCATTTTCACATGCATACATCCACACTCCCATCTCCACATCCACACATCCACATACATACATCCATTTTCACATTCCCATTCATATAACCCCATATGCCTTCATATCTAATCTTTTATATCACCTCCATTCTCACCCTATCACAACCCATATACATCTTATCTCATCTCATACACTTCTTATCTCATCCCATACACATCTTATCACATCTTAACTCATCTTATATGCATCTTATCATATCTTATCACTTCCCATATCTTTTATGCATTCTTCTATGCATGAAATTCAATTATGCTAAAAGTAACACTTTTATAATAAAATAATCATCTCTTATGCATACCTCTATGCATGAAATTCAATTATGCTAAAAGTAACACTTTTATAATAAAATATTCATCTCTTATGCATACCTCTATGCATGAATTTTAATTATTGTAAAAGTAACACTTTTATAATAAAATATTCATCTCTTATGCATACCTCTATGCATGAAATTCAATTATGCTAAAAGTAACACTTTTGATATAAAAATTTATCCATTATGCATACTTCTATGCATGTAAATAAAAATGATAAAAGTAACACTTTTGATATAAAAATTTATCCATTATGCATACTTCTATGCATGTAAATAAAAATGATAAAAGTAACACTTTTGATATAAAATTTTATCCATTATGCATACTTCTATGCATGTAAATAAAAATGATAAAAGTAACACTTTTGATATAAAATTTTATCCATTATGCATACTTCTATGCATGTAAATAAAAATGATAAAAGTAACACTTTTGATATAAAAATTTATCCATTATGCATACTTCTATGCATGTAAATAAAAATGATAAAAGTAACACTTTTGATATAAAAATTTATCCATTATGCATACTTCTATGCAAGTAAATATAAATGATAAAAGTAACACTTTTGATATAAAAACTTATTCTTTATGCATAATATAAAAATTCAATTTCTCTATGATTATAATGAAATTCTTTCAATTAGTCTAGGATGATAATTCCTAGAATATGGTAGGAAGTCCTCTTTTTATGCTTTGAATGAAATTATTTTATGCATAATTTTTATAAAATTTTTGCCATAGCTCCGCTGCTATGACTGATAAATCTCAATTTTTCTAAGGGATAAAGCTTATCATTAAGGAAATAAATAAAATGATCTCTAATTGGATCATTAATCCATAATGGATTGAATCATCAATATGCATAAACTAAAAGCATAGAAAAAAAACTATTAATTTGGCCTCAAGCATAGCTTAATCTTGGATTAAGGAAGAGCTTTATGAAAAGCTTCTTTTGGATTGAGAATGGGTCATGAGTATGACCATTTCTTGAGTGAGAGAGAGAAATTACATAAAAACCATTAGAATTTAAACATAAATGAAAATTAACTTCAATAGCATTTATTAAATTATGTAACTCTTCACTACTATTCACCAATTAACTTCAATAGCATTTAAAAAACCATACCAATTAAGCTTCTCAAGCTTGAGAGGGGTTGAGAAGAGAGAAACATTGAGAAATTATAGAAAAGAGCAATATTCACTAATTACCTTACAAGTTGCTTGATTCTTTGTTCACGGTAGAGGCCCCCAACCAATCAATTGGTTAAGTATGTTGATGGAGCCACTAATGGGGATTGAAGAAAGAGGGAAGCTCCAAAAACTAGTGAATTATTAAATGAATTCACAGTTCTTGGCTTAGGTGGAGTAGAGTAACGATGCATAAACACTATATATTTTTCAACAAGGGGGAGGCTTCTATTTATAGGAAAAATTGAGCTCCTAACCAAACAAACTGATTCTAGAATTTTCCAAATCAGTTTGGTCAATTTTTGACCATTTTTAGGTCAGTTAAGCTAATTTTTTGGAACTAGACTTGAATGAGGAGAGAGGAGAGATGAAATATCTCAATTTTTATGAGTTTAAAACTCATTCAAGCATGTGAAATATGCACCTCCTTTAAAGAACTCCCCTTCCTTACATATGTCATACTTTTTATATTGCTCATAATTTTTTACTAATAAACCTTGTACATTTTCAACTCTTCATCTTATGTGAAATATGCACCTCCTTTGAAGAAATCCCCTTCCTTACATATGTCATACTTTTAATATTGCTCATAATTTTTTACTAATAAACCTTGTACATTTTCAACTCTTCATCTTATGTGAAATATGCACCTCCTTTAAAGAACTCCCCTTCCTTACATATGTCATACTTTTAATATTGCTCATAATTTTTTACTAATAAACCTTGTACATTTTCAACTCTTCATCTTATGTGAAATATGCACCTCCTTTAAAGAACTCCCCTTCCTTACATATGTCATACTTTTAATATTGCTCATAATTTTTTTACTAATAAACCTTGTACATTTTCAACTCTTCATCTTATGTGAGCATTTACTCATTTTTGGGTATCTTCTTTTACAAATTGGATTTATCTCCTCCCTACACATGGATTGATGCTATTGGCCCATAGGAACCTTAATTGGACCATAATCCAAAAATTCCTGAAAATCTAGACCCTTAGACTAAGGTCCTTTATACACATTTCCAATTAATTCCAATTGCACATTGGAAAGTTCTTTTTGAAATTCTGTTTTAGGGGAACTTATTTTAATAAGATGAGATAATTTTCTATCCAAAAATATTAAAAATCTGAATATTCTCTCTCTAGAATATTTTCTCTCTCTAAGTTAAAACAGTTAGAAACAAGTCTTTTATATTTCTGAAGAGGGATTGATTATAGAAGAAGATACTAGACATCAAAAGGGGGTTTGGGGGAGGAATCTTACATTCTACCCCACTTAAAAAACGCGAGATGTCCTCATCTCGCAAATTGGGATAATTTCGCAAGATGCACGAATTATGAGACTTAGAGAAAAATTTAAATCAGGATTAACCACCAAGAAAAAGTCTCAAAGAGAGCAAGATTCAAGATAAGAACAAGATTTAAACTTTATTCATTCTCAGAACTTATACAGTAAGATAGAAGAACTCTTTACACTTCCATAAGCCCGTCCATCATATGATCACAAAAGCAGCACTCACAAGCTGCGCATGTATAAGGTAACTCATCTATGGGAATAATTCTGTTGGTTATTGCTGCACCTATCTCAGTGGTATGAGGTGATCTAATAAAAGGGCCTCTGAGAGGCAAGCCAAAAACGGGGTAAAGGCATATCTTCTCATGAGGAAGAAAACACGCCAGTAAGAAGACTCGCTCAGAAAACCCAAGATGCCTTGATCTCATGACGTAGTAGTATCGGGGACCCAAACCCAAAGCTTCAATAACCATGGCCAAGCGGACATTATTACGAAAATATTGCTGACCCCAAGGTGTTACCCTAGTTATGTCTTGATAGGTCCGCCATTTGGTCTGCGCTACAGAAGTTCCCAAGTGAGGGAAAAGTGAGCGCTCATACTGTTCTATAAAATCCTTCTTCACAGACTCACTTGCGTCTTGAAGGTGAGGAATCATTATGGATAAAACTAGTTCTTGTTGCCAAGCCATGAAGGAGATTAAGAAAGAGAAGAGATCGATGGAAGTAAGATTACTGCTGTGAGCGACAGGTAAAAAGTTACGACTTATATAAAGGAAGGAGTTAGCGTAACCTAGAAGCCAACGGTATCTTGTCACTGAAGTTTTATTGTCTTTCCTTGATTTGGGTTTGGCACATATTTCTATGAAATACATTAAGAACTTTGAGATGAGGAGGTAAAAGAAGCTTGTAGGCTAAGTCACCTACTTTCATTGAGACTCACAATATCTGGGGGATAAGTTCTTATACTCCCCAAGAGATAAAGAACTTCTTTTGGGCCGTACTCGAATGAAAACCAAAACCTTGGTATCCAAAACACCGATTTTCACTTCTGAACTCATTGTTCTGAATCCTTAAAACAGCGTGACTCCTGAGAAGTATTCTAGGAAAAGGGTCTTCCTTTTTTTTAAACAGAATCTTTCTTTTATTTTAGAGAGGGACTAATTATAAGATCAAAAAGGGAGATTCTTACTCCTGTATATCTCGAAGGCTGGGGAGGAATCTTACATTCTACCCCACTTAAAAAAGTGCGAGATGTCCTCATCTCGCCAAGTAGAGGACAACTCTTTTTCTTAAGATTCAATTTATTCTAGGGTTCCTTATATTCTGGTCAACCCAACAGAATACGGGGATAAATATCCCTTATATAGAACTCATCATTAAATAAATTCATTTCAGATCATATCATTCATAACTTTAACACGATAATGGTCCATCAGATCGAAAATTTTTCTTTCTGAACATTCCTCCACGGGAATTTCAGTCAAGCAAGTTTTCAATTTGTCATCCCTTAACTTGATATACCGAGTCAAGTGTTAACAGTAGCACTTTGACAGCACAATCCACTAATCTCATAGTGATTTGCTGAAATCATTATCATCATTTATCATTACAGGGACTCGTCCCATTCATCCTCATTGCGGTTTTGCTCAGATTATTATATTTCAACTAAATTTTAAAAATCATCATTTTTCAATCAGAATCCCAATCAATTCATCAGTTCCCAAACAGAATTAAAAATCATATCAACCACATTCAAATTCATCATCTAGATAGCATTAATGCTTATAATTTCAAGTCTTAGATTTACTCGTATATACTGTCAGTAAAGAGCTGCAGTTATACTCTCGGTATATACGGATAGTCACGGCCCTTGGAATTATAAGGTAAATACCATCATGTCTAGGCCTCAAGCAAGTCAGGGATTCTATATAATTGCGGTACTTCCATCTGAAGACCCAATTACCAAATTACGAATTTCAGTTTGAATATCAAATTGTATGAATTATATCACACAATTACAACCTTTTTGTGTTTCTTGATAAATTTCTGACCTATTTGTCTTCTCAGTTGATCTTTATTAACCAAATGCTCTGATACCAACTGTAAGATCCCTGTTCCCACCGAGCAACGGATTCGGGGTACTGACAGCGGAAGTAGCGCTTCTCGCGCGGGACAAGGGTCCCACACTCGGGGCCTCGCCCACGGATATCCGGATAAGAGACTAATCCGTCGGTTGTTCCAAAACCGAACCCGGAAAAACTTCCTTTACCGGAAAGCACGGGCGATTCCACCAGGATAACTTTTTACTCTAACGTAGTCAAGATCATTTCTGATCGAGATGATCCGATTACATCTATAAGATACTTAGTCAGTTCAAGGAAGAAACTTGCACTTGGATCATTGGGATCAACGCTTTTTTTCCCATTCAAGAGGCACAGCCGTTGATTCCTATCCATAGAACAGTTACTGTCCGGGATTTATTTTATTTTATTTTTCTATCGTAAAAACAAAAGTTTGAGTCTCGGTTTACGGATCCATCAGTCCAGCCTAACCCCTTCCGATCCCATGGGTTAGCCAACCGCCCAACCACTGTAGTGATGGGATCCAATTTGGAATTTGGTTAGGTTTTGTCCCGGGTACCAAGGAAAAGAGTTCCAAGGCCCCCTAGCCGGAAGTTCATGCAAACATAAAACTAGCCACACCACTTACACACCCAATATGAAAATTGCCTTTTTCTTAGCATCAGCTAACTTTAAAACAATCCTTTAATGAAACCATAGTACCACTGATCACAATCTTCCAATTTATCCAGTTGATTCATAATTTCCCATCATTCCTTCATCAGAGTATCTATGGCATCATTAGCAACTAGAACGCTCACCACCTGTCCACACAGGGGCCTTTTCAATAGTTCCTAGCCCATAATACTCCGCAATATAATCACTTATAAAAATCAAGATGGACTCTCGTTGAAGATCAGCAAGATCAACCAACAGATCCATATAAAGAGCCATGGACTCATCCATTGAAGACCAGCAAGGTCAATCAACCAGATCCATGCCCGGTTTCACAAAACAACTCTTACTCCTTGTTCCAATATCTTCCTCGACGCACGCGTGGGTATCCTAGGCGACCCAGAGCCCGAGCACCATATGGTCAGCACCCTCTAGGATCCTTCGCAGGTGACCTAGCGCTTCACTCATAGGCCGCTTCCTTGGTCCCTCATCCACCGTACCGGAAGCTCACCATTTTAATCGAACCGAGGCTGGTCAAGACCTCGGCCGACCTTGCTACGCGAGACGTCCTCCATTGACTCTCCGTCAGCAGTTGCAACTTTATCAGTTAGGTCTCCACGACCTTAATCACAAGACGGTCAAAATGCTTTCCTCTTAGCCCTAGAGGTTATCTACTAGACTAACTACTATTGATGCCTTTGAAAGGATTTGAGCTCATTTGAACTCTAAGGCACCAGATTTGGCCTCCCCGCACACTTTGTTTTTTGCACATAAAATAAGGGATTATTTCACTAATCAATGATTAATCAATATTAATCACTATATTTTGGTGCAATTGAGGGTTCAAATTTACCATTAGGTATCTGATATAGATCCCTATCACTTCAAATTGCAATTCGGAGATGGTTTGATACTCCAACCATTCAAGATCAGCTACACTTGGCTTTATGTAATTTTTGGTAAATTTATGCTGATAAATCTGTTGTAATCATCATTTAACACGAGATTTGAGTTGTAAAAGGGTAGACACTGCCCTTGAATCTTGAATTGGATCAAGAGGTAAGACCCCCTTCACATCATCATGACCACGGCACAAGAAATAGCTAAATTTAATGGGGAGCAGTTTCATACATGGCAAACAAAGACCACGTATTTGCTCATGAGGAAAAATCTATGGGGGCTAGTTGAGGGAAGAGATGAATGCCCAAAGGTGATTGGGGAGAATGAGTGGAAGAGCAAGAATGAGAAAGCATTAGGACTCATTGCACTCAGTTTAAACGATGAAGTCATTCACCACATCACAGGGATACAACGGGCTAAAGATGCATGGGATGAACTCAATAAATTATTTGGCACTCAAGCAAAAAATTCAAAGATAAATCTGCTAATGCAATTCTACAAACTTGACATGAAGGAAAGTGAACCTCTAACCACACACTTGAACAAATATAAAAGCATTAAGCAACAACTGGCAGCCCCATTGGTAAGAAGGTAGAGGATGATAAGGCACTAGCAGTGCTTTTGAAGAGTGTGGACAAAGGAGAAAACATTGTGGCAACCTTAAATAATGTACCATAATTGAAGCTACATGAGATAGAAGGAGCTCTACTAGAGCAACAGACCAAGGTCAAAGAGAAGAAAGGGGTGGACCCCCTACAACTGGAGAGGAAAAAGCATTCTACACTCAAGGAGGCTTCTCACGAGGACGAGGATGAGGAAGAGGCAAGGGAGGAGGAAGGACCTTCACTTGCCACAACTATGGGAAGCCAGGACACATGGCAAGAGATTGCTACAGGCAAACCCAGTGTGAAGAAGGATCGACATCAGCAAACTTCATGGAGACTCCTAAGGAAGTGGAGTCAGATCATCTTTTCTGAGAGAGAAAGAGAGAGAAACCCCACAACCCAATGTAACCTGCCCCAACAGAGTAAAACCACCTCTGAGCCACCGATGATGTAGGCCATGTGGTAGATGTATGTGTGAGCACTTTAGTCAAGGTCATGGGTACTTGTAGGTAAGCCTTGGACACATAGAGAGAGAGTGTCAAGGACTATGAGTTAGGGACTTGAGGCACTGGTCACGGGCTACCAAGTAAGAGGGAAACTTGGTATAAGGTCCAGGTGTGCTAGAGTTATTCACTTAAGGGGAGGTGTTGAAATATACAAGTGAATGGGTGTGTGTGCAGGAACAAGCCCTTAGCAAGAGGCTGTAAAAGAGAGTCTGTAAATGAGTGAGTAACAGTGAAAAGGTGAGAGGTATCTACTAGGAGAGAATAAAGGGTAGCATGAGAAGATCTAGGATGTGTGGAGATATTTTGTGAAAAGTGAAGAGGTGGAGAGAATCAAGCAAAAGAGGTGGAGTGAATCAAGGATGAGGTGTCCCCCCAGATGTAGGGGCGGTGGCATAAATCAAGGAACAAATCAGTGGAGTAGATCATGGACAAACTTGTATAAATTGAGGCATTGGCCTAATGAGTAATTTGGTGGTTTTTGAGTATCCATGCCTACATTACGCTATCAGTTAATTGCTTAGTAATCTCATCTTAATCATCATCTAATCACTTTTCTAATGATGTTGATTCTTGCATTTGATCCACCATAGCTCATCACTTTGCTTGAATTTTAACAAAGTGGGGCCAAAGGAAGAAGGGACAATGGGATAATCTAGTGGTTGTAGGTCATATGGAAGAATTGTGGTCACAACCACCACCCGATGGGAAGGTGGTCCTACCTAAAGCACCCTGGGTCTTAAATAAATTGGAGGAAAAACAAGTAAAGAGGACCATTGCAAAGTTTTGCGGCCAATCGGATGTATGCATAGCCTAAATGGAGCATTCACAAAAGATGACAAGCTTAGTGGATGAAAAGTAACATGATTGGCACAGATTTCTACAATTTGTGCTTCCAATTGCAATAAAGGGATGCCTCATCGAAGAAATAAGAGCTAACATATACAAGATTCGTACATTGGTGCGTTGGATCTCCACCAAGGAAATAAGGCAAGATACCTTAGAATTAGCATGTCTAAACTCCTTGGAAGCCATGTGCATGGTAGAAAAGTTTATACTAATAAGGATGTGCATGGTAGAAAAGTTTATACTAATAAGCATATTGACCATTCAGATACACCTCTTACTTAGTTCATGTCGTTGATGAGGTTGCAGTTGCAGGGACTGTCCATAGTTGGTGGATGTTTTTTCTAGAGAGATTCATGAAAACCTTAAAGGGATTTGTGCAGCAAAACGAGCTCGGCAAGAGGGTAATTTTGTCTTAGGAAATCTAGTAGTGTTGATACAGGTGCATGGGTAAGTGCATACTTAAGTGCATTGAAAGATTTTTCATGCATGCTAGTCCAAAGAAAAACTTTAGTCTTTTTCAATAATTTAGTCAAGTTTTCGAAAATCTCCTATAGTAGGAACATAAACCAAGGAAAGATCGCAACTCATGAATATCCTTTGGTCTAGTCCATGATCTAATGGTCTTTATCTTTTTAGGATCGACATAAATGTCTTTGGCAAACATGATATTTCCAAGAAGTTCAACTTACTTTTGAAATAATTCACTCTTGTTTGTGTTGGAGCTATTATTATATATCACACCCTAACTTGACCTAGATCTCACCTATATATACAACCTCGTAATCAATATGAACTAGTCTTTTGGGATTGTATATGGTGTAACACTCTTCCTTCTCTCTCTCTCTGAGTCACTCTGTCCCTATCTCTTCGTGTTTATGTATTTTCAACATAGTATCAGAGCATCATCGGTCTTGCTATTGTGAAGAGAAGAGAAAGGAAGTATCAATTGTGTTAATTCCATTCATATGCATGTTCTATGTTTCATTCAATCTCTCATTCATGTTTTGTATAATTCTAGTGATTAATCACTCTGTTAACAAGTTTATGCAAGTCCTTGGATGGTCGATCTGGGCCACCCTGTCTTATCCTAATTGGAATTGTATTATAGAAACGCAATTGTTTTTGTTGTGTGCACGACGTTGTAAGATTTCTATAGAGTCAATTGGTTTGTCAATTTGATATTCCTATCAAAAGTTATGTCATTCCAGGTAAACAACACTTAAAATAGGAAAACAGGCAATGTGCAGCTCATGCAGTAAATTCTAAGTATTTGCTCGGCTTCATCGGAGTTTGGAGTTGAAAGTTATGGTGTTTTTTGTTGCAATAGACTTTTGCTCATCTTTTGTATGCTACATACTTTTTGTATTTTAATCTAAAAATAGCCAAATTTTGGACTCATCCATGTCTCAAAATAATAGTACTCCAACTGTTTTTGGAGTTACTCTCTTATTGCATATCATGTTTTGTCTATTTTCGGGTACTACTTTTCATCGCCACTTGCTTTTCTTAACTCATAAATCACATTCTATATTTAATGAGTTCATTGCCACTTGCGTTTTGTGCACATATCTCATATAACTTTCAGGGTCCTCCTTGTTTATGTTCTCGTTTCATGGTCTGCAAATTCTGTGATCTCGTTCTATACATATTCTCGCAATCCGAGATGGCAGCTTCTATTCTCGTTAATGGTTTTCCATCTGGGGGTTGTTGCAAGATCAGGGTGTCCAGTTTTATCCAGTTTCTGCTAGACTGGGACAATGCTTGGATAGCAAATTTTAGGGGGTAAGGTACTTAAAATGAGATCAAGCAAATAATAGAAAATATGCTTGCCCTTAAATTAATCGAGTATAACTTAAATTAATATAAATTAGTCTAATTAATCAAAATTAATTAAAAATATGATGAAATGATAAACAAATGATCTTTCCATACTTAGAGTGATCCAATTTATTTTTCCATAGATGCACCATTACAAGTACACTAGTCCCTATAGGTTTTAGATGATTCACATCAAAAATGTAATTTTACTAATTAGATTATTAATATTTACAGGCCTTCTCATAGTCTGGAAGAATTTTGAAAAAGAGATCATTAAAAATCCAACCATTGGATTTGCAATTTTCACTAACCACCACATTCTACTAATGTCTCAGTATCTACCCACTCTTTTGATCTACAAGATTGAGGACTTTAAGTGATACCTATTGTGGGTACAAAAAGTGGCGTATATTATAACACTTTAAAGACCTTGAAATATTTAAAGAAAATAGACAAATATCTTAAAATTTTCTCAAAAAATCAAGTTAAGCTCCATATTATGTGAAGATCTAAGGTACAAAGTGGGAATCTCATATGAGTTTATATGTAAAAGATATTAGCATTTTATGGAATCAGCTCAAATTTGGGACAGGGTGTATACATTGACTTTGTACCTAAGAAAATGAGGACTTTTGACTATCTAATGCTTAATCAAATTATGCAACTATATTTCCAACTTTGAATATGATGTTTCAACAAAGAGCTTGAAACGAAATTCCTTCATTTACTAGGAGAGATAAGCTACTAAAGGTAAACAAATGCCTGTTTTTTTACTGTTTACAGGGTGCCTGAGTGGACAAAATTGGGCACCCTGATCTTGCAACCACCCCTGGTCAACGATCTGCTCCCCTGTTTCAAGGCCAAGGATTTCCCGAATGGAAGGCCAAGATGATGTTGATACTTGAAGGTGACAATCTTTCTGATATTGTTTTGGGCAATCTTTTCTTTCCGTCTCAACCTGTTGATGTAGAACAAGATAACACTCTTATTACTATTGGTCCTATTTTTGAGCAATTGCAAATTGATTACTCAAATTGGATCCATCGTGATAAAGCTGTTCGTCGATATATCTTATCTTCTCTTCATGATTCTCTTATGCTAGATGTATTCAATCTTCCTACTTCTCATGATATATGGCAATATCTTCTTACTACTTTTGAGAAGAAATTTGTTACAGAAATTCTTTATCTTCGTAATCTCTTAAACAATTTAAAATACAAAATCGGTACTCCTATGATTTCGCATATTGAATCCTTCAAAGACATCGTCAATCAACTTGCTGAGGATGCTGGTGCTCCTATTGCACAAAATTAGTTGGTTACACATCTTCTTCATACGGTCAAGGATCCTTCATATGATAATATTGTCACTATTCTGTCTAACAAGGATGGCATTGATTTTGACACTGCTTGTATTTCTCTCGTTGAATATTCTCAATGACATGAACGTCGTACAGAGAACTCTGACACTGTTTTTAATACACAAGTAGCTGTAGATTCTGAAACGGCTTGTATTGCTCGTAAAGTGTTCCTTTTCGCATTTTACTCATGGTGGTTACTCTTATCAAGGTGGAGATTCTTGTCGACTTTCCTATCCCAATAAACATTGCTCCTATTGTGATAAGAATGATCATACTATCTCTGGTTGTTGCGTACGTCAGTATGATGAGGAACATGGCATTACCACCAAGCAACCTTGTTTGAATTCCTCCAAAAATTGTACTCCTTGTTGTGACTATTGTGGTCATGCAGATCATCCATCTCATCGTTGTTTCAAAAGGCGATATGGTTAAGATTGCAATCACGCATATGTTGCTCAACATACAAGCAGTGATGCTGTGTTCATCATGATATTTCTCCTAGAAGAGTACTTCTTGTTTGGGATGGTTCTCTTTTTATTTTTAATTATGGTGCTATTGGTAATATGACTTACCAATCTCAATGGCTTTATATAATTATCATGCTCTTCCAATTAAGAAATTGGTGTATCTTGCTGATGACACTACTTGTCAAGTCATGGGTGTTGGTGATCTATATCTTGGCACCCTTTCCCCTACCAAAATATTGCGAGGAGTTTTGCATGTTCCAGATCTTCAAAGGAATCTTCTTTCTATTTCTTGGCTTGTTGATCTTGGTATTTTTGTTGGTTTTGATCATACAAAGTGTCAAATTAAGAAGGATGGTCATACTATCGTAGTAGCTCCTCGACGTGGTAATTTGTTTGAGCTCTCTTTGAATGATGATGTTGTAAATGTTGTTACTGCTCCAGGAGATCTTGATTGGAAGTTATGGCTTCATTAATTTGTCCATTCAAATTTTGCAAAGCTTCTTGATATTCATCATCGTGATATCGTCAGAGATATGGATCTTAAAGCTCGTCCTCATATGGGCATCTATGAGTATTGTGCTCTTAGCAAGCATCATCAACAACCTTTTCATATCTCTACCTCTACACATTCACATGCCCTTTTAGATCTCATTCGTACGGATATTTGTGGACCTTTTCCTCCCTCCAAATCTCACTATCGTTATTTCATTACATTCATTGATGATTTCTCTCATTTCACATATGTTTTTCTCTTGAGGCATAAGTCTTAAGCCTTATCCATATTCAAGCAATATCAGAAAGCAATTGAACTTCATACTGGTCGCTCCATCAAGACTCTTCGTAGTGACAATGGTGGAGAATATATTTCAAATCTCTTTGATGACTATTGTATTGAACAAGGAATTCATCATGAGTTCACTGCTCCATATTCTCCTCAACAAAATGGCATTGCAGAGTGTAAGAATCAAACCATTCTTAATGCTATAAGATGTATGCTTATTCATTCTAGATTATTTATAAGCTTTTGGGCTGCTGAAGCAGTTTATATAACAGTCAAGTTATTCAAAATCAACTTCCCACAACTGCACCTGCTGGTAAGATTCCCATTACAATTTGGATAGGGAAACCTCCTTCTGTATCACATTTTCGCACCTTTGGATGCATTGCTTATATTCATGTTCCAAAAGAAATGCGACAAAAGTTGAATCCTCTTGGTTTGAAAGTTATATTTATTTGATATTCTGATAATTCTAAAGGATATAAATTTTATGATCCTACTTCTCAGAAAGTCATCATCAGTCGTGATGCTCTATTTGATGAGCGTTCGAAGGTACATGGTCTAGTAAGGATTTTGATGATACACAATCCTTACTCACTACTTTTCCTGTTCTGTTTGATAATCATTTTATCTCTCAAGATGTTATGCATCCTTCTTCTTCTATCATGAAGGATTCTGAAGACCCTATAAAGGATTCTAGTGATAATCGTGATATATACATTGATCTTCCCATTGATATTGAACATGGTTTAAATCATGTCTATGAATGATAGTTTTGATGATGCTATGAATGTTCAAGAAGATCTGGAAACTTATACAAAAGCTATCTCTTCTCCACAAAAGAATCACTGGCAACAGGAGGCTATGCAAGCTGAATATGATTCTTTGATTTCCAAAGGTACATGGGTTCTTTGATTTGCCTCCTGATCGTGTTTCTATCAAGTGAAAATGGGTATATGAAACAAAGACAAAGGCTAACGGTGGATCTTTTGATAAGTTCAAAGCTCGTTTGGTTGCAAAAGAATACTCACAAGTTGCAGGTGTTGATTATCATGATACATTTTCCCCTGTTGTTCGCATGACTAGCATACATGTCCTTTTGGCATTTTCTACTCATTTTGATTTGGAGATTCATCAGATGGATGTGAAAATTACTTTTCTTAATGGTGATCTCAAAGAAGAGATTTATATGAAACAACCATAAGGATTTTCAATTCCTGGCAAGGAATATCTTGTGTGTCATCTTAATCGCGCTCTTTATGGTTTAAAGCAGGCATCACGTTCTTGGTATATTAAAATTGATCTCTTCCTCACATCGAAAGGGTTTATCTCTTGTTTCTCTTATCATAATATATATGTCAAGCATGAAGGTATTCTATTTGTAATTCTTGCTCTATACATCAAATGATACCATACTTATTTCCAATAATCTTGACTTTATGCAACTCATAAAGAAGATTTTGTCATTGGCTTTTGAGATGGTGGATCTTGGTGAGAGTCACTCGTCTTGGTATTTAAGTTCAGCGCTATCACGTTTCTTCATCAATCAAAATTCATTTGATGATATTATTGAAAAGTTTGGTCTAGTCAATGCTCATTTTGCAAATACTCCATATCTTGTGAGCTCCACCAAATATACAGCTTATGACTCATGAAAAAGCATTAGCCCCACATCAACCTTATACTAATCTTATTGGCTGTTTACAATTTGTTGGCTTAAACACCAGACTAGATATTCTCTTTGCGCTAATTTTTTGGGGCAACATCTTGCTTCTCCTTCTGTTGGGCATTGGACTATAGCTAGGACTACAGCCAAACGCATTCTTAAATATTTGAAAGGCACTAAAGACTTTGGACTCATCTATCACCACCCCAACAAGAATCCTCTCCCTCGAATTTTTTATGTCTTCTTGGTTATTTAGATGGTGACTGGGCAAGTACTCACTCATCTATGCGATCTACAAGTGGAAATTGTTTCTTTGTTAATGGTTGTTTAATTTCTTGGGCTAGCAAGAAACAACGTTGTGTTGCAATCTCTACAACCGAATCTGAGTATGTAGAGGCTGCATCTTTAGCAACTCGTGAGAATTGGTATGGCTTTGTCAATTACTTGGCTGATCTTGGACATCCATTATCGTCAAGTACTCCACTTAGATGTGACAATCAAAGTGCCATTAGTCTTGCCAAGGATTATGTTCTACATAGCAAAACTAAGCATATTGCTATTCATTATCATTATGTTAGACATGAAGTGAAGAAAGGATCAATAATGATTGAGCATTTCCCCCCACAGATCAGATGATTGTAGATATATTCACCAAAGGACTGACTGAACTTGGAGTTGTTGCAGCTTCATGCTTTGGAGATTAATACTTTTCACACCCATAGATCAGATGATTGTAGATATATTCACCAAAGGACTGACTGAACTTGGAGTTGTTGCAGCTTCATGCTTTGGAGATTAATACTTTTCACACTCACACCCTGAATAATTAAACCTGTACAAAATGTATTTTTGTATCCTTGTAGATACTCTTTCACGTTACGCACATTGATCTTTTGTATATGATATGTATGTATAGGGGCTCGGGTTTTTCCCTTGTACTCCCTAAGGGTTTTTTCACTCGTAGAAGCTAGAGACCTTTGTTTAAGTGGGGGTGTTGGATCTAAGGTCTCATCAAAATCAATGCCCTTTTCTTGAGCATAACCCTTTGCAAAACAAGTCTAGCCTTATAGCAATCAGCACTGCCATCTGGCTTTCGTTTCAACTTAAAAACCCACTTACATCCAATGGCCTTTTTACCAATAGGCAAATCACACAAAGACCATGTACCATTCTTCATTATAGCATCATATTCACTTTGCATTGCAGCCAACCAATTTTTTGATTTTTGTGCCTCATCAAATGAAAGAGGTTCTTCCTCTTCACACATACTAGACACAGCCAAAGCATAACAATCTGATGCATAAGAGGCATGCTGAAAACTTGAACGAGTACGACTAGACATACCTCTAGCCTGCTCATTTTCAGCCCTATCTTCATAAATTACATCCTGTAAATCTGCATCAGAAATAGGTTGATCTATGATGTCGTTTGAAATTTGCATAGGCTGAATATTTGCCTCATTAGGACTTACATTTGAATTCCCACCTATAAACAGAGGCAACAACGTATCAAATACATCCCGTGAGCTTACACCTGTCTCTTTGGTACATGATAACAAAGGCTGCACAGCATCTTCCACAAAAACATCATCTCGACTAATCAAGATATGCTTTGACTGCGGATGATACAATCTGTAACCCTTGCTCTCAGCACTGTAACCAACAAAAATGCATTTGATAGCCTTCTCATCCAATTTTCTACGTTGTTGCACAGGCACTAAAGCATAGGCCAAGCAACCAAATACATGTAAGTGACCAATAGAAGGCTTCTTGCCATGCCAAGCTTCGTATGGAGTAACAGACTGCAAGGCCTTGTGGGACACTTGTTGAGTACATATGCAGCACACATGACAGCCTCAAGCCAAAACACATGTGGCAAAGCTTGGCTCTTGACCATACATCGTGCCATCTCCATAAGTGACCTGCTTTTCCTCTCAGCAACACCATTTTGCTGAGGGGTATACGGCACTGTACATTGGTGTTTTATCCCACGACTAGCCATAAATGCATCAAACTCTTTAGACATGTACTCCCCCCCTCGATCAGAACGGAGGGTGCCCACATTACAATTGGATACATTTTCAACCATAAGCAAAAACTGTCGGGAGCTCTACGGGAGGCACCGAAAAATGATCTCTGATTGAGGATCTTTCTTCGCAGGAGTAAAGCTATAGGGAAACTATACGGTCTTATTGGACAACATTTTTCGGGCCGAAATTGCATTTCGTGCACGTTACGACCTCCGTTTTTCAAAAAGTTGGCGATTTCGAGCACTGCGGGGTAAGTCATCGATTCTCTGTAGAACTCTGTTTTAAGAACTGCAGGAAGACAGATTGGTTGTGCAGACATTGTGTGTGCTGCAAGGAGGTCAACAGTTGCCATTGGGTGTATGTATGCACATCGAGGTCACTGGTTGTGACATTTGAGTGTAGTACAGTACCGCTGTGCAGAAAATACAGCAGTTTGTGCAAGACAAATGTAAGATTTCTCCCCAGCCTCTCAAGATATCCAGCATCTTCCCCTGTAATCAATCCCCTCTTCAGAAATATAAAAGATCTTGTCTCTACCTGTTTTGACATAGAGAGAGAAAATATTCTAGAGAGAGAATATTCAGATTTTGAATATTTTTAGATAAAAAAATTTCTCATAATACTGTTTGAAGCACAAAAACACTTCGAACTTTGCCTTCAGTGGATATACCCATGCATGCCTTGAGTAATCATCGATGAAAGTCACAAAGTACAAGTGTTTACCAAATGACGGAGTTTGCATAGGCCCACATACATCACTATGTACAAGTTGCAATTTGCGAGTGGCCCGCACAGAACCATCCTTTGGAAACGCAGAACGCTGCATTTTGCCCAAAATACAGCCTCCACAAACATGTTTCAATGGTGCCTCAAGAGGGGGCAATGAAGCAACCATATCAAATTTCTGCAAACGCAGCAAACTAGCAAAGTTCAGATGACCAAAACGAGCATGCCATAGTTTTGCATCTGAAACTGCCTTTTCATCAGAAACTGCATTTGCTGAATCGCCCACGAAACAAGGTGACAGATACAATAATTGTATCACCAGAAGTCAAATCATGAATAGTACATCTGTCATCCACAAATTTGACTACAAGTCCAAGTCTAGCAAGCGCAGAGATAGACAATAGATTCTTCTTTATCCCTGGCACATACAAAGCATCTGAAAGTGTGAAAGCGCTGTCATTTATTGCAGCAGTAAGCATAATTTTACCAACGCCCAGCATTATTGGCACATGTGACAGTATTCCCATTAGGGACACCCTCAAGACAAGTGAACATATCACGATGCGAGGTAATGTGCTTTGTAGCACCACTGTCAAAATACCATACATCAGAGTCAACAGAAACTGCCAAACATGCATCATGCACAGATGGGTCATACTGGCAATACATGCTAAACGCCCATTCTGTATCCTGCACAACATTTGCAGAATCTGCATTTGTAGAAGCATCCGCTATTGTGGCTACATTTGACTCTTTCTTCTTTGCCTCTTTAGCCTTTAGCTTAGGGCAATTCTTAATGACATGATCAGTTGCCTTACAATAGTTGCACCTGATTTTTTTCTTGCCTTTATCAAGAGCCTTCTCAGACCTATTGTTGCTACCTGTGGAAGGAGAAGAAGTTGCAGACCTACTAATAGGAGAAGACACAGTGGAAGGGACTGCCTTACCACTTCTTCTCTATTGGGCAGCAACAAATGCCTGATCAACTGCACGTTGCCTAGCCCTATTTTTCCTAGACTGTGCTTCTTGCAAGAGCTTGTTGACTAAAGTATCATACTTGACAACATCAGGTCTATCCTCAGTAACAAGTCTCCACGTGGAAGCAAAAGTCTGATATGACTCAAGTAAAGCATCAAGAACAGTCTGCACAAGAGAATGATCAGGAATAATCTCACCTGCAAAAATCAACTGTTCCTTGAGATCTTTAATCTCAGCAAGAAAAATATTCATGTCATCATCTTCCTACATAATCTTCGATTCTAGCTCTTTACGCAGGTAAGAGATTTTTGCCTCGTTACGATCTGCATACAAACTAGCTAGAATATCCCAAGCCTGTTTTGCTATTTTAGCTGAACAAATATGTGGAGTGATGTTACATTTGACAGAAAGTGCAATCATGAGCCTGCGTATCTTTACCATCCCAACGAGCTTGTTCATCAGCAGTGGGTAAAACAATAGCAACAGTAGAGCTGCTAGAACCTGTAACATCCTCAACAGATCCTACATCCACAGAACCTGGACGTACATCCATACCCTACAAAATGTTCCACACTCCTTTTGCAACCAAAACATACTGAATCATGTATGTCCATGTATGCCCAAAGTGGATAGTTGCTGTCTCCATCCAATTTGTCATCACAGCAGACAACATGCGAAATACATCATTGCTGTTATCAGCCATGGCCACTGACTGAAACTGATGCAAAAGCTACCTGAAATGAAGCAAAGACTGAACAAAAAACAACTTGTGCTATGTAGCACGGTCCACAATGGAATATGTATGCCTGTTTTGCAGAAAAATGCACTTTCGAAATTTCTGCACAAAATGACGAAAACACCTGTGTAGAACTTGCAATGCAAAAACGGAGCCCGAAACGACCTCAGATGCAATTTTTGAGAACGCAAAGCCCTACAAGCTAATTTGTAGAGTATAGGGATCTGCAAGCACTCGTGAAAGCTCACCTCAATCGGAGAACGTGAGTCGGAGGGTGCTAGCGGTGTAGCCCTGGGAGCCGATTCTTGCTTTGATACCAATTGTTGGAATTAGGGTCGCACAAAAGCACACAAAGCTTGGAGAAGAAGAAGCAAGAATGCACACAACACACACTGTATTAGATTGTGTCAATGTACAAAAGATAAGTTAGCCCTAGAATGATGGGCGTATATACAAGCCGGGGGAAAAAACCTCTTAAAGAGAGAAAAAGTGCCCCGGCGATCCTAAGTGTGTTCACACACATCACTGCCTATATATATGGCAACACTCTCTAATTCTTAAACTAGGATTCTCTCTAGGATTCTCTTTCTAGCTATTAAAACCCCCCTACTAGGATCATTGATATCCACGCTTTCATTCTTACTTAGTCCACTTTAATAGTCATATTTGAAATTTCCCCCACATTTCATTTCTTTCAATCATTACTATTATTAATCACATTTCCTACCAACCTCTGCAATAAGATTCTCTCTCTCTCTCTCTCTCTCTCTCTCTCTCTCTCTCTCTCTCTCTCTCTCTCTCTCTCTCTCTCTCTCTCTCAGTCTATATCCCTCTCTCTCCCTCTTGACAATAGAATAGCCCTATTGTGAATACAATAGGACATCCCTGAGTCACTTCAGATTAGTCTCTTCCATTTTGGTCATGATAGAAATTTTAGATTCAACAAGAGTGCGGAAGGTGGACTTGCATATTCGCATATTGAATGAATATGCACCAATCAAGAAAGAGCATCTGAATGCACATGAGAAGCATGCAAGAAGACAACAGGGTCAGACTAATGTGGATCTTTGGATTGATGGATATTTATACCCTAATGATCCTTCTTCGCATTGTCCTCCACTCTTCACTGATATCCCTTCATTTATTCAGTTTGTTGGAGAGGGTGAGAATGGGCTGCTTGGATATTGTAGAAGGTTAAGCATGAGCGATGCATGGAGAGTCCAATTCCTCCATGCATAAACACAAAGTTTACAAAGCACTTTGAGTAGTGCGCAACATGCACTACAAGATGCACAAAATAATATTGTAGAGCTAGAGAAAAGAGACAAAGAGAAAGAGGCTCGCGTTATCAAGCTACAAGATACAATCTCTCACATTAAGAGAACCCCCGTGGGAGCAAGAGAGCAAAAGAGGACAATCAATAACATTCAAAACTCGTAGTTGGTGGTGGTGCTCGCAAGCAAAGAATTCATGCAGCAAGGTTTGTTTCAAAAGCAGGATGACTGTAGAGGAGCGCCAAAAAATTTCAAGAAGAGCTTAAAAATTTCACAAAAGCCATGGTCGATACATGGGGTGATACAAACATTACGCATTACATGGTAAACAAGTTTCTTTCTACTCATCAATTTGAAATGATTATAAGGTATAAAGTATAGCTTCTGAATTGGTTGTGTTTTCTTTTGCAGCACATTTTGTATGCATATGATGGTGCATACTTCATGAATGAATATGGTTCTCTTAACATGTGGAGCACCCAAGGAATGGAAAAATCTCACTACCGAGCTAAAGGAGTATATTTCAAAAACACCCGACATGGAGGAGGAAAGACTCATACAGATTACCTCAAAGAAATGTTCAATTGGTTCTATAGATATACTTTTGGGCAAAAACTATCAATGGAAAAGGCTGGTAGTATGAGTGATTTAGCAAAGACAGTACGAAATCAAGCCAAAATGAGGAGATCACTGAAGTGGAAAGCTAGAATAGGACCAACACGTCATGCAACATGGAGATGATCAAGAAGACGAGAAGGAAGAATTTGGATTTAGTGTAAAACAAAATTTTGTATGCAAAATTTATAACATTTTGAAGTGTTGTAAATATTTTTGCTTAATACAGACTTGTAATTTAAACTTATTTGTATCATTTCATTACATAAAAGATATAACAAGATAATTAATTGCTCTTGAGTCTCTTTTGTACTTGCTCTTCCTCTTCACTAGGCATTTTTCCTCTATAACACAAAAACGTCTTGCGACTATAACCCTTCAAAGCATTTACATCTTCTAGTCTAGCACCTAGAGCATAGCTAGCATAATAGAGGAAGTATCCAGTTCTCGAAGGCCAAAATCATGTATCGTATATCCAAAGATACGAATAGCAGCACACTTCTCTATCAGCATGACCTTATGTGTATTGTAAGGGATAAAGGAATAGCCCGTATATCTAGATAGTGCCTTGAGTGTGAGAAGTGGAATTTTAGCATCACTAGAATATTTGTTGTAGACAATAAATATTTCTTTGTCAATAGATGGGATGTAGTGTGCAAAAGCAGCATCTTGGCCAACTCTTGTACGGGCAGCACCTCCACGTCCAAGGAAACCATCGGCATCATCAAGCTCAATCTGCAAAGAATTAGATTTCACATAAATTCAATAAATACCAAAACATAAATTCACTCAATCAAGAAAACTATGAGATTCCTCCCCCCAACTTTTGAGGTGTATAAGTGTAAGAACCTTCCCTTCTAATCTTATAATTATTCCCCTCTCTGAAATAAAAGAAAGATTCTGTTTTGCCCTGTTTTGACCTAGAGAGAGAAAATGTCTAGAGGGAGATAGTCCAAAATTGAGATATTTTTTGATATAAAAATCCTCCTAGTGTCTAAAATGGGTTCCCTTGAAACAGAAATTCAAAAAGAACTTTCCAATGTGCAATTGGAATTAATTGGAAATAGGTATAAAGGACCTTAGCCTAAGGGTCTAGATTTTCAGAAATTAATGGATTATGGTCCAATTAAGGTTCCTATGGGGCCAATAGGATCAATCCATGTGTGGGGAGGAGATAAATCCAATTTATAAAAAAAATACCAAAAAATAAGTAAATGCCCACATAAGATGAAGAGTTAAATAAGGACAAGTTTTATTAGTAAAAAACTATGAGTATTACTAAAAAAAAAGAGATATTTTGGGTATAATGATTCATTTTTGACACATGTGTAAGGAAAAGGGGGCCCTTCAAGGAGGAACCTATTTCACATGTGTGGTGGAGTTTTAACTCAAAAATATTGTGATATTTTTATCTCTCCTCTCTCCTAGATCAAACCAAATCAAAAGGGAGCCAAACTGCGTCCAAATCTTGTCTAAATTCAGCCAAACTGAACCTGGAAAATTCTAGAAATCAGTTGGACTTGGTTAGAGTCCTCCCTCACCTATAAATAGATCCTTAACCCTTTGTAAAAAAATATGAGAACTATACTATGCCAGTATTATGTTGAAATAATGATATTTTCTATTATCCTCTAAAAACCTCTACAAAATTGAAGAGATTGGAGCTTCTCTCTCTCTTCAATCTTCCTTGGTGACTCCTACAACATACCAAACCAATTGATTGGTTGGGGGCCTCTACTATGATCAAAGAATCAAGTAAATTAGAAGATAAAGTGTGGATTACTGTCTTATTCTTATTAAAACTCCAAATGCTTCTCTTCTCAAACCCTCTCAAGCTTGAGAAGCTTTAATTTGAATGGCTTTTGATTACTATTGAAGTTCTTTTATGAATTGTAATAAAGAAACACATAAATTTTTATTTTTGCTTAATTTTAATGGTTTTTAAGCATTTCTCTCTCTCTCCCCAAAGAAAGGTCATTCCTATGACCCATTCTCAATCCAAATGAAGCTTCTCATGAAGCATTTCTCTAATCCAAAAGTAATTTCTATGCTTGTGTAATTGGAGGCCAAAATAATGGCTTTTTAATGCTTTTATGATATTTATTTTATGGAGAAATTATGAATCAATCCATAATTGGATAATGATCTAATTGGTGGTCATTCTAATCATATCAATAATATTAAACTTCATTCTTTCAATTAAATTGAGAATTATCACTAATAGCAGAGCGGAGCTATGGTAAAATTTTTGTAAAATAAACACATAAAACATTTTCATTCATAATATGAAAAGAGGACTCCCTACCATATTCTAGGAATTATCATCCTAGATTAATTGAATGATTCTAATTGAAATCATGGAGAAATTTATTTTTATGTTTATGCTTAATCAATAAATTAGAAAAAAGAGAAATTCTAGTAATTTATTTTTATGTTAAAAGAGTAATCCCCATGATAATGGAAATCCATGTATTCCAAAGAATTAAGAGAAAAAATTGGAATACTAAAATAATGTATATTTTATGAAAAAATTAAAGAAAGATTTTAGTTAAATTTATCTTTTTGTACAGATAAATTTTTATGATCAAAGAGGAATTCCCACCATATTGAAATTCAAATATTTAAATAAGGAAAGTATAATTCCTAGTTCAAAGAAATTGATGAAGATTTTTATTTAATTTTTAAGAGAAAATTTAGTTAAATTTATCTTTTTGCATAGATAAGTTTAAATGATAAAAGAGCAATTCCTATTACGTTTGGAATTCCATCGATTGGATGGGAAAAGAGAAATTCCTATCACATTGGAATTATTGGATGATTCATTTAAATTTAAAGATGAATTTTTAGATAAATTTATTTATCTATGAGAAATAATTAAATGTTAAAAGAGAAATTTCTATTACATTTGGAATTCCATCATTTGGATGGGAAAAGAGTAATTCCTAGTATATTGGAATTATGGGATAATTTATTTAAATTCATAGATGAATTTTTAGATAAATTTATTTATCTATGAGAAATATTTAAATGTCAAAAGAGGAATTCTTATGACATTTGGAATTCCATCATTTAGACGGGCAAAGAGAAATTTCTAGCATATCGAAATAATGGATATTTTAATTTAGATAAATTTATTTTATGAGAAATACTTGATGGAAAAAGAGGAATTCCCATGACATTGGAATGTAAATAATTAAATGCAAAAAGAGAAATTCGCATGGTAATTGGGATCCAATAATTAAATGGGAAGAAGAGGAATTTTTAGTATAATTCGATTTATGATTATTTACCAAAAGTGAAAATATGGGTAGAATTGATTTCTACAAATCCCATGAATTCTTTTATTCAAAAAGAAGAATATTGAATATAATTCAATTGAGAAATTGAGAAGGAATATGGAAATATTTGTCAGAAAAAGAATCTTTAAATGGGCCAAGCAATTGGCAAAAATTTAGAAAAAGTCCTATTATCGGTATCAATCTAGAAAAAGCTATTAAATGGGAATAGCATGTGAATGGATTTGATAAGATGTGTATGGGATGTGATAATATGTAAATGGGATGCGATAAGATGTGTATGGGATGTGATAATATGTAAATGGGATGCGATAAGATGTGTATGGGATGTGATAGGAAGAGAACGGATGCGATAAGATGAGTATGGAATGTGATTGGATGTGAATGCGGATGTATATGTGAAAGAAAGGGTATGCATGTGTATGAGAATGAATAAATGTGGATATGGATGTAGATGTGTATGTGAATGTATGGATGTGGATGTATGGATGTAGATGCATGGATGTGGATATGGATGTAGATTTATGGATGTGGATATGAATGTGGATATATGGATGTGGATAGGGATGTAGATGTTTGGATGTGGATGTGGATGTATGGATGTAGATGTATGGATGTGGATGTATGGATGTATGGATGTAGATGTATGGATGTGGATGTGGATATGGATGTAGATGTTTGGATGTGGATGTATGAATGTAGATGTTACCTTATAATTCCAAGGACCGTGACCACCTGTATATACCGAGGGTATAACTGTAGCTGTTTACTAGCAGTATATACGAGTAAATCTAAGACCTTGAAATTATAAGCAAAAATGCTATCCAGATGATGAATTCGAATGTGGTTGATATGATTTTAAAATTCTGGTTGAGAACTGATGAGTTGATTTGGATGTTGATTGAAAAATGATGATTCTTGAATTTTGGTTGAAAAGCGATAAGCTGAGCAAAACGACAATGAGGATGAATGGGACAAGTCCTTGTGATAATGTTCGTAACTGGAATGATGATAATGACCTTAGCAAATCACTATGAGATTAGTTACTGTGCTGGCAGACTGCTACTGTTAACACTTGACCTGGTGGATCAAGTTAATTGAATGACAAATTGAGAACTTGCTTGACTGAAATTCCTGTGGAGGAATGTTTAGAAAGAAAATTTTCGGTCTAATAGACCATTATTGTGTTAAAGATATGAATGATATGATCTGAATGAATTGTTATTTAATGATGAGTTCTATATAAGGGATATTTATCCCAGGATTCTATTGGGTTGACCAGAATATAAGGAACCCCAGAATCAGTTGGATCTTAAGGGAAGGAGTTGTCCTCTAGTTCGCGAGATGAGGACATCTCGTGTTTTTTTAAGTGGGGTAGGATGTAAGATTCCTCCCCCCAGCTTTTGAGGTGTACAGGTATAAGAACCTTCCCTTCTAACCTTATAATTATTCCCCTCTCTGAAATAAAAGAAAAATTTTGTTTTACCCTGTTTTGACCTAGAGAGAGAAAATATCTAGAGAGAGGTAGTCCAAAATTGAGATATTTTTGGATATAAAAATCCTCCTAGTGTCTAAAATGGGTTCCCCTGAAACAGAAATTCAAAAAAAACTTTTCAATGTGCAATTAGAATTAATTGGAAATAGGTATAAAGGACCTTAGCCAAAGGGTCTAGATTTTCAGAAATTAATGGATTAAGGTCCAATTAAGGTTCCTATGGGCCAATAGGATCAATCCATGTGTGGGGAGGAGATAAATCCAATTTATAAAAGATAAATACCCAAAAATAAGTAAATGCCAACATATGATGAAGAGTTAACTAAGGACAAGTTTTATTAGTAAAAAACTATGAGTATTACTAAAAAAAATGAGATATTTTGGGTATAATGATTCATTTTTGACGCATGTGTAAGGAAAAGGGGGCCCTTCAAGGAGGCACCTATTTCACATGTGTGGTGGAGTTTTAAACTCCAAAATATTGTGATATTTTTATCTCTCCTCTCTCCTAGATCAAACCAAATCAAAAGGGAGCCAAACTACGTCCAAATCTTGTCCAAATTCAGCCAAACTGAACCTGAAAAATTCTAGAAATCAGTTGGACTTGGTTAGAGTCCTCCCTCACCTATAAATAGATCCTTAACCCTTTGTAAAAAAATATGAGAACTATACTATGCCAGTATTATGCTGAAATAATGATATTTTCTATTATCCTCTAAAAACCTCTACAAAATTGAAGAGATTGGAGCTTCTCTCTCTCTTCAATCTTCCTTGGTGACTCCTACAACATACCAAACCAATTGATTGGTTGGGGGCCTCTACTATGATCAAAGAATCAAGTAAATTAGAAGATAAAGTGTGGATTACTGTCTTTTTCTTATTAAAACTCCAAATGCTTCTCTTCTCAAACCCTCTCAAGCTTGAGAAGCTTTAATTTGAATGGCTTTTGATTACTATTGAAGTTCTTTTATGAATTGTAATAAAGAAACACATAAATTTTTATTTTTGCTTAATTTTAATGGTTTTTAAGCATTTCTCTCTCTCTCCCCAAAGAAAGGTCATTCCTATGACCCATTCTCAATCCAAATGAAGCTTCTCATGAAGCATTTCTCTAATCCAAAAGTAATTTCTATGCTTGTCTAATTGGAGGCCAAAATAATAGCTTTTTAATGCTTTTATGATATTTATTTTATAGAAAAATTATGAATCAATCCATAATTGGATAATGATCCAATTGGTGGTCATTCTAATCATATCAATAATATTAAACTTCATTCTTTCAATTAAATTGAGAATTATCACTAATAGCAGAGCGGAGCTATGGTAAAATTTTTGTAAAATAAACACATAAAACATTCTCATTCATAATATGAAAAGAGGACTCCCTACCATATTCTAGGAATTATCATCCTAGATTAATTGAATGATTCTCATTGAAATCATGGAGAAATTTATTTTTATGTTTATGCTTAATTAATAAATTAGAAAAAAGAGAAATTCTAGTAATTTATTTTTATGTTAAAAGAGTAATCCCCATGATAATGGAAATCCATGTATTCCAAAGAATTAAGAGAAAAAATTAGAATACTAAAATAATGTATATTTTATGAAAAAATTAAAGAAAGATTTTAGTTAAATTTATCTTTTTGTACAGATAAATTTTTATGATCAAAGAGGAATTCCCACCATATTGAAATTCAAATATTTAAATAAGGAAAGTATAATTCCTAGTTCAAAGAAATTGATGAAGATTTTTATTTAATTTTTAAGAGAAAATTTAGTTAAATTTATCTTTTTGCATAGATAAGTTTAAATGATAAAAGAGCAATTCCTATTACGTTTGGAATTCCATCGATTGGATGGGAAAAGAGAAATTCCTATCACATTGGAATTATTGGATGATTCATTTAAATTTAAAGATGAATTTTTAGATAAATTTATTTATCTATGAGAAATAATTAAATGTTAAAAGAGGAATTCCTATTACATTTGGAATTCCATCATTTGGATGGGAAAAGAGTAATTCCTAGTATATTGAAATTATGGGATAATTTATTTAAATTCAAAGATGAATTTTTAGATAAATTCATTTATCTATGAGAAATATTTAAATGTCAAAAGAGGAATTCTTATGACATTTGGAATTCCATCATTTAGACGGGCAAAGAGAAATTTCTAGCATATCGAAATAATGGATATTTTAATTTAGATAAATTTATTTTATGAGAAATACTTGATGGAAAAAGAGGAATTCCCATGACATTGGAATGTAAATAATTAAATGCAAAAAGAGAAATTTGCATGGTAATTGGGATCCAAGAAATTAAATGGGAAGAAGAGGAATTTTTAGTATAATTCGATTTATGATTATTTACCAAAAGTGAAAATATGGGTAGAATTGATTTCTACAAATCCCATGAATTCTTTTATTCAAAAAGAAGAATATTGAATATAATTCAATTGAGAAATTGAGAAGGAATATGGAAATATTTGTTAGAAAAAGAATCTTTAAATGGGCCAAGTAATTGGCAGAAATTTAGAAAAAGTCCTATTAATCGGTATCAATCTAGAAAAAGCTATTAAATGGGAATAGCATGTGAATGGATTTGATAAGATGTGTATGGGATGTGATAATATGTAAATGGGATGCGATAAGATGTGTATGGGATGTGATAATATGTAAATGGGATGCGATAGGATGTGTATGGGATGTGATAGGAAGAGAACGGATGCGATAAGATGAGTATGGAATGTGATTGGATGTGAATGCGGATGTATATGTGAAAGAAAGGGTATACATGTGTATGAGAATGAATAAATGTGGATATGGATGTAGATGTGATGTGGATGTATGGATGTAGATGCATGGATGTGGATGTATGGATGTGGATATGGATGTAGATTTATGGATGTGGATATGAATGTGGATATATGGATGTGGATAGGGATGTAGATGTTTGAATGTGGATGTATGGATGTGGATGTGGATGTATGGATGTAGATATATGGATGTGGATAGGGATGTAGATGTTTGAATGTGGATGTATGGATGTGGATGTGGATGTATGGATGTAGATGTTTGAATGTGGATGTGGATGTGGATGTATGGATGTAGATGTATGGATGTGGATATGGATGTGGATATGGATGTAGATGTTTGGATGTGGATGTATGAATGTAAATGTTACCTTATAATTCCAAGGACTGTGACTACCTGTATATACCGAGGGTATAACTGTAGCTGTTTACTAGCAGTATATACGAGTAAATCTAAGACCTTGAAATTATAAGCAAAAATGCTATCCAGATGATGAATTCGAATGTGGTTGATATGATTTTAAAATTCTGGTTGAGAACTGATGAGTTGATTTGGATTTTGATTGAAAAATGATGATTCTTGAATTTTGGTTGAAAAGCGATAAGCTGAGCAAAACGACAATGAGGATGAATGGGACAAGTCCTTGTGATAATGTTCGTAACTGGAATGATGATAATGACCTTAGCAAATCACTATGAGATTAGTTACTGTGCTGGCAAACTGCTACTGTTAACACTTGACCTTGTGGATCAAGTTAATTGGATGACAAATTGAGAACTTGCTTGACTGAAATTCCCGTGTGGAGGAATGTTTAGAAAGAAAATTTTCGGTCTAATGGACCATTATTGTGTTAAAGATATGAATGATATGATCTGAATGAATTATATTTAATGATGAGTTCTATATAAGGGATATTTATCCCAGGATTCTGTTGGGTTGACCAGAATATAAGGAACCCCAGAATCAGTTGGATCTTAAGGGAAAGAGTTGTCCTCTAGTTCGCGAGATGAGGACATCTCGTGTTTTTTTAAGTGGGGTAGGATGTAAGATTCCTCCCCCCAGCTTTTGAGGTGTACAGGTATAAGAACCTTCCCTTCTAATCTTATAATTATTCCCCTCTCTGAAATAAAAGAAAGATTTTGTTTTACCCTGTTTTGACCTAGAGAGAGAAAATGTCTAGAGGGAGGTAGTCCAAAATTGAGATATTTTTGGATATAAAAATCCTCCTAGTGTCTAAAATGGGTTCCCCTGAAACAGAAATTCAAAAAGAACTTTCCAATGTGCAATTGGAATTAATTGGAAATAGGTATAAAGGACCTTAGCCTAAGGGTCTAGATTTTCAAAAATTAATGGATTATGGTCCAATTAAGGTTCCTATGGGCCAATAGGATCAATCCATGTGTGGGGAGGAGATAAATCCAATTTATAAAAGATAAATACCCAAAAAATGAGTAAATGCCCACATAAGATGAAGAGTTAAATAAGGACAAGTTTTATTAGTAAAAAACTATGAGTATTACTAAAAAAAAGGAGATATTTTGGGTATAATGATTCATTTTTGACACATGTGTAAGGAAAAGGGGGCCCTTCAAGGAGGCACCTATTTCACATGTGTGGTGGAGTTTTAAACTCAAAAATATTGTGATATTTTTATCTCTCCTCTCTCCTAGATCAAACCAAATCAAAAGGGAGCCAAACTACGTCCAAATCTTGTCCAATTCAGTCATACTGAACCTGGAAAATTCTAGAAATCAGTTGGACTTGGTTAGAGTCCTCTCTCACCTATAAATAGATCCTTAACCCTTTGTAAAAAAATATGAGAACTATACTATGCCAGTATTATGCTGAAATAATGATATTTTCTATTATCCTCTAAAAACCTCTACAAAATTGAAGAGATTGGAGCTTCTCTCTCTCTTCAATCTTCCTTGGTGACTCCTACAACATACCAAACCAATTGATTGGTTGGGGGCCTTTACTATGATCAAAGAATCAAGTAAATTAGAAGATAAAGTGTGGATTACTGTCTTTTTCTTATTAAAACTCTAAATGCTTCTCTTCTCAACCCCTCTCAAGCTTGAGAAGCTTTAATTTGAATGGCTTTTGATTACTATTGAAGTTCTTTTATGAATTGTAATAAAGAAACACATAAATTTTTATTTTTGCTTAATTTTAATGGTTTTTAAGCATTTCTCTCTCTCTCCCCAAAGAAAGGTCATTCCTATGACCCATTCTCAATCCAAATGAAGCTTCTCATGAAGCATTTCTCTAATCCAAAAGTAATTTCTATGCTTGTCTAATTGGAGGCCAAAATAATGGCTTTTTAATGCTTTTATGATATTTATTTTATAGAGAAATTATGAATCAATCCATAATTGGATAATGATCCAATTGGTGGTCATTCTAATCATATCAATAATATTAAACTTCATTCTTTCAATTAAATTGAGAATTATCACTAATAGCAGAGCGGAGCTATGGTAAAATTTTTGTAAAATAAACACATAAACATTTTCATTCATAATATGAAAAGAGGACTCCCTACCATATTCTAGGAATTATCATCCTAGATTAATTGAATGATTCTCATTGAAATCATGGAGAAATTTATTTTTATGTTTATGCTTAATTAATAAATTAGAAAAAAGAGAAATTCTAGTAATTTATTTTTATGTTAAAAGAGTAATCCCCATGATAATGGAAATCCATGTATTCCAAAGAATTAAGAGAAAAAATTGGAATACTAAAATAATGTATATTTTATGAAAAAATTAAAGAAAGATTTTAGTTAAATTTATCTTTTTGTACAGATAAATTTTTATGATCAAAGAGGAATTCCCACCATATTGAAATTCAAATATTTAAATAAGAAAAGTATAATTTCTAGTTCAAAGAAATTGATGAAGATTTTTATTTAATTTTCAAGAGAAAATTTAGTTAAATTTATCTTTTTGCATAGATAAGTTTAAATGATAAAAGAGCAAATCCTATTACGTTTGGAATTCCATCGATTGGATGGGAAAAGAGAAATTCCTATCACATTGGAATTATTGGATGATTCATTTAAATTTAAAGATGAATTTTTAGATAAATTTATTTATCTATGAGAAATAATTAAATGTTAAAAGAGGAATTCCTATTACATTTGGAATTCCATCATTTGGATGGGAAAAGAGTAATTCCTAGTATATTGGAATTATGGGATAATTTATTTAAATTCAAAGATGAATTTTTAGATAAATTTATTTATCTATGAGAAATATTTAAATGTCAAAAGAGGAATTCTTATGACATTTGGAATTCCATCATTTAGACGGGCAAAGAGAAATTTCTAGCATATCGAAATAATGGATATTTTAATTTAGATAAATTTATTTTATGAGAAATACTTGATGGGAAAAGAGGAATTCCCATGACATTGGAATGTAAATAATTAAATGCAAAAAGAGAAATTTGCATGGTAATTGGGATCCAAGAAATTAAATGGGAAGAAGAGGAATTTTTAGTATAATTCGATTTATGATTATTTACCAAAAGTGAAAATATGGGTAGAATTGATTTCTACAAATCCCATGAATTCTTTTATTCAAAAAGAAGAATATTGAATATAATTCAATTGAGGAATTGAGAAGGAATATGAAAATATTTGTCAGAAAAAGAATCTTTAAATGGGCCAAGCAATTGGTAGAAATTTAGAAAAAGTCCTATTATCGGTATCAATCTAGAAAAAGCTATTAAATGGGAATAGCATGTGAATGGATGTGATAAGATGTGTATGGGATGTGATAATATGTAAATGGGACGCAATAAGATGTGTATGGGATGTGATAATATGTAAATGGGATGCGATAGGATGTGTATGGGATGTGATAGGAAGAGAACGGATGCGATAAGATGAGTATGGAATGTGATTGGATGTGAATGCGGATGTATATGTGAAAGAAAGGGTATGCATGTGTATGAGAATGAATAAATATGGATATGGATGTAGATGTGTATGTGAATGTATGGATGTGGATGTATGGATGTAGATGCATGGATGTGGATGTATGGATGTGGATATGGATGTAGATTTATGGATGTGGATATGAATGTGGATATATGGATGTGGATAGGGATGTAGATGTTTGAATGTGGATGTATGGATGTGCATGTTGATGTATGGATGTAGATGTATGGATGTGGATATGGATGTAGATGTTTGGATGTGGATGTATGAATGTAGATGTTACCTTATAATTCCAAGGACCATGACTACCTATATATACCGAGGGTATAACTGTAGCTGTTTACTAGCAGTATATACGAGTAAATCTAAGACCTTGAAATTATAAGCAAAAATGCTATCCAGATGATGAATTCGAATGTGGTTGATATGATTTTAAAATTCTGGTTGAGAACTGATGAGTTGATTTGGATTTTGATTGAAAAATGATGATTCTTGAATTTTGGTTGAAAAGCGATAAGCTGAGCAAAACGACAATGAGGATGAATGGGACAAGTCCTTGTGATAATGTTCGTAACTGGAATGATGATAATGACCTTAGCAAATCACTATGAGATTAGTTACTGTGCTGGCAAACTGCTACTGTTAACACTTGACCTTGTGGATCAAGTTAATTGGATGACAAATTGAGAACTTGCTTGACTGAAATTCCCGTGTGGAGGAATGTTTAGAAAGAAAATTTTCGGTCTAATGGACCATTATTGTGTTAAAGATATGAATGATATGATCTGAATGAATTATATTTAATGATGAGTTCTATATAAGGGATATTTATCCCAGGATTCTGTTGGGTTGACCAGAATATAAGGAACCCCAGAATCAGTTGGATCTTAAGGGAAAGAGTTGTCCTCTAGTTCGCGAGATGAGGACATCTCGTGTTTTTTTAAGTGGGGTAGGATGTAAGATTCCTCCCCCCAGCTTTTGAGGTGTACAGGTATAAGAACCTTCCCTTCTAATCTTATAATTATTCCCCTCTCTGAAATAAAAGAAAGATTTTGTTTTACCCTGTTTTGACCTAGAGAGAGAAAATGTCTAGAGGGAGGTAGTCCAAAATTGAGATATTTTTGGATATAAAAATCCTCCTAGTGTCTAAAATGGGTTCCCCTGAAACAGAAATTCAAAAAGAACTTTCCAATGTGCAATTGGAATTAATTGGAAATAGGTATAAAGGACCTTAGCCTAAGGGTCTAGATTTTCAAAAATTAATGGATTATGGTCCAATTAAGGTTCCTATGGGCCAATAGGATCAATCCATGTGTGGGGAGGAGATAAATCCAATTTATAAAAGACAAATACCCAAAAATGAGTAAATGCCCACATAAGATGAAGAGTTAAGTAAGGACAAGTTTTATCAGCAAAAAACTATGAGTATTACTAAAAAAAAGAGATATTTTGGGTATAATGATTCATTTTTGACACATGTGTAAGGAAAAGGGGGCCCTTCAAGGAGGCACCTATTTCACATGTGTGGTGGAGTTTTAAACTCAAAAATATTGTGATATTTTTATCTCTCCTCTCTCCTAGATCAAACCAAATCAAAAGGGAGCCAAACTACGTCCAAATCTTGTCCAAATTCAGCCAAACTGAACCTGGAAAATTCTAGAAATCAGTTGGACTTGGTTAGAGTCCTCCCTCACCTATAAATAGATCCTTAACCCTTTGTAAAAAAATATGAGAACTATACTATGCCAGTATTATGCTGAAATAATGATATTTTCTATTACCCCCACATGCTTGCAAAGTTTGGTCATGATTAAAGCATGTTTGGGTTAGTAATTAGCGCCTAGTGCAGATTTTTCAAGTCTCTTGGTGCTTAAGAGGCCATGGAAAATCCAAGCCTTCCCCATATCATCGTACCCAAACATGCTTTAATGGGGACCAAACTTTGCAAGCATGTGGGGGAGGCCCACCCCCACATGCTTACAAAGTTTGGTCATGAGATCGGAGCATGTTTGGGTTAGTAATTAGCGCCCAGTGCGGATTTTTCAAGTCTCTTGGTGCTTAAGAGGCCATGGAAAATCCGGGCCTTCCCCGTACCATCGTACTCAAACATGCTCCGATGGGGACCAAACTTTGCAAGCATGTGGGGGTGACCCGCCCCCACATGCTTGCAAAGTTTGGTCATGGTAATCAGAGCATATTTGGGTTAGTAATTAGTGCCCCTGTGTGGATTTTTCAAGTCTCTTGATGCTTAAGAGGCCATGGAAAATCTGGGTCTTCCCCATACCATCGTACCCAAACATGCTCCGATGGGGACCAAAATTTGCAAGCATGTGGGTGGGACCCACCCCCACATGCTTGCAAAGTTTGGTCATGATCGTAGCATATTTGGGTTAGTAATTAGCGCCCAGTGCGGATTTTCAAGTCTCTTGGTGCTTAAGAGGCCATGGAAAATCCGGGCCTTCCCCATACCATCGTATCCAAACATGCTCTGATGGTGGGAACCTGCGGATTTTTCAAGTCTCTTGGTGCTTAAGAGGCCATGGAAAATCCGGGCCTTCCCCATACCATCATACCAAAACATGCTCCGATGGGGACCAGACTTTGCAAGCATGTGGGGTGGACCCACCCCCACATTCTTACAAAGTTTGGTCACAATTGGAGCATGTTTGGATTAGTAATTAGAGCCCAATGCGGATTTTTCAAGTCTCTTGGTGCTTAAGAGGCAAGGGAAAATCTGGGCCTTCCCCATACCATCGTACCCAAACATGCTCTAATGGGGACCAAACTTTGCAAGCATGTGGGGTGGGGGCACCCCCACATGCTTGCAAAGTTTGGTCCTGATCGGAGCATGTTCAGGTTAGTAATTAGCACTGCCCAGTGCTTGCAAAGTTTGGTGATTTTCAACAAACAATATGGTGATGGTGATTTTCAACAAACAATATGGTGATGGTGATTTTCAACAAACAATATGATAGCCAAAGTGTTAAAAAATCAAAAAACCATGAACATCAACTAAAATGCAATGATCCTTAATAATGAGAAAACTCATAATGATATAAACATCAACTAAGTACATCAGAATGTGAGCTAACACAGCCACTCTGTGTTTAGCCACTAACTCAAAAGATCAAGGTATAATGAAAATGAGCTACCCCAACTATTCTGAGATTAGTCACTCCCAAAAAATCCAAGTACAATGTAAGTGAGCTAACCCAGCTAGTCTGAGTTTAGTCACTATTAAGATAGAGATCTAGTCAGCAACACCCTCTCTAGCTCTCAACAACTGCTCTAGAATGCTCTCATGGTCATGCACTCGAAGCCAAAAACGAGGGCGAGAACTGTGTTTTCGGCTCTATACTCGATCAAGAGTGAGCCTGGTAGCAACCACTAGATGAGAGAATTGAAATGCCTCTAACTCCCACTTCCACTACTCGAACTGAGACTCCCCCGATGAAGTCAAATTTGTTGGTAGAACCGGCCTGCCACAATCATGCTATGGGAGTCAAAAGAAAACCCATGATCATCCACTGTCAAATAGTAGCCTACTCCCTCGTTATTGTCCTCACCGACAATAGCAGCAAATACATCACTCTCCTATAGCAAATATGTCAGGTCATCATAGCTAGCCATGAACGCGGGACATGTGTGCTCATCGGACAACACTAGATGTGAAGGATGCTCGGGAGAGAGGAATGTCCGTATCCATGTATCTGCCCATCCTCTCGAGGCACAATGTGACCAATCGCCATCCATACATGCTCCACAGAAGCATGCAAACTGTCGTGTGTAAATCGTGGGGGCTGCCATGCACGTGCTCCTCTTGATGGAATGTAAGCCCAAGGTGCCAGGTACTATGTCACAATCATGGGAGGCTCTACGGTCAATCATGCCACCATCCACATGCCAAAAAAATCTCCTGACAATCCGAGCATCACGTTTGGGATACGATGATGCTGCACTCCCACACAAATGTTGGGAGCACCACTCGACTACGTGTCCCGCATCTCTAAACTGCTCAGCATCCTCCGCAGTTGATGATGCCTCCTCAGGAGGGCACGTTTCACACACGCGCACACACCATCATGCTCTCCCTTCCCGTGACCAGTCTCAAAGAAGGACCAAATCACTGGGATACTAGACTGCACATGCCACCTATAAATCCATAAAACAAAGTCTTAGTTATTGTTTTCTTTAAGATGTTCTAGTGAATTTAGTTTAATTGTGAATATAAGAGAACCATAAGTACTACCTATAGAGCCAATAGAATTGTCGTTGACGACTTGAACTGTGCACCACAACCATTCGACCAAACCCATCGCTGGCCATGTATGATCCCACAATCTCGTAAAAAATCATCATGGAGACGAAAACAGTGTTGCACAAAATGTGCATCATGTGAACGATCATCACTGATATAGAAATGATACTCTCGAATAATGACACGGGTCTCGAGGGTACTAGCTATCCCATCTACATGGGCTTTTGCATGTCGATAGCTAATGTGGACCATAATAGCAACCTGGTGAGGTAAGTAATAGAGACGATTAGGACACAAAAAATCAAATAAGTAATATAGCTCAAACACGAAACAAATATTATGAAATAAAACCATTACCTGCTCCGAGAAGTAATCAGATTGTATCTCCTGAAAAGATGTGAAGGTGTAGTTCTCTGCAAAATCAATCACAGAGACAACCACACCAATATGAAACTCTGCCAGGCATGCTCAGAACTAACGATCGTGCCACTTGGTACAATGACTGTGCCGTATATAGGGGTAGATCTGCTCCCTAAATGTGGTTGTGAAGTGACAACGTGGTGTATGTTTGTCCATGAGCTGCAACTTCCTGGACTGTCCACCACTCTGGAGCTAGTGTGTCACATACTCATAACATTGCCATGGCACTATCTCTTGGTCACTTGCATCAAGATCTACCATCTGTCTGTAGATGTGCAAGTGAACCACATGATGTGCAATTGCTCTCCACACAAGGCATCCTATGAAGCTGGGCATCCTCCGTGCGTGCACACAAAAGAGAGTGGATGAAATCACGAGGACTACGAGGCAACTCTCTATGCCCACTAAGAGAACGGAACACATCATGAAAAAGTTTGAACTCAACATGGTAGCGACAACAACATGTGTCACACTGACGTGAGTACCTCACAAACCAAGGCTTACACCCCTCAAATGACCTTTCCCCAATTTTAAGCTCTGGATACGATGCCACAAACTGAGAATACAACTCTGTTTGGGTCATTTCAAGAAAGCAAGCACCGTGCTCAATGAACACTCCTCTTGTCACCCTCTTACACAAAGCTTTCTTGAAAACTAGCGAGGCACGATAATTCTCCTCCCAAAAACTATCTATCAAGGCTTTAGTGGTTTCATCTAGTAGGTGATCATGCCTAACTACACGACCACTACTCGCCCACAAAGCACAAACCTCATTGGCATCTAAACTTTGTCGTCTAATAGACCCAACTCTAAGTGCGTTTGGTGCTATGGAAAGGATGCGAGATGTGACACTCACCTTACCCTTCATTTGGGAGCTACTTATGGCTACCACAATAGCCCGTCTCGATAGCCAAGCGTCCGCAGAGTTCCTCTTCTTGTTAATTGTATAGGAATGACGAGAACACTTCGTAGCACTGCCATGCCAGCTCTCCTCTCTCTTCGACCTCCAATGTCGGAAAGTGCCCTGCAGTTGGCCATGTTGGGCAAATCGATCAAAGCATCAAGCATTGCATGGGTACGACAATGTGCCCCTGACTTTGATAGTTCTTTCCTATCCACACGATGGGTGCCCAAAGAAGGGGGGGTGGATTCTTGTGGAAGAGAAGGGGGCTCAGGAAGGGCGAGCTCATGTGGATTATCTAAACTAAGGAGTAGTGGGAGGGAAGAGGGCGGAGGGAGAGGAAGTGGAAGAGGAGGAGCAAGGCTTGAATCATCGCCAACGGAAGGTGTTGCTCGTCGTTGATGTGCTCTCCACTCTCTCTTTCTCTCACGAGCTACCCTTTTCCTCTCCTCCTCTCTTGAACTTGGTGGACGGGGGGAAGTCTAGTCCTATCATGTTTCCGACTCCTACGACTTTGAGAACCCATTCTCAAGGAAGCTAAGAGAGTAAAAATTATGAAGGCTCAATGATGGGATAGTACTAGAGATAAGTGTGGGATAGTACTAGAGATGTGTGATTATATAGGAAAAATAGGTTATCCACTTCAAATCTCATTATTATCCACTTAAAAATCAATATTATTAATAATATTTATTAACAAGTCTAAATATTTATCATTACTAGATATATAAATTTATCTTTTATTTTATAATTATATAACTATATTTTCTTTTATAATGTATTTTTTTTAAATTTTATTCAAAGGCTTATCCTACATAAAATATTTTCAAGAAATATTAAATTTAAAAATTTATTTTTTAAAATTAAATAACATGAACTTTATAAATAATAATTCCAAAATATAATCCTTTAAAATTAGTGATTTTAAATTCTTTTATATTAATAAGTTATATATATATTATTATTTAAAATTTTATATTCTATTTCTCTAAATTACTAAATTAACTTTTTTTAAAATATATTTTTGAAAAAAAATGGGAAGGTGGGAAGGAGGTGCCACGTGTCACATGGGTGCATGACACGTGGCATTCTCTTGACATGTGACACTATTATGGCTGATGTGGCAATTCCATGATGTGACATGCCATGTCACCAACAAGTGCGAGGTGGCATGCAAAGGTGGCAAGAAGATGTGGCATTAATGATGACTAGGATGATGAGGTGGGGAGTCAACTAGGTTAACCATGTTGGCATGGAGGGTGGAGGTGGCAAGGTGAGGTGGCAAGCTGCTTATGTGGATCCTCTCGAAGCTAATGTGGACATAAAGTGGCATGCATATATAAGATTTGTGCCTACCCAAGCCTCACACATGGAATGATATCTAGGCTTTGAAGTTTATGAAGCCTAGATTTCCAAACCTAACTAGGATTGGTTTTAGACTTGAAAAGGGAGAGTGGACACAATATGGGAATTTTCACTTGGGAGGATTGAAAATGGACCTTCCCATACTCAAATTAAGCCAAATTTTTTTAATAAATTCATGGCAACAAGCATATTGATCCCTAGAGTTTTTTATATTGAAATATTAAATATTTTATTTTCTAGAATTAAATTACAATTGATTTAATGGGCCTCTAACAGTCATAACAAATTTTCCAAAGTAAATCTACAAAAATCCAACCGTTAGATTTGTAATTTTACCTTATACCCACATTATACTAATCTTCCTCAATCTAATCATCACTAGATCCATACAATTTGAGCATTTTAAATGGTAGATGTGGTGGGAGGACAAAATAGTATGTTTTTAACAATTCTAATGCCTTTTAAATAATATAGAAAATAGTAAAACACATCAAAAATTACTCGTCGATAAATCAAGTTAAGCTCTATGTTATTTGTATTTGTGATATGCAAAGTGGGAACATCATATGAGTAATAATGTAAAAGTTATAGGCAATTTACTCACATTCACTGTACTTGTCTAAACCTCCGATAGGGCCTGTATACAATTTTGGTTCCCAAAGAAAAGGGGATTTGCAATTATTGGATATTCGATCAGATTATAGTTTTCGGTGCCTAACTTTGCATATGATGTTTCATTAGAAGACCTTGAAGTGAAACTCCTTAGCTAACTAGGAGAGATTGGCTATTCTTCTTGAAAAAATGCATGTTTTCAAGCTAAAGCCAAGGGCACCCACTACATGAAACTAGATAACCTCATCTTGCAACCACCCGGTGGTGGTACTCCCATTGAGTGTGGTGTGTGGCCTTTTGGTGACTTTGTAGGCTATCTTGTAGACCCATCGTGCGGTTATTAATCTTCTCTCCTAGTTATGTGGCTTGTTCTGTACAATCTTGGCTAGCATTCCCTTGAGTGTCTTATTTGTGCTCTCATCTTGCCCATTATACCTCTTGGGTGATATGTAGTTGATTTTCTGTGCACTATCATGAACTCTCCCACTAATTCTTCTATGGCTTTATTCAGGAAATCAGTTCCTTGATCACTCAAAATTTTAACAAGGCAATCAATTGATATATGGATAAACCATGCTATGTTTCATGTCAAGTTGTGTGGCAGAGCCTTTGCTTCTTCCCACTTGTGGTAACATAGTCCATTGTCAACTCTAATGTACTTATTACATCTTGGAATCACCTTCTTAAAAGGTCCCATGAAATTTAGTCCCCACTTCATGAATGGCTCTAATGCTTGTATGGGTTGTTGGGGCATCATTTCACTCTTAGCATCATGGGCATTTCTGTAAGGTCCCTCCTAAGCCATGTATGTATGTGTCTCTTTTAATATAGATTTCAATAAGGAAAGAGAGTGTAATTAGAGAAGAGTGAGACAATAAGGAAAGAGAGTGTAATTAGAGAAGAGTGAGACAATAAGGCTAGAAACATTAGGAAAGTGTTAGAATAAAAATATTAACTCCAAAAATCCTAAAAGAAATAAGAACATAAGAATAGTTCTATTAAGAGATAAGTATTCCCAAAAATAGAATTTCGAGTCTAGGTAACAAGAGGTCATATTTAGAGTGCTTTTACACATTTAGAGTCCATGCATACTAAAAATGTGGAAAAATAACGCGTTTCTAAAGATGGCGCGTTTGTGGCTATATATAGACGTTTTTGCCTATTCTGCCTACGCTGGCTTGTAGACCAGATGCCTTCCCGTTCTTTTGACTGGTTATATGACCATATTCTGAGTTTTTAGCAGAGAGTTATGGCCGAAATAAATTGTTGTTTCTGTCAGGGTCTCTACACAGAGAAAACTGTGAGAAGGCAGCAAGTAGCCTCAAGGTAATCCTAGAGTTTGAGATGTATATATCCCTTAATTCTTATCTAATTTCTTAGAAAAGAAGCTTAGATTGCTATGGTCTTTCGGAGGAAGAGACAAAAACTCCATAGCTTTTCTTTTAGAGAAAGAATAGTATCCCGTAGGCTATTTTGCCATAGACCTTAGAAAGAGAGAAGAGTCACAGTATGAGTAAGAGAAGATAAAGCTTGGAGATTATTGGATGATTTCAATCAAAAGACAAGGTATTAGAAGACTCTATTCTCATATGTCAAGTTCTAAAGCTCTTGTTAATACGAGCAAAGACAACGATAAATGATAAATTTCTATAAGGTATATAAATATTTTGTTTTTCAATTATATATCATTCTTAGGGGTTGAGGTATGGCCCCGGCTTCTCTATTGATTGTTACAGTGATCTATTTGATTGATTTACCATTTAAAGTTTGTATTCTTTTAAACAACAGCATATGCCTTAATAAAGAATGTCTTATCGCAATCTCAAGTTGAAATGCAAAAATCTGTGTGAGAAAAGGATTGTTTTCTTAAGAAGGTAACATGGATTCCTGAACTTTGGTTTAGTGAGTAAATGGATTGTTATCTTGGTTAAATTAAGGTACAGGTACAACTTCTCCCTGCCTTGACGCTGCCCCGTTCTTGTGCTTGTATAGCCGGACGACGGAGACGTTAGTAAGGCCCGGAGTTGGCCCATGGTATCCCTCATACCATTGGGATAATGAGGTTTGCCGATTGAGGCGAGTGATTATGATGCTGCCTAGTTCTGAGGGCCCAGACTAGTGCGGTGAATTAGCCCACCCTAGTGCGCAGACATCCCTCTGAGGGACGGGAGGATCGAGCGATGGAGCCTGAGAGGGCGACAGGCTGGCTTGAGTCCTCGCCAGCGGCCGACGATGAGGTGTATGGTCCCGTAGGGTTTTGCCCAGCATGTGGAGGCTGGAAGGCCGAATTCTAGATCATTGGCGGCGGTATAAAGGAAAAGAATAAGAGAGCCACTTTGGCTTGTATGAAATTGATTCATGTTTAACTTTGTTTTTATAAATCTTGTCTTTGGTATGATTGTATTGTAGAAAAAGGCTGTTTTAACAAACCTTGTGAAAAAGGTCTTAATTAAGGAACATGTTTGTTTATGTCAAACAGTGTGGTAGGATTAATTAGACAACAAATTGACGCGTGAGTAGGGTGGAAAGTGGGAGGATGGAATTCCCCGATGGCACCATCCTACGGATGGGTGGACCTGATTAGTCAGATAGCTTTCCAACATATTAAGTGAAAGCCCTACGTTAGATAAATAGATTCTCGGGCAATTCTATTCTAAAAGACTAGGTCAGCGGCTGTGCCTTGCATGGATGAGGAAAAAAGGGTTGCCTCTAGAAATCAAGTCTTGTAGTTGCCTAATTTATGATCAATTACCCTATGAGTGATTTGATTTTTAGAAGACCACGCTCCCCCTGCGGGATAGAATTAGGTCTTACCTATGAATCGTATCCTTGAATCTCTGCATGGTCAAGGTGTCGATGAGTAGGAAATTTTCTCCAAGATAAGACTTAGTGGACTATCTTAAGTGTTTCCCCTATTTTGGAAGGGGGGGGAACCTTACAATTTCCATCCTGATTTTTTACATTGGTCACACTGGCTATAGTACTTTTATGCATTGATGTAGACATTACTCCAAACCACAATAGCTAGCCTTGTAGGATTCTTTAGGATGTGATCTTAGAACCCATGTAACCTCCCAATGGTCTCGATTGGCGAGTTAGTTGGTTAACGAGCTTCTCTCAAACAATGCACCATGTCAACCCCAAGTTGGTGAAGATGCCTTTTAGTTTAGGCTTAGTTCTTTGGGCATTTCTCCTATGAATGGTTTTGACCTCATCAGTAGCTACATCAAGAGTATGAATGAATCAATTTCATGCACTTCATTGTATATATATATAGAGATCTCTTTGAGCTCTGTGCATAAGGGCTCCTTCTTTATTCATAGAGATCTCTCTGAGATCAAAGGTAGAGCCCTTAAAAGAGAGGTCTATGCATAAGGTAGAGCCCTTCTATATTTGCATAAAAGGCTCTGCCAAACATATGCCATGCACTTGCACAAGGTCTCTTACCTTATGCATAGAACTCTCTCTAGACTCTATGCATAACGTAGAGTGATTAATTCAACATACCTCTATGCATTTGCATAAGGGCCCTTACCTTCTTATGCACAGAGATCTCTTTGAGCTCTATGCTCTTACCTTATGTATAGAGCTCTCTACTCTTACCTTATATAGTGTTCCTTTGGCTACCACCCTCATCTTAGCTTGGAGCCTTGTGATTGCATTAAGGGGGATTGTGTGAATGAGTGATCCTTGTACTCTTAATAGGTTAAGGCTTGTCAAAGTGGAAGCGAATGTTTCTACCATAGGGGTGATTGTTGCTCTATATTGGGACAATCCTTGTAAGCTTGGTTGAATACACACTTATAGCATGTGCCTTCATAAGGAATTATGTTGGGGCTGGGTACATGATTTAGAAATCTTGGAGCACTTTAGGGGATTTGGTGTAGTGTCTTTGTGTGAGGGCACTCCGTAAATACTGTGTGGGCCACCTCTGCATCAAAAGCATTACATCTATGGCCTACATACCATATGTTGATACCATATGTTGAGGTCTCTCACTTTTTGTTACACCATAGTTTCGAATAGCAAGGTGTAATCTATGGGGGGTGAGAAGCCTGTTTAAGATACCCATAGGGATCATATTGTTGTTGCTTATATGAGTCTTGTTAGTCATAAGGTTGATAGCTCTCTTGTTCTTAGTTTTCATCATCATTGTTGCTGCTTATATGAGTCTTGTTAGTCATAAGGTTGATAGCTCTCTTGTTCTTAGTTTTCATCATCATTATGCAAGGTCATCAAAAATTTTGTACTGGTGTGGTTTTTGGAGGAATCGGCTAGGGTGGTGGTATAAGAAACGGTGGATATGGTAATTGGGATGGGTTATACATACCTCATAGTAAAGGGTTTTGATCTATAGGCACTAGAGCTTGTGTCTGTTGAGGAGTGACTGGTGGGGCTGGCAAGGCAAATGATTGTTGCCGTAGTAGGTGACTGGTAGGGGTAGCAAGGCCAAGGGTAGAGAGTATCTATCATGGTGTTAGAGTCCACCCTGCTAGGTTTCCTTATAGCAACAATGAGCTATGTTATAGTTCCCATTGTGCTAGAAATGAGCACAAAATTGTTGTTATCTAGGCATCAACAAAATAAACTCTATAATTTTATTATTCTTACGATAAATTGTGCAACAATCTATATCTCTTTGTGGGAATAAATGTAGGTGTTCTTCTTGAGGTGCTAGCTACTGGGGCTAGCCCTATCTCACTACTAGCCTAGATAGTTTAATAGATTCTCTACCAACTCATCCATGCTCATATCCTTAACTAGGACTCTAGATGGTGTTAATTAGGCACCCTTGGCCAAAGATAAGGCTTTGGATGATGTGTCTCCTATCTCTTGTGGTTCGAGTGGACGACTTCTACGTCCTTGTCTTGGAGGTTATCTGTTAGGTCTATTACCTTGCAGAAGCACTCATTAAAGACTTAGTGCCTAGACTTGTAGAGATGGTTGTGCAATATCTTGTTCTCAAGAACGATCATAAATCGATTAATAAGCAATAAGTCATTCGGTTTTTTATGAGTTCTCGGTCTTGTGGAGATACTTGGTTATCGTACATGGTTTATCCTTCCTCCTCTACTTGAGGCTATAGATCTATGCAATTGGGTCCCATTTGGGTCCATTGGATGAGAACCCTACTACTATATATGAGTTTGTCTCAAACTAGCCTTTTCAAATGGATTTAGTGACCCAAACCCTCGGGGGGGTCACTCACAAAAAAATGTGAATATCACGTGCGTTCAACAGAAGCATAATTTTAATTTATGAAACTTACAGAAATATATTTACATAAGGGTATGATTTAAAATTTTTTCAAAAAAATTTACAGATTCATAAAGAAAAGGGGATATTATATAGATTAAAAAATTCACAAATAAGGGATTTAAAATATAGGCCTTGAACGCACGCGATAGGGATATTTTACATATAGTGACCCCCCCGAGCCCAAACCCCACTGGCCTCTTCTTTTCTTTCAAGGAAAGCCTGAATGAGAAAACCTTGGTGGGATCATCAATCTGTCTCCCCATGGCCTCACAAATTTGATCAAACTTCTCTAGGTACTGAATGGGATCTCCAGTTCTATTAAATTTGGTCATCATCCTTGAGATATGGATTATCTTAGTCTTGCCCAACTCTAAACCTCTAGGTGTTATGTTGGTGGCAGCCCCCCTTTCAATTTTGGTTGAATACACACGTCTTCTGCATATTTATGTGGCAATGGAACATAAGGAGTGGTTACACGAGACCCTCTATTTCATGGTACCATATCTCTTGTCCTACGGGGTTGGGCTGTGCAATTTCCAATGGTGCTTGTTCTCCAACTTAGCTTGAATCCACAAGCTCTCTGGTAGCTAAGGGCATGTTATGAGATTTCTCTCACAGATCCCTTTAGTTTGAGGTAGTTCTAAATATTGGCTCTTTACTTTGCTTCCCTGTGCTTCATGTTCCTCATGTCCAAACAGAGAATAACTAGAACAACTTGGTTCTATGGTAAAGGTACTTCTATTATGGGCTCTTGTGGAGAGCGAGACTCGTGCTAGCAGTGTGTGTGCTTACTATTATTGTGTGTATTGTGGAACAATTATCCCTAGTGGTACAAGAAAAAGACATGCCACATTAATTGTGGTTGTTGGGATTCTTATTAATCATGGTGAGATTGGGATAAACTTAGCTTAGGATCAACAAAAGGGACATGTCACATTTACCATAATTGTGTGCCTTAGCTTAACCTTCAACCAATTGTGAATTCAAAATAGCTCTGTTAAACTATTTCCCCATTTAAATAAATAGATTATTTAGTGTACAATTTTCAAACAGTATGGGTATTTTAAACAAAATGTGTGGATATTTCATGAGAACTTGGGTATGCTATTTCAAAGTGAAAGTCTGTATGGTTCCTCAGAACTTGGTTGAAATAAATGCAATAACTTAGTATATTTTTTCCAAAAAGTATGGATATGCATGTTTAAAAAATATTCTCTCTCTCTCTCTCTCTCTCTCTCTCTCTCTCTCTCTCTCTCTCTCTCTCTCTCTAGATCCTTTGGTTTTTAATATAGGATATATTCTTCAAAAAAAAGTCTTGATACATGTGGCCTACTAATTTACAATGACTTTAATCACCTCTTTCAATCTAGTGCTTTAATCGTGCGGTGATCTAAATTGCTTTTGTCATATTTATGCTTGGAATATAAATGAGCCAAAAATACAAATAGTGTCTACATTACTATAATTATGATGGAAAATGTATGAAAAAGATTGATTTGCCTCCTTAAGCCAAAACATACAAAGATTGTGATTAGACCTAGTAAAAGAATATAAAACTTAGGTTTGAATTTTGGCATCCTAAATTATGAAACTCATAAAACAAATGATAAATCACATTAGCCTGTCCTTTCTTGAGAACATCATTGAAAGATTCCCTTAAAAACTCATGTTTTTTTATATCCATGTGAAGAAAAATGTTTCACATGCATACTAAATTTAATGGACAATACATAACTATAGTAGTACTGTTTAACCTCTCTGGACTTTAGTTTTTGCATTGTACTTATCAAAGTGTTTTTACGAAAGATGAGACACTAGTGAGTCACAGTCAACATTACTTATGTGAAGACTCTCAACCAAATTGGTAGCCTATTTTTCTCTAATGATGTTACTTTAATTTTTATTATGTTAATATTTTTAAATCATCCTATTTTATTTGATATATTAATTTCATTTATATTACATTTAGAATTATACTTATCAAAGTGTACATACAGTAGATGAGACACTAGTGAGTCATAGTCAACATTGCTTATGTGAAGACTCTTAACCATATTGGCAGCTTATTTTTCTCTAATGATGTTACTTTAATGTTTATTATGTTAGACTTTTAAATCATCCTATTTTCCTTGATATGTTAATTTCATTTTCGTTAAGTTAGAGTTTTGAATCGTCCTATTCATGTACCGTTTGTAAGGGTGAGGGAGTTTTTGGGTTTTGTTTCTTTTGGGGAACAAGGGGGGTCATAGGGAAGGGTGGGGAGGGGGGGATTTCGGAGCACATATTTAGTCAAATTTTTTGAATTGTATGGTCTTAAGAAAATGTGCATGTGTGTGTGTGCACGCCCACACATGCATGTGCATGTGCATACATGTGTGTGTGTGTGTGTGCGCGCGCGCATGTGCATGCGTTCATGCACACATGTGCCCCCAGATGTAACCAATTATAATAAGGAGAACTTGTTATTTGAATCTAATTTTATTACAAATTGTACATTAAATGTTGACTTTATAACTGAAATGTATGAAATTTCATTAGTTCAAATGAGGAATACTAATCCTTAGCAAGTTTTCTTTGAGTCCCATAGCGTCTCCCCCTCCCATGGAGCCGTGCCCTCACCCCCCTCCCCCAAATGGTTGGTTGTTTCTTTGTGTGTTGTTTTCCAACTTTATTGGAGTCTCTTGTTTTGTGAATATGGTTTGAACTTTGAACTTTAAAAGAGGAAATGGGAAGTGCAGTAGAAGGCGATGTTGATGTTGAGGTCGCCCTAGCCTAAAACTTGTTCAATTTGTTTATTAAAAAAAAAGCCTTCTCAAAATTCATGGGGAAAAGAAAAATTTATCCAGGATTTAGGTATTATCATATTTAGAGTGTGAAGAAAATGTGTGTTCAAACTAACATTTCCTCTTCTATCCATGGTCAGAAGGATTGATATGTGTCAATGTTCAAAATAGCAATGTCATCAAGTGAAAAGGATTGATGTAGTGCTCAGCAAAAAAAAAAAAAAAACTTCAAAGCAATGGGCTCAACCTTGAACTTTCAAAACGGAAGAACCAATTGCAAATTCAAAATGGCGCTTAAAATCTTTCCGGGTGTAAATAAATGCCCTATTTAGTGTAAAAAATGTGGGTATTGTAAAGAGAGAGTGCATGTTTCCTCACAGAACTTGGTTGAAATGAATGCAAAAACTAAGTATAATGTGTTTGAAAAAGTATGGATTTGGGGAAAAAAAAGAGTATGTATGGATGTGGAGAAGCTTCCCCACACCGCCCCAAACCACGGTCAAGTACTTGGGTTAGAATTGGCTTTTGTTGTGTGACCTATGCTTAGTGCGCAAGTTACATGAAAGAGTCGTGCGGAACACATCATCCTCATTGCGAATGTTGATTATATCATTGCATGAGTCAGCCACAAGAAAGATGGCGGTGGCGGCGCGCCCTGTGTACATAATCGCCACGCCCTGTGTACATAATCGCCACTCCCCCCCTCAACGTGTTGTGAGCTTTTCATAACCTTCATGGACGCTCATCAGTCAAGTTCCGGCGTAGAATTAAAGCCAGCTTACAGAGGAGTGCGGAAGCGCTCTTGGGGGAAGTGGGTGTCGGAGATTAGGGTCGGCAGTAACCCTACTGCAGGCGCTGCTTCTAGTAGGGCTCGCATCTGGCTGGGCTCCTACCTCACAGCTGAGGCGGCGGCGCAAGCCTACGACGTCGCCCTTCTCCTCCTCCGAGGGCCCAACGCCCGCCTCAACTTCCCTGCCGACACCTACCCCCCCTTCCTACCTCTTCCGAGAGGTCCCGACTTCAACCTTTCCACCGTCCAAAGGGCCGCCATGGCCCAAGGCGCCGCTTTCGATCGGCGCACGGCCGTGAAGCCTAACTACACCGCCACCGCCGTGCGCACCACATAACCAGTTTACCACGTGTAATCAATCCAATTAACTTCATATCTAGGACATGCAACCTTTTGAGTCCATAAAAAGCTCACATTGGAACCTTTGTATCTTTCACCAACGCATTTGTTGGGACCAAAAGAGAGCTTTCACCTAGGCATTGGTTGGGGCCAAAAGAGACTTTCGTCCTAAAATGTCTTTTGACGTCTTTTACAATTTGCTTCATGCCTATGCTTATCCAACGACCCCAGTAGGGCCCGTGGTGGCAAGGCACACTTGTGCACGTTCATGTGTGAGAGTTGTTTGTATCTGCCTACCTCCTATACGCTCTCTCTCTCTCTCTCTTGTTCCATGCCCTTCCTCCCTCTTCTCCTCTCTCTCTTTCTCCCTCTCTCCACCTGTCGTATGCTCATTTCTCGCTTTCACACACCCTCCTCCCTCCCTCCCCCTCCCCCTTCTAAACCCACTACAACCAACTCCTCCTTCTCCTTCATAAACCGGGAATTGGATTTTTTAGATGGAAGTACCACAATTGTGTGGAATCCCTGACTGCTTGAGGCCTAGATATGATGACATTTACCTTATAACACCAAGGACCCTGACCACCTGTATATACCGTGAGTATAATTACAGCTCTATACTGACAATATATAAGAGTGAATCTAAGACCTTGAAGTTATAAGCAAAAATGCTTTCCTAGATGATGATTTCGGATGCTGGTCGATATGATTTTAGAATTCTGGTTGAGAATTGATGAATTGATTTGGATTCTAATTGAAAGATGATGACTTTTGAATTCTGGTTGAAAGTAGATAAGTTGAATAAAGTCATGAGGATAATGAATGGAGAGAATCCCAGTGATGATGTTAGTAGCCTACACCACCACCGCCGTGCGCACCACATAACCAGTTTACCACGTGTAATCAATCCAATTAACTCCATATCTAGGACATGCAACCTTTTGAGTCTATAAAAAGCTCACATTGACATTGCCAAACCTTTGTATCTTTCACCCAGGCATTTGTTGGGACCAAAAGATACCTTTCACCTAGGCATTGGTTGGGGCCAAAAGAGACTTTCGTCCTAAAATGTCTTTTGACGTCTTTTTCAATTTGCTTCATGCCTATGCTTATCCCAAACGACCCCAGTATGGCCCATGTACCTGGGCACTAAATGCCTGATACTTGGTAATGGAAATCTCATACAAGAACAAACACTAGCACAAAGACATTCCCTTTAGCAGAAAATCATAACAGCAAAACGGAATACAAAACATCATATAGCAAATCCGCTAACACACAATAACCCTAAACAGATGATCAGAATTCATTCATGTCATAATCATGCAAGGGATTACATTCCGCTTCTTCATCTTCTGCAATTCTGAATATCCGTTATGCGCCTTCCCCTGATCAACTAACTACATCCCTTCATATCTATCACTTCTCATGAATTCCTAAGCAACTACCCAAAAGGATCATTCACATACATAGAATTCGGATATTCCAACTTAGGTAAAGTTAACCCCTAACACATGGCACAGCCCGGTGGTTGGGTTTTCAAGAAAACCCGACTCGGACCCATAAATCCCTGATCAAACCATCCATTGTCTTTACATTGCTTCAAAAAGAAAACACAACTGCAAACTGAAAGCAAAATCCTACTAAATTGGAAATCCTAAAACACTAGAAAAGCGCGTAAATTATTGAGGTAACACCACCGGCTCCAACAGCTTCAGCGGATCATCTTTAGTCTTTGAATCTTCCACTGGCTCCAGATTGACCACTGGAACAGCAATCTGATCTGCAGGCATTATATCCTGTGACACCATCTGAATGACTTCAGCCTGGCCAACTGCTTCCTTTTCAACCTCCGACATAATCTCCACAGTTTGTCCATTATCCCCCACAGTAACCTGCTCTGTATCCAACTGTCCCTCATTAGGCAACTCCATAAAACACACGGCTTGAACTTGCTTCTCAATCTCCAACAATTTCAACATCAAAGCACCCTTTTCAGACTGTAAACCTGCTACTTGATCCAACAATATCTGCTCAGATTCAGAAATGAAAGCTCCACTTAAAGTATTAAATGGCTTCATCACCCAGGCTTCAATCCGATCTCGGATACCTTGCCACAGCTTGACTCCCACCTCAGTTAAGCTCCGCCTAATCACTGCTAAATCAGACTCTGAAACTAACACTCCCTCCACATCTTCATTACTCTGAGATAACATCTGTCTTTCAATAGCCAACAATGGTTGAATACGTTGGGCTAACATCTGATTCTCCACCTGCAGACCCACATTTTGCTCAGACAAGACAGCCAACTCCATATGCATCTTCTCCTGCAATTGATATGTCCATTCTTTAAACAATCCCAACGACATCTTTGTCTTCACCAAATTTCTCTGACACTCTGCTACCTGGTCTTTCTCTTTAACCACTGCCTCCTGAGCCTGAACTAACAACATCTTAGTTTTCACTAACTCCTCCTCCTGATGCTTGACTTTAAGCTGATAAGTAGCTTCCGATCTCGACTGCTCCTGGATTACCCGAACCTGGTGTTTCCAATCTGCAATACTACTCTCCTGCTTCCGAACATACTCTTGGACCTTAGTCAAAGACCAGAGCACATCCTGCAACTCTCCCCCACAAATAGATCCACTCAAAACACTCTGTTCTGCTTCCTTGGCTACGACTAAAACGGAATCCCACTGATTTGACTTAACAGGAGTAAAATCCATCGTCTGAACCACAGATTTGATCGCAGATGAATCCACATCCAATTTTCTTTTCTTGCTAAAAGTGAATTTCTTACCCACTGAAAGTAGTGATGGATCAGTACCAACAGACTCTGTGGCCTGATGCAACAAATCCAGCCCTTTCAGAACATCTGGTGAGACCAACACCTCCTTGGCTTCGGAGCGAGTATAGCCTGCTTCCACCAAAGACTGAAACACATGCATCTTGTCAGGCTGATGCTCAAACCCCAATGGAGAATTCACTGCCCCCTCTGGGACAACGTCAACCTGACCCGGTTCTTCATGACCACCATGCACACCCCCAGAAAAACCTGGTTGAGGCGGCAAAAGAGGCAATTTGCTGGCAGACATAATAGGAACCTTCTCAAACAAAGCTGCTAAGAACGCCGACAGCCGAGAAGTCACTTGAGACTTCCTCTTATCAGTGATTTCCACCTCCTGCAGAATTCTAGTGTGCACCAAAGAAGCCCAACTAACTTTCCCCCCTTTCTCAGCATACAGCAAAGGTGCAAAATTGTCTTTTGACATGTATTCCAATTTAATTACCTAACAAATTCGCTCAAGGTACCATCTTAAGTGCTGACGACGGGGTTCAGCGACATTCTTCACCATGTAATAGGCTCGAGACCCCTGTGGAAGCCCAAATTCCTTCCTCATGGCCACATCCGAACACTTTGCCACAGCCACAGTTTCTTCATAATGGAGATGAAACACTTCTGCTATCAATTGAGGTGTCAAACCCACAGTCGTAGAGAGGTAACCATTCCTCTTACGAATCACCTCCAACTGCATCTTGGCATAAACATTTTCCCGCCATCTGTCCCACGGCAAAGATGCAAACTCCCATAACCCAATGGTCTGCAACCACTGAGTAGTCACCTCCTCTGACAGATCCAGATGAACACCAAAATCCAAGAAAGGATCCATTAAAGCCTGCAAAGTAGTAGCTTCCAACCCCCCTACCTCAGCAGACAGCGCATCCTCAGGCTCGAAATCTTCATCAGCCTCTGCAGACGCACGGACAGAAAGCTCCTTACTGGCGGCGAGTTGCTGACGCAGTCGCCGGGGAGAAGAGCGCTCCACAGGAACCACCTTAAGCGGCATCGAACGCCCCATCTCAGCCAGCGCTTGACGCAGGGAATTCAGCTTTGCTAAGCACTCTGCGTTATTCATGCAAAAAGACTCCTCAAAGCATGCCAAAATTGAAATGTGCATGAAAAAACCCCCACACGTGGTGATATAAAACACGTCACCCAGTCGGCCAAATCTACCACACATGCCCGACTTTCCATCAGTATCCTCCACTTGTACACTAGCGGACATTCCCAAATTGTCTAACACATCCCCACTTACACCTTCGCCTGATTTGCCCACTGGTGCGGATATTCCTCTGTCTGCTAAAACGCCGACCTCTGCGGATACTCCGACCACCACTGGTGGCTGACCCACAAACTTCTTCAGTCGAAATCCATTAATCGGTTTCTCGACCAGAGTCCCAAACATATCAGCAAGTCGGAAAGTACCCTGACCACAATCCTCCATGATTTTGTACGGCCCTATGTATCTCAGCTTTAATTTACCCGGATGAGGACCAAGCTTCGAATTATATAACAAAACCCAATCCCCAACCTGAAAAACTTTGAATTTGATCTGCCTACTTACCCAAGCCTTCCGCCTTTGCTGAATCACCTCTGTGATATACCCACTAACAATCCGATCCTCTTCGAGCTGATACAGCATCCGCTGTCGGAACTGAACAGATTCTTCCAGTGATAACCGATCAGCAATAGCCACCCGCAAACTAGGAACTACATATTCCATTGGAACCACTGCCTCCAAGCCATACACCAGCTTGAAGGGTGTCAGACCTGTAGTGACTTTAAAAGCTGTACGGAATGACCATAGAGCAGAATCAAGCTTCACATCCCAGTCATCCCTATTCTCTGCTACTGTCTTCTTCAAAATCTTCACCAAGATCTTGTTGGAACTCTCTGCTTGACCATTGGCTTGAGGATGATAGGCAGTAGACTTCTTATGCATAATCAAATGAGTCTTGGTCAACTCCGCAATGACAGCATTGAGAAAATGAGTACCTCGATCACTAACCAATTCCACTGGGCACCCAAACCTAGTCATAATGTTGTGATACAGAAACCTAGCCACACTCTTGGCGGTATTATCTTTCAAGGCAACAGCTTCCACCCACTTCGTACAATAATCAGTAGCCACCAAGATATAACGACAACCTGTCCGCTTGGACTTAGGCTTGATTGGCCCAACAAAATCCAAACCCCACTTCTGAAAAGGATCTAAGGGCAGAATCGGATTATCCGCCATGCGGTCTGAAGCTCCAGGCTGCCCCAACTGTTGACATACCAAGCAACTCCTAGCATGATTGTGTGCATCCTTCAGCACGGTAGGCCACCAAAGCCCAGATTGAAGAATCTTCTTACCTGTAATGTCTCCAGAAAAATGCCCACCTGCAATTCCACCATGAGCCTCTTGCAAAACTGCTGATTGCTCAAATTCTGGGACACAGCGACGGATAATCTGATCTATCCCTCTCTTGTACAGAGCACCTGCAATTACCAAAAAGGGTTTACTCCTGAGTGCCAGCTTTCTCCGTTGATCAGTGGAAAATTCCACTGGCATGGTGCCATCTGTCAAGAAACTCAACATCTGATCATACCAAGAATCCAATATCGCCACAGTAGCTGAAAACAAAACCAAATCAGGGAAGTGATCATCCACCCCTACAGCTACTTCCCCAATCTCCAACCTACTCAGATAATCCGCTACAGCATGCTCCTTTTCCGGGGTATGTATGATCAGAAAGTCAAACTCCTGGAGTAGAAGCATCCACCTAGCTAACCTACCCGTCAAGTGTGGTTTCTTTACCAAATACAATAAGGCCTGATGATCTACATGGAAAACCACCTTATTGCTCAATAGATAGTGCCGGAACTTGTGAAGAGAATACACCATCCCCAAAGCTTCCCTCTCCGTGACGGTATAATTCCTTTCAGCACTTGTCAACATCCTGCTAGCATAGTACACTGGTCGAAACCAGCCCTTAATCTTCTCCTGCATGAGGACAGCCCCTATGGCAATGTCCGAAGCATCTACAAAAACATGAAACGGTAACCCCCAATCAGGAGGTTGCACTATCGGTGCCACCACCAACATCTTCTTCAGAATTTGAAATGCCTTTTCTTGAACTGGAGACCACACAAAATCCACTCTCTTCTTGGTCAAATGAGTAAGGGGTGCACACACATCTGAAAGATATCGCAAAAACCTACTATGCCACTTAACCTGCCCCAAAAACCTGCTTGTCTCCTTGAGAGTACTTGGTGCGGAAGCCTAATGGCCTCAATCTTCTTAGCATCAATCAAGATGCCTTCCCGGGACACCACATGGCCCAAGAGAATCCCACGCCTTACTGCAATAGCACATTTGAAGGGATTAAGAGCTATGCGGAACATCCGACAGCGCTCCAAACAGAGCCTCATGTGCTGTAAGTGCAAAGCCATTTTACCAAAGACACTAAAATCATCAAGAAAGGCTCGCATAAAATCCAACAGATATGGCTCAAATGCCTTCTGAGCCACAAATGAAAATGATGGTGGGCCATTCTTTAATCCAAAGCTCATCACCGTGTAAGCAAATGCTCCCCACTCAGTGATAAAGGCCGTCTTATCCACATCCTCCGGTGCCATCCTTATCTGATTATACCCTGAGAAACCATCCAAAAAACTATACATCTCATGACCAGCCACAGCATCAAGGAGGGTATCAGAGAACGGTAACGGAAACGGGTCAGTAATTGTGGTAGCATTCAACTTCCTGTAGTCCACACACACCCTGATCTTGCCATTCTTCTTTGGCACGACCACAATGGGAGACCGCCAAGTCACCTCATTGACCTGCTTGATAAACCCTACCCGTAATAGCTTATCCAGCTCCTCCTTGACCTGCTTGGCGAAATTTGGATTCATTCGATACCGCTGTTGGATGACAGGAACAACATCATTCTTCAAATTGATGCGGTGTTGATGTAAAGCTGGATCAATGCCCTTCATATCAGAATACTCCCAGGCAAATACATCTCAAAACTCCACTAACAGTTGCTGCAAGTCCTCCTTAAATTGACCTTCAACATACACACTGACTCGGACCACCTTGGGATCGGATGCAGTACCTAAATTCATGTCCTGTAATTCATCTTCCTCCACCCTGATGGACTTTTGCAAACGCCGTTCATATTGCTGTTCAGCTGCTATAATGGCTTCCTGCTCGGTTACAGAAGGCACCTGCTGAGCCTTGGCAGCTAAAGCTTCTTCCACAGCCCGCTGAAAAGTCTGGCCTTCCATGATCTGGCCTGGTACCACCTGGATCTCCTGCTCGGGCACCACACTGGCTTCAGTCGGAACATCCGATGATTGTTCCAAACCCTTGACACTCTGCGGAACTGCCGATACAGGGTGTCCAGTATTCTGATATCTGGTGACAATAGCTTCCACATCTACATCAAAGACCGGTACTACCGTTGGATTTGCTTGCATATATGCCTCCTCCTCATCTTCACCTACATCACTTGCCAAATGAATGCCCTGAGCACATAAAGGCTTCTGCCCCTGCTTCAAGAGAACTTTGGATAACATGGACAAGCGAGTTGTCTTCTTGCCCTGCCTGATCACCATAGTATTATCCTCCCAATCCTGCTTGACTTGGGCAATTTTAAACCAGGGGCGGCCTAGCAACATGGCATAGGCAGACCCACTACCCTGCATCCGGAGCACCACAAAATTCACAAGAAACGACAGACCACCCACCTTAATAGATTGATTCTTGAGAATCCCCAAAGGTTGAAGTCGCCTCTGATCTGCCATCCTCACTTGAAAAGGTGCTGGTGCTAACGCTCCCAACCTCATACGGAGGTAAACGGTCTCCGGTAGAATATTGACTCCGGAACCCCCATCCAGTAAAACCTCTTCAAAATTGTGCCCGTGGAATGCCACCTTAATCACTAGGACTTTAAAATCCACATCTGCGGACTCAGCTTGAGAAACTCCCACAAACGGGGCTTGATCCTCCACCATCTTTGCTGGAACTGGCTCCTGCAGCTTCCCCAACAGCTGTTCCCGAAAAGCCGGTACCATGCTTAACAGCTGATCCAAGGAAATCTGAATAGGCGCATGCATTAGTGCATCAAATAGATCCCCAGAACCTGGTACGGTTTCAGTTACCTTAGGGACTGGATCCGAATGGACCACCGCAATCTTTCTTGGAAGGGGATCACAAGGTGGCTGGGCTGGAATCAGTTCCTCCGACAACTGTGCCTTTAGCAGTGGCTCCATCGGTTCCACCGGGAGCTGCTTCTGTTGGAGTTTCTGAACCTGACTGGAAACTTTTCTACGAACCACCTCCTGGTCCTCCCAACTGATAGGTCCCTTACCCTTTGCACGGGTAACAGCCAAAGTATCCACTAAATCTTGCCCCTTACAATCCCCAACGAGCATACCCGTGGAGCACTCACCGAGCCAGCAAGAAGCCCGAGGGTTAGTGCTAACACACTGCGCATCAACAGAGCTAGAAGCTTTCAGCACTTGGAACTGCTGCGGCACACCCTGAAGATGTGAAACCCCCGTGCTAGCCCCCGCTGCTTTATCTCCCACCATCTCTATCAGGATGGCATTTGCTTGAGCTGGAGGTCTCTGCTGCTGCTGGTCCTAGGGAGGTCCCTGACCCCGATTCCCCTCATTGAATCGAATGACAGGTCTCCCTCTTTCCTCCCTATGCTTACACCATAATTCACAGGCCGGACCAATTCGATGCCCGTCTTTTCCACAGTAATCACACAGTGGCACACCCTGAGGTCCCCTCTGAAACCCTTGCTGCCCCTGCCAATTAGGTCTTGGAGCATATGGTCTTGGAGGCCTATTATAGGGAACATGCGGAACAGTCGGAACCACCGGATTAGCCTCTGCAACTTGCTGAGGTGGTGCTCTCTGAACCACATTGGGTGGCACCTTGCCTCTGTAGTTGGGGTTGTACCAACAGGCACCCGTAAGATGGCCTTCCTTCTCACAGATATGGCAGTACTGTTTCTCCTTGGGCAAGACTGCTGCATACCCTAAGGCTTTAAGTTTGTGAAGAAGCTTTTTCTCCTTCTCCTCCCTAACCTGTTTCTCTTTATCTTTTTTCTGCTTAGCCTTCCTTGAGGCCTTTTTCTTCTCACTACGCTTCTCATCCTCCGATTCATCAGATGAGCATGCCGACTCGGCCTCACTATCCGAGTCTGACTCAGTCGAACTATCCGACTCTGAGTCATCCTGCTTCCTGCCCTTCCGTTTGCCCTTCTGAATGCCCAGTCGCTTTTCCACCCGAGAGGCAGCTGTCACAAGGTTATCAAAGCCGCCGGCAATATCCACATTTGCGACAGCACTCTTCAAGTTCCTCCGCAATCCTTTGACAAAATAACTGGCAAGCATTTCATCCGAGGGTCTTTCATTACCCTGCAGTCTGGCAGCCAATCCCCGAAACTTCTGAGCATAATCTTCCACTAACAGATGCTTCTGTTCCATGGCCTTGAGCTTTTTGACGATATCAGTAGGAGTTTTCTCCTTCCTGAACTGGGCCAAAAACGCATCCTTCAAAGCATTGAAATCTGCAAAGTGGGCCAAGCCATATTGGCTAAACCAACTCATTGCTACCCCCTCCAGGGTTGCGGCAAACTGCTGCAATTTCACTGGATCTCCAAAATGGGCAGGGTACCCACTGGCTTGCCATCAGCAGGTCTCGAATTGAGCCACGTGACAGTCTGGGTCTTCCTTAGGCTTTGCCTTAAATTTGGCAGCCTTAACCGTTGGATTGGGTGGTGGTGCAGCCATGTTCATAACTCCTGGTAGTGGATTAGCTGGTGGCGGATTTTTCAATGGATCAAATTGCAACCGTCTCTGACTCCGAACAGGCGGTCTGGACAGAAATAGGGCACCAACAAATTGATGCAAATGCCGCCGGGCTTGTTCCGGGCTAACGACATTCTGCCCCGGCCCTTCTGCAAGTGGTGTTGTATGCTCGACAGCGTCAGCCTCGTCCACGCCGGCCTGCGCCAATTGGCCCTCAATTACGCCAGCAGAAACCGACGTAACTGCCACAGGTGGCGCTTCCGCAGCATCACCGCTTCCACTGCTAGAAGCTTCCGACCTGTCATATCTGCACTTCCTGGCTTGAGCCCTCGTGAAATGAATGGGACTAGTGTGCCTCGCCCTATCTGACATTCATGCGAAACACAAACAGCACAGCACAACACAACCCCATACCCAACAAATACAAGACAATGCTGAGTATGCGAACACCGCAGGATCGCCAATGTGTACCTGGGCACTAAATGCCTGATACTTGGTAATGGAAATCTCATACAAGAACAAACACTAGCACAAAGACATTCCCTTTAGCAGAAAATCATAACAGTAAAACGGAATACAAAACATCATATAGCAAATCCGCTAACACACAATAACCCTGAACAGATGATCAGAATTCATTCATGTCATAATCATGCAAGGGATTACATTCCGCTTCTTCATCTTCTGAACAGATGATCAGAATTCATTCATGTCATAATCATGCAAGGGATTACATTCCGCTTCTCATCTTCTGCAATTCTGAATATCCGTTATGCGCCTTCCCCTGATCAACTAACTACATCCCTTCATATCTATCACTTCTCATGAATTCCTAAGCAACTACCCAAAAGGATCATTCACATACAAAGTTAACCCCTAACAGCCCATGGTGGCAAGACACACTTGTGCATGTTCATGTGTGAGAGTTGTTTGTATCTGCCTACCTCCTCTCCCTCCGCCCCACTGAAACTATACGCTCTCCCTCTCTCTCTCCCTCCCTCTCTCTCTCTCTCTCTCTCTCTCTCTCTCTCTCTCCATGCCCTTCCTCCCTCTTCCCCTCTCTCTCTTTCTCCCTCTCTCCACTTGTCTTATGCTACTCACTTCTCACTTTCTCACCACCTCTCCCCCCCCCCCTCTCTCTCCCCCTCTTCTAAACCCACTACAACCAACTCCTTCTCCATCTCCTTCATAAATTGGGAATTAGGTTTTTTAGATGGAAGTACCGCAATTGTGTGGAATCCGTGACTGCTTGAGGCCTAGATATGATGACATTTACCTTATAACACGAAGGACCGTGACCACCTGTATATACCGTGAGTATAATTACAGAGCTCTATACTGATAATATATAAGAGTGAATCTAAGAGCTTGAAGTTATAAGCAAAAATGCTTTCCTAGATGATGATTTCGGATGTTGGTTGATATGATTTTAGAATTCTGGTTGAGAATTGATGAATTGATTTGGATTCTAATTGAAAGATGATGATTTTTGAATTCTGGTTGAAAGTAGATAAGTTGAATAAAGTCATGAGGACGATGAATGGAGAGAATCCAGGATTTATCCAGGATTTAGGTATAATTATCATATTTAGAGTGTGAAGAAAATGTGTGTTCAAATAGTTAATGTGTTTGAAAAAATCCATACTTTTTCAAACACATTAACTATTTGAACACACATTTTCTTCACACTCTAAATATGATAATTATACCCAAATCCTGGATAAATCCTAATGACTTTCTTCACACATTTTACCTAGCAGGGTGGACTCTAACATCATGATAGATACTCTCTACCCTTGGCCTTGCTACCCCTACCAGTCGCCTACTACGGCAACAATCATTTGCCTTGCCAGCCCCACCAGTCACTCCTCAACAGACACAAGCTCTAGTGCCTATAGATCAAAACCCTTTACTATGAGGTATGTATAACCCATCCCAATTACCATATTCACCGTTTCTTATACCACCACCCTAGCCGATTCCTCCAAAAACCACACCAGTATAAAATTTTTGATGACCTTGCATAATGATGATGAAAACTAAGAACAAGAGAGCTATCAACCTTATGACTAACAAGACTCATATAAGCAACAACAATGATGATGAAAACTAAGAACAAGAGAGCTATCAACCTTATGACTAACAAGACTCATATAAGCAACAACAATATGATCCCTATGGGTATCTTGAACAGGCTTCTCACCCCCCATAGATTACACCTTGCTATTCGAAACTATGGTGTAACAAAAAGTGAGAGACCTCAACATATGGTATGTAGGCTATAGATGTAATGCTTTTGATGCAGAGGTGGCCCACACAACAGTATTTATGAAGTGCCCTCACACAAAGACACTGCACCAAATCCCCTAAGTGCTCCAAGATTTCTAAATCATGTACCCAGCCCCAACATAATTCCTTATGAAGGCACATGCTATAAGTGTGTATTCAACCAAGCTTACAAGGATTGTCCCAATATAGAGCAACAATCACCCCTATGGTAGAAACATTCACTTCCACTTTGACAAGCCTTAACCTATTAAGAGTACAAGGATCACTCATTCACACAATCCCCCTTAATGCAATCACAAGGCTCCAAGCTAAGATGAGGGTGGTAGCCAAAGGAACACTATATAAGGTAAGAGTAGAGAGCTCTATACATAAGGTAAGAGCATAGAGCTCAAAGAGATCTCTGTGCATAAGAAGGTAAGGGCCCTTATGCAAATGCATAGAGGTATGTTGAATTAATCACTCTACGTTATGCATAGAGTCTAGAGAGAGTTCTATGCATAAGGTAAGAGACCTTGTGCAAGTGCATGGCGTATGTTTGGCAGAGCCTTTTATGCAAATATAGAAGGGCTCTACCTTATGCATAGACCTCTCTTTTAAGGGCTCTACCTTTGATCTCAGAGAGATCTCTATGAATAAAGAAGGAGCCCTTATGCACAGAGCTCAAAGAGATCTCTATATATATATACAATGAAGTGCATGAAATTGATTCATTCATACTCTTGATGTAGCTACTGATGAGGTCAAAACCATTCATAGGAGAAATACCCAAAGAACTAAGCCTAAACTAAAAGGCATCTTCACCAACTTGGGGTTGACATGGTGCATTGTTTGAGAGAAGCTCGTTAACCAACTAACTCGCCAATCGAGACCATTGGGAGGTCACATGGGTTCTAAGATCACATCCTAAAGAATCCTACAAGGCTAGCTATTGTGGTTTGGAGTAATGTCTACATCAATGCATAAAAGTACTATAGCCAGTGTGACCAATGTAAAAAACCAGGATGGAAATGCCCATGATGCTAAGAGCGAAATGATGCCCCAACAACCCATACAAGCATTAGAGCCATTCATGAAGTGGGGACTAAATTTCATGGGACCTTTTAAGAAGGTGATTCCAAGATGTAATAAGTACATTAGAGTTGACAATGGACTATGTCACCACAAGTGGGAAGAAGCAAAGGCTCTGCCACACAACTTGACATGAAACATAGCATGGTTTATCCATACATCAATTGATTGCCTTGTTAAAATTTTGAGTGATCAAGGAACTGATTTCCTGAATAAAGCCATAGAAGAATTAGTGGGAGAGTTCATGATAGTGGGAGAGTTCATGATAGTGTACAGAAAATCAACTACATATCACCCAAGAGGTATAATGGGCAAGATGAGAGCACAAATAAGACACTCAAGGGAATGCTAGCCAAGATTGTACAAAACAAGCCACATAACTAGGAGAGAAGATTAATAACCGCACGATGGGTCTACAAGATAGCCTACAAAGTCACAAAAAGGCCACACACCACACTCAATGGGAGTACCACCACCGGGTGGTTGCAAGATGAGGTTATCTAGTTTCATGTAGTGGGTGCCCTTGGCTTTAGCCTGAAAACATGCATTTTTTCAAGAAGAATAGCCAATCTCTCCTTGTTAGCTAAGGAGTTTCACTTCAAGGTCTTCTAATGAAACATCATATGCAAAGTTAGGCACCGAAAACTATAATGTGATCGAATATCCAATAATTGTAAATCCCCTTTTCTTTGGGAACCAAAATTGTATACAGGCCCTGTCGGAGGTTTAGACAAGTACAATGAATGTGAGTAAATTGCCTATAACTTTTACATTATTACTCATATGATGTTCCCACTTTGCATATCACAAATACAAATAACATAGAGCTTAACTTGATTTATCGAGTAATTTTTGATGTGTTCTACTATTTTCTATATTATTTAAAAGGCATTAGAATTGTTAAAAATATACTATTTTGTCCTCCCACCACATCTACCATTTAAAATGCTCAAATTGTATGGATCTAGTGATGATTAGATTGAGGAAGATTAGTATAATGTGGGTATAAGTGTGGGTATAAGGTAAAATTACAAATCTAATGGTTGGATTTTTATAGATTTACTTTGGAAAATTTGTTATGACTGTTAGAGGCCCATTAAATCAATTGTAATTTTTAATTCTAGAAAATAAAATATTTAATATTTCAATATAAAAAACTCTAGGGATCAATATACTTGTTGCCATGAATTTATTAAAAACATTTATCTTAATTTGAGTATGGGAAGGTCCATTTTCAATCCTCCCAAGTGAAAATTCCCATATTGTGTCCACTCTCCCTTTTCAAGTCTAAAACCAATCCTAGTTAGGTTTGGAAATCTAGGCTTCATAAACTTCAAAGCCTAGATATCATTCCATGTGTGAGGCTTGGGTAGGCACAAATCTTATATATGCATGCCACTTTATGTCCACATTAGCTTCGAGAGGATCCACATAAGCAGCTTGCCACCTCACCTTGCCACCTCCACCCTCCATGTCAACATGGTTAACCTAGTTGACTCCCCACCTCATCATCTTAGTCATCATTAATGCCACATCTTCTTGCCACCTTTGCATGCCACCTCGCACTTGTTGGTGACATGGTATGCCACATCATGGAATTGCCACATCAGCCATAATAGTGTCACATGTCAAGAGAATGCCACGTGTCATGCACGCATGTGACACATGGCACCTCCTTCCCACCTCCCTATTTTTTTTTCAAAAATATATTTAAAAAAAAGTTAATTTAGTAATTTAGAGAAATAGAATATAAAATTTTAAATAATAAAAAATATATAACTTATTAATATAAAAGAATTTAAAATCACTAATTTTAAAGGATTGTATTTTGGAATTATTATTTATAAAGTTCATGTTATTCAATTTTAAAAAATAAATTTTTAAATTTAATATTTATTGAAAATATTTTATGTAGGATAAGCCTTTGAATAAAATTGATAAAAAAATACATTATAAAAGAAAATATAGTTATATAATTATAAAATAAAAGATAAATTTATATATCTAGTAATGATAAATATTTAGACTTGTTAATAAATATTATTAATAATATTGATTTTTAAGTGGATAATAATGAGATTTGAAGTGGATAACCTATTATTCCTATATAATCACACATCTCTAGTGCTATCCCACACTTATCTCTAGTACTATCCCATCATTGAGCCTTCATAATTTTTACTCTCTTAGCTTCCTTGAGAATGGGTTCTCAAAGTCGTAGGAGTCGGAAACATGATAGGACTAGACTTCCCCCCGTCCACCAAGTTCAAGAGAGGAGGAGAGGAAAAGGGTAGCTCGTGAGAGAAAGAGAGAGTGGAGAGCACGTCAACGACGAGCAACACCTTCCGTTGGCAATGATTCAAGCCTTGCTCCTCCTCTTCCACTTCCTCTCCCTCCGCCCTCTTCCCTCCCACTACCCCTTAGTTTAGATAATCCACATGAGCTCGCCCTTCCTGAGCCCCCTTCTCTTCCACAAGAATCCACCCCCCCTTCTTTGGGCACCCATCGTGTGGATAGGAAAGAACTATCAAAGTCAGGGGCACATTGTCGTACCCATGCAATGCTTGATGCTTTGATCGATTTTCCCAACATGGCCAACTGCAGGGCGCTTTCCGACATTGGAGGTCGAAGAGAGAGGAGAGCTGGCATGGCAATGCTACGAAGTGTTCTCGTCATTCCTATACAATTAACAAGAAGAGGAACTCTGCGGACGCTTTGGCTGTCGAGACGGGCTATTGTGGTAGTCATAAGTAGCTCCCAAATGAAGGGTAAGGTGAGTGCCACATCTCGCATCCTTTCCATAGCACCAAACGCACTTAGAGTTGGGTCTATTAGACGACAAAGTTTAGATGCCAATGAGGTTTGTGCTTTGTGGGCGAGTAGTGGTCGTGTAGTTAGGCGTGATCGCCTACTAGATGAAACCACTAAAGCCTTGATAGATAGTTTTTGGGAGGAGAATTATCGTGCCTCGCTAGTTTTCAAGAAAGCTTTGTGTAAGAGGGTGACAAGAGGAGTGTTCGTTGAGCACAGTGCTTGCTTTCTTGAAATGACCCAAACAGAGTTGTATTCTCAGTTTGTTGCATCGTATCCAGAGCTTAAAATTGGGGAAAGGTCATTTGAGGGGTGTAAGCCTTGGTTTGTGAGGTACTCACGTCAGTGTGACACATGTTGTTGTCGCTACCATGTTGAGTTCAAACTTTTTCATGATGTGTTCCGTTCTCTTAGTGGGCATAGAGAGTTGCCTCGTAGTCCTCGTGATTTCATCCACTCTCTTTTGTGTGCACGCACGGAGGATGCCCAGTTCCATAGGATGCCTTGTGTGGAGAGCAATTGCCTTTTTCTCAGCATGGATTTGGGGAAAAAAAAGAGTATGTATGGATGTGGAGAAGCTTCCCCACACCGCCCCAAACCACGGTCAAGTACTTGGGTTAGAATTGGCTTTTGTTGTGTGACCTATGCTTAGTGCGCAAGTTACATGAAAGAGTCGTGCGGAACACATCATCCTCATTGCGAACGTTGATTATATCATTGCATGAGTCAGCCACAAGAAAGATGGCGGTGGCGGCGCGCCCTGTGTACATAATCGCCACGCCCTGTGTACATAATCGCCACTCCCCCCCTCAACGTGTTGTGAGCTTTTCATAACCTTCATGGACGCTCATCAGTCAAGTTCCGGCGTAGAATTAAAGCCAGCTTACAGAGGAGTGCGGAAGCGCTCTTGGGGGAAGTGGGTGTCGGAGATTAGGGTCGGCAGTAACCCTACTGCAGGCGCTGCTTCTAGTAGGGCTCGCATCTGGCTGGGCTCCTACCTCACAGCTGAGGCGGCGGCGCAAGCCTACGACGTCGCCCTTCTCCTCCTCCGAGGGCCCAACGCCCGCCTCAACTTCCCTGCCGACACCTACCCCCCCTTCCTACCTCTTCCGAGAGGTCCCGACTTCAACCTTTCCACCGTCCAAAGGGCCGCCATGGCCCAAGGCGCCGCTTTCGATCGGCGCACGGCCGTGAAGCCTAACTACACCGCCACCGCCGTGCGCACCACATAACCAGTTTACCACGTGTAATCAATCCAATTAACTTCATATCTAGGACATGCAACCTTTTGAGTCCATAAAAAGCTCACATTGGAACCTTTGTATCTTTCACCAACGCATTTGTTGGGACCAAAAGAGAGCTTTCACCTAGGCATTGGTTGGGGCCAAAAGAGACTTTCGTCCTAAAATGTCTTTTGACGTCTTTTACAATTTGCTTCATGCCTATGCTTATCCAACGACCCCAGTAGGGCCCGTGGTGGCAAGGCACACTTGTGCACGTTCATGTGTGAGAGTTGTTTGTATCTGCCTACCTCCTATACGCTCTCTCTCTCTCTCTCTTGTTCCATGCCCTTCCTCCCTCTTCTCCTCTCTCTCTTTCTCCCTCTCTCCACCTGTCGTATGCTCATTTCTCGCTTTCACACACCCTCCTCCCTCCCTCCCCCTCCCCCTTCTAAACCCACTACAACCAACTCCTCCTTCTCCTTCATAAACCGGGAATTGGATTTTTTAGATGGAAGTACCACAATTGTGTGGAATCCCTGACTGCTTGAGGCCTAGATATGATGACATTTACCTTATAACACCAAGGACCCTGACCACCTGTATATACCGTGAGTATAATTACAGCTCTATACTGACAATATATAAGAGTGAATCTAAGACCTTGAAGTTATAAGCAAAAATGCTTTCCTAGATGATGATTTCGGATGCTGGTCGATATGATTTTAGAATTCTGGTTGAGAATTGATGAATTGATTTGGATTCTAATTGAAAGATGATGACTTTTGAATTCTGGTTGAAAGTAGATAAGTTGAATAAAGTCATGAGGATAATGAATGGAGAGAATCCCAGTGATGATGTTAGTAGCCTACACCGCCACCGCCGTGCGCACCACATAACCAGTTTACCACGTGTAATCAATCCAATTAACTCCATATCTAGGACATGCAACCTTTTGAGTCTATAAAAAGCTCACATTGACATTGCCAAACCTTTGTATCTTTCACCCAGGCATTTGTTGGGACCAAAAGATACCTTTCACCTAGGCATTGGTTGGGGCCAAAAGAGACTTTCGTCCTAAAATGTCTTTTGACGTCTTTTTCAATTTGCTTCATGCCTATGCTTATCCCAAACGACCCCAGTATGGCCCATGGTGGCAAGACACACTTGTGCATGTTCATGTGTGAGAGTTGTTTGTATTCGCCTACCTCCTCTCCCTCCGCCCCACTGAAACTATACGCTCTCCCTCTCTCTCTCCCTCTCTCTCTCTCTCTCTCTCTCTCCATGCCCTTCCTCCCTCTTCCCCTCTCTCTCTTTCTCCCTCTCTCCACTTGTCTTATGCTGCTCACTTCTCACTTTCTCACCACCTCTCCCTCCCCCCCTCTCTCTCCCCCCCTTCTAAACCCACTACAACCAACTCCTTCTCCATCTCCTTCATAAATTGGGAATTAGGTTTTTTAGATGGAAGTACCGCAATTGTGTGGAATCCGTGACTGCTTGAGGCCTAGATATGATGACATTTACCTTATAACACGAAGGACCGTGACCACCTGTATATATCGTGAGTATAATTACAGAGCTCTATACTGATAATATATAAGAGTGAATCTAAGAGCTTGAAGTTATAAGCAAAAATGCTTTCCTAGATGATGATTTCGGATGTTGGTTGATATGATTTTAGAATTCTGGTTGAGAATTGATGAATTGATTTGGATTCTAATTGAAAGATGATGATTTTTGAATTCAGGTTGAAAGTAGATAAGTTGAATAAAGTCATGAGGACGATGAATGGAGAGAATCCTAGTGATGATGTTAGTAACCTAGAAGACGATTAAGACTTTTAGCAGATCACTATGAGATTAGTAGATCGTGCTGAGACAGATTGTTCGCAGTTGACCTTTGACCCAGTGGACCTAATTAGGGAATGACAAATTGAGAACCCGTATAACTCAAATTTCTATGAAAAATGTTCAGATGGAATTACTGGTCTGATGAACCATTATTATGTTAAGGATATGAATGAACTATTTGCTGATAATGAGTTTTGTATGTTCTTCTTGTAGAAGAAATCTTTATCCCAGGATTCTGTGAGGATTGACCAAACTTTAAGGCGCCGCTTTCGATCGGTGCACGGCTGTGAAGCCTAACTACACCGCCACTGCACCACACAGCCAGTTTACCACGTGTAATCAATCCAATTAACTCCATATCTAGGACATGCAACCTTTTGAGTCTATAAAAAGATCACATTGGAACCTTTGTATCTCTCACCCACGCATTTCTTGGGACCAAAAGAGAACTTTCACCTAGGCGGCCAAAAGAGACTTTCATCCTAAAATGTCTTTTGACGTCTTTTTCAATTTGCTTCATGCCTATGCTTATCCCAAACGACCCCAGTACGGCCCATGATGGCAAGGCACACTTGTGCACGTTCATGTGTGAGAGTTGTTTGTATCTGCCTACCTCCTCCCCCTCCGCCCACCACTGAAACTATACGCTCTCCCTCTCTCTCTCTCTCTCTCTCTCTCTCTTGTTCCATGCCCTTCCTCCCTCTTCCCCTCTCTCTCTTTCTCCCTCTCTCCACCTGTCTTATGCTCACTTCTCACTTTCTCACCACCTCCTCCCTCCCCCCTTCTAAACCCACTACAACCAACTGCTTCTCCTTCTCCTTCATAAATTGGGAATTGGATTTTTTAGATGGAAGTACCGCAATTGTGTGGAATCCCTGACTGCTTGAGGCCTAGATATGATGACATTTACCTTATAACACCAAAGACCGTGACCACCTGTATATACCATGAGTATAATTACAGCTCTATAATGACAATATATAAGAGTGAATCTAAGACCTTGAAGTTATAAGCAAAAATGCTTTCCTAGATGATGATTTCGGATGCTGGTTGATATGATTTTAGAATTCTGGTTGAGAATTGATGAATTGATTTGGATTTTGATTGAAAGATGATGATTTCTGAATTCTGGTTGAAAGTAGATAAGTTGAATAAAGTCGTGAGGACGATGAATGGAGAGAATCCCAGTGATGATGTTAGTAACCTAGAAGACGATTAAGACTTTTAACAGATCACTATGAGATTAGTGGATCGTGCTGACAGATTGTTCACAGACCTTTGACCCAATGGACCTAATTAAGGAATGACAAATTGAGAACCCGTATAACTAAAATTTCTGTGAAAAATGTTCAAATGTGAAAAATGTTCAGATGGAATTACTGGTCTGATGAACCATTATTGTGTTAAGGATATGAATGAACTATTTTCTGATAATGAGTTTTGTATGTTCTTCTTGTGTAGAAGAGATCTTTATTCCAAGATTCTGTGAGGATTGACCAAACTTTAAGGAACCCCCGAATCAGTTGGATCTAAAGTTGGATTCAAATTATAAAGTGGTCTTTTCACCATAGTATCTTGGTTAAGTTGGAAAAAGGGACTTAACAAGAATTTTCGTATTGATAGGATCATGGATTGAGGTCGTCGTGGTAGGAATGTTAACCCTCAACTCGATGAGGAAGAGCTCAACCCAGATGTTCTCAAAGCTCTTCATAGATCTCAACCTGGACCTTTCAAAGGTGAAGGGGAGCACTTGGGAGAAACAGTAGAGAAGTGGATCGAAGCTATGGAAGAGTACTTCGATGTCACTGGTTATAATAAAAAAAGTAAGGTGGCTCTTGCCAGGCTGAAGATCGTAGAAATAGCCAGAGTAGCATGGAGAAACCACTGTGAGATAAACCGTTTAGATCAGAACACCCAAACGTGGAATGATCTCAAAGCTTACCTCAGGAAGATATTCTGTCCTCCCGGCTTCCTAGAAACTAAGATGAATGAATTCCTGGAGCTAACCCAGGGAAGTTGAACCACGGAAGAATATCACCAGGCATTCGCTCTCCTCCTCAAATACTCCCCACTGCTGGATGAAGAACAGTTGATGGCTAGGTTCATTCGGGGAATGAACGAACCCTTGGATACCCTGGTGAAGAATGCTAAGCCAGTTTCCATGGCTGAAGTAGTGCGGATGGCGAAGGATTTTACCAAGGCCTTTGTTGTCAAGGTCTCACCGAAGCCAACACCATCATCTTTCAAAAGATTCCTAGCTCCGAAAGGTGATTCCAACTTTCCACCTCCTAAGAGACAACAAGGTCAAACTCAGGATACGGGAAGTTCCAGAATGGAAGAAAGGTCTTTTTTCCAGAACACAATCCCCTGGAATTCAACTTTAGAAGTTCCACCCTTAAACAAAGAAGTTAAATGCTTTAACTGCCAGGGATACGGTCATCCTAGTATGGATTTCCCAACTCCTTTTGGATCAAGGTTTTTGGGACAAGGAAATCAAGGACCAAGATTCCAGATTCCAGCTCCTTCCTTCCAAAGTAATCAAGGTTCTTTCTGTCAAAATCAGGAAACCCTAGAGATAGACTCCCTAACCAACCCTCAGCTTCCATGCAAAGTAATGCAAGACCTCAGTCTAAGAATTGGGAAAATCAAAGAGGGAAGTTTTCAAACCAGCCGTCCACTTCCAAGGCAGTAACACCGGAAGTAATAGAAGAAGAGAGAGATGAAAGAGATTATCCTCCAGCTGCGAGATGAGGACATCTCGCGTTTTTTAAGTGGGGTAGGATATAAGATTCCTCCCTCTAGCTTTTGAGATGTAAAGGTTTAAGAACCTCCCCTTCAGTCTCTATAATCATCCCCTAATTCAGAATACAAGAAAACATTGTTTTCTCTTGTTTTGGCCTAGAGAGAGAAAATATTCTAGAGAGAGGTAATACAAAATTGAGATATTTTTGGATACAAAGTTTCTCCTAATATCTAAGATGAATTTTCCTAAAACAGAAGTTCAAAAAGAATTTTCCAATGTGCATTAGAAATTAATTGAATATGTGTATAAGAGACCTTAGCCTAAGGGTCCACATTTTCAAAAAAATTTGATTAAGGTTCCAAAGGACCAATAGGATTAATCCAAGTGTTAGGATAACAAAAATACAAAGAATAAAATAAAATCCCCCAAAAATGAGTAAATGGCTCACATAAGATGAAGAGTTGACCAAGTACTGGGTTTATTAGTTAAAAATTAAGGTTTATTAGTAAAAAAAATCAAATTTTGACACCTCGGTAAGGAGGGAAAGGGCTCATGAAGGAGGCACCTTTTTTTCGTCATTACCTTGAATATTTAATTCAAAAAAATGAGATATTTTTATCTCTCCTCCTGCAAACTGGATCAAAAAGTGAGCTAAACTGGTCCCAAAACTTGTCCAAAATGGATCAAACTGAGGCTGGAAGCCTCCAGATCCCAGTTGGACTTGGCTAGTGGCCTCCCTCACCTATAAATAGACTCTCATTCCTTTGTATTTTCATCTTTGAGTTACATGCCAGTATTATCTTCATTTTAGTGTAATTCTATTATCCCTCTATTTTGCTTCTACTTTTGGAAGCCTTGGAGCTTCATAATTCTCCATCCTCTCTTGGATATTACCCTCCCCAACTTGGTGGCCAAAGCTTGCTTTGTGGGCTTCACTTCTTTCTTTAAAGAATCAAGCCAAAATCAAAGGTAAGCCTTAATCTAATGGTTTTTCTATCTTTCTCAATAGTTATCTCCTTCCCAACCCCTCTAATGCTTGGGAAGCTTTCAATTAAATGCTTTTTTCTCGAAATCAAGCTTTCTAGTGAGTCATAATGTTAAATGGTTTAATACTAATCTTTATGCTTAATTATAGTATTTTTATTAGTAAATCTCTCTTTTTGGTGGAAAGATTAATCATCTTTATGGTTAGATCCTTGTTAGAAGGATGGTTCTTAATGATAAACTCATTATCTTAAACAAAACTCTAGAGGCTTGCCAAGCTAGAGAAAAAGATTAGGTATTTTTATGATTTTAATCTAGTTAAAAATGATGAATAATTTCTTTAAGCTTGTTTATCATTAAGAAAAATCATATTAATTCACTTTAAGTTGAAAGAGGGTTATGCTAACATTTTTGGAAATGAGGAATGGATATTTAAGAATAATCAAAAGATTTAATCGTAATTATGTTTATAATTATGTTATGTATGCATAAATAAATTTTAGTTTAAAAGAGGAGTTCTTATCATATTTCAATTATGAATATTCATTTAAAGAGCATAAATTTAATAAAGCAAATAGAGGAATTCCCATCATATTCTAGGCATAGATATTCTTATGCTAAAAGAATGATTTTTGTCATATTTATGAAAAATACTTTTATAGTATTTATGTATAATTGTTTAAATAGAGAAAAGAGGAATTTTTATTATATTTATTTTTACATGCATAAAAATTTACAAAAAGAGAAATTCCCATGATATTTTAGATACAAACATTTTGAATATTAAAAGAGGAATTTTTGGCATATTTCAAAATATGGATATTTTTATTTATTAAAAAGTGGAATTTTGAGTATTATCATTTCTTAGAAAATATGGGGAAGCTATGGAAAAATTTATATCATTAGAGAATGAATTTATGCATAATAAATTTTATGCTAAAAGTGAAGTTTTGAGCATTATTCAATTGTTATAGAAAAATAAAGAAGGTTATGCATAAATTTTATAGAATCATTCAATTTATGAGAATTATGAAAATAATTCATTTAGAAAATGGATTAGTGTTTATACTAAAAGAGTAAATATGGGTATAATTAATTTTGTAAATCCCATGAATCTTTTATTCAAAAAGAAGAATATTGAGCATATTTTATTTTGAGAAATTTGAGAATGAATGTGAATGGATGTAGGAATGAATGTGAATGGATGTGAATGGATGTAGGATGATGTGAATGGATGTGATATGATATGATATGATGTGAATGGATGTAAGAATGATGTGAATAGATGTAGGAATGATGTGAATTGATGTGAATGGATGTAGCATGATGTGAATGGATGTGATATGATGTGAATGGATGTAGAAATGATGTGAATGGATGTGATATGATGTGAATGGATATAGGATGATGAGAATGGATGTGGAATGATGTAAATGGATGTGAATGGATGTAGGACGATGTGGAATGATGCGATGTGAATTGATGTAGAAGAATGTGGAATGATGAGAAATGACGTGGAATGATGTGGAAAGATGGGAGTTTGTTGAGATTGTTTTATGTCAAGAATGTTGGGAAAGCATTTTGACTATCTTGTCGAATAAGGTCGTGAGGACCCAAGTGAAAAGGTTGCAACAGCAGCAGCTGACGGAGAGTCAATGAGGGACGTCTCACGTGGCAAGGTTGACCGAGGTCGGTTCGATTAAAATGGCGAGCTTCCGGTACGATGGATGAGGGACCAAGGAAGCAGCCTATGAGTGAAGCGCTAGGTGACCTACGAAGGAGCCTAGAGGGTGTTGACCATACGGTGTTTGGGCTCTGGGTCTCACCCAGGATACCCACGTGTGCATCGGGGACGAAATTGAGCTGGAGTCGTTTTCTGAACACGGGCATGGATCTGGTTGATTGGCCTTGATGGTCTTCAACGGATGAGTTCATGGCTCTTTTACATGGATCTTGTTGGTTGATCTTGCTGATCCCCAACTGAGAGTCCATATGGTTTTTATGTGATTAAACTCCTAGGTACTATGGGCTAGGAACTATTGAAAAGGCCCCTGAGTGAGCAGGTGGTGAGTGATCTCATTGTGTCGATGATGCCATAGGTACGCTGAGGAAGGAATGACTGAAATTGAATCTTAAAAAGCATTGGTCTCTATGATCCAAGTGCAAGCTCCTCCCGGCCATGTGACCTGCGGGTTCGGTCAAAATTCAAAAGGGTAATTAAGGCTCTTGACTACGTTAGAATAAATTTTCCTAGAGGAATCACCTATGCCTTCTAGGCGAGGGAAGTTTTTTTCGGATTCGGTTTTGAAAGAACCAAGGGATTAGTCTCTTGTCTGGACATTCATGGGCGAGGCCCCAAGTGGGAAGCTCTGCCCTCCTATGCAAGAAGTTGCTACTTCTGCTGCTAGCACCCTAGAATTCAATGCGCAAAGGGGGCAGGGATCTTTCAGTGTCCCAAGACAGTGGTTTATAACTAATTATGAAACACTTCTAGGCATATTTAGAGAATCAAGACATGTTCATTAAAGGTTATTAATGTTTAAAATATCTATAAGATAATAAATAAGTTACTCCAATTAAAACTATACCACCTTATCATGCTTTTACCCCTTTGGCTTTGAAACATATCTCCTCCTCCACCAACATTGCGCCAAACTCCTCTCAAGACTAAGAGGCAAGTTATGCACCTGTATGTATAGTGAGGTCACCAAACTTTTATACTTCATGGGCAACACTTTGATACACATGTATGCTAGTTCTTATTGATCTTAGTGATCCTCCCGTCACCATATGATCTTTTCACATTATTTATATATGTGATAGGATAAATAATGTACAAATTCTTTATCCATGTAAGAGCCAGGTTATGCACCTGCATGTTTAGTGAGGTTACCAAACTATCATACTTCGTGGTGGGCAACACTCTAATAATGTAGTTCTTCTATCACAGTCTGGTCTTAGTGATCCCCACCATGACTATCTAATCTTGCGCATTCTTTATTCTCATGATGATATGAACTACTCTGTTGCTTATATATTAGAATGTCTATAGAGTGATTCTCAAGGTTTTGAATCTTTATCTGATTCCTTGTCTCATACTGGTTCTTTAGAACTTGCCATGCATCAGAAGCTAAGTTAGTATGCTGAACTAGGGTCATCAATGAATCAGTGACGTTGGGGTGAGACGATGGCACATAGCATATCCTCATTACTTTACCTCCATGCCAAAGCAAGAGAAGGATCTAGCGATATGGTCTCTAGTGGATATGTTGGATATGGAGTAGGACTTGACTTTGCAACAACCCCTGTTGTGGGTTCTCACAACTCATATGAATTAAGAATAGAGCTGAATTAAACTTTCAGAGAGTGTAATCTTTCCCATCCAGCATCCCATTACCAAAAGGTGGAGGGTCGGCACGAGCAATTGCGTTAATTCATGTTAGGCCATCTCTCCAAATCTACCTTAAAATAGCAAACTGTCAAAATAAGTTTTTCCTAGAGTCTATGCTCTGATACCCATGTAAGAACACACAATAGCAGAAGCTGGATGAGCATAATGCAAAGCACTGAATTGTAGAAAAGAAGTAGAGAGTAAATAATATTATTGTTTCCAAACTTGATTATAAATTGATGGCATCCATCCACCCGTGTGCTCCAAGTAAGGAGCTTTGATGGCAATCTAGGTAGACTCTAGATGGAGGATGTCTTGCTTACAAGAGTAAGGCTTCCAAACTATTCTATATATAGTATCTATGGTTTGCATAGATCTAGGTCATTATCCACGTTGACCTAGTCCAAAATGAGCTTGATAATGAACTAAGGCTTCCAGACTAGTCTATATATAGTACCTAGGCCAGACATGGATGTAGGTCATCGGCCACATCAACCTAGTCCAAAATGACCAATCAACCATACCATTTTCATGGGACTTAACTAGACTAGAACTAAGTCCCTTATGGACTTATTTATATGGTACCTAGGTATGGTCATCGGCCACATTGACTTGGTCCAAAATGACCAACCAGTCTATATATAGTACGTAGGTCTAGCATCGGCGACATTGACTTGGTCCAAAATGACCAAGTATTTGGGGCCGTGCTAGTGTTATTGGTATTGCGAGTAATGTTTTCATCTTAAATATTAAGCTACTATATTATTAATATTAGTACTTGTGAGTGTAATCATATTGGGATTAATTGTTGAGGAGTCTAATTGATTGTGGAGGGGCTAGATTGGACCCAATGTTGTGTAACTTGTGAGTTTTCTTCTTTGTTTTTGCACTTTGATTTCTATATAGTTGATTATGGTTGCACTAAGAGATACATTCTTCTTTGTTTTTGCACTTTGATTTCTATATAGTTAATTATGCTTGCACTACGAGACACATTTCAATGGTATCAAAGCACGATTTCTTAGCAACCTACAATGGCAGAAGGGAGCACCCAAGATGCAGGAAGTGATCTAACTTTTAGAATGGTTTTATGATAAACTAGGTCAAGAGAAACCTGGCTTAAATGCAGATCAGGTAGCTGAGGCTTCTAACAATAGTATAGATTCTAGTGAACCATAACAAGGGAAGGCTTTCTTGCCATGCATGGAGGTTTCTCATGCATGGTGCGGACAAATGCCTTAGTCACCATAAGAGGGCATGCAATGGAGCATAGCAAGCGACAATTCACACGCAATAGTTAACATCCAACACAGTCGACAACAATTGTTTGTGTTGTGTCTTGCCTCATGGATTCGCTCTCTCAAATCCTAAAAATTGCCACCATGGCCATCCAGTATCCTCACCATCTCAACTGTGTGATACTCTTGGTTCTAGCAATGGTGATTATGATCATACATAAAGGGAGAAAGACTCTCATAAGGAGGTTGTTGTTTTAATCCTCTTAGGGGAATATGATAAGTTATACAAAAAAAAGAAAGCTTTGTAAAAATTTGTGAAAGGTCTTGGGCTTTTAAAAGAGATACCATAACTAAACAGAATCTAAGTGACAATAATATATGGGCACACTCTACAATAGTATATGGGCACACTCTATAGCACATGAAATCAGGTGAGTTCGTCTATTTTTGAGGGCAAGTGGTTGACTCTGATACCAACATCAAAAACTTGGTTATTGGTCATATGAGGAAATTGAGCAAGCAACATCTACAAGGGTAGGTTTGGAAGTCCCTATGTGAAGAGAATTCAACCTGTCAACAACAAGGAGATCAACACTGTTAATAGGAAGTGACATCTACAAGTCCGTGTGTGAAGATAATTCAACCCGTCAACACAACAAGGACATCAACACCGTTAATAGCTTTGGGCAGTATCATATGAGTGGAATAAACACACCCAATCACAAAAAATCATGGGCTTGTTTGACTTTCACATAGAGAAAGTGTGGGCTTTGAAGACATGATGGGAGCATGCATAGCAGACAACTCTGGTGTATAGTAGCAGTTTGGACTTTCCTTAAGTAAAAAATTTTGGGGCCTGGTGTGTTGAAAATATTTTTACATATAAGGAAAGAGAGCATAGCTTTAAAATCAAATTCCTGTAGGCTCTGCATCCATCTCCTTTGACGCATGTTGAGATCCCTTTGGGTGAATTAATAAAAGCACCAATTTTGATACCCCCAGATTGGTCTAAACCTTTTCATATTCATGCAGACGCTTCACACATACAAGTTAAAGCGAAGGTGGCTCAACAAGCTTCAACAAATGGATGCCAACTTATCGAAGGTAACAAAACTTCACATCACTACTGCAATCACCAATCATTCAAAGATCAAGATTAGCAATATCTTTTCTTTTTTTGGTAATTTTCATATTCTTTCACGCGCGCGCATGCGTGCATATTTCCATCATAGTGAAAATTTACCTTTCCATATCTGTAGTCGAACTTCATAATTAAATTATAGAAAAGTTTTATTATTGCAAAGAATTATCTAGCATTTGATAATAGTACACGTGATTTTATTTTGAAAAGGATTTTGAGAGTATTTAATAATAGTCAATGCATTAGTCAAGTGCACTACATTATTGAGTTCACTCTGTACACTCTAGATTTTATTTTAATTTTATCAGAGACATTAAAACATATCAACCAGACTATGACACTCTTGACAAAAAAGGAAAAAAATATCAATGAGACATGAAACCTTGAAGGGGAAACCTTTAGCATTGACCTTAGTGCTATGGATGCCGCTTTTCATAGATGTTAAGATATCGAGCTCATCTAGTGAGGCAGTGGACACTGATGACCCGCCTGGGGGATAGGCCCCACACTTACACCACTGGCATGGTTGGTGAGATCATGGGTGATATGCGGCCAGTGAGATGACAGGCTGTGTGTGTGACAGCCATTCTAGAGACTAGCATAGTTATAGCGCCAGCTCATTTAGTTCGGTTCACACTATAGAGAACCCTAGTATGTATTTGGTTGAGTACCTTTTCATATCGTATGAACTATTATCTTTGCATATGGTGTGTTGAGTGTTGTGTGAAGAAGAAGAAGAAGAAGAAGATTTTCAGCCTCTCACCTAGTGTGTTCTCTTTTAGAGTTTTGTGAGTGTGTGTGTGCTTGCAAGAGCTCAAGCTCTCTTCTCCCCTGCATCTTTTCATGGTATCAGATCTTGGTTCATGCTAAGGGGGCTGAGCTGCAAGCAAGAGAAGCATAGGAAGTGGTATGAGGGTAAGAGCTTCATCTACTCTTCCCTATTTGTGTTGGCGGACTACACCCTTGTCGAGAGCTCTATCGGAGGCACCGACAAACGATCTCTGATTGAGGAGCTTTCTTCGAGGGAGTAAAGCTATAGGGCAACTAGACTATCCTATTGGATGACATTTTTCAGGCCAAAAACATATTTCGGGCGCGTTGCGACCTCCGTTTTTCAGAAAGCAGGCGATTTCGAGCACTACGGGTAAGTCATTGATTCTCTGCAGAACTCTATTTTAAGAACTGCAAGAAGACAGATTGGTTGTGCAGACATTGTGTGTGCTGCAAGGAGGTAAAACAGTTGCCATTGGGTGTATGTATGCACATTGAGGTCACTGTGGTTGTGACATTTAAGTGTAGTATAGTACCGCTGCAGAAAATACAGCAGTTTGTGCAGGACAAACTAGAGTGCTGTTTCTGATAAATTTGTGTGTCTAGCAAGATGTAAAATGATGGCATAAACCAGATTGTTGCTGAGAAGCTTGATAAGAACAACTTCCATGCTTGGAGGTTCAGGTTAACGAATTTCAGGTTGGGAAAGGGTTATTGGGACTACATAGAAGGTGAGCATGAAGAGGTACCGGAGATACCGGAGATCAATCCGACTGCTACAGATGTGAAAGAGTTCAAGGATTGGAACCAAGGAGCCAGAAAAGTTATGTATTGGCTCTCTATCAGTATACAGGACACCATGATTAGGCACATACAGGATGCCAAGTCCCCCAAGGAGGCGTGGGACACCTTGGTAAAACTCTATGAAACGAATACCAAGACACGAAAGATACAGTTGAAGAATAAACTTCATACTGTGGAGAAAAAGAGTATGTCTGTGAATGACTGCATTGAAAATCAAGGGTATTGTGGAATCCCTTTCATCTATTGTGGAATCCCTTGCATCTATTGGCGTTTCAGTAGATGATGATGATAAGGTGGAAGTCTGTCCACGTGGTCTCGAGCCACAATACAAGGCATTCAAGACGTCTATTCAGACTCGGAAAAACATTCCCAATTTCACAGATTTGGTGTCTATGTTGATTATAGAAGAGAAGAGCTTGGGTGAAGACCAACAGTCTTCACAAAACAAAAATAGTTCAGAGCAACAGGCCTTCTACACAAGTGCAGGAAGGAGACGAGGTAGAGGAGGCCGTGGATGCGGCCAAGGAGGTGGCCGAACAATAGGGAATCAGAATTATGGCCAGCAGAGCAGCAAAACAACAACAGTCCCAGAATTCACAACAACAACAACATGCAAGTGGAAGAGGCCAATTCAGAGACAGGGGGAGTCAAAGAGGTCGTGGAAATTGGCAAAGGCAGTATAATGATACACGTGGATGCTTTTATTGTGGGAAGCCTTGACATGTGCAGACAGATTGTTATAAGAAGCAGGTTGACATGCAAAATGAAAAATTGCAGCAAAATAACTATGCATCCTCAAGCAGAAATAATGAGGATAATGAAAGGTTGTTTGTTATGCAGCATGTCGTTAATGCCATGTCTGAAAATGATGAAGCAGCACATAAAGATGATTTATGGTACATTGATTCAGGTGCTTCAAACCACATGACAAGTCATGGGGAGTGGTTCAAGGAGATGAAAAACCTTGAAAGACTAGGTTTGTGGAAACAGGGGATGACACTGCTCATCCAATTGCCCATGTTGGAGATGTGCATTGTCTATGTAGGATGGCAAAGTGAAGTACCTTGCAGATGTACTTCATGTTCCGAACATAACAAAGAATCTAGTTTCAGTTGGCCAGATGATTGAGCAGGGTTTGCAGGTTCGGTTTAACCCTGATGGTTGTTATGTTGAAGACTTTAAAGACAAGTGCAGGTTGGTTGCAAAAGGCAACAGAGTGGGCAGAATGTTTACATTGAATGTAAACATGCCTGAAGTGAGTGCTGCGATGTTTGCAGGAATTGTTATAGACACAGACATTTGGCATAAAAGAATTGGACATGTGAATGTGCAGAGAATGAAGTCTATGCAGACTAAAGGAATTGTGACAGGTCTACCAAAGTTTAAAGTTGAAGGTATGCAGAAAAATATGTGAAGCATGCCAATTTGGAAAGCAAACAAAGCATGTATTTCCACATAACAGAAATGTGAGCAGAAATGCACTAGATGTTGTGCATTCAGATGTATGGGGTCCTACGAAGACCATGTCTATGGGAGGCTGCAGGTATTATGTGACATTTATTGATGGACCACACAAGGAAAGGGTGGGTATACTTCATGAAGGAGAAGAGTGGTGTTCACTCATTTTTAGAATTTCAGAGTATATGGTTGAAAAGCAAACAGGGAAATATGTAAAGTGCCTAAGGTCAGATGGAGGGGGAGAGTACTTCTCCAATGAGTTTTCTGAATTTTTGAAGAAGAATGGTATTCGGAGACAGTTTACATGCAGATACGCTCCGGCAGCAAAATGGAGTTGCTGAGCAGAAAAATAGGCAGATTGCTGAGATTGCACGAGCATTGATGGGAGACCGCATAGCTATTGGGCTCTGAGGCTGTTTCTACAGCAGTTTACATCATGAACAAGACTCCAACTGCAGCCATACATGATGTAACTCCAGAGGAGAGGTTTACTGGCAGAAAACCTGATTTGTCTCATCTTTAAGTCTTTGGATGCATTGCATATGTGCATGTGCCAGATGAGCTGAGAACTAAGCTGGATCTAAATGCTGAAAAATGTGTGTTTATTGGGTATTCCCTTGAGTAAAAGGGATACAAGTGTTATAACCTTGCTACATTGGAGCTGATGTGAGTGGAAATGTGGTTGCACAGAATGCAAGTCAGCAATCACAGTCTTTGAGTGGACCAGGAGAGTCCTCATCTAGTGGTTCACTTGATAGACCATGGAGTGACATGCTGCGTCATAATACCAGTCTTGCAAATGTGATTAGTACATCAGATAAAGACAAAGAGAAAGTGGTTGAGCACCTCAGTATGCCTGAAATTTTTGCAGGGCATTCTCATGTTGATGGAGAGTCTAGTGGCTCAGAGATGAGCCTTGATGAGGATCTTGGGATACCAGCTATGAGAACACCTGGTGTAAAGAAGGCTATGGAAGCCATGAATGCAAAGCTGCAAAGATCTGAGAGAGTGATGAAAACTATGCAGAGGTTTACCTATGATGGTTATGTGGCACATCACTATGCATACATGGCAAAAGTTGTGCAGGTTGTAGAGCCCACATGCATTGATGAGGCTGTTGGAAATGTGTGTTGGGAGAAAGCTATGGATGAGGAGATGGATGCACTATATAGAAATGAGACTTGGGATTTAATGCAATTGCCTGAAGGCAAGAAAGCCATTGGATGTAAGTGGGTGTACAAAGTAAAACATGACGATGATGGAAGCATAAGCAGGTACAAGGCTAGATTGGTAGCCAAAGGATATGCGCAGACATATGGCATTGATTATGAGGAAACTTTCAGCCCAGTTGCCAAGATGGCAACAGTGAGAGTTTTGATAGCAGTGGTGGCTGCGTCAAAGCAATGGTCTTTACATCAGTAAAGAATGCATTCTTGCATGGGGATTTGCAGGAAGAGGTGTATATGTTGCAAGCACCTGGTTATGAGGATGTGAGTCACCCCGAGCATGTTTGCAGGTTGAAGAAAGCCTTGTATGGCTTTAAAAATGCACCAAGAGCATGGTTTGACAAGATTTTTGAATATCTTGTCACTATTGTCACTATTGTCTTTCATGTAGCCAATGCAAATTTCTCGTTGTATGTGAGACAGAGTGATAGAGGGGTTGTGCTTGTTGTCATCTATGTAGATGACCTGATCATTACGGGGGACCATGATGCAGAGATCTTTGATGTAAAGATCTTGCTTAGACAGAAGTTTGAGATGAAGGATCTAGGGGAGCTCAGATATTTCTTGGGCATTGAGGTGATTAGGTCACCACATGGTATTGGATTACTGCAAAGACAGTATGGCTTGGACATGTTGTCCAAGTATGGTATGACAGGCTGTAAGCCTATCTCAGTGCCATTGGATCAGAATGGCAAGTTGAGTGCAGATTCAAGAGAGATTTTGGAGGATCCTACTATGTATAGGCGCATAGTAGGAAGCTTGATCTACATGACGATCACAAGGCCAGATTTGAGCTATGCTGTTGGGTTGGTAAGTCAATTTATGCAGGTTCTTGGAAGCCGCATTTGGATGCATTGAGACGCATACTGAGGTATGTGAGGTCTACTTTGCATTGTGGACTATTTTATGAAATTGGGACAGAGATATATGTACATGGGGTACACAGATGCTGATTGGGCTGGTAGTATCTCAGATAGAAGATCTACTGGTGGCTTCATGTTTTCTTTGGGGAGTGCTGCTGTGACTTGGAGCAGCAAGAAGCAGCCTACGGTTGCTCTATCCAGTACTATAGAGGCTGAGTACAGAGGTGCTGCTATGGCAGCATGTGAGGTAGCTTGGTTGAGAAAGCTACTTGCAGATTTGGGTCTATCAGTGGATAGACAAGTTGTCATTTTATGTGACAACATTAGCAGTATACAGTTGGCCAGGAACCCAGTTTTTCATGCTCGCACAAAGCATATAGAGGTCCACTACCATTTTGTCAGAGAGAAGGTTTTGGTAGGAGACGTTGACCTTGTTTATGTGAGCACACAGAATCAGGTTGCTGACATCTTCACCAAAGCGTTGGGTACAGAGAAGCTCCGCAGATTCAGGGCTTCGCTTGGTGTACATGAGATGGAGTTGAGCTCGAGGGGGAGTGTTGAGATATCGAGCTCATCTAGTGAGGCGGTGGAATCTGATGACCCGCCTGGGGGATAGGCCCCACACTTACACCACTGGCATGGTTAGTGAGATCATGGGTGATATGTGGCCAGTGAGATGACAAGCTGTGTGTGACAGCCATTTTAGAGACTAGCATAGTTATAGCGCCAGCTCATTTAGTTGGGTTCACACTATAGAGAACCCTAGTATGTATTTGGTTGAGTACCTTTTTATATCATGTGAACTCTTATCTTTGTGTATGGTGTGTTGAGTGTTGTGTGAAGAAGAAGAAGATTTTCAGCCTCTCACCTAGTGTGTTCTCTTTTAGGGTTTTGTGAGTGTGTGTGTGTGCTTGCAAGAGCTCAAGCTCTCTTCTCCCCTGCATCTTTTCAATAGAGACCATAAAAAATATCTAGAAACACTTTGATCATGAGTGAAAAAATAATGAAAGATGTTGATTTGAGAAAACCCTAAGAGTGGTAAAGAATTTGAATGTAGACAACTGTGTGCCTAGCTTTCTAGGTTATTCCTTAATGAAGCCTAATGCTAGAGCTTACCCATTAGTCTTAGGAAGGCCATGGCTTCACCAAGTGAAGATAATTCAAAAGTTGGAGATAGGTGATCTCATTCTCCAAGGGGACAAAAAGAAGGTGCACTACAACATCAAGAATCGATGTGTAAGAAGGTGGTAAAAGATGAATCTTAAATTTTGATAGTTTTTGAATTAGAGTCTACCAATGATGAGACAACAAGTGACAACTCAGAGGACTCCATCTCAGAAGGAAAGGTGGAGGGGATTTCATTTGGTCTTGGCCTCAGTATGGATCATGGGGACTTTGAAGGAGGTGACCCTTTGAAGGAAAAGCTTCTTCTGAGCATAGGTATCTGGACCGCACTAGTCTTTGCTAACAAAATGATCAAATGCTTAATGATTCCATATCAGGTAATGAAAGAGAATAATAGTTCTAAATGTTGGATGGATTTCCAAATATTTTTATAGAGAGATATTATCAAGTATGCCGGATTACCTTAGTGGAGCACATGATTGACCTTAAGCTAGTGTGGTGTAAGGGCTAATAAATGTTGCTTGTTGGACCCAGAGAAGGTCTAAGCTATTTTGGCCCTCCCACCATCCACCAATGTGAGGGGCTAAGGATATTGGGAAATACGGTAGTATCAATGCTTTGTCGATATGTTTCTTACAATAGTATTTCTTATTAATCTTTTGACAAAAAAATATTTGTATTTTCAATGGGGTCCAAAGCAAATTTATTATATCACAATGCTTTGCTTAAAGAGAATGCATGAGTCAAAGTCCAATTGTCTAACCTCCAAGGTGGGAGGATGATTTCTATGTAAATCCAAGTGTGTCGATACATTCAATGGGAGAGCAAGAACAAATGCAACTAGTTTACTATGCAAGCCAACAACTCAGTGATGCAGACGAGAAGTATGGTGTGATAGAGAAATAAGGATTTCACGGAATCCATGTCGTGTTTATTACCTCGCCCTTTTTTCTTTCTCACCTCATAACATTCATTGTAATTTTTAGTTTGCAAGCCTAATCCGACAAGGAAACTACTTTGTGAACTTCAAGAATTCTCTTTTACTTTTTTATTAGAAAAAATAACTAGAGAAACTCTTGAAAATCTTGTCACAAGAAACGAGGAAGAGGAAATAGAGATAAAGGAAGAAATGTGTGAAAGACACCACCAACTGCTTCCATCCCTCATTTTGATTGAGCTTTTAGCCCCGCTAAGAAATCTGGAGCTAGGATATGGTTTTGTTTGATGTACAAGGCAATCACATATGGGCCAAGGATAAGGAGTTTCATGATTCTCAATCAAATAAATTGAGTATAATGCAGTATGGATAAGAGGGTTGTCTGAAAGATGAAGTGAAAGAAATAGGGGATTCCCAACTGGTCGTTAGACAAATGAAAGGGGAATATAAGGCAAGGAGTCCTGACTTACAAGGACTTCATTAAAGGGCATTCATCAAAGGAAAATGGAGTTAAAATAAACTTTTATCTTTTGCAAATTTATCCATGTTAATAGGAAGGATAATGAAAGGGCTAATGAATTAGCAACTCTAACTTTGGCTTCACCTTAATAGGACACACGATGGCCAAATCTCTAGGATGTTTAGTAGTACTACTTGGATGAATAATACTCTTACCTTTGATGGACACACGATGGCCACAAATCTAGGATGTTTAGTACTAATTGGATTAAGAATATGTTCCCCCCTTGGACTATGCTCAATAAATGTAAAGTCTTGCAAGGAAAGCTAGTCCTTACATACTTCTAGGTGACATTCTCTACAAGCAAGGTAAGGCTGGTGTCATGAATGTTCACGTAACTTAACCTCAGCCAAGATAACTCATTGGACCCTCAACACTAGGTATTACTACTTAGTAAGGATATCTGTGATGAGTGGTGCCAAAGTTGTGAAAGAAGCCAAGCATATGGGCATAAGAAATTGGTTCTTGGACTCTTAAACCCTATCCCAACAAATGGTTTATTTTAAAGGTGGGGATTATATTTTATGGGCCCACTTCCCTACTCCTCACATGGGAAGTATTACATATTGGTGGAGCCATAGATCATGCAACAAGAAGGTGGGTAGAAGCAAAGGCCACTATTAATAAATAAGGCAATCAAGATGACTGTGGCATCCTTTCTCAGGGAGTACATATGTGCCCAATTTGGGTGTCTATAGAGATCCTTATAAATGAAGGGAGGTCTTTTAGAAATGACTTAATTAAATATAAAGATTAAAAATAAATCATGCCACAATCAACTCCTACTATGATCCTCAATGCAATGGTCTAGTGGAAAAGACTAATTGTGGATCTTTGTCTAAGCTAGTGGGATATCGGAGGTCCTATAGGATTACAGGACCATTCACAAGCTCTCTCTTGGTTTCACACCTTTTCAACTAGTTTATAAAGTGTAGACCATTCTACCCATAGAATTGGAAATCACAAGCCTCCACACATCGTTTTCATACTTGAGTAATGAAGAAGAAACTCATGCCTACCAATGCCTAGTACTACTTGAGACCTTGGATGAGAAGCAACTTTAGAAACTTCAAAATTTGTAGGCGGCATAACAACGATGCAAGGAAAGGCATGAAACTCTCACAAATAAGAAGAAGAAGCCACAAGTAAAGCAAGGAATCTTCATCCATAAGGTTCGTTGGCCGTGTGGAGAAGTGACTAGATAACAAGACTCTTGGATGTTGGTAAGGCCCCTTTAGGGTAAAGGAAAGTTTAAAAACAACACCTATCTTTTGGAACATGCAAATGGCCAAGAGGTTTCTAGACATGACAATGAGTATCAACTAAAGATCTTTTACCCTCGGACACCACGGCTAGCAGACCCCCAAGACAGGCATGGTGGAGGGACAAAAGATGTGACAACAAAATTTAATATGTTTATTTTTCATCTTTTGTATATATTTTTGTGGTTTTACAATGACAATAAAGTGAAGCTTGCTCACATGAAGATTACGGCACATAATGACAGCACGGAATGACAGTGTGATAGCTTTTGGCAACCATCGCAACAATGTTTTTTTAATATTTTATATTTCCTAAGGTTTTATTTAATGTGCCAATGTGCACATTATTGTAAATACAAGTAAGCTCCATAAGTACTTTGCTATGGTTGTTTAGTCTAGTGCCAACCAAATGTGCTCCCCTAAATTGGGCCTTTGGTATGTACAATCCAACTAAATGTGCTTGGATGGTGACCAAACTTTGCAAGAGTAAGGGTGGACTCCACATTTACACACTTACAAATTTTGGTCACCATCCAAGCATCTCCACCCTTGTATGCTCCAACTCTATAGAGAATGTCTCCAATAATGCTAGCTCCATAGTATGTGCAGGCAGTGTCTGTGAAAGAGCTAACACAAATAAGGTATATAGTAAAAATACACGAGACATTAACATACATGTAAGTAAGAAAATCAAAGATAAATACCAACCTGAGTAATTATAGGTGCTATATGTGAGAAAATAGCCGCACCATGTGTTGGATGCTCTTTGTGGCAAGCCACACATCAATGCCAACCTAAGATCCAAGAGTCTCACCTATAGGTGCTATATGTGCAAAAATAGTCGCACTATATGCTAGAATCTCTGTGGCAAGCTGCACATTGACACCAACCTAATATCCAAGAGTCTCAACATAGGAAAGTGGCACAAACATCAGGTTTGCCTCAACAAAACTCGAAGGGCCTAGGGAGAGGGGGCTCTCTTGGTCTACTTTGCTCATCACCCAACTGAACCAAGCATCCCCCACCCGTACCACTTATTACCATGTTATTATGTTACAAGAGCAAATTTTTCATTCCCATAGATTCGAGTTTTATTTTTTAGGGTTAAAAACCCTAATGTCTTGAGATATATTCAAAAAACTACAAGTAAACATGGTCTAAATATTGATTCAAAGCACAAAAGTATGAAGGAGAAGAAGTGTATAGACATAAGCATTGGGTGCAATCTCTCCCCCTAGTTGGTGGCTCCATGCTTCTCAACTAGGGTATTTAAATCATTATATTCTAAAATTAGACCCATGGAGCCAATAATAGCATACATCCAAATTTGGGTCTCTTTATAACCAAAATTAACCTTAGTGTCAAGCACACTTGTTTTAATACTTGAAATAAATATAAGCCATTATACATATGGCATATGAACATGATGATACACATCGTCAATACAAACTCAACACCTAGACAAAGCCAAAATGATGATACACATCATGGTCATACAACATGATGATACACATCGCCATACAAACTCAACACCTAGACAAAGCCAAAAAAGGGCACAAATCAAAACTATATTAGATTTAAATACTCTGTAAAACACTTCGATAGGGGCCAATAGGGGCCTACAAAACTAGTAAAAAAAGAAAATCAAGTAATTAATGAAAGTGACTTCTAAGTAGATTAAGGTTAAGAAATGGATTGGTCCATCAGAAATGGAAAAGAGTGACATTTCAAGTTTACATTGTAAATTTTTTTAGGGGCATATCTTGCCAAAGCCGACGATGATGGTAGGTTGATTGTAGAAGCTTCCATCACCTATAGTAGTAGATTTAAATACTCTGCAAAACACCATCAAAACACCTCAATGAGTCTTCACATGTGCCATTTTACTAATCCTCACCCGAGCAATTACCTCACACTAATCCTCACCCATGCGATTACCTCACACTATTCCATCATTGCCATGTATGCTCATCAATAAAATCTAATGTATTACTTATAACAATCTATCGAAGTCACAAAGTCACATCGAAAAATCCCAATACAACTGCTAATACACCAATAACACTAGCGTCACACTAGCATCAACATTAGCATCAATACTATTAGCATGAATATCACCCACATGGTGCAACAAGAATAAATTTTAATAACAGTGGGTCAAAAAATGTTATAGTGGCATCACCCATAAAGGTGCAACAAGATTAAATACCACTGACACTAGGTTGTAAATAGTTATAGCGGTGTCACCCATGTATCCATCGTAGATACTAAATGTTTATCCACTTTTGTTCTAAGTAATTCTTCATTATATTCTTCCAAGTGATAAATTGAATCCTAGTATAAATATTGCAAGTTGTTAAAAAAAATAAGAATTTTGAGAGAAGATATTAATGGAATATGCTACAATTGTATTATTTACAGAAGCATGTTGCCCTTACTTTTGTCAAGGAAATATCAAAGGCTGCATATGTAGACTAGACGATGGTTGCATGCTGGATGGTTAGTAGTGGGTTGTTAAAGAGTTGTTTAATGCTTCCATAAATGTAGGATGAGTGGTTATAGGCTAGCACTCTATCTATGTAAGTGAGTGGTGCACATACCAGGTGTTGAGACAACATTTTTACGGATCTAAATGCCACTTTAACCCTTGAGGTGGATGGGGAATGCCAACTTCCCAAAGCATGGTACTACATCTCATCCGAATAAGGCAACCTAATCTTACTTTGTAAATTGAAGGGATCATTCTAGGCTATCAATTCCAACTCACACACGCTCTAAGGTTGGTGTAAATCTACTGGGCATGTGGTTGGTTTAGTGGGTTGTCAAAGGTGCTCCAATGTTTTTTTCATGTGTATGTGTGTGTGCACGCTTGTTTGGTAGGTTGATATTCGTGGTTGTACTTCTTATAAGCATTATGAGTTTTAAGTTATGCCCTTTGTGCTCGATATAGATCCTTACCACCCACACATTATATGTATGAATTGTGCAATACTTGTCCTAGCTTTACTTTATAAGTTTAATACATGACTCTTTGCTCATCAATTTTCCCCATATAGTAAGAATGAGATGGCACAAGAAATATGATAACAATGTCTTGGAATACATAAAATTACTCCCGCAAAGAATCGAGCATGGCAGATACAAAGTCGTTTGGGACAGGCATAGACATGAAGTAAATTATTGTAAAAGACTTCAAAAGATATTTTAGGGCGAAAGAGTCTCTTTTGGTCCCAACCAATGCAAAGGTGAAGGATACAAAGGTTCTAATGTGAGCGTTATAGTACAAAAGCTATCATGTCCTAGAATATGGAGTTAATTGGATTGATTACATGTGTGTGTCAAAAGGGCAGTATGGATAAGGCTATGTGTGTGTCAAAAGGGCAGTATGGATAAGGTTATGGGTAGATGTAGTGGTGCGCGCGAGGGCGGCAGTGTAGTTAGGCTTCACGGACCTGCGCCGATCGAATGCGGCGCCTTGGGCCATGGCGGCCCTTTGGACGGTGGAAAGGTTGAAGTCGGGATCCCTTGGAAGAGGTAGGAAGGATGGGTAGGTGTCGGCGGGGAAGTTGAGGCGGGCGTTGGGCCCTCGGAGGAGGAGGAGGGCAACGTCGTAGGCTTGCGCCGCCGCCTCAGCTGTGAAGTAGGAGCCGAGCCAGATGCGAGCCCTACTAGAAGCAGCGTCTGAAGTAGGGTTCCTCCCGACCCTAATCTCCGACACCCACTTCCCCCAAGAGCGCTTCCGCACTCCTCTGTAAGCTGGTTTTAATTCTACGTCGGCACGTGACTGATCAGCTTCCATGCAGTTCATGAATGTTAAGAAAATAAGAAAAGCTCACAACACGTTCGTTGGGGAGGCGAAGGGACGATGGGCGCGCCGCCGGCGCCACCTCGCCTCGTGGCTAACTCACGATCAACGTGCGCAATGTTCCGCACGACTCTTTCATGTAACTTGTGCAATCGGCAAAGCCAATTCCAACTTGTACTTGATCCGAGTCTCGACCGTAGACCGTTGACCGTGGACCATGGACGGTGGGGAAGCTTCTCCTCAATGCTCATCCATACTTTTTACAACAACATTATACTTACTTATTGCATTTATTTCAACCAAGTTCTCAGCAAACAAACATAGAGTGTCTCTCTCTCTCTCTCTCTTTAAAATAGCCATTCTGTTTGAAATTTTTACACTAAATATATTGCATTTATTTAAACTGGGAAAGATTTTAACAGCCATTTTTTAATTTGCAATTGGTTGAAGAGTAAACTAAGGCACCCTGTTCCGTTTTGAAAGTTCAAGGTTGAAGCCTCCTTTCCCATTGCTTTGAAGATTTCTCTTTTACACATCTTCTGCCTTCTTTCACTCTAAAACCTTTTACTCTGCCTTTCTAGGATGTCAGGAAAGTACTCGTTGATTGTTGCTTTTTGCTCTTCTTCCTGATCCTCTTGGGTTGCATTAGTACCCAAGCTCCTTTTCCCACTTCAAACATTTTCCAACTAGCATTTGCTGTTACAATATTGGAAACCTCTATGCTTGAAATCTGTGTGATAGGCCTTCGTGGCAAAGATATGTTTCGTACATCAACAGAGCCTTCACCATCTAAACCTACCGAACGTTTTCTAATGCTGCGTCCATTGTTTCTAGGTGTCATCTCAGGCTCCGAATCTAACACACCCCTAATAGAAACCAACACCAAAGAAAGATAGTATGATGTTAGATTTCAATTAATCTAACATTCTAAGTAATGCAGATTGACTTAAAAGAAAGAATAAAAAGATATCCACAACAGGTGAAATGTTGAAGAGAGCAAATTACAACAAAGCTATAGCAAGGAGAGATGCTTGTCGAAGATAGAATAGTCCCTCGAAAGTCTGAGAAGAAAGGAAATTGGATTGTCGCAAGCGGGAAGTTTCAAACAGACTCTTACGCTCAAAGATGGACTAAAATCTCATGATAGAGACATGCTGGAGAAGAGAATCAAAAACAAATCTCCCTATTCAACTCGCACGCTTCTGCCACCATAAAGTACTGTTCTATTTTCTATTTTTCACTCTTTTTTTGTGGATTTTCTACGTTACGTTGGCCTTCTCCTGATTGGTTGCAAGACATTTTCTCCAAACCCTAAAAGGCCCCAAAATGAGCTCCCCTTTTTCCTAATGTATTTTTTCAAGACGACATTCTTATTTTGAGCATTCACACATATCAACCCTTTTAACCATGGATAGAAGAGGAAATGTTAGTTTGAATATATATTTTTTTCACACTCTGAATATAATAATACCTAAATCCCTTACTTTTCTGAGGAGGAAATTATCCTTTTTTCATCAATTTTGAGAAGGCTTTTTTTTTGCAGATTGACCAAGTTCTAGGCTAAGTCGAACCTATCTTTTCCTCAACATCGACTTCTAGTGCAGTTCCCATGTCATCTTTTAAAGTTCAAACCATATCCACAAAATAAGAGACTCCAATAGAGTTAAAAAACAATACACAAAGAAACAACCAACCAAGAAAAGGGATAACAGAGAGAGAGAGAGAGAGAGAGAGAGAGAGAGAGAGAGAGAGAGAGAGAGAGAGAGAGAGAGAGAGATGCGAGCAATCATTCCAGAGAGTGGGATTTCAAAGTGTGTTTTTTTACACACGTGTGTTGCATGCCTTGGGTACGGCGGCATACTGAAGGCTCGCATGCATGGAGGAGACGTGGTTGATGGGGTTGTAAGACCAAGAAGTGGGATGGGGAGATTGGGGGGATGAATGCTCCAGAGAGATGAAGCGATTGTGTGACCAGTGGTGGGCGGGAGGAGGAGAGGGAGCACAAGAAAATTGCACCTGAGTGGCTAGCTGGGGAGAGTTGATGGCCTCAGAGACCGCGTACATGGGGGGTAGCATGGTATGCTTGAAGGTCTCCTCTAAGTTGGTGAAGCATTAGGTTGGTTTGTTCTTGCTATATAGTGCTATTCTGTTTTGTACTGGTAAGCCTCCTTTGAAAATAGATATTGGTAAATGGCTACAGGAAGAGATCTTTCATGCTAGTGTAGTTTCGCATGTCTTCTATCTTGGGAAGGATTTCTATAGGTTTTGTTCATTAAGGGACAGATAGTTTCTGAGCTTTTTGCTAAAGCCCCTTTGTTTATGAATCATAAACTGGTCCATGCAATGCCTTTCAATCCTTTTTTTGATATTAATAGAAGTCTAGTTGAAGCGTGCCCCATTTGGGTAGAAATAGTGGGACTACCACCCTGGTTGAGACTTGCGTTGAGGGAAATAGCTTGAGCCATTGGTCCGGTGTTGTATGTAGCTAATGATGACCTATTAGGCCGACAAGACAATAGTGTGTGTATATCTTGGAACACACTGGACGAAATTCCTAAAACCGTAGAAGTGGATTTGGGGGATTCACTATATGTAAACCCTCTATATCACGTGCATTCAAGGCCTACATTACGACATTTTGGAGGTAATTCGTAGGGCCTTTTTGTAGAGAGAGAAAAAGGAGCACATCCAATCAAGAAGAAGGTAACGTTACGTTAAAAAATAGGTTATTTCTTTTTCCTAAATCCAAAAATTCTTCTTTTCCACCTCAAAATGTATTCTACTTATAGTTGATAGCCACTTTTCACACCCGAATGCATTAAACACCTACACCTTTGTAGAATCCAGTTTTTCATACGCGGACCAAACACATAGAGGTCCACTATCATGTTGAGATTCAAGCTCGATGTCAGCTTGTGCCAGTTGCACTATGTGCTGGCATGTTAGGTAGCAGCATGTGTGAGACATAAGTGACCGCGTCCAGCTGGTCATAGTGTGTGGACATTAGCTAGGGTTAGCAGTGTGTGGACACAACACATACTGTGTGTTGTAGATTATGGATTATGACTTTATGCATTGTGTGAGAAGGGAGATGGCTTCCCTCTATGGTTAGGGTCTCTGCGAATAACGTAGGCCACCACAGTCCTGCTTAAAGTACTTTGTGAGCTGTAACTTCTACCACAAAATCTCCTCCCTCTATTCCTGCGTGTGCTTATTCTAAGATTGTGACAAACTCATCTTCTCGCACACATCACCTGAGGATATCGTCCTTGCCTAGCTTATATAATTCTCTTGCAAGGTGCGGCCAGGTTAATAATACAACACATCTTATCTTTGTTTAAGGGTTGATCTTGTGGGAACCCATGGGCTAGATAGTCGGATATTTTCTCACTCCACTTAGGCACCATGTCAAGTTTGAATAGAAAAGCATCTGGAAGGTCATCTTCATCAATGCTTGTTGTGAGTTCTCCATTAGGAATTCTAGACATATGGTTTGCCAAAACATGTTGTGTCCCTTTTCTCTCATTGTGAGTGTAAAGTCAAATTCTAGAAGTAGAAGCAACCATTGGATAATTCTTCCTATGGTGCAAGGCTTTTTCACCAGATATAATAGGGCCTTATGGTGGTCAAATAAATGTTTTTTGGCTGGCAGGTAATGTCTGTATTTCTTTACGGCATAAACCATGGCCAACCCTTCACGCTCCATTGTGGTGTAGTTTATCTCTGCATCATTCAGTTGACTAGCAAAGAAAACTGGATAATCCAATTTGAATTCCCTAGATTGTGCCAATACACATCCTATAGCAAAGTTTGATGCATCAATGTGCACGTGGAATATAATATCCAAGCTGGGTGATCTTAGGATTGGTGCACGAGCCAATGCATTCTTTAACTTATCATAGGCTTCTTAGCATTCCTCAGTCCATTCAAAGATAATGAGTACTTTATACAATGGCCTAGTAATTTTTGCATAGAATATGATGAAATACCCAATGTGGCCCATAAACCGCTATATACACCTTTGTAGTTGGTGGTGGGGGTAATTCCAAGATCAGTTTTACCTTGCTCTCATCAGTGGAAATGCCATTTTTAGACACAATGTGCCCTAATATTACACCGTTCTTGACCCAAAATTGACACTTTAAAGGATTTAAGGATATACGATATAATCAACATCTTTTAAATACCTTCCTTAAGCAAGCCAAGTGCTCAGTCCAGCATCAGTGTGCACATAGATTGTTAATGAATACCTTCAGTCACTTTTACAAGTAGTCCTTGAAGGCCATGCACATCAGTCGTCTCGCGCTGGAAAGTTGTTGGGGCATTGGTAAGGCCAAAAGGTATAACCTTATAGGCATATGTCCCCCACATCGTATTGAAGACCATCCTGTGTTGGTCTTTGGGTGTTATGGACACCTGATTATAGCCTGAAAACCTATCTATGAAGCTGTAGGCTTCTTCACTTGCTACCCATTCTAATACATGTTCTATATATGGTAGTGGTGGGTAGTGATCCTTCCTGGTTATTGCATTGACCTTTTTGAGATCAACACAGACCCTCAATTTTCCATTTTTCTTTAGCATAATCACAATTGGTGAAAACCAATTTGTGTGCTTGATTTCATAGATGAAATTCCTAGTAATGAGTTTATCAATTTCCTCCTTTACAATTGTCGCATATTTCGGATTCATCTAATATGGTTTTTCTTGGATGCTCTTGATCCTTCCATGATCGGGATAGTACGTTGAACCACCTTGGGTGGTACATCCTTCATTTCCATGTATTTCCAAGCAAAATAGTCCTTGAATTCTTTTAAGAGAGCAACGAGCTCTTCTTCTTCCGCCACCACAGTTAAGTCTTTAGCAATGTAGACAAGTTTGATGTCCTCCCCTGGCTCTGCAATATCAACCTCCGTAGCTTCAGTTGTGGGCGATTATAATATGTGGATTCTCCATCTTCCTTTACTATTTTTGCCCCTCATGAAGGAGGCGCCTATTTCACATGTGTGGTGGAGTTTTAAGTTCTCAAATATTGAGATATTTCATCTCTCCTCTCTCCTAATTCAAGTCTAGTTCCAAAATGTAAGCTAAACTGACCCAAAAATGGTCAAAAATTGACCAAACTGATCTGGAAAATTCTAGAATCAGTTTGCTTGGTTAGAAGCTCACTTTTTCCTATAAATAGAAGCCTCTCCCTTTGTAGAAGCTTAATAGTGTTTTATGCACTCTTACTCAGCTCCACCCCAGAGCCAAAAACAGTGAATTTATTGATAATTCATTAGTTTTTGACCTTTCCCTCTTCAAAAGAATTGGTGGCCACTCTTGTTGCAAACAAGAGTAGATCCCTCAAACCATCAAGCCAAAGGAAAGCTCACAAAAATTCAAGTAAGCTAGAAATCCTACTTTTTCTTTATTCCTTTTAATGGTTTTCTAATTTTTGTTTTCTTTAAAATGAAAAAAATGATGCTATGCCTTGTTGGAAAGGCTTTCCCCCTCTCTTCATTCTTAAATTCAGCCTTTCTTTATCCTAGATAAGTAATCAAATTCTTAGAATTAAACTTTTCATATTGTTTCTCTTTTAAAAGTGAAATTTGATTAGTTTAGAATGCTTTAAACCATTTGGGATAAATTTTAAGTAACTTGAGGATAGAAAAAATTGAAAAATAGTCAGCCATACAAAGGAGGTTATGGCAAAATTTTCTTAAATTTTATGAAATAAGTTTTATCTTTTCCTATTCAAAAAGAGTAATCCCCACCATTTGTGTATTCTAAAAGCGTTATTTTCATTCTAGGCATAGAAAAATGCATAGTAGAAATATTTTTATTATAAAAGTGTTATTTCCAGTAAATTTTAAATTCTATGCATAGAAACTATATACTTTTTTATTATAAAAGTGTGATTTTCATTAGAATTAAATTCTATGCATAGAAAGATGCATATTGGAAATAATTTTTTTATTATAAAAGTGTTACTTTCACCAATATTGATTTTTATGCATAAATAAATGCATAAAAGAATTTTTATTATTATAAAAGTGTTACTTTCATCAAAATTGATTTTTATGCATAAAAGAATTTTTTTATCATGAAAGTGTTACTTTCATCAAAATTGATTTTTATGCATAAATAGATGCATAAAAGAATTTTTTTAATCATAAAAGTGTTACTTTCACCAATATTGATTTTTATACATAAATAGATGCATAAAAGATTTTTTTAAATTATAAAAGTGTTACTTTCATCAAAATTGATTTTTATGCATAAATAGATGCATAAAAGACTTTTTTAATTATAAAAGTGTTACTTTCATCAAAATTGATTTTTATGCATAAATAGATGGATAAAAGATTTTTTTTTAAATTATAAAAGTGTTACTTTCATCAAAATTGATTTTTATGCATAAATGATGCATAAAAGAATTTTTTTTATTATAAAAGTGTTACTTTCATCAAAATTGATTTTTATGCATAAATAAATGCATAAAAGAATTTTTTTGTTATAAAAGTGTTACTTTCATCAAATTTAATTTTTATGCATAAATAGATGCATAAAAGAATTTTCTTTTATATAAAAGTGTTATTTCCATAGAAGTTGGATTTTATGCATAAATAGATGCATACATAATTTTTATATCAAAATAAGAGTTCTCTTTAATCCTATGTTTAAATCCCATGAATATTGGTAAATGAATAAGTAAATACTCTGTGAGAGAAAATTCTACCGTTTCATATTCTCTAGGATGGTAATGAGAAAACTTGGAAAACTATCGAAGTCAAAATTTTAGATAAATGATTAATTTATTCCTCATAGGAATTCGTGATTAGTTTTGAATTATTCAGTTAAGCAAATACTCAATGAATGAGTAATTGAAATATTACCCTTCGAGAAAGATAGTTCAGGAGAACCTTTCCAGACTCAAACCCTGAATCAGACTATGACCAAGATATAACTCCTTTGTCAGTTCAGGAGAACCTTTCCAGACTCAAACCCTGAATCAGACTATGACCAAGACATAACTCCTTTGTCAGTTTCAAGAAAAGATGATGTGACCAGTTCAGAAACATTCACTCAAATCACCCATTGAATCTGAAACTAAGTTGAGACTCTTTGATTTTAATCTGAGAATCAAGGCTACAAAATTCAAGGAATTCTGTTTGGAATTCAGACCTGCGATCAAAAAGTCTTGGGATATGGATTTAAGATATACTCATTGTATTCAAAAGAAATGCAAAACTGAAAACTTGCATAGAAACCCTGTTTTCTTAAAGGACTATCTTACGCCAGAATGCTGGTGGAGGGAGCATTTGGTATATGTGTTTTTCTAAGGGAAGTTCGGTTGCAACAGCTGGCGAGGAGTGTTCAAAGGACGGCTCACGCGACAAAAACCTGCCCAGGTCTTGAACCAGCCTGGGTATGGTGAAAAATGGTGTGCTTTCGATACGATGGGCAAGGGCTGACGAAGCGGTCCTTCAGTGAAGTGCCAGGACACCTAAGGAGGATCCTGGAGGGTTCTGACCAGGCGATGCACGGGCTCGGGATGCTTAGGACACCCATGCGTATATCGTGGAAGATATATATATGTATGATGACGAGAAAATTATTGTAATCTGTTACTAGATCTCGTTGCTAACCTGTTGGTCTCAACGGAGAGTCCAGAGTGATACTGTTTTGTGAGAAACAAGGATTGAATGGAAATTTTGAGTTGTGACATCTATAACCAATAATTGTTTATCAATGGATTGTTTTTAAAAGTTAAAGTTTAAAGAGAAGTGTGTGCGTATCTATATTCTAAAGCAAAAGTTAAGAAAGGTATTTAATTATGGGTGGGTGAGTACTTGTCTGGTTCTACTAATTCTAGTGGTTTGGCGGTGGCTAACCCATAGGCTGGAATCAGTAGAGTTTTAATAATAAAATTGATTAATAGGAATACGCTTAAAACTCGAGTAGTTAAATAAAAGCCTAAAGACTTCTCTAATGAATAGATCAACGGTTGTGCCTGATTCAATTAGGAAAAAAGCGTTGATTCCTTCAAGATAAGTCTGTAATAGTTTTCCTTCTATCTGGTTTAATCAGATGAAGGTTAGTTCAGTATCTTGACCTCGTTAGAAAAGATCGTTAAGAAATTTAAAATGGTGGAATCGTCCCCGTTTTTCGGGCATGGGAAATTTCCCTGGTTTTGATTTTCGGAATGACCACCAGCTTAGTCTTGTGCCCAGACATTCGAGGACGCGAGGCCCCGAGTGGGAAACCCTGCTCCATGCATGAGGGAGCTGCTTCCGCTGCCAGCTATCGGGAATCCGGGGTGCGAAGGGCGCAGTTGGGATCCCACAATTGGTATCAGAGCACTGTTGTAAATTTACGTAACAGCAACAGAAATTGCTTAAAATTTTAAAGTAAATCTAGGAAATAATGTTTTCACTTGTTAATATTATGTTGAATAAACTTCAAAAGTTAAAAACTCATAAATTGAATTGGAAATTTATAGATGGATACCCTGAATCTATCTGGCATTCCTGAACTCTCCCAGAGTCAGGATAATATAGCCTTTGCATTCGAGCACCTCATCAACTCTGCTGTAACCTAAGTAAGCAGAGTGAGACTCGCACGTCATTTTGAGAGTCTTTACTTTCCTGATCCTATTAAGCGACATCGGTATATGTGGTTCTTTGGAGGATGATGTATTAATGTCAGTACCAGTCAGCATCAAAGGCTCGGGCAAAATATTTTCTTAGCCATGATTTTGATAATGCTAGGGCTTGTTCACCATGTACAACTCTTTGATCATTCACCCAGGAACTTCAAAATTTCATGCCGAGTTTTTATGCTTCTTAGCCAAAATGCCAAACCTATCTCAATGGCCGAATCTATAAGAATGGCAAAGGACTTTGCCAAAGCCTTTGTAGTTAAGGTCCCTCTAATTTTAAAAGATTCCAAACCCTAGGAAGTACTTCAAACTTTGCCGAAGCTTGCACCCTCTAATTTTAAAAGATTCCAAACCTCGGGAAGTACTTCAAACCTTCCTCCCCCAAAGAGGCAGCAAGGCCCAAATCAGAATCTGGATATTGGGAGATTCAGAAGTGAAGGAAGACCCTTCCTACATAACACTTTCTCAGGAGCCCCACTTCTTGCAAGGATTCAGAGGGATGAGCTCAGAAGTGAGAACCGGTGTTTTGGATGTCAGGGTTTTGGTCACCAGCTGAAAGACTGCCCGACTCCTACCATGTCAAGGGGACAGGGAAGTCAAGGATCGAGAGTGCAGAGACTAGCCCCTTCCTATCAGTCAAATCAGGGTCCATCTCGTCAAAATCAAGGTAATCCCAGGAGAACTCCAGCTCAGCCATCTGCCTCTGTCTAGAGTAGCCTCATAACTCCTTCCGAGAACTGGGGCAACCAAAGAGAAAGAGTTTCGCCTCAGACTGCAGAAGCCAGAGTAGTCACAATAGCAGAAGTAGTGGAAGATGAAAGAGGACAGATTTTTGCAACAATTGAAAACCAAGGGCCAAATTGCCAATTCTTCGTCATTCATACTCCAGCTGAGTATCAGGGTAAGCCTTTTAAGCTTTTGATTGATTCAGGCAGTACTCATTCTTTCATTTCCCTAGGATGCTTGCGTAAGCTAGTCTTAGAACAAAAATCAGGGAAACCTATGCAAGTTGAATTGGCCAGTGGAAAGATTCTTTTCACTCACCTTGAGATAGATCGTATTCAGTTCAATCTAGATGGGAATTTAACTGACTGTCAGTTCAGAGTTATACCTTTGGGAGTTTTTGACGGGATTCTTGGAATGGATTGGCTCCGCAAAAATCAAGCTGACATTCACTGTCATAATGAAACCATTTCCTTCCGTGACCTTCACGGAAATAAAGTTCAAGGAACCAGAATTTTAGGATCCCCAAGTCTGCAGTTAATAAAGGCTTCTAAGTTACTGAAAGGACTTAGAAAGAAGCAACTCATTTATGTTGTCAAAATAAATCCACTAGACACAAAGTTAAAAGCTAAAGTACTTGAATGGTTAAGTGATTATGATGATTTATTCTCAGCAGAATTAATAGAGATGCCTCCAATTCGGGAAGTAGATCATGTGATAGAATTGACCCCCGAGCTCAGCCAGTAGCCCTGCGGCGCACGTACAAAATGCCAATTCCTAAAGCCGTCAAACTCAAGGAACAGCTTAGACAGCTGTTAGAACAAGGGTTTGTAAGACCCAGTGTTTCACCTTAGGGTGCGTCAGTTCTCTTTTTCAGAAAAAGAAAGATGGAACGCTAAGACTCTGTGTGGACTATAGAGGCCTCAATCAGCTGTCTGCTGACAGTTAAGAATAAGTATCCTATCCCCAGAATTGATGAGCTTCTTGGATAGGCTAAGTGGAGCCTAGATCTTCACAAAGATAGATCTCAAATGAGGGTATTATCAGATCAGGATTAATGAGCAAGATATCTCGAAGACAGCCATCAATACTCGGTATGGGCATTATGAATTCACTGTCATGCCGTTTGGATTAACAAATGCCCCAGCTACATTCAATCGCTTAATGCAGGACATTCTTAGAGAATACTTGGATGATTTTGTTCTTTTTTTCTTTGATGATATTCTGATTTACTCAAAGAATGTAGCTGACCATGAAACTCATGTCAAAAAGAGCAAATGCACTTTCTCTGCCAACCATGTTGAATACTTGGGCTTTTTGCTCCTTTTTGGTATCCAAAGATGGAATTTCTCTAGATTCTGCAAAAGTCCAAGCAGTCATAGATTGGCTTGAACCAAAAATAGTAAAAGAAGTCAGGGGATTCTTGGGATTGACTGGCTAGTATAGAATTTTTATACCAAAATATGCTCTCATAGCTTCCCCCTGACTAATCTTCTCAAGAAGAATACCCCGTTTCAATGGTCGTCCAGGTGCCAGAGTGCTTTTGATAAGCTGAAGATTGCCTTGGTAACCAATACCGTTCTGAAGCTACCAAATTTCTCTCTACACTTTGAGGTAGTAACTAATGCCAGTGGTTTTGTCCTAGGAGGTGCACTCATGCAGGAAGGTTATGCAGTGGCCTGCTCTATGAATCCCGAAAACTCAGAACGCATGAGAGAAATTATGTTGTCCACGACCTGGAACTACTTTCAGTAGTATATGCCCTGAAGTTGTGGAGACATTACCTACTGGGTCAAAGATTCACTTTGATGAGACTGATCATCAGAGCTTAAAGTGGATCTTCACTCAGAAGGATCTCAACATGCGCCAAAGAAGGTGGATGCAAACCCTGCAGGAATTTGATTTTGAATTCAAATACCACCTAGGCAAAGAAAATGTGGTAGCAGATGCCCTGAGCAGAAAAGCCTTCTTGCTTGCAATTACTGTAGTGTCAAATCCTTTGATTATTGAAGCGGGAAAGCAAAACTCCACAGGAGCTAAACTGAGTTCAAGGGTACAGCCTAGATGATGGAATTATGTATTATAATTGCAGGCTATGCATTCCCAATGATAAGAGAACAAAGGATAGAATTCTGAATGAAGCCCATGACAACCTTATTGCAAAACATCTAGGTTTCATCAAAACCTACATGTCTGTGAAGAAGAAAAACTTCTTTTGGCTTGGTCTAAAAAAGATGTGCTTAATCATGTACGTCAATGTCTGACCTGTCAAAAAGTCAAGGCCGAGAGAGTAAAAATGCCTAGGAAGTTACATCCATTAGACATCCCCCAGATGAAGTGGGAATGTATCAGTATGTATTTTATTACTGGATTACCTTCAGTGCAATCAGGTTACAACAGAATGTGAAGTTGCAGGCTGATTTTGGTGGAGTTGGATGATCCATCTATGTATAGAAAGATGGTTGGTAGTCTCATTTACATGACTATCACACGCCCGGATCTCAGTTATGCTGTGGGGCTAGTAAGCCAATTTATGCAGAGCCCCAGAAAACCTCATTTGGATGCAGTGAGACGCATTATGCGATATGTAAAGACCACTACACATTATGGTCTTCTTTATGAGCATGGTAAAGGCTTGGATAGACATGGCTACATAGACGCAGATTGGGCAGGTAGCTCATATGATAGGAGGTCTACTAGTGGTTATGCCTTCACACTTGGAAGTGCTGTGGTGAGTTGGAGTAGCAAGAAGCAACCTACTGTTGCTTTATCTAGTATAGAGGCTGAATACAAGGGTGCAGCCATTGCTACATGTGATGTGAAGGAATATGGTTAAAGAGTCTCTTAGTTGATTTGGGTGAGCCTATTGATGGCAAGGTTGTCATTCATTGTGACAACATGAGCAGTATACAGTTGGCCAAGAATCTAGTGTTTCATGCGCGGACCAAACACATAGAGGTCCATTATCACTTTGTCAGAAGGATGGTACAGTGGATTTGAAGTATGTGAAGACTGAAGAGTAGGTGGCCGACATCTTTACAAATCCACTTAGTAGGGAGAAGTTTGAATACTTCCATACTATGTTGGGAGTACGTGGGATGAGCTTGAGGGGGAGTGTTGAGAGTCTTGATAGCCCAAGCTCATCTACATCTTTATCTATGGCAGTACATCATGAGCTTGAGAGGGACTGTTGAGATTCCAGCTCGATGTCAGCGTGTGCCAGCTATGCTATATGCTGGCATGTTAGGTAGCAGCATGTGTGAGCAATAAATGACCACGTCCAGCTGGTCATAGTGTGTGGACATTAGCTAGGGTTAGCTGTGTGGACACAACTCATAGTGTGTCCTGTGTATTATGGATTATGGCTTTATGCATTGTGTGAGAAGGGAGATGGCTTCCCTCTATGGTTAGGGTTTGCAATATACATTAGGATTTGCTCCTGTGTGTGTGTCTCCTCTCCCTCTACCTATTTTTCATCAGTTGTTGCAAGTGAAGGTCCTTCCTCCTACTCTGCCTCTTCCTCGTCCTTGTCCTTGATAGAATCCTCCTAGAATCCTCCTCGGGTGAAGAATGCTTTTTCTTCTCTTGCTATTGAGTCCAGCCATTTATTCTCTTTGACTTTGGTCTCTTGCTCTAGTAGAGCTCCTTCTATCTCATGCAGCTTCAATTCAGGTACATTCTTTAATGTTGCTACAATGTTTTCATATTCACCTTTGTCCACACTCTTCAGAAGCACTGCTAGTGCCTCATCATCTTCTACCTTTTTGCCAATGGTGTTGATAGTTGTTGCTTAATGCTTTTATATTTTTTCAAGTGTGTGATTAAAGGTTCACTTTTCTTCATATCCAGTTTGTAGAATTTCATTAACAGATTTATCTTTTAATTTTTTGCTTGAGTGCCAAATAATTTATTGAGTTCATCCCATGCATCTTTTGCCCATTGTAATTTATTGAGTTCATCATTTAAACTGAGTGCGATAAGTCCTAATGCTTTCTCATTCTTGCTCTTCCACTCATTTTCCTCGGGCATTCATTTCTTCCGTCAACTAGTCCCCACAGATTTTTCCTCATGAACAAATACATGGTTTTTGTCTACCATGTGTAAAACTGCTCCCCATTAAATTTGGCTATCTCTTGTGCTACTGTACTCATGATGATGTGAAGGGGGTCTTACCTCTTGATCCAATTTCAAGATTCAAGGGTAGTGTCTACCCTTTTACAACTTAATCTGGTGTTTAGGTGATGATTACAAAAGATTTATCAGCATAAATTCACCAGAAATTACATTAAACCAAGGGTAACAAATCTGTACGGAATGGTTGGAGTATCAAACCATCTCCGAATTACAATCTGAAGTTATCGGGATTTGTATCAGATACCCAATGGTTAATTTGACCCTCAATTGCACCAAAATACAGTGATTAGTGTTGATTAATCACTGAGTATGCGGGGAGTCCAGATCTGGGGCCTTAAAGTAGTTTAAATGAGCTCAAATCCTTTCAAGGCCATCAATAGCAATTAGTCTAGTAGAGGATTAAGCCAAGAAACACAAGATTTGACCAAACACTGAATGCTTAATCTCTGTTCTACCAAAGTCATCTGCAGATTTGATGAAGAGCTTGGATCTCACTGTAGACTTGATCAAATCAAAAACTGTCTTCACCAGCTTGTAAAGCACCCTTGAAAACCCCTAGGGCCAAGCGGAATTAGAGCCATTTCATTTGGTGTAGTCAAGAAAAAGAATGGTGAGCAAGGTGGCTATGTTTGGCTAAAATCTTGGAGGCTATTGTTAAGCCTGGAGGGAGATTAAGCCCCTCCACTAGCTAGGGGTGTAGAGAGCTTGTTGAAAAAGAGGTAAAAATCTAAATTATCTATTAATCCTAATTAGTTAAGTGATTAGCAAGATAATGGGCTCATAAGATTGATGCATTCTAGGCTAGGCTCTGATACCATGTTAAATTTGCAGCAATGTGATGAGCTATGGTGGATCAAATGCTAGAATCAACATCATTAAAAAAGAGATTAGATGATAATTAAGACATGATTAACTGATAGCTTAATATAGGCATTGATTCTCATTAGGCTAGTGCCTCAATTTATAGGGTTTACATCCAAGCATCTAATCCCATTGATCTCTCCTTGATTCTCTCCACCTCTTTTGCTTGATTCTCTCCACCGCTTCCCAGAATATCTCCACACCTCCTAAATCTTCTCATGCTACCCTTTATTCTCTCCCAGTAGATACTTCTCACCTTTTCATAGCTTCTCTCACATTTACAGATTCTCTTTTACAGCCTCTTGCTAAGGGCTTGTTCCCACACACACCTTGTTCACTTGTATATTTCAACAATGAGAAGTAGTAGGGAGCAGTTCACATCGTGAAACAGAATGTTATTCATGTCATGAACTATTTTTCACGCTGTGGTAGCTGGTGTTTAATGTTTCAAATTTTCAGCTTAGAATTACTTTAATTCGAGTCAAATATACTCCAATAGTGTAATTAGGGTACTCTCACCTCTAGGCTGACAACCCTTAATTCGTGAACTAGCAGTCCATGAATGGTTATTCCATGAACTGCTAACACATGAAGCGTTAACTCATGAAGGGCTTAAGCTATGAAAAGCTTAACATGTGAAGTGTTAACCCATGATATGTTAACCCATGAAGTAGTAGGTTATAGTTCACGTCGTGAAGTAGACTATACTTCATGCCATGAAACATAATATGGTTCATGCCGTGAAGTGCTTCGCTGCTCTTTCACGAGATAATATTTTTCTATTTCATTGTGTCAGGAGGATAAGGCACCCTAATTCTAATAAGGTAATCCCAAGATTCTCGGCATTGATTACGAAAAGTGTTTCATGCCATGAAGTAGTAGGGAATGGTTCACATCATGAACTATTTCCTACACTTTCACGTGTTAACAACCGCATCAACAGAATGATGGATAGAGGGTGATTTCCCTATCCAAATGATCCCAAATGGTTGTGCCAAGGATGAGGAATGTAATGCATCATAAACACAACCAATGGCTCTTTGTTTTTATAGTTTTTGTGATTTTTAGAAAAAACAGTGCAATGCGTGTCACCAACTACTAGCTCACTCTATAGGAATTGGTGACGAAAAACAACAAAATTGAATGTAAAATTGAGTGTAGCTTTGCTCTAGGTTCTCCCAAGTACTCACCCACACTTTCAACACACGATTTTATGTAATTCCTTCTCTACTACTCAAACCTTATCTACACCCTTTCTTCACAATGCATCTTCCAAATGCAAAGGCAATAGTGAACTTGCATCATGGGAGCTGGAGCTCTAAGAGGATGGAAGAAACAATGGTGTTTCCCTAGCAATGTCACCAAAAATGTTATGGGGGCTACCACACCTCCCAAGAAGGAACTCCACACAACCGCACGGGAGAAGCAATAGACACAACAATCATTGGGTACTTACTAATGCTTTGAGCTCATGTTCCCCTTAAGGCTCCCCAATCTCGCTTTTGGAAGCTCCACTCCTCCAATCTCCATCTCCACGTTGTCACATGGAGTCTCTCACACCACAATAAAGACAATCTACCTCTCACTCTTCGACACACACACATGGATAAGAAAGGAACATGCACTAGCTCTTTCACAAGACAAAGCAAGAGCTCTCATAGTACAAAGGGATATTGTGTCATTTCATTATGACAATTTACCTTTTATACAATTGTCCCTTATTCACACACTTGGGTGCCCAAAACTTACTAATTAAGCCCTTGGGTGGCGAGTGTCTTAAAATGTACAACTTTTATAGTGCCTTTACATGACACTTATTAATGTCCTCAATTGCAAAAGCATCTTTGTTAATCCAAAATGGGATTCACAAAGGTGGGTGGAGTCTCAAAAAATGCTAATCTAAGTAAGCAAAAGGCTCAAGCACAATTAGGTTACAATATTGACACTTCTTGTACTTAGGCGTGAGAGCTTGCTTCAGATTTCATTGCTTGAAATGACCTCTTTTTATATGGGTGTGTACAACATTGGCTTTGTTAGCTCATGTGGGCTAATTCCACCTTTGCTCATGTGGCTACTTGCTAGGCTTGTACTTCATTTGGACTATTCATACTCACTCCCTACCAATTCCTCTGCTTAATGGAACCACTTTTCTCGACACCCCCCCTTGGTGTCATATTTTTTAGGCTACTCCAAGGTGGTCAAATGCGAGGTTTACAAATACTTCACTCCCTCTTAATGTAGGTGGTAGGTGGATTGATGTTTGGATTTAGACATGGGACATCTCCCCCCATGGGTGTTTGATTAGCTACTCTCAGGTGGTCAGGAGTGTTTACATTTGCATGACTTTACCTAGGTTATTTCTGGCTACTCTTAGGTGGTAAAGCATACTTACAAACACATAGATTTTTCCACTCATTTGGTGGCTTGATTAGCTACTCTCAGGTGGTGGTCGGGAGTGTTTACAGTTGCATGACTTTACCTAGGTGCTCTCTGGCTACTCTTAGGTGGTACAGTGTGCTTACAAACACATAGATGTTGAGAAAAAAGGTGCCAAATCGTAGCACTAGGACATTTCCACAAAATGGATAGACCAGAGGGCCTCTATCACCTTAAGGTTTTGGGGTCAGGATGGCCAGACCAATTTGTGGAAACCTCCAGCTAAGCGGACATTAAAGTGAACACAACTAGGATGGGTGACCTCTCGAGACTTAGCTCCGCACCCAATGTCCAACATTACTGTCTACTCGGGCGGGGGGGTCACTATATGTAAACACTCTATATCACGTGCATGCAAGGCCTAATTAAAAAACCCCTTATCTGTAAATTTTTCATGAATAAAACACACCCTTTTTCTATTCAATTTGTAAATACTCCCTTTAAATGGTACCCTTCTTTATGTAAAAAATGTGTTAAACAAGGATTTTAAAAAACCCTTTTGTTGAATCCACGTGCTATGCTTACATATTTATGAGTGCCCCCCCCCAAGACCGTCTATGAATGTAAATCACCATGATTTAAAGATATAAAGATGAGTTGTGTTGCTATATTGAGTAGATGAAAGTCTACAAATCACCAAGATTTCCAAGCTTGTGACCTTCTATGGATGCATTGTTTCTACTTAATGCAATTTGTCGAGGCTAATGATTATTTAACACTACTTTAAAAAAGAACCTAGTCTAGCCATATATAGGTGAGAAAGAATGTAACTATACTAATTGATATCTACTCGTGTTGTTTAAGGTGCTTCAATGCTGATTACTATAAGTTACTTGCTTTATAGCTTGAAATTGGCGAGGGCTACCCTTTTAAGCTTAATGCTCTCAACATCACTCCATGCTATAGTTGTTTGGCATCCTGAGGCTAAAGCACCTATTATTTAACTATTCATCAAGGGAGACTTTGCACTTATCCATCTTGTAGATTTTTCTTACCACATAGGTGAAAGAAACACATTGAGGAAATCTATTACTATATTGATAGCCTTTAGCTTAAATGATCTCAAGATTGGACTTTCTATGTAGGAAATGGGGAGGCAACTAATTGTGCTGATGGAATCTCCCTGTAAGGTCCCCCAACCTAGAAGGGGAATCCTTAAGATATTCTACTGTCTAAAAAAATATTCCTATTCATTGAGGTAGTGGACATTATAAAGCATCATAGCATGCCTTGTAATGTCCACTACCTCATGACATGTATGGCTTGTTGGTGAGGCTTATAATGTCCACTACCTCAACAAATTAATTGATCTTTAGCATCATAGAGCATGCCTTATAATGTCCACTACCTCATGACATGCATGGCTTGTTGGCAAGGCTTATAATGTCTACTACCTCCACTACATTACATTGTAGTAGATCTAGGCTCACTTATTCTATGTTTTATTCTGCCTAATGATCTAGAATTCCGACTTCTAGTCTCCATAGACTTGAAAATCCCTACGGGACCATACACCTCATTCTTGGTAGTCAGTAAACGAGGACTCAAGCCAGCCTGTTGCCCTCTTAGGCTTCGTCTTGCTTGATCCTCCCGTTCCTCGAAGGAATGTCTATGCATTAGGGTGGGCGTATTTATCACACTAGCCTGGGCTTGTAGAACTAGGCATCGTCCATAGTTCTTACCAAAGTGGCGAGTTCCAACTTCCCAATGGTATGAGGCATATCTTGGGCCGACTCTGGGCCTTGCTAACGTCGCTGCTCGACTACACAAGCACAGGAACGAGGTTAGCATCAAGGCAGAGAGAAGATGTATCTATACTTTAATTTAGGCAAGATAGCAACATAATAGTTCAATCCAACCTTATAAGATATGAGAAACCACATTATCTTTTCGAGAAAGAAACAATTTTATAAGAGATTTAATATTTTAAAAACAAGGGAAAAAATAGCATGCTTTATCTTTCTTAATTAATGCTAACATCAAGGATTAATCAAAAAACCTCTTTTTAAATGATTTTTAAGCTAACCTGGCCATTTCCTCCATGAGGTCCCAAGGGAAGAGTTAGGGCATTCCCTCTTGCGTTGTTATCGTGCATGCTTGCCAAGGTAGCATTTTGGCATCTTCGAGGAGGATCCATCTTGTCCACCCTCTTGTAGCTCGGGTAATTGCAAACTCAATGCTTTAGACAGATTGCAATTTGGATTTGATGTGCTCACTTTATGAGCAAAAGACTCTTCTGTTTGGAAACCACCTCTTAGAGAAAAAGTGTGCTTGCTTAAGTCTCTTTATATGCGGGGTAAATAGTAGAGTGTCCTTAAGCTGAGAGCAAGGCTCGCTGCTGGAAACAAGACCAGAGGGGAGGAGGAGAAGGGTTCCCCCTTAAGTCTATTCACACAGGGGGAGGGGAGAGAACAGTAGGACACCCCCTCCACAAGACTACAGGACACCCCCTCCACAAGACTACAGGGCACCCCCTCCACAAGACTACAGGGGGAGGGGAGAGAACAGTAGGACACCCCCTCCACAAGACTACAGGGCTGGCTATGAGAGCTTGGTTGGAGAGGGTTGTTGGGGAGAGCTTGGATAGAGAGGGCTGCTAGATAGAGCTTGGCTACTGCAGAGAACCGATCGGTAGTAAGGAGAGAGCAAAGAAGGGTGTAAAGAATGGTGTATGTGAAAAGTACGCCAGCCTATGGTTGCATGGGTTTGTAGAAAGAGTGGTACCTATCTTGGTGGGCCAAAGGTGGGGTACACATGTACCTTCTAGGCCAGTGGTCATGTGGGTGTCCATGTGGTGGCAAGGAGGACCTTACGTTAGGGCAGTTGGCCTTCGGTCTGTATGCGACCGTTTGTATAGTGCCCTGGTATTTGTATAATCCAAGGAGATCTTTTTGGGATGGGGATCCCTTTTTTAGGCGTTGACCTCGATATGTGTGCCGACATGCCCATGGCTATCTAAATGTTTTTGGGTGCAAATGTTCAAGGTTTTTTCCTAGATGCGGTGCAGTCCATTCGTCAATTGAACACCTAGACATGCATTTTTTTAGATCGGAAGTTTACCGTAATTTCACTAAAACTTTTCGTAGTGGCTTATTTTTTTGGTGTCCATTTTAAGTGTTGTAAAATCCTTTCCTCGATCATTTTTCTAGAGACTTCAACTCCTAAGGTTGAATCAGAGAAATTTAGAGGAGATAAGCATTCGTGTCCATAAAGTGCTTTAAATGGTGACATCCCTATGCTCTGGTGAGATAAGATGTATTACAAGAAAATTCTACTAGAGAAAGGTATTGAATCCATCTCCTTGGCTCCCACCCACAATATGCATGTATTCAATTACTTGGTTGACTCTCTCAGTCTGGCCATCGATCTCTGGATGGTAAGCTATACTGAAGCAAAGTTGAGTACTTAAAATGGCCCATGAGTTTTTTCACTAACCAATTCAAAATCAAGGTTTCCTACAAAGTGGTGAGATACTACTTCCTACAAAGTGGTGAGATACTACTTTCTTCGCATTAGCTAGCTGTATAGCCATCTTCTTAGTTGGTTTTTGATCCAAGTTTAATTTTTGTAAACACCTTGGAGAAATAAATGAATGGAGGGATACTTACGCAATCAACCAAAAGATGGAATGGATTACCTTGATGAGAAGCTGGGGTTTGAATAACACCAAATTGCTCATTAGGACCTTGATGCTCTACCATTGCATGGATAGTGGCATGCTCTTCTTCAGCAATTTCCAAAGTTGGTTCTTCATTTATAGCATAGGCCTGCGTGGGCAATTGCCTCGCAGCCTCCTCTACCACGTCCACCACCTCTTGCACCTTGGTGGCGGATGGGGGTTCCATGACCTTGCTTTTCTCAACCACTTTGAGGAAAAGATGTTGCAAGCTTGGGGAAAATGGGTTTAAAGTGTCTGGGCTCATTGTACTAGAAACACACAAGGGCCTCCCTAGTAGAAGTAACATATGTATGGGGAACAAAGAGGTTGGCTGGCTGACCTGGGCTGTAATTGGAAAAATTTAGATGGGGCTTCTTGTAAGACTAGTCCTTAGGGTTTGATTCAGGGTGAGATCTCTTCTGGGCCTAGCTTTTCCAGATTTCATCTCCTTTAAAAGATGTTTGGCTCATATGAGAGCATCTTGCAATGTACTTGGCCTCATTGCTTCGAGGTAAGAAGCCAAAGGTTCATTCAAGCCTTGGCAGAAGTGGGCTACTTGTTGGGAGGTAGTCCTGGTGGTGGGGCATATTTTTGGAGAGTGATGAACTTAGAGTACTACTCCTCTAGAGTTAAGCTAAGCTGCTTGAGGCTAAAGAACTCATTCATCTTGATAGACTCATGAGATGGGGGAAGATACCAGTCCTTCATAGCTGGTTTGATAGCATCTCAGGTTTGGGAGTGTTCGGTAACTTCCTTATCGTGGCACCACTGCTTCCACCAGAGCTTATGGCATCCCCACCACTGAGGTAAAATTGTGCAAGCATGGATTAGTTTGTAGCTCCAGTACCAGGGCTAAGAAGTAATCATCCATTGCTCCAATCCATACCTCGTTATCCTTCTCGATTTTTGAGCCTTCCCCTTTAAAGGAGGGAGGTTGCATCTATTTGAGTAGGAGCTTCTTCTCCTATGTATCTGTGTATAGCGCATTGGGGGGAGAAAACTGATCATCATGGCCATTATTGCAAGATTAAATTTAGGATCACGAGACTTATACTTTAGACTATGCTCATGATATAAAAGTGAAATCTTGAAATCATTTTATTTCTCAATTCAAATATTTACAAAGACAAGGTTGATTACAAGGATTTCAAACTAATGTATTTAGTCTTATTCATCATAGAAGAGACTTCTAGGAGGGCATAAGACTCGAGTGGTTTCACGTAGGTGAAATATGGGGGTTCCACCGTGGTTTCTATGATATGGAAAACTGATGGTACACATACTTCAAAACAATCCTAAATAACAAATCCTAAGAACTAAAACTCTGCTCTGATACCAATTGTAAGGTCTCCCAACCTAAAAGGGGAATCCTTAAGATAGTCTACTAAGTCTAAAAAAATCCTATTCATTGACACCTCGACTGTGTGGAGATACGAGGATATGACTACTAGGTAAGACGTAGTTCTATCCCACAGGGGGAGAGTGATCTCCTAAATGATTCTTAAAATCGAATCACCCATATAGTGATCGACCTATCTTGGGCAACCTCTATTCTTGATTCCTAGAAATGATTTTTTCCCCATCTATGCGAGGCCTGCTGACCTAGTCCTCTAGAGTAAAATTGCCCAAGGACTTACTTGCCTAGTGTACTGCAATTGACTAATTTTTTTAGAAAGTTACCTGACTAATTGGGTCCACCTATCCATAGGATGGTGCCGTCAAGGCATTCCATCGTCCCACTTTCCACCAAACTCACCTATCAAATTTGTTCTCTAATTAATTCTATTACAGTGTGACGTATATAGACAAGTTTATTAATTAGGGATCTTACACGTGTTCATTAAAACGATCACTTAACTTAAAACAATGATACAACAATACTAGAAAACAAGGGACTTAATAAAAAATTAATTACAAAGGTTCAAATCCAATTATAGCCATATCTAGGCTCTCTTATTCTATGTTTTATTTTGCCGATGATCTAGAATTCTGCCTTCCAATCTCCATAGACCAGGCAATCTTTACAGGACCATACCCCTCGTCGTTTAGTAGATAGCGAGGACTCAAGCTGGCATGTCTCTCTCAGGCTCCCCGTTGCTTGATCCTCCCGCTCCTCACACGGATGTCTACCCGTTAGGGTGGGGGGTAAATAGTATAGTGTCCTTAAGCTAAGAGTAAGCTAGCTGCTAGAAACAAGACCAAAGGGGGGGAGGAGGAGGGTTCCCCCTTAAGTCTATTCACAAGGGGGCGAGAGCAATGTAGGATACCCCCTCCACAAGTCTAGAGGGCTAGCTGTGAGAGCTTGGCTAGAGAGGGCTACTAGGGAGAGCTTGGCTGGAGAGGGGTGTTGGATAGAGCTTGGTTGCAGAGAGCCGTTGGGGAGAGCCTACACGCACAGAGGCGGCTATTGAAAGAGCTTGGTTGCAGAGAGCCATTGGGGAGAGCCTACATGCACAGAGGCGGCTACTATTGATGGGCATAGGGGGTGCTAGGGGGTTTATATAGGGGATGGTACGGGTAAGGAGAGAGCAAAGAGGGTTGGAAAGGATGGTGTACGTGAAAAGTACACCGGCATGTGGTTGCATGGGTCTGTAGAAAGAGTGGTACCTGTAGGCGAGCCAAAGGTGGGGTACACATGTACCTTCCAAGCCAGTGGGTCGCATGGGTGTCCATGTGGGGTAGTAGGGAGGACCTTACATTAGGGTGGCCGACCTTCGGTCTGTATGTATGCAACCATTTGTATGGGCACCCTGGTATGTGTACGGTCCAAGGAAGCATTATTTTGGGGTGGTCGCAGGGGCATATCCCATTCATCAATCGGACACCCGGACATGCATTTATGAAGGTAGGAACCGTAATTTAACTAAAAATGTACATAGAGGCCTATTCTGGTGTCCGTTTTGAGTGATGTGAAATCCTTTATTAGGGTAAAATCACACGTAGATTTCAAATTTGGACTCATACTTTTAAGATTCCAAGTAAAAATAACTCAATTATTAAAATGTTGATTTTACACTATAAAAAGGATCATAATTTCATGTATTAAATGGAAATATATTATTATTGTGAAGATGGGCATGTTACACTCCCTCTCTCTCTCTCTCTCTCTCTCTCTCTCTCTCTCACACACACACACACACACACACACATTATGATTTTGGACACATGAGGGTGGCCCCTACATGCCTTTGTATGTTGGCCCTATTTTGATAGTTGGTGTTTTTATTTGTCCTTATTAAGAGGGATGGTCCACTATACCATGCCTAAGAGGCATGATCAAAGAGGTTCTATTATGTTCTAGTCTAACTATATATTATTATGAGTTATACAAATAATCTTATAAGTTGCTATGTGAGATGTTGAGAAAAGAGTTTTTTCTTTTTGAGACAGCAGGGGTGTGATATTCTTTGTCTATATATTTCCTAAGAGACATGGGGGTAGGTTGTACAATAAGTGTACTCACTTTGGGATCATACCATTAGGATGGGACAAGGTTGATGTAAACTTGGTTAAGTTATGCTTTCAATTGCATCATGCCAAGTGGCGTTCAACGGAGGCTTGGGGCATTACTCAATCGAGTTACTATCCCTTCCACTACATAAAACTCGACCGAGTTATGTGGTGGATATCCACATTGGCACCAAAAGTAAAACAATTGATTTACATGGTGGACATCCATGTAGGTACCACGAAGCTCAATCAAGTAACTTGGTTGGTGGCAGAAGTAAGTACCATGTAACTCGATCAAGTTACATGGTGGACATCCACCATGTAACTCGATCGAGTTATGTGCTGTCTCTATGTATCTCCACTGCACATAACTTGATCGAGTTACCTACCCATGGCATGCATGCACATTATGCATACACCCTGAAATTATTGACAAAGAATGCACAATTCAAAAAAGTGTATTTTCATGTAATTGAGGGGATCAGCCGGCGGCTGTGCCTTGTAAATAAGAAAAAAAGCGATGATTCCATGGACCAAGTGCAAGTCTCTTCTTGATCTAACCATGTGACTTCAAGTTTGGTCAGATCAGTTTAACTAGTTAAGACTTTCACTCGTTATTGAGTATCATTACATTTTAGTTGATGTTCCCTTGTTAGAAGATTTTCCCATGGAGGAATCGCCCGTGTCTTCCGGGTGAGGGGAGTCTTTTCGGGCCCGCGGTTTTGGAGGAACCACTCGGGCTAGCCTCTTTTCTGGACATCTACGGTGGACGAGGCCCCGAGTGTGGATCCCCGCCCCACGTGGGAGGTCGACGCCGCTTCCACCGTCGTCAGCAGGAACCCCGGAGGGGGCAAGGATCTCACATCGGCGGGTGATGGTGCTAGGAGTAGTGCTACTTCTCTCATGAGTAGCATGTCCTTACAACAGAGGAGCTTACACGCGCAGAGAGACACGTACCATTGCTGATTATAGATTTTGGGTTTACAGATAGAGACGTCTTGTAGTAGCACAACGTAGAGAAATGTAGAGAGAGGGAGAGGGCTATATCAGCTTATGGGACATGAGCTATCGAGTACACCGGCACTAGCTCATGATCCTCCCTTTGAGGCAGACCTCCCCGCACAGATTTTCGACGACCCCCGCAACCGGCACAACCTCCTCGACGTGCACAGTAGCCTCGACATGCACGTCGACCAGCAAAGTTAGAGATGACGATTTTGATTGGGTTGCCGTTGATAGCTAGCTAGGTTAGCTCACTTACATTGTACTTAGATTTATGGGCAATGACTAACCTCAGACTAGCTAGGGTAGCTCATTTTCATTATGCCTTGATCTTTTGAGTTAGTAGCTAAACCCAGAGTAATTGGGTTAGCTCACATTCTGATGTACTTATTTGATATTTATATCATTATGAGTTTTTTCATTATTGAGTATCATTACATTTTAGTTGATGTTCTTGGTTTTTTTATTTTTTTAACACTTTGGCTATCATATTGTTTGTTGAAAATCTGCATGCCATCGTACCTAAACATGTTCCGATGGGGACCAAACTTTGCAAGCATGTGGGGGGAGCCCACCCCCACATGCTTGAAAAGTTTGGTCCCCATCGAAGCATGTTTGGATTAGTAATTAGCGTGCCCAGTGCGGATTTTTCAAGTCTCTTGGTGCTTAAGAGGCCATGGAAAATCCAGGCCTTCCCCATACCATCGTACTACCCAAACATGCTCTGATGGGGACCAAACTTTACAAGCATGTGGGTGGGATCCACCCCCACATGCTTGCAATGTTTGGTCATGATCGGAGCATGTTTGGGTTAGTAATTAGTGCCCAATGCGGATTTTTCAAGTCTCTTGGTGCTTAAGAGGCCATGAAAAATCCGGGCCTTCCCCATACCATCATATCCAAACATGCTCCAATGGGGACCAAATTTTGCAAGCATGTGGGGGTGGGTTGCTCCAATGGGGACCAAACTTTGCAAGCATGTGGGGGGGCCCACCCCCACATGCTTGCAAAGTTTGGTCATATCGGAGCAATTTTGGGTTAGCAATTAGCGCCCAGTGCGGATTTTCCAAGTCTCTTTGGTGCTTTAGAGGCCATGGAGAATCCGGGCCTTCCCCATGCCCAACATGCTCTGATGGGGCCCAAACTTTGCAAGCATGTGGGGGTGACCCGCCCCCACATGCTTGCAAAGTTTGGGCCCCATCAAAGCACGTTTGCGTTAGTAATTAGCGCCTAGTGCAGATTTTTCAAGTCTCTTGGTGCTTAAGAGGCCATGGAAAATCCGGGTCTTCCCCATACCATCGTACCCAAACATGCTCTGATGGGGACCAAACTTCGCAAGCATGTGGGTCCGCTCTCACATGCTTGCAAATTTTTGTCATGATCGGAGCATGTTTGGGTTAGTAATTAGCGCCTAGAGGAGTAGATTTTTCAAGTCTCTTGGTGCTTAAGAGGCCATGGAAAATCCGGGCCTTTCCCATACCATCGTACCCAAACATGCTCTGATGGGGACCAAACTTTGCAAGAACGTGGGGGGGGCCACCCCCACATGCTTACAAAGTTTGGTCATGATCGAAGCATGTTTGGGTTAGTAATTAGTGCCTAGTGTGGATTTTTCAAGTCTCTTGGTGCTTAAGAGGCCATAGAAAGTCCAGGCCTTCCCCATACCATCGTACTCAAACATGCTCCGATGGGGACCAAACTTTGCAAGCATGTGGGGGTGACGCGTCCCCACATGCTTGCAAAGTTTGGTCATGGTGATCAGAGCATGTTTGGGTTAGTAAATAGCGCCCAGTGTAAATTTTTCAAGTCTCTTGATGCTTAAGACGCCATGGAAAATTTGGGTCTTCCAAACATGCTCCGATGGGAACCAAAATTTGCAAGCATGTTGGGTGGGACCCACCCCCACATGCTTGCAAAGTTTGGTCATGATCGGAGTATATTTGGGTTAGTAATTAGCACCCAGTGCGGATTTTCAAGTCTCTTGGTTCTTAAGAGGCCATGGAAAATCCGGGCCTTTCCCATACCATCGTATCCAAACATGCTTTGATGGGAACCAAACTTTGTAAGCATGTGGGGGGGGGGGGCACCCCCACGTGCTTGCAAATTTTGTTCATAATCGGAGTATGTTTGGATTGGTAATCAGTGCCCAGTGTGGATTTTTCAAGTGTCTTGGTGCTTAAGAGGCCATGGAGAATCGGGGCCTTCCCCATCTCATCGTACCCAAACATGCTCCGATGGGGACCAAACTTTGCAAGCATGTGGGAGGGGCCCACCCCCACATGCTTGCAAAGTTTGGTCACAATCAGAGCATGTTTGGATTGGTAGTTAGCGCCCAGTGCGGATTTTTCAAGTCTCTTGGTGCTTAAGAGGCCATGGAAAATCCGGGCCTTCCCCATACCATCATACCAAAACATGCTCCGATGGGGACCAAACTTTGCAAGCATGTGGGGGGGTCCCACCCTCACATTCTTACAAAGTTTGGTCACAATCGGAGCATGTTTGGATTAGTAATTAGAGCCCAGTGCGGATTTTTCAAGTCTCTTGGTGCTTAAGAGGCCAGGGAAAATCTGGGCCTTCCCCATACCATCGTACCCAAACATGCTCTGATGGGGACCAAACTTTGCAAGCATGTGGGGGGGGCACCCCCACATGCTTGCAAAGTTTGGTCATGATCAGAGCATGTTCAGGTTAGTAATTAGCACCGCCTAGTGCTTGCAAAGTTTGGTCATGATCGGAGCATGTTCGGGTTAGTAATTAGCGCCGCCGCCCAGTGCTTTTCAACAAACAATATGGTGATGGTGATTTTCAACAAACAATATGATAGCCAAAGTGTTAAAAAATCAAAAAACCATGAACGTCAACTAAAATGCAATGATCCTTAATAATGAGAAAACTCATAATGATATAAACATCAACTAAGTACATCAGAATGTGAGCTAACACAGCCACTCTGTGTTTAGCCACTAACTCAAAAGATCAAGGTATAATGAAAATGAGCTACCCCAACTATTCTGAGATTAGTCACTCCCAAAAAATCTAAGTACAATGTAAGTGAGCTAACCTAGCTAGTCTGAGTTTAGTCACTACTATCAAGATAGAGATCTAGTCAGCAACACCCTCTCTGGCTCTCAACAACTGCTCTAGAATGCTCTCATGGTCATCCACTCAAAGCCAAAAATGAGGGCGAGAACTGTGTTTTCAGCTCTGTACTCAATCAAGAGTGAGCCTGGTAGCTGAAGACTCCCCCGATGAAGTCGAATCTATTGGTAGAACCGGCTTGCCACAATCATGCTATGGGAGTCAAAAGAAAACCCATGATCATCCACTATATCCTGGTCAAGGATGCACTTTGGCCTAGTGCAACTCATCAAATAGTAGTCTACTCCCTCGCTATTGCCCTCACCGACAATAACAACAAATACATCCTGTAGTAGCAAATATGTCAGGTCATCATAGCTGGCCCATGAACGCAGGACCTGTGTGCTCATCGAACAACACTGGTGGATGTGAAGGATGCTCGGGAGAGAGGAATGTCTGTATCCATGTATCTGCCCATCCTCTCGAGGCACAATGTGACCAATCGCCATCCATACATGCTCCACAAAAGCATGCAAACTGTCGTGTGTAAATCGTGGGGGCCGCCATGCACCTGCTCCTGATGGAATGTAAGCCCAAGGTGCCAGGTACTATGTCACAATCATGGGAGGCTCTGCAGTCAATCATGCCACCATCCACATGCCAAAAAAATCTCCTAACAATCTGAGCATCACGTTTGGGATACGACGATGCTGCACTCCCACACAGATGTTGGGAGCATCACTCGACTACGTGGCCCGCATCTCTAAACTGCTTAGCATCCTGCCACAGCTGATGATGCCTCCTCAGGGCACGTTTCACACACGCGCACGCACCATCATGGTCTCCCTTCCCGTGACCAGTCTCAAAGAATGACTAAATCACTGGGATACTAGAGTGCACATGCCACCTATAAATCCATAAAACAAAGTCTTAGTTATTGTTTTCTTTAAGATGTTTTAGTGAATTTAGTTTAATTGTGAATATAAGAGAACCATAAGTACTACCTGTAGAGCCAATAGAATTGTCGTTGACGACTTGAACTGTGCACCATAACCATTCGACCAAACCCATTGCTGGCCGCATATGATCCCACAATCTCATAAAAAATCATCATGGAGACGAAAACAGTGTTTCACAAAATGTGCATGAACGATCATCACTGATATAGAAATGATACTCTCGAATAATGACAGGGGTCTCGGGGGTACTAGCTATCCCATCTACATGGGCTTTTGCATGTCGATAGCTAATGTGGACCATAATAGCAACCTGGTGAGGTAAGCAATAGAGATGATTAGGATACAAAAAATCAAATAAGTAATATAGCTCAAACACGAAACAAATATTATGAAATATAACCATTACCTGCTCCGAGAAGTAATACTCAGATTGTATCTCCTAAAAAGATGTGAAGGTGTATTTCTCTACAAAATCAATCACAGAGACGACCACACCAATATGAAACTCTACCAGGCATGCTCGGGCTAATGTGGATTATCTAAACTAAGGGGTAGTGGGGGGGGAAGAGGGCAGAGGGAGAGGAAGTGGAGAACATCGCCTCTGATGGCTACCCTTCAGTTTCTTTGATGTGCTACACTCTCTCCTCCAACATACCTTCTTACTCTCTTGGCAATGGATGGTGATGCTCCGTGCCTACTACAGAATCCCATCGTAGACTTGCATGGTTGTCTTACGACCAATCTGGTGCTCATGCTAGTTCTAGTTTCTTGCTTGTGATCTCCTTTAACCTCATTGTCTCTATGTCAAGACAATATTAGGCTCCATAGATCTACACCTTTTTTTTTCTTTTCCTTTTTTGAAGCTCATCATTGAGCTTGCAAAAAAAAACCTTCACTTTGCTGTAATTTTCTTTCCTTGATCTTCTCCTTAGTTGAGAGTCAAGCTCCAACAGCCTTCATTAAGGCTCTTAAGGCCACTATGGCCTTCACCATTAATAATTAGAGAGTCTCCACTCTCTTTTTACAAGCTTGTTATCCAAGCTTCCAATTGTGCACCCTTTTGTGCATTACCATTGTGCTTCCCTTCTTGAAGCACTCAACCATACTTTGTTCCAAGTGAATTCACATGCTCAATCTTCTTTGAGCAATTTCACAAGTGCATCCTCTTCTTGATGCACACACATGTGAAATCCATTGAGTCCACCATCTCACTTGCCATCATCTTAACAAGTATGCACCTCCACAAGAGCATTCTCCCATGCTCAATAACCAAAAAATTAATGAGGCAAAATCTAAAATACCTTCACAAATCTCCTTGGTAGCTTCTCCTTGATGATATTGAAGACTCCATAGCTTTTATCCTTCCATGATGAGCAGGCTCTCCCATTTGTAACTCTCTTGGTCAGCTTCTTCTATGCAACCTCCTTATTGCAAATCTCCTCTCAAACTTGAGAATGGCAGCTCCAAATCTCTCTCAAATCCTCACAAATGTAAATCCAAGTGATAATATGAGTGTGCTTAATTTTTTCATAATAAACTGAAAAATAATGCTTAATCAAATAAACACATAACCAAGAACTCTATACATAAATAATCACCACCATGACCAAGAGCCCACCCAAGCTCTGATACCATGTTAGCAATCCTAAAATGGGATTGATCATAGTGATATACATAGATTAAGCAACATAATTAAGGTGGATTAAACCACACTAAGAACTCCATGACAGAGAGATTGCACACTCAAGACTCAATTCTATTGCATATCTCTAGTGAACCATACAATAATATAGGCTTTCTAGCCTTATCCCACTTTACACATCATCATGCCATGTGGCAACTCCTTTTCCACTCTTTTGGTTAACACTCACACACCATACATGCGGCGTTATTATCTCACCACAATATCTTACAGGATTTGGAGCCCACTTGTTTTGAGCAGGCACTTGGAAATAAGAAATGGGAAGATGCCATGAATGACGAGATGGCAGCATTGGATTTAAATGCAACATGGGAGTTAGTGCATTTGCCTAAGGAAAATAAGGCAATTGTATGTAAGTAGGTGTATAAAGTCAAGCATAACACTAATGGTTCAGTGAATAGGTATAAGGCAAGATTGGTGGCCAAAGGCTATGCGTAGACTTATGGCATTGACTATGAAGAGACATTTAGCCCGGCTACAAGAATGGCAACCGTGAGAGCTATCATTGCTATGGCTGTAGTAAAGGGTTAGTCTTTATGAAAAGAAGCAGGGGAGAAGCGAGCTTGAGCTCTTGCAAGCACACACACACTCACAAAACCCTAAAAGAGAGCACACAAGGTGAGAGGCTGAAAATCTTCTTCTTCTTCATACAACACTCAACACACCATATACAAAGATAAGAGTACACACAATATGAAAAGGTACTCAACCAAATATATACTAGGGTTCTCTATAGTGTGAACCCAACTAAATGAGCTGGCACTATAACTATGCCAGTCTCTAGAATGGTTGTTACATAGCTTGTCATCCCACTGGCCGTATATCACCCATGATCTTACCAACCATGCCAGTGGTGTAAGTGTGGGGCCTATCCCCCCCCAGGCGGGTCATCAATGTCCATTGCCTTAAAAGATAAGCTCAAAATCTCAACACTCTCCCTCGAGCTCAACTCATTCTCATGTACACCAAGCAAAGCCCTGAATCTGCGAAGCTTCTCTGTACCCAGTGCTTTGGTGAAGATGTTAGTGACTTGATCCTGTGTGCTAAGGTCAACGTCTCCTGCCAAAACCTTCTCTCTGACAAAATGGTAGTGGAACTCTATATGCTTTGTGCGAGCATGAAAAACTAGGTTCCTGGCCAACTGTATACTGCTAATGTTGTCACAAAAAATGACAACTTGTCTATCCACTAATAGGCCCAAATCTGCAAGTAGCTTTCTCAACCAAGCTACCTCACATGTTGCCATAGTAGCAGAATCTCTGTACTCGGCCTCTGTACTGGGTGGATAGAGAAACCGTAGGCTGCTTCTTGCTGCTCCAAGTCACAACAGCACTCCCCAAAGAAAACATGAAGCCGCTAGTAGATCTTCTATCTGAGATACTACTAGTCCAATTAGCATCTGTGTACCCATGTACACATATCTCTGTCCCACTTTCATAAAATAGTCCACAATGTAAAGTAGACTTCACATACCTCAGTATGCGTCTCAATGCATCCAAATGCGGATTTCGAAGAACCTGCATAAACTGACTCACCAACCCAACAGCATAGCTCAAATCTGGCTTGGTGATCATCATGTAGATCAAGCTTCCTACTATGCGCCTATACATAGTAGGATCTTCCAAAATCTCTCCTGAATCTGCACTCAACTTGCCATTCTGATCCAATGGCACTGAGATAGGCTTATAGCCTGTCATACCATACTTGGGCAACATGTCCAAGCCATACTATCTTTGCAGTAATCCAATACCATGTGGTGACCTAATCACCTCAATGCCCAAGAAATATCTGAGCTCCCCCAGATCCTTCATCTCAAACTTCTATCTAAGCAAAATCTTTACATCAAAGATCTCTGCATCATGGTCCCCCGTAATGATCAAGTCATCTACATAGATGACAACAAGCGCAACCCCTCTATCACTGTGTCTCACATACAGCGAGAAATCTGCATTGGCTACATGAAAGCCAATAGTGACAAGGTATTCAGAAATCTTGTCAGACCATGCTCTTGGTGCTTGTTTTAAGCCATACAAGGCTTTCTTCAACCTGCAAACATGCTTGGGGTGACCCACATCCTCATAACCAAGTGGCTACAACATATACACCTCTTCCTGCAAATCTCCATGCAAGAATGCTTTCTTTACATCCATCTGATGTAAAGACCATTGCTTTGACGCAGCCACGCTATCACAACTCTCACTGTTGCCATCTTGGCAACTGGGCTAACAATTTCCTCATAATAAATGCCATATGTCTGCGCATATCCTTTAGCTACCAATCTAGCCTTGTACCTGCTTATGCTTCCATCACTGTTATGTTTTACTTTGTACACCCACTTGCATCCAATGGCTTTCTTGCCTTCAGGCAATTGCACTAAATCCCAAGTCTCATTTCCGTCCATCTCCTCATCCATAGCTTTCTCCCAACACACATTTCCAACAACCTCATCAATGTATGTGGGCTCTACAACCTGTACAACTTTTGCCATTATGCATAGTGATGTGCCACCATAACCATCATAGGTAAACCTCTGCACTGGATTCTTCACTCTCCCAGATCTTTGTAGCTTTGCATTCATGGCTTCCTAACCAAACACACACTAGGGTTTTCTATAGTGTGAACCCAACTAAATGAGCTGGCACTATAACTATGATAGTCTCTAGAATGGTTGTCACATAGCCTGTCGTCCCACTGGCCACATATCACCCACTGGCCGCATATCACCCATGATCTCACCAACCATGCCAGTGGTGTAAGTGTGGGGCCTATCCCCCAGGCGGGTCATCAGTGTCCACCACCGCCTCACTAGATGAGCTCAAAATCTCAACACTTCACACATCAGATGGATGTAAAGAATGCCTTCTTGCATGGTGATTTATAAGAAGAAGTTTACATGATGTAGCCACCAGGTTATGAGAGTGATGCACATCCAAATTTTATGTGTAGGTTATGTAAAGCCTTGTATGGCTTGAAGCAAGCACCCAGAGCATGGTTAAACAAGATCGAGCAGTATTTTGTTACCATTGGATTTCAAATATCCAATGTAGATTTTTCACTTTATGTAAAGCCTTGTATGGCTTGAAGCAAGCACCCAGAGCATGGTTAAACAAGATCGAGCAGTATTTTGTTACCATTGGATTTCAAATATCCAATGTAGATTTTTCACTTTATGTGAAAAATATAGATAAATGGATCATGCTATTAGTCATCTATGTGGATGACTTGATTATCACTAGTGATAGTGATGTTGACATACATGATGTTAGGAAGCTTTTGAAGCAAAAGTTTGAGATGAAGGATTTAGGTGAGTTGTGATATTTTTTGGGCAGAGAGGCGGTGAGTTAACCTCAATGCATTTTGTTATTTGCAGAGGCAATATGGCTTGGACATGTTGTCCAAGTATGGTATGGCAGGCTATAAGCCTATTTCAGTGCCATTGGAGTAGAGCGCAAAGCTTTCTGTAGATACACGTGAGCTTTTGGAGGACCCCACTATGTATAGGCACATAGTGGTGGGTAGCTTGATCTACATGACCATTGCTAGGCCAGAATTGAGTTATGTTGTTGGACTTCTAACGAGTTTATGCAGGCCCCTAGAAAGCCACACTTGGATGCGGCTATATGGATTCTCGGGTACATAAAGTCCACAGTTGATTATGGACTTTTCTTTGAGAATGGTATAGAGATATAGCTACATGGGTACACGGTTGTTAATTGGGCTGGTAGTGTTGCGGACAAGAGATCTACCAATGGTTTTATGTTCTCATTTGGGATTGCTGCTATGAGTTGGAGCAGTAAGAAGCAGCCAACATTTACCTTATTGAGTACAAAGGTAGAGTATAGGGGTTCTGCTATGGTAGCTTGGTTTCAAAAGCTACTTGGTGATATGGGTAAGCCCGTGGATAAGGTAGTTGCCATTTATTATGAAAACATGAGTAGCATACAGCTGGCTAGTAGCCTAGTATACCATGCTAGAATGACGCACATTGAGGTGCACTATCACTTTGTGAGGGAGAAGGTTCTAGCAGGTGATGTAGACCTAGTATATGTTAGCAATAACAGAGGATCAGGTGGCTGACATCTTCACGAATTCATTGGGCACAGAGATGCTCCACAGGTTTAGGATCTTACTTGGAGTGCAGTGTGTGGAGTTGAGATCGAGGGGGAGTGTTGAGATATCAAGATCAACTAGTGCTATAGCGGACACTGATGACCCACCTGGGTGACAGCTTCCACACTTATGCCACTAGCATGGTTGGTGGGATTATGGTTGATATGCCGCCAGTGGATGACAAGCTCTGTGAGACAGCCACTTTTGAGTACTAGAGTTATGACATAGTTATAGCGCCAGCTCATATATAGTCGGGTTCACACTATAGATCGACCATATTTGTATATTGTTGTAGGAGAGTACTTGCCCTTTATGTATGTACTCTTATCTTTTAGTTGTATTGTTGTAGAGAAGAGAAGCAGATAGAAGAAAATTTAGTCATCCATCTCTCTCTTATGTCTTGCACTCTCTTGTGTGTGTGTGTGTGTGTGTGTGTGTGTGTTTGCTTTTTGCAAGGAACTCAATCTCTCTCTCTCTCTCCCACATTCTCTTTAGATATTGCCATGTTTACGATGTAGATGGGGACGAGCATCGTATCTTCGAGCTAGCTAGTACTATTCTTGATGATAATGGCACCTTGGTTGTCATTGGAACAATGGCGCAAGTTGCAAATCTGGTGGCAAAAGCATAAGTACATGCTACATAATGGTAACTCTCTTGAATGTTCGATGCAGGATTCACTACTACATATTAGCCTAATACCGGGGCTTGTACCGGCGCTATTTAACGGGGTCTAAAAAAGGCTCGTCATCGGTATAAGCGCCGGTATAAGCGCCGGTATCGTAGCGTCGGTATACCTGTCGGGTATTAATACCGGCGCATATAACGGCGTCTATACCGACGCTAACCGGGGGTAATACCGACGCTTAAACCGGGGCAAATACCGACTTATATACCGATGGATAAACCGGCCTCTATACCGGATTATGTACCGAGGTGAAAACCGGCGTCTATACCAATGTTATACCGACGTTTATACCGGGGCAAATACCGACGCTGTAGCAGAATTTTTTTTTTGGGCAGAATAGTGCTGCCTGGCTGTTGCCTAGCTGCCTGCAATGAGCAGGATCAACAACAGCAAACAGAGAGCACCATTCTGTCTACAATAGAGCACAAAAACAACCGTGCTCGTTTGCATATTTTCCTGATCGACAAACAAGAAATTAAATTAAACATTAATACTCAAGAATGTTTTGATCATATTTCATTAGTTTGAAGGTCATCTTACATCATGGTAATGCCTCCCAATTGACGGTCTCACCTTCTTCTTCAAGCATCTCAAACAAGGCCACAAGGCCATGTTTGTGAGCGTACTTCTCCTCTCGCCTGCTTGGTGGGCGATTCATGGCCAACTCCTGCACACACGATTAACAATTATAACTTTTAAAAAATCAACATTTAGCCCACATACATACATTTAAATAAATAAAATTGCTACAAACACTTACGAATTCATGGCGCATGGTTTCGTAACCACCACTCCCGAGATGAGAAGCCCCTACTGTTTGGAGTCTTGCCCTTGCCGCCTCTCTTTGTTGTTGAAACCTGTCTGGTGTCTCGGTGAGCTCCTGAGCAATGGCTGCCCACTCCCTGTCATCTAGCCAAACAGGTTTCTCCTTCCCCTCTCTGAATGCGTCCCTCGCCTCTGACCTACGATGCCCCATCAAAATGCGAGCTGTATACTGTATCCACTCATTAGAGACGACATTCATAGGGTCAGATGGCTGGAACTCTTGCTTTATCTTTGTGTTTATATAATTTTTCTTCCCCTTGTCTTGCTGATCGCATTTAGTCATGACAGAGTCATGAAACTGTATAGTGCACAATTGTCGAATGCGTGTCTTCATTGCCTTCCCTGCACTATCCATTATTGGTGCCCCATCCCTAATTGTGTAAATCTTGCTGTTGTCATGGTCATGTGCACCCCAGGGAGTGGAAGGTGACCCTATGGGTGTGCTATCAACAGATGAGAGCGAAGGACGACGCTCACGTGGTGGTGGTGTCACAGCATCTGTGGCACTACCACCACAACAACCTCCCCCTGAAGACCTACTACGTGAGCGCCGTCTATGTGAAGAGGTGGTAGATCGAGCTGTAACAGGAGTGGAAGGCTGTGTGGTACGAGGTGTGGGAGCTGCTGTCCTACCCACGGGCGTGGGAACTGGCGTCGGGAATCCAGATGGTGAGGCAGATGTCCCTGCTCCAGAACCCCAATAACTCTGAGCCATGGCTCTCTGCTCTGGAGTCATGGACGAAAGAAAACCATATAACTGCTGGGGACTCATGCCCTGCGGTGTAGGATTAAATGAGAAATCTGGACTGTAGTCGTAGGGCGGTGAGTCACCCATGGCCTGTTGGACAAAAAACCATATGACAAACTTGTACGGAATGAAAATTACACGGTAAACAATGAATGAAAGAACCATAAGATAAACATTAACAATGATAAACAACATTGGTAAAACTATATCAACTTGCTCCTACAGTAGTGATTATGATGGTAAACATTAACAATGGTAAACAATGAATGGACCTTCAATGTCATAAAACCATTACAAATATGTCATAACTATTTGCATAATCATTAAGATACATCGGTTTATAAATCATTATCTATTCTATCATCCTCATTAAGATCAGTAGCCCCAAAGAGATCTATGTCTATGCACATTTCAGCATCCTCATCATTAAAAGTCCCTTGATGAAGGATGTCTTCATCATCTATGTCTTCTTCCTCAACTTGTTTTTCAGCTTCCTTGGTTTGCACCTCTTCATTTGGATCTTCCTCTAGTTCCTTCTCTTCATTTGCTTGCTCCTCTTCATTGTTGATATCGTCTTGTTCTTGCTGCTCTCCATTACCCTGTGCATCCACATCACCTTGTTGTAGCTCAAATTCTTCAAAAATTTGCTTACTGCGGGGGGCGACTTGAACCACAAACAGCCAGCATGGATCTTTTGGATCCGCTTTAAAGACAACCTGCTCACAATGCTCTGGGCGCACAAAAGTATCTTGCTGATCGGTCCATACCTTTGTGGAGTCCACTTGGATGAGGCCACTCTTGTCTCTACGTACAGTTGCATGTGGCCCATTCATGATTACCTTGAACCACTTCACATCAAAGATAAACAACTCAAAACTTCTGAAGCCAACCTTCAATATATCTTGAATGGTTCCAAAGTAATCAAGCATTCCAGTAATTGTGTTATCATCACTTGCACTTGCACGACTTTCTTGAACACACTGTGCTGTGACACCACAATCAAAGGTTGCTCTTCTTTGGTCTATTCGTTCAACTCGAAAATGACGTCCATGTGACCAAAACGCCCCATATTTGTGATACTACAAATAGCACAAAAAGTTTGTTGATGGAGAATCAAACACAGAGACATGTAGAGAAAAAAATGAGAGACATGTAGAACTTAAACACTTACATGCCAATCGCATCCTTTTGTAAGCTCCTCCTCCTCCTCTGTTATAGTTAAACCAGCACGTTTGGCTTCTAAAATTGTAGCTTCTAGCCATCTACCCGTGGGAAAGTCCGGAAGAGCTTGCATACCTTCTGGATATGGGAGATTTCTTGTAGTGCGATTCCTTCTGAAACTTAAACGATCTTGTACTCGCTGTCGCTTGAGAGCTTCATATGTCTCAATCCACTTCTCCATTACATGAGAGTTCAAGATGCAAAATTTGTTGATTTTTTCTCTCAAAGTGTTATCCATCTTTCTCTTAATGCCTTGGCCTTGAGGTTCCTCACCAATGACTCGCCTGTTGGACTCTTGAGACCATAGTCGAGGTATCTCTGGATCTGAGGAACTTAAATATTCAGTGATGTAAACAAGGGACTCTTGTATCAGCCACCCTTCTGACATACTACCCTCTGGGCGAGCCATTTGGCGAACAAATCCCTTTAATGTCTTCATAAACCTCTCCAAAAAGAACATCCATCTTGAATGGACTGTTCCAGCAACTGCAACCTCATCTACAACATGAACTAGCAGATGCATCTGGATTGTTAATAAACTTGTAGGGAAAAACTTCTCTACCATGCAGACTGCCTCTATGGAGTTTAAACGCGCTGTCTCCAAAGTGTCTCTCTTTATCTCTTTTGAAGAAATCCAGCGCACCAATGTGCCAATCTTATAGATAGTAGCTCTAATGTCTTCAGTGAGGCAATCTTTTATTGCTATGGGTAGCACAAATTGTAGAAACTTGTGCCAATCATGACTCTTGAGACCACTAAGATCATCATCCTTTGTAAATGCACTTTTCAAGCAATGCATACAACCTGTAGGAGTCCGAAACTCTGAAATTGTCCTCTTGACTTGTTGTTCCTCCATCTTGCTAAAAACCCATGGGGCTCTTGGAAGTAGCACCTTTCCATTGGGTCTAGTGCGAGCCCACAACTCTTGCATACAACCAATCTCTTCCAAGTCATCCCTTTGGCCTTTAGTATCCTTTTTTCCTGTCATGGTCTTCCACAGAATGTCAGCTACATTCTTGAAAATATACATCGGGTCAAGCAAATGGTTTATAAGGAGATCACCCCAATAGGGGAGTTGGTGAAAGATAGAGAGCCTCTTCATCCCAGGACATGCCAAGTTGCCACATTCCTCCCATTTGATCTTCCAATCGCTTGCCTTCAATGTACTTGGAGGAGGTCTTCCTAGATTACCATCCCGCAATTCATGATTTTCTGGCAGATACCTAACATGTCCTTGGTAGACATTCTTTCGTAATGCTTTTGAGTATCTTGAATCAAGTCGAGGACCACATACAGGACATGCATTGTAACCCGATATAGACAAACCTGAGCATTCTCCATAGCCAGGCCAATCATGCATTGTCCACATGAGAATACCTTGCACAGTTGTAAGTCTTTGGCCACTCTGCTGCTTTGACATGTCCTTCACTTCAATTCCGTTCCACAAGGTGCGTAACTCATCAATAAGTGGTGCCAAATATACATCCATGTTCTTCACCTTGTACTTTCCTGGAACTATTAATGAGAGCAACAGATGACCTTTCTTTATTGCTAACCATGGCGGAAGATTATAATTCACAAGGCAAACAGGCCATGTGCTCCATGAAGAGCTCCTTAAACCAAAAGGGTTTACACCATCCATTGCTAGGCCAAGACGGAGGTTTCTAGGTTCTTCCTTAAAAGCCGGCCATTTCTCTTCAATGTGTCTCCATGCGGGTGAGTCTGCAGGCACACGCATCACTTCATCTGTGGATCGAGTTGTGGCATGCCATGTCATCAAGCTTGCTATTGATTTGCACCTGAACATGCTTTTTATCCTTGGAATGATTGGAAAGTGCCTGAGAACCTTTACCGGGACAGCTTCCCCCTGAACATCTTCTCTATATCTGTTAGAGCCACAATGGGGACATTCTTGCAAATGCTCATATTCATGGCGGAAGAGGCAACAATCATTGCGACAAGCATGAATATTATTGTAATCCATGCCTATGGATTTCAATAACTTCTTCGCATCTGCACGAGATGGAGGCATCTCGTTGCCAGGCGGCAATATTTGATCTTTCAAAAGCCTGCAAGTATGGCAATATCTGATCGTTACTATTAAGATTTTCTCAAATACAAGTTGATAATTTAACATTTCAACAGTAGGTGTAATCTCCAAAAAAAGACCTTACTTGAATAGTTCAGTGACACTTGTATTAGACCATCCAAAAACTGACTGCAAATTTAGCATCGTAAGAGATGCACGCAATACAGATATGTTGGCACCATTGTATAATGGAAGGCGTGCAAGTTTACGCATGGCCTCTTCCTCTGGTTCATAATTTGACCGTTGAGAATGTCGTGGTTGATGATCTTCATGTTCATGCTCCTCGAAGAGAGCTTCTTGTTGCTCAATGAAGGCATCCAACATTTCTTCCATTGGACCTTCTTCCATTTCCTGACCTTCTTCCATTCCCTCGGGTGCTGTTAATTGAGCTCCATCTGTCACTCCCTCCTGCGATATCCTCATCCTTTGTTGGGGACGAGAATTCACAGGCGCAATGTTATCAAGATGCGGCTGCACACTTGCTTGGTTGTACGATTGAAACCGTAAATTTTGCAAGCGCTCCATTGGAAATATTCCAGCGTCATGAACATGCTCGTTGCAAATCCTTCGTTTTCGAAAGATTTGGTACTTACATCGCATGCATGGACACGCTATTCTCTCTTCAAGATTGAGAGGCTCCATCTAGCAGGATAACATGTATATGCAGCTCGTTAAACACAAATCAGCTTATCTCCTCTCCATACAAAATTAAATAGAATTTGCACAAGGATGGAGAGAGAAGCTATCTCTATTCATAAATAGCTGTTTATATATAAAGGCCTTATGCAATAATCTAAATGCATATTATAAGTATAAGCTTGCATAATAAGGCTGCAAGACTTATGCATAAGCTCTATGCATAAGCCTTATGCATAAGCCTTATGCATAAGCTCTATGCATAAGCCATATGCATAAGTCTTATGCACACGCTCTATGCATAAGTCTTATGCATAAGCTATATGCACACGCTCTATGCACAAGTCTTATGCATAAGCCATAAGCTCGAACCTAATCCCAAAAACCCTAGGACTGAATTACGGTTTTGTAAATTCCGCCAGAGTCTCCTTTGTAATTGGAACCAAATCTCAATTGAAAATGCAACTTCTTAAAACTTGTACGCAATACTCTTTGCATCCCACAATGTCATGAAAGATCATATGCATTTGCAATATCCACACAATATGACAGAAAAGGGGCCCCATTGCCCAAATGCATCCACAAAGTCGATGGTGAGGATTGTTGAGGACGCGCGTTGAAGCTTGCCGATCTCCCGGCCAAGCTCTTCTCACCCCTTCACCGAGTTTTCCTCCAAGGTGAAGGTTGAGGCCATTTCTTCACACCGGTGTACCTAATCCCCCTTCGTACCGCTTTACCAAGCAATCACGGCACAAAGAGTTCAAGCCATTCTCCCCTTGGCCTCTCCAACCAATGCCAAGGTACCCTCACACATTGCTAGATTCTATAGAAACTTGAAGTGGTTGCAATGGTGAGTGTAGGTACAAAATGATGTGGATAATATCAAATGATAGAACAAGTTTGTTGGCTTACAAGTATTGAGCATGACTCATGCCCTTTTACAATTTAGAACTCAGCAATAAAGCATGGACTCATGCCTCAATCCATCATCCAAAAGCTCCAACACAAACCAACAATTCACAATGCCCTCACCATGGCATTTGCATAAGCATTTGTTAACCACAATCAAGGCATTTGCAATTGCATTTTAACAATCCCTTTCGTATAAGCCATATGCATAAGTCTACCTGCGTACGCTCTATGCATAAGCCATATGCATAAGTCATATGCATAAGCCTTATGCATACGCTCTATGCATAAGTCTTATGCATACGCTCTATGCAAGACTTATGCATAAGCTCTATGCATAAGCTCTATGCTATATGCCTTATGCACTATTATGCTAACCCTTAATCCCTTTCACATAAGCCTTATGCACACGCTCTATGCAATTACGCTCTATGCATAAGCCTTATGCACACGCTCTATGCATAAGCCTTATGCATAAGCTCTATGCATAAGCCATATGCATAAGTCTACCTGCGTACGCTCTATGCATAAGCCATATGCATAAGTCATATGCATAAGTCTTATGCATACGCTCTATGCATAAGTCTTATGCATACGCTCTATGCATAAGCTCTATGCTATATGCCTTATGCACTATTATGCTAACCCTTAATCCCTTTCACATAAGCCTTATGCACACGCTTTATGCAATTACGCTCTATGCATAAGCCTTATGCACACGCTCTATGCATAAGCCTTATGCATAAGCTCTATGCATAAGCCATATGCATAAGTCTTATGCGTACGCTCTATGCATAAGCCATATGCATAAACTCTATGCATAAGTCATATGCATAAGTCTTATGCATACGCTATATGCATAAGTCTCTTGCATACGCTCTATGCAAGACTTATGCATAAGCTCTATGCATAAGCTCTATGCTATATGCCTTATGCACTATGCTAACCCTTAATCCCATCACCCAATGGTGTAATAAACATGATCTTGTTTTACTTACATGGATAATAGAGATTGCAAGCTTATTATAGGTTTTATGCATAGATATTAAATTAATCCTATGTGTTGTAAGCTTACAAGAACCCAAAACTAACCCTAAACCATAAAACAAGGATGCAAAAATTCATATAAAATAGCATAAACAAGAAAAATCAAAAGAGGATCTACCTCTTTTTTGCAAAGCTGAAGGAGAGCTCGAGGATTGGTGAAAGATTGGTGAGGTGAAAGAGCTGCAAAACAAAATATTAAACAAACTAATTAGTAAATTAAACACAAGAAAAAGAACTAATACAAAGTCCTAAAATCTCTATGCATGCATTAGGAGATCTATGCATACATAGAGAGCTCTAGATCTCAACATGCATAGAGAGCCAAAAAAACACAAAACCCTAAAAAGCTTAATTTTTCAATTAAAAACTAAAAGCAATTGCAATAACATGTTAGGAGAAGGAGAAGAGGAGAAAAGAAGAATGAAGGAGAAAAGAGGAGAGAGGGAAAAAGAGGAGAGAGAGGGAGAGAAAGCACCTCTTTCGCTTTATTACTCGGTGAGCTTCTGCGAAAAACCAGAAAATAGGCTCTCGGCTGTGAAAAACTTACGAGCGCCGGTATATGCGACGGAATATGTGTCGGAATATTCGTCGGTATATGCTACGGAATATACGTCGGTATCGGCGTCGGTATAGGCATCGGTATAGGCGTCGGTATACGCGACGGGAAATGAAAATTTAAAAAAACCCCGCCATACTTGTCTCCTCCAACATGACGACGGACATACCGACGTTCGACATTTGCGTCGGTATTTTGGCGTCGGTATGTCCTCAACCTCTTGTAGTGATTAAAGTAGGGCGAGTGTATGGAACTTTGGTGAGATCAACTCTTGCAGTTTTTTTTTTTTTTTTTTGCATCTGTATTTCATTAGTTTCCTATTTATTAACACTTGTAACCTGCTTGAAAGGTCTATACTCTCATTTTCATGACCTTCACAAGCGTAGTGGCAAGTATTCATCCTCCACCACGCATGATTAATTTTATTGTAGATAATAGTGTCCAAGCTAACTGGGTGAGGTCAAGAGATGGATGCCCTTAGCAAGGTATGAATTGGCATGTTATACTTATTTTATGTTTAGAATTGAAGGATTTCGTCGTAATATGGCTATTAGAATTGATTGCTTGCAGGACACTGTCAGCATGGAAGAGAGTTATGGGAATTGATAAAGTCATGTTAAGTGGGAAATATAGTTGTTAAACTATATTGAGGAGCAGGAGATTTCGCTCTAATGGCCCATTATAAGGGAAGACGTGTTGTATGTGTGGAGCCTAATGAGACTATTGTAAATGTTGTATATACATTGGCTTCTTAAAGATCACAACAAATTAATTTGTATATCTTGTGTTCCTGTATTTGAAAAATAAAAGGTGGATGAGATGTTCCGTAGGCGTTGAGACATGTTTATTACTATTTGAAAATATAGAGATGGAGACACAAAGAGAGAGAGAGAGAGAGAGAGAGAGAGAGAGAGAGAGAGAGATTACATGGGAGAATGAGAAAGGGGGGGGGGGAATAGAATTGAAGGGACAGAGGGAGGGAGGGCATGGATAGAGAGAGCGAGAGGAATAGACAACAAAGGGAGAGCATATGGTGGGAGTGAGGGAGAGAGAGGAAGAAGGATAGACAGATATGGAGAGAGCATGCATGAGAGTGCATGTACAAGGAGGTAGAAAGAGAGAGAGAGAGAGAGAGAGAGAGAGAGAGAGAGAGAGAGAGAGAGCATGCATGAGAGTGCATGTACAAGGAGGTAGAGAGAGAGAGAGAGAGAGAGAGAGAGAGAGAGAGAGAGAGAGAGAGAGAGAGAGGAATAGACAACAAAGGGAGAGCGTATGGTGGGAGTGAGCGAGAGAGAGAGAGAGAAGGATAGACAGATATGGAGAGAGCATGCATGAGAGTGCATGTACAAGGAGGTAGAGAGAGAGAGAGAGAGAGAGAGAGAGAGAGAGAGAGAGAGAGAGGGAGTGAAAAGAGATAGGGATAGGGAAGATAGAGACATGAGAGTAGGTGAGAGAGGACTTGAAGAGGAGAAGAGACATAAGAGCAGGCGAGAGAGGCATGGAAGAGGAGAAGAGACATGATAGCAAGACATTAGAGAAATGAGCATAAGACACGTGGAGAGAGAGAGAGAGAGTGAGAAGGATAGACAGAGGTGGAGAGAGCATTCATGAGGGTGTGGATTGAAAGAGAGAGAGAGAGAGAGAGAGAGAGAGAGAGAGAGAGAGAGAGACAGTGTGCGTGTATGTGTGTGTGTGTGTAGAGGGAGAGGGAGAGAGAGTGTTGAGGGAGAGAGTGAGGGAGAGAGAGGGATAGAGAAAGAGAGGGAGATGGAGAAGGAGAAAGAGTTGGTTGTAGTTAGTTTAGAAGGGGGGAGGAGGTGGTGAGAAAGTGAGAAATGAGCATAAGACAGGTGGAGAGAGGGAGAAAGAGAGAGAGGAGAAGAGGGAGAAAGGGCATGGAGCGCGCGCGCGCGCGCGAGAGAGAGAGAGAGAGAGAGAGAGAGAGAGAGAGAGAGAGTGTATGGTTTCGGTGGGAGGAGGGGGAGGAGGTGGGTTGGGCTGGGTTGTGACCCTCGAGGGGTTCACTATATGTAAACCCTCTATACACGTGCGTTCAAGGCCTATTTAAAAAATCCCTTATCTATGAATTTTTCATGAATAAAACACATCCTTTGGGCATATTCAATATGTGAATAACCCCTTTAAATGGTACCCTTCTATATGTAAAAAATGTGTAAAATAGGATTTTAAAATCCCTTTTGTTGAACCCATGTGCTATGGTTACATATTGATGAGCGAACCCCACCCCCCCTCCGTTGAGCTAACGTGGAGGAGTAGGGAGAAGGGGGGAGGAGGTGGGCTAGGCTAAGGTGTGAGTAGGGAGGAGGGGAGAAGAGACTAGCATCCGAAATCATCATCTAGGAAAGCATTTTTGCTTATAACTTCAAGGTCTTAGATTCACTCTTATATGTTGTCATTATAGAGCTATAATTATACTCATCACGGTATATACAAGTGGTCATGGTCCTTGGTGTTATAAGGTAAATATCATCATATCTAGGCCTCAAGCAGTCAGGGATTCCACACAATTGAGGTACTTCCATCTAAAAAACCCAATTCCTAATTTATGAAGGAGAAGGAGGAGTTGGTTGTAGTGGGTTTAGAAGGAAGGGGGGGTGTGAGAAAGCGAGAAATGAGCATAAGACAGGTGGAGAGAGGGAGAAAGAGAGAGAAGGGAAGAGGGAGGAAGGGAGACTCAGAGAGAGAGAGAGAGAAGAGAGAAGAGAAGAGAACTTTTTAACGTCGTAGGAAACTATCCCAAGAGACCAAATTGATCTATCCGACAAGATTTGAACTCAAGACCTTTGATTCAAGAGGGAAATGAGCCAACCAATCTACCACACTTGGGTGAGAGAGAGAGAGGGGAGAGAGAGAGAGGAAGAGCGTATAATTTTAGTGGGGCGGAGGGGGAGGAGGTAGGCAGATACAAACAACTCTCACACATGAACGTGCACAAGTGTGCCTTGCCACCACGGGCCGTGGGGTCGTTTGGGATAAGCCCGCCTAGGTGAAAGCTCTCTTTTGGTCCCAACAAATGCGTGGGTGAAAGATACAAAGGTTCCAATGTGAGCTTTTTATAGACTCAAAAGGTTGCATGTCCTAGATATGGAATTAATTGGATTGATTACACGTGGTAAACTGGTTATGTGGTGCGCAGGGCGGTGGCGGTGTAGTTAGGCTTCACGGCCGTGCGCCGATCGAAAGCGGCGCCTTGGGCCATGGCGGCCCTTTGGACGGTGGAAAGGTTGAAGTCGGGACCTCTCGGGAGAGGCAGGAAGGGGGGGTAGGTGTCGGCAGGGAAGTTGAGGCGGGCGTTGGGCCCTCGGAGGAGGAGAAGGGCGACGTCGTAGGCTTGCGCGGCCGCCTCAGCTGTGAGGTAGGAGCCCAGCCAAATGCGAGCCCTACAGGAGGAAGCGCCTGAAGTAGGGTTACTGCCGACCCTAATCTCCGACACCCACTTCCCCCAAGAGCGCTTCCGCACTCCTCTGTAAGCTGGCTTTAATTCTACGCCGGAGCTTGACTGATGAGCGTCCATGAAGGTTATGAAAATAGGCTAATCATTCATCAAAAGCTCACAACACGTTGAGGAGGCGGAGGGAGGGGGGAGCGGCGATTATGTACACAGGGCGCGCCGCCACCGCCATCTTTCTTGTGGCTGACTCATGCAATGATATAATCAACGTGCGCAATGAGGATGATGTGTTCCGCACGACTCTTTCATGTAACTTGCGCACTAAGCATAGGTCACACAACAAAAGCCAATTCTACCCCAAGTACTTGACCGTGGTTTGGGGCGGTGTGGGGGAAGCTTCTCCACATCCATACATACTCTCTTTTTCCCCCCAAATCCATACTTTTTCAAACACATTATACTTAGTTCAAGGTTGAGCTTCCTTTCCCATTGAAAGGAAGCTTCCGTTTTGAAAGTTCAAGGTTGAGCCTCCTTTCCCATTGCTTTGAAAGTTCAACACACAAAGAAACAACCAACCATTTGGGGGAGGGGGGCTCCATGGGAGGGGGGAGGCTATGGGACTCAAAGAAAACTTGCTAAGGATTTTAGTATTCCTTATTTGAACTAATGAAATTTCACACATTTCAGTTATAAAGTCAACATCTAATGTACAATTTGTAATAAAATTAGATTCAAATAACAAGTTCTCCTTATTATAATTGGTTACATGTGGGGGCACATGTGTGCATGAACGCATGCATGTGGGCGCGCACACACACACATGTATGCACATGCACATGCATGTGTGGGCGTGCACACACACACATGCACATTTTCTTAAGACCATACAATTCAAAAATTTTGACTAAATACGTGCTCCGAAATCCCCCCCCCACCCTTCCCTATGACCCCCCTTGTTCCCCAAAAGAAACAAAACCCAAAAACTCCCTCACCCTTACAAACGGTACATGAATAGGACGATTCAAAACTCTAACTTAATGAAAATGAAATTAACATATCAAGGAAAATAGAATGATTTAAAAGTCTAACATAATAAACATTAAAGTAACATCATTAGAGAAAAATAAGCTGCCAATATGGTTAAGAGTCTTCACATAAGCAATGTTGACTATGACTCACTAGTGTCTCATCTACTGTATGTACACTTTGATAAGTATAATTCTAAATAAAATATAAATAAAATTAATATATCAAATAAAATAGGATGATTTAAAAATCTTAACTTAATAAAAATTAAAGTAACATCATTAGAGAAAAATAGGCTAACATCTTCTTGCCACCTTTACATGCCACCTCGCACTTGGTGACATGGCATGTCACATCATGGAATTGCCACATCAGCCATAATAGTGCCACATGTCAAGAGAATGCCACGTGTCATGCACGCATGTGACACGTGGCAAAAGTTAATTTAGTAATTTAGAGAGATAGAATATAAAATTTTAAATAATAAAATATATATAACTTATTAATATAAAAGAATTTAAAATCACTAATTTTAAAGGATTATATTTTGAAATTAGATCAATAATATTATTTTTAAAGTTTATGTTATTTAATTTTAAAAAATAAAATTTTAAATTTAATATTTCTTGAAAATATTTTATGTAGGATAAACCTTTGAATAAAATTTAAAAAAAACATTAAAAAAGAAAATACAGTTATATAATTATAAAATAAAAGATAAATTTATATATCTTGTTAGACTTGTTAATAAATATTATTAATAATATTGATTTTTAAGTGGATAATAGTTTATCTTTAATTATCTTTATGTTTATCTTAATTATCCAATCAATCTTAGATAGGAAATCCAATGAGAATTAAAGTGGATAACCTATTTTTCCTATATAATCACACATCTCTAGTACTATCCCACACTTATCTCTAGTACTATCCCACACTTACAGAAATCTTCAACCTCTTTGGCTTATGGGATGAAGACAATGGTTCATGGTTGCACCATTTCTCCTTGGAAGAAACGGGTTGACGATGATGAAGACTTGTAATGTGGCACTTATGGTGTGTGCCCGGCCCTTAATGTTGATGAAGAAGAGCCTCCTTAGTGTTAAAGACCTCCTCCTTTGATGGTTAAGACCACATTAGTGTTAAGCAACACTTTGTTTGGTAATTAAGATCACCATTAGTGTTTAAAAATCATAATTAGTGCTTAAAAGCACATTTTTAGTGTCTAATGACACTTATTTTGGTGATTAGATTCACCATTAGTGTTTAATAACACTCTTAGTGTTTAAAAATATCTTAGCATAACTCCCCTTTGTTGGATTAACAGTTTTATTAGTATTAAACAACACTATTAGTGCTCATAAGCACATTTTGAAAAGCTTTGAAAGCTTGAAAGTGATGTTGATGATGGAGCTTGATGAGAATGAGGCTTATGGATACCTCATGTGGCTGGCACCACTTCAAACTCAAGCGAAGAATCACCAACAATCATTCACATCATCACTTGGGTGATTAGAGCAAGGGAGAGGAAGGATTAGAGCAAGTAAAAAATCACTTATGAAGCTTTAATGGAAAGCTTGCATGAAAAAAATGAAGGGCCACCTGGTTTTTCTGCAGTCGGTGGGTCAGTGCATCAAATGAGCTCAAATTTGAGCTGTGGAGTCCTCAGAGAGTGGGCTACCAAAGCCCTCAAGTCCCATGGCTAATGATGGACTACAGCTGGCATATGGCTATACGGCCAGCACTACAGCAAAAAAATGATGCCAGGCTGCAACAACAGAGAGAATGCTGCCGCATGGAGAGGTCGAATCAACGAATTTGCCGTACGAATGGAAGCACTCGGACTTGCTCTTCATCTCCCATGTTGGGATCTCCTCAAGATGAGGCCTCTACAAGCTGGTAGAGCTCCTCCACTGCTAGGGGGTTGAGCTCCACAAGTAGAAGATAAGGGAAAAATGAGGAAAAATGACTTAATCTACACCACAAGGGGCCTAATCAACCTAGGCTCTGATACCATGTTGAGAAAACGTGGTGCTCATGCTAGATCAAGTGTGTGGAGGAAAAGAACTCACAAAATACAAGAACAATATCTTGCTTATTAAGTTATTTATGAATACAACTAGGCCTTGCTCCATACAAAATGCCTCCTAGCTCCACCTTTAAATAGATGAGCTAGTGGACCTTAAGTCCATTCACACTCACACCCTTCTCTTCCCCTTCTACATAACATTAGTCTCTTAATAGTTCCCTCTTTCTCTCAAGACTCGGCACTCATGCATTGTGTGGTTACTTTTGGAGAGAATGCACACCAAGTCATTTCTAATCTAGGAGATAAATGTGATGGCTTGTCTCCCTTATTAACTCATGCACTTTTTGTGGTTGCTTTTATAGAATGCACACCAAGTCATTTTCCATCTAGAAGCTAAATATGATGGCTTGTCTCCCTTATTAATTCATGCTCAAGCTTCTTGAATTAATACAACTATGTAACATAGTTGTTCTTGATATTGATCTTTGAGAAGCCCATGGTAAATGCTAGCTTGAGATCCTCCATGATCCCTATTTTTGAATCCTCTAGCATTTGGAACCACAATAAAGTATTTTACTCTAAGATCAATTTAAGGGCATCGATCTTAGTTCTGGGATCAATGACTCACTTAGTCGTACAAATTTATCTAAATGTAGCTAGGCACGGCTGTAGGAATCCATTAATCCATCAAAATTTGACACTAACTTGGATATATGAGAGGCTATAATCCTCGAATGGCCATGATCGTATTTGTATCTCATTCCTCTAGGTGGTTTGACCACCATGGGAACAGATGGCATCCATCACTCTTCTCATTTTGTCAAGAATACGACCTCATGCTCTAGGTTTTGGAGGCTTAACTCATGGTTCAAGAGCCATTGGGGCTATGTATTTGGGTTCACCTTTGGGAGGTACTGGTGTGTAGGATGGTCCCACATACCCATAGGCTAGTACTCCAACTAATGCTTCTAGTAAAGGTTTTAGGAGCACATTGTTTTTATGCATCATTGGGTATCTCACTAGATATTGGTAGTAGGCTTGTAGCTCTTTGCTCATGACTAGATGGTCTCTTGGTTCCAATGCTCCTATGGGTTCTAAGGGCGTGGCTACCCTCTCTCTCTCTCTCTCTCTCTCTCTCTCTCTCTCTCTCTCTCTCTCTCTCTCTCTCTCTCTCTCTCTCTCTCTGTACTTCCTCTCTTCTTATGAAAGTTTTTTCCCTCATCCTTTCTTTCTTGATTAGGTTTAATGAGGAAGGAATCTGAAAGTTGATGCTGTGTTTATAGCTATAGAATGAGAATTCTTGATATTTTGATTAAACTTTATCTTCTTGAAGTGATTTCCTCCTGGGAGGTTGTTTCTTCTCTTCCTTTTCCTTTGGTAGGCTATAGGTGGTGTGACTCCCCCTTGCCTAGACCTCTTAGTATTCCTTGCCTCCTCGATAAGTCTTGGGGTATATGTGTATTATCGACATATGTCTCTTCCTCCTACTATCCTTTCACTCTGGTAGAGGCTATGGGTGGTGTGACTCCTCCCTACCTAGACCTCTTAGTATTCCTTGCCTCCTCAAAAAGTCTTGGGGTATATGTGTTACCTTCTTTGTTGACAGATTTCGTTTGATCCATGGCTAGCTCATAATACTTGCCCACTCAGGGTGCTTCAGGGAATTGCATTCATGTTAACCCACAATCCAAGACTTGGATCGGGCAATTTTACTCTAGGATCAGTAATTATACTTTTTAGGATTTTGATCTGCCAACTATCAATGTCATAGTCAGGTAGCATTCCCTATTGATTTGGCAAGTATAGTGTGGTACTAACAATGATGATTATTATAAATTAACGGTTCATTATTGCGACTGTAGATGATTTTAGAGGTCAAGTTAATAATAGTACCATCGTGGTAAAACCGATCCAACTCCAAGGGTTGGATCAAGTGATTCTACCAAACGATCCTACTCTCGAATCGAAACGATCTAGGTTAGATGCATGATTTCACTTTACAACAAGTTTTTTCTTCATTTTTTTCTTTTTGGTACCTAGCTTAGCAATGGATGCAAAAAACCATGAAAACACAAAAATGAATAATTATTGTGGATCAATTAAAAGAATGGGCCAATTTTTACCCTTTGGACATAGTGGGAAAATTCTTAATTTGGCATATTTAGCCTAATTAACCTAATTTAGTGCTCATGATGTCAATGATGGAAAATCCTAACAAGAGAGATTGCTAGCTTCAATCTTGCAAGGGGGAGCTCAACTCAACCATCAATCTTCACCAATGAAGCAAAAACACAAGGAAAGGTTTATGGGTTAGTGAAATCCCCTCAAAACATCTATTTTAATCACATACTTTACTCCTAATCACCTAAACACACCCTAAACTTAACTAACAACCACTTTGCCACAAGTTTTGAAACCATGGGCAAGAAAAAAAAACAATATACCATTATAATGTCCCAATTTCACTCTGGCACTAGCTATACTCCTTGGCAGAGTGTTGCCTCTTGAGCGATGCCTCTTATGTAGAGAAGTTATAGTCTCTCAACAAGAATGTCAATACCAAGGAGTACAAATCCGTCTAGAGTCATGATATCACATTTCTCGGACAAGAATGGAAACCTCAAGGGTGGTCAAGTCCTCAAGCTCTATCGATCTTATGCTTGGACCTCCGTAATCCAATCATACTCTAATCACACAAGAGGGGAAGCTAGCAAGCTTCCTCTCTACTCACTCCATCTCTTAATTTCTAACTCACACTCCACACCTAGCTATTCTCTCTCTCTTAATATCTCACTCACACTCCACACCTAGCTATTCTCAAGAAAGCAAGCTCACCTAATATACACACACACACAGCTTCCTCTCTACTCACTCCATCTCTTAATTTCTAACTCACACTCCACACCTAGCTATTCTCTCTCTCTTAATATCTCACTCACACTCCACACCTAGCTATTCTCAAGAAAGCAAGCTCACCTAATACACACTCACACTCCACACCTAGCTATTCTCAAGAAAGCAAGCTCACCTAATACACACTCACACTCCACACTTAGCTATTCTCAAGAAAGCAAGCTCACCTAATACACACACACACACACACACACACACACTTAATCACTCACATATGCAAGAAAGTAATCTCTACTAGACTCCATAGCCAAGAACATACCGTACATGGCAACATGCAAGAAACAAGAAGATAGAAAGACAAAAAAGAATAGAAGATCTGTCGAGCTTGAGCTCAATTGTTGTAGATTATATTATCAAAAGTGACCTTTCCCACCCTCACAAGTCACTTATATACATGTGGTCGCCCACACTTGTGCGGTGCCCAAAACATGTTCATTTTACATGTACAAGCCTTACATGGCTAGCTTGTACAAGCCTTCTATGGTTGGCTTCCATTAAAAAGGTGGGCCCCTGGCCATATGCTATGTGAATTACCTAAGCTAGGGTGGGGATTACAAAACATGTATGGGGGGAAAGGAGTAACAACCTCTTTGACTGTGCCTCTTAGGCATGGTATAGTGGACTATGTGACTTAGGAAAAATACAAACACTAACTATCAAAACAAGAAAAACATACTAAGATACGTAGGCCACCCTCATGTGTCTAAACTCATAATATGAAAGAGAGAGAGAGAGAGAGAGAGAGAGAGAGAGAGAGAGAGAGAGAGAGAGAGAGAGAGAGAGAGAGAGAGAGTTTCCATTAGCATAATTAGTTGCCTTCCCATTTTCTACATAGAAAGTCCATTCTAGTAGCAAGCATTAATATAAAGTCGTGGGTGTACCAAAAAGCATCCTTTGATTTGGTTTATGCTTTTAATTTGTATAAGTATATGTTGTGCTCTAATTTTTATCTTGAGAAATTAGAGTATCCTTATCCAAGAGTCTTAAGATCTAAAAGTGGTATGAGAGCTTTGGGGACCACTCAAAGAGAAGGATTTTTGAAGCAAAATTCAAAAAAATGGAGGTTTACACAATTTACTTGGTGCAAAGAAGGCCAAAGGTTTAATTTTTTAGGGAATTACTAAAGCTTTAACAAATCAAAGGAGAAATATCATGGGAAAAAGAAAGGCCTACAAAAGCTGCACAGCAAGGGTACAAGTGCTTGGAAAAAGAGAGGACATCATCAAAGATCCAAAGGATAAAGAGAAGAAGGCCATAAAAACCTTTGGGCAAATGTTGGATGGTTTATGGGAATTTTATAAGCCATTAGATTAAGAACAAGATCAAGGGCTAGAATCTCCTACAATCCAATATTAACTTTTTCAAAACCACCTCTGGAAAAACCAAAACCATCCCTCTTTTTACAAAACCACCTTCTTCAATTCTTAATCCCTCAAGAATCAAGCCTTATGGATGTGATTATCATGGTGAGAGCTTCAACCTCCTATCTACGAAATTGCTAAACTCATCTCGTGGGGCAAATCCATATTCAAGGGCTAGAAATTTCTCAAGAAAGTTTTATGTAATTTGAAATTATCCTCTTGCACTACCTTAGGCTTTTTTAAAAATTGTGCTACTCGCCTTTGTTCAATTTCCCCCCTCTTATGTTTGTGTGCCATAGCCTGCCAACTACTCACTCACACTGATAGCCAAAATTCTATCCTCTTGTATTGCCGTCATTGCAAGGATGGTTGCAAAAGATTTTCTTTTGAAAGAATTATTATTTAAGGATTAATATTTTGTAACAAAAGCTTAAAAGCCTTAGAATCAAAATCTTGAGAAAAGCCTTAAGCTTTGTTTTAAAGCTTTTGTAATAAAGATTTAGGATTTAAAAACCTTTGAATCAAAATCCTTATATAAAAGGCTTGTAAGCCTTCATCAAAAGCATCACTTCATGTCAAACCCACAACTTCCTTCTATTTCTGAGCAACTTCTATCTCTTCAAGCTCAATTAAATTAAGAACGAGCTAAGAGGATAAAATTACAAGAACTACTTTCTAACAGGAAAAGATCAAGAAGTGTTTGAATCTGACTTTGACATTTGATGCACCATCAAAGCAACTTTTTGTGAACAAAAGAAACAAAAAGGAAAGAAAATTAGTCGTAAACCTTTCACATATCAAATTTTGATGGTTGGTTAAAAGGATGCGAAAATGATGTTTTCGTGGATTAGTCAACTTGATCATTATGTTTTGCGGAAGAATTTTCCAAGAAAGATAAAGCCGAGTGTGCTGCAAATCATTATGTTGAAACTGCATCATTATGATGGAATGCAATCAAGGACGTGAAAGAACTAGGAAAGAATTTTATAGCTCATTAGTAGAATTTCTTACAACCTCAATATAAGATTAACATGTCAATAATGGCATATCCTTTGTCAACTTGACAGAGAGACTGTACAACTTTATGTGAATAAATTTTGGCAAGTTCTCATTCAACTCCAATCCATCAAACGAGTGAGGAAAAAGGAGAAAAGACAAAAATTCATTGCTGGATTAAAGCCTACTCTTCAAGTGGAGATCAGCATGTTCCAACCTCATTATCTCTCCACAACGATCTCTTTGGCTTACAATTATGAGAAAAAGAATGGAGTACCAAAGGACAACAAACCACCATAGGATTTGCATGCTAAAATTTTTATAAAGTTTGTTCCTTTTCGTAAGTTTGATAGGTACACTTATGATACCAAGGGTGTTGCTTCAAACAACAATAACAATTGTGATGCTAACAATAACAACAACAACAACAACAACTTAGATTGATGACACAAACAAGAAACAAGATTTTGTACCTCGAGTGGCAACATGTTACAATTATCGACAAAAAGGACACATTGCACCAAATTTCTTGGACAAGAAGAAGAAGTCAACAAGCACAAGTCAACATGATTGATGGTGAAGAAGATGCTGAGGATGATGAATTCTCTCCTAAGCAAGAGGGTAATTCCAAAAAGGAAGATCTCTCAGATGATCTAGGTATGCCTAAACCTATTGAAAGCAAGTTTCACCTCGTATGCTTTTAAAAACAAATGGACGAATTAAGGGCAAGGAAGTAAATATATTGCATGGTAATATGTATGACTTTATTTTCGAAAAGCTTGTGCATGATCTAAATTGAATGCTACTCCTTAAAAGTATAAAATCAAAATTTATTTTCAAGAAACAAAGTTAATTGCACACAAAGCAAGTGAAAGATATTGTCTCATCCTTATCACCATATTCTCAACCCCACACTTTTCTAGTTTCACCTCTGCATTTGCATGATGGTATTCCTAGAATGCCATGGAAACATGAACATAAACCTCACATTGATTATGATTCGCATGTCATATCTTTTATGTTCAATGGTGAGAATGTATGCTTATTAAAAGGATTAAGGAAATCTAGTGAACGTGCGCTCCTAAGCTTAGTGAGCCGCTATGAGGAAAAAGGAAAAGACTATTTAATCATAGTTAATGAGGCTTTTGCCTCTTAAACAATTTCCAAGGACACCTGGCATCAACCATTCATTTTGCAATTTTCAAATTGTTTTACGAATGAATTACCTAATTCTAGACTAAAAGCCCATAGGATAGACATTATCCTTCGTAGTATTCCTCCTTGAAGGGCTCATTATAGAGTAAATTTTCTAGAGCAAAAAGAGATCTAATCTCAAATAGAGGACCTACTTGGTAGGGAACTTATTAGGCCTTGTAGTTCACCATATGGAGCACCTGTTCTTCTTGTCAAAAATAAGAATGGAACATTTTGCATGTGTATTGACTATCGAGCTTTAAATAAAAACACTGTCAAGATTATGTTTCCTATTCCACATGTGGATGATCTCTTAGATAAGTTGAGAGGAGCTAAAGTATTTTCCAAGACCTTAAGTCAGGCTATGATCAGGTTAGAATGGCTAAAGATGATGTTTATAAGACTGCTTTTCACACACAAAGGAGTCATTTGAGTTTTTAATAATGCCTTTTGGATTTACTAATGCACCGGCTACATTTAGTCACATTATGAACCGTATATTCTTGAAGCACCAAAAATTTTGTAGTTGTTTTCTTTAATGACATCTTGGTTTTGGCAAAGTTGAAGATGAACAAAAGAAACATCTAGAGATAGTATTCAATCTTTTGGAAGAAAATCAACTCTCTGCCAAACCGAGACAAGAGTGAATTCTTTCAAAAAGAAATTGAATACCTTAGATAAATCATGGCTTGCCAAAGGAATTCATGTTGATCCTAAAACAATAGAGACCATTAGATCATAGCATAGATCAAAGGATATTCATGAGTTGAGATATTTCCTTGGTTTACGTTCCTACTATAGGAGATTTGTGAAAAACTTTGCCTGCAAAAAGCACATCATTTGACTGAATTGTTAAAAAAGACTAAAGTTCTTCTTTGGACTAACATGCATGAAAAATATTTTAATGCACTTAAATACGCACTTACCCATGCACCCATATTAACAATACAAGATTTTAAGACACTTGGAGAAGGATACTCTAATTTCTCAACACAAAAAGCAAAGCATAACATATACTTACACAAATAAAAAGCATAAACTATAATAAACCAAACAAAATAAACAAGAGAGTTTTGGAGAATAGAGAGTAGAGGTCATCATCGAAACAAGAGTGGGTTGAATCCCCCCTGGGTAGAGTGTGACCCTTGTACCACTCACACATATTTATATGTATTAGAAATAGGTCTTTCTTTCCAAAAAGATAATTTCAAAAACAAAGCACAAGTGATTTTGAGTTTATGAGCATGTGAGCTCTACAAAAATATAGCAAGAATTAATATACAGTCTTGGGTCTATCAAAAGTATAAAATAATATTTGGTATGTATAAAGATATGAGGCCTTAGCTTTACAAAAATATAGATGTCTAAATATGAAACCATAAAAGGTATTCACATGTCTTCAAAAATATATCACAGTGGTCTAACACACGTTCCACCCACGATTATCACATTATAAGTCACTCATTCTTTGCCTACATCCAAAATATATTTAGTTAGCACACACAGCCAATTAAACACATTAATCTTGACCATGTCATACCAACACACACAACTTGATTAAAAACATTAATCTTGATAAATGATATAAATAAAAGGTGTATCTAAAATAAAATAATGGGCATCTCCATAGAGGTTATGACTAACATTCCCTCTTGTTTGAGTTGGAGTGTAATTATTTAGGGAGCTTTTCATTTAAGATTTTTCAACAAATCAATAAAAATATAGAGTTTTTTCAACACATGGACATGATGAAATCAAATTTCCCTCCTTTCAGAGGAGAGAGAAAGAGAGAGATATGTTTGGAAGGAGAGAGTCAAAGAGAGCAAGAAAAATAGTTTAAGAGAGAAAGACAAAGTAAGAGAAGAGAAGAAATCAAATTTTAAGGCAAAGCAAAAAAAGGAATTGAATTACTTTCAGCTTCCTTTTATCACTCATTATTCTTAGGTTACACATTCTCTCACCTAGTCCATAACCTTGTCAATCCCTAAAGTTTAAGCACAAGCAAATTTTTCTAAGGAATACACATAAAGTAAGCATGCCATGAAGTAAGAATAGCTATGAAGCTTCTCATTTTAGACCTAGAGAATGTTTAATCATAAGGCCAACAAGTTAGGAAGCTTCACATATACGCACTAAGTAAATTTTCTATAAGTAAACAAGCAATGGAGCTTATATGTTTACTTGAAAAACAAGCTTTGCCATAGAGATTAAAAGCAAGTCATGAAGCAAGATAGGGGGAGAGAGATATGCTTGGAGAGAGAGAGAGAGAGAGAGAGAGAGTCAAAGAGAGAGAAAGATAATTTGAGAGAGAAAGAGAGTGAGAGAAGAGAGAGAAATTTAGATAGGGGGCTAGAGAGATAGAGTCCTACCAAAGGTTTATAACCACCATACATGGGCATTTACACCATAATGGAGTCAATAACAAAAAAAACCCTTGATTGCAACATAAGGAGTCCAGAGCACAACAACATAAACACAGTTCAATCAATAACATAACATTGTCACAATGTGGCAAAGCATAATGGATCCTTTTTCAAATAGTCTATGACAAAAAAAAAATCATCTAAATCACTGTTGTGGCTTGTAGTAGACCATAATCTCATCCGCCAGATTACGAAACATCTGCTCATCTTCTTCAGATATGATCTCAAAGGTCCTCCACCAATATCCAATGACCTGAGGGATTACCATCTCCAGCATGTCAATGTTTTCTAGCTCAAGAACTCCCTTGGACTGCCCCAAGTTGGACAATAGTTGCATTCCATGAAAGGTGCACCTTTTTGCCCCAAGTTGGACTGCCCCAAGTTGGACAATAGTTGCATTCCATGAAAGGTGCACCTTTTTGCTTCATCTAATTCCTTTGTAATTTCTTGATTAGCATTTCTAGGTAGCCTTTCATTTCTAGCTTGAGCAGTTAACTTTTGAAAAAGCTCTGTTAGAGCCATCTCCATTGTTTTTAAGAATGTTAACTCTTGAAGAGAAGGGGATGCTATGGATTGTCAAAAAAAAACCAGCATGGGTTAAATGTAGAGCACCCTTAATTAAACATAAACAAACTTTTTCATGAAAATTATGAATTAAAAAGAATCCAACACATCATAACATATGCAATTACACTTTACACAAAATATATAAGAATTAAGCCAACCAAGTACTTTCTAGGAAAAATATATATATGTTAAGCAAGTTGATACACCCGTGCTTCAGAAGCTCAATCATCTAATTTTTTACCATAAAATATTAAAAAGAAAATTGAATAAAGTCAAAGTAGTCTAACACTTTTATGCTAAAAGATTCAAGTCTTTCTTTATATCAATAGATTGTTTGCTTTCTTTACAATTGTTTTGCACAAGTACATGCATGCACACACAGGCAAGAAAATACCATATTCCAAACAAAACAATCATGTACCAAACATACAATAACATGCCTTCAACAATATAAACTTTGTTGGAGCAATCAAATCCCTATAAAAAATTATGCACTCAGAACAATAGTGACATAGTGCATGTGGGTACAAAAAAAGGCCACCAATAGTCAATGCCAAAAAACAACTATTAAAATCAAGGACATTGGGACCCTGGCTTATATTGGTCCCAATTTGGTCATCCCTTGTTGCTATGTCAGGTCCTACTAAAGGAGATAACTCTATATCCCTAAACCACCTAAGATGGCACTCATAAACTTGTGTATCACTGTCAATACACAAGCAGTGCCGATATTTATCTTGGCACATATGACTCGATGTCTACCGCAACTTGCAAAAATATCAATCACCGCAGTCTACTCCAACGTGAAAGTTAACACTAGCCACCTAAACACTGAGACATTTCACCATCATTCATTTATCATAGCAATTGATTATGTGACAGCAAAGTCACCAAGAAATTCAACCATCATACTCCACATGTACTTTTACATCTTATAGCACACATGTAGAAGTTAAGACTCCTCTCCGCATCACCTCGTAATGCACCTTGACTGACTAGCTCTCCATCATCTTGATCCACTAGAATCCCTGATTGGGCATCGAAGGCCTTCTAGTCTATGGTATCCCCCCTCCTGCCTATCATACACGGGCTGATTTCCCTTTCGATAAAACATGCCCAAGAGAACAACTTCCACTACAATCCCTGATTGGGCATCGAAGGCCTTCTAGTCTATGGTATCCCCCCTCCTGCCTATCATACACGGGCTGATTTCCCTTTCGATAAAACATGCCCAAGAGAACAACTTCCACCTACAACCCCTTTTTAGCATTACCTTTTCTTGCATATTATAGTTGTAATTTAACTTGTAAAAGGTGGTTCCAATGTGCACAAATAATTAAAATGAATGCATAGAGTTTTGAACATTCCGGCTCATGTGTGCTTTTGCGCACATATCGTGCGGAATCAAAATGAGAATTGTTTGCTTTAACTTAAATCCTGCCATAGTGGCATGACCACAAACAATGCCAAAATGATTGTAGAGCACAAGGAAATATACCATCCATGGTTGGCCACATACAAAGATGCTAATGCAGCCACCCTTTTGCTTACTTTTTGAGAGAACTCATTCCATGTAGGCACCTAAACATTATTACATATCTTGTTTGTCAAAAGAAATGAAAATTCTAAGATTATATCAATCTAAAAGAAATTAATTACGTACCATGTCCATAGAAATCTTTTCAACTAAACAACCCATATCGAAAGTCTGCAAAGAAAAGAGACATGACTGCCATGCTCTCCTCACCCAACTAGAAACTTTCCTTTGAGATCCACCTTGTGCAAGAAGTGCACAATCCTGCTGATAATGATGTGTAAGAACTAATTTTCAACATGTGTCCCGTACATAAATATTTCATGAAAGTTCATCCCTACCTTACCTCCTTCTTAGGAGAGACCTCCAAGACACTAAGCAAGGTGGCTGCAACAAATATTTCACAGTTTGCGAGCTTACCATCTATTCATAAAATATTAATGTGAAAAATAGTACTTTAAGAAATATACTTAAACACACATCTTATTTTAGCCTATACCTGTAGGTTGTGAAGGTTCCTTGTCTTCCTTCGACCTCTTGGAGGATTGCTTGCTTGCTTTATTTGGAGGATTTCTTTGCATGTACTCCAACCATTTCTTTATTGAAGACGTGGTTGAGTGGGAGGGCTGTATGGTATCAGCTCCTTTCTTTTGAGAAGAGATGGATTTCTTTTGGGAAGAGATGGCTTTCTTGGAAGTTGAACCAACCTCCTCCATTTCACCAATTGGCCTCTCATGTGTATGCTCTATAATAAATGAATGTTTGCTTTCATGTAGAAGATTACATAGAAAAATAATAGAAATAGTTTGACCAAAGAAAGGTAGCAAAAGAATACCCTTGTAATGATCTCCCTCATTCCTTGGATACTCTCCAATGGGGTAGTCAAGCCACCACGGATAGTATTGCACATCCCATTCACTAAGGCCACGCTTCTTCATCCAAAGAGGAAACATGGAGCCATGCCCAAAGAGATCTATCAACTTATCCACAAATGTTGGCATCTCCTCAATTGCATGCTCATCATGTAGCTTAACAATCTATCTATTAAAGTGGAATAATCATTAACTTTCAAATTATTATTAGTATGTCACATGTAACTTAGGTTCTAACTCAAGGCACATGTAAGTTTCAAATTATTATTAGTATGTCACATGTAACTTAGGTTCTCTAACTCAAGGCACATAATGTTTTGGAAAAACCGATGGATTAGTCTCTTGTCTAGATATCCGTGGACGAGGCCCCGAGCGTGGGACCCTACCCCGCGTAAGAAGTGCTACTTCCACTACTAGCACCCCTGAAAATTGTTGCGCGGTGGGGACAGGGATCTTACAGTTGGTATCAGAGCAAATTGACTAATGAGGATCAACCAAAAAGCCAAAAATGTCAAAAATTTATGAAGTAGCAGTATAAGATCAGAATTGTGTGATGAAACTCATACAAATTGTTATTTGAACTGAAATTCATAAATTACTAATTGGGTCTTCAGATGGAAGTACCACAATTGTATGGAATCCCTGACTTGCTTGAAGCCTAGACATGATGGTCTTTACCTTATAATTCCAAGGACCATGACTACCCGTATATATCAACGTATATACCGAGGGTATAACTGTAGCTCTTTACTGGCAATATATACAAGTAAATCTAAGACTTGAAATTATAAGCATTAATGCTATCCAGATGATGAATTTGAATGTGGTTGATATGATTTTTAAATTCTAGTTGTGAACTGATGAATTGATTTGGATTCTGATTGAAAAATGATGATTCTTGAAATTTGGTTGAAATGTAATAAGTCGAGCAAAACCACAATGAGGATGAATGGGACGAGTCCTTGTGATAATGTTCGTAGCTAGAATGACGTTAATGACTTCAACAAATCACTATGAGATTAGTGGATTGTGCTGGCAGATTACTACTGTTAACTTTTGATCAGTGGATCAAGTTAAGGATTGATAAATTAAAAATCTAAAAATTTGAAATCCCCATGCAGGATTGTTTAGATAGAAAAATTCAGTCTGATGGACCATTATTGTGTTAAAGATATGAATGAGATAATTCTGAATGAATTGTTAACTGATAATGCGTTCTATATGAGTATCTTTATCCCTTGACTCTGTGGGGAGCCGACCTATTTAGAGAACCCTGGAATCAGTTGAATCAAAAATAGGATTGAATCATAAATAAAGAGACTTAACAAGAATTTTCATATTGATAGGAGCATGGATCGAGGTCGTCATGGTAGAAATGTTAACCCCCAACTCGATGAAGAAGAGCTCGACCTAGATGTTCGTAAAACTCTTCATAGTTCACCGCCTGGACCTTTCAAGGAAGAAGGGGAAAACTTGGGCGAGGCTGTGGAGAAGTGGATCGAATCAATGGAAGAATACTTCGATGTCACCGAGTACAATGAGAAGAGCAAAATGTCTCTTGCAAGGCTAAAGATAGTGGAGTCAGCTAGAGTGGCATGGAGAAACCACTGCGACAAACCGTCTCGACCGAAATACCCAAACCTGGACTGATCTCAAAATTTACCTAAGGACGAGGTTCTGTCCTCCCGGCTTTTTAGAAACAAAGATGAACGAATTCTTAGAGTTAACCCAGGGGAGTAGAACTATTGAAGCATATCACCAAGCATTCGCCCTCCTCCTCAAATACTCGCCTCCACTGGATGAAGAACAGCTGATGGCCAGGTTCATTCAGGGAATGAACGTTTTATCCTAGATGAATGATTAATGGATAAAATCAAGTTTTGCATAATGTTTCGCTTTGATAAGTAGAAAATGTTTACATTAGAATGATTTAAATACTCTTGGTGAACTTCCAATTAATTTTAGAGAATTAAAAATTGACAAATAGTCAGCCATACAAAGGAGGTTATGGAAAAATTTTCTAAAATTGTGAAAAATAAGTTTTAATTTTTCTTATTCAAGAAGAGTAATTCCCATCATATATGTATTCTTAAAGTGTTAATCTTCATCCTAGGTATAAGAAAATGCATACTAAAAATATTTTATTAAAAAAGTGTTACTTTCTTTAGAATTAAATTCCATGCATAGAAGGAAGTATATTGAAATTGTTATTTGATTATAGAAGTGTGATTTTCATCATAAATTATTTTTATGCATAAAAGAAATTCTTTTATATTAAAAGAGTGATTTTCATCATAAATGATTTGTATGCATAAACATATACATAAAAGATATTTTTTTATATTAAAAGTGTGATTTTCATCATAAATGATTTTTATGCATAAATAGATGCATAAAAGAAATTCTTTTATATTAAAAGAGTGATTTTTATCATAAATGATTTGTATGCATAAACATATGCATAAAAGATATTTTTTATATTAAAAGTGTGATTTTTATCATAAATGGATTTTATGCATAAATGCGATGAATAAGAGAAATTATTTTATTCTAAAAGTGTAATTCCTACTAAATTGGATTTATGCATGGAAAGATGCATGAAGAATTTATTTTAATTCAAAAGAGTTATTCTCATCAATTTTGATTTTATGCATAAATAGATGCATAAAGAATTTTATTTTTAGTTCAAAAGAGTTATTTTCATCAATTTTGATTTTATGCATAAATAGATGCATAAAGAATTCTATTTTTATTTCAAAAGAGTTATTTTCATCAATTTTGATTTTATGCATAAATAGATGCATAAAGAATTTTATTTTTATTCCAAAAGAGTTATTCTTATCAATTTTGATTTTATACATAGAAGATGCATAAAGAATTTTATTTTTAATTCAAAATAGTTATTTTCATAAATTTTGATTTTATGCATAAATAGATGCATAAAGAATTTTATTTTTAATTCAAAAGAGTTATTCTTATCAATTTTGATTTTATGCATAGAAAGATGCATAAAGAATTTTATTTTTAATTCAAAAGACTTATTTTCATCAAATGACTATAAACCTACAACTCTAAATCCAACTACCATCACATCACCGACTAGTATACCACCACCATCAACTTTTGACATAGTCAATGTTGTATGCCAATATTCTTCAGAAGAAGAACATGAAGTACCAACAAGGATTATTACTAGTGTTAACCACATTTTGGGATTAACTTAGCATCTTTTCATTACATATGAGACATAGCACAATAAGCATCATGAAACGGCACCCGAAACATTGTAATTATGGGAATAGTTTTCTATGCCACAAAACTATGTGATTTGTAAGTATTTAGTTCATCTTTCATTAAGCTTTAGGTGCCTATGTGTGAATAAGGGCCAGTTATATAAATAACATTGTTCTCATAATGCAAGACACGATCCCCCTCTGTGACAATTGAGTCTAGTCTTATCTCCTTCCTCTCTTACTTGTCTATAGCATGTGTGTGTGTGTGTGTGTGTGTGTGTGTGTGTGAGTGTGTGTGTGTGTGAGAGAGAGAGAGTGTGTGTGTTGAGAGGAGAGAGAGTGTGTGTGTGTTGAGAGGAGAGAGAGCTACATTCTTGGTACATGTTCCTTTCATGCTTGTGTTCTTAAGTGTGAGAGTTGAGAGGAGTGAATGTCCTTGTATAGAGAATGGCAACCACATAGTGATAGCTTGAGGAGGACGCAAGAGAGTGGTGCTAGCTATCAGTTAACAAAGCTTAGAGTCTTCTGAGATATGAGCTTGGACACTGGCAAGTTCCCGATGACAAGTTAAGATGAGCATTGCCATTTGCATTAGGACAAGGATAGTATAGCCAATAACATTTTTGGTACCGTTATTGGGGAACCACCGATCTTTTCTACTCTATTTCCACTCCTTGACATCTTCTTACAAGTCCCTTGTCCCTTAATATGGTTTTTTGAAGCTGTGTGATTGGTAGAGAAGAGAATATGGTTGGGATAAGGTTGTGACAAAAGAGGAAAAAGAGATGAAAAATGATTATTTTGCATTGTTTAGCATTTAAAGTTGTTATTTGCATTGTTTGAAAGCTAAAAAATCAACCAAAAAACATTTGCATCAACACTTGCATGGTGAGAACTCCATAATCACGATCGTGATTGTGCAGGGAACATTGTGCATTTTTTAAAATCTTGAAAAATCAAAACTATGAGCCATTAATGTGATTGTACGTGGTCATTGGAATATTCATGTTGCAAGGGATCAAACTAGAAAACATGAATTGGAAGATTTGCACCCGTGAATCATTGATTTTTGGTGGACACCTGCTGAATCACTCCAACATGATTCTATAGACTACTGAATCACTCCGACATGATTCTCTATAGACTGAAAAGTCACAGCCATGATTCTCGTTCATGGCATGATTTCTGACAAACTTAAATGTTTCTCAATTTTTGGGATTATGCATCAAATGCACCCTATTTCTGAAAGATTCTATCCTATCCAATCATTCATAGATAACGAATCACTTCCCAATCTCCAATCATGCCATGAATCACGCTTGAAAAATCACAATCGATGAATATATACTGATCATGTTCATGATTGACATATCATCAATCACATCGTTAAAATCAAGGTTACGAATCATGCCCATGAGCGATGATCATGCCATGATTTCCACACCACAAAAAATCACAACGGTGACTAAACTTGACTATTTGATAAGAGACATCTAAAATAGTGACTAGGAATATCAAAGAACTCATTTGAACAATCCTTGAACTTTTTTAGATAAAGACCATTGCTATGATTATGTAGAGGATCACGGCCGTGATTCTCAACCCTTCAAAATCACGTCAACTAATATCTTCAAAATTTATAGGAGAATTGTTCAGGAATGATCCTAAGGGCTTTCTAAGAATAGAGGAAGTTGTGAGAAATTTAGAATATCCAATGTAGAGGATCACGGTCGTGATTCTCAACCCTTCAAAATCACGTCGACTAATATCTTCAAAATTTATAGGAGAATTGTTCAGGAATGATCCTACGGGCTTTCTAAGAATAGAGGAAGTTGTGAGAAATTTAGAATATCCAATAAAATTTTAGTGATCTCTATCGAGATCACACTCGTGATTATTAATCATGTTGTGATTCTATAGAAGCTTGTCAATTGCAAATTTGATCATTCTAAGAGTTTGCAATTCTAAAGTTTTGGCGAGCTAAAACCATTTCATGCACTTAAGGTTAGGTAGGCTTGTTGGTGATGACATCTCCCCCAATGATAATACATCTAACTAACCATGATCCCCCTACCAAAGAAGCTTAAGGTCAGCTCGCATAGTCAACACACAAAGGAGTATAATTCATAGGCTAAATTATTTCAAGTCATCAAGTGGTGTGAGTAATCCATGGAAAATCCTCTCAAACAATGAGGAAGTGGTGGGAGAGAAGGGCACTTCTTCTCCAATCCAAGGGACAACCATTGAGCTCAGACCAAGAATTGAGGCATAGAGAGACCTAGAAGTACATAACAACTAAGGGAGGAACCATCACTGAAGATAAGAAACCCTCAACCCACCCATGATACATTATACACCAAAAATATGAAGGGATCCTATAAGTTCCCAAAGGACAGGGGAAATATACTTTCCCACTTCTAGAGAGCTAGATATTAAGGAAAAAATGAGAGAAGCACAAGCCCAACTTAGAAGTCTTGAACAAGAGAAGACCAACTTAGATCTCTCTAGTTAGGGAGTTGGCCAAGAGACGACGTGCTTTTGATATAGCGAGATGTGGAGAAGATTCTCAGGGGATTAAGGTATCAAGAGAACTTGGTCACATGAGTTAATGCTAGAGAGGTTGAACTAGCACCTCTAGAGCCTATTCGGAGAAGCCTCGAGATGACCTAGCCACTCTCATAGCAACTCTCTTAGGAAACTCAGGCACTAGCACAAGGAGATAACACCAAGGCTGAGGTAGGTGCCATGTTAAACCCTAAAGCTCCATGAATACATGAGAAACTTGTTGCTACTACAAGGAGGGAGCTTGGGAGGGGCAGTCTTGGATGATGATGTAAACAGAGACCTAGAAACTGTCCCAATACCACCTAACCCAAAGGATACATATGAGTCAATATGCTAGAGCCACAAGAGGTTGAGGTAGGGGAGGAAAAAATAGGAGAATTTACGAGGCCCCATAGCCCCTCATCAAGGGAGCCAATAAGAGTAGGGGAGGGACAAGCACGATATCTTACAAGGCCCCATCAAGGAGGGAGCTTGGGAGGGGCAATCTTGGATGATGATGTAAACAAAAACTTGGAAACTGTCCTAATACCACCTACCCAAGGATACATATGAATCAACATGCTAGAGCCACAAGAGGCCGAGGCAAGGGAGGGAAAAATAGGATGGATTATGAGGCCCTATCAAGGCCAAGGCACAGGGGACAAAAAAACAAGATGGCTTATGAGGCCCCATCAAGGGAGCCAATGATAGTAGCCCCTCATATAATAGGAGTCACAACCTGTAGATCTATATATTAAGGATGGTCAAAGAAATAGGAAGAGGGGTTTGTAGGGAATTACGTACTGAACTAGTGCCACAAAGAGAAACACCATTCAAGCCCAATCATGTGGCAATATTAACATCAAAGATTTCTAGTGATGGTGGTGATGCCATATGTGAGGTGAAAAAAAGAAAGAAATACCTGCCTCTATAGCTCTTCCACCTCCCAAACTTGGAAAAACTACCACGAACGGGGCACCACCAGCCACCGGCTGGAACACTCTCTCAACATTCGCCACCCACCCACACCATAAAACAGCTCAGAACCACGAAGGACAGATGATATATTCAGCAAACACACAACACCATACACACTGTATAAACACAGCAAATACACCAAAGACCAGGACTCCGGCCAGGATTTACTGCCAAGGGAATCACACCCTTGCGTCTGACAACCGAGCCTCTGTCTCCCGGTCCCTGTAATCTCCGGAGGGCGCCCACACCAGCAACCCTTCTTCACTTCCTCTGTAGCCTGGCTACTCTCTGTCTGCTGCAACCTGCCAATTGTCGTAGGCGAGCCCCACTGTCTCCAGCCCACACATCAGCACCTCTTCTGCATCCAACACACACAAAAACCCAAGGCTCCTTCTCTGGTCAGCATCCACGCACTGCCTGCAATCATCGCCCACACAAGACCAGCTACTCTCTCCAGAAGGCGCCCACACCAGCTAACCTTCACTCAGCAGCTCCCACTCTCTGTATGTCGTGACCAGCAGTCTCACCAACCACCAGAGCCTCGCACAATCTCTTCACCACGAACCACTGCTCACCACAGCATCCCAGATACCTAGCCCAAGCCACATCTCATGTACCCTTCCTCACAGCAGCCCTCTCTGCTGCTCCAATCAAAATGCCCATATTATCACGATCACCCAAGAGACCTGCAGTCTCTTTCTCTGTTCACCCGGCTGTACTCCAGCCCTCTGCGCCTGTGGCACTTCACACACAAGGCAGCCGTTCGGCTCCACTCCAGCCTCGCCCACTGCTCATAGGCTCACCAGCCTTCACGACATTAGAGCTGCCTCACTGTCCTCTGACAGCACTTCCAGCTCTCCTTCCAGCAAGCGCCCCACGCATCCACAACTACGAGGCCCCCAGTTCTCCTTCAAAGCGGCTGACGACCTGGCCTTCTTTAGGAGCTGCCGCAGCTTACCTACTCTCTGCGCTGTTTGCACTAAACAAAGGGGAGGCCCCACACACGCTGCGCCAACCAGCCTCTGCTCTCCAACCTGCAGCACACGATGACCTTCTCCCTTTTGCTATCACACCAGGCCCTCCTTACACATACAATACTACGAGCCCCCCCGGCTCTCCTCACTTCTTTGCTGCGCTCCCTCCAGACTTTCGCCAGCCACCAGCTGTTTCAGCACCACACAAAAGAACACATGGCTCTCTCTCTCTCTCTCTCTCTCTGCAGCTACGCCCTGGGTGAAGGTCCCTCCAGTTCTTCAGGGCAGCCCCAAGCAAAAGGTGACGACTCTCCTCTGTACAGTGCCTCTTCTTCGCCTGTAGCCAGCCTCACCTCTTCTCGCTGCAGCAGCCCCCCAGCAAGACACACGGCAGCCAGTCGGCTCTCTCTGGCGTTGCAGCCCACTCGCAAGGCGACCACCCACTTCTCAGTCTGGCGTCCCTTTCCTGCAAGGCGACGATCCTCTTTGTTTTCCCTTCGTCTTGCGTCTCTGCACTCTCCTACGCTAGCTTGTCACCTCTCCAGCTAGCGGCCACAGCTCCTCTCAAGGCGACTCTCCTTTCTGTTGAGCAGCCCCTCTCTGCGCTGTCTCCACTTCAAAACGGCCGCCGCCTCCTTCTTTCACGCCCTCCAGCTCCTTACAATCTTCTCGAAGCAGCCTCTATCACCTTCTACACGTTGAGCTGGCGGCCTTTTCAAGCTCCACGTGGTTAAAAACAAAGTGGCCACATGGATATATTTAATATTTTTTTTAAAAGTCTCCAGCCAGATAATGATGGCCACCCACAAATGCTAAAAAGGCTTTCCTTCTCCTTGCACTTCTGATCATCACGCCGCGCCAGTGACTTTCCAAAAAATGTGAGAGTTGCCTGCATCCTCGTCATCAACATCATTATCATACTAAATCCGTCAATTCTCCAGTCGGTACCCAGCTTTTAGCAACCATCAGCACACTACACAATTGCCATAAAACTCCCGGATCACCAGCATCTGCTCTGGAAAATAAACACGTGCATAAACCAACTTTCTGCCAAACCACTCGGCCTGTACACTTGCCAGGGCATTCAGGGCAAAATTTATTCACACACCACACGCACCATATGTACACTGAACCAAAATACCTCTCAGATTTTAGCCTGACATACTTTGCCCAACCCCTAGCCTGCTGAATCATTTATGATCAGCAGAAAGCATATAACCATGTTTTCCTCCGATGACCACGTTTCCCTCCATCAATTCTCTGAGCATCATACAGTGTAACTAGCACATCTCTATTCCAAATGATCCAAGAACCTCTGTCATCCTCCCCAGGCATAATCTTCCATCCCGCATCCCACAACATAGCACTAGAACCTCTGGAGACAAAGCTCCTGACATAGACACCATCCCGTCTCATCTCAAACCCAATATCCCTGATACGATCAGCACCAATATCGGAGAACCAATGCAGCAGCTCCTGCTGAGGGTAAAAACTGATGAAAGCCTCATCAAAAAAAACCTGTTGTACCATAACATTTTCCTGTCCATCCATATAAGAAGCCTCACCATCAAAGCCAGCCACCACAGGCAAAACCAACTCCTCTTCAACAGGCACCATTGCCAAAGCATCCACTTCAATCCCTGTATCCTCATCTTCATCAAGACCACCAAGAGATTCATCCATTACAGCATCCCTCTCATCTATAGCAGCAGCATCATTCAAAGTCTTCTGGTGTTTCTCTTTCTTCATAGCCTCAATTCTGATCATGGCTTTTTTAACATTTATGCACATCTCATCATCCATCTCCAACTCAGGTTCATCATCCTGTAGACTATCTATATCCCACTCATCCCACACAGGTTTATTATCCAAAGACTCAAAAACAGACTCTTTCACATCACATGCATACCTTTGTTCAGGATTCACTTGAACCTCCTTGCATTCCTCATGTATAGCTTCTTCTTGTTCAGCAACTTCATCACCAAGCACTTCCTCATCAATAACCACAGCATCCATCTCTGCATCCTCCTCACTCGATGAAGTATCCTCTGTTCCTTCACTAGTAGTGGTGCTACTGGTATCATCACTCGAATCAGCTTCACTCTCTTCTTCATCATTGACAGGCTTTTGGTTATCCATATTAAACTGCTTCTTATCCCCTCTCCTGTCATACAGAGTAATGACCCCTTTCCTCCAATCCTGAACAGCCTTCACTGCTCTCAGCCATGGTCTTCCCAAAATAATGGGGAATGCACCCATTCCTGCAGGCATAACATGACAATCTACAAGCACCTTCACATCAAAAGCTTCCAATTCTAATTCCTTAACCATACCTAAGCATTTGACTTTCTGATGATTTGCCAGCCGAATACGAAATCCAGACGCTTCAGTAAAATCAAGACCAAGCCTCTCCACAGCTGCTAATGTGATCACACAAATCTGTGCTCCACCATCTATGTATGCCTCCCCCAGATTCTTCCCTTTATACCAAACATTCACCACAGGACATATGTCAGGCAACTCCTGAACAGATAGAACAGTCACTATCCCTTTAGCCGGCTCCTTCTCTCTCGGGTTCACAAGTCTCTTCCACTGACGCTTCAAATTGGGAGCTAACTCTATTAATTGCCCAAAAGTAATGTTAGCCTTCCTTCCAGCCATGTCCTCCTGCAAACTATAACTATCCTGCCCACCCCCTAGTGGAAAATCAGTTACCTGAAACTTCCTACGAGGCTTCCTCTTCTGCTTGACTTTCACATCTTCTCCTTCCTTCACTTTTCCTTTCTTCTTGCTGGGCCCTGCAGCATCCTTGCTTTCCCTTTCCTGTGACGTCCGCTTCCCCAAAGGCATCACATCAGCTTCTGCCTCTTTCGTCTTCTCAAGGGTGACCACATCTATCACCTTAGTTTTTCCCTTCTCTTCAGCTGTAATTCCACTCGGACCTGCTTGATCCCTGATATCAATACCATAATCATTCGACCTATCCGGTAACTGTGAAGGTAGTGGGTACATGTCACCACCCATACGTTGAGGCTTATCACAATCTGTACTCAAATGACCAAGCTCACCACAATTCCAGCATGTAGGGATGAAATGACGGCCCCTACCGCGACCACGTCCATATCCTGCTTGTCCATCTCCCCCTTCAGGATAATTACCTCGGCCTCTACCACGTCCACCACCTGTACTTCCCATTAAATTCAAGCTCAAATTCTTCATAAGATCAACCATCTGCTTCATATCCTGTCGTAATCCCTCATCAGAACCTGCAGAAACCATAGGTACTCCCTGACTAGTTTGAGGCATCATCTGTATTGCTTGACCTTCAGTGGGCTTCATCCTCTCGATCATTGCATTCATGGGTGTAGCCTCCACTCTCCGAATCTCCGGTTGTGCTACAACTGGAATCATCCCCAGCTGACTCATCCGCTGCAGTTTCCAATCTTTTGACTTAGCAATTTCCACCGCATCCTCAAAAGACCTGGGCTTCTTCAATTCCACTTTCCAGCGAATACTCCTCTTAAGTCCAGCTACAAACTTGTTCTTCTTCATCATATCAGGCGGTACCTGATCTTCTCCCAAAGCCCTGCATAAAGTCTCCCATAGCAAAGAAAATTTCTTCATATAATCATCTATTGATTCAAACTCACCTTGTGTCAGAGCTTGCACCTCATGCCAAACCTTGTCGGGGTCTTCCACCTTCTTGAACCTGTTACTAAGTGCTGTCTTCAATCCATCCTCGTTCATCTCAATGCGTGGAACAGCATCCCTCAATGACTCCTCATAAGCCCTGTACCAGGTCCTTGCATCTCCCTTCAAACAGATGCTCAGCAGCCGCAACACCTGTACCTGCTCACTGATATGGTTGCTTATACATGCAACCTCCATCCTTTCCAAGAAATCTGCCACATCCTCATTCGGACCACCATAAAACTCTGGGTAAGACATCATCTTGACCCCCAAACTTCACTTCAATCCCAAGCAAAAAACCCAAAAACACCTTCCTTCAATCTCTCACTCTGGGGCATACACCCTTGTAAGAGAAATCCCTGAGCTATCCTCTGTCAACTGAGCCACTCCTCAGTCACACAAATCCTTGAGAAATCCTCAGTGGGGGCACCAGAAGGATGTGAGGTGAAAAAAAGAAAGAAATACCTGCCTCTATAGCTCTTCCACCTCCCAAACTTGGAAAAACTACCACGAACGGGGCACCACCAGCCACCGGCTGGAACACTCTCTCAACATTCGCCACCCACCCACACCATAAAACAGCTCAGAACCACGAAGGACAGATGATATATTCAGCAAACACACAACACCATACACACTGTATAAACACAGCAAATACACCAAAGACCAGGACTCCGGCCAGGATTTACTGCCAAGGGAATCACACCCTTGCGTCTGACAACCGAGCCTCTGTCTCCCGGTCCCTGTAATCTCCGGAGGGCGCCCACACCAGCAACCCTTCTTCACTTCCTCTGTAGCCTGGCTACTCTCTGTCTGCTGCAACCTGCCAATTGTCGTAGGCGAGCCCCACTGTCTCCAGCCCACACATCAGCACCTCTTCTGCATCCAACACACACAAAAACCCAAGGCTCCTTCTCTGGTCAGCATCCACGCACTGCCTGCAATCATCGCCCACACAAGACCAGCTACTCTCTCCAGAAGGCGCCCACACCAGCTAACCTTCACTCAGCAGCTCCCACTCTCTGTATGTCGTGACCAGCAGTCTCACCAACCACCAGAGCCTCGCACAATCTCTTCACCACGAACCACTGCTCACCACAGCATCCCAGATACCTAGCCCAAGCCACATCTCATGTACCCTTCCTCACAGCAGCCCTCTCTGCTGCTCCAATCAAAATGCCCATATTATCACGATCACCCAAGAGACCTGCAGTCTCTTTCTCTGTTCACCCGGCTGTACTCCAGCCCTCTGCGCCTGTGGCACTTCACACACAAGGCAGCCGTTCGGCTCCACTCCAGCCTCGCCCACTGCTCATAGGCTCACCAGCCTTCACGACATTAGAGCTGCCTCACTGTCCTCTGACAGCACTTCCAGCTCTCCTTCCAGCAAGCGCCCCACGCATCCACAACTACGAGGCCCCCAGTTCTCCTTCAAAGCGGCTGACGACCTGGCCTTCTTTAGGAGCTGCCGCAGCTTACCTACTCTCTGCGCTGTTTGCACTAAACAAAGGGGAGGCCCCACACACGCTGCGCCAACCAGCCTCTGCTCTCCAACCTGCAGCACACGATGACCTTCTCCCTTTTGCTATCACACCAGGCCCTCCTTACACATACAATACTACGAGCCCCCCCGGCTCTCCTCACTTCTTTGCTGCGCTCCCTCCAGACTTTCGCCAGCCACCAGCTGTTTCAGCACCACACAAAAGAACACATGGCTCTCTCTCTCTCTCTCTCTCTCTGCAGCTACGCCCTGGGTGAAGGTCCCTCCAGTTCTTCAGGGCAGCCCCAAGCAAAAGGTGACGACTCTCCTCTGTACAGTGCCTCTTCTTCGCCTGTAGCCAGCCTCACCTCTTCTCGCTGCAGCAGCCCCCCAGCAAGACACACGGCAGCCAGTCGGCTCTCTCTGGCGTTGCAGCCCACTCGCAAGGCGACCACCCACTTCTCAGTCTGGCGTCCCTTTCCTGCAAGGCGACGATCCTCTTTGTTTTCCCTTCGTCTTGCGTCTCTGCACTCTCCTACGCTAGCTTGTCACCTCTCCAGCTAGCGGCCACAGCTCCTCTCAAGGCGACTCTCCTTTCTGTTGAGCAGCCCCTCTCTGCGCTGTCTCCACTTCAAAACGGCCGCCGCCTCCTTCTTTCACGCCCTCCAGCTCCTTACAATCTTCTCGAAGCAGCCTCTATCACCTTCTACACGTTGAGCTGGCGGCCTTTTCAAGCTCCACGTGGTTAAAAACAAAGTGGCCACATGGATATATTTAATATTTTTTTTAAAAGTCTCCAGCCAGATAATGATGGCCACCCACAAATGCTAAAAAGGCTTTCCTTCTCCTTGCACTTCTGATCATCACGCCGCGCCAGTGACTTTCCAAAAAATGTGAGAGTTGCCTGCATCCTCGTCATCAACATCATTATCATACTAAATCCGTCAATTCTCCAGTCGGTACCCAGCTTTTAGCAACCATCAGCACACTACACAATTGCCATAAAACTCCCGGATCACCAGCATCTGCTCTGGAAAATAAACACGTGCATAAACCAACTTTCTGCCAAACCACTCGGCCTGTACACTTGCCAGGGCATTCAGGGCAAAATTTATTCACACACCACACGCACCATATGTACACTGAACCAAAATACCTCTCAGATTTTAGCCTGACACCATACAACACCTAGAGATATTCGAGTTGGTGTGTGATACTTGTGGACCAATCTCAGTGAGAGACTAGATGAAAATATTTGCATTTTCCCTTACAATAGTAGAAGGGAAGGCACATTAATGGTATCGATCACTTAAGCCAGACAATAGGACTACTTTTACATGACTTAAAAGTGTGTTTGTATCCATTTTTGCATGAAGAAAATAAAAGTGAAGCCCTGTGGATCAATGGTATAACATCAAGCAAGAGGAGCATGACTCGATGAGAGATTACATCTCTTGTCTGAAGAACCTAAACTCAAGGTGCAAACCTAGAGAGAGGTTGACAAATAAGCAATTTTTATGATGATTCTATAGGGGAGAAAGGGATACTAAGATACATGACTGTGTGTTGTTGTCCAGACCAACATCTCTTGATGATTGCTGCAACCTAGCCCATAATCTTGACCAAATCTGTTAGGTAGCTCCTTTGCATGCATCAAGCCAAACAAGCATGACTACCTCAAAGAGACATATTAAGGATATGACTCTAGATAAGCTAAGAATTTGCACTCCTAGTGATAAAATAAAGCTAAAAGAGGTAAGGGATACACCCATGAACCAACATTAATATATATAACGAGAGTTAATATGGTTCTCAATATGCCACACAAGCACTTGTCCTCAGTTTGAGGCCTTTCCCATTAATGTATTGTGCACATTGTATATGGAACCATGATACAAGTATATATAGGTACCCACGTCTGATACAACAGATGCAAGTACTTCAAGTACCTCAATCTCCTTCTACATGGCAACAACTAGCTGTACCTACACCACCTGGGCAAGGGCTTGCACTAGGGGAAAATTTGTTTAATGTGCAAAAATAGATGAGGGGAGTGTATAGAGTACTAGAAGTTCCTATACCACCACTTGTTCTATCACCACAATCACTAGCACCTCACATAACACCCATTAATCAATGATCGTTTAAGAGATGCTAGAAGATGGAGAATATGCATGAGAGCCTCAACCAACTATGGAGGAGATAGATGACAATTAGGAGGTAACCCCTGAGTATTTCCTAATGTAAGGGAATATGCCAATACTAGTATTGCAAGATTTTTAATAGCAAAGCAAGGAGAGCCTCGCTACAATGCTACCACTGCCAAGGACCTCACCGAGCGGTTGAGTGTCCTCATAAGATCAATGTGAAAAACACACAAACTACTCAAGTCCACACACACCCTAAGTTGAGTTGTGTAAAATGAAAAACCGACCATCTAATCAAGGACTAAGCTTACAAGGGCACTAGAGAGTCTTCAAAACAACCACCAATCCAACCACGGGTCTCCGAATGATGGGGTGTGATCTAGGGTGGTGACAATGCCACTCAATATTGTTACTCATGCACAAGCATTAAAGACCATGCAAGATAATGGAGAACCATTATTTAAGCCTTCTACACGAATAGTGGAAAGGAGAAGAAGGTGGGATGAGGAGACATTGCAATGGTAATTTAGGATGGTTTGGATGAGGGAATGGTTGAAACCACATCTGAGGGAATGGTTGAAAGTGCATCTACCGAGTCTAGCCAAGAAAAAGTACTAACAAGGAAAGAAAAGGAAGTAACATGAAAGGAAACCGAATGAGTTAAAGAACCCTAGACACCAACAAGGGGAGAATGCTTATAAGGAGATCCAAAAACTCGAGGCTACACAACCCTTAGTTTGGGAAAGTCGAAACATGATTGAACAGTTGTAATCTAGTCGAGCTATTGAAACAATCTATTCTAGGTAAAATATCACGAGGGAAGCCAAATAGTTGAATGTGCCTGAGCCTATTTCAGAATGTAATGAGGGTGAAATCGATTCAGAAGAAGGAGGGAATGACCTATTCTCAAGGATGTTTGAGGAAGGAGGAGAATATCCTCTTTATGACTCAGCAAATCTTATTTTATACTCATACAGTAATGAGGTTATTCAATACTTAACACCTAGGGATGTGGTCAAGCTATTTGCATTTCTCTCTACAGAAATTAAGATGCCATTTTGAACCTAGCTAAGAGGAAATCCCAGACTATGAACTAATCTAAAAGACTGGATGGAAGGCAGAATGTAGCCGATCCTCCAACTAACGAAGGAATACCTTTTCCTCTCTTGAGAAGGATGTAGACATGGAGGAAGGAAGGAGTAACCTACCCAAACTCATTCAGATCCCAGTTAACCAAATAGAAAAGTATTACGAGAGTCACAAATGCAGCACTTCCAGTAGTGCACAGGGGTTATCAAGCTCTTGCGATCATAGATAGTGGAGCCAGAGTGAGTATCATCACAAAACAATGTTGGGAGAAATGGGAAAAGCCGATCTTATAATAGATGAACCTCATTGTAAAGATGGCTGATGGTACCATGTCACGACCAATGGGTGTTATATAGAGCTTGAAGATGAAAGTCTTCTCTTTTTACTAATGTCATATGTTTGCAATTATGAATTTTACCAAACATGCAGATTTGTACAATGTGATTCTTGGAAGGCCTTTTATGAGAAGTGTTAAATTGGTACACGATTGGGCAACAGATCACAATTATCTACGAAAGGATTCAAAAATCCTAAAAGTCGATGTGCAAAATTGGAAGATGTATCCCATGGATGGGGGTTGTTTGTTTGGGGATGACTCAAAACTGCAGACATAACCACCTCATTGGCAATTATATGCAACCCATGAACCACTAGAAGCATCAAAAGAAGAGAATATATTATATGCTTCTCTTTCAACATGGATGGGGGTTGTTTGTTTGGGGATGACTCAAAACTGCAGACATAACCACCTCATTGGCAATTATATGCAACCCATGAACCACTAGAAGCATCAAAAGAAGAGAATATATTATATGCTTCTCTTTCAAATGATGATTTTTGCAAGAATTGGATGCGTATATTAGCTGTGTTAAAATATTAAATAGCATGTGCAAGTTGGCTATGGTGGATCATAGACTAGAGCTAAGTAAAAACACATGATTGGTAAGAAATGGTATAAGAGTGGTGTACACACAAGGAAGACAACAATATTGGGCAAAATGGATTGATTAAATACTTCATAGGCAAGTTCCCTTTTATAGATTCCATACAACTCAATACCACCTAGTGGTTTCATTAAATTAAGTGGTTTAACACAAAACTAAGTGCTAGAGAAGATTCACCCAAAGCTAAGTGATTTGGTCCCTTTCACATGTACATGGTCCATTTGGCCCCATCCTTCTAGGGATGTGTTTTCAAACACATAATCATTACAATGGTATTGGTGATCTTTGATGACTCACCACAACTTATGCTTACCTAACATCCATGCTAGGATGATTTCCCTCTTACTATGATCGCTTACCACCATGACCATACAAGTTCAGGATGACAATTTAAGCTTAAGTCTAGTTAGGAGTAGTTGGGTTAGAGGTTTAAAGGTGGTGGTTGATTTACAAAGATTTACAACACTTATGTAAAGTTGGGCATTAAGAGTTTGGGGCCGGTCCTAAGACATAATCTAGAAGAGATGGTCACTTTGATTGTGAGGGCTTTATGATGCCCCTTGTTTTTCTCTATTGTCATGCTTTTCTTCGTGTCCTTTTGAGCCTTCTTTTAAAAGAAACAATCCTTCTCAATGTGTCTAGGTTTGTGAGACAAAAATCACAAATTATTGAAGAATTGTACTTAAGCTTCCCTTTGTAGCCTTTGTTTGATGTGTAGAGAGCCACTTCATTTGATGAAGTGTTGGACAATTTTTCCTCTTTTGCTTTGACCTTCAACTTCTTATCTTCCTCCAAAAGAGAAGCTTCAACATCAACACGCTTTGTGATAGGCATGCTGGTCAAAGTTGTCACAATGTTGTCAAAATATCGGGAGACGATGACTTGAGTAGCATTGTAATGGCAATGTCTTCATCCACCTTTAGTGATATTCCAAACTTAGATCTCCTAGATTGAGCCCCAAATAGGGTATCCAATTGATCCCATGAAGCTTGGAAGATTCACACCCATACCCATGGTGAATGTATATGTCATCCACAACTCAAGGGTTATGATGGCTCTTTCTTTGTCATCTCTGGTCTCCCATGCTAGAATAGTAGCTTGTGTTGCCATATATATAGGCAGTGATGTGTGTGAACACACTTAGGACCGTCGGGGCACTTTTTCCCTCTTTAGGAGGTTTTTTTCCCCGGCTTGTATATACGCCCATCACTCTAGGGCTAACTAATCTTTTGTACACTGACACAATCTAATACATTGTGTGTTGTGTGCATTCTTTCTTCTTCTTCTCCAAGCTTTGTGTGCTTTCCTGCAACCCTAATTCCAACATTTGGTATCAGAGCAGGCATCGACTCCCAAGACTACACCGCCAGCACCCTTCGACTCACGTTCTCCGATTGAGGTGAGCTTTCACGAGCGCTTGCAAGTTCCTATACTTTGCAAATAAGCCCATAGGGCTTAGCATTCACAGAATTCGCATCTGAGGTCGTTTCGGGCTCCATTTTTGCATTTCAAGTTCTGCATAGGTGTTTTCGTCATTTTCTGCAAAAATTTTGACAGTGAAGTTTTCTGCAAAACAGGCATACGTATTCTATTATGGACCGTGCTACATAGCATGAGTTGTTCTCTGTTCAGTCTTTGCTTCATTACAGGTAGCTTTTGCATCAGTTTCAGTCAGTGGTTGGCCATGGCTGATAACAGCAATGATGTATTTCGCATGTTATCTGCTGATGACAAATTGGATGGAGACAGCAACTACCCACTTTGGGCATACATGATGCAGCATGTTTTGGTTGCAAAAGGAGTGTGGAACATTGTGCAGGGTATGGATGTATGTCCAGGTTCTGTGGATGTAGGATCTGTTGAGGATTTTGCAAGTTCTAACAGCTCTACTGTTGCTGCTGTTTTACCCACTACTGAATAAGCTCATTGGGATGGTAAAGATACGCAGGCTCATGCCTTGATTGCACTTTCTATCAAACGTAACATCACCCCACACATTCGTTCAGCTAAAACAGCAAAACAAGCTTGGGATATTCTAGCTGGTTTGTATGCAGGTCGTAACGAGGCAAAAATTGCTTACCTGCGTAAAGAGCTAGAATTGAAGATTATGCAGGAAGATGATGACATGAATGTTTTTCTTGCTGAGATTAAAGATCTCAAAGAACAGTTGATTTCTGTAGGTGAGATTATTCCTGATCATTCTCTTGTGCAGACTGTTCTTGATGCTTTACCTGAGTCATATCAGACTTTTGCTTCCACGTGGAGACTTCTTACTGAGGACAAACCTGATGCTGTCAAGTATGATACTTTAGTCAACAAGCTCTTGCAAGAAGCGCAGTCCAGGCAAAATAGGGCCAGGCAGCATAGTGCAGTTGATCAAGCATTTATTGCTGAAGCAGCAGAGAAGAAGTGGTAAGGCAGCCCCTTCCACTGTTTCTTCTCCTATTAGTAGGTTTGCAACTTCTTCTCCTTCCACAGGTAGCAACAATAAGTCTGAGAAGGCTCTTGATAAAGGCAAGAAAAAGACCCGGTGCAACTATTGTAAGGTAAATGATCATGTCATTAAGAATTGCCCTAAGCTAAAGGCTAAAGAGGCAAAGAAGAAAGAGTCAAATACAGCCACAATAGCAGATGCTTCTACAAATGCAGATTCTGCAAATGTTGTGCAGGATACAGAATGGGCGTTTAGCGTGTATTACCAGTATGACCCATCTGTACATGATGCATGTTTGGCAGTTTCTGTTGACTCTAATGTATGGTATTTTGACAGTGGTGCTACAAAGCACATTACCTTGCATCGTGATATGTTCACTTGTCTTGAGGCTGTCTCTAATGGGAATACTGTCACATGTGCCAATAATGCTTCTTACCCAGTGAAGGGCGTTGGTAAAATTATGCTTACTGCTGCTGCAAATGGCAGCGCTTTCACACTTTCAAATGCTTTGTATGTGCCAGGGAAAAAGAAGAATCTATTGTCTATCTCTGCGCTTGCTAGACTTAGACTTGTAGTCAAATTTGTGGATGACAGATGTACTGTTCATGATTTGACTTTTGGTGATACGATTATTGCATCTGGCCCCTTGTTTCGTGGGCTGTATAGGCTCAATTCTTATGACAAGTGTGTGGAAGATTCAGCAAATGCAGTTTCTGATGAAAAGGCAGTTTTCAGATGCAAAACTATGGCATGCTCGTTTTGGTCATCTGAACTTTGCTAGTTTATTGCATTTGCAGAAATTTGATATGGTTGCTTCATTGCCCGCTCTTGAGGCACCATTGAAACATGTTTGTGAAGGCTGTATTTTGGGCAAAATGCAGCGTTCTGCATTTCCAAAGGATGGTTCTGTGCGGGCCACTTGCAAATTGCAACTTGTACATAGTGATGTATGTGGGCCTATGCAAACTCCGTCATTTGGTAAACACTTGTACTTCGTGACTTTCATTGATGATTACTCAAGGCATGCATGGGTATATCCACTGAAGGCAAAGTCCAAAGTGTTTTTGTGCTTCAAACAGTTTTTTCTTATGGTTGAAAATGTATCCAATTATAGTGTGGGCACCCTCCGTTCTGATCGAGGGGGGGAGTACATATCTAAAGAGTTTGATGCATTTCTGGCTAGTCATGGGATAAAACACCAATGTACAATGCCGTATACCCCTCAGCAAAATGGTGTTGCTGAGAGGAAAAACAAGTCACTTATGGAGATGGCACAATGTATGGTCAAGAGCCAAGCTTTGCCACATGCGTTTTGGCTTGAGACTGTCATGTGTGCTACATATGTACTCAACAGGTGTCCCATTAAGGCTTTGCAGTCTATTACTCCATACGAAGCTTGGCATGGTAGGAAGCCTTCTATTGGTCACTTGCGTGTCTTTGGTTGCTTGGCCTATGCTTTAGTGCCTATGCAACAACGCAAAAAATTGGATGATAAGGCTGTCAAATGCATTTTTGTTGGTTACAGTGTTGAGAGCAAGGGTTATAGATTGTATCATCTGCAGTCAAAGCGTATCTTGATTAGTCGAGATGTTGTTTTTGTGGAAGATGCTGTGCAGCCTTTGTTATCATGTACCAAAGAGACAGGTGTGAGCTCACGGGATGTATTTGATAAATTATTGCCTCTGTTTACAGGTGGGAATTCAAATGTAAGTCCTAATGAGGCAAATATTCAGCCTATGCAGATTTCAAACGACATCATAGATCAGCCTATTTCTGATGCAGATTTACAGGATGTAATTTCTGAGGATAGGGCTGAAAATGAGCAGGCTAGAGGTATGCCTAATTGGCTAGTGCAAACATTGCGTGATAGTAAAATTGATGCACCTATATCTAGTCGTACTCGTTCAAGTTTTCAGCATGCCTCTTATGCATCAGATTGTTATGCTTTGGCTATGTCTAGTATGTGTGAAGAGGAAGAACCTCTTTCATTTGATGAGGCACAAAAATCAGAAAATTGGTTGGCTGCAATGCAAAGTGAATATGATGCTATAATGAAGAATGGTACATGGTCTTTGTGTGATTTGCCTATTGGAAAAAAGGCCATTGGATGTAAGTGGGTTTTTAAATTGAAACGAAAGCCAGATGGCACTGTTGATCGCTATAAGGCTAGACTTGCAAAGGGTTATGCTCAAGAAAAGGGCATTGATTTTGATGAGACCTTTGCTCCCACTTGTCGTATGACTACCATTCGTAGCATTTGTGCATTGGCAGCTCATAATGATTGGAATGTACATCAGTTGGACATCTAAACTACGTTCTTGAATGGAGATTTGCATGAGGAGGTGTATGTATCGCAGCCTCGGGGTTTTGTTCAAAGAGGGCAGGAAAACAAAGTGTGCAGGTTAAAAAAGGCTTTATATGGTTTAAAGCAAGCTCCACGAGCTTGGTATGAAAAGATACATGCATATTTGACTGCACATGGTTTTCAGAATAGTCCAACAGAAAGCACTTTATATGTTAAATGTGTGGATGATGTGCATCTAGTCATTGCTCTCTATGTCAATGACATGCTGCTCACAGGACCAAATGAAAGTCATATTGCTGATTTTAAGGCTGATTTGAATGCCTCTTTTGAGATGTCAGATTTGGGGCATTTGCATCATTATTTGGGGATACAATTTAAGCAGTGTGATGAAATTATTACAGAGATTTGGCCTTGAAGACTGCAAGCCTATTGCTACTCCAATGGAGACAGGTTTGAAGTTGAGTCTTCATGATGCTGGAGATCACTTTGATGTCACACTCTATCAGACAGCTGTTGGTTGTCTCATTTATGTATGCATTACGAGGCCAGACATTCAGTTTGCAGTCTCACAGGTGAGCAGGTTTATGCATAGCCCAGGGTCTCAGCATTGGAAGGCAGTTAAATGCATCTTTTGCTACTTGAGTGGCACCATACATCTTGGGTTGTTTTATCCCAAGGGGGGATCGTTGCCGCCAGATTTACATGCTTTTTTGGACTCAGATTGGGCTGGTTGCTATGACACAAGAGTGTCCACAAAAGAGTGTCCACAAGTGGTTTTTTTTTCATGCTCGTCGATAGCTCATGCATATCTTGGTTGAGCAAGAAGCAACCTACTGTGGCCACTTCTAGTTGTTTGTGAAGCTGAGTACAGGGCAGCTTTCACAGCTACGGTTGAGTGTGTGTGGCTCAGACGGCTTATGGGACTGACTTGGGTGTGTTGGACAGGAGTCTGCCACCTCTATCTTCACTGACAGTCAGAGCGCATTGGCAGTTGCGAGAAACCCAGTTTTTCATGCTCGCACAAAGCACATTGAGGTGCATTATCACTATGTCAGGGAGAGACTCTCAACAGGAGAGATCAGCTTGGCCTATGTGCCAACACAGGACAACCTCGTCGATCTTTTCACAAAGGTGCTTCCTCGTGAGAAGTTCAAAGCTTTCCACAAAGCTTTGGGCTTGCTCCCCTTTGTGGATTGATCTACTTCGGGCATGGCACTCCCCTATACATGAGTGCCAGCTCTCGTTCACACCATCACTCCTAGGGGGGATTTGTTGCCATATATATAGGCAGTGATGTGTTTGAACACACTTAGGACCGCCGGGGTACTTTTTCCCTCTTTAGGAGGTTTTTTCCCCCGGCTTGTATATACGCCCATCACTCTAGGGCTAAATAATCTTTTGTACATTGACACAATCTAATACATTGTGTGTTGTGTGCATTCTTGCTTCTTCTTCTCCAAGCTTTGTGTGCTTTCCTGCAACCCTAATTCCAATAGCTTGGTCCCTTGGCTTCTTCTCCTTTCCACTTGTGATGCTCCATATGCCTTTCTTCATGAGGATGATCTTGATGATGCGGGCTTGCCAAGTGTGGAAGTTTTGCCCCTTAAAGTGGAAGGTAGTATCATGTGAGGCCATGAGGGTTGAGAGGGTTGAGCAACACACTTGAGAGCAAGTATTGAAGAGGGTTTGACTTAAACTTGAGTCAGCTTGAAGATTGAAGCACTTAGTGAATGAGAGATTTTAACTAGAAGCTTGTGAAAGTCTTGGAAGAGGCTTGGATTTGATTTCAAGAAACTTGTTGTGCCTTGCAAGAGAAGCCAAGACTAACATTGAGATGGAACAACTAGTAAGGCTTAGAGAGGACTTTATTAGCCAAACATATTATTAGTGATTATTAATTAGCATTAAAGAAGCTTATGGTTATGGTTTGTGAGAAGATACAATTGTAATAAAGAGCTTTGTTCTCCTTACTGAGAACACTATTGGCCAAGCCCTCGTGGGGCAAGCAAGGTCACCTATAGGTGCACTCATGGGGCTAGGAAGAACTAGGCAATGGCAGGCTATAGACACAATAATCATTATACAACCAAAAAATGGGAGATTTTTGGGGAAGCGACAATGGCGCTGGTACCTGCAACCTAATTCACCCAATTGAAGTGACAAGATAGGGCACCCAGAGGTGGGAAAGATGCTCATAAAGTTTGGTGGGCAATGGTTGCGTAAGCTAGGAGCATTGAATCCTCCAACAGTTGTGGTATGGTTAGCAGCTTTGGAATCTAGTGAAAGACACTAAAAATAGTTGAAATGGTTGAAAATGTGATAGCCACAAAAAAAAAGTTTAAGGATGATGACAAGGCTCTGATACCATGTTAAAATATTTAATAGCATCTACAAGTTGGCTATGTTGGATCATAGACTAGAGCTAAGTTAAAACACATGATTGGTAAGAAATAGTATAAGAGTTGTGTACACGTAAGGAAGACAACAATATTGGGCAAAATGGATTGATTAATTACTTCATAGGAAAGTTTCCTTTTATAGATTCCATACAAATCAAGACCACCTAGTGGTTTTATCAAAACAAGTGGTTTAACACAAAACTAAGTGCTAGAGAAGCTTTACTCTACAAGCTAAGTGATTTTGTCCCTTTCACATGTACATGGTCCATTTGGCCCCATCCTTCTAGGGATGTGTTTAGTGCATATTTTAACAAGCTGTGACAATAGATTTCACGAGAAAGACTTGAAAAAAGTTTGTGAAGCCTGATGAGAAAGGTAAGAGGCCAATTACCACAATACGGATGCTAGGACCCTTAGTGATGAACGTGTTCTAAGAAAAGCTCTTCAAAAGAGCAAGAATCTGAATCTAATGACAATATGGATGTTGGGACGCTCAGTGATGAACCAGTTTTGAGAAAAGCTCTTCAAAAGAGCAAGAATCTGAATCTAATGACCAGAGAGAAGCCTCAATGTTAGTCGTAAGGTTGAAATTTTAGAATTGCTAAGAACCATTACCAAGTTGATCGCAATGAGATTCTTAGAAGAGGACCCATGGATGCCAATGGTGGCTAAGATATGTCAAAGCTAGTGGAGTCCATGAGGAATATTCTAGGATTTGGGTAGATGAATTAAGCTAGGTAATGTTACTAACCATGCGAGAGCCAGAAGTTAGCCAAGATTCCTGCTAAACTCATAAGATCAGAAGACAGAAGAAAAACAAAGCCTTGGTTGAAATGAGAAGCAAAATGAACTTGGCAGAAATGGAGGAGAATCATAAGGAGCACGATTTATGGGAGGTTCCTAGCCATTTCAAGTTCTTTGAAAAGAAAGTAGTTCACCTACGGGCACAACATTTGAGGGGTGATCAAGTATGATCCTCATATGATGGACCTGTGTATTGAAATGTGCATTGTAAAATGTGTGAGAGTGAATCTTGGGCTTGAGTGTGTGAATGCACCCTAGAGGAGCTAGATATTATCTTAAGTGTGTGGATGGATAAGAGTGCCACATAGGTGGACACATGTATCGATATTTGGGCTTGAGGCTATCTATATTAGAAGCCTCTCATTTGTATAGTATATGGAAAATATGCAATAGAACTTGTGTTGAGTGTGCTACTCCCTCTCTCTCCCTCTCTCTCTCTCTCTCTCTCTCTCTCTCTCTCTCTCTCTCCATGGAGCTCTTGGTGTGATTTAGCCCACCATAATTTATTCTTAATCTATGTTGCACAACACCATGATCAATCCCATATAGGATTTTAAACATGGTATCATGGGCTCTTGATTATGGTGGATATCTATGTATAGAAGTTTTTATGAGACTTCATTTGATTATATTGTATGATTTTGCATCTTTTATTATAAAAGAATTTAAGCACACTCATTATCATAAGTATTGCATTTCAAAAGAGATTATGGTGGTAATTGAAGAGATCATGAAGTTAGCTACAAAGTTGAAAATGGAGATTTTAGCAATATGAAGACCTTTAGAGTCTACATCGTCATCAAAGAAGCTGCCAAGAAGAAGAGTACACTAAAGGAAGTTTGTTTCTTGTAATTATTTGCCTTTGCAAGTTTGGTTTAAGCATGTAGGAATACTCAACTTTTGGCAAAGGGTTGCTATTGGAAAGGGTTGTATATTGATTTCTTGATTCCTTGCAATTTGTCAAGGATATGGATGTGCAATGCTTGTCTAAGAAGGGACAAGTGGTTATGGGCTTGGAAGAAGTCCATGGTTGAGCACATTGGAAAGGGAAGATGCTCATGAAGAAGTATGGACAATGTTGGGTGAAAGCAATTTGGGCTTTCACAATGGTTATGCACATGGGGAAGAAATCACCCTTCATTTCATGCAAAGAAGGCATGCAAGCTTTAGAGCTCAATTGGGAGCTCGAAGTGTCCATATTGATGGGTCATTTGTGAACCTCATTTGCAAGAGGTTAAAGAGGCAAAGACATTGCAGCAAACAAAGCTGCATAGGGAGCTGAACAAGAGCTCCCTCAAGGGCTAATCAGAGAGCGTACCGCTAAGTAAATGGAGAGGTGCAGCGTGCCTCTCGACGTGCCTCCCGACAGAAAAGAAAACAGAGGTGTATTGGGTGGCTATGAGAAGCTTTTCTGAGAGAAATCATGAGCGAAGCAGAGCTGCAAAGGAAGGCGGCTACCAAGATGTCGTAAATCAAGATCAAAGCTTTCATAAACACCATATTCGTGAGTTTGGGAATCTCCCACGTCCCATTTTTGTAATACTAAAAAGGTGGGACCCGATTAACATGTCTACATTAGGAAGTGAATGGGGTCTTCTTGGGCCCTTTAATTTGCCCAAGCCTAATCAAGGTGATTAAGGAATAGCCAAATGGGGGGTTGCCATGTGGACTGAAATGTTGGGTTTGTAAGAGAGGTGTAAGAGTGGTCAAAGGGTGCACTTTTCCCCCCAAAAAGGGGGGGTGTAATTTTACAATTTTCGGACCTCCATAACTTCCACATACAAGCTCCGATTTGAGCGGAGATTATAGATCCGTGATCTACGCATCAAGAGCTTTCCATAGATATATTACATGATATGGTTTTATCCGCTAGATTTTAAATTCCATTTTCCCCCAAAATTCAAATTCGATTAAGGTAGCTGTTTTGAAGCTTCTAATTAGAAAACGTTTCTTCTTAAGAGAAAAGGTTTGACTCCCTTAAACTGCCAAATAAAAGGGCCCAAGAAGACTCCATTGAGATCCTAATGTAAGTTTCTCAAAACCCTATCATGTGACCTATCATTGGAAAGCACTTGAAAAGAGGGATCTATTAAGCTTTAAAGCGCACAATTTGGAGTAATGGTGTTCAAGTTATGGCAAATCCAAAGTTTTGACCACGTATCCCAAACTTATGGGAAATTCCCATATTCCCCAATATGGTGTTCATAGATTATTTTTACAAAAACTTAATTTCTTGATAAGGTTTTTTTTAAACCTTAGAATTAAAGGTTGATTCACGCATCTCATTTACACACCTTCAAAAGTATGAAGCCCTGCTCACATGCTTTGTTTTTTTTTAAAAAAACTAAGAGAAGAAGAATTAAAGTATTCACATACATGAGGGTCCTTCTGCCTACTTTGGCTCTACAAGGCTTTTTCATTTTTATTTTCACCCACAATTTATGAGGGTAACCATACCCAAGCTCGTTGGAAGCTTAAAATGAGGAATTGTATGCATGTTTTGGTCTCGATGAAGTTCAAGATACTCTTGCTTCTTCTCAGCGGTGGCCCATATTTCAGATGGATATTAAATCTGCGTTCCTTAATGGTGACCTGCAGGATATTTTGATTAATGTTAATCATAATTAAGTTTTAAATAACATTAAAAAGTCAAATAAACCTTAATCCTCCTCTCTGTTTAACAGAGAAGGAGGGGGTGGAGAGAGAAAGAAAGAAGGAATGGAGATGAAGGGGAGGAGAGAGGAGCTCTCCTTCTCTCATTAATTGCAACGTGGGGGAGGGGGGGTTGCGCTGCAGGCTGTCGAGCGGAAAAAAGTCCCCCCATAAAAAAGATTTTATAAAGCTTTAATTAAAACTTTTAAATATATAAAAAAAGATTTTTTAAAGCTTTTCAAAACTTTTAAAAAAAAAGAGAAAAAGAGATTTGAATTTTTTTTCTTATCTGAAAAAAAAATCTCTAAAAATTCTTTCTTGGAGCCCTTTGGCTTTCCAATTCCCAGGAAACCTATTGACCTTCCGAATTCCAGGGATCTTTTGACCTTTTAGATTCCAGGAACTTTTGACCTTTCACATTCCTATTTTTTTTGTCTTTTCATTTTTCTAAAACTGTTGGTTTTCTGTATTCCGAGAAGACCATTGGGATTCCAAAATTTTTGGACCATTTGTATTCTATTACGTTCGGGGTAAGTTAAAAATTTTGAAAAATTCCTAGAAATTAGTGAAAAATTAGACAAAGGTTATTTTAATTTTTTGAAAAATCTTGGATTGGTGATTGGCATGTGGTGTATCCATTCGGGCACTCGTTTGATCATTCAAATTCCTTTAAAAATCTATTTTTTACCTAGAAAATTAGAAAATCCATTAAAATTATAAATTTTTATTGGATTTGAGAATTGTCAAGTCTAATTGGAAATTTCGTGAACGATGGGATTCTCAGGAGAAATTAGGAATATTCTAGAAATTATTTTTAGAAATCCTACAAATTGGTATTTTTAAAATATCAATGGTATTCTAGCAAATCTAATTGCTAAAAATTTCTTAGAAAAATATAGGTTTGGAATGCCATAAGATATGTTTGGTGGAATGTTTAAGTGTGATCTATGCTTAATTTCCTAAGCCTAAGACAAATTCTATCATGGGTTAGTTGATCTATTTGTTTTGGTGGATTTTATTAGATGGTTTCCAAGTTTTATATGGACTCATCAGATTTTGCCTAGATCACTTGATAGGGGTTTTTAATGAGTGCTACATGCATGTGTTTCACTTTCTTACTTTGGAGTTTTGCTTGAACAACACCACGTTCATATACTCCAGATTGATGAGTTGGCCCCACCAATTTTAATGCTTCTTTCGGCATGATTAATGACCATTAGATGGCATGCATTGATTTTTATGATCAACTATGGTTTTCATGGATTCGAGGTGCTTCTATGATTCTATCCATGGTTTTATGAGGATCTTTTGGATAATATCATGTGCTTTGAAGGTAGCATTTGCCTTCATTTTTGCACGTAATTTTGGAGTATATTCCTTGTACTCTTGTACATATTCCAACTTGAATACCTAGTTGCTTATGTATCTAGGTGAATTGTTATTTTTCTACCCTAGATTTATTGTGTTTATTGGGTAGTTATAATTAGAAAGGCGACAATAATTCAAATTGTTTTCTAATGATGTACTCAGAAAGAGTTATTCCTTGATGTGGTCTCAAGTATATAGAGACATGTTTTAGTATGTAAAAGTCTAGGATAAGGCCATCTCATTCCTTTTATGTACGATTTTATTCATTTTTCCTAGACGACATACTAGGGAGTTCCAAATCGGTAAGGTATGTATGGGTGATATCATGGTGGTATGGGACGCTAGCGATTCCTTGTCACATATATTATCTTATCGGATAATTTGGGCTCAAGATTGTTGCCTTGCTAACATCACTTGGCATGTTGACCCCAACATTCAAAGACAATCTCATTTTCTGAATTCACTTAAAGTTGTAGTGTAGGCATTCTTTAGATAAACTTCTTTTATCTATAACCTGCATGTTTTGAGGGGTGTAATCTCGTCAGCATTTTCATTTGTTGAAATCTCTTTTTTTAGAGTTCAACGAGTTTATCTTGTTGTGTTCGGATTAAGGAATTTTGGATTCTTCCTTTGTTGGCATTTCTTTCTTTAAGTTCCGTCATTTAGGTGATTTATACAGTCCACTTGATGGTTTACGGATGTACATATGTGACTCATCAAGACGTTGATGACTCCCTATGTTGATATGGGTAACTCGGGATGCCAATAATTCCCTGTGCAGATGTGGGTATGTCGGGCCACCGATGGATCCCTGGTTCCTGCCGTTATAATGCCATGTCTTCCTACTTTATTCCGAATGGTTTACAACGAGGAAACTACTTTGAGTTATGAGTTTCTCTAATCACCCGCAGTCTGATGGGCAAACAGAGCGTGTGAATCATATTATAGAGGATATGCTTCGTGTACATATGTCTTTGGAAAACCATCGAGTTGGGAAAAATATCTTTCAATGATGGAATTTGCCTATAACAATTCGAAACATATGGGTATTGGTTTTCAACCTAGGGCACCTATTGATGTCGGTCTTAAGGACATTGAGCTTGATGCATCGAGGGATTTCTTGCATGATATGTAGGAAATGCTAACCGAAGCTCGAGATTTTATCAGGAGTGCTCAGGAGGATGATACGGCACGGTTTTATGCTGATAGAGGATGCTCACCTCGGTCTTTTGAACCAGGAGCGTTGGTATATTTAAAAGTTCCTAAAGACTCTGAGACTTTATCAACAGGAAAATGCTCAAAATTATCTCCTAGATATTGTGGTCCATTGTGAGTTATACGTCAAATTGGCACGGTTGCGTAGTATGAACTAAAAATGCCTCCACATGTTAGAGTTCATCTAGTCTTTCATGTCAATAGATTGAAAGAGAAACTGGGAGGTGAGAATAACACAGTTACTCCTCAAGAACTTGTTGAAGTCGAAGATTTATTCTATGTTCAACATGAACCTAAAAAATTACTTGAATTCAGGGAAAGGAAACTTCGTAGTCGGCTAATCCCTGAGGTTAAAATTATGTGAAAAGATAGGGAAATAGAGGATTCAACTTGGGAGTCGGTTGAGAATGTTCAGCGCAGATTTCCTTCTTTTCATCTGAGAGCTACACATCTTCGATTGAGGAGCTATCTTTGTAGGCATGGAGGAGCCTGTAAGGTGTGGAGTACTTTATACAAAATTTTTATGGCTAAAATCTCGATTCATGCATGTTTTGATCTCCAATCGGTCAGTGTAAGGTGTTTTTGGTAGTTTCGAGAAGTTCTGGTTAAAAACTATCTCTAGCCAAATCTGGCTATTACACTGTAGCAATGCATTTTGGGAGTGCAAAAAATGTTTACACATGTATTGATGATCTTGGGTGTTTGTACATATACTCTAATCACATTTAGTGACATACAGGTTGTGTTGAAGTACAATAAAAGATATTGTTGTGTTAAAGATTACATACAAAAAAATATCTATTTTATAGGTTTTTGGTTGTTGCAGGAAAACATAACTGATTGACTCAATCAAATTGTTAGTAAGAGTTTAGACAAGAATAACTTCCATTCTTGGAAGTTAAAAATGACTAATTTCTTGATGTGGGTAATAGATTTTGGGATTATGTCGAAGGAGACAATGAGGGGAGCCTCTAGAGTTATCTGAAGAGAATGCAACTCCAACTGATTTAAAGGCATTTAAGGACTGGAATCAGGGCACAAGAAAAGTTATGTATTAGATTTCAATCAGTGTCATAGACATAATCATAGGACACATACAAGATGCTTACACTCCAGCAAATTGCATGGCACAATCTTGTGTGCAGAGATTTCAAACCAACACAAAGGCAAGGAAGCTGCATACTATGGAGAAGAAAATCATGTATGCTTTAAAGATCAAGCGCATTGTTTCATCCCTTGGATCTATTAATGTATAAATGAGTGTTTGTCTGAATGGGCTTGGCAAAGAGTATAAGACATCCAAGACCTCCATTACAGTCAAAGAGAATATTCCCAGCTTACAAGACTTAGTGTATATGCTCATCATAAAAGAAAAGTCTTTAGGTGGGGACTCTTCTTCACAAAGTAAGAACACATCAAAACATGCCTTATACTCCAATTCAGGTACAGGCAGCAGTAGAGTTCATGGTGGTCGAGGCCAAGATGGTGGCTGACATGGAAACCAAAATTATGGACAAAAATAGTGCAATAATTCACACACCAGCATAGCAACAATCATACACAGGTGGAGGGGGCTAGTCTAGAGGCAGTCTAGAGGCAGGGGGCCATATTTGCCAAGGTAACTAGCAAAGAAATAAAGGTGCAAATAGCATAAAGTGCTATTATTGTGGCAAAATAGGGCACATGGCAAAGGACTTCTTCAAACAGCATACTGACATTAAAATTGGAAAGTTGCAGTAAGGCAACTATGCATCATCTAGTAAATAGGGTGGTGGTGATAGAAGTGAGTAGCTATTTGCGATACATAACATGCTCATTTCCATAAGAGGAGATTTGTCAGGATCTAAAGATATATAGTATATGGATTTTGGCGCTTCTAACTACATGACCAGTCATGGTGAGTGGTTTAGAGACATGCAAAAAATGGGAAAACCAAGTTATATTAAAACATGTGATGATAATATGCATCCCATTATGCGTGTTGTGGGGGTAAAGTGCCATTGTCTATATATAGGATGAAAAAATGAAGTACTCGCAGATGTACTTCATGTTCTAAATATTATAAAGAACCTAGTTTTTGTTGGAAAGACGGTTGAACTGGGTCTACAAGAGAGGTTTAATCCTCAAGGATGTTTTATGAAAGACTTCAAAAATCAGTGTCGCTTGGTTGCAAAGGGTAACAAAAATGGCAAGATGTTTACTTTGGATGTGAACATGCCTATGATAAAGGTAGTCATGTTTGCTCATGGAACAGGTGTCAAAGCAAATAGTGACATATGGCACAAGTGCACTGGTCATGTGAATATAGAATGGTGGCTGAAAGTGGATGCAGACCCAAAATATTGTTGTAGGTTTGCCAAAGTTTAAGTTTAATAATATGCATAAATTATGTAAAGCATGCTAGATTGGTAAGTAGGCCAAACATGCTTTCCTGCATGAAAAGCATATTAGTGCAAGGCCATTAGATGTTATACATTCAGATATATGGAAAACAACCAAGACTGCAACAATTGCGAGTTGTAGGTATTATATAATATTCATTAATGTGATCACACTAGGAAAGTGTGGGTTTATTTCATGAAGGAGAAAAGTGAGGTGTTTCCTCACTTTTAGAGATTTAAAATCTTAGTTAAGAAGGAAAAAGAAATACAAATAAAATGCCTAAGATCAAATGGTGGGGGAGAGTATTTATCCAATGAGTTCAGTGCTTTCTTGAGAAAATAGGGAATCAAGAGACATTTTACATGCAGGTACACTCCGTAATAGAATGGTATTGTAGAAAGAAAAAATAGGCACATTGCAAAGTGGCATATGCCTTGATGTCTAAAAAGAAAATGCTATATTATTTTTGGGTAAAAGTAGTAGCAACTACTGTGTACATTATGAATAGGATTCCCACTTCAAACTCTTCATGGTATGATGCTTGACTATAAGTTTACAGGCATAAAACCGGATGTGTGTTTGGGTGTATTGCATATGTGCATGTTCCCACAAGTTGATTACAAAGTTGGATCCAAAGGTAGACAAATGCATCTTCATTAATTATGATTTGGAGTAGAAAGGTTATAGATGTTATAACCCTACCATTCATGGAGATGCGTAGCAAAGATGTCTTTGATGAGACGAGTAGTATGCACCAGCCATAAGGTAAAATTTGGGCTCATTTTTGGGCTTTCTAAGGGATTATTTGCCATATTTGCCTTGAAAATGGAGGCCACGGTGAACATTTCTTACCTTATGTTAAAACCCCATCATATGACATATCATTAGAAAGATCATGAAAGCTAGAACTTATAATTTCAAACTCCGAAACATTTGGAGTTGCTAAGCTGAAGATATACCATTTTCCTCAAAATCAAGTTTAAAGATTACTGTAAATGGTCCATATCATTACTTTTGAACTTACTTTTTGTACATCTTCCATGGGTCATGTCCAAACCCCATCATGTTATATATCAATGGAAAGATCTTGAAGAGTAGATTCCATATATGCAACCTCCGAAAAAATTGGAGTTGATTTACAAAAATTTACCATGGCCCCATTTTTGATGATGTGGCATTCCTTAGAGGGCCCAAAAATGAGCCCAAATTTTCCCTAATGAGTGAAGGCAATAAAAAATGCAAGGTAGGTGTGTAAGAAGTACTGATGTTGCACCACATGTAGAGCAACAAATCACAGCTAGTTAGTGGACCCACATGTTTGGAAAGTTTGGTCACAATCGGAGCATGTGCAGAGTCACGATGGCAGAAGTGGCAGTGATCCAAAAGAGTGACCTGAAGCACACGACCCTTGCGGTCCTCCTCAAGTGCATTTAACCAGCCAAGGTCCTCCTGAGGTCCTCCTACAGAGAAGCTTAGGATCAAATCAGTTCACATGGTTAGCACACAAAGAAGTGTGTGAATTGCACAACTGAATTATTTTGAGCCTTCAAATAGTGAGAAATCCATGGAAAATCCTCTTGATGAGGAAGTGGCAAGGGATAAGGGCACTTCTTTTGTAACACTATTTGGAGGGTTCATGTTCTCATGGACTTAGCCCAAGGAATCCTTGGCTATGGATAGAAGCCTAAAAGGGAAGCTCTCTATAGGTTGTCAAGGGACAAATATCAAGCTTGGATCGAGAAGTGGGCACTCTGAAATTCCTAGAAACATAAGGACAACAACTAAAGGAGGAACCATCACTAGGGATGAGCAACCCTCAACCCGCGGTACAATATACTCCAAGAATACAAAGGGATCCTATAAAGTGCCTAGAGAATGATGACAATATACTTTCCCACTTCTAGAGAGCTAGAGATTCAGGAAAAAATGAGAGAAGCACAAGCCCAGCTTAGAAGGATTGAACAAGAAAGGACTAGCTTAGACCTCCGCAAAGGGAGATGGCCAAGAGACATGCTTTTGATACGGTAATATGTGGGTGGAGAAGAGTCTCCTAGTTTCCTAGTCTCAAGGGATTGAGGCAGGAAGATAACTTAATCGCACAAGTTAGTGATAGAGAGGTTGAAGTGGCAATGGAGGAGGGGTATGCCACCTCTACATCCTATTTCGAGAGATGACATAGTTGCTCTCACAACACCTTTCTCAGAAAATGAGGAACTGGCACAAGGAGATGTGGAGAAAACTTACACCAAGTCTAAGGTAAATGTAATGTTAAGAATCCTAGAGTTCTAGGAATACATAAGAGGCTTGCTGCTATAAGGAGGGAACCTAGGAGGGACAATCTTGGATGCTAGTGCAAATATAAACATGGAAACTGTCCCAATACTACTTGACCTAGGGTACATATGAATTGACATGCTGGAGCTAAAAGAGGTTGAGGCAAATGGGATAGATAGGATGGCATAGGAGGCCCCACCAAGGAGCTAATGAAAGTAGCCTCTTATATAGGAGTTGCAGCATGTGAAGCTCTATTTAAGATGGCCTAGGAAATAGGAAGGGGGATTGCTATAGGGAATTAGGTACGGCACCATCACCACAAAGAGCAACACTGGTCAAGCCTAATCATGTGGCAAGATTAATGTCAAATTTATAACGTGATGGTGATGCCATACAACACCTACAGATATTCGAATCAGTGTGCAAGACTTGTGGACCAATCAGTGTGATGACCATGCAAGACTTGTGGACCAATCAGTGATGACCATAGAAAAATATTCGGTTTTCCCTTACACTAGAAGGGAAAGCACATCAATGGTATCGATCGCTTAAGCTAGAAGATAGGATTAATTTTTCACAACTTAAGAGTGTGTTCATACCCAGTTTTGCACGAAAGGGAGACAAGTGGAGCCCTATGGCTTAATTGTATAACATCAAGCAAGAGGAGCATGACTCGATGAGAGATTACATCTCTCATCTAAAGAACCTAAACTCCAACTGTAAACCTAGAGAGAGGTTGACAGATGAGCAATCGCTCTACCATGCTTCTGTAGGGGAGTAAGGGATACTAAGATGCATGACTACTTCGGCTATTGGTGGCCAAACCAACATTGATTTTGATGATTGTTACAAGCTAGCCCCATCAACTTTGAGGATAACATGCTTGAGTTACCACAACCTGATGATCCTAAATTTGTTACCAAATTAGATCCGTCACATGCATTGGTCCAAACAAGCATAACCTCAGAGAGAGGTATAAAGAATATGACTCTAGATGAGCTAAGAAATTTACTCCTAGATAAGATAAAGCTAAAAAAGACAAAGGATAAACCTACGAACTAACATTTATACCCTCGATGAGAGTTGGTTTGGTTCTCAATATGTTGGCAAAATCATACAACAAGCACTGAGTGTCCTCAATTGAGGACTCATCTATTGATGTATTGCATGAACTTTATGCGACTTGGGAACCATGATACGAGTATGTGTAGATACTCACATCTGACACAATAGATGTAAGTACCTCAAGTTTCTCAATTTCCTTCTCATGACAATAGCTAGCATTGCTTGCATCACCTAGGAAAGGGCTTGCACCAAGGGAAAATCTCTCAAACATGCAAAACTAGATGAGGGGAATGTATAGAGTACCCGAAGCACCTATACCACTTCCTGTCCTACCACCAAAACCACCATCACCTTGCATAGTGCTGCCAGTTAATCAAATTATCATTGAGGAAATGCCAGAGGAAGGAGAATATGTATGGGAATCTTGACCAACTATGGAAAATATAGACAACAATTCAACACCACTCAATGTTATAACTTGTGTGCAAACATCAAAGACCCCAATAGTCAAGGGATAATCGTTAGCTAAGTCTTCTACGTGAACAATGGGAAGGAGAAGAATAATGAGGGATGAGGAGATTGTACAATGGTAATTCACGGTTTGAATGAGGGAATGATTGAAACTGCATCCACTAAGTCAAACTAGGAAAATGTGTTGGCAAGAAAAGATGAGGAAGTAAAACGAAGGGAAATGGAGCTAGTTGGAGAGAATGCCAAACACCAAGGGGAGTGGGTGAATACCCAAATGCTCAGAAGGAGATTGAAAAGCTAGAGGTTGCACAAGCCTTAGTCTGAGAAAGTGAGAGCATGATTGATGGAATGGCTACAAGTTAGTTGGGCTATTGAAACAGTCTATCCTAGGCAAAATATCATGAGGCTTCGAAGCCAAATGATTAAATGTGCGAGAGACTATTTTAGAACATAGTAAGGGTGAAACTGACTCAAAAGCAAAAAGGAATAAATGACATATTCTCACATATATTTGATGAAGGAGGGGAATATCCTCTTTATGACTCACCAAATCCTATTTTAGACTCATACATTAATGAGGTTGGACAAAACCAAGCACCTTGCTCACACCTAGGGATGCGCCCGAGCTATCCGCATTTCTCTTTGTAGAAATCAAGATGTCAACTGAAACATGGCCAAGAGGAAATCCCAGACTGTGGAGGACAGATCTTAAAGATTGGATGCAAGGCCAAATGTAGGCCGATCCTTCGACTCACAAAGGAATACCTTTGCCTTTAGAGAAGGATGTAGACATGGAGGAACAAAGAGATAACCTGCCTAAACTCGTCTAGATCCCTGTTAACCAAATGGGAAAGTATTATGAGGTTGATGACATAAATGCAACACTTCTTGTGGTGCACAAGGGTTATCAAGCCCTTGTGATCCTAGATGGTGGAATTAGAGTGAGTATTGTCACAAAAAAATGTTGGGAAAATGGGAAAAGCCAGGCTTAGAGAGGACAAACCTCATTGTAAAGGTGGTTGCTATTGAGATGGTACCATGTCACGACCTATGAGAGTTCTACAGAACCTGAAGATGAAAGTATTCTCTTTTTGCTACTTCCATACATTTAGTGATGCATTTCATTGGACATGCGGATTTATATGATGTGATTCTCGAAAGGCCTTTTATTAGAAGTGCCAGGATTGGGCCACATATCACATCTATCTATGAAAGGATTCACAAATCTTGAAAGTAGACGTGCAAACTTGGAAGATGCACCCCATGGATGGAGGGTTGTTTGGGAATGATTCAAAATCTACAGATAGAACCAACTCATTTGCAACTATGTGCAACCCATGAACCACTAGAACCATCACAAGAAGAGAACATCTTATATGCTTCTCTTCCAAATAATGATTTTTGTGAGAATTGGATGAATATATTAGCCACGATAGATGCTTCTCTTCCAAATAACCATCACAAGAAGAGAACATCTTATATGCTTCTCTTCCAAATAATGATTTTTGTGAGAATTGGATGGATATATTAGCCACGATAGATATCATGGGAAAGACTGGGACAAATTTTGAGAAACTTGATGAGAAAGATGAGATGCCAGTCACCACAATACAGATGTTGGGACACTTGGTGATGATGAACCAGTTTGAGGAAATCTCTTTAGAAGAGAAGGGGTCTGAATATGATGAAGAGAAATAAGCCTCAATTTCGGCTAGCAAGTTTGGAATTTAAAAAATGGTTGAAGAAGGAGCGTTACCAAGCTAATCATAGTGATATTCTTAGAAGAGGACCCACAGATGCATAATGGCTAATGTACGTCGAAGCTGCTCTAAAGTTCATGAGGATTTTTCTAAGAATTGGAGAAATGAGTTAATCCAAGTAATGTTACTAACCCCACAAGAGCTAGAAGTTAGCCAAGATCCCCCTAAGCTCACAAGATCAGCAAGAAGGAAGCAAAACAAAGCTTTGGCACATGAAACAAGTAGCAAAAAGAACTTGGGTAGGAAGAGAGGAGAATGATGATGAGGAGCATGATTTGCAAAGGTTCCTTGCCAAGTCCTTTGATGTTGATGAGAGGAAGGTAGTACACCTCTATGAGCACAACGTTCGAGGGGTGATCAAATAGGATCCTAATAGGATGGACTTGCAGAGATGAAAGAGGTGAATATTGTAGAGAATAGCGAGGATCCCAAACCTATCTTCATTGCCACGGACCTCACTTTGTAGGAAGAAGCAACATTTGATGACTCTGTTAAAAGAGTTCAAGGAATGCTTTGCTTGGAATTATAAGGACATGAAGGGAGTTCCGCTAGAAGTGATGTAGCACACCATCCCTATCATGGAAGGTTCGAGGCTGTCAAGTAGCATCCATACCAAATGAATTTCATATACTCAGTGTTTATAAAGGAGGAAACTGATAAACTCATTTCTAGGGATTTCACTTATGAAATTGAGCATAGAGATTGGATATCACCAACTGTGATTGTACACAGAAATACAAAAAGCTTTGCATGTGTGTCGACTTGAAGAAGGTGAATGCGGTAACTTGCAGGGATCATTACGGTGCCATACACATGGCACATTATGGAAACCCGTAATAACCCACAGGGATCATTACCCATTTCCATACACAGAGCATATTCTGGAAAGGGTGGTAGGCACAAAATCCTATAGTTGTGTTGGTGGGGGAATTGATTGCTTATTCCCCCGAGCAACCTACTGAGAGTCTATGGTTATGCACACAATATACACCAAGCGGATACAAACACAACACAAAACAGACACTGCCCGTAGGCTACAGTGATCATCTACTACTGAAAGAAAAAATACAAAGAAATGATGACTTAAAAGATAACCTTACTCAACAATATATGAACAAAGATGAATATATAGAGACATAATCAGGGAAGAAACACATATACAGAATAGAGAAAACAGAAGAATAGTCTTACTTTATTCTAGAGAGGAAATATGATACAATTGGCACATCCAGCCTTGTAAAGCTCTGGATCCATCCTTTTATACTGCCTTCTTGAAGTATCCGTTGGTACTGTGATTCCCTTCATATTAAGGTGTAGCGACTGGTGTTAAGGAAGTGCCATTGGTGGTATTGACATGCAGGGTGGCTGCTCAATGGCTCTTTTGCAGCTTTGACCTATGGCACAAGCTATCCAACAGCCAACACTTGGTATACTCGGTGGGGCGGATTCCCAATAATCTGACAACTCGAACCCAAAAATTTATAATATTCTAGAATGTAAGATGCTCCTTAGTATTTTGTTGATGGAAATTACCCATAGATGGGCATCATGTTAGAGGCTCCTTAGCTTTATGGGGGATTTCTAATCACAGCTAGCTCAGTTTCACTGATGGCCTCTAGCAGAGGCTTTACTGATGACCTCTGGGTGGCAGGCACATCTGGGCCCTTGATGCAAAAGAATGAATCCAGATGGTGAAAGATGAAGCATGCCTTCCGTGAGGTGAATTCTTGGGATGGATTTTCGAAAGCAGTCTTCCGGAAGCAAAATTCTGGGGGATAGTACACTGACTTCTTCCCACGAGTTTGCCTTGAGTTCCTTCATGTGAGCGAGGATCTCGTTGATGTCTTGCTTGTCGCCTTGCTGTTGCTCATTATAGTTCATCATCATGGTGATTAACCAATCATGCAGTTGGTCATAGTTGTTTTGGAGAGTCGTGTCATACTCCTTTAGGAGAGCTAGTAGTTGCAGGATTCCCATGTCGACTTTTACCTTTTGGTTTGGTTCGATCAAAACAGACCTTGATGTTGTAGGCATTACCATTTCTCCTGCTTCTGCTACTTTCTTAACTTCACCACTTGCTTCAAAGGTCAAAGTGATGCTTTCTTCAGGTTGAGGTGAGGATGGCTTTGCCTCTTCTAGTGATATACCCGCTATATTTGGTAACAACACCAACAGAGGAGGCAAAGGAGCTACCCATGATCCTTGAATATGAGCCCAGGTGTCTGGTCTCTCCTCCGTGCCACTAGTACTGCTACTAGCTTCATAACCTTGCTGGCCTCTTTTATCTGGTCTTCTACTGCCATGACTATTGGTCTTACATCTATCAAAATGTTGGCTTCTTTGCTTCTCCCTTTAGATTGACTTCTCCTGCCCACCAGAACCGTCACTTGTTTGAGATTGCCTTAGCCATAAGTTGTCCTTTGGAGTGTACCCTTTGATCTCTAGTCCTACAAAGAAGGTAGTGAGTGCTCTTCGTCGTGGCCCACCTTATCCTCTCTAGTTGTTGTAAAGGCCTCTACCGCCACCACTAGATGACTAGGCTTCACTGTAGAAACCCTTAAAAGACACCATAGGTGCCACCTTCCTCCTTACGGTAATGGTAACCTCTTCCACTGTATCCAGAACTAGAAAGAGGAACTCGGCTCTTTGGGACATTCAGATCACACAATGTGGTGTGCCTCATGGGGTGCAAGTGTATAGACGGTCGGTACTTTAGCTTTGACAGTTGGGGTGAGGTTTTCTTACATTATCAGCTAGTTTATCTTCTCATGTGTGTTGCTCTACTGCTAGAAGTAGAGGTTCTTAGTGGTGTACCGCCACCACTGTGGCGCATTGACATCATCAGAAGCTGCGAAGGTCACCATGGTTGGGTGCAGAGAAAGTGGTTGGCGAGAGGAAATATAGAAGGTAGTTGTAGTCAAAAGGTAAATGCTTTGAGTGAAGAGGTTCTGCATGTAAACAGATAGAGACATAATAAATAACTAGAGTGTGCGAGGATTTAAAAAGAGTTACCTGGTGTGATTGGCACGTAGCGGGGTTAACAATTCTTGATGGGGCTACATCACATAGCTCGGCACTCGAGACAAATCTTTCATGATGGTTTTGAGAGGTGCCATCTCATCAAGGTGATGAATACTCAGGTAGTGGGTTATGAAAAGATGCAGGGGGGAAGAGAGCTTGAGCTCTTGTAAGCACACACACACACTCACAAAACCCTAATAGAGAACACACAAGGTGAGAGGCTGAAATCTTCTTCTTCTTCACTCAACACTCAACACACCATATACAAGAATAAGAGTACACATAATATGAAAGGTACTCAACCAATACATACACGGGTTCTCTATAGTGTGAACCCGACTAAATGAGCTGGCACTATAACTATGCGAGTCTCTAGAATGGCTGTCACACAGCCTGTCATCCCACTGGCCGCATATCACCCAAGATCTCACCAACCATGCCAGTGGTGTAAGTGTGGGGCCTATCCCCCAGCAGGTGGGTCATCAGTGTCCACCGCCTCACTAGACGAGCTCGATATCTCAACACTCCCCCTCGAGCTCAACTCCATCTCATGTACACCACAAGCAAAGCCCTGAATCTGCGGAGCTTCTCTGTACCTAATGCTTTGGTGAAGATGTCAGCTACCTGATCCTCTGTGCTGACATAAACAAGGTCAAGATCTCCTGCCAAGACCTTCTCTCTGACGAAGTGGTAGTGCACCTCTATGTGCTTCGTACGAGCATGAAAGACTGGGTTCCTGGCCAACTGTATACTGCTAATGTTGTCACAGAAAATGACAACTTGTCTATCCACTGATAGACCCAAATCTGCAAGTAGCTTTCTCAACCAAGCTACCTCACATGCTGCCATAGCAGCTCCTCTGTACTCGGCCTCTGTACTGGATAGAGCAACCGTAGGCTGCTTCTTGCTGCTCCAAGTCACAGCAGCACTCCCCAAAGAAAACATAAATCCACTAGTAGATCTTCTATCTGAGATACTACCAGCCCAATCAGCATCTGTGTACCCATGTACACATATCTCTGTCCCAGTCTCATAGAATATTCCACAATGCAAAGTAGACTTCACATACCTCAGTATGCGTCTCACTGCATCCAAATGCGGTTTTCGTGGAACCTGCATAAACTGACTCACCAACCCAACAGCATAGCTCAAATCTGGTCTGGTGATCATCATGTAGATCAAACTTCCTACTATGCTCCTGTACATAGTAGGATCCTCTAAGATCTCTCCTGAATCTGCACTCAACTTGCCATTCTGATCCAATGGCACAAAAATAGGCTTACAGCCTGTCATACCATACTTGGACAACATGTCCAACCCATACGGGCTCAGCCACTTTCTCTTTTCCTTTACGTGATGTACTATTCACATTTGCAGGGCTGGTATTATGACGCAGCCTGCCACTCCATGGTCTATCAACAGACCCACTAGATGAGGACTCTCCTAGTCCACTCAAAGACTGTGATTGCTGACCTGCATTCTATGCAACCACACTTCCACTCACATCAGCCCCAGCAGCTTCTTTTTCAGCAGCATACCAGCTGCTCATCTCATCAAACACAATATCCCTGCTTACCCTCAGCTCACGTGTAGCAGGGTTATAACACCTGTATCCCTTTTGCTCAAGGGAATATCCAATAAACACACATTTTTCAGCTTTCAGATCCAGCTTAGTTCTCATCTCATCTGGCACATGCACATATGCAATGCATCCAAAGACTTTCAGATGAGACAAATTTGGTTTTCTGCCAGTAAACCTCTCCTCTGGAGTTACATCATGTATGGCTGCAGTTGGAGTCCTATTCATGATGTATACTGCTGTAGAAACAGTCTCAGCCCAATAGCAATGCGGCATATTCTTCTCTTCCATCAATGCTCGCGCAATCTCAGCAATGTGCCTGTTTTTCTGCTCAGCAACTCCATTTTGCTGCGGAGTGTATCTGCATGTGAACTGTCTCCGAATACCATTCTTCTTCAAAAATTCAGAGAACTCATTGGAGAAGTATTCTCCCCCTCCATCTGACCTTAGGCACTTGACATATTTTCCTGTTTGCTTTTCAACCAAAACTCTAAAATTCTGAAAGTGAGTGAACACCTCACACTTCTCTTTCATGAAATATACCCACACTTTCCTTGTGTGGTCATCAATGAAAGTCACATAATACCTGTAGCCTCCCATAGATATGGTCTTCGTAGGACCCCATACATCTGAATGCACAACATCTAGTGCATTTCTGCTCACATATCTGTTACGTGGAAACACATGCTTTGTTTGCTTCCCAAATTGGCATGCTTCACATATTTTCTACATACCTTCCACTTTAAATTTTGGCAGTCCTGTCACAATTCCTTTTGTCTGCATAGACTTCAATCTCTGCACATTTACATGTCCAATCCTTTTATGCCAAATGTCTGTGTCTGCAACAACAATTCCAGAACCATTTGCAAACATCGCAGCACTCATTTCAGGCATGTCTACATTCAACGTAAACATTCTGCCCACTCTGTTGCCTTTTGCAACCAACTTTCACTTGTCTTTGAAATCTTCAACATAACACCCATCAGGGTTAAACCGAACCTGCAAACCCTGCTCAATCATCTGGCCAACTGAAACCAGATTCTTTGTTATGTTCGGTACATGAAGTACATCTGCAAGGTACTTCACTTTGCCATCCTACATAGACAATGGCACATCTCTAACGTGGGCAATTAGATGAGCAGTGTCATCCCCTGTTTCCACAAAACCTGGTCTTTCCGGGTTTTTCATCTCCTTGAACCACTCCCCATGACTCGTCATGTGGTTCGAAGCGCCTGAATCCACATACCATGCATTATCTTTTTGTGATGTATCAACATTTTCAGACATGGCATTCACGACATGCTGCATAACAAACAACCTTTCATTATCCTCATTATTTGTACTTGAGGATGCATAGTTGTTTTGCTGCACTTTTCCATTTTGCATGTTAGCCTGCTTCTTATAACATTCTGCTTGCACATGTCCAGGCTTACCACTATAATAGAATTCACGTGCATCATTATATTGCCTTTGCCAATTTTCACGGCCTCTTTGACACCCCTTGCCTCTGAATTTGCCACTTCCACCTGCGTGTTGTTGTTGTTGTTGATTCTGGGACTATTGTTGTTGCTGCGTTGCTGGCCATAATTCTGATTACCTGTTCGACCACCTCCTTGACCGCATCCACGGCCTCCTCTACCTCGTCCTCTTCCTGAACTCGTGTAGAAGGCCTGTTGCTCTGAACTATTTTTGCTTTATGAAGACTGTTGGTCTTCACCCAAGCTCTTCTCTTCGATAATCAGCATAGACACCAAATCTATAAAGTTGGGAATGTTTTCCCGAGTCTGAATGGACGTCTTAAACGCCTTGTATTGTGGCCCGAGACCACGTAGACAGACTTCCACCTTGTCATCATCATCTACTGACACACCAATAGATGCAAGGGATTCCACAATACCCTTTATCTTCAACGCATAGTCATTCATAGACATGCTCTTTTTCTCCACAGTAAAGTTCATTCTGCAACTGTATCTTACGTGCCTTGGTATTTGTTTCATAGAGCTTTACCAAGGTGTCCCACGCCTCCTTGGGGGACTTGGCATCCTGAATATGCCCAATCATGGTGTCCTGTATACTAATGGAGAGTCGATACATAACCTTCCTGGCTCCTTGGTTCCAGTCTTTAAACTCTTTCACATCTACAGCAGTCGGATTTATATCCGGTATCTCCAGTGCCTCTTCATGCTCACCTTCTATGTAGTCCCAATAGCCTTTTCCCATCAGGAAATTCGTCAACCTGAACCTCCAAGCATGGAAGTTATTCTTATCCAGCTTCTGAGCCACAATCTTTGTTATGCCATCATTAGACATCTTGCCAAACACCCAATTTTACCAGAAACTGCACTCTGGTTTTTCTGCATAACTGCTGTATTTTCTACACAGCGGTACTGTAGTACTCTCAAATGTCACAACCAGTGACTTCAATGTGCATACATACACCCAATGGCAACTGTAGACCTCTTTGCAGCACCCATAGTGTCTGCATAGTCAATCTATCTTCTTGCAGTTCTTAAAACAGAGTTCTGCAGAGAATCGTTGACTTACCCGTAGTGCTCGAAATCGCCTGCTTTCTGAAAAACGGAGGTCCAGATGCGCCCGAAACGCGTTTTCGACCGAGAAAATATTGTCCAATAGGACAGTATAGTTGCCCTACTCCCGCGAAGAAAGCTCCTCAATCAGAGATCGTTGTCGGTGCCTCCCATAGAGCTCCCGACAAGGGTGTAGTCACCAACACAAATAGGGAAGAGTAGTTGCAGCTCTTACCCTCGTACCGCTTCCTATGGTTCTCTTGCTTGCAGCTCAGCCCTTAGCATGAACCAGGCTCTGATACCATGAAAAGATGCAGGGGGAAGAGAGCTTGAGCTCTTGCAAGCACACACACACACTCACAAAACCCTAATAGAGAACACACAAGGTGAGAGGCTGAAATCTTCTTCTTCTTCACTCAACACTCAACACACCATATACAAGAATAAGAGTACACATAATATGAAAGGTACTCAACCAATACATACACGGGTTCTCTATAGTGTGAACCTGACTAAATGAGCTGGCGCTATAACTATGCCAGTCTCTAGAATGGCTGTCACACAGCCTGTCATCCCACTGGCCGTATATCACCCAAGATCTCACCAACCATGCCAGTGGTGTAAGTGTGGGGCCTATCCCCCAGGCGGGTCATCAGTGTCCACCGCCTCACTAGACGAGCTCGATATCTCAACAGGTTAGTGGTGCTACCGCATCGATGAAGGGATTCGGTGGCATTGACACATGGTAGGATCGCACAACAGGCACGGTAGTTGCTATTGATGAGCTTTTGGAAATAGTTATCTGTTTTAGCGTGCCGAGTAGGAAAGTGCTATCGTAGAAATTTTCCAGTATCCAGAATGGGCCCATCCACCAGAGCTTCAGTGTTTTGGGATGTGGACCCATGCGAGATTGAAATAAAAAACCCAGATCATCTTCCTTGAACATGTAGAACTTAGAGTGGCGGTCGACCCACTTCTTTCTTCTTTTCTGAACAACTGTGGATGAAGAAGCTCTTGAAGCGTTCTTCATCCAAATCAAGGACTGGTCTAGGTGATGTTGCAAGGACTCCTTCAGGCTTAAATTCCATTGGTATGATTGCCTCTATGCCGTAGACCAGTTTGAATGGGGTCATTCTGGTCGAGACCTTGTATGCTTTGCGGAACGCCCATAAAGCTGAATACAACTTTTCATCCCAATCAATGTGATTTTCATTGACCAACTTTGTGAAGATATTCTTGAGGATTTTGTTGGTCGACTGGGCTTGACCATTGGCTTGTGGATAGTACACGGTGCAGCGTTTATGTATGATGAGATGCTAGGTGACCAGTTCCTAGATGACATCATTGACAAAGTGCTTCCCATAATCCACTCGATCGGGCATCTGAAGCGAGTGATTATCATCTCGTAGAGGAATTTGACAGTTGACTTTGCTGTGTTATTCTAGAGAGCACGGGCTTCTACCCACTTGGTGCTGTAATCTATGGCTACCAGGATATACTTAGGACCAGTGAAGCAGGTTGGGGGGGCTTAAACGGGCCGATAAAGTTGAGGCCCCATTTATGGAATGGTTCCAAAGGAAGGATAGGGTTGTGTGGCATCTTGTCTATATCTGTTGGCTGGCCGAGACGTTGGCATATGTCGCACTTCTTGGCCCATTTGTAGGCATTGACCGAGTACAGTCGGCCACTTTAGAGACCTGCTTGGAGGATTTTCTCCTTGGTTCTCCAGCAAAGTGTCCTCCAATAATTTCTTGATGAGATTCTCTGAGGAAACCTTCATGTTCATGTGGTAGAATGCACTGCCGGAGGATCTGATCAATCCCCTTCTTGTATAATTGTCCAAAGTGTTGGCTTTGGACCACAATCCGCTTCCGCTAGTCTCTGGGAAGATTATCCTCCATCAGACCTGTGGAAACAAATGTTAGCATTTGATCATACCAAGTATTGGAAGTTGGGATGAACAACTCAGCATTTGGTAGGTCATTTGACACTCCACTCGGGGCTTCTCTAGACTCCAGTCGCGGCGGGATAGATAATCTGCTTTTGTATGATTGGCACCAGTGTGTGCACTATTGTGAACTTAAACTCTTTGAGTATTAGCATCCACCCTGCTACTAGTGTTCCTGCTAAACTCTGCTTATTAACTAGATATAGCAAGGTGGAGTGGTCCACATGAAAGGTGAAATTAATACCTAGTAAGTAGTGCCAAAACTTAGTGACAGAGTAGATAATGCCAAGGGCTTCCTTGTATGTGGTGGAGTAGTTTCGCTCAACATCGAAGAGCCATCGATCGAAACCATTTCCTCTTGGCCTCTTGCATTAGAACACTACCAATGGCCACATCAGAGGCATTCATGAAGACGTGAAAGGGAAATTCCCAGTTCGGGGCTTGCATGATAGGTGCTTCGGACATGAAAGATCCCTGGCCCCTCCGCGCAACGAATTTGGGAGTCCTAGTAGTGGAAGTTGCGCAGGGCAGAGCCTCTCACTCAGGGCCTCGCCCATGGATATCCGGACAAGAGACTAATCCCTCGGTTCTTCTAAAACCGAACCCGGAAGAACTTTCCTTGTGCCCTGAAAGCATGGGCGATTCCTCCAAGATATTTTTATTCTAACGTAGTCAAGATCCTTAACTAACCAAACTGATCCGACTGAACCCATAAGTCACATGGTCAACAGATCAAGGAAGAGGCTTGCACTTGGATCATAGAGACCGACGCTTTTTTCCTCATTGAAGAGACACAACCGTTGATTCTTTTTTCCTCATCGAGAGAGGAACAACCGTTGATTCTTTTTTCCTCATCGAGAGGCACAACTGTTGATTCTTTTCCATATAGAACAAAGACTATCCAGGATTTACTTCATCTATCATACCATAACAGAATTGAGTCTCATTTTAGGGATCCATCAGTCAGCCTACTAACCCCATCTAGTCCCATGGATTATCCAACCGCCCAACCACTGTAGTGATAGTATCCATTTAAAAAATTGGTTATGTTTTGACCCGGGTACCAGGGAAAAGAGTTCCCAATCCCCCTAGCCGACGCTTCAACAAGCAAACTTCAAGATAGTCACACCACTTACACACCCAATATGAAATTGCATGTTTCACAAATTCAAATGTCTTTAAAACAATCTTTTAATGAAACCATAGTATCACTGATCATAATACTCCAAAATATCTAGGTTGAATTCTAATTTCCAATCATTCCTTCATCGGTGTACCTATGGCATCATTGGCAACCAAAACGCTCACCACCTGTCCACTCAGGGGCCTTTTCAATAGTTCCTAGCTCATAGTACCTAGAAATATATTCACTTATAAAAATCCAGATGGACTGTCACGTAGGCGGGTGCGTCAATACAATGAGCGTAAACCAATGAGCATTGCGAGCAAGGGTATTTTATGAGCAACAATTCCGAGATTGCCACCTGTGATGGGTAGGTAGCTTTGCCACTATGATGAGGAGGCAGCAAATAATGTTCTCATAGTTATACTTCATACCAACACCAAACAGGGATAGGATGAAATTCCTAAGTTTATCATCACGAAGTACTGTGATGTTTGCATTTATATTGAATGTATGATGTAATGAGACATTGGGCTTGTGTAATTACCATCAATTATCTAGCAACCTATGGCTTCCCAGTAAGCTCAGTCATTATCTGTGGATTGATAATGTGGTTATTAGTAGTTTGAAATTTTCTTGATAGATGGTACAACCCACCCAAATGATTCATAAGTGTGTAACCGCTTATGAAGGGTAATAATATGCAACAATGAAGCACTTTGTTACAAGTGTGAAACCACTGATCTGTTGCAAAGCAGTTTATCAATAGTACCACCATATGTGCGTAGACACTATACCACATCTTCGTTGCAAGATGTTTAAGAGTTTCTTGGAAGGACTCAAGAATATAACATATGATATTAAACATGGTCTAGATTTGTTCTTGGACCTATGACACTAGCGCGTAGTCCGCTTGAGAGTACAGTTTTTGAGGACAAAAACCTTTCTGAGGGAAAGGAGGGATATCCTCAAAAATCACATAAACTCGAATAGTTGTGTGAGTCCAGACAATACTTGAAGGGATGTGTCTGGTAATAGCAACAAAGAGTTGTAAGTGATTGGATGTAACTCAAGACACCCGTAGTGGTGCAAGAATCTTTATCAAACATCTCCACATACTATATGGTCTGCCCACATATATAGTATGGCATAAGAGATAAGAAGTTTGATTGTTATATTTGAATGGAAATTTTCAAAAGTTACATTTACTCTGAGTTAGAATGGAGTTTAACCATCTGTAGATTGATGGTAGTTAGAAACTCAACAAGATTCTAGAGCATATGCTTGTGCAAAGATGTTACTCTGAGAGAAGTATCTCTCAACTTTGGAACTAATCCTTGTGATGCATGATTAGATTGGCTCTAGTTTATTTCTCCTATGGCCGTAGAGCTTTCCAAGGAAAAGTTTTAACAAGTTGGTGATGCAACATGGTAGCGTAGTCTACAAATATCTAGTAGCATGGTCTGAGAACTTGCGCTACTAGAATGCTCTCCAGTACATTAGCTTCTGTGCTAATGACATGATGCAAAATCAAGGAATGAAATTTGCCTTAAGGTTTTGGTTGAAATACCAAATCATGGCTTGTGTGAGCATGATCCTGTCTTTACAGAGGTCTGGCGTGCTGTATGCGTACGCACTTTGTCACAGCCGCGCCCACCTTCCTCGCCGGCACATAATGCTAGTCCGGAGAGACTGGCCGTAGGTGCGACGGGTAGCGAGGCGAGAGTTAGTCCGGAGAGGCTAGCCGAGTCTTCGGGGGTATAGTTTTGATAGTCCAAGTGCGGGTCACCCTGGGATTCAGAAGACCTATGCACTAGTAAAAAGACAGTTTTATTGGCCTAGTTTGTTTAAGAACATCCAGACTTATATGCTGAAATGCAGTAAGTGCCAGGTCAATAAACATGAACGTCTTAAGGTTGGAGAACTACTCCATCCACTGGAGATTCCTCAAGGGAAATGGGAAACATTTCCATGGATTTCATTACCGGTTTACCCAAGACGAGTCGAAGGAATGACTCGGTGTGGGTGGTAGTGGACAGGACTAAAATGGCAAAGTTTATTGCCACGAAGAAAAACTGTAAAAATGCCAGAGTTGGCAAAACTCTTTATTGAACATCTCTACAAGCTATATGGCCTGCCCGCAGATATAGTGTTGGATAGAGAAAGAAAGTTCAACAGACATTTGTGGAGGGAAATCTTCAAAAAGTTGGATACTACTCTGAGTATGAGTACGGTAGATCATCCGGAGTCTGATGGTCAAACAAAAAAGGTTAACCAAATACTCGAGGATATGTTGCGTTCTTATGTCAGTAAAAAGCAATCTAATTGGGAAGAGTACTTTCCCTTATTGGAGTTTGCCTATAACAGCTCCAAACACTCAGCGACGACTGGATTTACATCATTCATGTTAATGTATGGATTCCAACCGAGATCTCCGATGGCTGTAGGCCTAGAAAAGGAGAAGATTCAATCTGTCAAGGATTCCCTTGAAGATATGAATGATATGCTCAAAGCTGCACGCGAGAGCATTCATAGCGCCAAGATCACGCTAAAACATTTGCCGATAAAGGACGCAGACAAGTGACCTTTGCAGAAGGTGACTTTGTATTTTTAAAGGTTCCTGCGCAGTCAGCAACCATGAAAGGTCCTTTCAAGGTCCTTAAGAAGATTAGGGACGTAGCCTACAAACTTGAGTTACCGGAGAGTTCTCAAGTTCATCCTGTCTTCCATGTCAGTAAACTGAAGAAATCAGTTCACGGGTTAGAGAACGCAGTTTCTCCAGAGATTTTGGTGGAATTGATCACTAAAGATACCACATGAACCGGAAAGGATTCACGGGTTAGAGAACGCAGTTTCTCCAGAGATTTTGGTGGAATTGATCACTCCACTAAAGATACCACATGAACCGGAAAGGATTCTTGGGTATCGAGACAGACAAACCCGACATAAAGTGTACCAGGAGGTACTTGTTAAATGGACAGATAGGGATGAGGAGTAGCAACCTGGGAATGCCGTAGTGCAATTTCCAAAAGGTTTCCCCAGCTTGTTTTCGAGGACGAAAACTCTTCTTAAGGGGGGGGTAATGTCACGTAGGCTGTAATGCTTGTGACCGACGGCAGACCGGATGGCCATGTCCGGGGTTCAATGGGAGAGGACGCCCATGCGGAGTCATGGGCGGCCAGGCTAGTGTGGACGGTAGGCCACACACTATATAGCCTGGGGGATGAGGGGCAATCCTCATTCTTCCTCTATGGCTGGTGGTGAGCCAGAGGCCGTCCCCTCTTGTGGTAATGCCCGTAGGCAGCGTTACGGGAATGTAACATGGACTCTCCATTGAAGATCAACAAGATTAACCAACAGATTCATATAAAAGAGCCATGGACTCATCCATTGAGGTCTAGCAAGGACAATCAACTAGATCCATGCTCGAGTTCAGAAAACAACTCTAACTCCTTATTCCATTTTCTTCCTCGACGCACATATGGGTATCTTCGGCGACCCAGAGCCCGAGCACCGTATGGTCAGCACCCTCTAGGCTCCTTTGCATGTCACCTAGCGCTTCACTCATAGGCCGCTTCTTTGGTCCCTCATCCACTGTATCAGAAGCTCACCATTTAAATCGAACCAAGGCTGGTCAAGACCTCGGCCGACCGTGCTACGCGAGACGTCCCCGTTGACTCTCAGCTTTGTTGCAACTTTATCACTTAGGTCTCCTCGACCTCATTCACAAGATGGTCAAAATGCTTTCCCAACATTCTTGACATAAAACAGTAATTTAAAAATAGGTTTCATAAATATAGTTTCTAAAACGAACTCTCATCTTTCCACATTGTTCCACATCATTTCTCGTTATTTCACATTCTTCTACATTAGTTCACATTACTTATTCCACATCGAGTCATATGTATTCCCATCGTCTTCATCCATTCTCATCCAATCACATCATATTACATCTCATCACATCTATTCTCCATCACATCTCATCCATTCCATCCATATCACATCACATTCATTCCATCCACATTACATCACGTCCATATCTTTCCACATCATATCTCATTCATTCCATCCACATTACATCACATCCACATCTATCCATATCTCATCACATCCATTCACATTTCATCACATTCATCCGCATCCATACATTCATTCACATGCATATCTATCACATCACATCTCATTCTCATCCATTTACATCACATCACATCCTTTCACATATCATCACATCTCATCACATTCACATCCACATCTATTTACAACACATCACATCTCATCACATTCACATTAACATCCATTTACATCACATCACATCACATCTCATCACATTCACATCCACATCCATTTACATCACATCACATCCCATCCACATCTTATCACATCCACATCCACATCCATTTACATCACATCACATATCATCCACATCCACATCCATTTACATCACATCACATCTTATCACATCCACATCCACATCCACATCCATTTACATCACATCACATTCTTTCACATATCATCACATCTCATTCTCATCTCTTCATTCACATCCACATCCATTTACATCACATCACATTCTTTCACATATCATCACATCTCTTCTCATCTCTTCATTCACATCCACATCCATTTACATCACATCACATCTTATCACATCCACATCCACATCCATTTACATCACATCACATTCTTTCACATATCATTACATCTCTTCATTCACATCCACATCCATTTACATCACATCACATCCCATCTACATCTCTTCACATCCTTATCCACATCCATATCCATTCACATCATATCACATATCATCACATCTAATTCTCATCTCTTCATTCACATCTACATCCATTCACATCTAATTCTCATCTCTTCATTCACATCTACATCCATTTACATCACATCACATCTCATCCACATCCATTTACATCACATCACATTCTTTCACATATCATCATGTCTCATTCTCATCTCTTCAGTCACATCCACATCCATTTACATCACATCACATTCACATTTAATACCGTTTTCTACTTTCGATACCGATGGGACTTTTCTAAGTTTGTGCCAATTGCTTGGCCTAGTTAAAGGTACTTTTTCTCGATGGATATTTTAATATTCTTTCTCAAATTTCTCAAGTGAAATATATTCAATATTCTTCTTTTGAGTAAAAGATTAATGGGATTTACAAAAATGAATTCTATCCATATTTTCCAATAAAATTAATAATGCTCAAAATTTCACTTTTGATAAATACTCATAATTTGAATTATGCCAAAAATTCCTCTTTTACCATTTAATTACTTGGATCTCAATTATCATGAGAATTTCTCTTTTTGTATAAAATAAATTTATCAAAAATTTATCTTTTACCATTTAATTACTTGGATCTCAAATATCATGAAAATTTCTCTTTTTATATAAAAATAAATTTATCAAAATTTACTCATTTCTCATAATCAATTAATATGATGAAAATCATTCTCTTTGCATAGGATGTCTAATCCTAGAATATGGTAGGAAGTCCTCTTTTAGCGTTATGCATAAAAATAAGATATGTATTATTTTCTAAAAATTTTACCATAGCCTCGCTGCTGCTATTACTGATAATTCTTAATTTTTCTACAAAAGAATAAGACATTGTAATACAATTATAATAGAATATCTATTCTTAAACTTAAATCTAAATTATGATATTAAATCATAAATTTAGCCATAATCATAAACTTAATTATGATTATTCTACTAGATTATGCTATTTCTATTATTCCTCTTTTTTCAAAATAATAGAATTATCTCTTTCACATTTAGAATCACTTAAATTAGTTTTTTTAAACTACTTATAAATAATTTAAAAGAATTTACCATTATTTTATTATCATAAAAGTATAAAAATATAATTTTCTTATCCTCTAGCTTTACAAGCTTAGAGTTTGGTTTTGAATTAAGAATTTATCAATGAGAAGCATTCTTTTTCTTCTAAAGAATTAGCCATAGGAATGACTATTCTTTTGGGGGAGAGAGATATACATAAAAAGCATTCTAATTAAGCATAAAGATTAACTTTTTATGATTAATCATTAAACTTTTTAGGGAAAGGCTACTTGATTTGCATTAAAAACAACTAATTAGAAACTTCTCAAGCTTGAGAGGAGTTGAGAAGTGAAATCATTTGAGAATATTAACAAAAACCATAAAATTCCTTCTTACCTCAAGGTTTGGCTTGCTTCTTTATCTAGAAGTGAAGCCCCCAACCAATCAATTGGTTTAGTAAGTTGAGAAGAAAGCTCCAATAGTTGTTGAAGAGAGAGAGAAGCTCCAAGCTCTCCAAAAGTAAAGGATTTTTAAGGGATAATAGAAAATATCATTATTTTAATGTAATACTGGCATGGTATAGCTCACATATTTTTTTACAAAAGACTAAGGGTTTATTTATAGGTGAGGGAGGCCACTAACCAAGTCCAACTGGGTTCTAGAATTTTCCAGGTTTAGTTTGACTTAATTTGGACAAGATTTGGACCAGTTTGGCTCCCTTTTTGATTTGGTTTGATCTAGCAGAGAGGAGAGATAAAAATATCACAATGTTTTTGAATTAAAAACCCTTCCACACATGTGAAATACGCGCCTACCTCAAGAGTCCCCTCTCCTTATCAAGGTGTCAAAAATGCATCATTATTTCAAAATATCTCATTTTTTTAGTAATATCTCATAATTTTAAACTAATAAAACTTGTACTCAATCAACTCTTCATCTTATGTGAGCATTTACTCATTTTTGGATATTTTCTTTTATTCTTTTGATTTATCTCATCCCAGCACTTGGATTAATCCAATTGGCCCATTGGAACCTTAATTGGACCATAATCTAAAAATTTTTGAAAATGTAGACCCTTAGGCTAAGGTCCCTTATACATATTTTCAATTAATTCCAAATGCACATTGGAAAGTTCATTTTGAATTTTTGTTTCAGGAGAATCCATCTTGGACACTAGGAGGATTTTTATATCCAAAGATATCTCAATTTTGGATTATCTCTCTCTAGGCCAAAACAGGGTAAAACAATATCTTTCTTCTATTTCAGAGGGGAATAATTTCAAGAACGGGAGACGAGGTTCTTACACCTTTACACCTTAAAAGATGGAGGGAGGAATCTTATAGGAGAGCATGAGCTTGAGACGTCGGAATGCAATGTCGCATTCTCTGATCTAGTGGAAATTTGCCTATTCATCCAGGTCCATGATCACAAGTCCACGGCACTTTGATCTGCGTCATCTTCTAGTTCAAGGAAATTGCTACATGAGCCAAATACCAAAGTATGCGACTGTGCCATCTGACAACCTACCCTAAAAATCTTCTGAGTTCTTTCTCATTTGTCAGAATTGGAGCTTTCCAGATTAACTCTACCTTGGCTTGGTCGACTGCAATTCCTTCCTTGGAGACGATATGGCCCAGAAGCATACCACCTTGGATGGCAAAGACACACTTAGCTGGATTCAAGATTAATTTAGAAACTTGGCACTTGGCTAGGCACAACTGCAAGTGCATCAAATGTTGGGATGATTTCCCAAAAACAGTGAAATCATCAATGAATACCCACATGAAAGTGGTTAGAAAATTGACAAAGATTTCCTAGACCACGCACTAAAATGTTTGCGAGAGCGTTCTTGAGCCCAAAAGTCATGACGTTGGATGGAAAGGCTCCCCATTCTCTTATAAAAGTAACTTTTTGCCAATCTTTCGAGGCCATTTGAACTTGATTATATCCACTGAACCCTTCTAGGAAGGATTACATCTCATGGCCAGCTAAAACATCAAGCAAGGAATCCGTGAATGGTAAAGGAAAAGGATCTGAGATGGTTGCGGCATTCAGTTTTTGTTAATCCACATAGACCCACAACTGGTTTTTCTTTGGAGGAACAATCACTATTGGGGACAACCAGGTCGCCCGATCAATTGGATATATGAATCCAACTTGAAGTAGCTTGTCTAGTTCCTCCTTCACCCTTTTGGCATAGTTTGGATTCATGTGGTACCTGTGTTGCTAGATAGGGATGGCATCCTCCTTTAGAATGATCTGATGTTGGTAGAACCTTGGATCAATCCCTTTCATCTCGGTGTAGCTCCATGCAAACACATCCTTGAAGGACGTGAGCAACATTCAAACTTCCTCCTGAAACTCAACATCTAGTCTGGCTACACTGACCTGGACTATCTTGAGGTCATTATCCGTTCCTAATTTCATTTCCATCAACTTATCTTCCTTGACCCGCTTGGAGTGCTTCAGGTCCTTGTCAAAAGCTTTTTCTACTACAATGATCTGTTGTAGGCCTTAGGGTACTGCCATCATTGGCCAGAGCCTCATAGAAATTTTTGGCATCTTCTGGACCTTGCCTTGTGCTTTGTGGACCAGACTGATCCTTGGTGACTTCATCCTTGTGTGGAGGGCTTGGGTGGTATCTGTCCATTATTTGAACTACGTCAACCTCAAATAGGCTGACTAGGTTTGCATTTTGCTAGAGATACTCTTCCTCTTCATCGAGGTCTAATCCTTCTAGCATGTTGACTCCCTCGGCTACTTTCGGTCGACTCTCCACCTTCCACCTATTGGCGACAAAGATCCCTAATTTCTTCTTTCCATGCCAGATAGTGATCTTATCCTCATCCCAATCTTGCTTTATCCGTGCCTACTGAGAGTCAGGGTCTGCTGAGACGCATTGAGTAAGCACCTTTGATATCTTCCATCCGGAGTACCACTACTGCTATTTGGAAACTAAATCTAGATACTTCAAGTGGGAGCTCGCGGATCAATCCGAGTGGTTGCACTCGCCATTGATCCACCATCTTGATAGCGAACGGTGCGGGTTCCCATTTGCTCAACCCAAGCATGAGGCATGCTGCATCCGATAGGATGTTGACTGCGGAGTCGCCATCCAACAAAACTTCTATTATATCCACTCCAGCCAACTTGACCTAGATCATTGGGATGGCTTCATCATAGATAAGGGCTTCCCTTGGTGGGATAACTTCCTTCTCGACATTCAAGGTTTCCTACGGCTTCAAGGGCAGCGTCTTCTCTTCTGGAGGTTTCAAGCAACCCATCAGCTGCTCCCAAAAACTTGGTACCAATGTGAGGAGTTGTTCCACAGACATATGAATTGGCTACCACTTCAGATCTTCCCATAAATCATATGGTTGGGTTTCGGCTTTTGTGATCCTACTCGGCCATGGTGTCTCCGCACCTTGCTTTGGCCGTTGCATCTCCATTGGTAAGGATATTTTGCCTACCTCTTTTGGGTTCATCTTTGGGAGATTGAATTGTGATTCTTAATGATAACTCTGCCTGAGCTCTTCTGGCTCCTTTTTCTGTAGTCTCTTTGGCTTGTTGATTTTCCACCCAATGGGACACTTTCGTCTGGATTTTATGCTATTCTTGCCAGGTGACCATGTTCTGCTTCCCCTTCTTATCTGAGGTCGATTCCTTTGCTGCCTCCAGAGTCTTGGGTTGCTTGGATCTTGTCACCTCCATGGCAGATGATTTGGCCTTGTCTGTTGTTGGCTGCTCATTTAGAGATTGGATTTCTACAGCATTTACGGCTAGTGGCCCGGATATTGAAGTTTGGGATCCTTCTACTTATGCCCTATGTTTCCTCCAAATTTCACAGTTTGACTTTCGGTGGCCTTGCCCAGTGGCAATAAAAGCATGTGAAGGCAGTTCTTGGAGCACCAGCACCTTCTCGAGAGGAGGAAAATTTTCGGTGTTGGTGGAACTGGGGTCTTTGGTACTGATCCAACGGAGTCATTAGCTGGGCAAGTTGGATGGTGGCCACAACGGAAGCTAGGATTATCGATTGTTGCAGAGGGGATCTCATGCTGTTGTAGTGGCATGCTTCAATTGTATATGTGGCCATTGTATGTGGTGGCTATTTTGCAAATGGTGCACCAAAGTTCATTTAAGCTGCATTCTTCAGCTCTGCGTCCATGATTGCGACCCCTTGCACACCAAGTGCCTCATCGGATAATTGGAGTGGACCTTGCACCTGGACCTCGCACCTTCAACGGTCATCTAACCCATGGCTATAGCCATTTCTTTGGCTATCTTTCCTACCTTCTTGCTCTTCGACCATGCCTTGCGATCTTCCTATTCCTCCCTTGATTCCTCACTTGCTTTGGAATCATCGGAATCATCCTCCTCGTCTGAAAATTTGGATAAGTAATTTTTGGACTTATACTCTTGGACTTGCCTTTGCCTTTGATGTAGCCTACCAGCACATGCTCGACTCTAAGGGCTAGGTCGACGAGTTGCTCCATGGTTATGGTAGTTAGGTCGGCACACTAGACAAAGCGCTTGAGTTGTGTGATGAGACCCTTTATGAAGTAAGAATTGAGGATTTCTTCTGCATATTTGATTGGATGCATCCAACCTGTGGAGAAGCTTCTTGAATTTTGCAGCATAATCTTCTACTGTGAGGGTACAAAGGTGATAAAGTGATTAACACACATAATAAAGTATCTACAAGCAGTCCATAATGTGAACACGCTAAGTGGAGTGGGTAGGTGTGGACTAGTCGGTGTAGTGCAGTTGTAGAATCTCTAGAAAAGATATGTCAGTGCCAACTATCAAACCTGTTGAGATATCAAGCTCATCTAGTGAGGCGGTGGACACTGATGACCCGCCTGGGGGATAGGCCCCACACTTACACCACTGGCATGGTTGGTGAGATCATGGGAGATATGCGGCCAGTGGGATGACAGGCTGTGTGACAGCCGTTCTAGAGACTGGCATAGTTATAGCGCCAACTCATTTAGTCGGGTTCACACTATAGAGAACCCGTGTATGTATTGGTTGAGTACCTTTCATATTATTGTGTACTCTTATCTTGTATAAGGTGTGTTGAGTGTTGAGAAGAGAAGAAGAAGATTTCAGCCTCTCACCTTGTGTGTTCTCTATTAGGGTTTTGTGAGTGTGTGTGTGCTTGCAAGAGCTCAAGCTCTCTTCCCCCCTGCATCTTTTCATGGTATCAAAGCCTGGTTCGTGCTAAGGGCTGAGCTGCAAGCAAGAGAACCACAGGAAGCGGTACGAGGGTAAGAGCTGCAACTTCTCTTTCCTATTTGTGTTGGTGACTACACCTTTGTCGGGAGCTCTACGGGAGGCACCGGCAACGATCTCTGATTAAGGAGCTTTCTTTGCGGGAGTAAAGCTATAGGGCAAATATACTGTCCTATCGGACAATATTTTCTATGCCGAAAACGTGTTTCAGGCGTGTCTGGACCTCCGTTTTTCAGAAAGCAGGCGATTTCGAGCACTGCGGGTAAGTCATCGATTCTCTGCAGAAGTATGTTTTAAGAACTGCATGAAGACAGATTGACTGTGCAGACACTGTGGGTTTTGGGCGTGTCTGGACCTCCGTTTTTCAGAAAGCAAGCGATTTCGAGCACTGCGGGTAAGTCATCGATTCTCTGCAGAACTCTATTTTAAGAACTGCAGGAAGACAGATTGACTGTGCAGACACTGTGGGTGCTGCAAAGAGGTCTACAATTGCCATTGGGTGTATGTATGCACATTGAAGTCACTGGTTGTGACATTTGAGAGTACTACAGTACCGTTGTGCAGAAAATACAGCAGTTTGTGCAGAAAAACTAGAGTGCAGTTTCTGATAAAATTGTGTGTTTAGCAAGATGTCGAATGATGGCATAACACAGATTGTGGCTGAGAAGCTGGATAAGAATAACTTCCATGCTTGGAGGTTCAGGTTGACGAATTTCCTGATGGGAAAAGGCTATTGGGACTACATAGAAGGTGAGCATGAAGAGGCACCAGAGATACCGGATATAAATCCGACTGCTGTGCAGATGTGAAAGAGTTTAAAGACTGGAACCAAGGAGCCACGAAGGTTATGTATTGGCTTTCCATTAGTATACACAGGACACCATGATTGGGCACATTCAAGATGCCAAGTCCCCCAAGGAGGCGTGGGACACCTTGGTAAAGCTCTATGAAACAAATACCAAGGCGCGTAAGATACAGTTGAAGAATGAACTTCATACTGTGGAGAAAAAGAGCATGTCTCTGAATGACTATGCGCTGAAGATAAAGGGTATTGTGGAATCCCTTGCATCTATTGGTGTGTCAGTAGATGATGATGACAAGGTGGAAGTCTATCTATGTGGTCTCGGGCCACAATACAAGGCGTTCAAGACGTCTATTCAGACTCGGGAAAACATTCCCAACTTTACAGATTTGGTGTCTATGCTGATTATCGAAGAGAAGAAATTGGGTGAAGACCAACAGTCTTCACAAAGCAAAAACAGTTCAGAGCAACAGGCTTTCTACACGAGTTTAGGAAGAGGACGAGGTAGAGGAGGCCGTGGACGTGGTCAAGGAGGTGGCCGAACAGGTAATCAGAATTATGGCCAGCAGCAGCAGCAACAACAACAACAGTCCCAGAATCAACAACAACAACAACACGCAGGTGGAAGAGGCAAATTCAGAGGCAGGGGGAGTCAAAGAGGCCGTGGAAATTGGCAAAGGCAATATAATGATGCACGTGAATGCTATTATTGTGGTAAGCCTGGACATGTGCAGGCAGAATGTTATAAGAAGCAAGCTGACATGCAAAATGGGAAAGTGCAGCAAAACAACTATGCATCCTCAAGTAGAAATAATGAGGACAATGAAAGGTTGTTTGTTATGCAGCATGTCGTGAATGCCATGTCTGAAAATGTTGATGCAGCACAAAAGGATAATGTATGGTATGTGGATTCAGGCGCTTCGAACCACATGACGAGTCATGGGGAGTGGTTCAAGGAGATGAAAACCCGGAAAGACCAGGTTTTGTGGAAACAGGGGATGACACTGCTCATCCAATTGCCCACGTTGGAGATGTGCCATTGTCTATGCAGGATGGCAAAGTGAAGTACCTTGCAGATGTACTTCATGTACCGAACATAACAAAGAATCTGGTTTCAGTTGGCCAGATGATTGAGCAGGGTTTGCAGGTTCGGTTTAACCCTGATGGGTGTTATGTTGAACATTTTAAAGACAAGTGCAGGTTGGTTGCAAAAGGCAACAGAGTGGGCAGAATGTTTACGTTGAATGTAGACATGCCTGAAATGAGTGCTGCGATGTTTGCAAATGGTTCAGGAGTTGTTGCAGACACAGACATATGGCATAAAAGAATTGGACATGTAAGTGTACAGAGATTGAAGTCTATGCAGACAAAAGGAATTGTGACAGGGCTGCCAAAATTTAAAGTGGAAGGTATGCAGAAAATATGTGAAGCATGCCAATTTGGGAAGCAAACAAAGCATGTGTTTCCACGTAACAGATATGTGAGCAGAAATGCACTAGATGTTGTGCATTCAAATGTATGGGGTCCTACGAAGACCATATCTATGGGAGGCTATAGGTATTTGTTGAGATATCGAGCTCGTCTAGTGAGGCGGTGGCCACTGATGACCCGCCTGGGGGATAGGCCCCACACTTACACCACTGGCATGGTTGGTGAGATCATGGGAGATATGCGGCCAGTGGGATGACAGGCTGTGTGACAGCCATTCTAGAGACTGGCATAGTTATAGCGCCAGCTCATTTAGTCGAGTTCACATTATAGAGAACCCGTGTATGTAATTGGTTGAGTACCTTTCATATTGTGTGTACTCTTATTCTTGTATATGGTGTGTTGAGTGTTGAGTAGAGAAGAAGAAGATTTTCAGCCTCTCACCTTGTGTGTTCTCTATTAGGGTTATGTGAGTGTGTGTGTGTGTGTGCTTGCAAGAGCTCAAGCTCTCTTCCCCCCTGCATCTTTTCATGGTATCAGAGCCTGGTTCGTGCTAATGGCTAAGCTGCAAGCAAGAGAACCACAGGAAGCGGTACGAGGGTAAGAGCTTCAACTACTCTTCCCTATTGTGTTGGTGACTACACCCTTGTCGGGAGCTCTACGGGAGGCACCGGCAACGATCTCTGATTGAGGAGCTTTCTTCGCGGGAGTAAAGCTATAGGGCAACTATAATGTCCTATCGGACTAAATTTTCTGGGCCGAAAATGCGTTTCGGGCGCGTCTGGACCTCCGTTTTTCAGAAAGCAGGCGATTTCGAGCACTGCGGGTAAGTCATCGATTCTCTGCAGAACTCTGTTTTAAGTACTGCAAGAAGACAGATTGACTATGCAAACACTGTGGGTGCTGCAAAGAGGTCTACAGTTGCCATTGGGTGTATGTATGCACATTGAGGTCACTGGTTGTGACATTTGAGTGGACTGCAGTACCGCTGTGCAGAAAATACAGCAGTTGTGCAGGAAAAACCAGAGTGCAGTTTGTGGTGAAATTGTGTGTTTGGCAAGATGTCTAATGATGGCATAACACAGATTGTGGCTGAGAAGCTGGATAAGAATAACTTCCATGCTTGGAGGTTCAGGTTGACGAATTTCCTGATGGGAAAAGGCTATTGGGACTACATATGAAGAGGCACCGGAGATATCGGATATAAATCCGACTGCTCAGATGTGAAAGAGTTTAAAGACTGGAACCAAGGAGCCAGGAAGGTTATGTATTGGCTCTCCATTAGTATACAGGACACCATGATTGGGCACATTCAGGATGCCAAGTCCCCCACCAAGGAGGCGTGGGACACCTTGGTAAAGCTCTATGAAATAAATACCAAGGCACGTAAGATACAGTTGAAGAATGAACTTCATACTGTGGAGAAAAAGAGCATGTCTCTGAATGACTATGCGCTGAAGATAAAGGGTATTGTGGAATCCCTTGCATCTATTGGTGTGTCAGTAGATGATGATGACAAGGTGGAAGTCTATCTACGTGGTCTCGGGCCACAATATAAGGCATTCAAGACGTCTATTCAAACTCGGGAAAACATTCCCAACTTTACAGATTTGGTGTCTATGCTGATTATCGAAGAGAAGAACTTGGGTGAAGACCAACAGTCTTCACAAAGCAAAAACAGTTCAGAGCAACAGGCTTTCTACACGAGTTTAGGAAGAGGACGAGGTAGAGGAGGCCGTGGACGCGGTCAAGGAGGTGGCCAAACAGGTAATCAGAATTATGGCCAGCAGCAGCAGCAACAACAACAACAGTCTCAGAATCAACAACAACAACAACACGCAAGTGGAAGAGGCAAATTCAGAGGCAGGGGGAGTCAAAGAGGCCGTGGAAATTGGCAAAGGCAATATAATGATGCACGTGAATGCTATTATTGTGGTAAGCCTGGACATGTGCAGGCAGAATGTTATAAGAAGCAAGCTGACATGCAAAATGGGAAAGTGCAGCAAAACAACTATGCATCCTCAAGCAGAAATAATGAGGACAATGAAAGGTTGTTTGTTATGCAGCATGTCGTGAATGCCATGTCTGAAAATGTTGATGCAGCACAAAAGGATAATGTATGGTATGTGGATTCAGGCACTTCGAACCACATGACGAGTCATGGGGAGTGGTTCAAGGAGATGAAAACCCGGAAAGACCAGGTTTTGTGGAAACAGGGGATGACACTGCTCATCCAATTGCCCACGTTGGAGATGTGCCATTGTCTATGCAGGATGGCAAAGTGAAGTACCTTACAGATGTACATGTACCGAACATAACAAAGAATCTGGTTTCAGTTGGCCAAATGATTGAGCAGGGTTTGCAGGTTCGGTTTAACCCTGATGGGTGTTATGTTGAAGATTTTAAAGACAAGTGCAGGTTGGTTGCAAAAGGCAACAGAGTGGGCAGAATGTTTACGTTGAATGTAGACATGCCTGAAATGAGTGCTGCGATGTTTGCAAATGGTTCAGGAGTTGTTGCAGACACAGACATATGGCATAAAAGAATTGGACATGTAAATGTGCAGAGATTGAAGTCTATGTAGACAAAAGGAATTGTGACAGGGCTGCCAAAATTTAAAGTGGAAGGTATGCAGAAAATATGTGAAGCATGCCAATTTGGGAAGCAAACAAAGCATGTGTTTCCACGTAACAGATATGTGAGCAGAAATGCACTAGATGTTGTGCATTCAGATGTATGGGGTCCTACGAAGACCATATCTATGGGAGGCTGTAGGTACTATGTGACTTTCATTGATGACCACACAAGGAAAGTGTGGGTATATTTCATGAAAGAGAAGAGTGAGGTGTTCACTCACTTTCAAAATTTCAGAGTTTTGGTTGAAAAGCAAATAGGAAAATATGTCAAGTGCCTAAGGTCAGATGGAGGGGGAGAATACTTCTCCAATGAGTTCTCTGAATTTTTGAAGAAGAATGGTATTCGGAGACAGTTCACATGCAGATACACTCCGCAGCAAAATGGAGTTGCTGAGCGGAAAAACAGGCACATTGCTGAGATTGCGCGAGCATTGATGGAAGAGAAGAATATGCCGCATTGCTATTGGGCTGAGGCTGTTTCTACAGCAGTATATATCATGAACAGGACTCCAACTGCAGCCATACATGATGTAACTCCAGAGGAGAGGTTTACTGGCAGAAAACCAGATTTGTCTCATCTGGGATGCATTGCATATGTGCATGTGCCAGATGAGCTGAGAACTAAGCTGGACCCGAAAGCTGAAAAATGTGTGTTTATTGGATATTCCCTTGAGCAAAAGGGATACAGGTGTTATAACCCTGCTACACGTGAGTTGAGGGTAAGCAGGGATGTTGTGTTTGATGAGATGAGCAGCTGGTATGTTGCTGAAAAAGAAGCTGTTGGGGCTGATGTGAGTGGAAGTGTGGTTGCACAGAATGCAGGTCAGCAATCACAGTCTTTCAGTGGACCAAGAGAGTCCTCATCTAGTGGGTCTGTTGATAGACCATGGAGTGGCAGGCTGCGTCATAATACCAGTCTTGCAAATGTGATTACTACATCACGTAAAGGAAAAGAGAAAGTGGTTGAGCCCCTTAGTATGCCTGACATTTCTGCAGGGCATTCTCATGTTGATGGAGAGTCTAGTGGCTCAGATATGAGCCTTGATGAGGAGCTTGGGATCCCAGCTATGAGAACACCTGGTGTAAAGAAAACTATGGAAGCCATGAATGAAAAGCTGCAAAGATCTGGTAGAGTGAAGAACCCTGTGCAGAGGTTTACTTATGATGGTTATGTGGCACATCACTATGCATATATGGCAAAGGTTGTGCAGGTTGTTGAGCCCACATGCATTGATGAGGCTGTTGGAAATGTGTGTTGGGAGAAAGCTATGGATGAGGAGATGGATGCACTATATGGAAATGAGACTTGGGACTTAGTGCAATTGCCTGAAGGCAAGAAAGCCATTGGATGCAAGTGGGTGTACAAAGTTAAACATAACAGTGATGGAAGCATAAACAGGTACAAGGCTAGATTGGTAGCCAGAGGATATGCGCAGACATATGGGATTGATTATGAGGAAACTTTCAGCCCAGTTGCCAAGATGGCAACGGTGAGAGTTGTGATAGCAGTGGCTGCGTCAAAGCAATGGTCTTTACATCAGATGGATGTAAAGAATGCATTCTTGCATGGGGATTTGCAAGAAGAGGTGTATATGTTGCAGCCACCTGGTTATGAGGATGTGGGTCACCCCGAGTATGTTTGCAGGTTGAAGAAAGCCTTGTATGGCTTAAAGCAAGCACCAAGAGCATGGTCTGACAAGATTTCTGAATATCTTGTCACTATTGGCTTTCATGTAGCCAATGCAGATTTCTCGCTGTATGTGAGACATGGTGATAGAGGAGTTGTGCTTGTTGTCATCTATGTAGATGACTTGATCATTACGGGGGACCATGATGCAGAGATCTTTGATGTAAAGATCCTGCTTAGATAGAAGTTTGAGATGAAGGATCTGGGGGAGCTCAGATATTTCTTGGGCATTGAGGTGATTAGGTCACCACATGGTATTGGATTACTGCAGAGACAGTATGGCTTGGACATGTTGTCCAAGTATGGTATGACAGGCTGTAAGCCTATTTCTGTGCCATTGGATCAGAATGGCAAGTTGAGTGCAGATTCAGGAGAGATCTTGGAGGATCCTACTATGTACAGACGCATAGTAGGAAGTTTGATCTACATGACGATCACCAGAGACCAGATTTGAGCTATGCTGTTGGGTTGGTGAGTCAGTTTATGCAGGTTCCATGGAAACCGTATTTGGATGCAGTGAGACGCATACTAAGGTATGTGAAGTCTACTTTGAATTGTGGACTATTCTATGAGACTGGGACAGAGATATGTGTACATGGGTACATAGATGCTGATTGGGCTGGTAGTATCTCAGATAGAAGATCTACCAGTGGATTCATGTTTTCTTTGGGGAGTGCTGCTGTGACTTGGAGCAGCAAGAAGCAGCCTACGGTTTCTCTATCGAGTACAGAGGCCGAGTACAGAGGAGCTGCTATGGCAGCATGTGAGGTAGCTTGGTTAAGAAAGCTACTTGCAGATTTGGGTCCTATCAGTGGATAGACAAGTTGTCATTTTCTGTGACAACATTAGCAGTATACAGTTGGCCAGGAACCCAGTCTTTCATGCTCGTACGAAGCACATAGAGGTCCACTACCACTTCGTCAGAGAGAAGGTCTTGGCAGGAGACCTTGACCTTGTTTATGTCAGCACAGAGGATCAGGTAGCTGACATCTTCACCAAAGCATTGGGTACAGAAAAGCTCCGCAGATTCAAGGCTTCACTTGGTGTACATGAGATGGAGTTGAGCTCGAGGGGGAGTGTTGAGATATCGAGCTCATCTATCTAGTGAGGCGGTGGACACTGATGATGACCCGCCTGGGGGATAGGCCCCACACTTACACCACTGGCATGGTTGGTGAGATCATGGGAGATATGCGGCCAGTGGGATGACAGGCTATGTGACAGCCATTCTAGAGACTGGCATAGTTATAGCGCCAGCTCATTTAGTCGGATTCACACTATAGAGAACCCGTGTATGTATTGGTTGAGTACCTTTCATATTATTGTGTAATCTTATCTTGTATATGGTGTGTTGAGCGTTGAGTAGAGAAGAAGAAGATTTCAGCCTCTCACCTTGTGTGTTCTCTATTAGGGTTTTGTGAGTGTGTGTGTGCTTGCAAGAGCTCAAGCTCTCTTCCCCCCTGCATCTTTTCAGTATTATGTGACTTTCATTGATGACCACACAAGGAAAGTGTGGATATATTTCATGAAGGAGAAGAGTGAGGTGTTCACTCACTTTCAAAATTTCAGAGTTTTGGTTGAAAAGCAAACAGGAAAATATGTGAAGTGCCTAAGGTCAGATGGAGGGGGAGAGTACTTCTCCAATGAGTTCTCTGAATTTTTGAAGAAGAATGGTATTCAGAGACAGTTTACATGCAGATACACTCTGCAGCAAAATGGAGTTGCTGAGCGAAAAAACAGGCACATTGCTGAGATTGCGCGAGCATTGATGGAAGAGAAGAATATGCCACATTGCTATTGGGCTGAGGCTGTTTCTACAGCAGTATACATCATGAACAGGACTCTAACTGCAGCCATACATGATGTAACTCCAGAGGAGAGGTTTACTGGCAGAAAACCAGATCTGTCTCATCTGCTGAAAGTTTTTGGATGCATTGCATATGTGCATGTGCCAGATGAGCTGAGAACTAAGCTGGATCCAAAAGCTGAAAAATGTGTGTTTATTGGATACTCCCTTGAGCAAAAGGGATACAGGTGTTATAACCCTGCTACACGTGAGTTGAGGGTAAGCAAGGATGTTGTGTTTGATGAGATGAGCAACTGGTATGCTGCTGAAAAAGAAGCTGTTGGGACTGATGTGAGTGGAAGTGTGGTTGCACAGAATGCAGGTCAGCAATCACAGTCTTTGAGTGGACCAGGAGAGTCCTCATCTAGTGGGTCTATTGATAGACCATGGAGTGGCAGGCTGCGTCATAATACCAGTCCTGCAAATGTGATTAGTACATCACGTAAAGGAAAAGAGAAAGTGGTTGAGCTCCTTGGTATGCCTGACATTTCTGCAGGGCATTTTCATGTTGATGGAGAGTCTAGTGGCTCAGTTATGAGCCTTGATGAGGAGCTTGGGATCCCAGCTATGAGAACACCTGGTGTAAAGAAGGCTATGGAAGCCATGAATGAACAGCTGCGAAGATCTGGGAGAGTGAAAAATCCTGTGCAGAGATTTACCTATGATGGTTATGTGGCACATCACTATGCATATATGGCAAAGGTTGTGCAGGTTGTTGAGCCCACATGCATTGATGAGGCTGTTGGAAATGTGTGTTGGGAGAAAGCTATGGATGAGGAGATGGATGCACTATATGGAAATGAGATTTGGGATTTAGTGCAATTGCCTGAAGGCAAGATAGCCATTGGATGCAAGTGGGTGTACAAAGTTAAACATAACAGTGATGGAAGCATAAACAGGTACAAGGCTAGATTGGTAGCCAAAGGATATGCGCAAACATATGGGATTGATTATGAGGAAACTTTCAGCCCAGTTGCCAAGATGGCAACGGTGAGAGTTGTGATAGCAATGGCTGCATCAAAGCAATGCTCTTTACATCAGATGGATGTAAACAATGCATTCTTACATGGGGATTTGCAAGAAGAGGTGTATATGTTGCAGCCACCTGGTTATGAGGATGTGGATCACCCCGAGCATGTTTGCAGGTTGAAGAAAGCCTTGTATGGCTTAAAACAAGCACCAAGAGCATGGTCTGACAAGATTTTTGAATATCTTGTCACTATTGGCTTTCATGTAGCCAATGCAGATTTCTCATTGTATGTGAGACATGGTGATAGAGGAGGTGTGCTTGTTGTCATCTATGTAGATGACTTGATCATTACAGGGGACCATGATGCAGAGATCTTTGATGTAAAGATCTTGCTTAGACAGAAATTTGAGATGAAGGATCTGGGGGAGCTCAGATATTTCTTGGGCATTGAGGTGATTAGGTCACCACATGGTATTGGATTACTGCAGAGACAGTATGGCTTGGACATGTTGTCCAAGTATGGTATGACAAGCTGTAAGCCTATTTCCGTGCCATTGGATCAGAATGGCAAGTTGAGTGCAGGTTCAGGAGAGATCTTGGAGGATCCTACTATGTACAGATGCATAGTAGGAAGTTTGATCTACATGACGATCACCAGAGACCAGATTTGAGCTATGCTGTTGGGTTGGTGAGTCAGTTTATGCAGGTTCCACGAAAACCGCATTTGGATGCAGTGAGACGCATATTGAGGTATGTGAAGTCTACTTTGCATTGTGGACTATTCTATGAGACTGGGACAGAGATACGTGTACATGGGTACACAGATGCTGATTGGGCTGGTAGTATCTCAGATAGAAGATCTACCAGTGGATTCATGTTTTCTTTGGGGAGTGCTGCTGTGACTTGGAGCAGCAAGAAGCAGCCTACGGTTGCTCTATCGAGTACAAAGGCCGAGTACAGAGGAGCTGCTATGGCAGCATGTGAGGTAGCTTGGTTGAGAAAGCTACTTGCAGATTTGGGTCTATCAATGGATAGACAAGTTGTCATTTTCTGTGACAACATTAGTAGTATACAGTTGGCCAGGAACCCAGTCTTTCATGCTCGTACGAAGCACATAGAAGTCCACTACCACTTCGTCAGAGAGAAGGTCTTGGTAGGAGACCTTGACCTTGTTTATGTCATTTTCTGTGACAACATTAGCAGTATACAGTTGGCCAGGAACCCAGTCTTTCATGCTCGTACGAAGCACATAGAGGTCCACTACCACTTTGTCAGAGAGAAGGTCTTGGCAGGAGACCTTGACCTTGTTTATGTCAGCACAGAGGATCAGGTAGCTGACATCTTCATCAAAGCATTGGGTACAGAAAAGCTCCGCAGATTCAGGGCCTCACTTGGTGTACATGAGACGGAGTTGAGCTCGAGGGGGAGTGTTGAGATATCGAGCTCATCTAGTGAGGCGGTGGACACTGAGATGATGACCCGCCTGGGGGATAGGCCCCACACTTACACCACTGGCATGGTTGGTGAGATCATGGGAGATATGCGGCCAGTGGGATGACAGGCTGTGTGACAGCCATTCTAGAGACTGGCATAGTTATAGCGCCAGCTCATTTAGTCGGATTCACACTATAGAGAACCCGTGTATGTATTGGTTGAGTACCTTTCATATTATTGTGTACTCTTATCTTGTATATGGTGTGTTGAGCGTTGAGTAGAGAAGAAGAAGATTTCAGCCTCTCACCTTGTGTGTTCTCTATTAGGGTTTTGTGAGTGTGTGTGTGCTTGCAAGAGCTCAAGCTCTCTTCCCCCCTGCATCTTTTCAAAACCCACCAGTGATGTAAATATTAAATGCTCATGCAGGTGCCTCGTGAGTGTCGACTCATGTTGATCTTGACATCTCAACACTCCCCCTCAAGCTCAAATCCAGCTCATAAACTCCAAGCATATCTTGAAATCTGCGGAGCTTCTCAGCTCCCAAGGCCTTCATGAAGATGTTAGCGACCTGATCCTATGTGCTGACATAGGCCAAGTCTATGTCGCTTGCCAAGACTCTCTCTCCCTAATAAAGTGGTAATGTACCTCAATGTGTTTCATCCGCGCATGGAAAACTGGGTTCTTGGCCAACTCTATGCTGCTAAGATTGTCACAATATATGACAATTTTTCTCTCCACATGCAACCCCAAATTAGTAAGTAGCTTGCGTAGCCAAGCTACCTCACATGCTGCCACCGTATCTCCTCTGTACTCTGCCTTTGTACTTGACAAGGTAACTGTGGGCTGCTTCTTGTTGCTAAGAGAAAAATGCGTTCTTGGACAACTCTATGTTGCTAAGATTGTCACAATGTATGACAATTTTTCTCTCCACATGCAACCCCAAATTAGTAAGTAGCTTGCGTAACCAAGCTACCTCGCATGCTACCACCGTAGCTCCTCTGTACTCTGCCTTTGTACTTGACAAGGTAACTGTGGGGGGCTACTTCTTGCTGCTCCATGTAATAACAGCACTCCCCACCAATGAAAACATAAATCCACTGGTAGATCTCTTGTCTGATATGCTACCTGCCCAATCTGCATTTGTGTACCCATATAGCTCCAATGGTACACCTGTTGCATAAAACAATGCATAATCAACAATAGTGACCCTCAAATACTGAAGTGTGCATCACACACTATCAAGATGTGGTTTGCACGGAACCTGCATAAATTGTCTCTCTAAGCCAACAGTGTAACTCAAATCTGGCCTGCTGATTGTGACAGATCAAACTCCCCACAATCTTCTTGTACATAGTGGGATCCTCCAATAGATAACTTACATCCGCCACTAAGCTTGCTATTTTGATCTAATGGCACTAAGATTGACTTACAATCAGCCATCCCATACTTGGACCTTATTTCCAATACATACTGTCTCTGTGATAGCCAAATACCTTCAGGTGTGCGAATGACCTCAATTCCCAAAAAGTAGCGCATATCTCCCAAATCCTTCATCTCAAACTTCCTTTTGAGAAGACTTTTCACATGCTCAATCTCATCCAAGTTGTCACTCCCAACAATAAGCTCATCTACATATATGGTGATGATCACAATACCCTTATCATTCTTATGCACATACAAAGAGTAATCTGCATTTGCCATATAAAAACCAATAGTGACAAGATACTCAGCAATCTGGTCATGCCATGCTCGTGGAGCTTGCTTCAGCAGCCCCCACACAAAGCCTTATGAAGCTTACATACATACTCTGGGTGACTTGTATCCTCAAAACTTGGTGGCTGATCCATATACACCTCTGCTTGCAAGTCACCATGCAAGAACACATTTTTTACATCCATCTGATGTAAAAACCAGCCTGTACATCTATCTGATGTAAAAACCATCCATTTTTTACATCCATCTTATGTAAAAACCAGCTTGTACTTTTGCTGCTGTAGCCATCGCAATCATAACTCTCATAGTCGCCATCTTTGCAAGTGGGGCAAATGTCTCCTCATAATCAATCCCATGTGTTTGTGCATATCCTTTGGCTACCAATCTAGCCTTGTACCTGCTTATGCTACCATCACTGTTATGTTTCACCTTATATACCCTCTTACAGCTAATAGCTTTCTTGCCTTCAAGAGGCAATGGCACCAAATCCCAAGTCTCATTTCCATATAATGCATCCATCTCCTCATCCATAGATTTCTCCCAACACACATTTCCAATAGCCTCATCAAAACATGTGGGTTCTACAACCTGCACAACTTTTGCCATATAAGCATAGTGATGTGTCACATAACCATCATAAGTCAACCTCTACATAGGGTTTTTGACTCTTCCAGATCTTTGTAACTTTGCATCCATGGCTTCCATAGCCTTCTTCTTCACACTAGGTGTTGTCCTCATTACTAGAATCCTAAGCTCCTCATCAAAGCTCATAGCCACTAGAATCTCCCTTAAAAAGAGAATGCCCTACAAAAATATTAAGCATACCAAGGGGCTCAACTACTTTCTCTTTGCCTTTATGTGATGTACCAACTACATTTTCAAGACTGGTATTATGATGCAGCCTACCACTCCATGGTCTAGCAATAGAACCGCTGGGATGAGGACTCTCGTGGTCCACTCAATGACTGTGATTTTGCTGACTTGCATTCTGTGCAACCACATTTCCACTTACATTAGCCCCAAACAATATCTTTTTTAGCAGCATAAAAGCTACTCATCTTATCAAATATAACATCCCTGCTTAATTCACATGTAGCAGGATTATAGCATCCATATCTCTTTTGCTTAAGGGAATACCCAATAAACACACATTTATCTGTATTTAGATCCAACTTGGTATGCAACTCATTTGGCACATACACATGCAATACATCAAAAAACTTTCAAGTGAGATAAATCAGGTTTCCTACCAGTAAACTTCTCCTCTGGCGTTACATCATGTATGGTTACAGTAGGAGTCTTGTTCATGATATAAACTGCTGTAGACACAGCCTCAGCCCAAGATCTATGTAGCATATTCTTCTCTGCCCCATCAATACCCATGCTATCTCTACAATGTGCCTGTTTTTCAACTCAGCAACTCCATTTTGTTTGCGGTGTGTATCTACATGTAAATTGTCTCTGAATACCATTCTTTCGCAAGAATTTAGAGAACTCATTAGAGATGTATTCTCCCCCTCTATCTGGCCTTAGGCACTTCTCATGCTTTCCTGTCTGTTTTTCAACCCATCACTCTGAAATTTCAAAAATAATTGAACACTTCACTCTTCTCCTTTATGAAATACACCCACACTTCAATGAATGTTATGTAGTACCTACAATCACCCATAGACATAATCTTCATAGGACCTCATACATCTGAATGCACAACATCTAGTACATTCCTACTCACATTTCTGTCATGTGAAAATATATGCTTTGTTTGTTTTTCAAATTGACCTACTTCACATACTTTCTACATACCTTCAACTTTAAACTTAGGCAGCCCTGTCACAATTTCTTTAGTTTGCATAGACTTCATTCTTTGCACATTTACATGCCCAATTCTCTTATGCCAAATGTTTGTATCTGTAAAAACTCCTAAACCATTTGCAAACATTGCAGCAGTCACTTCAGGCGTATTTACATTCAATGTAAATATGCCTTTTGCAACCAACCTGCACTAGTCTGCACTAGTCAGGCGTATTTACATTCAATGTAAACATTATGCCCACTCTATTGCCTTTTGCAACCAACCTGCACTAGTCTTCTACATAACAACCCCATCAAGATTAAATCAGACCTACAAACCTTTCTCAATCATCTGGCCAACAGAAACCAAATTATTTGTAATGTTTGGAACATGAAGTACAACTGCAAGGTACTTCACCTTACCATCCTGCATAGACAATGACACATCTCCAACATTGGCAATTGGATAAGCAGTGTCATCCCCTGTTTCAACAAAACCTAGTCTTTCAAGACTCTTTATTTGCTCTTGAACCACTCTTCATTTGCTCTTGAACCACTGACCATGACTTTTCATGTGGTTTGAAGCACCTGAATCAACATACCATACATCATCCTTACATGCTACTACATCATTTCCAGTTACAACATTAACCACATGTTGCATAACAAACAACCTCACATTATCCTCATTATTTCTACTAGATGATACATAGTTGTTTTGCTGCACTTTTTCATTTCACATGTCACTCTACTTCTTATAGCAATCTGCTTACACATGTCCAGGCTTACCATAGTAAAAATAGCCTTGTGTATCATTATGTTGCCTTTGCCAATTACCACGACCTCATTGACTCCCCCTGTCTCTAAATTGGCATCTTCCACCTGTGTTGTTTTTGCGAATCCTGGGACTATTGCTATTACTGACCATAATTCTAATTACCTATTCGGCCACCACCTTAGCCACGTCCATGACCTCTACCTCTTCCTCTACCTGAACTTGTGTAGAAGGCCTAATGCTCTGAACTGTTTTTGTTTTGTGAAAAATATTGATTTTCACCCAAATTCTTCTCTTCAATGATCAGCATTGACACCAAATCTGTGAAGTTGGGAATGTTCTCCCGAGTCTGAAATAGACTTCTTGAATGCCTTTTATTGTGGCCCACCAAGACCACGTAGACACGCTTCTACCTTATCATCATTATTAACAAAGACACCAATTGATGCAAGGATTCGACAATGCCCTTGATCTTCAACAGACAGATTTTTCTTCTCCACAGTATAAAGCTCATTCTTCAACTGAATCTTTCATGCCTTGGTGTTAGTTTCATACAGTTTCACCAAGGTGTCCCATGCCTCCTTAGGTGACTTGGTATCCCGTATATTCCCAATCATAGTGTCATGTATGCTGATAGAAAGCTAATACATGACTTTCCTTGCTCCTTAATTACAATCCTTGAATTATTTTACATCTGCAAAAGTTGGATTAATCTCTGGTATCTCTGATGCCTCCTCATGTTCACCTTCAATAATGTAGTCCTAATAGCCTTTTCCCATCAAGAAATTTGCCAATCTAAACGTCCAAGCATGGAAGTTATTCTTGTCAAGCTTCTTTTTGCAACAATTTGGTTTATTCCATCATTTGACATCTTGTCTATGCAACACAAATTTACCAAAATAACACTCTTGTTTGACATGCAAAAATTGTTGTATTTTCTATAGGGGTACTATACTGCACCCAAACTGTCACAACCAGTGACCTCAATTTGTATACATACACCTAATGGCAACTTTAAGACCTCTTTTTGCAATACACACAGTGTCTGCACAACCAATCGCCCTTCTTGCAGTTCCAAAAACAAAGTTCTGCACAAAATCGAAACTTACCCACAATGCCCGTTGAACACCTGTGAATTGAAAAACGGCGGTCCAAATGCGCCCGAAACACATTTTGGGTCCAAAAACTATGTCCAACGGTCTATCCAATTATTTCCCTGTAGCTCTACTCCTGCAAAGAAAGCTCCTCAATCGGAGTTTGTTTGTCGGTTCCTTCCGAGCAAAGAGCTCTAGACAAGGGTGTAGTAGCCAACACAAAGAGGGAAGAGTAGATGAAGCTCTTACTCTCGTACCACTTCTTGTGCTTCTCTTTCTTGCTGCTCAGTCCTTAGTATGAACTAGGCTCTAATACCATGAAAAGATATAGGGGAGAAGAGAGCTTGAGCTCTTGCATCACACACACACTCACACAAACCCTAGAAGAGAATACACAAGGTGAGAGGCTAAAAATTCTTCTTCTTCTTCACATAACAAAAGAGGTCTACAAAGAAGATAAAGTGACTAACACACATAATAGAGTATATACAAGCAATTTATAATGTGAACACGCTAAGTGGAGTGGGTAGGTGTGGACTAGCTAGTGTAGTTTAGGTGTAGAATCTCTGGTGAAGATATATCGGTGCCAGCTACCAAACCCACCAGTGATGTAAATGTCAAATGGTCATGCAGGTGTCTTGTGAGTGTCAGCTCATGTTGAGATTGACATCTTAGCATTATGTGCGCAGTAAACACCAGGCGGATACAAACACAACAAAAAAACAGACACTGCCTGTAGGCTACGATGATTGCCTACTGAAAGAAAAAATATAAAGATACGATGACTTAATAGAAAACCTTACTCAACAATATATGAACAAAGATAAATATATAGAGACACAATCAGAAACACATATAGAGAATAGAGAAAATAGAAGAACAGTCTTTCTTTATTCCAGAGAGGAAATATAATACAATTGGTAGCCAGCCTTATAAAGCTCAGAATCTATCCTTTTATACTGCCTTCTTGAAGTATCCATTGTCTGGTACCATGATTCCCTTGGTATTAAGGTGTCCTAATTGGTGTTAAGAAAGTGCCATTGGTAGTACTGACATGTAGGGAACCTGCCCGATGGCTCTTGCAGCTCTAGCCCGCGGCTATGGCACCCACGGCACATGCTAGCCAACGGCCAATAAGTTGGATGGATTCTCGAGATACAACCAATTATCCATTGCACATGAGGACCAATATAAAACTTCTTTCACCACCACATGGGGCCACCACCATATGGGGAATTTTTGAATATAAGGTCATACCATTTGGATTGACCAATGCTCTAACCTTCTAGAGATTAATGAGCATATCCTTTAAAGATTACCTATAAAAATGGATGGAGGTATTTTTTGATGATCTATGCGTACATTTGCAATGGTTAGACCATCTATCTTGCTTGAAAAAGGTGTTTTAGAGGTGTTGATTGTATTGCATATCCCTAAGCCCTTTGAAATGATAATTTTTGGTAAAGCATGGAGTAATATTGGGTCACATTGTGTTCAAAAATGGGATCTCCACAAATGATAGTAAGGTAAAACTCATCTTAGATAAGGAATCATGTGCCTTCATGGGTGCTCTGAAGAGGCACACTAGGCACACATGTTGGCCAACCACATGTCGAGGATACCTAACGGGTGGGAAAGCTACTGTTGATGTTGATGATGAATTATCGAATGCTACTCTATTCAATTCAGATATGGTATTGGAATGGAGTGAATAAATCTTCGAGTATCTTACTTATAGATTTCCACAAGACAAGCCATTAAATAAGGATAGGATGCGATGACTTATTAAGTTACCGCACCTTATCATCTAATCACTGGTCAATTTGAGGATAAATTCTTGACCATCCTAGAAGAGGCCCATAGTGGAATCAACAAAGGTCATTTTACGAGCAAGGAAAATCTTGCAAGATGGGTTATGTGGCCAACAATGTTTAGTGATGCTATGGAACTCGTCAAACACTGTGACGAATGTCAATGCTTTAACATTTCCCATGGACAAGATAGAATGCCATTGGCTCCACAAAAACCCTTTAAGAAATGGGGAATAGATTTTGTTGGACCCATTAGCCAAGTTGCATGAATAACACACCAATAAGCCTTCTCAACCTTAAATTCATGAAATGGTTTTAACTAGCCAAAATGTTTAAAAAATTACACACATTTGAAATTATCAAATTTGTAAAATTGACAAGTTTCTACAAAATTAGAGGTGTCTGCTATGCTACAGAATCATGACGGGATTAGAAGTCATAGGCATGAATCCCATCAATTTTTCAAGATATTCTCAATTGTTCCCAGCTTCCTCTAGTGTCAGGAATCCCTTAGGAACCTTCCTAAACAATTCTCCTATTGATTTTGAAAATATCAATTGACTTGATTTTGCAAGGTTGCGAATCACGGCCATGATCATCTACAGAATCATGACAATGGTCTTTCATGTCAATCATGGACATTGTGTGGTCTTTGGGTGATGGCCTCTACTACACCACCAAAAGGCACACAAGAAAGAAACACAATGGGATCATAATTGGGGAATCCTAGAACCCAGCTCCAAGGGCATCAACCTACCTGGCAACTATCCCCAATCCTTCAACATACTCCTTTGGACACTTCAAAATCCTCCCGACCTCCCTTTTTGGTCGAACTTCCTACTTTAGATGTCCTCCCAGATCAGCCCACACCTCTAAAAGCTCTAATCATATAGATTTTGGTCTTTCCTAACCACAGCTGCTAACTAGCTAACCAAATGTATCCTCAGCTGACACAAAACTGTTGGATACTACCTTTGAAGTCCTTCCTCTTGTCCCCAGGCATAAATGGTTTCTCTAAGCTCTCAAAATGTCCTCTAGCATCAGCATATAGCCACAACCCCAGTACCCTCCTAGTCCCTCCTCTAACCTTCTTCTGACCCTCCTTTGACTCAACTAAACTAGATTATTTCTCCAAATTCTGACACAAAATCAGCTAGAGTTGAGAAGACTCATTTGGAGCAGAAGGTACCACATATGTGTCCTATGACCTTCCCCAAACCCTCAAGCTACCCCCCCAGACTAATCAAGATATCACTCTCATGACTTCCAACTAATAGCTATTGGCCCCCATCTACTTTTAAACTTTTTCCTCTCAAAAGTGATCCATTTGCCTCATCTGAGGCATACACTCTCTCCTCTGAGTCAGCTGGTACTCTCAAGCCCTCAAAAAATTCAAATCCAACTAACAACTCACCTGCCCTCTCACAGCTGAAAGCAACTAACAACTTGCTGCCTTAGAAACACCTACCCACCACTTACCCTTATGATTTCTGATTGTTGATGACAATCCCCAAACTGCCATACCAAGTTCAAAAGCACTTCTTCTAAGCTTAGACATGCCAATCCAAGGTCCCTATACCATCAGCTACTGCTGACACCTTTGATGTCTAGCTCTCACACAGAACCAACTCTGTACTTTCTCTTTTTATTCTAACTCAGAATCAATTCCGACATAGAAGACAATAAATTTGTCCTCAGGTGATCCTCCTCCATCATCTCACTCAAAACAACACAACTGAAACACCATGGCATGAAAACTCATCAAAACTCATAGGTCCCAAGCTCTAGCCACTTTATTCTTCATTGGAAACAAACAAAGAGTCTCAACATCCCTAAGACTTGGGATAAGAAGGAAAAGGAAGAAAACATAGAATTTTTCAGGGGTCCTCCTTAGTTCAACCAAGAAACAACTCCACGGGATTCGGCACTTAGCTAACAGAAAGCAGCCACAGTCGAGAAGAAACCGATTTAAGACCAAGTGTCTAACGGAGGGGTTACTCAGAGAACCCATGGATGCATCCCTTGGCCAATTCTCTAGTCTTCCACTTTCCCTCTACTCTGGCGGCACAAACAAGCCCTCTCATGTTGCACTGTCCTCCATGTTCATCAACATTTCGAGGATCTCCAGTCCTCCAGAATTCAGCAAAATCAATTCAACTTGCACGAGACCACTCTATTGAAAAGATGCAGGGGATAAGAGAGCTTGAGCTCTTGCAAGCACACACACACTCACAAAACCCTAAAAGAGAACACACAAGGTGAGAGGCTGAAAATCTTCTTCTTCTTCACTCAACACTCAACACACCATATACAAAGATAAGAGTACACACATATGAAATGGTACTCAACCAAATACATACTAGGGTTCTCTATACTGTGAACCCGATTAAATGAGCTGGCGCTATAACTATGCCAGTCTCTAGAATGGCTATCACACAGCCTGTCATCCCACTGGCCGCATATCACCCATGATCTCACCAACCATGCCAGTGGTGTAAGTGTGGAGCCTATCCCCCAGGCGGGTCATCAGTGAGCACCGCCTCACTAGATAAGCTCGATATCTCAACACTCCCCCTCGAGCTCAACTCCATCTCATGTACACCAAGCAAAGCCCTGAATCTGCGGAGCTGAGCTTCTCTGTACCCAATGCTTTGGTGAAGATGTCAGCGACCTGATCCTGTGTGCTGACATAAACAAGGTCAACGTCTCCTACCAAAACCTTCTCTGACAAAATGGTAGTGGACCTCTATATGCTTTGTGCGAGCATGAAAAACTGGGTTCCTGGCTAACTGTATACTGCTAACTGGGTACCCAATGCTTTGGTGAAGATGTCAGCGACCTGATCCTGTGTGTGCTGACATAAACAAGGTCATCTCCTACCAAAACCTTCTCTGACAAAATGGTAGTGGACCTCTATATGCTTTGTGCGAGCATGAAAATTTGGGTTCCTGGCTAACTGTATACTGCTAATGTTGTCATAGAAAATGACAACTTGTCTATCCACTGATAGATCTAAATGTGCAAGTAGCTTTCTCAACCAAGCTACCTCACATGCTACCATAGTAGCACCTCTATACTCGGTCTCTGTAGTACTGATAGAGCAACCGTAGGCTACTTCTTGCTGCTCCAAGTCACAGCAGCACTCCCCAAAGAGAACATGAATCCATTAGTAGATCTTCTATCTGAGATACTACTAGCCCAATCAGCATCTCTTTACCCATGTACACATATCTCTGTCCTAGTTTCATAAAATAGTCCACAATGCAAAGTAGACCTCACATACCTCAGTATGCATCTCAATGCATCCAAATGCATCCAAATGCGACTTCCGTGGAACTTGCATAAATTGACTCACCAACCCAATAGCATAGCTCAAATCTGGCCTGGTGATCATCATGTAGATCAAGCTTCCTACTATACACCTATACATAGTAGGATCCTCCAAAATCTCTCCTGAATCTGCACTCAACTTGCCATTCTGATCCAATGGCACAGAGATAGGCTTACAGCCTGTCGTACCATACTTAGACAACATGTCCAAGCCATACTGTCTCTGCAGTAATCTAATACCATGTGGGTGACCTAATCACCTCAATGCCCAAGAAATATATGAGCTCCCCCAGATCCTTCATCTTAAACTTCTATCTAAGCAAGATCTTTACTCTCTGCATCATCATCTACATAGATAACAACAAGCACAACCCCTCTATCACTGTGTCTCACATATACAGCGAGATTTGCCATGCTTTACCATTGTATATACCAGTGTCCGTCATTTTGCTGATATTTGATCGTCAATAACCCAATGATGTGTAGTAGTGGAATGGTGTTAACAACATCAAAGCTCAAATCGAATAATGTTTAATTTTAGGAAATCCCAATCGTTAAGGGCTCAAAACAAACAATGTTCAATTTGAGGACATCCCAATGGTTGAGGGCTCAAATGAAACAATGTTTGATTTGAGAATTAAGAGCACTATAAAATGGGGAAGCATGAGGGAAAGAATGAGGGATGAATGCTTGAGGGTTCAAATCGAACAATGTTTTATTTAAGGACACCAAACAATGTTTTATTTAAGGACACCAATTGTTGAAACCAAACAATGTTTTATTTAAGGACACCAATTTTGAAACCAAACAATGTTTTATTTAAGGACACCAATTGTTGAAGGCTCAAAACGAACAATGTTCAATGTTTGATTTGATAATTAAGAGCACTATAAAATGGGGAAGCATGAGGGATGAATGCTTGAGAGTTTAAATTGAATAATGTTCTATTTCAAGACAACATCAAAGTTCAAACCAAACAATGTTTGATTTAAGGACACCAATGGTCGAGGGCTCAAAACGAACAATGTTCAATGTGAGGAATACCTAATGGTTAAGGGCTCAAATCAAACAATGTTCAATTTGAGGACTAAGTTCACTAAAAAAAAATAGAAGCATGAGGGATGTAAGGGGTTACAGATATCCCAATTCTTGTGGTTTCAAATTGAACAATGTTTGATTTGAGGACATCTTAAATGACTTCCCAAGGCTTGAAGACTCAAATCAAAACAATGACCAACTTGAGGATGCCCTAATGATATCCCAATGATTGAGGCCTTAAATCGAACAATGTACCAATGATGGATGGCTCAAATGACTAGGTGCTACGATGTATAATATGGTTGGTGGTTCCCTAAGAAATAAATAATGTGGAAGCTTGAAAGATGTAAGGGGTTGTAGACATGCTAATGCTTGAGGGATCAAATCAAACAATGTTTGATTTGAGGACACCCAAATAACTCAAATCAAAGAGTGTCCAATTAAGGACACCCCAGTGACATCCCAATGGTTGAGAACACACCAATCACATCCCATTTGTTGAAGGCTCAACAAATAATGTTTAATTTGAGGACACCCCAATGGAATCCTAATGTTTAAGGGCTTAAATCGAACAATGTTTGATATTATGTCTGATTTAGGGACATCCCAATGGTTGAGGGCTTAAATTGAACAATGTTTGATTTAAGGACTAGATGCTACCATATTGAACATGGTTGCCGGTTCCTAAGAGCATTGAAAAATGGGAAAGCTTGAAGAATGTAAGGGGTTACAGACATCCCAATTCTTGAGGGTTCAAATCAGACAATGTTCAATTCACCCCAATTACTTCTCAATGCTTGAGGGTTCAAATCAAACACTACTCAATTTGAGGACACCCCAATGTGAGGGCTTAAATCGAACAATGTTTGATTTGAGGATACTCCAATATTTGTTTATCAAATAATGTTCAATTTGAGGACACCCCAATGACATATAACATGAAAGCATGCAATGTATAAGTTGCAAATAAGAGAGCAACTTAGCAATAGGTATCATGTGACATGCATGAGAGAGAGAGAGAGAGAGAGAGATGCTTAAAGACTCTAAGGAAAAATGCAAGATTGCACATGATTTCTATGGACTTAAAGAAAGATTAACATGGTAGAAAGGGATGGTTAATTTTTTTAATGTAAAAACCCATAAGTTTGATTTGAAATGGATACTTTTTTACATGCAAAAATCAAAGAAAATGTGCATTTGAAATGCTAATATGCTTAATGAATGTATGTAATATACAAGGTTTTTGTGTATTGCACATGTACAAACCCCCACATATAAAAGAATGGCCCCAAGCTCCTCCCTTGGAGAGTGATTAGCAGAACAAGCTGATGATCTTGTATGTAGCAAACAATTGTATTTGAGCATCAATATTCCACTTAGGAGTAAAAGCACTTGCCTTCAGAGTAGAGTTAAGCAAACTGAATTAACGCATGTTATTGAAGTGTTGTGATGCCTTGAGGGGCAATATATGCCCAAGCTACCCTCACCTCTCATGAGAGGCTACGTGCACCCCATAACCAACAACTTGAGAAGGAGAAGGAGAAACCCCTTAGCAAAGGTGCCCGTTGTAGAGGGGCCATGTTGTCTAGCACATTCCAAAGCTTACCCTTGACCCAAGAAACTTTGGCATCAAAATAAGTATTTGTGCTCGTGCCCAAGGCATCCACAAAAGTGCGTGCAAAAAAAGAATTATATTATTTGTGTTTCTACTTATGATTGTAGTCTGCATTTGCACCATTGCTTGTTGAGGTTTAAATAGTTCCTATGTGGATAGAGGCTCCATGGAATTGTACAATTACATACCCAATTTTATGATTTGATAATAACTTAAATGGATCTTCTTCTTCTTCTTCTTTTAGGATGTGAGAATGGTACTGAAATTGGCTCAAATTTAGAATAGATGCCCGTGACAACCATAGTTACTTTTTGACAGCCATCACACCCATTTTTTAGCATTTTGGCCATAATTAAAAAAATAACACTAAAATACACAAAAACTTGGTATAATTCACCAAACCCATCAATTCGGAAGGGCAAGGGTGCCCGTCAAAGTGGTGGCAACTGCAACTAGCACGGGATGTAGTATGTACGCGAATGTGACATCATGCGCTCGTATCTACGTCAATGTCTTACCACCATAAAGAAACGAATCCAAATATTGGATATCCTCCGCGCTCAAGCCGCTAGGCTGGCCTGGTCGGCTGACTAATGGCGGATTTTTTTGAAGCTGCGCCGGCCTTCGGGATGCAATATGGGTGGAAGTTGGGGGCGGAGAGGGGCAAGGAGTAGGGTTTTGAGTAGTGGATGCAGAAGCGTCAGGGGAAGAAGCTAGATGGATGCTGGGGTTCTCAACGGAGGTTTGTGCGGAGGCATTGATCATATGGTTAGGGGAAGACGTAGGGTTGCTGATGCGCCGGTCGAAAGCGGCGCCTTGGGCCATGGCGGCCCGTTGGATGGCGGAAGGGTTGAAGTCGGGACCCTTTGGAAGAAGAAGAGGGAGGGAGGGGTAGGTATGGGCGGGGAAATTGAGGCGGGCGGTGGGTCCTCGGAGGAGGAGGAGGGCGACGTCGTAGGCTCGAGCGGCTGCGGGAGCTGTGAAGTAGGAGCCAAGCCAGATGCGAGTTCTAGCGGACGCAGGAACTCGAATCTCCGACACCCACTTCCCCCAAGAGCGTTTCCGAACGCCTCGATACAGAGGAGGGCGATGCTCTGGTGCGGTTGGCTGGGCGTGGTGGCGGAATTCCATGAGCGACGTCGATACAGGATGTTTTTTCTGTGTGACAACAGTGTGGGTTAGGGCTGCAGCCGGCGTGCATGCACTGCCTGTGTTATAGAACCAGTACCGTGCGCCGGCGACTGATTCATTAATTTTTGCATTGACGTGGTAGCCATTGATCTGATCAGCTTTGTTTTCAACGTGACTCGCAAGCAGTGGATTCAGTCAAATACGTACACGTCTCTCTCGCGCGCGCGCGCGCGCGCGCACACACACATACAGTATTATTCCACACGCGCGCACATACAGCATTATTCCGCTCCACACACGTGACACATACAGTAGTATGCGTACGTTGCACTCTCTCCCTTGACCCGCACCCTCCGTACGAATCCCAGAGACAAATACGTATTCCCTTGACTCGTAAGTCAATACGAATACAACCATAGAAGGTCCGTCTATGTTGCCTCGTCAATTATTCATTATTGACCCGGAGACCCAAAACAATTTCTTCTCACCCAAAAAATTCTTCCCAATGAACTCCACATTTCTTTCTCATCAAGCTGTACTTGTTGATTTTTTCAAAACCATTTTGTGAAGATGAAGCCCCTTTCCTCGACCCTTCCTACATAAACACAACTAGAGCTCTCCAATGCCTCTCAACAAGTAAGAGGCCTCACAAAAGGTTCATCCAAGCTTTACTATCCAAATCCACATTGCCTCGTCAATTATTCATTTATACAATTTATTTTTTCAAAACCATGTTGTGATGAAGATGAAGCCCCTTTCCTGGACCCTTCCTACATATAAAGACGACTAGAACTCTCTCAAGTAAGAGGCCCCCACAAAAGGTTCATCCAAGCTTTACTATCTAAGTCCACATTGCCTCGTCAATTATTCATTGATTTTTTTCAAAACCATATTGTGAAGATGAAGCCCCTTTCCTAGACCCTTCCTACATAAACAAAACTACAACTCTCAAATGCTGCTAAAGTAAGAGGCCCCACAAAAGTTTCATCTAAGCTTTACTATCCAATTCCATGTTGCCTTGCCAATTATTCATTTATGACCCTAGACCCTAGGGTGACCCAAAAGTTTCCACTTGAACCATGAAGGGCTTATAAGGAATCTACATTTCTTTCTTATCAAGGTAAAGTGTTGATTTTTCAAAACCATGTTGAATGAGCCCCCCCTTTCTAGACCTAAAGCCCCATGTCACATGGAATTGTTTTTCCTAGTTGTGCTAATACATGTTTCCATGTTGTTCCTTCCAATCATGGCAAGCTAGCTAGGCTACATTACAGGTGTTGTGTGCCACAAATGCTATGGTTGAAACCCAAAAGTTTAACACTAGTCTTCAGTGGCTTTTAAAGGCTCTTTTTTTGCAAACCCCTTGTTTTCACAGTAAATTTTGTTTAAAAACTTCTAATGTTTGAAATCTTCTCTAAAAACGCCTTAAATGATTTTTTAGCATGCTACAAATATAATTTAACAATATATATACATATTTAACCTATACATATTCAAGCCATTGGCATGTACATTTTACTTTCTCCTCAACAAAAGGTAATTGTTTTCCTCAAACTTTTACCATGTGTAGATGCATGCTAACTAAGCATACTCAAATGCTTATATAAAATTTTGAGGTTATTTTCCTTTTAGTTTTGTAACATCAACCTTGAGGCATTTTTCTAATCAAAGAATGTTTTATGGCTTGATTACAAGACTAGTGATTTTTGAAATTATACGAGGCTATTTTCCTTTTAGTTGAATTTTGTAACATCAACCTTGAGGCATTTTTCTAATCAAAGAATCTTTTATGGCTTGATTTACAAGACTAGTGATTTTCAAAATTATACGAGGCTATGTCAACTTCAATGGCTTACTTCAGGTTGTTGTTATAGGAGGTTCTTGTGGCTTCCTACCTTTTTAGGTAGACGATTCTTGTGGCTCCCTTGTTGCATTTTTACCTCCTCCTCCTTGTGAGCAACAAATTTTTGTATTTGTATTTAGTTCAAGTTCTTGTGTCTGTAGATTTTGTAACCTATGGCAATGACTCCTAAAGGGATTTAATGAACATTTTAAATATTGGCATTAGGATGTTGAAGAAGCTGTGATTAGAAGATTTTCAAGTGGTGAGATAGAAGGTGAGGTTACCTTTACTTGCCCTTGTTGATTTGTGTAAATGGTTAGTTGGGTCCTCCACACTCCGTTCCTAATCTTTATTACTCCAACGAAGCCATCACCTCTCTTTTGAACAACTCCGCAAACTTAACGGTCATCACCTTCTCCAACTTCTTCAGCCATCTACCAGTTCTCTCTAACCTCTCTGACTCTCTAACTTCTTCAATTACCATTGTCAGTGCTCTCTAACCTCTCCAACTTCTCCGACCACCATCATCGCATGTGCTATATCTGATGTCTCTCCGATTCTCCAACTTTTTTGACCACCCGGCCATTGTCAGTGCTCTCTAACCTCTCTGACTCTCTGCTTTCTTCGATTACCATCACTGTCAGTGCTCTCTCTGACCTCTCCAACTTCTCCCACCCACCGTCATCGCATGTGCTATCTCTAATATCTTTGACTCTCTGACTTTTTCGACCAACTCTATTGCTTCCCCAATGTCTCACCGTGCCGGTTCTCTCCCACCTCTCCAACGTCTCTGACCACCCATCTTGTTATTCTCTCCCACCTCTCAAACTTCTTCGATCGTGCCATGTTCATTAGTGCCCTCTAACATCCCCAATCTCACTAGGTCAACCCATGGCCATGTTATGCACTCACAACATACATGACCACCCTGGTCTAAGTGATACTCATGGCTCACACATCTCCCTCCATTTTCCCAACAAGGTGAGAAGACATATTTCTTGAGCACTAGCTCCCACCTCCCCCTTATGGACTCTAGATTAGAAGATCTTTTTGATATAGTGGGTGTGGACATTGAGGTGGCCTCATGTTTCAACTCCCTCCTCCATCTACTTCTTCTTCCTCCAAAAATATATTAGAATTTAGTAGGTGAGAGCTAATATCAAGTGGCCATTGCCAGAGTCATCTACTAGAGATAACAAAATTTGGCAATCATCATGGTGGGACTCTCCTAGAGGTCAAGGATAGTTCTTGGTTTTTTTATTTTTGAGTGCTGAGTGTAGTGCATTTCCCCAAAGACGAGCTTCTAGCGGCTGTAATTCACCTCTATTGTGGCCACTCCAAACTAGTTATAGGGTGTTTCCTTGCTCCCTTACTCTTGACCCCCCTACCATCTCCTTCTCTTACCCTTATGGCAGCTTCACCAAGTCCGAAGTTCTTGGCTATTGTCCTTAGTCATGTGCAGGTGAAGCTATGTAAGTGAAGCTATATACCAACCTATCACTAAAGATCTTAAAGACCATTTGCATCAATTTCTCACGATGTGTGAGTCTTATAGGCCCAACCAAGATGATGCACACTAGTCTTGTTCTCGAGACTACATTGGAAGAAAGTGCAACGACTGTTGGTACAACCAGTTCCTTGCCAAACGGATTGGGCTACCATATGCGGTAGATGTTTTTGGACATGGAACTACTATAATTTCACCACCCAATGAAAAGATGCAGGGGAGAAAAGAGCTTGAGCTCTTGCAAGCACACACACACTCACATAAACCCTTGAAGAGAACACACAAGGTCAGAGGCTGAAAATTCTTCTTCTTCTTCACACAACAAGAGAGGTCTAATAAGAAGATAAAGTGACTAACACAAATAATAGAGTATATACAAGCAGTCCCCATAATGTGAACATGCTAAGAGGAGTGGGTAGGTGTGGACTAGTTAGTGTCATCCAGCTGTAGAATCTCTAGCAAAGATATGTCGGTGCCAGCTACCAAACACGCTAGTGATGTAAATGTCGAACGGTCATGCATGCGCCTTGTGAGTGTCAGCTCATGTTGAGCTTAACATCTCAACACTCTCCCTCAAGCTCAACTCCAGCTCATGAAGTCCAAGCATATCTCGAAATCTACAGAGCTTCTCAGCTCCCAAGGCCTTCGTGAAGATGTCAGTGACCTGATCCTATGTACTAACATAGGCCAAGTCAATGTCGCTTACCACCAAGACTCTCTCCCTGATGAAGTGGTAATGTACCTCAATGTGTTTCGTCCGCTCATGGAAAACTGGGTTCTTGGCCAACTGTATACAGCTAAGATTGTCACAATATATAACAACCTTTCTCTCCACATGCAACCCCAAATCAACAAGTAGCTTGCATAACCAAGCTACCTCACAATATATAACAACCTTTCTCTCCACATGCAACCCCAAATCAACAAGTAGCTTGCGTAACCAAGCTACCTCACATGTTGTCACCGCAGCTTCTTTGTACTCTGCCTCTATGCTCGACAAGGCAATTGTGGGCTGCTTCTTGCTACTCCATGTCACAATAGCACTCCCCGATGAAAACATAAATCTACTAGTAGATCTCGTGTCTCTGAGATGCTACATGCCCAATATGCATCTGTGTACCCATATAGCTCCAATGGTACACCTGATGCGCATAAAACAATGCATAATCAACAATGGCCCTCAAATACCGAAGTGTGTGTCGCACATTGTCAAGATGTGGTTCGCATGGAACCTACATAAACTGGCTCTCTAAGCCAACAATGTAACTCAAATCTGGCCTGCTGATTGTGATATAGATTAAACTGCCCCCACAATCTTCATGTACATAGTGGGATCCTCCAACACATAACCTGCATCCGCACTAAGCTTGCCATTTTGATCTAATGGAATCGAGATTAGCTTACAATCAACCATCCCATACTTGGACAACATGTCTAATACATACTATCTCTGTGAGACAGCCAAATACCATCAGGTGTGTGAATGACCTCAATTCCCAATGTAAGGTTCCTCCCTCCGACTTTTGAGGTGTGCAGGTGTAAGAACCTCCCCTTCTGATCTTATAATTATTCCCCTCTGAAATAAAGAAAGATCCTGTTTTGGCCTAGAGAGAGAAAATATTCTAGAGAGAGATTATTCAATTTTTAGATATTTTTGGATGGAAAAATATCTCTTCTTATTAAAATAAATTTTCCCGAAATAGAAGTTCAAAAAGATTTTCAAAAGGTGCATTAGAAATCAATTATAATCTGTTCAAAAGGCCTTATCCTAAGGGTCCAGATTTTCAAAAAAATTTAGATTAAGGTTCTGAGGGGCCAATTAGATTAATCTAAATGTAAGGAGGAGATAAATTAAAGAAATAAAGAAAATCGCCCAAAAGTGAGTAAATACTCACATAAGATGAAGAGTTGACTAAGGATAAGGATATTAGTTAAAAAAGAAGAGATATTTAGAGAAATGATGCATTTTCGACACCTCAGTGTGGGGGAATTTCCCTCATGAAGGAGACGCCTATTTCACATGTGTGGTTGAGTTTTAAACTCACAAATAATGAGATATTTTCATCTCTCCTCTCTCCTGCTTCAACTAGATCCAAAAAGTAAGCTAAACTGACCTAAAAATGGTCAAAAATTGACCAAACTGATCTGGAAAATTCTAGAATCAATTTTCTTGGTTAGAGGCTCACTTTTTCCTATAAAATGAAGCCTCCCCCTTTGTAAATGGATAATAGTGTTTTATGCACTGTTACTCTACTTCTCCGTAGAGTCAAAAACTATGAATTTATTGATAATTTATTAGTTTTTGACCATTCCCTCTTCTAAAGAATTGGTGGCCACTCTTGATGCAAACAAGAGTAGATCCCTTAAACCATCAAGCCAACGGAAAGCTCCCAGAAATTCATGTAAGTTAGAAATCCTACTTTTTCTTATTCCTTTTAATGGTTTTTTAATTTTTGTTTTGTTTTAAAATGTAAAATGATGCTATGCCTTGCTGGAAAGGCTTTCCCCCTCTCTTCTTCTTAAATTCAGCCTTTCTTTATCATAGATAAGTAATCTAATTGTTGGAATTAAACTTTTCAAATTGTTTCTCTTTTAAAAGTAGAATTTGATTAGTTTAGAATGCTTTAAACCATTTGGGGATTTTTATCTTTAATTATTCAAAAAGAGTAATCCCCATCGTTTGTGTATTCTAAAAGTGTTATTTTCATTCTATGCATAGAAAAATGCATGGTAGAAATATTTTTATTTTAAAAGTGTTATTTCTATTAAAATTAAATTCTATGCATAGAAAGATGCATATTGAATTTATTTTATTATAAAAGCGTTACTTTCATCAATTTTGATTTTATGCATAGAAAGATGCATAAAGAATTTATTTTTATTTCAAAAGAGTTATTCTCATCAATTTTGATTTTATGCGTAGAAAGATGCATAAAGAATTTATTTTTATTTCAAAAGAGTTATTCTCATCAATTTTGATTTTATGCGTAGAAAGATGCATAAAGAATTTATTTTTATTTCAAAAGAGTTATTCTCATCAATTTTGATTTTATGCGTAGAAAGATGCATAAAGAATTTATTTTTATTTCAAAAGAGTTATTCTCATCAATTTTGATTTTATGCGTAGAAAGATGCATAAAGGAATTTTTTTTATTTTTTTTTAAAAAGTGTTATTTTCCTTAAAATTGAATTTATGCATAAATAGATGTATAAAGGGATTTTTATAAAAGTGTTATTCCCACTGAAGTTGATTTTTATAAAAGAATGAATGGATGGATAGATGTGATGTGAATCAGATAAATGTGAATGAATAGATGGATAGATGTGATGTGAATCAGATAAATGTGAATGGATGGATGGATAGATGTGATGTGAATCAGATAAATGTGAATGAATAGATGGATAGATGTGATGTGAATCAGATAAATGTGAATGAATGGATGGACAGATGTGATGTGAATCAGATAAATGTGAATGAATGGATGGATAGATGTGATGTGATGTGAATCAGATAAATGTGAATGAATGGATGGATGGATGTGGATGTATGTAAAGAATAGAAGTGGATGTATGTGAAAGAATGGATGTGGATGTGTGTATGTGAAAGGATGGATGTGGATGTATGTGAAGAATAGAAGTGGATGTATGTAAAGAGTAGAAGTGGATGTATGTGAAAGAATGTATGTGGATGTATGTGAAAGGATAGATGTGGATGTGTATGTGATAAGTATGGATGTGGATGTATGTGAAAGGATAGATGTGGATGTATGTGAAAGGATAGATGTGGATGTGTATGTGATAAGTATGGATGTGGATGTATGTGGGAGAATACATGTGGATGTAAATGTGATGGATATGAACGAGAATTGAGGCGATGAGATGTGATGTAAATTGGATAGATATGAATGATAAGGGATGTGAATGAATAATAAGGGATGTGAATGAATGTGATAGCATGTGAATCAGGATATAAACATGTGAATCGGGATATGAATGAATGATATAGGATGTGAATGAATGTGTTAGCATGTGAATTGGGATGTGAATGATATAGGATGTGAATGAATGATATAGGATGTGAATGAATGATAAGGGATGTGAATGGATGTGATGTGATGTGAATCGGGATGTGAATGAACGATAAGTGGTGAAGTGATGAGATGTATGGGTAGATGCAAGTTGATGAGACCTGATGAGGATAAATGAGAAGTGATGAGATAGAAAAAGATATGATTAGATGAGAATGGAAATACTTATGAAATGAATGTGGATTGATGTGTGGGTAATGTGGATTGATGTGGATGGATGTATGGATGATGTGGATTGATGTGGATGATGTGAATGGATGTGTGGATAATATGGATTGATGTGGATGGATGTATGGATAATGTGGATTGATGTGGATGGATGTATGAAAGATGTGGATGGATGTGTGGATAATGTGGATTGATGTGGATGGATGTATGGATGATGTGGGTAATGTGGATTGATGTGGATGAATGTATGGATAATGTGGATTGATGTGGATGATGTGAATGGATGTGTGGATAATATGGATTGATGTGGATGGATGTATGGATAATGTGGATTGACGTGTGGATTGATGTGGATGGATGTATGAAAGATGTGGATGAATGTGTGGATAATGTGGATTGATGTGGATGGATGTATAGATGATGTGGATTGATGTGGATGGATGTGGATTGATGTGGATAGATGTATGGATGATGTGGCTTGATGTGGTTGATGTGGATGGATGTATGGATGATGTGGATTGATGTGTGGATGATGCGATTGGATGTGATTTGATGTGAGAATGATGTGATGTGATAGGGATCGATGAAGAAAATAAAATTGTGGTAAGATGAGAAAAGATGGGGACTAATGTGAAAGGATGCGAAGTAATGAGAAAAGATGGAAATATTGTTGGAACTATATTTGTATGTGAAATCTATTTTTAAATTACTGTTTTATGTCAAGAATGCTGGGAAAGCATTTTGACCGTCTTGTGATTGAGGTCGTGGAGTCCTATCTGTTAAAGTTGCAACTGCTAACAACGGAGGACGTCTCATGTAGCAAGGTTGGCCGAGGTCTTGACCAGCCTCGATTTGATTTAAATGGTGAGCTTCCGATGAGGGACCAAGGAAGCAACCTATGAGTGAAGCACTAGGTGACTTGCGAAGGATCCTAGAGGGTGCTGACCATACGATGCTCGGGCTCTGGGTCGCCGAAGATACCCACAAGTACGTCGGGGAAGATATTGGAACAAGGAGTAAGAGTTGTTTTCTGAATTCGGGCATGGATCTGGTTGATTGACCTTGCTGGTCAATGGATGAGTCCATGGCTCTTTTATATGGATCTATTGGCTGATCTTGCTGATCTTCAATGCAGATTCCATCTGGATATTTATTGTCGAGTACTATGAGCTAGGAACTATTGAAAAGGCCCCTGAGTGAACAGGTGGTGAGCGTTCTGGTTACCAATGATGCCATAGGTACACCGATGAAGAAATGAATTGGAAATTAGGATTCAACTAGATAATTAGAGGATTATGATCAATAACACTATGGTTTCATTAAATGATTATTTTAAAGATTGTTGAATCTATGAAAAAGGCAAGTTCATATTGGGTGTGTAAGTGGTGTGACTAGTTTTATGTTTGCATGAATATCCGGCTAGGGGACCTGGGAACTCTTTTCCCTGGTACCCAGGACAAAACCTAACCAAATTCCTAATTGGATCCCATCACTACAGTGGTTGGGTAGTTGGCTAACCCATAGGACTGGATGGGGTTAGGCTGGACTGATGGATCCGTAAATCGAGACTCAATTTCTGTATAGTACGATAGATGAGGTAAATCCTGGATAAAAATTGTTCTATGGAAAAGAATCAATGGCTGTGCCTCTCAATGAGGAAAAAAGCGTTGGTCTCTATGATCCAAGTACAATCTTTTTCCTGATCTAACTATGGGACTTATGGGTTCGGTCAGATCAGTTCAGTTAGTTCATGCTTTTGACTACGTTAGAGAAAAGTTATCCTGGAGGAATCGCCCGTGCTTTCCGGGCAAGGGAAGTTTTTTCGAGTTCGGTTTTGGAAGAACCGATGGATTAGTCTCTTGTCTGGATATCCGTGGGGGCGAGGCCCCGAGTGTGGGACCCTGGCCCGTACAAGAAGTGCTACTTCCGCTGCTAGCACCCCTAAATTCGTTACGCAGTGGGGTCAAGGATCTTACAGCCAAAAAGTAGCATAGATCTCTCAAATCCTTCATCTCAAACTTCCTTTTGAGAAGACTTTTCACATGCTCAATCTCATCCAAGTTGTCACCGTAACAAAAAGATCATCTACATATATGGTGATTATCACAATACTTTTATCACTCTTGCGCACATACAAAGAGTGATCTACATCTACCATATGAAAACCAATAGTGACAAGATACTCAGCAATGTTGTCATGCCATGCTCATGGAGCTTGCTTTAGACCATATCAAGTCTTTACGAAGCTTACATACACACTCCGGGTAACCTGTATCCTCAAAACCAGGTAGTTGATCCATATTCACTTCTTCTTGCAAGTCGCCATGCAAGAACACACTTTTTACATCCCTCTGAAGTAAAAACCAACCTTTAGCTGTAGCCATCACAACAATCATAACTCTCACAGTTGCCATCTTTGCAACTGAGAAAAATGTTTCATAATCAATCCCATGTGTCTGCGCATATCCTTTGGCTACCATCCAATCTAGCGTTGTACCTGCTTATGCTACCATCACTGTTGTGTTTCACCTTATACACCCACTTACAGCCTATTGCTTTCTTGCCTTCAAGCAATGGCACCAAATCCCAAGTCTCATTTCCATACAATGCATCCATTTCCTCATCCATAGCTTTCTCCCAACACACATTTCCAATAGCCTCATCAAAACATGTGGGTTCTACAACCTGCACAAATTTTGCCATATAAGCATAATGATGTGCCACATAACTATCATAAGTCAACCTCTGCACAAGGTTTTTGACTCTTCCAGATCTTTGTAACTTTGCATTCATGGCTTCCATAGCCTTCTTCACACTAGGTGTCCTCATTGCTGGAATCCCAAGCTCCTCATCGAGGCTCATCTCCGAGCCACCAGACTCTCCAACAAGAGAATGCCCTGTAGAAATATCAGGCATACCAAGGGGCTCAGCCACTTTCTCTTTGCCTTTATGTGATGTGCCAACTACATTTCCAAGACTGGTATTATGATGCAGCCTACCACGGTCTATCAACAAAACTATTGGATGAGGATGCTCTTGGTCCACTCAATGACTATGATTGCTGACTTGCATTCTATGCAACCATGTTTCTACTTACCAATCAGTCCCAACAACATCTTTTTTAGTAGCATACCAGCTACTCATCTCATATCAAATATAACATCCCTACTTACCCTCAATTCACATGTAGCAAGATTATAGCATTTATATCCTTTTCTCAAGGGAATACCCAATAAACACACATTTTTTTGCCTTTGGCTCCAGCTTGGTACACAACTCATCTAGCACATGCACATATGAAATACATCCAAAAACTTTCAAGTGAGACAAATCAGGTTTCCTACCAGTAAATGTTTTCTTTGGCATTACACCATGTATGGCTGCAGTAGGAGTCCTTCTCATGATATAAACTTCTCCTCTGGCATTACATCATGTATGGCTATAGTAGGAGTCCTACTCATGATATAAATTGTTATAGACAGAGCCTCGGCCCAATAGCTATGCGGCATATTCTTCTCTGTCATCAATGCATATGTTATCTCTGCAATGTGCTTGTTTTTTCGCTCATTAACTCCATTTTGTTGCAGAGTGTATCTACATGTAACTTGTCTCTTAATGCCATTCTTTTGCAAAAATTCAGAGAACTCATTGGAGAAGTATTCTCCCCCTCCATTTGACCTTAGGCACTTCACATGCTTTCCTGTCTGTTTTTCAGCCATCACTCTGAAATTCTGAAAATGAGTGAACACTTCACTCTTCTCCTTCATGAAATACACCCACACTTTCCTCGTGTGGTCATAAATGAATGTTACATAGTATCTGCAGCCACCCATAGGCATAGTCTTCGCAGGACCCCATACATCTAAATGCACAACATCTAATACATCCCTTCTCACATTTCTGTCATGTGGAAATACATGCTTTGTTTTCTTTCCAAATTGACATGCTTCACATACTTTCTGCAAACCTTCAACTTTAAACTTAGGTAGCCCTATCATAATTTCTTTAGTCTCCATAGACTTCATTCTTTGCACATTTACATGCCCAATTCTCTTGTGCCAAATGTTTGTATCTGCAACAACTCCTAAACTATTTGCAAACATTGTAGCACTCACTTCAGGCATATTTACATTCAATGTAAACATTCTGCCCACTCTGTTGCCTTTTACAACCAACCTGCACTTATCTTTAAAGTCTTCATCCTGCATAGACAATGGCACATCTCCAACATGGGCAATCCGATGAGCAGTGTCATCCCCTATTTCAACAAAACCTGGTCTTTCAAGACTCTTCATTTCCTTGAACTACTCACCATGACTTGTCATGTGGTTTGAAGCACCTGAATCAACATACCATACATCATCCTTGCATGCTGCTACATCATTTCTAGACACAACATTAACCACATGTTATATAATAAACAACCTCTTATTATCCTCATTATTTCTGCTAGAGAACGCATAGTTGTTTTGCTACACTTTTCCATTTTGCATGTCACTCTGCTTCTTATAGTAATATGCTTGCACATGTCCACTTACAGCCTCGTATATCATTATGCTGCCTTTTCCAATTACCAACGGCCTCTTTGACTTCCCCTGCCTCTAAATTGGCCTCTTCCACCTGTGTGTTGTTGCGAATCCGAGGACTGTTGTTGCTACTAACCATAATTCTAATTACATGTTCGGCCACCACCTTGGCCACATCCATGACCTCTACCTCTTCCTCTACCTGAACTTTTGTAGAAGGCTTACTGGTTTGAACTGTTTTTGTTTTGTGAAGACTGTTGATCTTCACCCAAATTCTTCTATTCAATGATCAGCATTGACACCAAATCTGTGAAGTTGGGAATGTTCTCCTGGGTTTTAATAGACGTCTTGAACGCCTTGTATTGTGGCCCGAGACCACGTAGACACACTTCCACCTTATCATCATCATCAACAGAAACACCAATTGATGCAAGGGATTCCATAATGCCATTGATCTTCAAGGCATAATCATTGATAGACATATTCTTCTTCTCCACATTATGAAGCTCATTCTTCTACTAAATCTTTCGCGCCTTGGTGTTGGTTTCATACAGCTTCACCAAGGTGTCCCATGCCTCCTTAGGTGACTTGGTATCCTGTATATGCCCAATTATGGTGTCATGTATACTAATAGAAAGCCAATACATGACTTTCCTTACTCCTTGATTCCAATCCTTGAATTCTTTTTCCATCAGTTGGATTTATCTTTGTTATCTCTAGTGCCTCCTCATGTTCACCTTCAATGTAGTCTCAATAACCTTTTCCCATCAGGAAATTTGTCAACCTAAACCTCCAAGCATGGAAGTTGTTCTTGTCAAGCTTCTTAGCAACAATCTGGTTTATTCCATCATTCAACATCTTGTCTACAATACAAATTTACCAAGAACAGTACTCTTGTTTGACCTGCACAAACTGCTATTTTCTCTACAGCAGTACTATAGTGCACCAAAACTGTTACAACCAATGACCTCAATTTGCATACATACACCCAATGACAACTTTAAGACCTCTTTACAGTACACACAGTGTCTGCACAACCAATCGCCCTTCCTGGGGTTCAAGAAATAGAGTTTTGCAGAGAATTAAAACTTACCCACAATGCTCGTGAACACTTGCGAACTGAAAAACAAAGGTCCAGACGCGCTCGAAACGCGTTTTCGGCCTGAAATTTATGTCCAATAGACAACAGACAATGTAGTTGTCCTATAGCTCTATTCCCGCAAAGAAATCTTCTCAATCAAAGTTTGTTTGCCAGTGCCTTCCGAAGAGCTCTCGATAAGGGTATAGTAACCAACACAAAGGGGGGAAGAGTAGATGAAGCTCTTAGCCTCGTATCACTTCATGTGCTTCTCTTGCTTGCCGCTCAGCCCTTAGCATGAACTAGGCTCTGATACCATGAAAAGATACAGGGGAGAAGAGAGCTTGAGCTCTTGCAAGCACACACACACACTCACAATAACCCTAGAGAAGAGATCACACAAGGTGAGAGGCTAAAAATTATTCTTCTTCTTCACACAACAAAAGAGTTCTACTAAGAAGATCAAGTGACTAACACACATGATAGAGTATATACAAGAGGTCCATAATGTAAACACGCTAAGAGGAGTGGGTAAGTGTGGACTAGTTAGTGTCATCCAGCTGTAGAATCTCTGGCAAAGATATGTCAGTGCCAACTACCAAACCCGCCAGTGATGTAAAACGGTCATACAGGCGCCTCGTGAGTGTCAGCTCATGTTGAGCTTGACATCTCAACACCCAAGAATTCAACCAACTTTCCATGAAGGAAGGGGAATCAATGTCTCCTAGATTATCACATGGGCAAAGGTGCTAGTAGCTTGGTTACCCTCAAGACCTCAAAAAATACATGCTTGAATAGTGGGTGTACTCCTCAGAAGCTCTCTAGGCACAAACTAAGAGGAAGTTGAGAGAGTCTTTCCCTCCATAAGGAGACTTGCTAGATTTCCAAGATTAGGCCACTCAGCTAGATAATGCTTACCTCCTCGCGAAGCACACTACCTCTTGGACCCCATTATCCTCAATATGTCCTCAAACTCCGATCCTCTCATGGTCCCTCTAGCCTTAATGGTAGCTTTGACATCCACCTCCCTAGACGAGCTTGCTAGCTCAAGAAGGAGCTTAAAGATTTTAAGAGGTTTATAGTCATCTTACAACACTAATAAAAGAGATTAAAGAGAGCTCAAAGCTGAAAATCCTAAGACTACATAATGGTGTATAGTATGAAGCAACTCACAAGGCTATCTCCCAAGTGATTGTCCCTCTAAGAAGTATTGTTCTTTTTGATCAAATGGTGGCCATGAGGATAAGGATTACTATTACCTCAAGGGTCTTTGGCTAATGTAGCAACAACTTCACCAAGGTACCATTGTCGGTGTCTAGTCAGAACATGGCACTTACATGGTTCCAGAGAGCACCTAGTCGACTCCAGAGGAGCCATGACTAATGCAGTTATGCCCAATGCAATAAGGCAACACTAGGAAGTTGAGCCAATGATAGGACCTTAAGCCACCTATCTACCTAAGCAGTGAGATTGATTAAGAATGCACAATGGGTTAGTTCCTAGGGTTATTCAAAATCCAGATAGTATTCCACGTCCAAACAGGACCAAACTTAACACAAGATTGAATACTGAATAGACAGAGATGAATAGAGAGAAAGCAACAGTAAGACAAAGACCAATCCATTCTTTAGTATTACAATACAATGTCTTAGTAAGAAATCTGCTCATTCAACTCTCTTGCTCCCCTATTTGGTATTGTTCCTCTCCTCTGGGCTTGAGTAGACCCAACATAAGTCTTTCTATCCAAACAGTAATGCACTCACTTCCTACAATCTTAGCCAGGTAGACCAAGTCTATTCTAACTCTTCTATCCCCTTATCTGACTAATGCCCCTTTTTCCATTACAACCACAGGTACTACCCGTTCATCAAGAAGCTATTACAAGTTTGTTACAAAACAAGAAGGCTCAGTTTGTTACACAACAGTGAGTCCAGCAGCAATCTACTTCTATCCCCTTATCTGACTAATGCCCCTTTTTCCATTACAACCACATGTACTACCCGTTCATCAACCAGATGGGCTGATTGGCCACCAACACCTAGCGATCATGGTGGATGTTGCGCCAGTAGAGCGAAGCCCACCCACAGTTGCTGTTCAAAAAAATTTGTGTCTGGATGACCTCTTAGTCTTGATCCTCCCATCCAGATTCCCTACATCCTGTTCTAGCTGCCTTTTCCTGGTACCTCCTCTGTTGTAATGCCCCCTAAGATGAACTTGATGGGGTGATCGTGGGCATACCGTGGCTCATAAACCCTCTCCTATTGCTTACCCCCCAGGGATGCCTTATGCCTGTCCTTTCGTCAGCCTTGAGAACTGCACATGAATGGGCCGCGCCTCTCGATGCCTTTCTCTTGCCCTCTTCATTGCCTCAACGGCCATGCCTACTATGAAGGCGTGGGGCTCTATTTTCTCTGGGGTGATGATATCTTCTTCAAATATTGTCTGCTCTAGTTTCTTTGGCCGTCTTTTCTCACCCCAACTCCATTCCCACCCATAGGGTGGTGTGCATGTAGTTTCAGGCTTCAGCACTTCCCTTTTCCTTTCTCCTTGTTGAGTCCATTGGTGAGTGGCTTTAGTAGCAAAGCCACTCTTTGAATGAGTTGTTTCCTCCTCACCCAGATCAGCAACAAGTCATAAGAGACCGCTGCTTCCACGTACTGCTCTGGTGGGATGCGAGGGAGGGGCTTCTTCCTTGTCCTAATGCCCCTGCTTAAGAGCTACCTTGGTCCTATCTTTCTACCTCGACACTTCCAACTAGTTCATGAATTTTGTGATTTCTTCAAAGTTGGAAGGTCTCAGGGCACCTGCCTACTAGGCTATCTAGATTAAAGTTGGAAGGTCTCAGGGCACCTGCCCACTAGGCTATCTAGATTAAAGTTGGAAGGTCTCAGGGCACCTGCCTACTGGGCTATCTAGATTATAGTTGGAAGGTCTCAAGGCACCTGCCTACTAGGCTATCTAGATTAAAGTTTGCATATATTTAAGGGCAGTGCCCTTCCACATGCCCATGCTCTTTTGGCCCAATTCCTCTTGAACTCTTTTCTACAAGTCTTCTTTTGCTCCCTTTTCCCTTTCTTCCCAGCCTTGGAATTCCTCTATCATCTTATCTTTTACTCGGACTTATTTGTTGTGCACCCTCCTCATAGCATCCATTTGCTCCTCTCTACTTGAGGTCAACCTAGGCTATTCATGCCTCTTCTGTGTGCACCCATGGTGTCAAGTTACTCTTGTCTTTTTTGGAGATCAGTGTGAGTTGTTTGTCAATGCGACATTCAGCTCATTCAATGTCATTTTTCCTCCTCTTCTTATCATTCTTATAAGCATGGCAACCTCTACATCCTTCTTGAGGGCCTTTATTGTAAGCCTGTCCTGCCTCTACTGCTCTTTAAACTCTTTAACCAGAGCCTCCAGCTCTTCTATTTGTGCCCTGAGCATAGCTTCGTCATTCTCCTTCTCCTCCAGCTTCTTTGTCCTTCCCATGCGTGTTCTTTCAACTCCTCATCGGGGATTAGGTCCATTGACAACCCTTTGTATATGAAAAGTTCTTTCCCCTTCCCATTTGTCTACGCGTCTGGCTTCTTTTTGTCTCCCTTCAAGAGGTTGAATCTCGTTTTCCAGACTTCCACTTCATTTTTTAGCTGCTCATTTTCCTTTTGCAAAACAGGTGCTTTTCCTTACTAGTACCTCCCCCACTAGCTCCGGCCTCCAACAAGAGCTTTGGAAGCAATTGTTTTTCCTTGCTGGTACCTCCCCCACTAGCTCTAGTCTCCTTGCCCTATTGGCTGGGTGCAGTTGCTTCCAATGCTCTTGTCGGTTCCAAGCCTATTAGCTAGGCTAATTTGATTGGTCGAGATCCTCCATCTAGATTTGATTGACTGGATCCTCCCTCCAGAGATTGTTGGCATATGAATGGTAGGGCACCATCTGTTTGCAGGAAGGTGTGGGGGCTTGCATTACCATTGTCAATTTCTTTAAATATTCCCCCCACACCTCCTTTAGATCCTCAATGGCTTGCCCTTGCTCCACCTTTTAAACTTCTAGTTCATACACTTCCGGAAATTCATCGACATCCAAGACAGCAAGCCTGACTTCTACGTTAACCAATTCAATCTTATCTCTGTCAGCCCTAGCCTGCACCTCCTTTATTACCCTAATGTGCTCTTCTCTGATCAAGGCGACATGGCCTTCTTTTTTGTAGCCTAGCTTTCCCTGGCCCTATCCAGGTCTTCTTGCAAATCACTCATATGCTTGCTCCTTCGGGCCATTGCCTCCCTCATCTTCCCCATTTCCTCTTTGATCTCCTCGTTGGCCTTCTGGAGGTTACAGATCTGGCTCTACATTTCTCTTAGGCGGGCTGCCTCCTCCTACGCAACTCCTCCTGCATAGATTCTTGTTGGCTTCTCATCTAGATAATAGCAACCTTTTCTTTGATTCTTGCCTGCAATTTGGTCATCTCCTTTAAGCCATCAGTTATGCAGCGTTGTAAGTAGCTGAGAGCTCCCTGCACCCAGTCTGTGGTGTCAGTGGATTCTGAAAAAAATTTCAACACTGGTGGCAAAGAGATCAGATTGTGCTTGTCCCAGCTACAAGCTTGTGCTGGTTGCGGCCTCCTGGCTGCTCTATTGCGCTCTATCTGATGTGATAGGATGGACTTGCCAATGTCGGCCAAGTCCTCCTTGAGATTTTTGTTGCTTTTTGTTTCAGTTTCCCCGCTACTCCCATCCTTGGTAGTTCTTCCCTTCTTGCGTCTTCTTTTTGCCGTATGTGCTGTAGGTTCCTTTCCTTGTCCGACACCTACCTGTTCCTGGGGCTTCTCAATTGCATCCTCTTTGGGCCCTGCATCTTCCTTTTGTCCTTCCTCCTTCTTCCTTTTGGCTTGTGCTTGTGCATAGCACTTATGTAGATACTATGTGCCCTAAGAAGAGGTATCCACTTATTAGCAAAGGCACACTTGGTTGGATTAAGGCTCAATCTAGCCTTCCTACACTTCTCCAGGCACATTGTGAGGTGCACTAAAATCATCCACAAACACCCTCATGAAGGCGGTTAAATATTCATAGAATATTTCCTGAACCATCCTTTGGAATGTGGCTGGAGCATTTTTCAGCCCAAACATCATTACATTGGAGGAGGCTGTTTTTTCTTTATCCTTCAGGGCCATCCATACCTGGTTGTACCCACCACTGAACCCATCCAAGAAGGAGTATGTCTCATGCCCGGCTCTACTGCATCTAGTAAGGAATCTATGTGAATGGTAGTAGGAATGGATCCAATATGGTGGAGGCGTTTAGGTTGCGGTAATCAATGCAAACCCTCAGCTTCCCATTCTTCTTCAAGATGATGACTATTGGTGAAGGCCATTCTGCCCTGTCCACTGTGGATAGATGAACCCTACTCTTAGTAGCTTATCAATCTCCTCCTTCACTTGTTTGGCGTAGTTGGGGTTCATTCTATATCTGCTCCTGTCGGATAGAAGTTGCATCCTCTTTTAAGTTGATATTATGTTGGTAGAAGCCAGGATCAATCCCCTTCATGTTTGAGTAATTCTAGGTGAACACATCTTTGTAGGAATTTAGCAAATCCAGGAGCCTTCCTCTGAATTCCTGATTCTAATTATGACTGTTTTTGGCTCCTAGTCATCCCCCATGTTCACTTCTTCAAGTTCATCTTCCTAGACTCTAATGTTCCTCTTCCTGAGTTAGACTTCCTCTTGCTTGAGAGCCGTCATGGCCTTTTCGTACTCAACCTGCAGTTCTCCCACACTGTCATGAGTGTCCTCCTCCTCTTCCTTTGCACTTTCTTCATTTAGTAGTACTTTATGGTGAGCCACTAGGACTTATGGATCATATCTTTGTACAATCCTTTCTATATCCACCTTAAATAGTGACAGCAGATCTAGATTTTCCTTCATGATTTTCTCTTCGTCGTCGTCTTCTACCCCTTCCAAGTAGTTTAGGCCCTTTGCACATGCATCGGTCGAATGGCCAAATTCAGCTTGTCTTTTCCTACACAACCAAGATGTAGACCTTCTTTTTCCCTCTCCTAATTGTGATCTTGTCCATATCCTAGTTGTGCTTTATCGTTCCACTTTTGAGTCACGGTCTTCCTAAGAGCACACGATATGCACCCACTATCTCAGTCATTTTGAGGACTATGAACATGGCAATGAACATGCATCCTGCCACTTCTATTTGTTCTTCTGTGAGATCCCACTTCCCTCCGCACACCGGATTCCCAGTAGGGCTAGCAGCGGAAGCAGCTCCCTCAAGCAGCACGGGGCAGGGTTTCCCACTCGGGGCCTCGCCCTCGAATGTCTGGGCACGAGACTAAGCTGGTGGTCATTCTGAAAAACAAAACCGAGAAAATTTCCCATGCTCGAAAAATGGGGATGATTCCACCATTTTTATTTTCTTAACAGATTTTTCTAACGAAGTCAAGATACTGAACTAACCTTCATCTGGATAAACCAGATAGAAGGGAAATTATTACAGACTTAACTTAAAGGGATCAACGCTTTTTTCCTAATTGAATCAGGCACAGCCGTTGATTTATTCATTACAGAAGTCTTCATGCTTTTATTTAACTACTCGAGTTCTAAACGTATTCCTATTAAAATCAATTTTATTATTAAAACTCTACTGATTCCACCCTAACCCCATCCGGCCCATGGGTTAGCCACCGCCCAACCACTGGAATTGGTAGAACTAGACAAGTACTCACCCACCCATAATTGAATGCCTTTCTTAACTTTTGCTTTAGAATACAGATACGCACACACTCCTCTTTAAACTTTAACTTATAAAACAATCCATTGACAAAAAATTATTGGTTACAAATGTTAACTCAAAATTTCCATTCATTCCTTGTTTCTCACCCAAAAAAAAACAGTATCACTCTGGACTCTCCGTTGAGACCAGTAGGTCACTAAACGAGATCCAGCTAACAGATTACAATAAACATTGGTCCATCATATAATATATATATCTTCCACGACATGCGCATGGGTGTCCTAAGCACCGCGAGCCCGTGCATCGCCTGGTCAGAACCCTCCAGGATCCTCGTTAGGTGTCCTGGCACTTCACTCAGGAACCGCTTCGTCGGCCCTCGCCCATCGTACCGAAAGCACACCATTTTTCACCATACCAAGGCTGGTCAAGACCTGGGCAGGTTTTTGCCACGTGAGACGTCAGCTATTGCAACCGAACTTCCCTTAGAAAAACACATATACCAAATGCTCCATCCCGCATTCTGGCGTAAGACAGTCCTTTAAGAAAACAGGGTTTCTATGTAAGTTTTCATTTTTTATTTTCTTTTGAATATAATGAGTATATCTTAAATCCGTATCCCAATACTTCTAGATCGTAGGTCTGAATTCCAACAGAATTTCATGAATTCTGTAACCTTGATCCTCAGATCCGAATCAAAGGGTCTTAACTTGATTTTAGATTCAGTGGGTGATTTTAGTGAATTTTCTTGAACTGGTCACATCCATCTTTTCTTGAAACTGACGAAGGAGTTATGTCTTGGTCATAGTCTGATTTAGGATTTGAGTCTGGAAAGGTTCTCCCTGAACTGTCTTTCTCGAAGGGTAATATTTCAATTACTACTTTATTGAATTTCATTCATTGATTTTGAGTATTTGCTTAACTGAATTCAAAACTAATCACGAATTCTTATGAGGAATAAATTAATCATTTATCTAAAATTCCGACTTCAATAGTTTCTGAGTTTTCTCATTACCATCCTAGAGAATATGAAACGGTAGAATTTTCTCTCACAGAGTATTTACTTATTCATTTACCAATATTCATGGGATTTAAACATAGGATTAAAGAGAACTCTTATTTTGATATGAAAATTCTGTATGCATCTATTTATGCATAAAATCAATTTTGATGAAAGTAACACTTTTATATTAATAAAAATTCTTTTATGCATCTATTTATGCATAAAAATCAATTTTGATGAAAGTAAAACTTTTATAATAAAAAATTTTCTTTTATGCATCTATTTATGCATAAAAATTAATTTTGATGAAAGTAACACTTTTATAATAAAAATTTTCTTTTATGCATCTATTTATGCATAAAAATCAATTTTGATGAAAGTAACACTTTTATAATAATAAAAATCTTTTATGCATCTATTATGCATAAAAATCAATTTTGATGAAAGTAACACTTTTAGAATTAAAAAAATCTCCAATATGCATCTTTCTATGTATAGAAATTAATTCTAATAGAAATAATACTTTTATAATAAAAATATTTCTAATATACATTTTTCTATGCATAGAATGAAAATAACACTTTTAGAATACACAAACAGTGGGGATTACTCTTTTTGAATAATAAAAGATAAAACTTAATTCACAAAATTTAAGAAAATTTGCCATAACCTCCTTTGTATGGACCATTTTTCAATTTTTTTTCATTCTCAAGTTACTTAGAAATTATCCCAAATGATTTAAAGCATTCTAAACTAATCAAATTCCACTTTTTAAAGAGAAACAATATGAAAAGTTTAATTCTAAGAATTTGATTACATATCTAGGATAAAGAAAGGCTGCATTCAAGAATGAAGAGAGGGGGAAAGCATAACATCATTTTTCATTTTAAAGAAAACAAAAATTAGAAAACCATTAAATGGAATAAAGAAAAAGTAGGATTTCTAGCTTACATGAATTTTTGTGAGCTTTCCTTTGGCTTGATGGTTTGAGGGATTTACTCTTGTTTGCAACAAGAGTGGCCACCAATTCTTTTGAAGAGAAAATGGTCAAAAAGAAATCAGTTATCAATAAATTCACAGTTTTTGGCTCTGGGAAGGAGTAGAGTAACAGTGCATAAAACACCATTAAGCTTCTACAAAAGGGGGAGGCTTCTATTTATAGGAAAAAGTGAGTTTCTAACCAAGCAAACTAACTCTAGAATTTTCCAGATGAGTTTGGTCAATTTTTGACCATTTTTGGGTCAGTTTAGTTCACTTTTTGGATCCATTTTTGAATTAGGAGAGAGGAGAGATGAAATATCTAATTTTATTGATTTAAAATTCAAAAGCAATGATGGGGAAAAGGCGCCTACTTCATGAGGGGGAATCCCCACTCTGAGGTGTCAAAAATTCATTTTTTTAGTATTTCCTTTGGTCCTTAGTCCACTCTTCATCTTATGTGAGTATTTACTCATTTTTGGCGGGATTTTCTTTATTTCTTCAATTTACCTCCTCCCTACATTTGGATTAATCTTATTGGTCCATAGGAACCTTAATTTAAAATTTTCAAAAAATTTGGACCCTCAAGATAAGGCCTTTTGAATAGATTATAATTTTTTTCTAATGCACCTTCTGAAATTCTTTTTGAACTTCTATTTCAGGGGAATTTATTTTAATAAGATGAGATATTTTTCCATCCAAAAAATATTTAAAAACTAAATCACCTCTCTCTAGAAGATTTTCTCTCTCTAGACCAAAACAGGGAGAAACAAGATCTTTTATATTTCTGAAGAGGGATTTGATTACAGGGGAAGATACTGGACTTCTTGAGAGGCTAGGAAGGAATCTTACATCTTCCCTGATTATTCCAACTAGTCGAACTCTTCTCTGGTCAACCACATCGGATATGGAATAGAGATGGCTGCATGTCAGTGATGCCGAGCTTTTTAGCTAGGCTATCTCTAATATTTATGTTCACTCTTAATCCTCCATCCAGAATGACCCTTGTCACTGTCTGTCCTCTGATCTTGATGGTCACTTCTGAAATGGACGTGTCATAGTCCTAGACTATTTCCACAATCTGCTGCTAAATTTTTCAGTTCCTGCAAGGTCATCTACAGCAATTTCTCATTTGGTACTATGGCCTAAAACGGCTTTTGCCTGTAATTGGGAGCAAGATTCAGCATTTGATCTAGTGTGATGTTTAGTTTCATCTTGCTGAGATCCTCACACAGGTCGTATTCCTTCACGGAGGAGTTACTGCTTTTCTCCTTGTTAGTGGGCATACCCTAGCCTCTGTACATTCTTCCTTCTTCCTCTTTTGCTTCCCTTTCCTTTTCCTAACTTTCCCTTGTCAGTTTTCCTATCTGGATTCCTTCCAGATTTCCCTATGTTTCCTTCCTTGAGACGCTTCTTCTACTTTGTAATTGGCTCCAGTTGGCACTTCAGCATCCTTTCTTTGGTTGCTCTACACACTCTACGTCAAATTCTTCCCTTTCCTTGACTAGGTTTGTCATGTCCAGATTTTCCTCAAAATGCTCTCCTAGGGGCAGACTTTCCTGCATTGTCCTCACCATCCCTTGTGCGCTCTGCACCAACTTGGTGATTTTTTCACAGACTCTTTGGTACCTTGCCCACTGTTCTGGCTTCTTCTTCTATTCCGGCTTGGCATTCATGCATGTCTCAGCATCTTGACAAGTCCTTGTGATCTTGTCACAGCCATCACCTCTAGTGGCTTTTCTTATTCTTTACCTGTCCCATGGTCCACTTTTACCATGTTTATAGCTACATCAGCTCCTACTCGGTTTGCCTCCCTTGCGCCTTGCCTCTTGCAGTTCTTGCTGATGGCACTGAAATATGGGGCAATCATTTTGTCTATGTCCTAGACCATTGCAGTAGAAACAAGCTCCCCTTTGTCCAAATCTACCACCTCCTCTTCCATACGGTCTATTGATTTGAGGTTCTGTGGCAATTTGGTTGGATAGAATGGGGCTTGCTATTGTGTTGCCTTTCCATCACCCTTGGATTCCTATTCCGAGTATTGTAGAAACATATTTCTGTAGTGTGATTGTTCCTCTCGCAGATAGTGCATATGTGTTGAGTGGCACTCCTCCATGTGACCTTGCATATCTACTGAGTGTTCTTTAACTGGCACTTCTCCTTCATCTGACCTTGTGCACCAGGCGTCTAGTCTAAGTCTGGATCATGCATGTCCTCCGACAATCTTGGCTAGGGCGGCTAGGGCGGCCTTTAGTTCTTCCTGAACATTTAGTGCTTGCTTCCTACCTTTATTTTTTCAGGGCTTTTGCTCTTCAACATCCGACTCGTGACTGGACTCTAATTCCGAGATGTCTTCTCTAGAAACCAACTCGAAAGTTTCTTCCTCCTCCTTTTTCCTTTTGCCCTTCTTCTTCTTCTTATGGTCTTTGCTTGTTTGCTTCAAGATTCCCTCAGCTCTGGTAGCTCCTCAAAGGTGAGGCCATCCAAGTCATATGAGGCCACTATTATCTGGAGCTTTTCCTTCAGTCCTCTCATGAACAACTAGCTCAATGTGGCTAAAGCAGGTCGATTGGGCTAATCCAAGCGCATTAGCAGTGCTCAAAATTAAACTACATAGTCCTCTATTGGCCTCTTCTTCTGAGTTAGCCTCTGCAGCTTTTTCAGTATTTTTGTTATGGTCTTGTCTCTCCTGAATCATTTCAGGAAGGCCTTCTTCAAATGTTTGGAAGTGCTTTAAACCATATTGTGCATATCAGCTGGTGGCCTTGCTGCCAACATTGTCGCAAAATACTCTATCTTTTGCGGCAATGGAGCTCTGGTTGACCAGTGTTGAGAAAAGCAATGTGCGAGGGTGCAACATGAATAGAGTAAGGGGAGGAGCATGCACATTAGAAAGAGGAAAAGACTAAGGGTACATTGGCAAAGGTTTATTTGTTTGGTCATTTGTAAAAGGTGAAGTCAAAGTCAAAAAGGTAGCACATGGAAAGTGCAAGGGAGCACACGTAGTGTGAACATTTATGGACACATGATTAGTACTAGGCACCCGTTTTGGTGGATAAGGAGAGAACCTTAGAGATAAGGTTTCAAAAAGTGGGAAGAGTGGCCATGAAGTTTTTGAAGAAAGGCAAGAGGGCACCAGCAGTGCTCAATGGAGGCAAGAAGCGGCTGTGAGAGAACCAAGCAACCAAGCAAGTAGGCGACAGTGCTTAATTGGGCAACCGCGGGCTAGAGCTGGAGGAAGTGGGAGGAGTGAATAGCAGCACGATGAAGCATGTTAGTTGCAACTGTAGAGCATGAGAGACAATTCTCCATGGAGGAGCCCTATCTTAGCTAGCAACCATCCCACTTCTCCATCCTTTAGTACTGCTATTTGATAGAAGCCTCGGATGACAACACTGAAGCCTAGAAGCGTCGCTCATCTGGAGTTTCCTTGGAGACTGAGCCAACTCTTGAGCTACAAGGAAAGTAACGAGCATTAATGTGCTCAAGAAATTACTTCAATTGCATAGAATTAAGACGAAAAGTTTTGACCAACTGCTTGTTATACAATGGTGGAGATTTGTGATATAGACAGCTAACGGTGCCCCGACTGTCTCGGAGGCAATGTGAACGAAAATCGTACACTAGAAAAAATAAGATGTATTCTTAAAGGATTACTTTAAAAATTTGTCGAGTTAAAGCTCAACTCTTTTTCATCTAAGAGAGGAGACCATACTCCGGTGATGACCATAAAAAATGGAGAAAGAGGCATTGATGTGTGGCCCCTTTCTATGTCCAAGGGAAAAGGAAAAGCAACATGTGCACTTGTAGCCATGCATATACAAGTGGGTCTAAGATAGTTCATACCTCCTGTGTGCATGCCCATAGGCCACGGGCATCTAGGACAATACGAGCGAGTGAGGGTGTGTTCCGGCACAATATGGGAATAGTTTGGCAGTGACGTAACTCACCCACAAGGGAGTTGCCATTGCGCTTCAAGGATTTATGTCGAAAGCAAACCTGGAGCGGTCAGGTTGGTAGTTTTAAACTTTTCATATTTTGTTTTTATAAGTTGTGAGAATTGTAACACTCCACCAAATTTTTATGTAAGTGCACATGGACGTTAGTGTTCATTGTTAAGATAATGGATATCAACCCCTTGCACATTTTGGTCTCTTTTATGTTGGTTTTGGTTTGTAAGGCCGAGGAAATGTGCATGCTTTGGTCTAATTATGGTTGGGTTTTACCATATTTATTCAGAGACGATTTTACGGCCCAGATATTGTGCCTCTGATGTAGTTCCTGTTTAAAATAGAGTTTACAGTAGCTAAAAGTCTACTTTTTATTGGCTTTAAATTCACCATAGTGTGACAGAGACCAAATTAGGTCCATTGTCCTTGTCAGAGGTTAATAAGAAAGCATCTTTGTGTGTTGAATAACCTTAGTGTTATGTCATTTAATATTCCAAGTGTTGTTTGCTTGGTCCGTGGTGGCAAGCCATCACGCATGGTCTATAGAGATGTATGCCCTTGTGCGTGGGTTTCAACACACCAAAATAGTGACTTAGTTTGAGTGATGGGAGAAAAGGAGACAACTTTCGTCTTACCTTGTGTAACTTAAACTATTAATTAATTATAAGCAGGAAGGATGTTTAGTTCTTTAGAGTTTACATTTGATATTTGCAAAAATCTGACCAAGATACGCAGTAGTCTCAAAATTTAAGTTTCCTAGAGATCTCAAACTCGAATTTGAGAAATATCAGGCTTCAAATATTTGTAATAATCCTAAACTCTAGGGTTGTAGAAATCCTAGGCTCGGAATCAATAGATTTTGAGTACGTAAAACCCAAGTATTATAACATTTATTGTTTGTTATTCATTATGTTTATGTTTGATTACGTAGCTACTCCATTTTACATGGAATACGATATATTCCGTTTGTTCGATAAATTGGGAGTATGTATAACATATCTCATCTTAGGAAATACTAGTTGTCAATTTCCTCTTTTTCATCTTGTAACTCCATAAAATTTACAATCCAAGTGGTTGGGATTACACTTAGCCCAATATTTATTGGATTAATTCTACATGTATACTCCGGAGGGAGTACTATAGAATTTTAAGATTGATTTTTAATCTCCTAAATGGTGAACACATGGTTAAAAATAAATTGTGCCTTATACAAATGGTGATAATTTGCATCACTCTTGGGTTTTGGGGATGTGGAATCATCCAACCAAAAGAAAGAAGGTTCACTTTTTGTGTCACAGTATTTTTTCATAATTATCAAATGTTCTACATAGGCTCTTATGACCTTGGTGGTATGGGACACCAATGAAAACACATAAAAGTTCACTTTCTTGGCTTTTGTTTTCCTGGTACATAGTCACTACGTAGATTATGTTCGCATGATCTTTGTTATTGATAGACTTTGCTAACTGTTTTGGTGGTTGTGGCCATAGTCTACTGTGTCTAGAGGGGGTGTTGATCTAGAGTGATCCACACCACCTCTAGACACATGATCTACATTATTGATAGACTTTGCTAATCATTGGTGGTTGTGGCCATGGTCTATTGTGTCTATAGGGGGTGTTGATATGAAGTGATCAGAGAGATCTCTTGATATGGATATTGAGTTTAGAGCTGAACAAGGTGGTTTAAAAGTAAACTCAATGCTGGGAGGAGCTGATTTGGAGAAATCAAACCGCATGAAATTTGGTAATAATTAAGAATGATTACACTCAAATATTGATCTTGATGCTGGTATAAAGTGCCCAACAGTTAACTTAATCATTCTATTGTTAGGCATGGCTTGTTATACGCGTGTCCACTTTCCAACAATCGTCACCTTCCTCATCAAAAAGGGGTGTTGATCCACATCGATTATGCAAGGTTTTTGTAAGAAGAAGAGTGAGTGCTAATCCAAAGAAGCGATCAAACAAGTCTCTTGGGTTATGTACTGAGACGAAGTGCTTCGAGTCTGGACCTTCATGTCCAATTGACCTTGTGTATAAATTTATTGAAGCAAAAGGTGGTAGTTAAATCTAAATAATATTGGGTGTTGGCTTCCAACGAGCTCAAATTTTATGGAAAGTTGCAAACCTTAGGTGCTTGAAATTCTAGATAGAGTCTTAAACTTGTCAATTTTGTGTGTCCAAATTGTCAAGAGTGTTGTGTTAGTTGAGTAGGTATGGAAGTGTTTTCACACCATACTCAAGCATGGCAAGCAGCCCATGAGGTGAATCCACAAAATATTTGGACCAATTCTTGAAAATAGGACTTTGCTATTTATATCCGTGCCCCTCTCCTCCCCCAACTTCCACTCATTTTGCATCTCGAAGTTTGACGCAGCTTCAAGAAAATCCGCTATTGCTGACCCAGGGCTAAACTATAGTATTCAGAGATTGACATTATTGTTAATGTGATGTCATTGGATCAATGAGGATTTGGTGTAGAAATGACCCAATCTTTGTGCCGTAGTGCCAAAGGTCTTAGGTTAATCTTTGTGCCATAAGTGGCTCGAGCGTCTTATAAGGGATGGCTCCATATCCATGAGCACAAAGTTACTCAACCAAATCGAGGGAAGGATTTGCCATTTTAGATAGACAAGGTAAAGTGAACGCAGTTCAACTTTACCAAGCAAACATCAACCAAAAAAAAAAAACTTGTACTCCTTGAGGACCTAGTATTCCTTGTTTGTCATCGGTTACAATTGGGTAGTATATTGCCACCTATGAGAAGGTAGTGCATTGCCATTGTAATGAGGAGGCAACAAGGAAATGTTATACATCAAACTTTATATTAGTTTGATTTTTTTGGATATGAATTAGCCCTTGGGGTTCTTTATGTAATTTTCCTTTAGTGGTTTAAATAAGAAGAATTTATCTAAGCTTGTGTTAAAAGCAGCCCCTCCCCCCATTTTTGTAAAGGGAAAGCCCATGCATAAGCGTGCATCTATTTTTGGCTTATGGGCTATTTTTATTAATAAAGCATAAATACTCAAGAAGTGGGAGCATACCGACACTTCTTGGAAGGGAGATTGGACCCAATATTGTATTCAAGGTGATGTCTACTCAATTTCTTGTTTTTATTTCAATTTATGCTCATCTTGTCAAATGAAATTCAAAGCTATGGTTTAGTCTTTATTGTATTTATTATGAGTTTTATATTATTCTTCAAAATTTATTTTAAGATCTTGTCCGTGGTATCAAAGCATAGGGGTACATAGAAGAATAGGGAGAAGCTCAGTAAAATCAAAAGGGTAAAGTAGCAAAAGACTCAAGAACCCATGGACAAAAGTTTGAAGGGTTATCGGAGCCTCTAGATCAAGATTTAGATCAACGGTTATGGTTTAATATCAACTTTGATCAGAAAACTACTCTTTTTGAAGAGAAACCACCCTTCTTCTTTCCAAAACCACCTTCAAGAATCTTAATCCTCTCCCTAATCCATCTGTGGTATGGATCTAATCAGCAAGGCAAGAGGAGTATGACCCTAATTTCAGAATTGCTAAGTGCGGAGCATACACAAAATCTATAATGGAGGGCTCTAAAGTATGACCCTAATTTCAGAATTGCTAAGTGCAAAGCATACACAAAATCTATAATGGAGGGCTCTAAATTTTAATACCTTATAAAGGTACTTATACAAGATTCAATAAAATTTGTGCCATAGATTTTGTCCATTTCTACCAGCAAATTCTCATGAGGGCATGCCTCAATTTATAGAGTTTACATCCAAGCATCTAATCCCATTGATTTCTCCTTGATTCACTCCACCTCTTTTGCTTGATTCTCTCCACCTCTCCCAGAATATCTCCGCACCTCCTAAATCTCCTCATGCTACCCTTTATTCTCTCCCAGTAGATTCTTCTCACCTTTTCACAGGTTCTCTCACATTTACAGATTCTCTTTTACAGCCTCTAGCCAAGGGCTTGTTCCCGCACACACCCTATTCACTTGTATATTTCAACACCTCCCCTCAAGTGAATAATCCTAGCACACCTGGACCCTATACCAAGTTTCCCTCTTACTTGATAGTCTGCGACCAGTGCCTAGCACACCTCCCCTCAAGTGAACAATCCTAGCACACCTGGGCCCTATACCAAGTTTTCTTCTTACTTGATAGTCCGCGACCAGTGCCTCAAGTCCCTAAACTCATAGCCCTTGACACACACTCTCTCTCTCTCTCTCTCTATGTGTCCAAGGCTACTACAAAGTCACCTGCCTGCAGATTTGATGAAGAGCTTGGATCTCACTGTAGACTTGATCAAATCAAATTCTATCTTCACCAGCTTGTAGAGCACCCTTAAAAACCCCTAGGGCCAAGAGGAATTAGACCCATTGCATGTGATGAAGCAGATATTTCAATTTCTCCTCAGAAAAACAGCACCTGAAGCTCTGGTAGGCGATTTGCTGCACTGATTTGATGGGCTGGAGCCACAACTGAGGGAGATCTAGCCCCTCCACTGGCTGGGGGTACAGTGGGCTACTTGAAAATAACTAAAAAAGTGATTATTTCCTAATCATCTACTAATCCTAATTAGTTAGATAATAGGCTCATAAACTTGATGGATTCTAAGCTAGGCTCTGATACCATGTTAAAATTACATCAATGTGATGAGCTATGGTGGATCAAATGTGAGAATCAATATCATTAACAAAGAGATTAGATGATAATTAATACATGATTAGTGAGCAATTAAGTGATAGCTTAATGTAGGCATGGATAATCAAAAACCAGCAAATTCTCATTAGGCTAATGCCTCAATTTATAGAGTTTACATCCAAGCATCTAATCCCACTGATTTCTCCTTGATTCACTCCACCTCTTTTGCTTGATTCTCTCCACCTCTCCCAGAATATCTCCACACCTCCTAAATCTCCTCATGCTACCCTTTATTCTCTCCCAGTAGATTCTTCTCACCTTTTCACAGGTTCTCTCACATTTACAGATTCTCCCACACACACCCTATTCACTTGTATATTTCAACAGGTAGCGTAGCCTACATGCTTGAATTGCTGGAGAACTCTCAAGTGCATCCAATTTTCACGGTAATAGACTGCGAAGAATAGTGGTCCATCGGGACAACATAGTTTTTTCTAAGTTTTGGTTGAGTTCTTAGAGCCATCGTCACTTCCACTTGACCCAGAGAGTATTATTGGGTGCAAAGATCGGAACACAAGGTAGAATGTGTACCGATAGGCACTTGTTAAGTGGAAGAATAGACTAGAGGAAACCTCAACATGGAAGCAACTAAGAATGCTTACCAAATCTTTTCCTCGATTTATTTTCGCGAACAAAAACTATCCTTAAGGGGGGTTAATGTCATATAACATGTAATGGCACATAAGAGCTCAAATGTGGAGCCTGAATCCCAAGTGCTTAGGGGTGAGGACACCCGGGTCGAAGCACTGATTAGCCGTAGAGCTAGGCGGTCAGATGACCGGGAAATCGGATGGTCGCACAGGCCCTATACTAGTTGGATAAGTGTGTACACTCATCATTATCCTCTACGGTTGGTTGGTGACTAGATCTTGAGACCCTCTTAGCTATGGTAGACTTTAGGGGATGCAACAGTATGTATATGAGATACATCAACATCATCTATGCCGATGTCAATGGGGTATACATCCTCAGTAATATAATCATGACCACTCAAGCATATAGGACACTCACATAAGCAACCATAGGAATTATCCCAATTGAGAAAAACTAACCCATCAATGGCCAACAGTCAAGGGATCGCCGAATGTGCCAATCTCTCTCATCCCATAGATGTTGAACATGTGTAGACAATAAACTCTGCAACTCCATCCTCCATCTATGGCCTAAATGGACTAGCTCCTCATCATGAGAGATAGTTGATGAAGGATCCAATGGCCAAAGTCTAGATCTCCCAAAAGTATGCACAAAGTCAACAAAAGGTGATGTATAATCTGATCATGTCGAATAGTCCATGGTATTGAGTGTGAAGAATCCCCAATAAAAATCTAGCATCACACATTCATCCCCAATCAAGAGTAAAAAATGATGTCATCACCAAAGAAAGGAAGGACCATGGCGAGTAGCAGAAGGATAGTAGTAATAAACCATGGCTGCACGTGAACACCACCCAAGAACTCCCAAAAATGTGCACACGTATAAAAAACAGTGCTTAAAAGTGAGCCCAACAATGTGTGAACATCGTGAACAAGGTCAACAATGCTCTAATAAGCATGAACAAATGTAGATGGGCAATGTGGTGTGAAAAGGGTTGATGGCTAGACAAATGGGTTAGTGAGCTGGAAAGAAGGTGTGAAAAAGGGTTTTAAAAAACCCTAACGTGTTAATGCAAATGAGTAGTCCATTTTTGGCTCAAACCACTCTTCCTCCTTTATGCTATTGTTTCTCCTAGGGCGACCACTAAGGTGGCTTCTTCTTCACAATGGTGCCGCTAGTGGGCAAAATTCCTCCCTTGACTCTATGTGTTGAGCCTTTGATAAGGCAATGAAGTTTTCTCTCTTCTCTTTTTGTTTTTTAAAAACGATCGGTGCTATGCTATAAAGAAAGCAATGAAGTGTTGCAACTGAGGTAAGCTAAGCCTTGATAAGGCGATAATGCACTTTGCAACTGTGGTGAGCTGAGCCTTTTGATAAAGGCAATGATGCACTTAAATCAGACAAGAGCCACCTCCTCAATGAAATGCTGCTCTAAATGTTGATCTATCAACACTGAACGCTGCAATGAAATGCTGCTCTAAATGTTGATCTATCAACACACTGAACGCTGCAATGAAATGCTGCTCTACCTCCTCAATGCCTTTTCTTTACTTTGGACGTATTCCTATCATTTATCATGCTATTTGAAAATGAATCATTCGATTTTTCATCTTCTTTTTAACATGTCAAATGTACGTGCTTGTGAAAGAGAACATGTCTTTCTTTCCTTTTTTAGATTTCCTACCCTGTTTGATAGTAGAGGAAGAAGTAGGACTCGTATAACCTTGACCAAAACCTTTGTGTTCTTCCTCCCAAGTAGTGTCCAGGAAAAAAAAAAGAGCTTCAACTTGAGTATGGAAAAAAGACATCCCTTGAAGAAGAACAATTAGCAAAACCTCCAACCTCATGGTAGTCCTCTTCCTTAGTACTTTTGTGTAGAACTATAACCACCATCAACAATCGCTTGAAAATCCATGTCTTCCAAGTGTAGAAACCAAGCCATCAGAGCTTGATCACTGAGCACCACATTCTCTAGTGGTTTCTTTGTTACTTCACCAGAATTCAAGCACTTGGCTAGCTCACAGGGTACATTTAGTTTACTTACCAGTTCCTCTAGTATTGTTCGACCACCTTTTGATCTTTGACCAACTCCTCTAGGATTGTTCGACCACTTTTTAATCTTTGACCACATAAAATTACAACAATTCTGGCTCTTATATTTTTCTTCTTTGTTGGTGAAGCTTCATCCACTCGCTTCTTAGCCAAGCCACACCAATCTTGGGTACCAAACGCCAATGGTCCCCGGTATGAGACATGGAGCCCCTCAAATTCCTAATTACTATATGCCTCTATCGAGAGCAAGCATGAGGTTCAATATGCAACAACTAGTGCACGCTACTATAGCTTTCTTTCAATAGTCATCACATCTTCATCTCAGGCTTGCACTTGTGCTTGTGATCATGATTGGCCGACAAGATGGTGAAGGCAAGGAAAAAAAACGAAAGTCCATCAGAGTGATTTGTCTAAGCAAGTTGGTGAAGCAAAAGATGAAAATCTTGCCACACCATCAGTGTCATGCTCTTCTGACAAAATTGCCTCTAAAAGTCCAAGGCCATTTCTTGGAACGGATTTTCCAGGATCTTTCTCTTTTGGTGCAACACCTTCGTCTTTTGAAACTCCCATTGCCTTTGTGTCATTTAGCTCGACATGGGTGGCATTTGTTTATGGCTCTACTTCTGGAACAAGTTCTAGATCAACTTTTGCCTTTAACTGACGGAGCCTAGTACCTTCACAGATTGTGAAGCCGGTCATACTCTTCTCTAGCTTGCTAAGAGCTCCGAGCTCAATGAAGCCTTAAAAACACCTTTTCTTTTATTAAAAGCTAAAGGTTGAAACACACCTCCCATCATAACTCTCGTAAGCCATGTTACCCCAAATAGTAACAACTCTAGCATATTGGATTGATGTCTGTGTTAAAAATATGGCAAACACCTTCACTAAAATGATGTGTAGGGCACATACCTTGTAACTAGCACTATGCACTAAAGTCATAGATTATGGGCAAATGGATACAAAGGTTATTATGCAATCTTACCATGATGTAAAAGAGTCATTTAGGAGCTCAACATCAGCCAAAGGGGTCGTGATCCCTTGATTAGGTAGCATTGGTGTGATTAGCAAGATTCTAGGGTTGGTGGTCACTTTTAGGTGCTTGAATCTAGGAGGGAAGGTGGAGATGATTTAGATGATGATTAACACCTAATCTTGAGCTTAATCCTCATGTACTTCAGCCTATATAAAGAGGCTCTCATCTATTGAAATCAACACATATTTGCCCCTCACTTATGTTGTCATTATGCTCATCATTATGCTAATTACTTCTTGATTAGTAGCTTAACTTCATCTTCTTCATTTCTATTCAACTATGCAATGGAGCTAGTGTTTGATCCTCCTTAGGATGGTTTTTTAACATGGTATCAGAGCTAGTACTAGCCCATTCATCTAGAATCAAGCCCCATCTTATTTGCTTAGCAAGAGATTAGTGAGAATTAGGGTTTCATTAGCTTTTATGGGTTTCCTAGAAAATAGGATCTAGAATAGCAGCTGAGTGGAGGCCTTGGTGCTCACAAACCACGTAACCATTGCCAAATTCCTTCTGTGGGCACTTCACCAGCAATATTGCTAAGGGGCATGGCACCTCAATTGCACCATTCATAGCTCCACGTCGCCGGCAGCTTCGTTTTCCCCAAAACAGGCACGTTTTTGATAGGCGACCACCAAAAGCATTGCTGCAGCTCACACACATCAAATTGGTCTAATTCCTCTGAGGTGTGGCTTCATTGGAACCTAAACTTACTCCTCCTAAGAGGGTTTTGCAAATGATTGAGTGTGCTTCACACACCAAGCAAAAAACCAGGGTGCTGTCCAGAACTGCCATAGCCAGAAAAGGTACTTTGGTAAATTTGAGATTACTCATTGATTAAGTTGCTTAAGCAAGTGTTTGTGGGCTCTAAAATCATCTAGACATACTGCTATTCAATGCCCTTGAAGATTTTTAGCTCATTCTTTGTGCAACTCCTTCAAATATTGACTCCAAGTGAGCTCATTTCTCTGCATAGTGAGCAGAATATTCAACTCCACTAATCAATGATTAATCTATCCTAATCCTTATCATTTGGTGCAATAAGTGGTTCATACATGTCATTAGGGACTTGCTACATCCCCTTATTACTTCACACTTAATTTGCCCCTTGATTAGGTGTCTCCCTTGCTTCCCACAAATCAATATATTTTCTGTTTTTATCTTTTGGAAAGCATATGCTAAATAACTTGATTTAGCACTATTCCTTGGTCTTAATCTCTCTTGTAAAAGGGTAGACACTGCCTCAATCATCAGAGGTAAGACCCCCTTCATTCCATATCATAATGGCTACCAAGGATTCTCCATCAATGCGCTTTAAAGGTCATGGTTTTCACACATGGCAAACCCGCATCAAGTTAATGCTCATGAAGAAGGGGCTCTTCAACATAGTAAATGGGAATGAGAAGAAGCCAAGGACTCTTGCTGATGTTCCTTGTTGGGAAGTAAGAGATGACAAAGCTCGTGCCATCATCACATTGGAGCTTGATGACACTTACATTCATCATGTGGATGGATGCGAAACTTCCAAGGAAGTTTGGGACCAACTCACAACTCTATTTGGGGCTCGATCTAAAAGTTCAAAGTTTGGTTTGCTCATTGAATTTTTTAAGCTAGAAATGAAGTCTGGCACATCCCTAGCCTCACATTTGAACTACATGAAAGGCCTATTAACACAACTTGCAGGAATAGGTCTTAAGATGGATGAAGATGTCTCCATTGGTGTATTACTTAAATCTTTACCTGAAGAATATGACCATGTGGTCACAACCTTGACCAATATGCCAATATCAAAGCTTGTGGACATTGAAGCATCTCTTCTTGAGGAGGAGAGAAAACTAAAGACCAAGCAAATGGAGTCTCCATCGTCATCAACCTTGTCTACTGAAAATGCTTATTATGCAGGATCTAGTAGGTATGGCAAGAACAAAGGCAACTACAACAAGGGCTACAACAAAGGCAACTACAACAAGGGCTACAACAACAACAATCTCATTTGTGACTTTTGTCACAAACCTGGTCATGTAGAGAAGAATTGTTTTGCCAAGAAGAAGATGCAACGAGTCTACATCATGGAAGAAGTGCAGCAGGAAGAAGACCAAGAAGAAGAAAAAGATGAAGACAAGGGCCACCATCATGAGGCCCTATCTATGATTAGATCAAATCATTTATTCTAAAGTGCTAAAAGCAAGGGCATGCCCTATACACATGGGTGTCCTCTTCACTCATACATGTAGCCACGTCTTGTCACACTCTTCTAAAGTCATCCCATACCTCTTTTGTACGCATGACTAAAGCCTCTGAGTTCACATTGGCATAACCTATGTATGGCATTGCTAGTCAGACCACGCTCATGCATGCTATCACAGAGCATTGGGTGGTTAATTAGGCTCATGAGAGTCAGCATGACCAACTGCATCATTGAGTGGATTCAGTGTTTGAGGAGGGGTGTTAAAAATATGGCAAACACCTTCACTAAAATGATGTGTAGGGCACATACCTTGTAACTAGCACTATGCACTAAAGTCATAGATTATGGGCAAATGGATACAAAGGTTATTATGCAATCTTACCATGATGTAAAAGAGTCATTTAGGAGCTCAACATCAGCCAAAGGGGTCGTGATCCCTTGATTAGGTAGCATTGGTGTGATTAGCAAGATTCTAGGGTTGGTGGTCACTTTTAGGTGCTTGAATCTAGGAGGGAAGGTGGAGATGATTTAGATGATGATTAACACCTAATCTTGAGCTTAATCCTCATGTACTTCAGCCTATATAAAGAGGCTCTCATCTATTGAAATCAACACATATTTGCCCCTCACTTATGTTGTCATTATGCTCATCATTATGCTAATTACTTCTTGATTAGTAGCTTAACTTCATCTTCTTCATTTCTATTCAACTATGCAATGGAGCTAGTGTTTGATCCTCCTTAGGATGGTTTTTTAACAGTCTGTGCATAATAAAACGAGAAAACTGATATGGGAAAATTGCTCTTGGATCGGTGATAAAAGCCCTAAGCTTGTAGAGTGATTGAGATAACCAGCTTTTGAATCTTTGGAGCTTGTTGAGCAACCCCTAACTTGCTTTCTTCATTCTCCACTCCTAATTTTTGTCCAAATTGTCCTTGTCAGAGCAAGGCACTACAAGATTTGTCCTTAATCACTTTAATTAAGCCTCCAACTTGTTAATCTCGACAGAAGTTGTTGTTGTCCAACTGTTTTGCCCTTTGTGCAATCTTTCTTTGCAAACTTTTGCAAGAAATCAACAAGAACTGCAACATAAGTTGAGAAATTGAGCAGTTACATCAATTCTTGCACTCCAATCCCTTGTTGTGGGTGACTTGTAGAAGAAGTTTAATTTTGCACACTTTCTTGATAATAAGCTTCCTAAATGCACTAAGATCTAATTCTGCACAATAATCTCTACAAACTTTGAAAATTTTGCACCAAGATTCTTGAAACTTAAAGTGCCACAGTAATCTGCATAAAATCCTCAACAAAACAGTAATCTTCACATAGATCTACTTAAATCTACTACAGAACTGTTACCTGCACTAAAATCTACATAAAATCTTCAATCTGCACACTTTCTTGATGAAAATTGCACAACAACCTTCGATATCCTCCAAACTGCCAAGATCCCTTAGAAACTAAGCAAATATAGAAGGAAACTAAGGTTTATTAATAGATTTGATGAAAGGAAACACTAATAAAGAGGATGTAGCAAGAAACATCAAAGAAATTTGCTCTAAAAAATAGCTAGAAACCTAAATCTGAAAATCAAGAAAATTAAGATTCTCCCAAATCTATGTAAGAATTAGGGTTTCTAAAATCTGTGATTCGAAAATGATTACCATTAATTCCATTGCTAATTCAGTCAAACAAGAAAATCTATATGTATGTAGATGCATATATGTATATACATACATGCATATACATACATACATATACATATATACATATATGTATGTACTGTACATACATACATGTATGTATGTGTGTGTGTGTGTGTATATATATACATACATGTATGCATATATGTATATGTTATGAATGAATATATACATGTACTGTTTTTACGGTGTTCATAAAAATAGATCTCTCTTCTCTTCTATGTTTCTCTCTGCATACTATATAAATGAAGAGTTTCACGAACCTACCACGCGGCAAGAATTTGAAGGTTTGGGAAGCAATTTTGGAGGTTCGAGGAAAGGTAGGCTCCTATTACTCTGAGAATTTAATATATGTGCAATTATGTATGTGCGAAGCGGGTCAGCCCAGTAGTGATAAAACTTAAAAAGCTACAAAATTACACAAGGTTTTTTTTTAAAGTGGAGTTAAATATAGCTAAAATGCTTTAAATTTCCCAGGTTGTGCCTAAATGATAAAATGCATTTTACCAGGAATAAAGAGAAATTTGCAGGTCAGTTATATATTATGCGGATTTCAAATTGCGGGGTATCGAGAGCTGTGGCCAAGGAAGGGTACTGGCCCGTACTGGTTGGCTGGCGTTCGTTGTGGAAAAGAATGTTGCAGCCATTAATCAGAACAAGACACGTGGGGGAGACCCGCTTTCATAAATAATAAATAACACAACACGCTTTTCTTGCCTTCTAACCAAACCTTGTAGGAAACGTGGCCTCCTCCATGAGTCCACATTGTCATCCTCATTGTTGCTGGGCCAAATGCCATAATAACTAATTATTATCAATATATTGTAATATTAATATAACTTTCTTCAAGGAACCTTATTGCCAAAAGAAAAAAGTTTCCTGAAAGTTTTGAACCTTAGGATGGATGATTATCAATGAATATTGTTGGGCTCACAAGTAAGGTCCTCCCTATGCTTCTTGCACAGTATGACAGCTCTCTCTCTCTCTCTCTCTCTCTCTCTCCATGTAAGTCAAGATGAAGGAGGCGAAAGTGATACAAAGGTGGATGATGCTTGGATGGGGCTGATGGTGCAACAATGTAGTACAAGTAAAAGAATATAGCAAGGAGGGGTGGGGCAAGAAAGAGCAACACAGTGGGCCAAGGTAGTGTAGAAGTTGAGAAGTTTCTTGTAGGAGAGTCTCTCTCTAGGTGCCTGTAGGTGTAGGTGAAGGAGGTGAAAGTGATGCAGAGGTGGAGGATGATTGGATGGGTATGATGGTGTAGCAACGTAGTGTGAACAAAAGAATTTAACAAGGAGAGATGGGGCCAAACAAAAAAAATGGAGCAATACAATGGGCCAAGGTAGTGCAGAGGTTGAGAAGGTCCTTAGAGAGAGAGAGAGAGAGAGAGAGAGGTTATAAAAATTATATTGTTACTAGTTGAAGAGATTGTTGAATACCACCTGTTCATGCTCTTAAAAGCTTATCTTATGTACAAAAATATGCGGCCATATCATTATGTTTCTTTAAAATCGTGGAGTTTGAAATGGCCAAATGTTAACTCCACTAAGGTGCAAGTGGTGAGATGTTAAAATCTATATTTTATGGAAAAAAATTGAAAACAAAGAGCATGATTTTGTCCACTATTGGAAAGGGAGCATGCAATTTGTTGCCTCTTGGTACAAAGATGTTGATTTTTTCCTTATGCTAAGATTATCTTCCTTTTGAGAGATTATTTTTTGTGTGGTAAAGTCTAAGGTAATAGATATTGAGCGCCTTTACAAAACTCGTGTTGAAGTTTCTTTCATGCTTAGTCGTCTTATAATCATTTTACTTTTGAACCTCAAAGTTGAAATGTTGTTAATAGAAAATACAGTTGCACTGTATTTCATAAATACACTCTTTTTGCTATAGAAATAGAGTCTTTGGGCACCAAGTATTCTTGTACATGCTTCAGTAGTTAAGTTTTTGATATGAGTGCATTTCCTTTATTTCTCAAGCTACCAAGTAGTTTTGTATTGACTCATAAAAAGTTTAAGAGCTACCAAAGTAACATATAAAAGTATTAACTTTTAACTAGTGGGCAACCCGTGCTTTGCACGTCTTTTGAGACTCCAAATTCAAATTCTACCCAAACCCTCCTCCCTTTTCCGAACCTCCAAATTCTTGCCACATGGTAGCTTTGTGAAACTCTTCCTTAAGATAATATAGAGAAGAGAAGAGAAAATATTGAAATGCTTATAAGGAGGAGAATTGAAGAGCTCTTGATCTATTGTTTGTATTTTTTATTTTTTTGCGAGGAAATACAAGTAGGTTTATTAATGTAAGAAAAGGTTATTTACATCACATCAAGCTAAGAGCATGTGTTTATTCTCTATTCATTGCCATATCCAAGATATTTGTTGACATAGCTAAGTAATCTTTTTTGAAAACTCACGTGGTTACGTCTCACTTTTGAGCCTTATCTATTTGGAGAGCTTTCTAACATAATCCTAGATTGCTTGGCAAATACTAGACTATAACATGTTTTTGAAATAACTCATATATGCTATACCCTCGTATTTCCTGTTAGTACCCACAAATTCAACCACTTTTTAATCCCGTTCCACCAAGGCATGGTTTTCCCATGTATTTCATATTAGTACCCACAAATAAATTTCAGCCACCTTTTAATCCCCTTCCTCTCACGAGAAATGACATATAATCGAAATGATGTGTTTTCTATGAAACCTTTGGCAATGATGCCTAGAAATGTATTTTAATAATTGTGATATTTTTTTCCTTTAAACAATCAACTTGAATCACATAAAATCTTAAAAATTTTGTCAAGTGTTGAGAGGCACATGTTTTCATACATCTACATCATCCATATCTTAATTATTGGGTAAAACTTTCTAAAATCATGTTTAACATCTTCTCAAAAGTAACGAAGGTACGAATTCACAAAATCGGTGTTGCTTGTGCAATCGTGCTCTTCATCATTTGCCTCTCTCTCATATTTTTCAGTGTTTCAAATATACTGTTGTTGATTCTACATGATTTTATGGTGTTGAAGAGCTGGTATGCTTTATCGAACTATCATGGTCACTTTAAATGGGATCATAACCTTGAATTATTGTTGAATGTGCTAAGGTATAACGATGAGGTAAGTACTTAAATCAATTTTCCTTGGAGTTATTGATTATATTTCATGCATACGCATTTTTTATGATACCACAAATGCTTTTAAGAGGCAAAAAATGAAAAATTATGGTATCTTGATGTTTCATGGACTTTTTTTTTGGGAAATATGCTTGTCAGGTATGATAAATTACTTTTGTACTAGGTAGGCAACTTTAAAATTATACAGTTACTCATTATAACTTTGACTTTACAATATTATACAATTACTCATTATAACTTTACAATATTATACAGTTACTCATTATAACTTTGTGGTAGTTTTTCCAGACAAGATCATGTTTCTTTTAAAATAAAATCTTTCAAGCTTTAGCTTTTTCAAATGAAAGAAGTGCCACAAGCTTAGTAGCAATCCCAAATTCCTTCACTTCACAAGTGCAAATAGTGGCTACAAAACATAAAACTGAATTTAAGGTATCATGTTACAATCATCACGTTGTATAGTCCTTAATTCAAACCATAAGCTTGAGTTTGGGAATTTAAATCATCTAGCAAAACTAAAATGGGCTCTTCCTCCTCCTCCCCACCTTGGGTAACTACTTCCTCGTATGTTTACACCAAATCTCTCTCTCTCTCTCTCTCTCTCTCTCTCTCTCTCTCTCTCTGTCTCTCTCTCTCTCTCTCTCTCTCTCTCTCTCTCTCTCTCTCTCTCTCTCACACACACACACACACACACACACACACACACACACAACAACAACAACGACAACAACAACAACAACAACAAAAATAACAAGAACGAGAACAACAACATGTCATCCTCCTCCGCCCCCACCTAGCTAGCAACTCTTCTCCTTCTCCTTGTTATTCCATCCTCTTTATCTTGCCTCCCTCTCAGCTATGCCCATGATCTCTCTCTCTCTCTCTCTCTCTCTCTCACACACACACACACACACACACACACGCACGCACGCACGCACACAGAGCAAGTGGGGGTGACACGAAGGTGGCTTTCACATGGAGTAAAGAAAAACCCACGTTAACTGAGGCATTATCGATTGGCATGCCCATGCTATATACATATAGGTGGATAATGAGCACAACTCATTTGGGTGGTTGTTGCCTTGGAAATGATCCTTGAAAAATAGGAAAAACATGTACAAATTGTAAATTTGATAAAACTAGATATAAGTGTTGAAAATTAAGACCATGCCATGTGCTGGAGGGGGGGGGGGTTGAGCCAAGCTTACATGTAGAGAATAAAGCCTAGTATAAGAGCCTTGTTGTTTAGGTAGTTTAATGTTGCATGCATGTACAAGCTAAGAGTAGAGCCTTGTTATTTTGGTGAAGCCATAATATATATACAGTAGAGCATATATATTGCTCGTTTATATATTTTACAAAAGTGAAAGTGCCTCCACATGAAGGCCTCATAAGTACGGTCATGTCGTTGAGGCACATGTATAAAGTCATCTCCCTCTCACTGATTACTCTCAAGAACTCTACAGCTTTTTCTTCGGAGGAGTTTATGTACGGCTCATGAGGATCCACATCAGGCGGGCTTTCTTCGATGAGGATTGGATTCTCGTAGTCACCTTTCGAAACTTCATCATTTTCCTTGTCAAACAGAGGCTCTTCTTGATCTCCTTCTTCAGGATTGTCTTCACCTCTTAGAAGGAAGTACCTGGCGGATTTACCCTCAATGTAATGATCTTGGAAGAAAACTTTCCTTATGTCAGAGATGTCAGCAAACTCTAGTGTCTTCAGACATTTCCACATGGTCCATGCCATTACCAGCTTTTAGAATTATCCACACTGTGCGATGGGAAAGTACTTACCAGTCCTCATCATCTTCAAAAGAGTGACTCCAAGTGTTACAGTCTATTTGTTTAATATATAATTTTCCATATACACAAAGCCCTTTCAAATACATTCACTGGGGTTAGACAACTCGATTTTTTAGATCACCCTGACCAAATTGTGCATACAAAGTTTTACCTCTAAACATCTCCTTAGTAGAAACGTTATGGGCGTGGAAGTGAAAGTGAGGTTTATGGAGATCCTTTAGATAGTATCCTACCATACCCTCAAAAGTATGCGTTTTAATCTAATGTAATGCACAGCACATGACAATACCCCCTTAATGTTCCACATTAAATATTGCTTTATAGTTTTGCTAACTGAAATAATGATGTAGAGAGTATACGAGCAACCATTTGAAAGTAGAGGTGGTGAAGAGTTCCACCTCTTTCCAACAAGAACACAGCTTGAGTGCACTTATGGTGCGGACAAACCCAATAAGGCAATCCCACAGAGAGATATTGACATCATTGTTCCCAATCCCAATCATGATAGAAACCTCTAGCATCTTCAAGTTGTTACGAGTCGAAAAATGCGGACATGCAAGAGCGACATTGCTTGGATGCCCAAGAGATGAAAGTGACATATTGCTGGTCTTCTTCCTCTTTGTTGTAGCGCAAGATGTCTCAGAGCTACCTGCGACAACGAACATAGCAGATGCAGAGCAGATGTCACATATATTTTAAAATAGTAAAACATTGTAAAGAACATCATGTATTTTAAACACCTGGCAAACAAGCTTTGTGTTTAACGGCTTTTAAATTCTGCAAACTGATTGGACCTTCCGGAGGAGTGACGATTCGAGGAGGAACATTCTCCTTGTTTGATTCAGATGGCTGGGGGCTACAAACAGGTGCTCGGCCAAGAGATCTATAAGGTGACGCACCTAAGGGAGGTAGGCCAACTGACACTGGAGGACATACAAAAAGTGTTTTAGTTCTTCTGCGACCGAGTACCCTCAACCATGCTGAAAATGATATGAAGACTAAACATCTCGAGTCGCACATAAACCATTTTGAGAAACACACCTGCCACCTATACCATCAGAAGAGGAAGCAAATGATGGGAATAACAACACGTAAAGAAGCCAAGCATAGCAATAGTTGACACGGCCATCACAAGGCAACATGCAAGGCCAAAACAAACGCACTACCTCCACACAAACCTGCAAAACATTCCAGGCGACAACAATGTGCATACCGAAAGAAACGGACAAGCTCCAAACACATGTAAACGAATCAGACGTCACGTGGATGAAATACACGATGGCGACCACCAAGGAGGAGCCTCCACGACAGAAGCACCAACTTCCAGCACCAAAAAATAGCAAAAAACAACGTTGAAGAAGAAGGACCACCACTCACTACCCCAAGGTACTTGAAACAAAGCCATGCACAGAGTAGAAACACACGCAACAAATTAGACCTCACATGCGTAAGGTCGACCATGACGACCACCATGGAGGAGCCTCCACGGCCAGAGCACTAGCTCCCAACGCCAAAAAATAGCAAAAAATCACGTTGAAGAAGAAGGACCAACACTCACCGCCCCAAGGACGACCACTCGCCGCCCCAGATTCTAAACTTAACTCCCACATGTGGTCACCATGACAAGACACACAGCCAAATCCACCAACCTCCACCTAACACTCATAACCTTAATCTAACATTGTATAATCGACCGTAATTGAACCTTTTATTGGATTAATTAATGAAAAAAAGCATTTTGCACACATATAGAGGCAAAGCTTAGTAATGCTATAACAATGGTGTACTTAGTTCATGTAAATTTTAACCATATTGCTATCATTTTGTAGGTGGTGCCATTTTGTAGGTGGTGCCATGCACGTCTAGTTTGAAAAATACAATGTTACCCACTTTTCTTTGCTTTTACTTAAGAGGGTCAAATTAAAGTTTTGAAGGTTAAAATTGTTTGTCCGGTTATGTGAAGGAAGGACGGCAGGTGCTATGCATGTAAGTGTATGTGTATACACGAGGATATATATATATATATATATATATATATTACATACATACCATAGGATAGTGATGATGCATTTATTAGATTTTAAATTTTTGTTTTTTTGGGGGCTGGGGTGCGGTTAGCAAAGTAACTCAGCAGTGAGCCACCTTTTACGAGAGAGAGAGAGAGAGAGAGAGAGAGAGAGAGAGTGGCTCAGTGGGAGAGCTTGGAGCTCGTCGGCTATGGCGATTTAAGGCTTCTTTCGCTTTTCAGAGATAAAGAAGAGAAAAGGCTGTTTCTGTACTTTCTGGTCGCCTTCCATTCATCTCTGCGGTTGTAAAGCCACAGTTTGAGCCCAGCGAAGATTTATGTACCTTTTGATCTGTGCCTCGCACCCCAGATTAGAGCTTTTGTAGCTATGGCAGACAACCTCTGACAGGGAAAGAGAGGACCAGAGTGTGTACCTCCCTGCATTTCTTTGTCTCAAGTGTTCAAAGCAGTGAGAGCGTTTGGAAGCTGGTGAGATAAGGAAGGGGGAAGGGGGTAATGTGTTGTAAAGAAAGCAGAACAAACTAGGGTTTCTGAGCTGAGAGCTTGCCATGAGAGTAGCATCAAAGCTATCATGGGAATAGATTCGCGAAGTAACTTTCCTGTGTGTAATTGAGTTGAGTGTTACATTTCGTTGCTTCGGCCATGGGGGAGAAAGCAGCGAGCCTCGATGCCATCAACAAGGAAGCTGTGGATCTTGTAAGTGCTCCTTGTGGGTGCGAGTGCGTGTGCAGAGAGAGAGAGAGAGAGAGAGAGAGAGAGAGAGAGAGGGAGAGAGAGAGAGAGAGAGAGTGAATAATACTCGTGCCTCTGCATGCGTGTGTGTGTGTGTGTGTGTGAGAGAGAGAGAACCTAGAGAAGCATGCACGAGAGAGAGTTCTTTCTGCCAGCCTTGCTGCATGCTTCTTTACCACATCCCGCCCCTCATCTGCTACATACCTGAATTCAAGTTCTGCTATTCGCTGTGCCAGAGTGTAGATTTTCATGTGTATTTGGATTTCAATCACTCCTGTGATGGCCATGGCATGGTGAAAATGGACGGAGAGAGAGAGCGAGAGTGAGTTAGCTTCATTAACGTCTGCAAAATGCCACCAATGGGTGTGTAGCCTAGCGGTGTGGGTTTGTAACCGGAAGGGCGAGGTTCTAAGTTCATATCCCTGGGGCATCTGGGCCATTTGCATGGCTATAATTGTACTGCCTTCGGGTGGGCACTCAAGTTGCTACTACATAAGGAGCTACTCAAGGGGAAAAAAAGGCTACCGAAATTTGTAAGTCTTGAAACAAATTTGTAGTGCCGCGAAAAAGGAAACACTAAAACACTAGAAATGACAAAACCTAGCGGCATCCTGGCTGTTTGCAACCATAATTGTACTGCTTTTGGCTTCTGTTTTGGATTGAGTATGGGTTTTACAAAAATTCTCAATAAGACCTCTACTCTCAAAATAGACTGCCCACTTGCCTTCCTGCCGAGTTGCTCTGATTTTGGTTTGTGGAGAGAGAGAGAGAGAGAGAGAGAGAGAGAGAGAGGACTTTTAATGTCATAGATGAGCCAGCAAACCTCCTATGATCCATGTGACAGCACTAAAGGGTTGGGAATGGGATTTGAACTTGGGATCTTTGTTAGAAGCTTGATTTGTAAACCACTATACTAACACTACACAGATTTGCATAGCCCATCTGTGGCTTTTGGCTTGAAGATCCCAGAATCTGCTCGTTTGTTAGAAGAGCTCATTTTACAAAGATTCAAATATGCTCTCGACTTGCAGAAGTTTATGCTAGTAATTTCACACCAAAAGGATCTTGTTTTTCCTTACTGGCAAGAGGGACATGAGGCTCAGCACAATTGCATGCAAACCATCATTGTTGTTGTAAGTGTGGGCTATCCGCCATCCACATAGTATCTACTATCATGTTCACCATGGCTAGATTGTTGTAAGTGTGGGCTATCCACCATCCACATGGTATTTACGATCATGTTCACCATGGCTAGATTGTTGGGATCCCTCCTTTATTATATGGCTGTGAAAGTAATGCATACTACTGCATAGGCATAATCATAGAAATGTGTGTGCTAGATAAGTTGATGTGTTCAGATTAAACACACACATTTTGAAGAATTCTGGTGTGTTTTCTGGACCCCAACTAGTTACCCTCTGATGTGTTCAGATTAAACACGCACATTTTGAAGAATTCTGGTGTGTCCACTGGACCCCAACTAGTTACCCTCTCTGTGTGTGCTAGCCTACATCGGGGCTGAGTCTGCTCTTCACCTCTGGAGTAGTGATAGAAACTCAGTATGATGGTTTATCCCTACTAGTAACCCTCTCTGTGTGTGCTAGCCTGCATCGGGGCTGAGTCGCCCTTCGCCTCTGGAGTAGTGATAAAAACTCAGTATGATGGTTTATCCTTGAAGATTTGTCCATGAATACGGATATCTTTATGCAAAAACCTGCATGGCGCTGATGATGTGAATGGGGATGTTGTGCTTTATGGTCTTTTGCCTTTACTTGTAGTAATTGTATTGTGCATCAAACTGCAGGAAAATATCCCAGTTGAAGAAGTGTTTGAGCAGCTAAGATGTTCTAGAGCTGGTCTTACCTCTGATGAAGTCGAAGAGCGGCTCAACATTTTTGGCCACAATAAACTTGAAGAGAAAAAAGTGAGTTCTCAGTTCGCCCAATTCCCTGGCATAGAATTTTGAGTTAGGAGCTACTAAAGTACTTGTAATGCATACCACTTGGTGGTGTCTAGGACATTCAGATATTTGCTGTGATACACACACCTACACAAACTTGTATGTTTCCAGGCTTACACTGCTTCTTGGATGTGTGCAGGAGAGCAAATTTCTCAAATTTATGGGTTTTATGTGGAATCCTCTTTCTTGGGTTATGGAAGCTGCTGCTGTCATGGCCATTGCGATGGCAAATGGTGATGTGAGTGCATAAATAATGATGTATTGGCCTGCACTTTTTATATGTTAGTTGCCGACAAAGCATGAACTGTATGCCAAAACTGTGCTTGCTAGTGGTCGACAAAAAATACAAACTCTTGTGAGCCAGTATGGCAAGCCTGTGTGACATGATCCACCTTGTAACTTATGCAGAATAGGCCTCCAGATTGGCAAGACTTTGTTGGAATCATCACACTTCTTGTGATCAATTCAACCATCAGTTTCCTAGAGGAAAATAATGCTGGCAATGCCGCAGCTGCGCTAATGGCTAGATTGGCTCCAAGGTCAAAGGTTTGGTTGCCTCATGACACTTCTTAGTCACATCAATGCTGTTTTGAGGGGCTATATCTTAAAGACTCATATTGGTTTGGCAAGTGGTGTTTCTAAGGAATGTGTCTCACATTGTTTCTAGGTGCTTAGAAATGGACAATGGACAGAAGAAGATGCAGCAGTCTTGGTTCCAGGCGACATTATCAGCATCAAACTTGGTGATATTATCCCAGCAGATGCACGCCTTTTGGAAGGGGATCCTTTGAAGATCGATCAGGTGCAACTGCTGATTATGTCCAAGCATCTAGTTCTTGAGCTCTAGGCTTTGAAGCACTCATTTCCTATCTTACGCAGTCTGCCCTCACTGGAGAGTCCCTGCCAGTCACCAAAAATCCGGGTGATGGTGTCTACTCAGGCTCCACCTGCAAACAGGGTGAGATAGAAGCCGTTGTGATTGCCACTGGTGTGCACACCTTCTTTGGCAAAGCTGCACATCTTGTGGATACCACGAATCAAGTTGGACATTTTCAGAAGGTGGTGTTTAAATTCTAAATCCAGACGAGCTTCTGAAGATTCTCATCTACCTCATGCATTTGAAGATTTAAAGAATTTCGGATTTATGTATGGTCTTTAGGCTCTCAATGTATTTGCAGGTTCTCACAGCCATTGGAAACTTTTGCATATGCTCTATTGGCATTGGGATGGCAGTGGAGATTATAGTCATGTATCCCATACAAGACCGAACATACAGACAAGGCATTGATAACTTATTGGTGCTTCTGATTGGTGGGATCCCTATTGCTATGCCGACGGTGTTGTCTGTAACAATGGCCATTGGATCTCATAGACTTTCTCAGCAGGTGGGTAATGTGGGCATGTTTCTCGATCATTTCCAGGTCAAGGGAGAGCATTATGAAATGAACTGTTACCTTGAATTTTTCTCTAGCGTAGCAATCAAGATGCAGGTCAAAGGTTGAGATTTTTGCAGCTCAAGTATTGGGCTTACTCCATCTCATATTTGGGATAAATGAAGTGATGTTTGTCATGCTCTAGGGTGCCATAACAAAAAGGATGACTGCAATTGAAGAGATGGCTGGAATGGATGTTTTGTGCAGCGACAAAACTGGCACTTTGACATTGAACAAGCTCACAGTTGATAAAAATCTAATTGAGGTCAGAGCTGGATAAAGCAAGGCTGATGACCAGTTATGCCAGATTCAACCTAGGCTGCAATTTCTGAGAACAGTTCCTTTGTTGACAGGTGTTTGCTAAAGGTGTTGAGAAGGACACTGTGGTCTTGATGGCTGCTAGGGCTTCTCGAACTGAAAATCAAGATGCAATCGATGCAGCTATAGTGGGAATGTTGGCTGATCCCAAGGAGGTTGGCTTCAGGGTCTTGTCATGTACCTCATATGACTGATGTCTCCATGTGTGGTGGTGCTTACATGTGATGTATTGCTACTTTTCAGGCTCGTGCAGGTGTTCAAGAAATTCATTTCTTGCCTTTCAATCCTACTGACAAGAGAACGGCTCTCACTTACTTTGATGTGGAAGGAAGGATGCACAGGGTCAGCAAGGGTGCACCAGAGCAGGTATTTTTAAGGCTAAGTTGGGCACCATAATGTAAGTACATGCTCCACATACTTGCCCATGCAGGACTTGAGCATGGGGTTCATGTAGCTTTATAAACTGAGGTTTCTTAATAACATTTGATGCTGCAGATTCTCGCACTTGCACAAAACAAAGTAGAAATCGAGTCTAGGGTTCATGCAATCATAGACAAGTTTGCAGAGCGTGGGCTTCGCTCTTTGGCGGTTGCTAGACAGGCAAATTCTTTATTTGACTTGTTTTCTTGGGAATGTCTGGACATCCCACACAAAGCTGATGTAAATGTCATCTTCAGGAAGTCCCAGAAGGCACGAAAGAGAGCCTTGGAGGGCCTTGGCAGTTCGTAGGGTTGATGCCGTTATTTGATCCTCCATGCCATGACAGTGCAGAGACAATACGGCGAGCTTTGAACCTTGGTGTGAACGTAAAGATGATCACAGGTGATCTCATGTCGAACATTCAATATTACCAACCATTATGGTACTCAATCCACACTAAGTCTGCATGCTGAGATGATTGAGGTTGATTTGGTAATGGACACCACGACTTTGTGACCATGGCTCAGAACTTGTGCTTAGTACAGTAATCATCTGCAGGTGATCAATTGGCTATAGCCAAAGAAACTGGTCGACGGCTTGGAATGGGTACTAACATGTACCCATCATCCTCTTTACTTGGCCAAAATAAGGATGAATCTATTGCTGCCTTACCTGTGGATGAACTTATTGAGAAAGCTGATGGATTTGCAGGGGTTTTTCCAGGCAAGAATCTTTGACACATTCATCCATTCATACCTTTTGACACACATAGGTGCGCGTGTTTACACACATGGGCAGCAACATTTTTCTGAGTGCATGTGCAAGCCAATGTATATATGTAGGATTTGAATGGCAACTGGGCATTGATTTTTCAATGTTTTTCTTCTTTATTTTGCCTCCAGAACACAAGTATGAAATAGTGAAGCGCCTCCAGCAAAAGAAGCACATTTGTGGGATGACTGGTGATGGTGTGAACGATGCACCAGCATTGAAGAAAGCAGATATTGGCATTGCGGTCGCGGATGCAACTGATGCTGCCAGAAGTGCATCGGACATAGTTTTGACAGAGCCTGGACTTAGTGTCATCATCAGTGCTGTCCTCACCAGCCGCTCTATCTTTCAAAGGATGAAAAATTACACTGTAAGGCACACCCTCACCTCCCTACACTCCATCTGAATGAAGCTTGTCAGCTAAACTTAAGCAAGAGTTCCTTTCTTATTTTGGCTGCCTGTGCTGCAGATCTATGCTGTTTCTATCACTATTCGTATTGTGGTAAGCTTCAAAGCCTCATAAAAACATTCTGTGGAATTTTTTATAATTTGTTCTCTAAAATGAGCTTCAATATTGAAACCCATAATGGGGACTTTAGACTAACCATACAGCTGCCTATGAATGCAAATGTGAAAAATGAAAGGACTGCATAGGCTGACAATATCAAAGACAGAAGCAGTGAAAAACAAAGCCTTTTTATATACTCATGAGGACCATGTACGGAACACAGCCTTGCTGTATGTAAACTCCACACTTGCTGTACACCAGAACCTCTGTAAACCATACGGAGAACATGTTCAGAAAACCAGAACCTCTGACAGGTGCGCTGAAGTTTACAGCAGGAGGTTCATCATTATTTATTTATTGATACCTACTACAGGCTGCAGAACAGCAGAGACACACAGCTTCATGATTATTTATTTATTGACACCTACTGCAGGCTGCAGTACAGCACAGACATTACACAAATGTCTCATCAGTAAGAAAAACACACACTTTATTTATTGATATCTATCGCAGATTGCAGTACAGCATTGGCATTACATGAAGGCCTCATCCGTAGTGTTGTTGCAAGGAGGTAGATGTATGAATGCATGAAACCTTGTATTTCAGATCATCTTGATTGCATTGAGCACGACCTCTGTAGATTTCCACTGGCATTACATTGTGAGGACAAAACTTGAAGTGAGGTTTATGCAGGTCCTTCATACAATATCCCATACTTCCTCTGGCATTAAATTGTGAGCATAAAACTTGAAGTGAGGTTAATGCAGATCTTTCATACAATATACCAAATTTCCCCTGGCGTTACATTGTGTGAGCATAAAACTTGACGCAGCATCCCTTCAAAACGCGTGCATTTTCACTTGATGGAGGCATTCTACACATGACAATCAGGCCAAACAGCCTATACACATATCCTAGGCCATGTATCTTTCAAGCAGATTACCGACAACCTTGATGGAGGTGCAGACAGAATGCATGCAAACGATGGAAAAAAAAAAGCATGGAACTTAACACCCCCGAGATTCTTCAGACCTTCTAGACCTCGAGGAGGTCTCACAATCCTGGGGTCATGTTCTTGTCCTCCTGTGGACGACTCAAAGCATGTGCATGAGGTACTGCAGAGCCAGAAGTTGTCATGATAGGAGAGGACTCACAAAGAAAAGTTGTGTCAGAGTCCTCTGAGGATAACGGATTCCCAATGACATCAGATGCAAGCAGGTGTGGAGTTGATGGAACAATACATGCCTTTGAGAATTTTCTGAGCTGAGCCATCATAAAAAACAACCAGAAGACAGGATTTGAAGCAAGAAAAACAATGTCGGATGTGAGCTAAATAACCTGTGGCAGCCAGAGCCAAGAAAAGGAAAACAATGAGGGCCATAACCACTAGGGATTAAGATACATCCAGTACAGGGAATACAGCATGCAGATGATACGAACGGAGAAGACTTTGCAGCTGCTAAAGATAAGTGTGCCATGGCAACACACATGGGTGTAAAGCGGCCTTGGAGAAATGTGCTGCTGAAGAAGATACCAAATGCATGCAACAAACCCAGCTGCCATTTTTCAGTTTCATGAAATGAATTCCAAAATAGGTGCACAGATATTCCATCAAAATTAGGGGAAAAATTTGTGAAGGTTACCTTAGTGTCCTGCATTTTAGCACCTTAAACGCGGGCGAGGCATTTTCTCCTCCTCAAGCTTGATGGATGTACAAATAGGGTTTAGCTGCTGGCACTTGCAAATTTTCTAGTTTGAGCATTGTTTGCTGAAGCATTGTTGCTTGGGTGTTTCCTGCTGACAGCTTGGATTTATGCTTCTAGTTTGATTTTACTCCTGTTTTATTTTGACAGCTTGGATTTATGCTTCTAGCACTTATTTGGCAGTTTGATTTCCCCCCATTCATGGTACTGATCATTGCAATCCTGAATGATGGTAAATAACATGTGGCAGGAGCTTCAGCCCATCATGTTGGGATTTTTATCCAAGCCTTGTTTTAACTTTTCTGCCTCACAGAACTGACTTTTATCTTGATCACTGTGAAGGCACAATCATGACTATCTCCAAAGACCGAGTGAAACCATCACCTTCACCAGACAGTTGGAAGCTTTCAGAGATCTTTGCTACAGGTGTTGTAATAGGCAGCTATCTGGCTTTGATGACTGTCATTTTCTACTGGGCAGCTGACAAGACTGATTTTTTCCCGGTCTGATTTCTTAACCTTGTTTGTGAGGTACATGCCATTGCTCATTGATGATGAATGGGTTTTGATGCTTTCCTCTCCTTGTTGCAGAAAACATTTGGGGTAAGAGACATTAGGGGTAACCATGATGTGATGGCTGCGGCTATTTATTTGCAAGTCAGCACAATAAGTCAGGCACTTATATTTGTCACTCGCTCAAGGGGTTGGTCTTTCTTGGAGCGACCTGGTCTGCTTCTTGTGTCAGCATTTATAATTGCCCAAATGGTATGGGTTCCTCTGTCAAGTTCCTCCCCCTCCCGCTTTTTTATTTCCGAGAAAGAGTTGAAAATCAGTATCGCTAAATGTACATGCTCAGAACCCTCATAAGATGTAAAAAACAAACTGCTGGGGAGGGGCAGTTCCCTCCATGGCTGGCCGCTCTCACAGGGCAACTACCTCATAAAGAGAGAGAGAGAGAGAGAGAAGTAATCTTGCTGGTCCGAACAGTGAGAAAGGGCCCCGTGTGCCATAAGAAGGCCTCTCGCCGTCTACGCATGCGTCCGCCTTGAAGCTTCCCCCACTGATCGCGGATGGTATGAATGTCAATCCATATGGAGAGAATGGACTCATGGAGGGGTGAGAGTACCCTCAATGGCCTCGCTGTAAACAGGCCCGCCATATATGCCATGCAGCTATGCTGCTGATGATCTCCCATCTGCGATTGGTGCTGCCCAGAGACCAGGGCTCTGCCAAGGTGGGAACTGTATCAATCCTGCAATGAAAGAGTTGGAGGGCCTGCCTACCTGTTGCTGCCTCCACGTAGAAGAGAACGGGGTTAGCCGCAGTCACCCAGGCTACTGCCCCCCTGTACTATCACATGGCACGGACCACACCATCGTGTAGAGGCGAAGGATCCTCTTCTAAACCTGTTGCACTTTGGGACAGTCCCAAAAGCATGGCCGCTACGGCCCCGTGGGGTTTGCATCGCAAACACTATGTGCAGGCCGTCCTCCGATGGACAAGCAAGTGCTGACAATGAGAGGCTGTGGTGGGCTAACTGCCAAAGGAAGAGTGTGACCATCTTAGGCTGCAAGCGGTCCCCATAGGCGCTTCCAAAAATCTCCAAGGAAGCTGGAGGAGATGTCGTGGGAGGCTAAGCGGTCTGCCGTTGCTGGGGTGCCGTCTATATCATGAATCTCGATCTTGTGATTTGCCCTGTAATGGAAAAAGTGGGTGGTCGGGCTCTCCAGAGGAAGGGTGCTGTCACTCCCATTCGCCTGGACCCCTGGACACGAGACATATGTCGGCTTTCCTAGAGCCATAGTCGGGTCGCCTTGGTCGGAGGAGGGTTGTGATTATGAAAACTAAAAATCCTCACCCACTGAAGAGAGCCACCATTGTAATCCTCTGAGAGGGGAGAGGGTCAGCTGGCCCTGGGGACCAACTGAGAAAGAGTGCAGGCCCCCATTTGAACGGAGGATTGCTAAAGGGAAATCGTGGGGAGTGAAAATGCGTAACCGCTTGAGAAAGAGGGGGGAGGAGGGGGGGGGGGGGGGGTTTCCCAATCGGTGGGGATGGCCAAGTCGATGATGAGGGTATTCTGATTACAGCCCCGGATCGGCGTATGTCTTGTGTCTTTGGGGGAGTCTCCTAAAGCTGTGGTTCACTCTTGGAGAGATTGAGCGGGACCATTGTTGAGGGGCCCCCGTGCAATGTGAGAGTGAGTGCCCAAGGCGTGACCATTGGGCATCCTGAAGAGGGGCTTCCAAATCAACAGTTGGTAGAGTCCTTGATAAAGGTTGGAGGTAACTGGGTGAGGGCTAGCTTGAGGTCGCCCCAAGCTCTGATCAAACTGGCAAGGAAATGGTCCTCGAAGGAGGGGCTCAGGCTGTGGGCTCGGCATGAAGATCCACTGCACACTCGGGGTCCAGGTCCCACCAAGAGACCACATGCGGCCCAAAATCCGAGTAAGGAGGAAAGTCTTCCAGGGCTCACCCCTTGGTGGAAGGCCTTGAACGACCAGCTAAATAGCTTTGCTCTGAATAGCTTGATCAATGATGCCCAATCCTCCACGATGATGAGGTGGATAATAATCCTCTAGGACATCTTGCCCTGCGCAGGACAGCCGTCTGTCTTTGCGCAAAGAAAGTTTTGGATCAACCTTTGCACCTGTCCGAGGCATGCATGGGAGAACGCCTAGCAAAAGGTAATGTACCACATGGTGGCCAAGAGCACCTAGTTGGCCACCACTGCGTGGCCAGCAAGGGAGACCCGGGTGGTGCTCTAGTAAAGGAGCTTCTTCCAAATGCTTAGAAGAAGAGGGGCAAGCTGTTGCTTTGGCGAGATATCAATCCCCACTTGACATCCAAATATTTGACCGGGGTGCCATTGTCCCGCGCAGGACAGCCGTTGTCTCTGCGCAAAGAAAGTTTTGGATCAACCTTTGCACCTGTCCGAGGCATGCATGGGAGAACACCTAGCAAAAGGTAATGTACCACATGGTGGCCAAGAGCACCTGGTTGGCCACCACTGCACTGCCAGCAAGGGAGACCCGGGTGGTGCTCTAGTAAAGGAGCTTCTTCCAAATGCTTAGAAGAAGAGGGGCAAGCTGCTGCTTTGGCGAGATATCAATCCTCACTTGACATCCAAATATTTGACTGGGGTGCCTTGGGGAATCCACTGAAAGAACTCAAGTGGTCTCCAAGCCGGTGTGGGTGAGGATCCAACCCAAAAACCACATGACTTGTGCCAGTTGATCCGAGCTCCTGAAGCCATCCTTGATGGCTTGCACAAATCTCTGAAGATTCTCCTATTCTCCTGAGAGGTAGGTGGTGGTATCATCTGCAAACTCGGAGTCTAGAAGCTCCTCCTGTGAGAGGATGGGGAGACGAAGACCGTGCTGTCCAGACACTTGGGCAGCCAAGAAACTGCTCATTGCCTCAGCAACAAAGACAAAGAGGAAGGGAGCGAGAGGGCACTCTGACGGACAGATATGGTAATCGAGAACTTGTCCCCTTTGGCCCCCTAAATGAGGACGTTACTGTGGGTGGTGGAATAAAGCACAGAGATTCCTCGGATCCATCCGGCCAGGAATTGTAACTGAATCATGATGCCCTAGAGGAAATCCCAATCCACTGTCATAGGCTTTCTCAAAGTCGAGGAGCAGCATTGCCATATCCCGCTGGCAAAGGCAGCCCGTGGTGGCCGCCTCCTAAAAGGTGAAGATGTGTTCCAAAATGCTCCTATCTTGGATGAAGCCTGTCTGTGTGCTACGAATCAGATCTGGAAGGTGAGGCTGCAGGCAATGATGGCTCTGGGGAGGATTTTGTAGGCACTGCCGAGGGCGATGGGGTGCCACTGTTGTACCTCCAAACGGTCACCACCCTTCTTGGCAATCAAGTGAATGAGCCCCTCCAGAAGCCCTTCTGGCATGAGGCTAGTGATTATGATCTCATTGAAGGCGGCCCGAAAGCCATCCTCCATGAGGTCTCAGTGACGAAGGAAGAGGGAAACTGGGAGTTTGTCTGCTCTGGGGCACTTGCCATAAGGTAAGTCCTGGAGGGTGTAACTCAGCTCCTCACTCGAGAGGGGGGAGCTTAAAAATCTCTGCAGACTGGGGGAGACCACCTCTCATGTGTGCTGCCATATTCTCTTTCTTGCTGCCTTGATCTGGGGGTGAGGGAACCGGCTGAGAGCTCTCTGTAGAAATCCGTGGCAATTGCCCGCACCTGAGGGGGATATGACTCAATGGTGCCATCTGGACGACTCAGCTTGTGGACCCCGTCTCGGCGGTGGTGAGGGCGTGTAATCTCCAAGAAATCTTGCGTGACCCTGTCGCTTTCCAGAAGGATGCACGGGCGAAACTCCTCCCTCTTCTCCTCCATTGACCGTACCTCTGTGCAAGCTGTCTCCATCCGTGAATCCAGCCATGGGCTATGTCGGGTTTGCTTCTGCAGTCTGTAGAGGGAGGCGAGGCTTTTGCGAATGCTACTCTCCTGCTCTCGAAACATGACGATTCTGTCTTGGGCTGCCCTCTGCAAGAGCGATCCAATCTCTCTTTGCCCCACATCTAGGTCTGCCGCAGCCTACCCCTATCCGAAGGTGAGAGTGCGCCATATCTCCTCTATCTGTGCCAAACTCTTGGGGATGCAGACACTGCTGTTGCTCAGGCCGCCGCCAGGGGTCCTGTAGGTGACGGAGGACAGGCATGATCAGATAATGTGGTACCTGTAATGATGCCTATCATGCCCCCCTGCTGCATGCCCACTCATCCACATAAAATCTGTCAATGCGGGAGGGGTTCGGTTAGTGCATTCTCCTGCTGACCTAGAAAAACGGAGGCTCCCGTGGGGGCGTCCAAACTCTGGCAGAGTTGCCAGGGATCATGTCCTCACGGTGAGAATCAATTCCTCCCAGGCGGAGTACTCAGCCCCTGAGATAATGTCCAACCATCCTCCCTGTCTGTCTGCAGGGTCCTCTAGCATGTTGAAGTCCCCTCCCATGCACGGAAAATCTGCCCGGGGGAGTCCTGCCGCACCTGTAGCTAGAAATCCATCGGCCCAGATGCCCTGCTGATCACCCACTGAGCTGTCCTGTGAACCATGGTGCCAGTGTCCAGAACTGATGGGGGCAACTGCTCACTGGAAGATATTCGCAGCCACACTTTCTGGTTGCCCGCTTTGGTCCAGAGGGGAACGAAGGGGGTTTGCATCTCAGTCAGGCATGGGAAGAGCGAGACTTACTCGATGCATCCTCTTCACGGAGGGTTTTTGGAAGGAGAGTAGTCGCATTCTGTGCGTGGTCCAATGTGAGCCAGGCGATTGTTGATCCTGCCCTCCAATAAGCTCCAGTCTACTCTAGCCGTACTCGGGGCTCCATCCCTTGCAATGAAGATAGCTGTATGCCGGCGTCACAGAGGGACAATCAATGCCACATGTAAGAAAACGAACAAGACCCCCTCCAGGCTCAAAGAGTCCAGAGCTCCGTTCTGCTTCGGAAGGCATGAGCTCCCTAGCTCCATGAGAGCCAAGGGCCGACAATATCAACGAGCTGTACGATCCCTGTCTCACAAATGCCGAGAGAGGGCGACTGCCTGAGTGTGGATGGTGGGGGATGCTGTCTCACAGTCCCACTTGCTGCCCGGGGCGATGCTGGGTGGGAATGAATAGATCACCGTGCCATTGTCGGGGGTGGTTACGCTCTGGAGTGATGGAAAAGTAGGCAGAGTCGGAGGGGAGCGACCATCTCGGTGAAATCACTTGCCTCCATTGAAGGCATCTGAAGAGGCTGTAAAGCCATGATCAGGGGCTTCCCCCTCCCCCCTCACCTCCTTTTTTCCCTCTTCAACTCAAGCTTTCAAGTGTATATAATAATGACTCAAGCTCCATTTGAGTTTATGTTCTGTTTTGTTTTGCAGATTGCAACGTTTATTGCAGTTTATGCAAACTGGGGCTTCGCAATGATCAAAGGCATGGGATGGGGCTGGGCTGGAGTTATTTGGCTCTACAACCTTATCTTCTACTTTCCTCTTGACATTATCAAGTTTATCATCAGATACACCTTGAGTGGAAAAGCTTGGGACCTTGTGATTGAACAGAGGGTCTCTCTCTCTCTCTCTCTCTCTCTCTCTGTGTGTGTGTGTGTGTGCACGCGCGCGCGCGGGGCGTGTGCGCAAGGCATGAACATATTTGTGAGCCTCATTTCTATATGGACAAGTTTTGTTGCATTGCTGTGTATGCTGTTAATGCTCTTGGTATGCTGAGCCGTGAACTAGTTACAATCCTTTCACTTGTTTGCTTGTGCATTTGTGAGTGTGGATTGCACATTCAGGCAAGTGCTTGCTTATAGTAACTTACAGTTTTGATGGCCTCATAGATGTTGATGGCATTGTCTTCTTTCAGACGGCCTTCACAAGGCAAAAGGATTTTGGAAAAGAGGCACGAGAGGTAAAGTGGGCCCATGCTCAGCGAACATTGCATGGCTTACACCCCAAAGAGACAAAGTTTTTCACTGAGAGAAGCAGCTATACAGAGCTGAGTGAGATGGCAGAGCAGGCGAAAAGGCGCGCTGAAATCGCTCGGTAAGTTCAGTTGGTGTTATTCCATAGCATAAAGTACTGTTCCCATGTAGTGCCTGAAGATGCAAGAACTCTTCATGCTCTTTCATTTGCTCATGTGGGTTTCATTTGCTCTTTCATGTTGGTTTCATTTGCTTATGCTATGCTCTTCACTAACTCAGTTAGTGATATGCTCAACAGGCTCAGGGAATTACATACATTAAAGGGACACGTGGAGTCTGTTGTGAGGCTCAAGGGCTTAGATATTGACACAATTCAGCAATCATACACTGTTTAAATTTGTTGTGCTTGCTATTTTGGAGTGAGGATGCAGAGAGAGGTTTACAAAACCCTTGCTTGGATAATAGAAGGAGAAGTTTTGATCTCAGATCTAAATAAGCTATATAGATCACCATCTGCAGATCTGTAAGAAAACCCCATGATATGCTTGTTTGTAGTAATGAGAGAGACTCTTATATACCTTGAATGTCAACTGACCATGAAACTAAGGTCAGTTGTTTTTGGGCCTTTTTGTATTTAAAGGATAAGCCTCATAGTGAACAGTTTTCTTTTCATGATGTTGTAAGACGAGAAATAATGTAAACAGCAGCAAGCAGAACAGTTTTTTAAAATCAATATGGTTCTCACAAGCTCTTTGTGAGTAAAAGCTTGCAAGCTGCTACTTTCAAAAGACTGGTGAAGTCATTAAGAACCAGGTTATCCCCCCACGCCCTTGCACCACATTGGAGTGGGGGGCAAGGGGTGAGCCGGATCTGAACCCATGCTTTGGCATGTAGAGTACCCCATCTCTTTTGTTGGGCGATGTCTCCCCCCCCCCCAGTGTCTCCCAACGTTTGGATGTGTGGCATGCAGCTCTATTCTCTCACCATGCAACATGCTAGCTAGCCCCTTAACCCCCCCCCCCCCCCCCCGCCCCCCCTCTCTCTCTCTCTCTCTCTCTCTCAACCTATTAGGGATCTTGAAAGAAAAAGGGTTAAGTTGTTCTTTGTTACCAAATGTATCCCGGAGCCGAAGGCAATGCATGATTATGGGAAGCTGCAAGCCGGAGTAGAGAGGAAAATGCAAAGAGGGAATTGTAGGAAGAAGGGTTTGGAGGAAAAGGAATTGAGAGGGAGGGTTTTGGAGAGAAGGGCAATGAGGGAGTTAACTGTCACACAGTCATCATTTCATTGACTTTTTCAAACATTACATACTAAATAAATAAATGGCTAGACCTGAAAAGATATGGGTGAGATTTTTTTCAACATTAATCATTGCATACTAAAATGAAACCTTAGAAAAACACTCTTATTCTTGAAAAACTCACGTAATGTATTTAATGAAAATGCAAAACAACATTTTGGTGCCCTATTGGCATATTTAGCATTGATTTATACGTTAAGAAAATTGAGCATTGTCTCGATAAAGTTGCATCTACTTTGTAATCCACACTAATACATACATCACCAACTATCACTTCACAGTAAGAACTTTATAGTGAACACGATGGTCAACTCCATTTTGAACATAATGATTTGGTTGCTATCCTCAAAATCCAAGAATTAACAAGTAATGAATGTACTCAATCAAATATTTGATCATTATGGGTCCATAGTTATTCCCCATTGATGGGAAGAGGCGCTTTTTAAGAAAGTGTGCATGTGCAGGCATGGGTGTGTATGTGCTGTGTGCATGGAAGTACATGTGTTTGCTTTTATCATTTTTCATTTTGTTTTATGTTTCAAGTTTTTAATTTTTCCTAGGTATATATGTATGTGAAGTGTCTTGTGTATGTGTCAAAAGGTCAAAAGATAAGGCTACTCTCAAGCCTACCAAAAGCATTGTTCTTGGTAAGTAAAACACTTCAATCACATCAATAGAATTATCATTAAGTTGTGCATATACTCTCTCTCTTTGTATATTCTCTCTCTCTCTCTCTCTCTCTCTCTACAACCGTTGTGGCCTCTCAGCTCCTATAGCAATGAAGCGCCACTGTCAAGTCTTATGCTTGCACTTTTACTAGTGCCATCCATTGTTCACACCGTTATCTTCACCACTGCCACATCTACCTTCTCCTTTGCCGAATGTTCCTTTATCTCTCGCATGACTCCTTGCTAGCCTATCTCTTTATCGTTGTTTTCTATGCCTTACAGTGCCACATCAGCAACACACTTAGTAATTTTTTGCAAATTAGCTCTTTTCACCAAATTGAAGCCTTTGCAACACTTAAAAGCTTAGGGTTTTTCCAAAAAATGAATAATATGCATCAAATTAAGACTTGAGCAACATCAAAACTTTGAGGCTTTTCAAAATTGAAGCCTTCTTCATCGAATTAAAGCCCCCATAGTGCCATGGAAGGTGCAGTAGCTTGGAAGCAATACCTTGGATGTTTCCTTGGCAACTTTCCTTGTTTTGGTCTAGATCCTTATGATGGCATTAAAGGGGACTTTATGAATTAGTCATCCTTCTACACTAATAGGTTCAGGCTCATTGAAGTGGCTTTTGGGATAATCCTTGAAAGCATGTTTGAATATACACTTGTAACATATGACTTTGCATGGAATGACATTGGGGTTTAGCATTGGATTTGGGAATGGAGTTGGGGGACGGGTGTGAATGCTCTATAAGGACATTTGGCAAAATGATGTGGGCCCTTGCAAATGAAAACATTCAAGAGGTGGGCATGCACAACAAGTTAATGAAGTCTCTCACCCTTTGTTGCACCATAGCTTTAAACAAGGAGAGTTGTTCTAAATATCCATATGAAACGTATTTGCTCATATTACTCAGAGCTCTCCTATTTTGGACTCTCAGAGTTTGGTGGTCACCGAGTAGTGTTGTATGGGTGCAGTTCCTTGGAATTGATTGGGGTGGTAATATCAAAGGTGATTATGATATTGGTGGTGGTCTATACATACCTCTTGGTATAGGGTTTTAAGAAATGGGCACTGGATTATGTCCCAGTTTGAGAAGCATGTGGTATGGGTGGTAGTGGTGCTTTAGTACTGAGAACATAGGTTGTGGTGCTAGATTTCCTTGGTACCAGCAATGGGTTGTATCATAGTTTCCATGGCACTAGTAATGGGAATAATACTTTTGTTGTCTAGGCTAGTAGTGGACACTCCGTGCTTGTACAGGTTTTTGATGGCAAATTGCATGCCAAACCATATCTCCCCATGAAAATAAATGTGGTTTTCCTGCTTGAGGAGCTGGGCGGGGCTAGCCTTGGGGTTACCCTTGGGGCTAGCCCTGCCCACATTGATGGCCTAAATGGTTGAGTAGTTTTTGTGTTAGCTCGTCCATGCTCATGTTCTTGACTCGTGCCCATGCTCATGTCCTCTATACTAGGACTCTAGCTCGTGCTGGTTGGGCACCCTTATCCATTGAGGCTTTGGATGACGCATGCCTTATCTCTTGGTTCGGGGTGCATGACTTCTATAACCTTACCTTGTAGATTATCTACTAGGTCTATTGCCTTGTGGTAACATTCATCAAAGATAGTCATGCAGCCTCTTGCACTTGCAAAACCAATCTAATTGATCATAATGAGCGATAAGTCATCTTCTGTGAGGGACCGCATCGCATGTGAAGACACTTAATATAGTCCCACATTGTTTCTCCCTCCTCTTGTTTTGACGTTATAGGTTTATGTGATGGGGATCCATCTGGCTCCACTGGGTGAGAACACCACAATGAATGTGTGTCTCCATGTCCTTATAGCTAGCCTTTTGCTGTGGGTTTAGAGACCTAAACCGTCGGCATGCTTTGCATGTCTGAATGAGCAGATCTTGGTGGGATCATCAATCTTTCCCATAGCATCGCAAATTTGATTGAGCTTCTCTAAACATGAATGGGATCTCTAGTTCCATCAAATCTAGTCATCATCCTCGAGATGTGGATTGGCTATGTCTTTCCAAAATTGTCTTTCCTAAATCTGAGCCTCTAGGTGCTATGTTTGTGGCCACCCCCTTCCCATTTCAAACGCCATCAAAAGCATGTTTTCTACATATTCATGTGGTGGTGGAACATAAGGGATAGAACGTAAGGGAGTGGTTGTACAAAACTCTCTATTTGGGTTTTCTTGGCTCATGATAGTGGAATGTAAGGGAGTGGTTATCCAAAACCCTCTGTTTGGGTTTTCTTGCCTCATGGGTTCAATTGTGTGGTTTCCTATGGCACTTGTCCTATGTGATGAAAAACAGGTAGAGGGAGAGGAGACACACACACATGAGCAAACCCTAACGTATATTGCAAACCCTAACCATAGAGGGAAGCCATCTCCCTTCTCACACAATGCATAAAGCCATAATCCATAATACACAAGACACACTATGTGTTGTGTCCACACACAGCTAACCCTAGCTAATGTCCATACACTATGACCAGCTGGACGCAGTCATTTATGTCTCACACATGCTGCTACCTAACATGCCAGCACATAGCATAGCTGGCACACACTAACATCGAGCTTGAATCTCAACAGCCCATCTGCAGCTCATGATGTACTGCTATAGATGAAGATGTAGATGAGCTTGGGCTATCAAAGCTCTCAACACTACCCCTCAAGCTCATCCCACGTACTCCCAACATAGTACGGAAGTACTCAAACTTCTCTCTGCTAAGTGGCTTTGTAAAGATGTCGGCCACCTGCTCTTCAGTCTTCGCATATTGCAAGTCCATTGTACCATCCAGCACTTTCTCTCTGACTGACAAAGTGATAGTGGACCTCTATGTGTTTGGTCTGTTCATGAAAAACTAGATTCTTGGCCAACTGTATGCTGCTCATGTTGTCACAATGAATGACAACCTTGCCATCAATAGGCTCACCCAAATCAGCCCAAGAGACTCTTTAACCATACTCCTTCACATGTAGCAATGGCTGCACCCCTGTATTCAGCCTATGTACTGGATAAAGCAACAGTAGATAGCTTCTTGCTACTCCAACTCACCACGGTACTTCCAAGTGTAAAGGCATAACCACTAGTAGACCTCCTGTCATATGAGCTACCTGCCCAATTTGCATTTGTGTAGCCATGTATATCCAAGCCTTTACCATGCTCATAAAGAAGACCATAATGTGCAGTGGTCTTTACATATCGCATAATGCGTCTCACTGCATCCAAATGAGGTTTTCTGGGGCTCTGCATAAATTGGCTTACTAGCCCCATAGCATAACTGAGGTCCGGGCGTGTGATAGTCATGTAAATGAGACTTCCAACCATCTTTCTATACATAGATGGATCATCCAACTCTTCACCAAAATCAGCCCGCAACTTCACATTCTGCTCCAAAGGTGTACTCATTGGCTTACACCCTGTCATCCTATATTTTGCCAACATATCCAATGCATATTGGCATTGCACTAACCATGTACCTGCATGGTCTTTGATCACTTCAATTCCAAGAAAGTATCTCAATTCACCCAAGTCTTTCATGTCAAACTGCCCACTCAATGCCTTCTTGACATGCATAACATCTGTCACATGATCTCCTGTGACAATCACGTCATCCACATAGATGACAAGCAAGACAATCCCATGATCTGTTTTCTTCACATAGAGTGAAGAATCTGCTGTAGAAACCTGAAATCTAAGGGAGATAAGATATCTGCTCATCTTATCACTCCTAGCACGAGGTGCTTGCTTCAAACCATATAATGCTTTCTTTAATCTGCATACATGAGTGGGATACTTTGGGTGTACATATCCTTCTGGTTGTGCCATATAAACTTCCTCTTGTGGATCACCATGTAGAAATGCATTTTTCACATCCATTTGATGCATTTTCCAACCATTTGCTGCAGCCATAGCAATGACTGCTCTCACTGTTCCCATCTTTGCAACTGGACTAAATGTTTCATCATAGTCCAAGCCTTGGGTTTGTGCATAACCCTTAGCTACCAATCTTGCTTTATGGTGTTCAATGGAACCATCTGACTTGCATTTCACTTTGTAAACCCATTTGCAACCAATGACATTTTTGTCGTGTGGTAATGCAACCAAATCCCATGTTTCATTATGAACCAAAGTGTCCATCTCAACATCCATTGCCTTCTCCCATACATGCTTCCCAATAGCTTCTGTATAGCATGTAGGTTCCACATGCTTCACCAAAGAGGTCATATATGCGTAATGCATAGAAAAATCACGATATGTCAACCTGTCACAAAACTGGATACCTGACCCTTTGGGATCTCCGCAATGTATGCGGATCACTCTGAACACCTATCACTCTAGCATGTGGAGGCACATATCTATCCTACCTTGCACCAAGTGTGCGTAAAACTAGTATGCCAAGTTCCTCATCCAAACTCTCTGAACTTGACGACTCATAACCTATAATTCCAATTCCTTCAACTTTCTTTTTCCCTTTATCCACAGCACTACTCCCAGTGCTCATACTCTCATGTCTCAAGCGTCCTGACCATGGACGTACAGTGCTACTCTCAGACTCTGCTGGCCCAGACATAGAGATAGAACTTGCTTGTGGCAAGTTCACATGCACATCAGCTTCAAGAGAATCAATGACACCCTCATCCTTTGCTTTGTACCAACTAGCAAGTTCATCAAACACATCTCATGAGATAACCACTTGCCTAGTTTGTGGATTGTAACATTTATATGCCTTGCAATCCTATGCATATCCAACAAACACACACTTTTCTGCCTTAGGATCCAACTTCCTCCTTCTCTCGTCAGGCACATGTACATAAGCTATGCAACTAAACACTTTGAGGTGTCCAATGTCTGGCCTAAAACCTGCACGCTGCATCTCTGGCGTACTTCCATGTATGGCTGTTGTGGGTGTCTTATTAAATATAGACACTGTAGTGGCACATGCTTCTGTCCAATAATAATCTGGCATGCTCTTTTCATTGAGCATCGCCGTGGCCACTTCACAAATGACTCTATTCTTTCTCTCAGCAACACCATTTTGCTGAGGTGTATACCTGCAAGTTAACTGCCTTCTTATGCCATGCTTTCTCAAGAAATGCTCAAAAGCATGTGAGGTGTATTCACCACCTCCATCTGTCCTCAAATATTTAATCCAAGAGCCATATTGCTTCTTTACAAAAGCTTTGAAGTCCATAAACTTTCCCAACACTTCACTTTTCTCTCTGAGAAAGTAAATCCAAGTCATTCTGCTGAAATCATCAATGAATGTCACATAATATAAACTGCCTTTAATGCATGGGTTTTGTGCAGGACCCCATACATTGCTATGAACTATCTCAAGTGGCCTGCTACTCATGTTGCCTTCTCTAGGAAATGGCAACCTCGCCTGCTTTCCAAACTGACAGGCATCACAAACATGCATATTCCCATCATACTTGAATCTAGGCAGCCTACTAACAATGCCTCTTGCCTGCATGTTCTTTAACCTATATTCACATGTCCAATCCTTTTATGCCACATATCAATGTCCTGTACCACATTTCGGCTTTTAGGGAACATGGCTGATTTCAACTCAAGAATCCCAACATCCAGCCTAAATAACTTGCCTTCTTTCTTGCCTTTGGCAATGACTCTACATCCATTTTTGAAATCCTCAACGAAGCAACCATGCTCGTTGAAACGAACCTGTAATCCCTGTTCCACCATTTGACCAACTGAGGCCAAACTTTTTGTAATAGAAGGCACATACAAGACATCTGCCATAGACTTTGTTTCACCATTGTGTGCATAACCAATGGTACACTTCCAACATGTGTAATGGCATGTTGGGTATCATCTCCTGTCTCCACATAGCCTTTCACATCCATAGGCTTCATATGCTCAAACCATTCATGACAAGTCATATGGTTTGATGCTCCAGAGTCCATATACCAAGTGTCATCATTTTCACCATTCGACATCATAGATCCCACAACATGTTTCGTGGCAAACAAGTGATTTGCGCTGCCATCATTACTGCTTGATGCATAATTTCCACCACCATGTTGTGCTCTACCCCTTCTCAAATCATTTTGTTTGCGAAAACAATCACGTGCCATATGACCAAATTTCCCACAGTAACGGCATTCCACATTTTGCATAGATGTTTGTTGGCCTTGCCAACGTCCTCTACCACGAGGATTACCTCTACCTCTCTGAGGTGTATATCCACGACCACCTCTAGCACCATATGTAGGCTGAAAATTTTGCTGTGGTGACCTATCCTGCTATCCACGACCATTACCACGGCCACGTGATGCAAATCTCCCCCCTGCCTCTAAATCCTCTTTGTGAATAGAAAGCCTGATTCTGCCATTATCATCATGGCTAGTAGATGCATCATGAAAGGAATCACTGAGTTTGATTTCCTCAACAAGCAAGAGTGAAACCAACTCATCAAAATCTGGTAAACTTGTACTCCGAACCGAGATGGATGTATCAAATGATTTATACTCCTTGCCAAGACCACGCAAGGTAATGTCTACCACCAAATCATCATCAGGCATGGAGGCATTGATTGTTGCCAATGCATCTGCATACTTCTTTATCTCTTGTACATAATCATGGATGCTCCTTCTATTCCGTTTCACATTATGAATCTGTTGTTGTAACTGAGACTTGCGAGCACTAGTGTCTGTATCAAACAGCTTTACCAATGTATCCCATGCATCCTTGGGATTCTCAGCATCATGTATATGTATGAGTATAGCATCTGAAATACATATAGACAGATAATGCAAAACTTTGTATGCTCTTTTTGACCATTGCTTATGCGCTATAACCTGTTGCTGTGTAGGTTGTCGGGGTAGTTTTGGCTGCTCTAGCTCCGCACCTGTAATAAGATTCCAAAAACCTTTTCCCTTCAAAAAGCTTTTGATCCTGTACTTCCATGCCTGGAAGTTCTTCCTATCCAATTTTTCACCCACAATTTGTACTAGATTATCCGACATATTTGCTCAATGCAAATGTACCTTCCGCACACGTCCAAATCTGTAAACAAGCCTTTCTTAGCTCAACCACACTCCAATAAGTGTTCCAGATACTCCAAGGTACTCAACAAACTTCACTTTTGATGTAGAAAATCAAACTGTATGCATCCAAAATGAACTGGCATACGCAGTCCAAGATACCCTGTTTTGGTGCACTTTTCAAGGTAGCAAATTGCAATGTAGTGGTTCAATCAAGTGTGGATAACTTGCATTGATACCTAAACAAGCTCAATGTTGCATATCAACACCAACCAAGGTGTGTACATACCAATTTTGTCAAACCCCCTTCTCTGTTTTGAGAAAAACTAGAAAAACCAATAAAACCAGTAGTAGAATTGCTCTAATTTCTTCAATGCTTGTCCATATTGAGAGACCAGGCATTCATTAGCTTAGCATTGATGTCCATTAACTCCATGTAAAAGGAATTAGACCAATTGTTTAAGATGATAGAGTAATTAGTCGATTAATCACACTCTATTTCACTAATGACAATAGACAGCCTGTTTAATCAGCTCATTTCCAGCTCCATAAGGCATAATTACTCAAACTAATCATACAGCAACCTCCTTGGGTGTGTGAATCACAAATTTGCTAAGCCAATTTTGGAATTAATCAACCACACAAGTGAAATTTGGCCTCCACTTATCAAAATATGTGAAAAACTACTATGTTTTCTCTATATGAGCTGTGCCGCCTACTCCTGAGGGTATTTGGAAGGTTTGTAGTGACAATTAAGACCATGTTATGTTGCCTAACACTCCAAGGCATGTGTGTAACCCATCAATTGTCTGATTTTTGCCAAAAAATAGCTCTAATTTCATCCACCAAGTGATTCTTTTTCTCTGTTTTGTGAGAGCTTCAAAACCAGTAATTTTCAATCACTCAAATACATCATATTTGCTCCAAATTCAGTGTAGGGCTTGCACATGAGTTGTACATGTTTCTTTGCTAGATTGCATCTATTTTCACCATACATCACTGCTTCCAAGCTCCAATGGAAAGCCTGCAAAAACCAAAATTTTCTTTTGCTTTGGGCAACCCTAATTTGCTTTGTTTGTGCTTGAATCACCTGCAATCCACTCAAGGGTGTTTAGTAGTCCTTACCCGGTAGGCCAAGCTCTTAGATCTGAGAGAAATCGGTGTGCTCCAAGCTTCACAGCATCAATGGCAAGCTTCACAGCTTTTCTTCACAGCTTCTTCTCCCTCTCCTCTCACTCACTCATAAACCCTAATAGAAAGCACCAAGCTCTGATACCATGATGAAAAACAGGTAGAGGGAGAGGAGACACACACACGGGAGCAAACCCTAATGTATATTGAAAACCCTAACCATAGAGGGAAGCCATCTCCCTTCTCACACAATGCATAAAGCCATAATCCATAATACACAAGACATATTATGTGTTGTGTCCACACATAGCTAACCCTAGCTAATGTCCACACACTATGACCAGCTGGACACGGTCATTTATGTCTCACACATGCTGCTACCTAACATGCCAGCACATAGCATAGCTGGTACACACTGACATCGAGCTTGAATCTCAACACTATGTTGACCTGGCTTTGAGGCTACACACTCGCTATATATAGTACTTAGGGTTGGCACGACGTAGATTGACCACGTCGGCCAACCAACGACTTGGTCTAAAATGACCAACCGACCACATCATCTGACTGGAACTATATTAGATTACAAGAGAGTCTAGTAGGGACTATGTGTAGCTCTCATGGCCATCTACAGAGACAGTCTGGACCCTTAAAAGGGCCCTGCAATGTGTCCTCAGTTTCCTATCCCACCAGCACTCACTAATGCGATCAAATAGCTTGCATAACCATACATCCTACTAGGGACAGTGTGTAGCTCTCATGACCATTTATTGAGATTTTTTGGACCCTTAAAAGGGCCCTGCAACCTAAGAACAGTGTGTCCTCAATTTCTTGTCTAGCACTCACTATGATGCGACCAAATAGCCTTCACAAGCATGCATCCTACTTGGTAGAGTGCCAAGTCTACATAAGCTATCTCCTAACCATCTGGCCACACTTTTAGTGTCTAAATTGGGAGCTGTTGGGTACTCACTATCCAGGCACATGACACACTATCGAGGCTCAAACTTTTCTATCATGAAGAGAGAGAGAGAGAGAGAGAGAGAGAGAGAGAGAGAGAGAGAGAGAGAGAGAGAGAGAGAGATTTGGTTGCATGATGCAATGAAGATTAATTTGATATTAAACCTCCACCAAGTACATGCCTTTTTGTAGGCATTTCAACCTTATCTTTTGACTTAATCAAATCAAGGACTAGTCTTCCTAAGGAAGCTTCCTACACACTTATGTAAAATCAAATTGAAGCCTTAGAGGTTGTTCACACATACACACACGCTACCACACTTATAAGCACTCACACACTTTCGCTATATGCTCTGACTTTGGAACCCATACAATGATAAAAGGGATGAGAACATGTGTTGTCTCCAACAAGAGAACCATTGGAAGGTTGGGATGATGCGGGTGTTAAAATACACCAAAGGTACCATTGGTCTTGACATCACTTACAAATTGGGCAAATCCTTGACTAGATTTTTTGTGACTTAGATTAGCAGGAGATTGTGATAGTAGCAAGAAATCAATCTATGGTTACTATATTAAGTCTCGAATTACGTCCTAGAGGATCAGCAAGAAGCAGTCTATAATAGAGAGAGGAGATTGTGATAGAAAAAAGCTTCCTACACACTTATGTAAAATCAAATTGAAGCCTTAGAGGTTGTTCACACATACACACACGCTACCACACTTATAAGCACTCACACACTTTCGCTATATGCTCTGACTTTGGAACCCATACAATGATAAAAGGGATGAGAACATGTGTTGTCTCCAACAAGAGAACCATTGGAAGGTTGGGATGATGCGGGTGTTAAAATACACCAAAGGTACCATTGGTCTTGACATCACTTACAAATTGGGCAAATCCTTGACTAGATTTTTTGTGACTTAGATTAGCAGGAGATTGTGATAGTAGCAAGAAATCAATCTATGGTTACTATATTAAGTCTCGAATTACGTCCTAGAGGATCAGCAAGAAGCAGTCTATAATAGAGAGAGGAGATTGTGATAGAAAAAAATCAATTTCTGGTTATTACTGTATTGGGTCTAGAATTACATTGTGATAAGTAAGAAGTAGCCTACAGTGGCACCACTCTCTTCTATAGAGATTGAGTATAAGGCATCATACTTTGCTTCATGTAAAGATCTTAGGCGACATGGGTGTTACTCAAAAGGGAAAGATGGTGTTGCTATATGACAATCAGAGTTACATGGCTATTTCCAAAAACCCAATGTTTCGTGCTCACACGAAGCACATTAAGATGCATTATTAGTATATGCATGAGCTAATTATGGATAGAAAGGTGGATCTAGTCAATTGTTCGACAATAGAGAATTGCACATACATTTTCACAAAGGATCTGGGAAGAAATAATCAAATACAACCAAAGAAATCCCTAATCAAAGCTTAGTCTATCCAAACACAAGAATGAATGAAAAAAATCTCCTAAGATCCTTCTCAACCAAACTACTTCATATGAAGCAAAGTATGCTGCTTTGTACTCTGCCTCTATAGAAGAAAGTTCCACTTTAGGCTACTTCTTTTACTAATCCAGGATGTAATTCCATACCCAATAAGAAAATAAGAACCAAAAATGGATTTTTAGCTATCACAATTTCATGCCCAATCTAAGCCACAAAATCCAATAAGGGAAGTACAATAATACCTTTGATGTACTTTAACACATGTATTCTTGCCTTTCAATGGTACTCTTAGGGCTGATTTGAGAACCTGCTAAGGACACCAGCTACAAAGCTGAAGGTGGCAGGTTGTATATTACACAAAAAGATCAAAGTCGCGACCAACTTCTTGTACTCCTTCATATCTAAAAGTGGAGAAGAATCTTCCATAGAAAGCTTTGCACATCAACCTCCATGGGAGTAACCACTGGCTTCAACCATGCCAAATTCCTTTAAATTTCTTCTACATACTTTTGTTGAGAAGTGAAGCTAGACCTCAATTCCCAAATAGAAATGCATAAGCCCAAGGTCTTTTATTTCAAACTCAGTTAACATCTCCTGTGTTGAATGCACTTTGTGCCCAAAGAAGCATGAAGACACAAGTGGAGAAGCATCTTCCATAGAAAGTTTTGTATCAACCTCCATGGGAGTAACCAATGGCTTTCACTCAGCCATGCCAAATGCCTTTAGAATTTCTTATGCATACTTTTGTTGAGAAATGAAAATTCCATGTTATTCTTGCCATACCTTAATTCCTAAACAAAAATACATAAGCCCAAGGTTTGTTATTTCAAACTCTGAACTCAAGATCTCTTGTGTTGATACCCGACTTGCTCAAAAATAATATACAAATTTGCTCTGGTAGGCTTTTTAAAATTTCAATACTTATAAAGTATCTATCCACTAGTACCATGCACGAGGGGCCTATTTCAGCCCATACATTGCCTTCAAGAGTTTGCACACTTTGTTTTTAGAACCGGGTGTCTCAAACCTAGGTGGCCCACACCACATAAACCTCCTCCTTGAGATGGACATTCAAAAATGATGATTTCAAATCCATTTTGCAACACCGACACGTACCAAGAGCGGTGGTGTGCCCAACAGCTCAGTGTAGCAGAGTGCTCAATCTGACCACCTTACACGTCGTGAGCACCACCTTGGTATTGCACATGTGAAGATGGTCGGCTATAACCACTGGAGTAGCCATGCCAAGATCAAGAAGACCGAGCTTAAAAGGATGGTGCAAGAAGGCGAGCAACAAGGGCACTAACTAAAGGTTGCAAAAGTGCATGTTGCTCTGATAATCACAACTAATGAACATCCAGTAATGTGAAACATGCTATGGTTATAGAACTTAGGAGGTTTTAGTCATGTATCAATGAGATGTTCTATAGTGAACTTGTATTGATAAACTTGTACTGATTTTGGAAGTAATGCATTTATCAAAGAGCAATATTGCAACCCACTTTATCCTTGTGTACTTTCCGCAATGTGTTGAATCGAAATAATGTGACTCTGTTTTAAGGAACATGTTGTATACTCGAGAGAGAGAGACAATGAGAGAGTGACTTAAAAAAGTGAGAGCAGAGTGTGAGTGTATAAAGTTCCAAAGTTGAGTTGTGTTCTAAGTGTCCCCATGACCACTCTAGAGTTGGTGTTCGAATCCAGCAGCTCTCGCGGGTGGCTACATATCTCCCACGGCATTGCCTGACTGGTTTGATACCCTAGATTTCTATCTTGCCATTTTGTTGAGAGAAAAAACAGCGCGAAACACCTGGCAATCTTGCTGGGGACCACTAGTGCAACTCTGCTAGAAAACTCCCCACTTAGGGAAACCTCCACCACAACTAGGCCAAGAATATTTCCTTTTGGAAAATTGCGGGCGAAGCAGAAAAATCTCCGCTGAGTAGCATTCTATATCTTCAAGCTAAGGAAATCCTGAAAAAAGAAAGTTCTGGATCCCCACAAACTAATCTTGCTAAAAATATATCCCGAAAACAAGTCTGTTGGTGGGAAGCCATAACATGGAGGGAATTTTCTGGGAAAGTCAGTGTGCGAAGAACCTTCCACCACACAATTCAACCAGCAGAAATGGATTCAAGCATGCCTTTCGTGCATGATTATGAAACTAAGAATGGAGAAAAGTAATGCCTTCCAAGCAACCCTCTAGGAAGCTCGCAGAGCAGCACAACTGGGAGGACTGTCACCGTTCCAACCAGGAAGATAGTGCGGAAACTTCTACAACACCACACGAGCAAGAGGGAGTATCAGGGTTCAAGAATAATTTAGACTAAGATAAGAAGTGCCAAGAGCTAGAAGTTGTGCACAATCCAAGTCTAGGAAGCCCAAGAAGGGTGGGGCAACAAAATCCGGAAGAACAATCGCAACAACAAAACCCTTGGGAAAGGTTCAAGGGAGCCATGGCATCATTAGCCAAGAATTTCCCAGTGTTCTCAGGAGAGAAAGGGGAAGATATAGATTTGCATGTAAAGAAGTTTGAGCAATACTGGAAAGTGGCCAGACCTCAAAATGTGGAAGAGCCAGAGCTGAGTGAAATCCGTAGAGATGCTTTCATGAACACCTTCAAAGACAAAGCCACGGAGTGGGTATCAAGATACTAAGACAACCATTTCCAGACTTATGAAGAGGTCATGACTACTTTTCTGAGAAGATTCCACAAGATAAAGTCTGCAACTCAACTTTGTGATCAAATGAGAGAACTCCGACAAGAAAACATGGATGTAGAAGCCTATGCATTAAAACTGCTAAGCTAGAGGCAAACAGTGGCGAAAAAATCCCGACCCTCAATGCAAATAGTTGCAGATTGGTTTGTCCAAGGGCTTAAGCCGAACATCCATGCAGTGGTCAACACAAAGCATGCCGAAACTGAAGAGGAGTTTGAGGAGCTGGTCGAGCTGGCCAAAATGGCAAAAAAATGAAGCCAGGAAAGAAGACAAAAAAGGAAGCCCAAGAAAAGTGTCACAACTGAGGAGGACAATTCAAGCGACACCTCACAGGACACTCGAGTGGTGGCAAAGAAAAAAAGGAAGGAAAAAAAGAAGAAAACCACGAAGGTAAAAATGAGCCTTGGAGAACTCGTGTTGCAAGTGAAGCAACTGATACAAGAGATGTAAAAGAGAAAAAGCTCAGAATTTTACAAAAATGTGTTAATGCTCTCAATGCAAACAAGAAGGCCACCTCAAGGAGGAATGCACAGCGCCACCAACGTGTACCATTTATAACATGTACAATCATAGTACATGGAACTGTAGGTACAACATGAAAAATAGAGCTCCCATGGTGAACGACATGGAAGGAATGGAAAGAAGACCCCCAAGAATGGGAAGGTATGGGAGCAGAGATCATGGAAATTACTCAAGAAGAAGAAGCCACATGCCGGTGGATCTACCACCTTCACATGCTACTATTGCCAACAACCTAGGCACACCAAGGCGAATGTGCCATGAAGAAAAAGCATGATGAAGAAAGACAGGCGGAATTGATGCAGCCAAGTGCTAACATGATGTAGCTAGATGACATACAGATGGAGGTTCAAGACATCTTGGCAGTCACAAGGGCTAAAGCTACTCCTGCAGATAATCTGGACTCACCCAAAGCTCGCGAGAAGGCAGTTGTGGAGTGGGACCAGCAAGAGAAGGTGAGGATTCAAGCCACTAAGGTAATAAAAAGAAGGCAAGGCAAGTAGAAGGAGGATATCTCATGTGAAGTCATTGCAGATCTTCTAGAAGCAATGAAAATCTGCACAAGATGCACGCAGAGCTCAACGATGAAAGATGCTTGGAAGAAAGTAAGAAGGATGCTAATTGGTTGCAAACCAATGTAGTATCAATGTTGCTGGATAGACAGGTATTATTGAGACAAGTGCTGGATTTATGCCTAAGATTCAAGGCTGAAATCTTGATGGCAGGCATTGAAGGACTGAAAAAGGAGTTGAAACAACCTGAAGAAGAAGAAACTCCGGAATGCAACAGAATGCAAGAGCTAAGGAACCCCCAGCTTCTAGAGATGATGAAGTGGCCAAAGTCACAATCCAACTCAACAATGTGCTCATCAATGATGCAGTATTGGATGCTGGATTTGGAGTAAACGTCATTACGGAGGAAACTATAGTAGGATTGGGTCTCAAATGGGAACCCATTCCATTCAACATAAGAATGGTAGATAATAGAATGGTGGTTCCTAAGGAAATTGTCAAAAATTTCCAAATGAAAATCAAACAAGTAGACTTCAAGGTCAACCTAGTGGTTATAACCACACTGAAAACCACATCGCATCTTACTAGGTGGTATTGGGAAGGCCCTGGTTGGAGACATGGCAAAGTGAAGTAGGACTGGGGCAGAAACGAAATCTCCATCAGAAAGGGGAGCAGAAAGTCTGTTTAGACCTTTCCAGTGTAAGGGGAACAATAAAACCCGCTCAAAGGCCAGTTCATGCGGAAACATTCAATACGTTAGAAGGCTTTGATGATGATGAAGAGGACAGAATATGGCACAAACATCTTGACTTGATGCCTTTGTGCATGTTACATGTAGATGAGGTGATGGGGCACTATGCGAAAGAAGAAGATGGAAAATCGAAAGAAGCAGCCAAAAAAAAGAATCAAATTCTGCAAAACCAGAGGGCTCAAGGAGAGCAAAACCAGAGGGCTCAAGAAGAGCAAAACTAAGCAGGAGAAAGCCTTTGGAAGAGGTTGAACGAGTCCAAAATATGGAGCAAGAGGAAGAAATGCAAGAGGTCCATGATTGGGTGCAAAAGCAAAAAGAGAACTAGAAGGGAAATGCTGCAAAAGTAAGCCTGGACAAACTACACGAGGTGAATATGGGAAATGAAAAAGAAGAAAAGCCGGTGAAGATTAGTATGGAACTAGAAGAAGAATTCAAGCAAGAGTTGGTGTCCTTACTTAAAGAATATCAAGATGTCTTTGCTTGGTCATATGAGGACATGGAGGGAACTGACCCTAAATTCTTCTAGCACAACATCAATTTAAGAGAAGGAGTCATACCAGTTAGACAACAAAGGTACCAAAGGAACTTTAACTACACCAAACAAGTCAGCAAAGAAATTGACAAACTTCTGAGAGAGTAGGTTTCATCATGCCAGCCAGTAGAGAAAGCTGTTTGGATATCCCCAATTGTGGTAGTCCCCAAAAAGAACATGAAGATTCGAATCTGTGTGGACTACCGCAAGTTGAATGCCGCAACTACCTCGAATCCCTTTCCACTTTCGTTTATGGACTCCTTGCTGGATGAAGTGGCTGGGAAGGAAATGTACTCAATTCTTGATGGATGTGGGTAAAACCAGGTAAAAACAGTGCTAAACGACAGAGAAAAAACAATATTCATCTGAATGGGATTTCTTCGTTGGGCGACTGTCATGATGTTCGGCCTAAAAAATGCACCAGCCACTTTTCAAAAAATGGTGCAAGAGATTTTCTATGATTACCTGCTGCTGACAGACTTCATGAAAGCCTTTGTGGATGATTTCAGTGTATTTGGGGATAAGGAAAAGCACATCTATCATTTGAGGCTATGTCTGTGATGCAGCGATATAAGGCTCAAGCTAAATCTAGTCATGTGTGCATTTGCAACAGTAAAATTAGGAACACTGTTAGGACATACTGTCAGCCTTGTTGAGATGTCAAGCTCAACATGAGCTAACACACATGAGGCTTCTGCATGACCGTTCAATATTTCATCATTGGTGGGTTTGGTAGCTGGCACCAACATATATTTGCCAGAGATTCTATAGCTGGCCTACACCGACTAGTCCACACCTACCCACTCCACTTAGTGTGTTCACATTATGGACCGCTTGTTTATACTCTATTATGTGTATTAGTCACTTTATCTTCTTTGTAGACCTCTTTTGTTGTGTGAAAAGAAGAAGAATTTTCAGCCTCTCACCTTGTATGTTCTCTTCTAGGGTTTGTGTGAGTGTGTATGCTTGCAAGAGCTCAAGCTCTCTTATCCCCTGCATCATTTCATGGTACTAGAGCCCTACAAAAGCATTAAGCAACAAATGGTAGCCATTAGCAAGAAGGTAGAGGATGATGAAGCACTAGCAGTGCTACTTCTGAAGAGTGTGGACAAAGGTGAATATGAAAACATTGTAGCAACCTTAAAGAATGTACCTGAATTGAAGCTACATGAGATAGAAGGAGCTCTACTAAAGAAAGAGACCAAGGTCAAAGAGAAGAAATGGCTAGACTCAACAGCTGGAGAGGAAAAAGCATTCGTCACCCGAGGAGGATTCTCACAAGGACGAGGATGAGGAAGAGACAGAGTAAGAGGAAGGACCTTCACTTGCCAACTGTGGGAAGCCAAGACACATGGCAAGAAACTGCTACAACAAACCCAGTGGAGAAGGGACGACATTGGCAAACTTCATGGAGACTCCTAAGGAAGTGGAGTCAGATCATCTTTTCTGTGAGAGAGAGAGAGAGAGAGAAACCCCACAACCCAATGTAACCTACCCCAATAGAGTAAAACCACCTCTGAGCCACCGATGATGTAGGCCATGTGGTAGATGTATGTGTGAGCACTTTAGTCAAGGTCACGGGCACTTGTAGTAAGCCTTGGTGGACACATAGAGAGAGAGTGTGTCAAAGACTATGAGTTTAGGGACTTGAGGCACCGTTCACGGGCTACCAAGTAAGAGGGAAACTTGTTATAGGGTCCAGGTGTGTTAGGATTACTCACTTGAGGGGAGGTGTTGAAATATACAAGTGAATGGGTGTGTGCGGAAACAAGCCCTTTTAGCAGCAAGAGGCTGTAAAATAGAATCTGTAAATGAGTGAGAAGCAGTGAAAAGGTGAGAGGTATCTACTAGGAGAGAATAAAGCATAGCATGAGAAGATTTAGGATGTGTGGAGATATTCTGGGAAAAGTGAAGAGGTGGAGAGAATCAAGCAAAAGAGGTGGAGAGAATCAAGCAAAAGAGGTGGAGTGAATCAAGGAGAGATCAGTGGGATTAGATGCTTGGCATCTTGTGGATGTAAACTCTATAAATTGAGGCATTGGCCTAATGAGAATTTGTTGGTTTTTTATTATCCATGCCTACATTAAGCTATCAATTAATTTCTCACTAATCTCATCTTAATCATCATCTAATCACTTTGTTAATGATGTTGATTCTTGCATTTGATCCACCATAGCTCATCACATTGCTACAATTTTAACAACCAACACTTTCACTTCATAATGCACCTCAACCAGACCGTGAAGTGGCCTAGAGAGGAATTATTAGGGTACCAAAAATGCCCTTACCACCCCCCGTACTTCCACCAGAATCCCCATTCATCCGATAACCTTAACTGAAATCTTCAAAGAAGGTGATGAGGGGGAATTTGCTGAAGGGACCACCTTCGAGCTGCCACCCCTTGAATCAAATAGTCCACCCTCCCACATTCTAAGGCACTATGTGATGGAGGGCTACTAGATGTACCCTGTATACTTGGACACCCCTTGAATCAAATAGTCCACCCTCCCACATTCTAAGGCACTATGTGATGGAGGGCTACTAGATGTACCCTGTATACTTGGACACCCCAAACCCACGGGGAAGGGGCTTGAACAATGTGGCTAAACAACCACCCATGCAATGCTATCATTATGCAGGACCTCATAGAGTAGCTGAGTGTCCGATTAAAAAAGGAATGGCAACTAGTACCCTTGTGAGTGCTTCACCTTAACCTCTTTATGCATAAGGTGCAGAATTGACCATATGTACAAGGAATGTGCACTAAGAGTAGGTGTTAAAATTATAGCAATGTGATGAGTTGTGGTGGATCAAATGCTAGAATCCACATCATTAACAAAGAGATTAGATGATAATCAAGATGTGATTAGTGAGCAATTAATTGATAGCTTAGTGTAGGCATGGATAATCAAAAACCAGCAAATTCTCATTAGGCCAATGCCTCAATTTATAGAGTTTACATCCAAGCATCTAATCCCACTGATTTCTCCTTGATTCACTCCACCTCTTTTGCTTGATTCTCTCCACCTCTCCTAGAATATCTCCACACCTCCTAAATCTCCTCATGCTACCCTTTAAGCTCTCACATTTTCATAGGTTCTCTCACATTCATAGATTCTCTTTTATAGCCTCTAGCCAAGGGCTTGTTCCCGCACACACCCTATTCACTTGTATATTTCAAAACCTCCCCTCAAGTGAATACTCCTAGCACACCTCCCCTCAAGTGAATACTCCTAGCACACCTGGACCCTATACCAAGTTTCCCTCTTACTTGATACTCTGCGACCAGTGCCTCAAGTTCCTAAACTCATAGTCCTTGACACTCTCTCTCTCTCTATGTGTCCAAGGCTACTACAAGTGCCCGTGACCTTGACTAAAGTGCTTACATCTACCACATGGCCTACATCATCGGGGTGGCTCAGAGGTGGTTTTACTCTGTTGGGGTAGGTTACATTGGGTTGTGGGGTCTCTCTCTCTCTCTCTCTCTCTCTCTCTCTCTCTCTCTCTCTCAGATTTTCACATGGCTCCTCACTCTTTGGAGCCTCACATCTTCTCTTGTCTTCAGTCTTCTTGTCGTGGGTGGCAACTTCTCTTCACGCGTCCATGTCTTCCTCTTCTTTAAGTCTTCTTGTTGTGACATCTTCTCTTCTCATGTCCATGTCTTCCTTCAATGCTTCCTCTAGCTCTTCTTCTTGGTGTGGATCCTCCTCTTGGAAAGAGATGTTCTTCTTCTTTCATGGCTGGGGCCATGAGCTTCTCCGTCAGTTCTTGCTCCATGTGAGCAACATGTTTAAATGTTTTGCTGATAGTTCTTTTGGGCTTTTGATGTTTATCTTGTGTCATTATGCAATGCAAACCCAAATCTATGTGGGAGGTCTTACCTCTTGCCTTATTCTGGACAAGGGCAGTGTCTGATTCCATTTTTACATTGATGTAATGTGCCTAATACATAATGCATATAGCATTCATTCTTATGCACATTCCCAAATGCAACTCTGGCTATGAATAATCTTGAATTTGAGTGTGATTTGTAGGCATTAACCAAGGGTTAAATGCAAAATGATGATTACCACAAATTTACCATAAATTACATTAAATCAAGGGTAACCAATTTGTACAGAATGGTTGGATTATAAAACCATCTCCGAATTGCAATGTGAAGTTATAGGGATATGTATCAGATACCCAATGGTTAATTTGAACCCTCAATTGCACCAAAATATAGTGATTAGCACTGATTAATCACACTGATTAGCAAATTAATCCTTTGTTTTGTGTGCAGAAAAGAGAGTATGCGAGGAGCCCAGATCTGAGGCCTTAGAGTTCAAATCCTTTCAAGGCCATCAATAGCAATTAGTCCAGTAGAGGATTAAGCCAAAAAACACAAGATTTGACCAAACATTGAATGCTTAATCTCTGTTTTACCAAAGTCACCTGCAGATTTGATGAAGAGCTTGGATCTTACTATAGACTTGATCAAATCAAATTCTGACTTCACTAGCTTGTAGAGCATACTTGAAAACCCCTAGGGCTAAGAGGAATTAGAACCATTGCAACTAGAGAAGAAGAGATGCCATTTTTCCTCAGAAAAAAAGGCACCTGCAAATCAGCGAAAAACGACAGCTGTGCTTGGCAGTTTGGAGAAATTTCTTGATGAGCTGAATCGTGGGGAGTATAGCTATGTTGGGCTAGAAGCATTTTCCCTAATGTTTCTCTTAGAGGGAGATCAAGCCCCTCCACTGGCTGGGGGTGCAGAGGTTAGTTGAAAAAGAGGTGAAAATTTCTTGATGAGCTGAATCGTGGGGAGTATAGCTATGTTGGGCTAGAAGCATTTTCCCTAATATTTCTCCTGGAGGGAGATTAAGCCCCTCCACTGGCTGGGGGTGCAGAGGTTAGTTGAAAAAGAGGTGAAAATATTAATTTTCTACTATGTTGAGATATCGAGCTCGTCTAGTGAGGCGGTGGCCACTGATGACCCGCCTGGGGGATAGGCCCCACACTTACACCACTGGCATGGTTGGTGAGATCTTGGGTGATATGCGGCCAGTGGGATGACAGGCTATGTGACAGCCATTCTAGAGACTGGCATAGTTATAGCGCCAGCTTATTTACTCGGGTTCACACTATAGAGAACCCGTGTATGTATTGGTTGAGTACCTTTTATATTATGAGTACTCTTATTCTTGTATATGGTGTGTTGAGTGTTGGGTAGAGAAGAAGAAGATTTCAGCCTCTCACCTTGTGTGTTCTCTATTAGGATTTTGTGAGTGTGTGTGTGTGCTTGCAAGAGCTCAAGCTCTCTTCCCCCTGCATCTTTTCATGGTATCAGAGCCTGGTTTGTGCTAAGGGCTGAGCTGCAAGCAAGAGAACCACAGGAAGCGGTACGAGGGTAAGAGCTTCAACTACTCTTCCCTATTGTGTTGGTGACTACACCCTTGTCGGGAGCTCTACGGGAGGCACCGGCAAACGGTCTCTGATTGAGGAGCTTTCTTCGTGGGAGTAAAGCTATAGGGTAACTATACAGTCCTATCGGACTAAAATTTTCGGGCCGAAAACGCGTTTCGGGCGTGTTTGGACCTTCGTTTTTCAGAAAGCAGGCGATTTCGAGCACTGCAGGTAAGTCATCGATTCTCTGCAAAACTCTGTTTTAAGAACTGCAGGAAGACAGATTGACTGTGCAGACACTGTGGGTGCTGCAAAGAGGTCTACAGGTGCCATTGGGTGTATGTATGTACATTGAAGTCACTGGTTGTGACATTTGAGAGTACTAAAGTACCGCTGTGCAGAAAATACTGCAGGTTGTGCAGAAAAAACCAGAGTGCAGTTTCTAGTGAAATTGTGTGTTTGGCAAGATGTCTAATGATGGCATAACACAGATTGTGGCTGAGAAGCTGGATAAGAATAACGTCCATGCTTGGAGGTTCAGGTTGACAAATTTCCTGATGGGAAAAGGTTATTGGGACTACATAGAAGGTGAGCATGAAGAGGCACCGGAGATACCGGATATAAATCTGACTGCTGCAGATGTGAAAGAGTTTAAAGACTGGAACCAAGGAGCCATGAAGGTTATGTATTGGCTTTCCATTAGTATACAGAACACCATGATTGGGCACATTCAGGATGCCAAGTCCCCCAAGGAGGCGTGGGACACCTTGGTAAAGCTTTATGAAACAAATACCAAGGCACGTAAGATACAGTTGAAGAATGAACTTCATACTGTGGAAAAAAAGAGCATGTCTGTGAATGACTATGCGTTGAAGATAAAGGGCATTGTGGAATCCCTTACATCTATTGGTGTGTCAGTAGATGATGATGACAAGGTGGAAGTCTGTCTACGTGGTCTCGGGCCACAATACAAGGCGTTCAAGACGTCCATTCAGACTCGGAAAAACATTCCTAACTTTACAGATTTGGTGTCTATGCTGATTATCGAAGAGAAGAGCTTGGGTGAAGACCAACAGTCTTCACAAAGCAAAAACAGTTCAGAGCAACAGGCCTTCTACACGAGTTCAGGAAGAGGACGAGGTAGAGGAGGCCGTGGACGCGGTCAAGGAGGTGGCCGAACAGGTAATCAGAATTATGGCCAGCAGCAGCAGAGCAACAACAACAATAGTCCCAGAATCAACAACAACAACAACACGCAGGTGGAAGAGGCAAATTCAGAGGCAGGGGGAGTCAAAGAGGCCGTGGAAATTGGCAAAGGCAATATAATGATGCACATGAATGCTATTATTGTGGTAAGCCTGGACATGTGCAGGCAGAATGTTATAAGAAGCAGGCTGACATGCAAAATGGGAAAGTGCAGCAAAACAACTATGCATCCTCAAGCAGAAATAATGAGGATAATGAAAGTTTGTTTGTTATGCAGCATGTCGTGAATGCCATGTCTGAAAATGTTGATGCAGCACAAAAAGATAATGTATGGTATGTGGATTCAGGCGCTTCAAACCACATGACAAGTCATGGGGAGTGGTTCAAGGAGATGAAAAACCCGGAAAGACCAGATTTTGTGGAAACAAGGGATGACACTGCTCATCCAATTGCCCACGTTGGAGATGTGCCATTGTCTATGCAGGATGGCAAAGTGAAGTACCTTGCAGATGTACTTCATGTACCGAACATAACAAAGAATCTGGTTTCAGTTGGCCAGATGATTGAGCAGGGTTTGCATGTTCGGTTTAACCCTGATGGGTGTTATGTTGAAGATTTCAAAGACAAGTGCAGGTTGGTTGCAAAAGGCAACAGAGTGGGCAGAATGTTTACATTGAATGTAGACATGCCTGAAATGAGTGCTACAATGTTTGCAAATGGTTCAGGAGTTGTTGCAGACACAGACATATGGCATAAAAGAATTAGACATGTAAATGTGCAGAGATTGAAGTCTATGCAGACAAAAGGAATTGTGACAGGGCTGCCAAAATTTAAAGTGGAAGGTATGCAGAAAATATGTGAAGCATGCCAATTTGGGAAGCAAACAAAGCATGTGTTTCCACGTAACAGATATGTGAGCAGAAATGTACTAGATGTTGTGCATTCAGATGTATGGGGTCCTACGAAGACCATATCTATGCGAGGCTGCAGGTATTATGTGACTTTCATTGATGACCACACAAGGAAAGTGTGGGTATATTTCATGAAAGAGAAGAGTGAGGTTTTCACTCACTTTCAGAATTTCAGAGTTTTGGTTGAAAAGCAAACAGGGAAATATGTCAAGTGCTTAAGGTCAGATGGAGGGGGAGAGTACTTCTCCAATGAGTTCTCTCAATTTTTAAAGAAGAATGGTATTCGGAGACAGTTTACATGTAGATACACTCCGCAGCAAAATGGAGTTGCTGAGCAAAAAAACAGGCACATTGCTGAGCGCGAGCATTGATGGAAGAGAAGAATATGCCGCATTGCTATTGGGCTGAGACTGTTTCTACAGCAGTATACATCATGAACAGGACTCCAACTGCAGCCATACATGATGTAACTCCAGAGGAGAGGTTTACTGGCAGAAAACCAGATTTGTCTCATCTGAAAGTCTTTGGATGCATTGCATATGTGCATGTGCCAGATGAGCTGAGAACTAAGCTAGATCCGAAAGCTGAAAAATGTGTGTTTATTGGATATTCCCTTGAGCAAAAGGGATACAGGTGTTATAACCCTGCTACACGTGAGTTGAGGGTAAGCAGGGATGTTGTCTTTGATGAGATGAGCAGCTGGTATGCTGCTGAAAAAGAAACTGTTGGGGCTGATGTGAGTGGAAGTGTGGTTGCACAGAATGCAGGTCAGCAATCACAGTCCTTGAGTGGACCAGGAGAGTCCTCATCTAGTGGGTTTGTTTGATAGACCATGGAGTGGCAGGCTGCGTCATAATACCAGCCCTGCAAATGTGATTACTACATCACGTAAAGGAAAAGAGAAAGTGGTTGAGCCCCTTGGTATGCCTGACATTTCTGCAGGGCATTCTCATGTTGATGGAGAGTCTAGTGGCTCAGATATGAGCCTTGATGAGGAGCTTGGGATCCCAGCTATGAGAACACCTGGTGTAAAGAAAACTATGGAAGCCATGAATGAAAAGCTGCGAAGATCTGGTAGAGTGAAGAACCCTGTGCAGAGGTTTACTTATGATGGTTATGTGGCACATCACTATGCATATATGGCAAAGGTTGTGCAGGTTGTTGAGCCCACATGCATTGATGAGGCTGTTGGAAATGTGTGTTGGGAGAAAGCTATGGATGAGGAGATGGATGCACTATATGGAAATGAGACTTGGGACTTAGTGCAATTGCCTGAAGGCAAGAAAGCCATTGGATGCAAGTGGGTGTACAAAGTTAAACATAACAGTGATGGAAGCATAAACAGGTACAAGGCTAGATTGGTAGCCAAAGGATATGCACAGACATATGGGATTGATTATGAGGAAACTTTCAGCCCAGTTGCCAAGATGGCAACGGTGAGAGTTGTGATAGCAGTGGCTGCGTCAAAGCAATGGTCTTTACATCAGATGGATGTAAAGAATGCATTCTTGCATGGGGATTTGCAAGAAGAGGTGTATATGTTGCAGCCACCTGGTTATGAGGATGTGGGTCACCCCGAGCATGTTTGCAGGTTGAAGAAAGCCTTGTATGGCTTAAAGCAAGCACCAAGAGCATGGTCTGACAAGATTTCTGAATATCTTGTCACTATTGGCTTTCATGTAGCCAATGCAGATTTCTCATTGTATGTGAGACATGGTGATAGAGGAGTTGTGCTTGTTGTCATCTATGTAGATGACTTGTTTATTACAGGGGACCATGATGCAGAGATGTTTGATGTAAAGATCTTGCTTAGACAGAAGTTCGAGATGAAGGATCTGGGGGAGCTCAGATATTTCTTGGGCATTGAGGTGATTAGGTCACCACATGGTATTGGATTACTGCAGAGACAGTATGGCTTGGACATGTTGTCCAAGTATGGTATGACAGGCTGTAAGCCTATTTATGTGCCATTGGATCAGAATGGCAAGTTGAGTGCAGATTCAGGAGAGATCTTGGAGGATCCTACTATGTACAAGCGCATAGTAGGAAGTTTGATCTACATGACGATCACCAGACCAGATTTGAGCTATGCTGTTGGGTTGGTGAGTCAGTTTATGCAGGTTCCACGAAAACCGCATTTGGATGTAGTGAGACGCATACTGAGGTATGTGAAATCTACTTTGCATTGTGGAATTCTATGAGACTGGGACAGAGATATGTGTACATGGGTACACAGATGCTGATTGGGCTGGTAGTGTCTCAGATAGAAGATCTACTAGTGGATTCATGTTTTCTTTGGGGAGTGCTGCTGTGACTTGGAGCAGCAAGAAGCAGCCTACGGTTGCTCTATCGAGTACAGAGGCCGAGTACAGAGGAGCTGCTATGGCAGCATGTGAGGTAGCTTGGTTGAGAAAGCTACTTGCAGATCAGTGGATAGACAACATTTTCTGTGACAACATTAGCAGTATACAGTTGGCCAGGAACCCACTCTTTCATGCTCGTACGAAGCACATAGAGGTCCACTACCACTTCGTCAGAGAGAAGGTCTTCGCAGGAGATCTTGACCTTGTTTTATGTCAGCACAGAGGATCAGGTAGCTGACATTTTCACCAAAGCATTGGGTACAGAGAAGCTCCGCAGATTCAGGGCTTCGCTTGGTGTACATGAGATGGAGTTGAGCTCGAGGGGGAGTGTTGAGATATCGAGCTCGTCTAGTGAGGCGGTGGCCACTGATGACCCGCATGGGGGATAGGCCCCACACTTACACCACCACTGGCATGGTTGGTGAGATCTTGGGTGATATGCGACCAGTGGGATGACAGGCTGTGTGACAGCCATTCTAGAGACTGGCATAGTTATAGCGCCAGCTCATTTAGTCGGGTTCACACTATAAAGAACCCGTGTATGTATTGGTTGAGTACCTTTCATATAATGAGTACTCTTATTCTTGTATATGGTGTGTTGAGTGTTGGGTAGAGAAGAAGAAGATTTCAGCCTCTCACCTTGTGTGTTCTCTATTAGGGTTTTGTGAGTGTGTGTGTGTGTGTGCTTGCAAGAGCTCAAGCTCTCTTCCCCCCTGCATCTTTTCATACTAATCCTAATTAGCCAAGTTATTAGCAAGATAATGGGCTCAGAAATTGATGGATTCTAGGCTAGGCTCCGATACCGTGTTAAAATTACAGCAATGTGATGAGCTATGGTGGATTAAATGCTAGAATCAACATCATTAACAAAGAGATTAGATGATAATTAAGATGTGATTAGTGAGCAATTAACTGATAGCTTAGTGTGTAGGCATGGATAATAAAAAACTAGCAAATTCTCATTAGGCCAATCCCTCAATTTATAGAGTTTACATCCAAGCATATAATCCCTCTGATTTCTCCTTGATTCACCTCCACCTCTTTTGCCTGATTCTCTCCACCTCTCCCAGAATATCTCCACACCTCCTAAATCTCCTCATGCTACCCTTTATTCTCTCCTAGTAGATTCGTCTCACCTTTTCATAGGTTCTCTCACATTTACAGATTCTCTTTTATAGCCTCTAGCCAAGGGCTTTTTCCAGCACACACCCAGTAGGCACAATAGGAAAATTCCATGAAGCTAATCCTAGCACCAGCATTAATTTGCTAAGTGTAAGAGACATCTTCGTCCACACGACCCCTCTTAATGCACTGACCCAATTGCAAAATAGAAGAAGGGCGGCAGCACACACTACAATAGCAGTTGAGGCATCGACCTCGCAAAATCAAGGACACTTGGGTCACGCAAAAGTTCTATCCCAAAGAAACGTCCTAGAACAAGCACGCACAAGAAGGCCATAAAGATAGGCAAAGGGATATCCGTGTAGTCATAAAAAGCAGGTGTAAAGATGGAACGATCATCTGAAGAGGAGAAACTGCTACCTCTCCTCCCTACACATGGATTGATGCTATTGGTCCATAGGAACCTTAATTGGACCATAATCCAAAAATTTCGGAAAATCTAGACCTTTAGGCTAAGATCCTTTATACCAATTTCCAATTAATTTCAATTGCACATTGGAAAGTTCTTTTTGAATTTCTGTTTCAGGGGAACTTATTTTAATAAGATGAGATAATTTTCTATCCAAAAATATTAAAAATTTAAATATTCTCTCTCTAGAATATTTTCTCTCTCTAGATTAAAACAGTTAGAAACAAGGTCTTTATATTTCTGAAGAGGGATTGATACTACAGGGGAAGATACTAGACATCAAAAGGGGGTTGGGGGAGGAATCTTACAGAAATTCTAATCATCAATGAAGTAAAGGATTAAAAAATTAGTTACATGAGTGGAAAGAGCATATAAAGAGCTTCCTAGCCATATGATCAATTTTAGAAACCAATACCCGAGTGATGAGTAATTACCGGTTGAAATTTAGGTATTAGACCATAAAAACTGCACTTCCCTCTCTTTGCATGAAACCTCAATTTTCACATAGCCTCTTGCCTTTCATCTCCTTCATGATTCAAGCTAGAGGTTAAGGGTTAACATTGCTCAGCGGACAATCATAAAGATTTACCTATGGTCCCCAAAGTCTTTCCACATGCTCATTACCGCTAAAACCATTGGTACCTCCAAAGGAGAGTGGCAATAAGGCAAGGGTTAGCTTGAGAAGTCACAGGCCCACCAAGATAATAACTCCTTATCCCACTTATCATGAATCATCAAAGAGGTCCAAAATTGGGTTAAGCATGAGGAGCTAATGCTAAATGAGACATTCACACATAAAGAGAGTGTTTGAATAAGGGTTTGAAGATAAGAGAATGGCAATGACACAAAATACTCAATTGAGGAGGCTCCTTTCATTGATTTGAAAGGGATAGGAGGGCTCCTTTTATAGGTGGAGAATCACCCTCTCATTCATTGATTTGAAAGGGATAGGAGGGCTCCTTTTATAGGTGGAGAATCACCCTCTCTTCCATTGTTAAAAATTATAACATAAAAATCTTCAACCCTTCAGCGACATAAGGGTAGATGTCACCATCAATTGTCCTCTTAGGCTAAGTCTTCAATTGATTATTAAATTGAAGACTTTTTGACTTTGAAAGTGTGATGCGATAATAGCCAAGTCTAAGTGGCATGTAGGTGGAGATCCCACTTACACATGGCGGAATTCTCCTCTTCCATGTAGGCATTCTAGAAGAATCTTTTCCAATTATGCACCTACACACACTCCTCCACATGCCTTCCACACTCCCTAACTTGTAGCCTTATGGGTGAATACTATATTAATAATACAATTAAAATCCATGTGAGCATGAAGGCCCACTTTTATTTTCCACATCACTAGCCTGTCTACCATACCAAAGTATTTATCAAGCATACATGTGGCATTTACAATGTGTGCACCCTAAATCAAGTAAAACCATTATATTTGAAGATAGAATGTGGTTATCAGGGTAGCCGCCAGGCCACCACATCACCACGTCGTTATTCCATTGTGGGCGTCGCAATCTTCTTGGACAAGCTTCCACCGTATTACCATTGAGAAACCATCAAAATATGTACAAAATTGAAAATGAAAGAGATCAATTTTTCATGTCACAGTATGTCATGTTGATGTAATCACCTCTAGCCACCCGATGATGTAGGCTAAGTGATGTATGTGTGTATCTCCATTAAGGGGTGGCAAATGTCAGGTCTATATATGTCACATTACCTTCTTGGGATGAGACCCATTTGGGAACCAAGGGTGTGTGTTAAAATATGGTGTCCTTCATGTCATGTATGGGACACATGTATGTGGGAGAAAGGTAGATGAAGCCTAGAATTATATGAAATTGGGTCGACCTCACTGGCTAGACATGCAAGACCTATGCTCCACACCATCTACTACCGTGCTCTCTGACCACCTCCTAGTACCACAGTATCCCCATGGGCCACTCACTCATCACACACCCAACCACTGACCACTCACTCACATCACACACACAGAGATAGACAAAACACCACGAGAGCATAACACTGTATACCAAAATGGCGAAAAAGAATGATACAAAACCACCCAGAGAGTGCTCCCCTTATCTCCTCCTTGGGGTGTCATCCTCCTAAAAGTCCCAACCCTACTTCATGTTGTGTATAGGAAGATCTTCCATCGGGAAAAGGGAGATGGTGATCAAAGAGGATCTTGCCCTGCCTTGGGAAAGGGAGAGGGGTATTGCCTCCATGAGTACCTTCAGAGTTGGCCATGCACATCATAAGTGCCAATGGTAGTCGGAGGACCCGATGTGTCAAAGATATCAGAGGGCACCAGTGGTGACGGTGGCGATCGGAGGTGATAGTGGGAGGAGTTGCTCTTGATGGAGGTGGTGACGGTAGTCGGAGATGATAGTGGGAGGAGTTGCTCTTGGTGGAGGAGGTGACGGTGGTCGGAGGCGGTTGAAGGTGATAGTGAGAGGAGTTGCTTTTGGTGGAGTATGGAGGAGCAAGCTAGACCCCAGGCAAGACCCCAAGCAAAACATCCGGTAGGCGGGCTCCCAGGATACCCCATATAATTATCTTTCCAAGCAAACCTTCTAGATAAATACATAAATAATAAAAATGATTCAACTAGGCTCTTGGGAAACTTCATTCAGCAAGCTAGCTTGGGAAAAAATTATTGAACTGAGCTCCTAGGCAACTGCATCCAGCAAGCTATCTCTGTCTGTATTACCAATGTAGTTGCCTGCATCCAGCAAGCTCCTAGGCAACTGCATCCAGCAAGCTATCTCTGTCTGTATTACCAATGTAGTTGCCTACATCCAGCAAGCTATCTCTACTTGTATTACAATTGTCGCCACCCGGGCAAAGCATCTAGCACGAAGGTTACTCTTACACCAATAGAAGCACAAATCAACTAAACAATAATCACTGGCCACGTCATCCGAGCAAAACTTCCAGCACAAAGTCCAGGCATACAAAGAGACAAAATGAAATGTGGCCATGGCCAGTACATGCCTATAGGCAAACAATAGAAATAAAAATATTGAAGACAGAATTAACCATCCTGAGTGGTGTGGGATGAGGCCTTGGTCCCAAGCCCTATAGAACCAGTGGGGGTGGATGTGGGATGTGGGCGGCCGAAATAACGACACCACTTGATGAGACGTTGAAACTCTATAAGGTCATCCTCCACAGATGAAGCTTGTTGGCGAAGTTCCTCAAGCTCATTTTACTGATGTCCAGCTCTGTAAGAGTGTGCACATGCGCGTCCTACAAGGTGGCGAGCTCTATCGCATACTCCAGATAGAGCGTCCAGATGGAGCGCATACATGTCGGACTCATGCTACCTATTGGGTCTCCACCAAAAGGGTGTGCTCTTGCTTCCCGAATGGCTGCCATGGCATCCTGATCGAGGGTAGGAGATAAATACAACTCAAATAGCTCCTCGTCCGCAAAGCTCCTAGAGCTCTCTGTCCTACTGTGTGATGGTCTCCTGCAGCTACTGGTGGGCCTCCTCTGCATCCTCTACTCGGGCTATAGCCTCTTGAGCGGCCCTCTCCTGCAGCTACTGGTGGGCCTCCTCTGCATCCTCTACTCAGGCCGTAGCCTCTTGAGCGGCCCTCTTTGCTAGATAAATCGACCCGTGCAAGTGCTGGTTGGCATCACTGAAGACACCCAAGATGCATTGGTGGGGATAAGACCAATGACAGTGCTCCGACAGAAGGCCCCCATCAACTTGTCGACCATGAGATAGTACTCAGAAGGGAGCCTCACTAGGTCAAAGGGAGTGGTGAATCAAACAAGGGAAGGCGGAGTAGTCCTAGCTGGGAATGAGGGGCAAGTAGGGTGAGGAGATAGTAAATGAAAACATGTGGGGGGTGAAGCGATTCTGTAGACACCAAGGTACTCATGTCCAGGGAGATGATGGGGGATGCAGGGTCATGAGGGGAGTTCCACCGAGGAATCATGCCATGGACTATTGACCCCTAGAAGTTAAGGAACCAAACAGCCTCTGAAATTTTGGAATACCCCATCATGCATGCTGCAGGCTTGGGAATGGTGGTAAAATGAAAGACCTCGACTATGTAAGCGGTGGTGAGGGTGGGGATGCGCTTGGTGGCAAGGTCGACCAAGAAGGAGCGACATAAGTCCTCGGATGCCGTGGTGAAGTCTAAGGAATCAAAATGAGCCAACCCTACTTACTAGGGCAAGCTTGTCTGGCTATAAAACACGAGATAAAGAAGGACCGAAAGGGGTGGCGAGGAGATGATACCTCAGCTAGTGGTAGGGTCGATGATGCGACGGCGGTGGTGGTGGCGGCGACGACTGTCAAGGAGGTGATGGTGATGGAAGCAACGAGAGTGGTAGGCACGACCAAGATCCGAGAAGTTGAGGTGACAGTCGATGGTGGGCCGGAGAGGAGCGACACTCTTGGGGTAGAAGTCAACCCATAGGTGCAGGCATGATTGCTGGCTGGTTGCCAAAGTGCTAGCGGCGAGAATAGGGCGCTCCTCCATGGTGATAGTGGGGATGACCCGACTGCTGCTATGCAAGGGTGGGGTGAGAATGAGAGAGAGAGAGAGAGAGAGAGAGAGAGAGAGAGAGAGAGAGAGAGAGAGAGAGAGAGAGGGGGGGGGGGTAAAAAAAAGGGGGATCAGGTGCAAGCAAAAGGGGGGGTTGGGCTTGTGTGTGTGTGTGTGTGTGTGTGTGTGTGTGTGTGTGTGTGAGAGAGAGAGAGAGAGAGGGGGGGGGGGAAATGAGAGGGGTTGGACAGTGAGAGATAGAAAGAGGGAGGTTGGTCAGTGTGGGAGGGGGGTGGGGGTGGTTGGTGAGGTGAGATGAGAGCAGGGGGTGGTGAGAGAGGGAGAGGGGGATGCAGGTATGAGAAAGAAAAAAGGGGGAGAGGGGGTCAGTGGGACATAGAAAAATAATAATTTTAAAAAAAAGCGAGTGGGAGAGATGTTTTTTTGGGTATGTTTTGTTTGTAATTTGTTTTTTATGTTTTTTGTTTTTCTTTTCTCTTTTTTTGTTTTTTTTTGTTGGTGGAGATAGAGGGGGGGGCAAGGGAGAGACGGAGAGGGGGGGTTGGTGGTGCACAGGAGAGAGGGAGGAGGAGGGGGTTGCGAAGGAGAGAGGGAGGAGGAGGGGGTTGCGAAGGAGAGGGAGAGAGGGGGGCCAGTGAGGGGAGTGCGAGGGGTGCGTACGGGAGAGAAGGAGAGGGGGTGGTGGGGTGCGCAAGGGAGAGAAGGAGAGGGGGTGGGGTGCACAAGGGAGAGAGGGAGGGAGGGAGAAAGGTTGATGGGGAGTGAGAGAAAGGGGGGGTGGGGGTCGCAAGAGAGGGAAGGAGAGGGGGGTGGTGGGGTGCGCAGGGGAGAGAGGTCAGTGGGGGGAGTGAGAGAAGGGGGGTGAGGGTCGCGGGAGAGGGAAGGAGAGGGGGGTGGTGGGGTGCACAGGGGAGAAAGGGAGAGAGGTCGGTGGGGAGTGAGAGCAAGGAGGGTGGTCAGCGAGAGCAAGAGATAAGGGGGGTGGATGATGAACGACGATGGGGGGTGGGGAGTGCAAGAGGTAAGGGGGTGTGGTGGGGAGCGCAAGAGAGGGGGGTAGGGTCAGTGAAGAAGAGTGAGGGGGAGTAGGGGGGAGTAGGGGGTCGATGAAGGGGGGGTTGCAAGAGGGAACGAAAGAGGGGGGTGAGGGTGGTCTGTGAGGTGAGGTGAGAGAGGGGGGTCGATCGTGAGAGAGGGACATGTGACTTTTTTTTTTGTTTATGTTTATGTTTTTGGTTTTTGTGTGTGTGTGTGTGTGTGTGTGTTTTTCCAACATATAAAGAAAGAAAATACTTAGAGGGGGGATTTTTTTTTGGTTTTGTTTTCTTTGTGAGGTTTTTTTAAAAAAATACTATGAGGGGGGCTTTTTTGTAATATGGAAAAAATACTAAAAGGGGGATTTTTTTACCTTTTTTTTAATCAGTGATGAGAAAGGGGGAGGGTTGGTTCATGAGAAGGTAAGAGGAGAGAAGTGAGAGGTGAGGAGGTAGAGTGGTCGACGGATATGGAAGGCAACTATGTTACCCAAGGGAGCAAAAGAAAGGAGAAAAAGAAAAATATAAAGTGATAAAGAATATTTAAAAAAATTATGTACAACCCGTCATTCACAACCGCTTGTGCAGGCCTGTCACACCTGAGGGAGGCCAATACTTCTATTATGCACACATTACATGTGCATATATTAGGAGGCTAACCCCACCCTAAGCATGTGAACATGGGAGCATGGGAACATGCTCTAGTAGGGCAAGGGTTAGGTCTAACCTTGGGTTGAGGTGGTTAGGGTCAGGCAACCAAGGGTCATACATAGAAATGGAGAGTCAAGAGTCACTTGAGGACCCTCCTATATAATAGGGACATGGGGCATTCTCAAGGGATGTTCTCTTATGTAGAGCATGTGTCTACTCTCTTGCCATTTCAAACTAGAGCTAAGTGCTGCTAGAGTGAAGTCATATCTCTTGGAGGTATGGGATACTAAGGTAAGATATGTGATACTTCATTGTATTTATGTGTGCACCCGTCGGCTCGGGGGTGGTTGGGTGTATGAGTATATGCCCAGTTCATGCATGTTTATGCATGGTTATTAGCTAGAGAGATCTGTAGGGTTTTAACAATGGTATCAGTGATCTCTAGTTAATTTTTGATGTTTTCCTCTTATTTTTCTCTTATTATTCAAATTTTTAGCATTTTTAAGTAAATTTTAAACACTTACTAAGCAAAAAAATATTATTTTTTGGTTTGTTTTGGTGGTCTATGCATTGGAAATGTCAATATGGAGGTTCAAACGTGGTGCTTATTGACTTGGATGACGTACCGACGTTGCGGGAAAATTTTATGAGTGGAAATGCTATTTTTCTTTATTTTTATAGTTAAAATAAGCATTTACGAATTTTTTTTACCAAAATACCACACATGATAATGTGAATATTTTGCTAAAAAAGGATTCCCCTACATCTCAAATAAATTTTGGAATTTTTTTCTAATTTTTATAACATTGTTTGAGCATTTTATGGTTTAAAAAATATTTTTAATGCATTTTTTACGGGTTTCCCGCGGGCATGCTATCAAATCTTTGCCGATTTTCTTCTAGAATGCAATAGGGGATAGCATGTCGGTGCATCGGGTTCTCTCCCTTGTGCATGGCATTTTTTCCATCTCTCAAATCTAAATTTTCTTTCATATTCTTCTCCCTCGTGTGTGAACACCTCTTAGGTGGGGTAGCTTTGTTTCATATTAAACATCATTAAGTCTTAATCATGATTAATAAAAAAATTATGATTAGCACTTTAATCACACACAGAATGGTGAGTGGAGAAGAAGGGTTGAAGGAAGAGAGAGTGGAGATGGAGGATGAGTGGGGGAGTGAGCTCTGCTCCTCTCCCCTCTCGCTCTCGCTCTCTTAATTCGTGCGCCCTATCGCCGTGGGGGGGCGGGGGTGGGTCTACAGGCCGCCGACACACGCACCCCCCATGCTTTCTTTTTTAAAAAATAATGTTTTAATTAAAGCTTAGTTAAAAGCTTTAATATAGCTTTATTACTTTTAATTAAAAGTTAATTAAACTTTGGTTAAAGCTTTAAAAAAAGAGAAAAAAAATCTTCCTATTCATGATTTTTTTTTAAAATTCATAATAAGCCCTTTGACCTTTGGGATCCTTTTTTTTTGCCTTTCAAATTTTGGTATTTTTTATCTCTTCATTTTCCAGCAACCCTTGACTTTCCGTATTCCGAGATGACCTTTTGGGTTTTGAATTTTTTGATCGTTCGTATTCTAATGCGTTCGGGGTGTACTAAATTTTTAAAAAAAATTCAAAAAATTGTGAAAAAATAGACAAAGGTTATTTCAAATTTTTGGAATATCCAAGTTTGGTGATCGGCCTGTGGTGTGTCCGTTCGGGCTCCTGTGACTATTTAAATTCCTTTAAAAAATCTTTTTTTTGCCTAAAAATTTAGTAAATTCATTAAAATTACAAATTTTAATTGGATTTGAGAATTGTTGGGCGGAATTAAAAAAATTTATATTTGATGGGATTCTCAGGGTAATTTTTTTAATTACCAAAAATTAGAAAAATTCTAGAAATTATTTTAGAAATCCTAGAAATTGGTATTTTTGAAATATCAATTGTATTTTGGCAAATTTTATTGCTAAAAGTTTTTGGAAAAATTTAGATTTAGAGTGCCATAAGATAGAATTTGGTGGATTTCAAAATTAGTAAATTTTGAGACCCTAGAAAAATAGAAAAACTTAGAGAAAAATCATGATAATTCTTTTTTCTCGAGAATTTAATATTTTTTGGGGCTATCTAGTTTGTTGAAGTACATTTGCTGACATTAGATAGATGCAAATTATTCGCATATAATTATGCGATTATCCCTCGTATTTATAATTGTTTCAGTTTGGTTACTTCTAGACGGTGTTTTCATGATTTTTTACTGTTGTTTAGCCACCAAAATGCTAATTAAAGCATTTTTTCTTATGTGATGTCAGTTCTAGCAAATTGATTTGCTAGATCATTTTGGTCAAAAGAGAGCGAGTGAAGTTGAATTCGAGTGAATCATGATTTTTGAAGAATTTTATTACAATGGCTCATATTGACTTCTCAATCAATGATAATGTCGATGAGATGAGTGATCATCCCAACTTGGGTGGGGAAGATCTAAAATTTCAAGTTGAAGAAGAGGAGACTCTTGGAAAGAGTGAATTTTTGAAAGTGATATATCGTCTTGATGTAACTATTGCCAATTGTCATGACGAGATGGAGTCACTAAAGATGTAGATTTTGACTTTGCAAAAAGCTCTTTTAGCAGTACCTCCTGCTCCTACCAAAGCAGTTGCTCCGTCGTTTGCACCAAAACTGTACAGCAACGAGAAAAAGGAGAAAACTCAGGAATGTGTAGATGCTTGGCTTAATAGGTGAACTACACATTTTGCCTTTCATCCATTCACAAATGTGCAAAAGCTGCAGATGGCGCAGGGTTTATTGAAACGAAAGGCATTAACTTGGTGAAAGGATCTCAAAGATGATTCCATTCCCACCACTTGGCAAAGTTTTGAGGAAGCTTTCAGAAAAGAGTTTGTCCAACCAAAGGATAAATTCGAAATAATTACTAAGCTTGTTAAAAATAACATGGGAAATCAATCTTTTGACAATTATGTGCAGAAATTTAGATAATTAGCCAAACCTGATGATCATACCTTGTGTGGGATTTTCATCAATGTCTAGCTCGTGATTATTTGTACGAGGTAAAGAAATGGAAGGTCAAAACGGCTGAGGATGCTATTCAGGCAGCTCTAGTTTTTCATAAGACTATGTTTGGCACCAACACTTCAAAACCATCGTCTAATGAAAAGAAATCCACGTTTGCTTTTTCAAATAGTGGATAAAAAAGAAAGTTGGTTTTCACACCAAAACCAAAAAGTTCTAACAATGCCAGCAAGAAGCATAAATTTGTGGAGCAAGGATAATATCACATGTTTCAAATGCAAGAAAAAGGGACACACAAAGAAATTCTATCCTTTGAATGGAGCTACAGCACCTTCGGTGCCTGGACAAAAGGTGGCACCAAAGAAGTTCATACCAAAGAAATGTGTACACATTACAAAACTTCAAGGTAAATTTTTTGAAGTCAATATTATGCATCTTGAAGGAAGCCAATGTTCAGATTGTACTTTCAGTAAAGACATTTTTGGTCCAAACAAATTATTTTGTGTTTATGGATCGATAAATGGACATCAAGTTCATATTTTGTTTGATCCTGGTAGTACTCACAATTTTATTGACAACATTGTGGTACAGAGGATAAAGCTGGAAACCACACAAAATGATCACATGTACAAGGTCAAGACGACTGGAGGACAAGTCTAATTCTAGGACAAGAAGGTGTCAAAACTATTGTTAGACATCCAATTGTACTCAGATAGACTTGATTTTCATGTCATGAGGAGCTTGGGTCATGTAGACATAATTCTAGGGATGGAATGGTTTTATCAAAAAAATAAGGAATTTTTTGTTGATTGGGTCAAACATTTAATGTCTTTTCATCACAATGGAAACCTTGTTACTCTTAAGGGAAACATTGTTGTACCCAAGGAAACTTTTATTAATGAGCTTGAGTTAATGGAAAATTTTTTAAACTATGAACTTCTTCAATTGGTTATGGATCCAGTGTCTTCATGTGTTCGTTTTGATGTAAACATTGTTTCCATGGATTTTTGGGAAAGTAAAGTGTTAAATTCCATTAAAAGTAAATTTCAAGATGTATTTCCTGATGAGTTACCTCATGGATTACCTCCTAAATGAGAAGTGGACCATAAATTTGAGCTAGTGCCGAGTACAGAACCTGTTAGTATTCCTCCATATAGGCTTAGCCATACAGAGGAAGACGAGGTAGCAAAGAAATTAGCTGAATACTTGAAGATGGGTCAAATTAGACCAAGTAGTTCTCCTTGGGGTGCACCAGTTCTCATGGTTAAGAAAAAAGATCAAGGTACCTGGCGGATGTGTATTGATTACAAACATCTTAACAAAGTTACAATTAAAAACAAATATTCATTGCCTAGATCAGACAATCTTATTGATAGGTTGCATAGAGATAAATATTTCACAAAGCTTGATTTGTGAACCAGTTATCATCAGATCCATATTGCAGAGAGAGGAAGATGTTCGTAAAACTGCTTTTAGGACATGTTATGGCCATTATGAATTTTAGGACACGTTATGGCCATTATGAATTTTTAGTGTTACCCTTTGGTCTCATTAATGCACCAGTAACTTTCCAACAGATGATGAATGATATATTTCAGGATTTGTTAGGAAAATGCGTGGTGGTTTTCTTAGATGATATTTTGATACACGGTAAAACCTTGGCAGAGCATGAGAATCATCTTAAAGAGGTTCTAGGAAGGCTTAGGAAGGAGAAACTGTATTGTAAATTATCTAAGTGTGATTTCTTTAAAAAGGACTTGTTATACTTGGGTCATAAGATCTCTCGAGATGGCTTAAGTATAGATTTGGATCGCATCCAAAAGGTTTTGGAATGGCTAGTTCCGCGTATGGTCAAGCAGTTAAGATCTTTCTTAGGTTTCATGGTATTTCTTCGAAAATCTATCAAGGATTATTCTAAGTTGATAGTGTCTTTTACCAACCTTTGTAAGGGTAAAAATAATAGGTCTAATTCTTCGATTGAGTGGAATGAGAAGCTATATGAAACTTTTGATACTTTTAAATATAAAGTTCGAGATGCTCATGTGTTAGCCTTACCATATCCTAGTAGGCCTTACATTGTGGAGACTGATGCTAGTGATATTGCAGTAGGCACAGCTTTATTCTAGGATGGGAAGCCTGTGGCCTTCGAGAGTAAGAAACTCAATGATGTACATACTAGGTACCCAGTTCATGATAAAGAGTTGTATGCAATTATTTATGCTTTAAAGGCATGGAGACAGTATCTCTATGGGTCTCAATTTATGGTCTTGACAGATCATTAGTCTTTGCAGTTTATTTGTGATCAATCGGACTTGAAAGGTAGAAAGGCCAGATGGGCTAAATTGATACAAGACTTTGATTTCATGATTAAATATAGAAAAGGTAGCTTAAATAGCATTGCTGATGTGCTGAATCAAATTGGTGAAGTTAATGAACTTAGCTTCACAAAAATTACTTCTAACTTGTATAATTCATTGAAGGAAAAATGCAATACAGATATTTTCTTTGAAAAATATTGGAATTTATCAAAATCAGGGTGGGTCCAACTCTAAGGTAGATCAAAACCTGGTGAATCAAGGAAAAGCTAACTATTTTTTTTATTCAGAATGGTCTTTTATTTCGAAATGATAAGGTTTATGTACCGAATGTGTCAGAAATTAAACTGAGGATCCTATTTGAGTGTCATGATGCACCATTACCAAGACATCCGGGCATACAGCATACCTTGGTTTTGGTTAGAATGACTTTTTATTGGCCAAAAATGAAGGATTTTTTTTCAGAATTATGTGGTCAAATGTCATCAGTGTCAAATTAATAAGGAAGAGCGCCTTAAATCTATTGGGTTATTACATCCTTTGGATGGCAAGTATGTTATGTGCATATACTAGGAGGCCAACTCACCCTACTCTTGTGAACATGGGAGCATGGGAACATGCTCTAGTGGGGCAAGGGTTAGGTCTAACCTTGGGTTGAGGTTAGGGTCAGGCAACCAAGGGTCACACATGGAAATGGAGAGTCAAGAGTCACTTGAGGGCCCACATATATAATAAGGGCATGGGGCATTCTCAAGGGATGTTCTCTTGTGTAGAGCATTGTGTCTACTCTCTTGCCATTTCAAGCTTGATCTAAGTGCTACTAGAGTGAAGTCATATCTCTTGGTGGTATGGGACACTAAGGTAAGATATGTGATACTTCATTGTATTTATGTGTGCGCCCTTAGGCTCGGGGGTGGTTGGGTGGATGAGTATATGCCTGGTTCATGCATGTTTATGCATGGTTATTAGCTAGAGAGATCTTTAGTGTTTTAACAACTTGTTCACCCTAGAGCCATTCACCAACAGAAGGGAGGCACCTTGGAGAGTTTCTAGTTGCACCGCACCCATGGGCAAGATCTCCACTACGCGGAAGGGACCCTGCCAAGCATACACCAACTTTCGAGCCTTTTTTAAATATTTAGAATTGTAGACCAAAGCCAAATCACCTTCAGAAAATTGGGGAAGTGTAATGCTCCTTTCATTATAAGCTTGAGAACTTGTAAGACTAGAACTTTCATTCTCCACCCAACCATATCCCAAATGGACCCTAAACTCTTGGTTATATAGGCCTAAGTGGTGCATGACCTTCCAACTTCAACCCCTTGACCTTTCATTGGCTAGACATTGCCTTTTCCTTGTCCAATGACTCTTCAACTACCCCTAGAAGGGGGTGCCTACTTCTGTGTCCCTTGGGCTTCCATTGTGCACCATCTACTTCCCTTTTTACTTTAACTTTAATGCCTATTAACCATTGCTTAGGTATTTCCTATTTGAAATCCCCTCAACCTTATTTATATGCAACCTTTTATATATAAATAATATTTCCTAGTCTTACCTTTTAGTGCTACCTATCAATCCTTATTTATATGCAACCTTTTATATATAAATAATATTTCCTAGTCTTACCTTTTAGTGCTACCTATCAATCTCATAACATTTCCTCCCCCTTGAAAGAAAAGTTTTTGTCCTTGAAAAAAAAATTGGGTAACTTCTTTTTTGAGTATGCCAACCTTCTCTTAAAGTTTGATCACACTCAAACTTTTAAGTATCGTCAAATATCTTAAAACCTTTAAGCACAATAATTTGGAGAAAGGCCAATGAGGTGTAGCTTAAGTGGTGAAGGTGTTTGCCCAGGACCAAGAGGTCCTAGGTTCAAAACCCCCCTTGGTGCTTCCTCGGCATCGCCTCTACGGGTGGAAAAATAAGCATCTATACGGGCGGTTGTCTATGGATGGTAAAATTTGGTAACCATGGGAGGATCTTGGGCCAAAGACCAGTTGAAATAAATAACTTTGGAGAAATATTAGAACCTTTCCCCCTTTTAAAAGAAACATAGTTCTTTTGAACTCTTTGATGCACCTTATTGCTATCTTAGAAGATAACCTTATTGCTATCTTAGAAGATAACCTTCTCTTTTTTAAGGTCTCATACTTCAGCTCTTTTCAAGAGAATACTTTTACTCTCTTATACTAGAGCATGCTTATAATCATAATAGAAATCTTGTTTAAAGATTTCTAACTTCTCCTTTTAAATCAAACTTAAACAAGTCTTTAACTTGGAATAAGTTCTCTTTTATAAGTATTTCAGTTAGAGAAACAATTCCTATAGTAGAGGAATATTAATTCCTATACTAGAAATCTTGTTTAAAGATTTCTAACTTCTCCTTTTAAATCAAACTTAAACAAGTCTTTAACTTCTTGGAATAAGTTCTCTTTTATAAGTATTTCAGTTAGAGAAACAATTCCTATAGTAGAGGAATATAACTTCCTCGTTCATGTGCCCTTAAACTTCCTTACACCATACAGATCTCACACGGTGTTGAACTTTATGTTACCCTTAGAACAATGAGGTTGGCTTTAACACCTTCTTCTAAGATGAATACTTTATTCTAGTTGATGCTAAACATGAGGACAGACCAATATGATTATGTCCACCAACTTTGCATACGTCCTTGATCAGAGACTTGTATGCAGTTAATGACTCATTTCTCTTTTTTACTTCTCGAGTGTCATGATCACTCAGAAGCTTTACCTAGTTACCATCAACCTTTTTCTAGTGTGCACTTGTATACACTAGCTAGAACTAATCTTATAGATAACCTCCTTTCCGTGAGACACAATTCCCAAATAAGATTATTCTATTACCTTTTAGTGCCTTATATACTAGTTGACCAACCTTGCATACCATAAGCATTGAAGAGTAAAGTAACCATTTACTCCCTTGACCAATTCCTTTTACTTCTCAATCGTCAACTCAATCCAGAAATTCTTTTGGATGAGACAACCTCAACCTTGCTTGCTCAACTCCTTTCGATTACTCGTATGTCACTAGGCGTCCCATTCCACCTAATTGCTCCCAAGTACCTTGAGTAACCGGTCATTAACATAGACCTTGCCTTTTAAAAGTTTGGACGTCTTTGAATTTGGATCTAGGCAATAAATTCTTTTTTGTTTACACTTCAATAAGTGAAACAATGTCCACATAGACATTTATTTTTATTGGTAAACCTTTTTCAAGCAACTTATTTGCTTGATAACTTTTATACATACATAGAAACAATTATAAGGTTCCCTATACCATGTCTACCATTATGGAATCCACGAGCATAACCACTCGTAATTGTGTCTCTCTTTAATATGGTCAACTTTTCTTTTCACAAATGAGTATTGAGGCAGTCCGGGGGGCGGGCAACAAGAAGAGCGGCCTCTAAGCACTCCTCAAGGCTCCCGTGTTGCTCAATGGGCTTGGGGCACAATGCAACACAAACATAAGAACCCCAAAACCACACACCCAACAAGAAAAGGGGCACCACCTAGTTATGTGTGTGAACTAGGACACCAAACATCTTTCCTTGTAGCGAATCAATACAAGCTAACCATAACATCAATCAAAAGGCACACACACCCTCAACAAACACTCATAACATATGATATTGTGTGTGGAGGAGACTAGCATAACACAAATAGATGCACACCAAACTTGGAGAAGAGCTTAGAGAGACAATATAAACTTGATTTTGTTGTCGATATACACATGGTCTTAAGATTACGGGAGCCCTCTCACCATACAACCCTCTTACCATGGAATGAAAGGCAACAAATCAAAAATAGGCCCTCAAGCCGCCAAGCATAAGATCACACCACAAAATACAAGGATCGAATTTACCTTAAATCAAATATCGGACCGCTTTGCTAAATCAACTTTGGAGATGTAGGAGTCCAAGATTTTGTACACAATTGCACCCAAACTACTAATCTTATTTATGCACAAAGGCAAGATACAATTATGATAGGGAGTATGGCATCACTCAAGCCCTCACAATGACATAACTAGCTTCAAGCTTCAAGCTTCTCTATGCAATCAAAGGTATTGATGTATAGAGAGAGCTCACAAGTTCACTATCTCCTTACACACTAGAGTTAGGAGTGGTGTACAATGTGTGTAATCTCCTTCTTTTCAAGGAATGGAGGGGGCTCTATTTATAGGTTTGAGAAGCCCCAATTAGGATTAAGCCTAATCAATCTTATTATGGAAAATCATAGATTATGGATTTTTTATTTTGAAATGAGAGTGGGCCTCTTCTTATCTCTTGAGTCACATGGATGTGGGCTCAAGGTGAGAGAATTATTGAAGATGAGAGGAGAGTGTGATGTAGAGGTTTGAGCAAATAACTTGTAGTAATGCCTACTCCAAAAGTAGTAGAGTGGGTGCTTATTTACAAATGTTAGTGTGGTTAGTAGTTAGTAATCACTATAAAAGGTTAGTAATACAATGTACAAAATGGGTGAGAAGGGCTGAGAGGTTGAGTGAGATGAGTAAAGATTTGGAAACATCCTTTGTGTGGTTGAAAGCTCGAAGAAGCTTGGATTCTCCCATTTGTAGATCTTTAAGTTAACCGCCGATCTCCTTCTTGCATTTGATGCCACAAAAGTTGATTGAGGTGAAGAACATGGGGGTTTTTGTAGATGAAAATCCCATATTTGAAGAGGTTAATATGATACATTCATGCTGAATTTTTATGTATTTTTGGAGATTGGGAAAATAATTTAGTAATATGGGAGTAGTAGGGAGAGAAATGGAGATGAGGTATGAGATATGAGAGCACATGGAGATGGAAGGAGAGGGAAAAGGTGGAGAGGGTGAGAGAGGACATGAAGTTTGCAGGTTTGATGGAGTGAGAAAGGAATGAGTAAGTGTGTAGGTGATGAATGTGTAAGGGAGGTGAGAAGAGACTAGGTGTGCCTTGCCAAAAAGTGGGCAAACAGGGGTCCAATAAAAAATTCATATCTCACCGCCATTAGCTCCAAAAATTCTCAAAAAAATTGAGCATATTTTTGAGCTCCCAAGATAACTTTTGTCTTTTGATGATCAGTCCAAATTCGGAGTGGAGGCGGGCGCAAAAAATTCAGCAGAATCATGTATTTTCTGAATTTTTAAAATCTTTGTATGGGTTCCCATTGGTGGAATTTCTTGATAGCTCCAAGAGTGAGCCCCCCAATACATCATACCCTGACCTTAGAGACTCAAGTGTATGTGGACACTTGCATGGAGGAGATTTTTTCCATTTTATAAAGGATTTACATAATAAGAAAAAACAAGCTAGTATTTAACTAGTCTGACAATATGGTTATCATGATAGGAAAATAAAAATAAACAGAGATCTAATTGTGAATAAAATATATAAAAATAATTGATATATGAAAATATATAAAATATATAATAGTAAAAATATATACAAAAATACTAAACTATGGAAGTCAAAAGGGAGGGAGACCCTCATTATTTTAGGGTAGATGAGAGAATAAAAGATGAAATAGTCTAAGGAAAAAAGTGATTTGGGTAGTAGGCTTTCTACCTGGTGTGGGTAGAAATGTGAGGGCATAGGATTTACTTATGCATGGTGAAGTTGAAGCATATGTACAATGATGGTCCAAAAGTATTATGAAGAAATAATAATAATAATAATAATAAATAAATAAAATATACTTAGGTTTTGTAATACACATGCCTAATGAAGTATTTACATATTTGAGAAAATAGAGACCCCCATATTTAGGCCCTTATATAAAATAAAATATTTACACAAAATGGGCCGTAATAATTTTATTTATTTTTGATGAGTAGCTAGCAAAAACTTTTTTTTTAATAATAAAAAAATATATAGAAGATATAGGTAAAGTCCCTAACGCACACACGCCTATTTACAGTGAAAAGGTATTTATGACAAAGAGTTTATGTGATTTTCCTTGGCCGAGGTAGCTCCTTGTGGTAATGTGGATAGCCGAAAAAATGGCTATCATTTAGCCCTCCCCCTAGATGATGGTATATTCAGGTACCATCATAATGTAGGCCTTCTAAAGCAAGTGGTGTAATGTGGTTCTCTTGTCCATCTTTCTTCTGTTCCTTGTGTTTTGCACCACATCCATCACTCAAACCACATAACTTATATGCCCTTTTATCTCCTTTTTGTGGTTGCTTCTGTAAGTCTGTCGGTAGAATGCGACTCAAGTATGGCTTGAGTATGTAGCCATTAACCTTCTTAGAATGTTCTTTGCCATCCAAATCTAAAATCTATGAGCTGATAATAGCTAGAGTTGAAAACTTTCTTGACAATGTATGGTCCCTGCCATCTAGTTTCAAACTTGGCATCAAACCGATTATCAAATCGATTGTCATACCTTAGCACAAGATCTCCTTCTTTGATGCCCTTGTCTTTCAAAGTTGCATTGAACTTCTCTGCTGCTTACATGGCTTTTCTTCTATAACACTCGTATGCAGCTTCTCTTTTCCACTCTAGCTCAACTAAAGTGAGAAGTTGATCTACCCACGCATCTTGATCTCCTAATCCACCTTTTCCATGTAGCCGCATTGTTGGAATGTTGAGCTCAATACGCTGCAATGCTTCTTGACCATAAACCAAGTGAAAGGGCATAAACCCCATTGCTTCTCGGTAGGTAGTCCGGTATGCCCATAGTGCTCCATCAAGGAACTCATCCCAAAGCTTCGTCTTGTTCTCCACCATCTTCCTTATGATTCCTGCAATGACACCATTAGCCTTCTCTACTAACCCATTTGATTGGGGATAGTAGGGTGTGCTATGATGATGTGAAATATGAAGCTCTTCACAAACTTCGGTGAGCAAACCTTTTCTAAAACCTGGACCATTGTCAGAAACAATCTCCAAGGGAGTGCCAAATCTGCAACATATATGAGTGTAAATAAATTTGCTTACAGTCTTTCCATTCACCTTTGCCACACTTTGAGCCTCCACCCACCTAGTCATGTAGTATATGGCCACTAAGATGTACAATTTTCCATTTTTAGTTCTAGGTAGTGGACCCATAGCATCAATGCTAATAGCCGCTGCAGCCAAGACTACTACTTGCATTTCCTTCTTAACACATGCAACAGCTTGTTGTGCAAGTAGATCAGCATCCTCATTTTGTTTCCTAAGAATATGATACAATTGCACCTCCTCAAATTGATTAAACAACAGCCTTCGGATAGCATGAACCTTTTGCCTTAATCTTTCATTCTTGCATGCCCAAATGCCTAAAATTTGCCTTACAATAAGAAGTGCATCCCCTTTTACCAGGAGACGTTGAATCCCTTGATTGATGCACACCTTCAAACCATGAAGTAGTATGTCGTACTCTGCTTCATTGTTGCTAGTAGAACTTGGCAAGTTGACCTTCTCCTTCATAACCACCTCTCCATTTGGGTTGAGCAGCACCAGCCCTCCCCCTGCTTTACCTATGGCTTTTCTAAAAGCTCCATCAAAGAACAAGGTGAATGCATTAGGTATAGTTTTGGGTGGTGGCAATGGTAGGGTCTTTACTTCAGGCACCTTAATCTCCTTTTCATGCACTCTATAAGTGAGAATCCCTGCCAATTGTGCACGCACACTATCTTCTACCTTGAAAGAGTATTGGAATTCTTGCAATTCCATAACCCACTTTGTGATTCTAGCACTGATAGTCATTTGAGAAGACACCCAAGGAAACAAATTTTTTGTAGTGAGAATTACAAAAGGTTTTGGTAACAAGTAGGATCTAAATTTTCTCACCGCAAAGATGAGAGCAAGCATCATGAGTTCCGCTTCCGTGTAGCCTTTCTCCAAGACATTCATGACCCTACTAACAAAGTAGATGGGCCGCATCCTAGTACTGTGGGGATCTTGTTGTAACAAAACTGCACCCACTGTTTCCTTTCCAACACTAGAGCTAACAAAGAAAGTGTACTCCCAACAAGGAGGCATGAGTGTTGGTAGCTCTGACAAAATGACTTTAATGTTACAAAAGTACTCCTCAAGCTCATTAGACCATGCAAACTCTACTTGTTGAGTCAATTTTTGCAAGGGGTGAAGTAACTCTAAGGCTAAGTGAATGAAGCGTGACATGTACTTCACCTTTTGAATGAATGAGATGGCCTCCTTGAGACTCTTTGGAGATGGTAGCTCGATAAGAGCCTTTGCCTTTGTAGGATCCACCTCAATGCCTTTGGAAGAAACCTTATGACCAAGCAAGATTACTTCATCCTCACCAATATGACATTTGTCGGGATTGAGTTGGCCCCCCATGTCGTAGAGTTTCTTCAAGCCTTCTTCCACCCTCTGCACATGCAATGACTTAGAGCTATAGATGCAAAAATCATCTATGAACACTCTAATGGATTTCCCAAAGAATGCTTGAAACACCATGTTCATGAAACATTGAAATGTCGCTGGAGCATTGGTTAAACCAAATGGCATGACTCTAAAAGCATAACAACCCCAAGGAGTGATGAAGGTTGTTTTCAATTGATCCTCCAATGCAATCCCAATTTAAAAGTAACCCGAGTAGCCATCACATATTGTATACTTCTCATGACCTGCTACCTCATTTAGGATCTCATCTTGAAATGGAAGAGGAAAGTGGTCCCTTTTTGTCGCCTCGTTGAGTGGTCGATAGTCCACACACACCCTCCATTTGCTGTTCTTCTTGGGAGTGACCACGACGGAAGAGATCCACTCTGAATTTTCTACAGGATATATGAACCCTGCTGCTAGAAGCTTCCTCACCTCTTTGAGTAGTGCTTGCTCCTTGATGACTCCTAGTCTTCGTAGCTTTTGTGCCTTAGGTTTGGCTTCTGGCTTTAGCTCGATCTTGTGTTGAATGGCCTCTACGCCACGCACATCTGTGTAATCTTTAGCAAAAAACCTAGGAAATTTTCTTAGTACACATTTAAACTCCTCTCCTTCCTCCGATGTAAGCGTTTTTTAGAGCATAGCATCAAACATTTCTTCATCATGCACAATTTGGTCTTCTTGAGAGCCTACCTCCTCCAAACCTTGACAGGGTGTCTCTTTGTCTTTTGCTCTGAATCTTACCCCCATGACTTCAATGGAAGACTCCTCGTCCATAGTGCTACTGTTGCTTTCTTCCTCTGAGGCGTCATCGGTCCAATCCTCCTCTGTTTCGCCTTGAGAAGATTCTTCATTTATCTCCTCTTGTCGTTGCTCCTTCATGTCAAAGATAATCTTCTTACGATTTTCATTCCTGCAAATTAACTTTCCATTTTCCCAATCCTGCAAAGCTCGCATTCTCATTAGCCATGGTCTACCTAGGATAAATGGATAACCACTTCCCTTGGTAGACATAACATAAAAATCAACAACCTTCTTAATGCCAAAAACTTCCACAGAAACATTCTTACAAATCCCAAGACACTTTGCTTTGCTATTGTTTGCCATTTTCACCTTAATTTCAGGTGTTTCATAAATATGCATGCCTAGTTTTTGCATAAGGTCTTCTGTCATGATGCAAATTTGTGCACCCCCATCTACTAGACCCTTCTTAACTAGCCTTCCCTTGATGTAGCAATCTAATATAGGTGTAATGTCCTCATCCATCTCGGCTTTGTGAAATTTTTACAACAGGCACATTCTCTTTTGTTTTTCTCCTAGTGCTCACGGCCTTTGTTAATTCCCTCCTAACTTGTGGGCATAAGGCTAGAAATTGAGGCCACGAGATATCAGGACCCTTACCTCTCATGTCTTCCAAAAGGTTGTATGGAGCCATACCATGTCCAAGGGGGGAATCTTGGAGGTTTATACGACGTCGTCTCCTCTTGACTTCCTTGTTTTCCTTCACTTTCTTTCCTCGTCCATGGTCACTTTATGATGCCACACCCTCCTTTTCCTTCTCTTTTCCACGCCCTCGTTTGACACCATTTGCTTCAATGTCTACCTCCTTGGCCTTTGTTACCTCTACCACATGTACATTTGGGTCCGGCAAGGGTGGCATTCCTTCCACTCCTCGTGGAGGTGGTCTTGTTGCATTGGGCCTCTGCAAAATCATCGGTTGTTGTTCACTAGTGCCTTCACCTGCGTTCATCTTCACTGGATGATTCATGTTAAGCTTCCCTGGCTCCCCATGAGGCCAAGGACAATTATACATCCCATGCCCTGACTCTCCGCAATTCCAACATTGCAAGAGTCGCCTAGGTCGTTGCTCTCGTTCTTCAACCCTTTTAGCTTGGCCCTTCTGTTCCACAGCTTGTGCAAAGTGGATAGACAAGTTATTTAAAGACTCATTTAACTTTTCTATCACCTCGACTGTGACCTCAGGTAATTCTCTACAAGTGCAAGACTGTACCTCTTCCCTAGGCTTTGAGTCATCAAAGATAAAGCCCCCCCCAAGCATACACCTCATCTTTCAGAGTTTCTTGGTAGCCCTAGCCTCAGCAGCATCAAATGTTGTGGGCTTTCCTGACTCTACTTGCAATTTTAGTGATGGGTACATCCCTGCAATAAATCTCTCCTTCTTCAAGAATTCTGCACCATCTCCAGGGTTAGGAAGACTACGCAACCAAAGAGTCCAAAGAATTCTGCACCATCTCTAGGGTTAGGAAGACTACGCAACCAAAGAGTCCAAAGACGTAAGAATTCTTGCTTATAACTCAAGTAGTCCTCTAGATCCTTTTCCTTATGTGAGCAACTATTTCTTGCCATAGCTTTTGTGTGTTCAAAGGAGTGAAGTAATTGTCTCTAAAAAGTTGCATGACCCCCTTGTAATCTACTCGTGCAGGTGCAGGTAGAGATTGAAACCAAGTGGAAGCATCTCTTCATAGGACCAACTCAAACATGTCTAAGCATTCTTGGTCTCCTACCACTCTCTTTATGTGGAGTGCCATTCTAAAGTTTAATAAGAACAACTCGGCATCCTCACCGGGCTCTCCAAAGAATAAGGGGTAGCCACTCATTTGCCTAGTTATATCCATGCTTAAGAAGAAGAAGCACAAATATTATTGCACAAAGGTCTTCCTTCACTGTCTTTCTCTCTCACTCCTTTTTTTCTTTTTTCCTTTTTTCTTTTTTTTTTTCTTTTTCAAAGTAGAATGAAAATGTAGACGTCAAAGCTTATGTCATAACGAATCAAAGGCAAAATAAATGGATTAACTGAGGCATTAATGGCTGCTACTTGCCTAGTTCCAAACATACGACGAATGACACGCTGAAATTGTAACTTACTACCAACAACTATGTGTATTTCTTGCCTAGCATAAGAGATTGGCCTACGGTATAAGTCTTCTTGATTCATAAAACTAAGCTAAAACAAGATGAAAATATGCACATCAAAGGACATGGTGTAATCTACAATGGGAAGTATGACAGGATTAGGTGATGCTAAAATCTCACTTAGTCTTTCTGGACCAAAAAGAAGAACCATGCGTTGTTGGTAGAAAATTTTTCTATCAATGCAAACATTCACTCTAATGGAGTGCACCCAATGAAACTGGTTGAATTGAATCCCAAGAGGATTAGGAGGAGGTGGATTGTTCATGAAAGATCATACAAATGTACCACTTTCCTTCTTAAAATATGATACCCAACAAGCAAACAAGGGAATTTATGTGTTAGAGAGATCGATGTACCTTAAATACCCATTCAAAAACTGCTCGTTCCTCAGTGGGGGGACCAAAATTGATGCAGTCCGGGGTGGGCAACAAGAAGAGCGGCCTCTAAGCACTCCTCAAGGATCCCGTGTTGCTCAATGGGCTTGGGGCACAACGCAACACAAACATAAGAACCCCAAAACTACACACCCAACAAGAAAAGGGGCACCACCTAGTTATGTGTGTGAACTAGGACACCAAACATCTTTCCTTGTAGCAAATCAATACAAGCTAACCATAACATCAATCAAAAGGCACACACCCCCTCAACAAACACTCATAACATATGATATTGTGTGTGGAGGAGACTAGCATAACACAAATAGATGCACACCAAACTTGGAGAAGATCTTAGAGAGACAATATAAACTTGATTTTGTTGTCGATATACACATGGTCTTAAGATTACGGGAGCCCTCTCACCATACAACCCTCTTACCATGGAATGAAAGGCAACAAATCAAAAATAGGCCCTCAAGCCGCCAAGCATAAGATCACACCACAAAATACAAGGATCGAATTTACCTTAAATCAAATATCGGACCGCTTTGCTAAATCAACTTTAGAGATGTAGGAGTCCAAGATTTTGTACACAATTGCACCCAAACTACTAATCTTATTTATGCACAAAGGCAAGATACAATTATGATAGGGAGTATGGCATCACTCAAGCCCTCACAATGACATAACTAGCTTCAAGCTTCAAGCTTCTCTATGCAATCAAAGGTATTGATGTATAGAGAGAGCTCACAAGTTCACTATCTCCTTACACACTAGAGTTAGGAGTGGTGTACAATGTGTGTAATCTCCTCCTTTTCAAGGAATGGAGGGGGCTCTATTTATAGGTTTGAGAAGCCCCAATTAGGATTAAGCCTAATTAATCTTATTATGGAAAATCATAAATTATGGATTTTTTATTTTGAAATGAGAGTGGGCCTCTTCTTATCCCTTGAGTCACATGGATGTGGGCTCAAGGTGAGAGAATTATTGAAGATGAGAGGAGAGTGTGATGTAGAGGTTTGAGCAAATAACTTGTAGTAATGCCTACTCCAAAAGTAGTAGAGTGGGTGCTTATTTACAAATGTTAGTGGTTAGTAGTTAGTAATCACTATAAAAGGTTAGTAATACAATGTACAAAATGGGTGAGAAGGGCTGAGAGATTGAGTGAGAGGAGTAAAGACTTGGAAAGATCCTTTGTGTGGTTGAAAGCTCGAAGAAGCTTGGATTCTCCCATGTGTAGATATTTAAGTTAACCGCCGATCTCCTTCTTGATGCCACAAAAGTTGATTGAGATGAAGAACATGGGGGTTTTTGTAGATGAAAATCCCATATTTGTAGAGGTTAATATGATACATTCATGCTGAATTTTTATGTATTTTTTGAGATTGGGAATATAATTTAGTAATATGGGAGTAGTAGGGAGAGAAATGAAGATGAGGTATGGGTGTAGAGTAGATATGAGAGCAAATGGAGATGGAAGGAGAGGGAAAAGGTGGAGATGGTGAGAGAGGACATGAAGTTTGCAGGTTTGATGGAGTGAGAAAGGAATGAGTAAGTGTGTAGGTGATGAATGTGTAAGGGAGGTGAGAAGAGACTAGGTGTGCCTTGCCAAAAAGTGGGCAAACAGGGGTCCAATAAAAAATTCATATCTCACCGCCATTAGCTCCAAAAATTCTCAAAAAAATTGAGCATATTTTTGAGCTCCCAAGATAACTTTTGTCTTTTGATAACCAGTCCAAATTCAGAGTGGAGGCGGGCGCAAAAAATTCAGCAGAATCATGTATTTTCTGAATTTTTAAAATCTTTGTGTGGGACCCCATTGGTGGAATTTCTTGATAGCTCCAAGAGTGAGCCCCCCAATACATCATACCTTGACCTTAGAGACTCAAGTGTATGTGGACACTTGCATGGAGGAGATTTTTTCCATTTTATAAAGGATTTACATAATAAGAAAAAACAAGCTAGTATTTAACTAGTCAACATATCATGATAATATGGTTATTATGATAGGAAAATAAAAATAAACAAAGAGATCTAATTGTGAATAAAATATATAAAAATAATTGATATATAAAAATATATAAAATATTTAATAGTAAAAATATATACAAAAATACTAAACTATGGAAGTCAAAAGGGAGGGAGACCCTCATTATTTTAGGGTAGATGAGAGAATAAAAGATGAAATAGTCTAAGGGAAAAAGTGATTTGGGTAGTAGGCTTTCTACCTGGTGTGGGTAGAAATGTGAGGGCATAGGATTTACTTATGCATGGTGAAGTTGAAGCATATGTACAATGATGGTCCAAAAGTATTATGAAGAAATAATAATAATAATAATAATAAATAAATAAAATATACTTAGGTTTTGTAATACACACGCCTAACAAAGTATTTACATATTTGAGAAAATAGAGACCCCCCATATTTAGGCCCTTATATAAAATGAAATATTTACACAAAATGGGCCGTAATAATTTTATTTATTTTTGATGAGTAGCTAGCAAAAACTTTTTTTTAATTAAAAAAATATATATAGAAGATATGGATAAAGTCCCTAACGCACACACGCCTATTTACAGTGAAAAGGTATTTATGACAAAGAGTTTATGTGATTTTCCTTGGCCGAGGTAGCTCCTTGTGGTAATGTGAAAATGGCTATCAGTATGTTTCATTACTTTCGTTTACAAGCACTTACTCATACCTTTACAATGTGGTTGAAGAAGTAGACATCACTGATAGCCGAAAAAAATGGCTATCAGTATGTTTCATTAATTTCGTTTACAAGCACTTACTTATACCTTTACAATGTGGTTGAAGAAGTAGACATCACTTTATTATGTCACCACAATGAGAATTTATAGTCTTTCCTCTTTTTCAAGGACTTAGACTTTTAGTTATAGATAGATCGGCTGCTTTTACCAGGCATTAACTATCTTTACTGTCTTGAATCAACATTGGTAACATGTTTTGTTCATGACCCAAAGTGGTACTTTTTGATGAGTTATACTTTTAAACTACATTTGAGGCACGGTGACCATCCATTAAGGTTAAACTTTGTAAATGAAGTTAACTAGTAATAGATGTGAATTGTACTTCATTATGATCCAACTAGTAATAGATGTGAATTGCACTTCATTATGATCCAACTCACATAAATCGAGATCAAACGCTACAGTTACTACTAATCTTTAAGTGCTTGTACAGAACATAAACACTAAAAGAATTCAACCGTAAAGCACTTGTATGTGCAATACATAAATATCAACATTTATCTTTACATAACCTTTTGAACTCAATGAAAAAAATCAATGATCAAAGGAATATCCCCTTAAGTAACAAACTTCTTCGGAAAGGTAAGACTTCATTGGAATATGTTCATACTGAACACATGACACATAACTTTTGATATTGAAGTCTTTTACTAACTTTTAATAACAACAAAGACAAATGTATTCGCTTAATAGATTAGCTACATAACATTGTGAAAGACCCTAGACCATAAATTTCCAAAGGATTATGATCAACATAATAGGATCTTATGATACAAATTCACAAACCAACGTATTTGATGTGAACTCAACATAACACAAACATACACATGATATGCATAAAAATAGTTAAACTTTAGGGCCAACAACTCTATCACCCTTTGCATCTACATGGAGCTAAAACTTACGAGAAAAACCCAATTACTTTGGTTTCTCAACCATGCAAAAGCTTGTATACTGTGCAAGCAAGGGTATTTCACTAAGACATGTAGACTATGACTCAAATGAGTTTCTTGGACATAAACCAAAGACTTGAAAAACAAGTCCTCAACTAAACTCTCAACAAATAGTTTGAAATTTGTCGACATAATACATAACGAGAGTAGGGGGAACTTTCTTATCCATAACTTTCCAGTCATGCATCAGTACTTAACTCCATAAAAAACATTAACTATTGATTATCACTAGCACTTCACTAGTAATCAACAAACTTAATTGGTGTTCTTGCACCCACTAGTCAACTATATTGAAACATGTGACCAATCATCCATACACTTGATGCAAGCATTCAAAAATTAAACATATCTATACTTCTAATCGCATGCTAAAAGCACATGATATTAAACTTCAATCTCATGCATGACCCATACATGGATGCTTATGTAGATTACTTGCAAAACTCAAATGTCCACACGAGGCCAATACCAAAATAACTAAAGCAAGAAGCTCAAATAATCAAGCGTGAAGCACACTAGACCCATACATCCCAAGCCCATCATACTCAAACACATATCACAAGTGTGAAATATGTACAAGATCTTTTGCATGTAATGGTTCTTGGTGCTGTACCAAACTTATAAATATTAAGATGACACAAGTTATATGAACAAACTCGTTTTATGGCCCCATACACAAGAATTTGCAAAAAAAAAAGAGCACCAACCTTTACTCCACGCTCTCGATGAAGCCTTTGATGTGAAAAGATTCTCCCTGTGCCCATCAAGCATATAGCATAAAATGCATTGCATGTGACTATGCACACAAATCATCCCGACTCTCTCAACTTGGTCATCGTCGTCGCTCGTGAGCTATGCCACAACCACCTTAAAATAGGCAATTGGAACTATGCTTTGCAAGAAACCAATGCCTGGGTGTACATCTTCGACCCTGTGAATCAAAAATATATTCCTTCATTGTTCCTTCCAAACCCAAACAATTAAGTTGTTGTATTGTGTCGCCTATCCCGAGTTGGAATCATAATATCTCGGCTTTTACTCTCTATAGCTTCCTCTTAGGTCTTATCTTTTCCCGGCTTTGGCCTTTCTATCCTTATGTTAGGTATGCATCCAATGAGATTTTGTTCAACATTCATCTGGTTGAGGAGATACTTCACCCGTTTTTCTATTCTAGACACGTCATTCTGATATGGCTCGTCTGCTCTGCTCTTCTGCTTGCGCTACCGTTTTTTGGTCTCTCTTGTTGGCTTTACCCTCTTGGGTTGCAAATTATTGGAGAGCTTCAACTGTGTCTGCTGGGATCGCCAACAACCTTGCCACATGATTCACTAAGCTTCCTTTGTAGGCCTTTGAAGAGACTACCCATTTGTCCTTACCATGCCTTCCAGAATTGGGCTTAGGGCTCTTCTTTGAAAACTTTGAGAGCTCTTGCAAAGGTCCAAGTTGAGAGGTCCTTGTCACCACCTTTTTGGAGAATTTCCTAGGTGTCTATGGAACCGCATATGTTGAAGGGAAGCTTTCAGCTGACCGTAAATTTGATTTTGTAGTTGTGTCCTCCTTTCTTGAGTGATGTCTTGTAAGAATAGAGGCAATTACTTGAGCCTAAGAATGATCCATAGCCTTCCATCCCTTAGCATTCTCAACCCTCATATAGGTGTACCTTTGGAAGTCTGATTTGATGTTGACCTCTTTGCAGCTTCGCCAGCAGAGCAATTTGATGCATTCTGGGATTTCTGAATCTTCTTTGGCTCTGCTGAGAACTTTGAGCCTTGAGCTTTCCACATTGCTTTGAAAATTACTGGTTATAAAGTTTCATGGCAAGTGAACAAATCATGCACATGCACCTCCTTCCATTCCATACCTTATCTCTTAATGATTTTTTCCTTTAAATGTCTTCTTCTCCTTGGCTCTTGTGTGTATATCAAAACACGCCCTATATTCTCAATTTGGAATGACTAAAAAGAGAGTCTACATAGACTCCTTTTATTAAAAAAATCTCTTGCTCTTGAAAAGCAAAATTTCTTCCATCTTTTGCCCAAGAGACTACACACGGATTGCAAAGTTTGATAAGTAAAACTTCAAACTTTCCTTTGTTTTTCCAAAGAGAAACCATACCATAATTGCCAAAAATATGGCTATGGCTATTCAAGCTTTCAATCAAAATAATATAGCAAAGATGAAACGAAAGCACCTTATCCTCTTACTAAAAAGAGAAAAAGATAACTAATCCATTCATTGTGTTCATCGCCGAGAAGCATGAAGAGTCCCCCGAGATTGAACACTAGCTTTGATACCAATGTAATGTTGCTTGTATTATAAGCTTGAGAACTTGTAAGACTATAAATTTGATTCTCCACCCAACCATATCCCAAATGGACCCTAAACTCTTGGTTATATAGGCCTAAGTGGTGCATGACCTTCGAACTTCATCCCCTTGACCTTCCATTGGTTAGACATTGCCTTTTCCTTGTCCAATGACTCTTCAACTACCCCTAGAAGGGGGTGCCTACTTCTGTGTCCCTTGGGCTTCCATTGTGCACCATCTACTTCCCTTTTTACTTTAACTTTAATGCCTATTAACCATTGCCTAGGTATTTCCTATTTGAAATCCCTTGAACCTTATTTATATGCAAACTTTTATATATAAATAATCTTTCCTAGTCTTACCTTTTAGTGTTACCTGTCACTCTTATAACAGGAAGTCTCAAGTGTTGATTGTGCCATGCCTTGTGCCAAAGTTGCTCCACCTCTGTGGCCCTCCAAGTGAGCAAGGCACCATGACCCACTAGGAAGTGGCACTTGAAGAGACCCGATACCTTGCACTTCATGAGCACTAGAGTGAGTTGAGGCACCATGACCCACTAGGAAGTGGCACTTGAAGAGACCCGATACCTTGCACTTCATGAGCACTAGAGTGAGTTGAGGCACGTGTTCCTCTATAACCACCACCCTTGGCATGCCCTTTTTCCCACTGAAGTTAGAGGTCATCCAAAAAGATGCACGAGAAATCATTCAAATACTCCTGGAAAATCTTGGTGGCGGTCCTCTAGAAGGAGGCTGGGGAATTGCAAAGACCAAAGGGCATCATCATGTAGGCATATGTTTCCCACTGTGTGACAAATGCTGTCTTGAGTTGATCCTTCTCATCGATCACTAACTAGTTGTAGTCACTGAACCCATCCATGAAGAAATAGAGCACATGGCCGACCATATCTTCCAAAACCCGCTCTATTAATGGCAAGGGAAACCCATCTTTGATTGTGCACTGATTGAGGGGTCTCAAGTCTACACATCAAGATGCCACTAAGATGGGGCATGGCTCCTCTATTATGCCTAGGCTCAGCTCTCTCACCTCTATTATGCCCAGGTTCAGCTCTCTCACCTCTATTATGCCCAGGTTCAGCTCTCTCACCTCTTCATGGTAAGTGGTGGTTGGAAGACGAGCTGTGCCTAGTGCTACTTGATGGAGAGATAAGGGGTCATGGGCTGGGGTAATGTCCAAAGAAATCACCAATGTGTTCCTCTGTCCAACCAGCGGTGCCTCTGGTGACTCCTCTTGAGAGACCTTCTTGATAGGTGCCTTTGGTGACTCCTCTTGAGAGACCTTCTTTCTAGGTTGTCTAGAAAACTCTGGTTCCCCTAGACCTATGACCTCTATTGTTTCTTGTTGAGACACTAGTGAAGAGGAGGATGCCAGAGTGAGCAAGGATTCTATCCAATCCCGTACTACTGCTTGTTCTGAGAGCTCTTCTTCTTGGGACACCTCTTGAACTGGGTCCAACTCCAGTATGTCCACCATATTGCACTGGAACCCCTCATAGCATTGTAACCAATTCCATAGAGGTTTTGCCACCTCTCCTTCTGAGCCAAATAGATTCCATGCCTCTTCTAATGGTAATCCTTGGCACTCCTCTTGCTCTTCCTCATCACTGGTTCCTCCCTCCCAAATGGGAATCAAGTCAGGCGAATAGATCCCAAGCCTCCTCCAATGGTAGTCATTGCCACTCCTCTTTCTCTTCCTCGTCCCTGGTTCCTCCCTCCCAAATGGGAATCATGTCATGTAGGGTAGTGTCCCTTGCACTCTCCTCAGGGCCTTTTTCCAAGGGCAAGTTCACTGTCCCCTCCGGGTTAGGGATATGCAAGTTGTCCAGGCCGCCCCAATCATGGATTACCCGAGTTGCCCTCAACCAAGGCCTTCTAATGAGCAAGGTATAGGCCCCTCTAACTGGTGGGAGGTCTAACACCACAAAATTCATTTCAAATACTAATCCCTCAAAAGTGATCAAAACTTGCCTGACTAGTCCCAAGGGCATCACTTCCCTCTAGTTTGCCACTTTGATGGGCTCTGTAATTTGAGTTCCTCCTACAAAGACTATGACCCTCGTGCTTTGGTGATCAGCCACTCTGATGGGCTCTGTAACTTGAGTTCCTCCTACAAAGACTATGACCCTCGTGCTTTGGTGATCAGCCACTCCTGGGACGGTGAGGCATACCCTTGCTTGCTACATGGGCCATCACCCACCACTGCTACTAGATGTGGCTTCACCCCCAGTTGCCTTCGAATCCACCCAGTGTTGGACTAAGCCTAGCAGTTGCTCTCCTATTTCTTGGCTCAAACCACATAATTGAGAAAGGGTTATTTCCCCTGCTAACACTGCCTCCCAACTTAAATTACTAACCTTGGGTTAGGTAGACCCCTCACCCACCTTTGAAGGTATGGTGGTTGGGGGAATGACCAAGGTAGAGGCCACTTCCTCTCCATGGGTGGTGTATGAGTGAATTCCTCCATGGCCTCCTTATAAGCTTATTCCACAATGAATGGGTGGACTGCACCATCAGGGGAGGAGTTGGTATCTTTGGGGCTCCTTGGGACCAAGTGATGACTGCCACTATTGGAGTGTGACCTTGGGAGATGGCACCACTGCTTCCACCATGTTAATCGATGGAGTTTTAGGACAATCCCAGCTATAGTGGTATTGGCTCTCCGGACAATGTAGGCATGGGGGAAAGCCCTTTGGTAAAGTGCATTGAGCTTGCATGTGGCCACTCCCCCCATAATGGTAGCATATAAGAGGTCGAGTGGGGTTGTTTGGGAGGGCCGTGATTGGGGAACCTTTGGTTAGGCTGGGCCCCATACGTGTTGTCAGCAGCCAGATGTACTGGAGGAGCTACTACATAGACCGCTGGGGGTGGGTTTTGATAGGCTTGGGGTGTTTGTGGGACTACCACGAGTGGGAGGTATGACTAATAGGTTGGGAGAGTGCATGCTTGATATGGGATTTACATAGGTAGGGGGTTTTATGTTAGTGTTGCTCCGGGATGAGTGGTATTGGTGTATGCTACCGTGGCTACTTAAGCTCCCTTTGCTAAGGCGATGTGGCCTGTGGTGGCGGTTGAGGGATTGGTACATAAGTAGCCATGGGGGAGGGAAGGGTATGTGGGGAAGCTAAGTAGGAGGGGCCAGTGGAGACAAGGTTAATATAAGCTTGGGATTGGGAGGTAGCTGTTCCTGCCAATTGATGGTTCAAGAAGGGTGTTGGTGGTTAGGGACCTGGGCGGAAGTTGAAGCACTACTGGTTGGGGTCACCATGTAGTCTTTGACGAAGGGATTAAGTGGGGTGCCTTCTAACTACTTTGTTGGTGGAGAGGGCACGTGAATCAAGGGCGCAACCAGTGCTCTCTCCACTTCTGCTTAAACTTTGGGGGTGGAATTAGAGGCATGGGGCTTTAGGTCTCCACGCCCACTTGGATTTGATGTTCAAGGGTGTGTTTTAGAGACTCCGAGCATGGTTTTCTTTGACATTGGATCCCCAATGTAGGGGTGCCCTTCGTAGAAACCTTGAGCTAAATTTATTGGGATCCATTGAAGTGTTATGTGCTGGGGTGGCATTGGGTACTGGAGTTGTTGCTTGGATCTTTTTGGCCTATGAGGTTATGGTGCAAATGGTGAGGTTTTTGTGGCCCAAATAGATGAGTTTCCTTTGTAGAGTTTCTAGCTTGAATGGGGATCTAATGGGGCTCGGGTTGTGAGAGTACCACACCTTTGCTTAAGGGTCATCTCACTTGAAAGATTTTTGCTCAAAAGTGGACTACTTCGAACCAAATGGTGGCCGCTTGGTGTTCGTCATTGTGGCATTGTACATGCCTTGGCTAGCTTCATAAATGTAACTATGGTACTTAAATAATATTGTTGTTACCATCACTTGTAAATTAGTTCTAAGCAAGAATAATAAGACCTAGATTAAGAGAACATAATCTTTTTACTCATGCAAAACCCTTGCTTCTCTCATAGTACAAGATAGGGAAACCATAGCTTGTGTTATGCCCAATATACACAAATAATTCATTCTCTCTTAATCCCAATTTACAAACTTTGTCTACTTAAAGATTGACAAAATTATAACCCTAATTTACCATATAAATCCACAAATTTAGCATTACAAAAACAATAACTACAACATAGATTACTCTACTCTTTTTGAGAGATTAGGAGAAGCTGGATTCTCTAACCTTCTTATAAAGCATAAAAGAGATGCTTAAACTAATTGAATATTAAGAAAATATAAAGAAAGGGGATACTCTCTACAAGAGAAATTCTCACAAAAAGCCTAACTTTAGCAGGGAATTGATTAGAGTATAGCTTAATGACACAATTTCACACCTCTGCTTACCCTAATCATTAAGTATAATTACTAATCTTAAATAATTGATTTCTTTTACTTAGTTTAAGAGAAAGAGCTCTCTAATTTCAAAATTGAGAGAGAGAGAGAGAGAGAGAGAGAGAGAGAGAGAGAGAGAGAGAGAGAGAGAGAGAGAGAGAGAGAGAGAAGAGTAGGAAGCCCGAAGAAATTGCCTCCCAAGGTACTATACAACACTTCATAGCACATTAGCAACATAATTGAACTCTAGGAAATTCATAGAAAAGGTAGAAATTTACTTACAATACATATAGCTTGACTTTGGGAGAGTGGGAGCTTTGGACGTGTTTAGGTTGCTATTATTTTGAAGCTTGTTTGCATTAGGTTAGGTCATTTTATTTGAATACATTGGAAGGGAAAAACCCTAATTTCATTAGCCTTTTTGCATTAGGTTAGGTCATTCTATTTGCATAGATTGGAAAGAAAAAACCTTAATTTCAATAGCCTTTTACATAATTTTAAAGCCCACATGGCTTTGATCTTATTTCATTAAGCCAAGGAATAATGTGGTAATCCACTCAAAAACATAAGCTTTGAGCTCCATTAGGTGTGGATTGGAGTGGGAAAGGAGAATTGATAGCCTTGCTCAAAGAATTTATGATGTTTTTGCCTCAAAATACACTGACATGAAGGGAATTCCTTTGGAAGAGGTAAAACACACCATTTCTCTCAATGAAGGCACAAAACCATCTAAACAAGCCTATGACAATGGTCAAAGAAGATCCAAGCAAGCTTATCAATGTGAGGTTTGTGTATAAAATTGAGCGCATTGAGCAGTTATCACCAATAATGATGAAATTGAGCACACTGAGTGATTGATCATTGTTGAAAGTGGTAAAACACACCATCCCTCTCCATGAAAGTGGAAAGTGGAAAACCAATCCAAACAAAGAGCCTATCATATGAATCCCCAGTACAGACAAATGGTCAAAGAAGAGTTACACAAAGCACATTGACACAAGATTTATGTATAAAATTGAACATACTAGGTGGTTATCATTGATAGTGATCATTTCCAAAAAGAACAAAAATCTTAGAGTGTGCGTTAACCTCAAAAAGGTTAATGTTGCCATAATTCGCCATCACTATCCCTTCCCTTACATCAACCACATGTTAGAAAGTATCACCGGAGATAGAAGCTCACAACATTTTAGATGTGGCTACTCAAATGAGGATTGACTCAACCGATCAATATAATATAGCATTTGTTACAAAGTGGGTAATATATGCTTATCGCGTCACACCATTTAACTAGTGACCAATGCCTTTGCCACCTTCCAACACTTGATATGTATAGTCTTCAAGGAGATCCTAAAGAATTAATGACCTATATGCATGTATTCAAAGTGAAAGGAGCATCTCTCACTCATCATAGGCTAGTCTTTTGAGAGATGCAGACTCTACGACATCTTGATGAACCCGTTCAAATGTCAATCGATGTCATCCTTGGAAACAATTGTTGAACTCCCACCTTCCAACACTTGATATGTATAATCTTCAATGATCTCCTTTAGACGATCCTAGAGAATTAATGACCTATATGCATGCACTCAAAGTGAAAGGAGCATCTCTTGCTCATCATAGGCTAGTCTTTTGAGAGATGCAAACTCTACCCGCATCTTGTTGAACCCGATCAAATTTAAATTGGTGTCATCCTTGGAGACATTATCTCCAAGAATAGAACCTCCATAGATGAGAACAAGATTCATGTGATCTTAGAATTGCCAACCACCCCATCAACTAAAAGGGGGTGCCTTCATGGGGTATGCATGGCATTATAGAATATTCAACTATTCATCTATCATATATGCAGGACCCTAGACCCTTGTATAAGATATTGATTATCTTCAAATGGATAGATGAATGCCAATGGGCATGTACAAAAGTGTAGAAGGCACTAGCAAGTGTACCCCCATCTTGAGGGCCCTTAACTGGGATCTAATTTTCCATGTGCATGTTAGTGTATGTTGGCATAACACCCACATCGAAGAATACATGCTAGCAAACATTTAGCAAAGGAGCATAACATGGACTTCCCATGACCTTTGCTAGCCATCAACTCAATGATGCTCAGAATGTGATAACACAACCACCAAGAGAGAGGGGTTATAGCTATAGTATATAATGTAAAGAAGCATAGTCATGTATAGAGGTATAGACATTACCTCTTAGACAAAAAGTTTGTTTTCTTTGTGTTAACCACCATCAAGCATTGCTTTATTTGGTGAACAAACCTTGTATAATGGGGCGCATCACCAAGGTTACTCATTCTTTTAGCACTATCATCATGTGAAAGAGATCCGTGCATGTTGCATGTCTATGCTGATCACCTTTCTAGAAATCCAAATGAAGAACAATGGAAGATGATCTTCCTAATGCTCCATTTTTCCACATTGACCATGTACCAAAATAGAGTAAAGACATTGCCCAATGGATTTCTGATTGTCTATTCCATCAAGAAGGGTAGAGCTAGTGCCTCATTAGGAAGGCGGTTCTTATTAATTGACAGCAATGGGAATGCTCTACAAGGAGGTTCAAGATGGCACCATGAGGAAATGCATACATGAAGATGACTTTGTCACCGTTCTTGAGCAAGCCCATTTTGGCATATATGATGACTTCATGAAGATGATTTTATCGTTATTCTTGAGCAAGCCCATTTTGGTGTATGTGGAGGACACTTTGTCGGGGACCTATGGTGACCTATGTGTAGGCCACCATAGTCTGACCTACGCTCTTTATGCTAAAGGCTTACCATGGTCCAAGAAAATTATCATATGCCCTTTTAACTCGCTATAATTCTAGAATAACAATTTGTTAAATATGGCTTAGACTTCGCGTGTCCCATTAGCTAGGTAGAAGCAAATAGCTTCTTAGGCTAGACAATTGACCCAACCGATCAATATAAGACAACATTTGCTATGGATTGTGTCATGCCATTGTGCTCGACTAATGACCTACCTTTCAATGCTATGTGTGTCTTCAAGGATCTATTTTGGAAGATCCTTTAAGGTATTCATTTTGATGACCTATGCGTGCACTTGGAGTGGAAGGAGCATTCATCTTATGCTAGTCTTTGAGAGATGCAGACTCTATTGTAAAAATAAGATCTGTGTGTTTTTTGAGTTACCACCACCACCCATCAACTACAAGGGGGTGCATAGATTCGTGGATTCCATCCTTCTTCTTTTAGGAAAGTATGACATACTCCCCATGGCGATACACTCGGTTAAACAAAGCCTTGCTCCAAAAGTTACCTCAATTGTTCCTTGAGTTTAAGCGAGTTCTAGTTTTGCCTTCATTGAACACGATCATGAAATTTTTGTATTCCATGCTACTAAATAGTCACAAGAGCTAAAATTGAAAGTGCCTCACTATCTATGTCTATTCTTCATTTTCACTATTCCAATGCCAAGGAGCTTTGGCATAGAAGACAGGGAGGGAACTTTACGTGTAGAGATTGAAAACTTACACGGTCAACAAAATTGACTTTGCCCTAGTTCACACTATTTGCGAAAGCGTCTCGTCACGTCCCGCCCAAAACCGGCCGCCTGTCTTGCAGATTGCCGTCCGAGCTGGCGAGTGGATGCTGATAGGAAATTGTGCCAAACTTCAGCTCACGTGGTTGCGTTCCGCACGCAAGAGCTCAGAAACACAGCAGGGAAGGCCGAGACCAAGGAAAATCGCTAGGGTTTGTGAAGGAGAAGGCTAGGGTTTTCAGACCCATACTTTCGCATAGCTAGGGTTTGCCGCCCTATTTATATGTACAGCTAGGGTTTTCAAGCCCATCCGTATGTACAGAAAGGGTTTTCAAACCCATCCGTATGTACAGAAAGGGTTTGCAGCCATCCCTCGGGTTTACAACGGTTTGCAGGGTAGCTAAGAATGCGAAGAAGAAGTACAGCTGATCTGCAGTGATCCATCTATACACTCTGAAGAGCAAGCTCCTGAAGAATAAGCACATCACTATGTATGCTAGTGATGCCCATCTACACCATCCCCTTCCGTGATAGGGTTTGCAGAGTGTCAGGGTTTGAAGAAGCAATGAGCTTGTAATCTTGATTTTCCTGCAGATATGGTGCCAGACCTTTACATCTGCCCTCCCCGACTACGCTGCTCTTACAGAATCGCCACCATTGTCGTCTGCAGCTTTAACATCGTAGCTGCTCTCTATCTCTTACAATCCTTCATCAGTCCCCTCTTTTTCACTTCCTCTCCATCTGCTTTCACAGCTGGAGTCCTAGTTCAAACTCGCCGATCTCCTGTATTAGGTAGGAAAACTTGCCTTAGCACTTGCAATTTACTGTTCAATATAGAAGGCTCTCAGTTTAGATCCTCCTCAACTTATTTCATTCTTTGTAGTCAAATTAATCTCATTTCATGTCATTTTAATGATTTCTTTATTTCTTGCAGCTGTTAGATACACACAAGAACAACTAAACCGCATGAAGGAAGCGGTTGCTGTATGGAAAGCTGCTGAGCCATTGGAACTCATTAAAAGAGTAGGCTCTCTTTCTGTGTCAAGTGATAGACTTGAATTGATTTGTCAGTCTCTATAAGCTAAGTGTGTCATGAGTTTATCAAGGGGTAGCTTCCAAGAAGGCTATAAATTCTTCCATGCCATTAAGGCTAAGGCGACTGAGGAATTTGGATGAGTTTATGTTATAATGATTTTTTATATATGGTGAATTGCTGGGGTGTTTTTTTTTGTCCTCTTAGCTTGCGCACGTCCTCCTACTGCCTCTGGTCCACAGGTACCCGTTGGATCTTTTTTTCTCTCTCCAAGTAGATCTTGCTAATCAATGAATGATGTTTCTCCTCTTCAAGCTCTGCCCATAGCCTGCCCAAATCTCTTTTAGTTCTGGCTTGGCACAGTCAGCCTGCTCTCAACTCTGCTTCAGAGAGCTGTACCTCTTGTGCAGCAGGAGATGCTCAATGGCAGTGACTGCCTTAGCCTCAACATCGACTCGGCAAACCAAATGATGCAATCCAGCAGCCTTGCCTGCCTTCTGACCCGGTCAATTCATTGTTGCTGCGTGACATTGCCCTTGTGATTTTCAGCATTGGGGAGGATTCCTTTCCCTTTGTTGATGATGCAAAACCGCTTATGTGTGCTTAGGGACTTACGGTTTAAGGCGATGGATGAATGCCATGCACCGCCCTATGTAGGACATAGGGGAATTCTTGCGACTACGCAGGCTTTGGAGAGGTACTTTTTCTGGCCAAACATGCGTAAAGACATAGATGTTTATGTGCGCGAATGTATGGACTGCCAAAAAGTGAAGTTTGACAGGCATAAGGCACTTGGTTTGCTTCAACCGTTGCCTATTCCGGATCAGCCACGGAGTCCATAGCCATGGATTTTATCATGGATTTGCCTAAAACGCACTAGGGGAATGATGTCATATGGACCATCATTGACAGGTTTAGCAAGTAGGCTCATTTCATTGCTGTCCATAAGAATATTAAGCCTGAGCACATGGTGAGAATATTCGTGGCCCATATTTTCAAGCATCATGGTATGTCCAAGACTATTGTGCTGTCCGGAACCAAGGTGCGAACGGGGATTCTCCATAGAAGAAAGCTTGAGCATGTATTGGCAAAGTTATGCTTCCTATAAAGTGACTTAAAGGATTTATGAGTCAACGGACTCACACATCATCTAAGTGTGCCCGGGTTTATTATAATTTTGGGCATGTAAATATGGACAGAAGGAGGTGCCTATAGCAAAAATATGAACAGAAGGAGGTGTAAATATGGACAACGGGCTGCACAACTTCTCCTCTTCCCCTTGCGCTGGCCGTACAGTGGATAGCGGGCTGGGCAACTACTTTTGTGTCTTCACAACTCCCTCCTAGCCATCGGTTCAAGGGATTTTTTTGGAGGAATCTGGGACAGTGATTTGAGAGTTTTTTTGGGGATTATTTTTGGAGACATCAGGGACTGATTTGAGAGCTTCTCTGGGGTAGATTTGAGGCTTTGTTCTGGGGCTTTTTTGGCATAGATTTCGGGACTGGTTTGATACCTTATTGGGCTGTTGCTCGAGGCTGATTTGCACTGGTTTATGGTGCTGATTTGTAAGCCCAACCAGGCGTGCAGTGACAGACTCAACCACATGTCCAAGAGATAAAAATATAAAGAGAGAGGGGGGAGAGAGAAAAGGGAATGGGGATCTTGTATAGTACACCACATTGAGTGGGGAACAAGCCCTGCCCCGCCCCCTTTCAGGAATTTATTCAGGAACAATCCGGCGAGGATCAATACAATCAATGAATACAAAACAAACAAATATGCTGATGTAGGATATCCAAGTCGATGTTGATGTCGACGCACAAGATCTTTGATGTCGAGCACACCACGGGGATGACCCACGAGTATCTCTCACCGGGCTAGTACCAGCTCCAATATCCAAATCCAATGGATCCCAAGTCCAATGAATCCAAATCCAAGTCCAAGTCCAAATCCCAGTCCAAAAGATGGCTCTTGTTCCGGAACTACCTATTGTTCGAGGTGGAGACAGGCATTCTTTCAAGGAGGCAATGGCTCGGAAGGAGCACAATGAATAGAAGATGCAAGTTCCTCTAGTGGAAGATGGACCAACGGGTTGTTCCAAGCCCGATTGTTTTGGGAGCCAGTGTTCCTACCAAGAAAAGAACGAAGTTTTGGAGGAAACTTAGACACTATTTTGTGTGTTGTGGACTTTGGTTCTCTCCTCAATATTCATGGGATTTTGTCCCAAAAATTTTGATTGTACATATGGCGACAGACTTTTTATTGAGATAAGTATTTATGTTTAATGCTTTTCTTTTGCCGATATTTGGGATTTTGTACATGTTGAACTCCCTTGTTGATGCAAGTGGAGAGTGTTTCCTATATCTATTTTGAGATGTGTTTTAGGAAAATTTCTTTTTCTAAAAGGTGTTTTCGTCGGAAAACATTTTGATTCTGGAAAAGGCTTCTCTATGGTTTTGATGAATAGTTTATGGTTTTGGTCTTGTGTATTGGAGGCTCCTAGCAGTATGGGATGCTAGAATTGTCGCCTATACAAGGATCTCATATGGGGTGTATTCTAGTGGTATGGGACGCTAGAATATGTCGCACATGCAGTTACAAAACAATGAATTATTTATCAGTATCATGCATTGGTTGATTCTCAAGAACAACTTTGCCATGTGCTCTGGCTTGATGGTTTCCTCAGAGGAATAAAGTGTGTTTGTTTGCTAAAGCGATCAATGATAGTCCATATAGCATCATTATCATGTACCGATCTCGATAAATCCATAATGAAATCCATGGCAATGCTTTTCCATGGTTCTTGCGGAATGGGTAAGGGTTGTGAAACAAACCGGGTGTCTTGTGCTTGTCAAATTTGACTTTCTGACACACTAGGCACTCACGAACATAAGTTTCAATACCAGAATTTAGAAGCATCAGGGTGCAGATGAGGTAGTAGCCTCGACTTGGGCATGGATGATGCGCTGTTGGCTGAACCAGGTAGGAACACATGAGCTATCGGTTGCTTACAGAAAGTGGGCGGCTGGACCAAACAGTGGCGGCTCGACCAAATCAGAGGAGCGCTGCGTTTTATGGATTTTATGCCAAGACTGCTGGCCGATTGCTGGTCGGCGAGTTATCCATAAAGTCAAAAGAACTATAAATAGCACAAGAGGCTCCTTGAAAGATTCATTCAATCCTCTTAGGGATTGGGTCTTAGGGGTCCAAGTAGGGACCAGATGAAACCGATCCCGTCAAGTGGGAAAGACTCCGTTGGACACCCACACGCTTAATAGCACAACTTTAAAACCACAAATTTGAAATGGACAACTTAAAACAACTTGAAATTTTAAATGAAATGAAATGGAAAGATGGACACCAGCACTGGGGCCGGAACGGGCCGACCCCCCCCTCAATATATGATATATTTATTGGGAGTATTTAATGAATACAATGCTCCATGGGTTCCAAGAACCAGATAATGTCCATGTACATATGAAAACAGTACCAAACAAGTAGGCTCGAATTTCGATGTAGAAGCTCGAAGCAGAACGACCACTAGTGTGGTCCAATCTCTACGGTCCTGTGCTTTCACTGGACTCCGCGGAGAGCGCCCCACTGGTGTTCCGAGACCACGCACAAACAGGCGCTCTCGTACTAACGCCTGGCTCTCCCGATCTCAGCACCTTTGGACCGAGGTTCTCCAATAAAGCTTGGACAACCCGGCACCGAACGGGTGTGGCCGTAGAAGGATGAATCCCTTCTCAGATTTAAACATAAAATGCTTTACTCAAATCTGAAAATCACTTACTTGTAGTTGGTTGATGGAAGACCAAAACTTGTGGTGTTTGTGTAGACTTTGAAACCACCCAAGAGATGTGAAGACTTCTTGTAGCCGCCAATGGAAAAGAAGTACAACCTTTAACCAAAAAGAAGATGGAGCTGCCGCCTTAGGAGAGGTAAAGTTCTGTTGTAGGAACACAGCTACTAACGTCACACAGCTGGTTGCTGTAATATGCTGCTGAAGATGGCCTACGTTAGCTTGCAAAGGAACAAGGCAACGCAGCCAGTGGATAAACAGCCGCCAGATGAATGGTTTAGCCGCCTGTAAGAGGAAGGGCGCCTGGCTGCTGTACACAGGCGCCTGGCTGCAGCCTATGTAGGTATTCGCAGCCTATGGAGTGGCGACCAAACGCTTGTAGAGGTGCAGCATGGAAGATTCAGCAACCGCCTGGTAAAGTAAGCGCAGCCATACAGTAGAATATGGCAGCCACCTCTGCGTAGGAAGAGCAGTCTGTAGGAGAAGATAGAGCCGCCTGTAACTATACTCAGCCACCTGTAGAGAGGCAGGCGCAGCCAGCAACCAAGGGTACTGATGCAATCGCCTTCATGAAGAGCATGCGCCAGAGGGAGAGATGGCAACCGCCTGCTGCAAATTCAGTCGCCAGCAGAGAGGAGGCGCAGGTTGGTGAAATAAACGCCTGAAGGAAGCGATTGGTTTTTTTCCACGCTTGAAGGAGGGAGCTTTTAATAATATTCATGTGGAGTTAACCTTAGTGATACCCACGCATGCATGTGGGGGGATTAGTGGGAGTAGGTGACCATGCCCACCCCCACATTCACTTAAAAGTGGGGCTCCCCACCTTGGCCCCAAAGTGGGTGCCCAAAGGGGGTGCCCACTTTTAAATAAATGTGAACACCTAACCTTATAAAACAAAGGGGTTAGAATAAAATATTAAAACAACATGTGTAACATACTTACCACCTGTTCATATGCACTAAAACTCGTCAGAATACAGAGCAGACTTCACGACTCACTGGCAGGCGTCCCCGCTCAGTAAGTAACACGTCAAGCAGGCAAACACACAAATACATGTCATGCGAAAACAGTTTCAAACATGCAAAATATGTGTGCATGTGCAAATAGTAACATGGACATATCTCCCGTTCATGGAACATGTACAAAATATCTGTCGGCACAAAACTGGCACGACATAAAAATCTGGTCTTCCTATGGAGTGACAGTCCCATAGGTAAGACAGTTCCAGGCACGAGTTTCCCTATGGTGTGACAGTCCCATAGGCAAAACACGGCACGAATACTGGCTCTTCCATGGCGTGACAGTCCCATGGATCGAACACAGTCCAGGTCATACACGGGTGGCACTGATCTGGCTCCCGTCCATACGACACCATCCTGCTAACACACGGGTGGCACTATTCTGGCTCCCGTCCATGTCAGCAAAATACTGGCCTCTTCACACGAGACACCGGCCTGGCCTCGAGTGAACGAGACGCAAAAACTGGAGATGGACCAAATGGTCGGCCAATTGGTGACATCCCCCCGGGCTTCTAAAGAGTTGACCTCAACTGAAAAGCCTCAAGATATGCCTGCAACAACTGCGGATAATCTGCAAAATAATCCTCATTTACCCATTTGGCATCAATAGGCAAATAATTCTTAAACTTCACAAGGTATCTCCTGGAAAGCTTTCCTGCAGGTAGCTTTCTCTCCTTGTGAAAAACAATCTGTTCTGGCTGGAGGATCTCCTCAAGCTCTTCAATCTCTGGCGGATCTTCTGTGACAGGCTCATCAGGATCTGGCCCCACATATTTCCGAAATAGACTCACATGAAAAGCATTGTGAATCTTCCAATGACTAGGTAAAGCAAGCCTATATGACACTTCATTGATCTTGTGAATCACCTTGAAGGGTCCATAATAGCGAGGAGAAAGCTTAGGATATGATCCTTCTCGTCCTGGCCTCTTCCGAAGCCTAGCCTTCTCAAATTTCAGCAATACCCAATCACCTTCTTTGACTTCCATGTCCCTTCTATGCTTGGCAGCAGCCATTTTATGCTTATCCTGAGATCTTGCTATGGCTGTCCGCACCTGACCAAAGGCAACATCCAAGTCACGAACATATTCATCAGCTGCAAAAATCTCATCCTTAGTACGAAGGATGGGTGGCAAGACCACTCTGCCATAAATAATCTCAAACGGAGCCTTTCCTGTGGAAGCATGGATTGTATTGTTGTAGGCAAACTCAACAAGTGGAAGATACTTCTCCCAAGCATTCTTTTGATCTGCCACATAACACTTCAATAAATCCAACACAGCTGAATTTGCAGCTTCACTTTGGCCATCCGTTTGGGGATGATAAGCTGATGAAAACTCAAGCTTGGTACCCATATTATCAAACAAAGCCCTCCAAAATAGGCTTGTAGTCCTGGGATCTCTATCTCCAACAATGGATTTAGGCATACCATGATGCTTGAAAATATTAGCTTTACCATATGATCAGCTTTAATGGTTTTCTTGACGGGCAAGAAGTGAGCTTGCTTGCTAAACCTGTCCACAATAGTCCAAATAGCATCATTCCCATGCTGGGATCTAGGCAAATCCATAATAAAATCCATCGTGATACTTTCCCAAGGTTGCGAGGGAATAGGCAATGGCTGAAGCAAACCTGGAGGCTTTTGCCTGTCAAATTTCACCTTTTGGCAAGTAATACATGCACGCACATAAGCCTCAATGTCTTTACGCATGCTTGGCCAAAAGAAATACCTCTGAATCATGCGAGTAGTAGGCATAATACCTCTATGACCAGCATAAGGTGGAGCGTGACATTCGTCCATAACCTTTGGACGCAAATCCTTCACCACACATAGGCAATTATCCTTCATGAGATAACCCTCGTTGATAACATAAGAGGCATGTGAATGACCAGCCGTCAAATCAGTCCATATATGGCAAAAATCAGCATCCAAATGATACAAATCCCTCATAGCAGATAGATCTCCATGAGAGGCCACTGAGACTGCAGCAACATAAGGCCTCCTAGATAGTGCATCGGCCACCACATTTTTCTTTCCTGGAGTATGTACAATCTGAAAATGAAACATGGAAAGAAAATTTGCCATTCTCATCTGCTTCTCTGAAAGCTTGGTTTGAGATAGAAAGTATCTCAAGCTTTGATGATCTGTCTTGACTACAAATTCAGCCCCAAGAAGGTAGTGTTTCCAAATCTTTAAGGCGTGAATTACAGCCAAGAGCTCTTTCTCATAGATATCCATATGAAGCTCAGCATCATGCAAACGACGGCTCTCGTATGCAATTGCATGCCCTTCTTGATTTAGGACAGCTCCTATGCAATCACCACAAGCATCACATTCAACCACGAATGACTTGTGCAAGTCAGGAACAATCAATACTGGACCACATATGATCGCATGCTTGAGCTGCAAGAAAGCATCCTGTTCCTTTGAAGTCCATTTGAAAGCAGTTTTCTTCTTCGTGAGATCATGTAGAGGAGTGGCAATCATAGCAAAATGCCTTATGAAACGCCTGTAGTACGAACATAATCCCAGAAAACTACGTACTTGATGTACGTTTTGCAATTCGGGCCAATTCCGAATAGTCTCTATCTTTGCAGGATCCATTGTAACTCCATCCTTGGATACAATATGTCCCAGATAATGAATCTCTGAAAGGAAAAACTCACTTTTCTTGGCATTGACGAAAAGTTTATGCTTTCGCAACTCTTCGAACATTGTGACCAAATGAGTTCTGTGTTCCTGCTCATTCTTGGAGAAAACCAAGATATCATCAAAGAAGACTCCTGTAAACTTGCCATGGGGTCGGAATATCCTATCCATCATACGATTAAAAGTAGCAGGAGCATTGGTGAGACCAAAAGGCATTACCAAGAATTCCTATAATCCGAAGGCTGTCCTGAATGCAGTCTTATGGACATCTTGTGGCACCACGCGTATCTGGTGATAACCACTCTTCAAATCAAGTCTGCTAAAGCAAGCTGAGCCATCAAGCTTATCCAAGATATCATCAATACGTGGAATTGGGAATCTGTTCTTGATGGTAAGCTTGTTCAAAGCTCTATAGTCCACACACATACGGAATGATCCGTCCTTCTTTTGAACAAGAAGCACAGGAGAGCAGTAAGGTGAGGAACTGGGCTGAACCAAACCTTTCTCTAAAAGCTCGTTTACCTGCTTCATAATTTCTTCTTGTTGTGCAGCACTCACTCGGTATGCGGGTTTGTTAGGTGGAGAACTACCTGGCACAAGATCTATACGGTGATCTTCGGGCCTTTGGGGAGGTAATTCACCTGGCAATGAGTCAGCAAAACAGTCGTTGAATGCATTAAGAAAATTCAGCCTATCATTAGACATAGCATCCACATTTTGATGATTTGGCACAAGACTATCACGCACAAAAACCAAGTACGCTGAAAGACTCTTTTTCATTGCTTTATTAATTTGGATGTGTGATACAACTGGGATGGAATCCCCTTCTTTGCCAGCATCAATAAAGTGCATGCGGCCTTTATGCATAAAAGAAATCATATTGGACTTGTAGTCTTTGCGGGGCTCAAGCCTATGGTGCCACGGCGTGCCCAACAATACATCACATCCATTCAGTGGAGCAACTAGGAAATGCTCATTATCAAGATAGCCCTGAATATGGATACGCAATTTCCCAATCAAAGGGGTAACCTGCACCTCTTTACCAATAAATGCAGCTTCGGCTTCAATCTGAGGTCCCATGTTTTCAACCTCAATACCCAATGCAGCTGCCATTTGCATAGAGATGAAATTGTCAGTTGCACAGTCATCAAACATAAATAATGCGGGCTGATCCTTGATTTGCCCCCAAGCCTTGCAAACCATACGCTCTTTTGCATCATGACCTGTATTACCTTGCACATCAGGAACTGCATGAACATTTGCTTTGGTGTGCTTGACCTCGTGCTTTGATTTGCGATCTGGGCATTGCCGAAACATGTGGTCTTTGCTACCACAAGAAAAGCATTTTCCATCCTTGGCATATTGCTCTCTTTGCTCCGGGGTTAATCCAAATTTGTTCTTCCTTGGGCCCTGTTCTTTAGATGTGTTATTTTCAGCTTTACCACCCTTGTAAGGTTCCCGGAAGTTCTTTTTAGGTGGCTGTCCACCCTTTTGCTGATTTGGGACAGCCTTGTCCTTCCCCTTGGAACCTCCTTGATCTTGCTTAATCTTGAGCACCAATTGCTCTGTAGCAAGAGCAGAAGCTGTGAGTTGTTGCAACGTATGTTTCGGGTGCAATTCAATACCCGATCTATATGCTGGTTGCAATCCAGAACGAAACTTCCTCTTTCTTTCATCTTCTGAGATTTGCATGAAGGGAGTCACTTCCAGCAACACTTTCCAAAATTTGTTAACATACTGTTGCACACTCTCATTGTCTTTTTGTTCCAGCCTATCCCACTTTTGAGTGAGAGTTTGCTCTGCATTGGGTGGCAAGAACTGAGCATAAAATCTGTCTTTGAATTCCTTCCAAGTAGAGATGGGATCCTTGGTGATCTTTTCGGTGATCCACCAATGAGCAGCACTCCCTTTCAGAAACATGCTAGCATGGCGCACTTTTGATTTTTCTGTAAAGTCCTCATCGCTAAAAGCAATGTCGAACTGTGCCACAAACGCTAACACCTTAGAAGCATCATGTTCACCATGAAAGACATCAAATTTGACAGATTTATCACCTGCTTTGAACTCCTTGAGCTTCCTGGCATGAGGCTCATGGTCTTCTCTTTTTCTTTTCCCCTTATCCAACGGGGTAGCCCTGTCTGCATGGGCTCCATGGGCCGTCATAGAAGCTTCATGGGGCACGGTGGCATGTGCTCCACGAACTCGAAGCTCAGATGCATGTGACTTACCTGCATATGGCATGGTCTCTCCATGAGACAACTCAGAAGGCAAAATTTTTCTGGAAGTAGACCTGTCACCATGAGATACATATCTTGCATGCATGTGACTTTCGTGCCCTCCATGAGCACTGGCATACATATATCTATCGGGCTTAGTGCCTTGGGGAGAGGATGCATGTCGAGAGGTGACAGTCACCTCTTCCTTTTGCATAAAAGATTTCAGCCTCTGGGATGCGGGATCTCCATGCTTCAAACGAGGTGGATTTCTGAATTTCAGCTCTCCGTCATCCCCCTCTTTGATATCACCTTTGCGAAGGAGATAGGCAAGTGCCAACTCCCTTGGTTTCTTACCCACTTCACGAGCCATTGATTCAAAGGTTACATCAACCATAGCATCAGCCTTCCTGGCTTCAATAGCACTTTGTAGGTGGGGATCTTCATGCAAGAACTTTAACTCTTGCTCTTGAGCCTGCAAAAGTTTTCTCATATGTTCCATTTCAGCCCTCATAGCATCAGGCTCTTGTTCAAGCATAACTGTCTTTCCTGGAGACAGTTGACCCTTGGATTCACTATCAAGAACCCTTTCAAGGGGCTTGTGCCTACCACGCAGGGCATCAGACCCACGAGAAGCACTAGATGGACCCCTCGAATTAGGCACTTCCAAAGGGTTGCCTTGGCTGTCCATTGTGTTTTAAGTTTGCTAAAAGCGGGATGTCCAGTACACAGGTTCGTTTCCCCACTAGGAAGAGGGAAACAACCGTGCTCTGATACCAATGAAACCGATCCCGTCAAGTGGGAAAGACTCCGTTGGACACCCACACGCTTAATAGCACAACTTTAAAACCACAAATTTGAAATGGACAACTTAAAACAACTTGAAATTTTAAATGAAATGAAATGGAAAGATGGACACCAGCACTGGGGCCGGAACGGGCCGACCCCCCCCTCAATATATGATATATTTATTGGGAGTATTTAATGAATACAATGCTCCATGGGTTCCAAGAACCAGATAATGTCCATGTACATATGAAAACAGTACCAAACAAGTAGGCTCGAATTTCGATGTAGAAGCTCGAAGCAGAACGACCACTAGTGTGGTCCAATCTCTACGGTCCTGTGCTTTCACTGGACTCCGCGGAGAGCGCCCCACTGGTGTTCCGAGACCACGCACAAACAGGCGCTCTCGTACTAACGCCTGGCTCTCCCGATCTCAGCACCTTTGGACCGAGGTTCTCCAATAAAGCTTGGACAACCCGGCACCGAACGGGTGTGGCCGTAGAAGGATGAATCCCTTCTCAGATTTAAACATAAAATGCTTTACTCAAATCTGAAAATCACTTACTTGTAGTTGGTTGATGGAAGACCAAAACTTGTGGTGTTTGTGTAGACTTTGAAACCACCCAAGAGATGTGAAGACTTCTTGTAGCCGCCAATGGAAAAGAAGTACAACCTTTAACCAAAAAGAAGATGGAGCTGCCGCCTTAGGAGAGGTAAAGTTCTCTTGTAGGAACACAGCTACTAACGTCACACAGCTGGTTGCTGTAATATGCTGCTGAAGATGGCCTACGTTAGCTTGCAAAGGAACAAGGCAACGCAGCCAGTGGATAAACAGCCGCCAGATGAATGGTTTAGCCGCCTGTAAGAGGAAGGGCGCCTGGCTGCTGTACACAGGCGCCTGGCTGCAGCCTATGTAGGTATTCGCAGCCTATGGAGTGGCGACCAAACGCTTGTAGAGGTGCAGCATGGAAGATTCAGCAACCGCCTGGTAAAGTAAGCGCAGCCATACAGTAGAATATGGCAGCCACCTCTGCGTAGGAAGAGCAGTCTGTAGGAGAAGATAGAGCCGCCTGTAACTATACTCAGCCACCTGTAGAGAGGCAGGCGCAGCCAGCAACCAAGGGTACTGATGCAATCGCCTTCATGAAGAGCATGCGCCAGAGGGAGAGATGGCAACCGCCTGCTGCAAATTCAGTCGCCAGCAGAGAGGAGGCGCAGGTTGGTGAAATAAACGCCTGAAGGAAGCGATTGGTTTTTTTCCACGCTTGAAGGAGGGAGCTTTTAATAATATTCATGTGGAGTTAACCTTAGTGATACCCACGCATGCATGTGGGGGGATTAGTGGGAGTAGGTGACCATGCCCACCCCCACATTCACTTAAAAGTGGGGCTCCCCACCTTGGCCCCAAAGTGGGTGCCCAAAGGGGGTGCCCACTTTTAAATAAATGTGAACACCTAACCTTATAAAACAAAGGGGTTAGAATAAAATATTAAAACAACATGTGTAACATACTTACCACCTGTTCACATGCACTAAAACTCGTCAGAATACAGAGCAGACTTCACGACTCACTGGCAGGCGTCCCCGCTCAGTAAGTAACACGTCAAGCAGGCAAACACACAAATACATGTCATGCGAAAACAGTTTCAAACATGCAAAATATGTGTGCATGTGCAAATAGTAACATGGACATATCTCCCGTTCATGGAACATGTACAAAATATCTGTCGGCACAAAACTGGCACGACATAAAAATCTGGTCTTCCTATGGAGTGACAGTCCCATAGGTAAGACAGTTCCAGGCACGAGTTTCCCTATGGTGTGACAGTCCCATAGGCAAAACACGGCACGAATACTGGCTCTTCCATGGCGTGACAGTCCCATGGATCGAACACAGTCCAGGTCATACACGGGTGGCACTGATCTGGCTCCCGTCCATACGACACCATCCTGCTAACACACGGGTGGCACTATTCTGGCTCCCGTCCATGTCAGCAAAATACTGGCCTCTTCACACGAGACACCGGCCTGGCCTCGAGTGAACGAGACGCAAAAACTGGAGATGGACCAAATGGTCGGCCAATTGGTGACATCCCCCCGGGCTTCTAAAGAGTTGACCTCAACTGAAAAGCCTCAAGATATGCCTGCAACAACTGCGGATAATCTGCAAAATAATCCTCATTTACCCATTTGGCATCAATAGGCAAATAATTCTTAAACTTCACAAGGTATCTCCTGGAAAGCTTTCCTGCAGGTAGCTTTCTCTCCTTGTGAAAAACAATCTGTTCTGGCTGGAGGATCTCCTCAAGCTCTTCAATCTCTGGCGGATCTTCTGTGACAGGCTCATCAGGATCTGGCCCCACATATTTCCGAAATAGACTCACATGAAAAGCATTGTGAATCTTCCAATGACTAGGTAAAGCAAGCCTATATGACACTTCATTGATCTTGTGAATCACCTTGAAGGGTCCATAATAGCGAGGAGAAAGCTTAGGATATGATCCTTCTCGTCCTGGCCTCTTCCGAAGCCTAGCCTTCTCAAATTTCAGCAATATCCAATCACCTTCTTTGACTTCCATGTCCCTTCTATGCTTGGCAGCAGCCATTTTATGCTTATCCTGAGATCTTGCTATGGCTGTCCGCACCTGACCAAAGGCAACATCCAAGTCACGAACATATTCATCAGCTGCAAAAATCTCATCCTTAGTACGAAGGATGGGTGGCAAGACCACTCTGCCATAAATAATCTCAAACGGAGCCTTTCCTGTGGAAGCATGGATTGTATTGTTGTAGGCAAACTCAACAAGTGGAAGATACTTCTCCCAAGCATTCTTTTGATCTGCCACATAACACTTCAATAAATCCAACACAGCTGAATTTGCAGCTTCACTTTGGCCATCCGTTTGGGGATGATAAGCTGATGAAAACTCAAGCTTGGTACCCATATTATCAAACAAAGCCCTCCAAAATAGGCTTGTAGTCCTGGGATCTCTATCTCCAACAATGGATTTAGGCATACCATGATGCTTGAAAATATTAGCAAGAAAAAGCTTTACCATATGATCAGCTTTAATGGTTTTCTTGACGGGCAAGAAGTGAGCTTGCTTGCTAAACCTGTCCACAATAGTCCAAATAGCATCATTCCCATGCTGGGATCTAGGCAAATCCATAATAAAATCCATCGTGATACTTTCCCAAGGTTGCGAGGGAATAGGCAATGGCTGAAGCAAACCTGGAGGCTTTTGCCTGTCAAATTTCACCTTTTGGCAAGTAATACATGCACGCACATAAGCCTCAATGTCTTTACGCATGCTTGGCCAAAAGAAATACCTCTGAATCATGCGAGTAGTAGGCATAATACCTCTATGACCAGCATAAGGTGGAGCGTGACATTCGTCCATAACCTTTGGACGCAAATCCTTCACCACACATAGGCAATTATCCTTCATGAGATAACCCTCGTTGATAACATAAGAGGCATGTGAATGACCAGCCATCAAATCAGTCCATATATGGCAAAAATCAGCATCCAAATGATACAAATCCCTCATAGCAGATAGATCTCCATGAGAGGCCACTGAGACTGCAGCAACATAAGGCCTCCTAGATAGTGCATCGGCCACCACATTTTTCTTTCCTGGAGTATGTACAATCTGAAAATGAAACATGGAAAGAAAATTTGCCATTCTCATCTGCTTCTCTGAAAGCTTGGTTTGAGATAGAAAGTATCTCAAGCTTTGATGATCTGTCTTGACTACAAATTCAGCCCCAAGAAGGTAGTGTTTCCAAATCTTTAAGGCGTGAATTACAGCCAAGAGCTCTTTCTCATAGATATCCATATGAAGCTCAGCATCATGCAAACGACGGCTCTCGTATGCAATTGCATGCCCTTCTTGATTTAGGACAGCTCCTATGCAATCACCACAAGCATCACATTCAACCACGAATGACTTGTGCAAGTCAGGAACAATCAATACTGGACCACATATGATCGCATGCTTGAGCTGCAAGAAAGCATCCTGTTCCTTTGAAGTCCATTTGAAAGCAGTTTTCTTCTTCGTGAGATCATGTAGAGGAGTGGCAATCATAGCAAAATGCCTTATGAAACGCCTGTAGTACGAACATAATCCCAGAAAACTACGTACTTGATGTACGTTTTGCAATTCGGGCCAATTCCGAATAGTCTCTATCTTTGCAGGATCCATTGTAACTCCATCCTTGGATACAATATGTCCCAGATAATGAATCTCTGAAAGGAAAAACTCACTTTTCTTGGCATTGACGAAAAGTTTATGCTTTCGCAACTCTTCGAACATTGTGACCAAATGAGTTCTGTGTTCCTGCTCATTCTTGGAGAAAACCAAGATATCATCAAAGAAGACTCCTGGAAACTTGCCATGGGGTCGGAATATCCTATCCATCATACGATTAAAAGTAGCAGGAGCATTGGTGAGACCAAAAGGCATTACCAAGAATTCATATAATCCGAAGGCTGTCCTGAATGCAGTCTTATGGACATCTTGTGGCACCACGCGTATCTGGTGATAACCACTCTTCAAATCAAGTCTGCTAAAGCAAGCTGAGCCATCAAGCTTATCCAAGATATCATCAATACGTGGAATTGGGAATCTGTTCTTGATGGTAAGCTTGTTCAAAGCTCTATAGTCCACACACATACGGAATGATCCGTCCTTCTTTTGAACAAGAAGCACAGGAGAGCAGTAAGGTGAGGAACTGGGCTGAACCAAACCTTTCTCTAAAAGCTCGTTTACCTGCTTCATAATTTCTTCTTGTTGTGCAGCACTCACTCGGTATGCGGGTTTGTTAGGTGGAGAACTACCTGGCACAAGATCTATACGGTGATCTTCGGGCCTTTGGGGAGGTAATTCACCTGGCAATGAGTCAGCAAAACAGTCGTTGAATGCATTAAGAAAATTCAGCCTATCATTAGACATAGCATCCACATTTTGATGATTTGGCACAAGACTATCACGCACAAAAACCAAGTACGCTGAAAGACTCTTTTTCATTGCTTTATTAATTTGGATGTGTGATACAACTGGGATGGAATCCCCTTCTTTGCCATCATCAATAAAGTGCATGCGGCCTTTATGCATAAAAGAAATCATATTGGACTTGTAGTCTTTGCGGGGCTCAAGCCTATGGTGCCACGGCTTGCCCAACAATACATCACATCCATTCAGTGGAGCAACTAGGAAATGCTCATTATCAAGATAGCCCTGAATATGGATACGCAATTTCCCAATCAAAGGGGTAACCTGCACCTCTTTACCAATAAATGCAGCTTCGGCTTCAATCTGAGGTCCCATGTTTTCAACCTCAATACCCAATGCAGCTGCCATTTGCATAGAGATGAAATTGTCAGTTGCACAGTCATCAAACATAAATAATGCGGGCTGATCCTTGATTTGCCCCCAAGCCTTGCAAACCATACGCTCTTTTGCATCATGACCTGTATTACCTTGCACATCAGGAACTGCATGAACATTTGCTTTGGTGTGCTTGACCTCGTGCTTTGATTTGCGATCTGGGCATTGCCGAAACATGTGGTCTTTGCTACCACAAGAAAAGCATTTTCCATCCTTGGCATATTGCTCTCTTTGCTCCGGGGTTAATCCAAATTTGTTCTTCCTTGGGCCCTGTTCTTTAGATGTGTTATTTTCAGCTTTACCACCCTTGTAAGGTTCCCGGAAGTTCTTTTTAGGTGGCTGTCCACCCTTTTGCTGATTTGGGACAGCCTTGTCCTTCCCCTTGGAACCTCCTTGATCTTGCTTAATCTTGAGCACCAATTGCTCTGTAGCAAGAGCAGAAGCTGTGAGTTGTTGCAACGTATGTTTCGGGTGCAATTCAATACCCGATCTATATGCTGGTTGCAATCCAGAACGAAACTTCCTCTTTCTTTCATCTTCTGAGATTTGCATGAAGGGAGTCACTTCCAGCAACACTTTCCAAAATTTGTTAACATACTGTTGCACACTCTCATTGTCTTTTTGTTCCAGCCTATCCCACTTTTGAGTGAGAGTTTGCTCTGCATTGGGTGGCAAGAACTGAGCATAAAATCTGTCTTTGAATTCCTTCCAAGTAGAGATGGGATCCTTGGTGATCTTTTCGGTGATCCACCAATGAGCAGCACTCCCTTTCAGAAACATGCTAGCATGGCGCACTTTTGATTTTTCTGTAAAGTCCTCATCGCTAAAAGCAATGTCGAACTGTGCCACAAACGCTAACACCTTAGAAGCATCATGTTCACCATGAAAGACATCAAATTTGACAGATTTATCACCTGCTTTGAACTCCTTGAGCTTCCTGGCATGAGGCTCATGGTCTTCTCTTTTTCTTTTCCCCTTATCCAACGGGGTAGCCCTGTCTGCATGGGCTCCATGGGCCGTCATAGAAGCTTCATGGGGCACGGTGGCATGTGCTCCACGAACTCGAAGCTCAGATGCATGTGACTTACCTGCATATGGCATGGTCTCTCCATGAGACAACTCAGAAGGCAAAATTTTTCTGGAAGTAGACCTGTCACCATGAGATACATATCTTGCATGCATGTGACTTTCGTGCCCTCCATGAGCACTGGCATACATATATCTATCGGGCTTAGTGCCTTGGGGAGAGGATGCATGTCGAGAGGTGACAGTCACCTCTTCCTTTTGCATAAAAGATTTCAGCCTCTGGGATGCGGGATCTCCATGCTTCAAACGAGGTGGATTTCTGAATTTCAGCTCTCCGTCATCCCCCTCTTTGATATCACCTTTGCGAAGGAGATAGGCAAGTGCCAACTCCCTTGGTTTCTTACCCACTTCACGAGCCATTGATTCAAAGGTTACATCAACCATAGCATCAGCCTTCCTGGCTTCAATAGCACTTTGTAGGTGGGGATCTTCATGCAAGAACTTTAACTCTTGCTCTTGAGCCTGCAAAAGTTTTCTCATATGTTCCATTTCAGCCCTCATAGCATCAGGCTCTTGTTCAAGCATAACTGTCTTTCCTGGAGACAGTTGACCCTTGGATTCACTATCAAGAACCCTTTCAAGGGGCTTGTGCCTACCACGCAGGGCATCAGACCCACGAGAAGCACTAGATGGACCCCTCGAATTAGGCACTTCCAAAGGGTTGCCTTGGCTGTCCATTGTGTTTTAAGTTAGCTAAAAGCGGGATGTCCAGTACACAGGTTCGTTTCCCCACTAGGAAGAGGGAAACAACCGTGCTCTGATACCAATGAAACCGATCCCGTCAAGTGGGAAAGACTCCGTTGGACACCCACACGCTTAATAGCACAACTTTAAAACCACAAATTTGAAATGGACAACTTAAAACAACTTGAAATTTTAAATGAAATGAAATGGAAAGATGGACACCAGCACTGGGGCCGGAACGGGCCGACCCCCCCCTCAATATATGATATATTTATTGGGAGTATTTAATGAATACAATGCTCCATGGGTTCCAAGAACCAGATAATGTCCATGTACATATGAAAACAGTACCAAACAAGTAGGCTCGAATTTCGATGTAGAAGCTCGAAGCAGAACGACCACTAGTGTGGTCCAATCTCTACGGTCCTGTGCTTTCACTGGACTCCGCGGAGAGCGCCCCACTGGTGTTCCGAGACCACGCACAAACAGGCGCTCTCGTACTAACGCCTGGCTCTCCCGATCTCAGCACCTTTGGACCGAGGTTCTCCAATAAAGCTTGGACAACCCGGCACCGAACGGGTGTGGCCGTAGAAGGATGAATCCCTTCTCAGATTTAAACATAAAATGCTTTACTCAAATCTGAAAATCACTTACTTGTAGTTGGTTGATGGAAGACCAAAACTTGTGGTGTTTGTGTAGACTTTGAAACCACCCAAGAGATGTGAAGACTTCTTGTAGCCGCCAATGGAAAAGAAGTACAACCTTTAACCAAAAAGAAGATGGAGCTGCCGCCTTAGGAGAGGTAAAGTTCTGTTGTAGGAACACAGCTACTAACGTCACACAGCTGGTTGCTGTAATATGCTGCTGAAGATGGCCTACGTTAGCTTGCAAAGGAACAAGGCAACGCAGCCAGTGGATAAACAGCCGCCAGATGAATGGTTTAGCCGCCTGTAAGAGGAAGGGCGCCTGGCTGCTGTACACAGGCGCCTGGCTGCAGCCTATGTAGGTATTCGCAGCCTATGGAGTGGCGACCAAACGCTTGTAGAGGTGCAGCATGGAAGATTCAGCAACCGCCTGGTAAAGTAAGCGCAGCCATACAGTAGAATATGGCAGCCACCTCTGCGTAGGAAGAGCAGTCTGTAGGAGAAGATAGAGCCGCCTGTAACTATGCTCAGCCACCTGTAGAGAGGCAGGCGCAGCCAGCAACCAAGGGTACTGATGCAATCGCCTTCATGAAGAGCATGCGCCAGAGGGAGAGATGGCAACCGCCTGCTGCAAATTCAGTCGCCAGCAGAGAGGAGGCGCAGGTTGGTGAAATAAACGCCTGAAGGAAGCGATTGGTTTTTTTCCACGCTTGAAGGAGGGAGCTTTTAATAATATTCATGTGGAGTTAACCTTAGTGATACCCACGCATGCATGTGGGGGGATTAGTGGGAGTAGGTGACCATGCCCACCCCCACATTCACTTAAAAGTGGGGCTCCCCACCTTGGCCCCAAAGTGGGTGCCCAAAGGGGGTGCCCACTTTTAAATAAATGTGAACACCTAACCTTATAAAACAAAGGGGTTAGAATAAAATATTAAAACAACATGTGTAACATACTTACCACCTGTTCATATGCACTAAAACTCGTCAGAATACAGAGCAGACTTCACGACTCACTGGCAGGCGTCCCCGCTCAGTAAGTAACACGTCAAGCAGGCAAACACACAAATACATGTCATGCGAAAACAGTTTCAAACATGCAAAATATGTGTGCATGTGCAAATAGTAACATGGACATATCTCCCGTTCATGGAACATGTACAAAATATCTGTCGGCACAAAACTGGCACGACATAAAAATCTGGTCTTCCTATGGAGTGACAGTCCCATAGGTAAGACAGTTCCAGGCACGAGTTTCCCTATGGTGTGACAGTCCCATAGGCAAAACACGGCACGAATACTGGCTCTTCCATGGCGTGACAGTCCCATGGATCGAACACAGTCCAGGTCATACACGGGTGGCACTGATCTGGCTCCCGTCCATACGACACCATCCTGCTAACACACGGGTGGCACTATTCTGGCTCCCGTCCATGTCAGCAAAATACTGGCCTCTTCACACGAGACACCGGCCTGGCCTCGAGTGAACGAGACGCAAAAACTGGAGATGGACCAAATGGTCGGCCAATTGGTGACATCCCCCCGGGCTTCTAAAGAGTTGACCTCAACTGAAAAGCCTCAAGATATGCCTGCAACAACTGCGGATAATCTGCAAAATAATCCTCATTTACCCATTTGGCATCAATAGGCAAATAATTCTTAAACTTCACAAGGTATCTCCTGGAAAGCTTTCCTGCAGGTAGCTTTCTCTCCTTGTGAAAAACAATCTGTTCTGGCTGGAGGATCTCCTCAAGCTCTTCAATCTCTGGCGGATCTTCTGTGACAGGCTCATCAGGATCTGGCCCCACATATTTCCGAAATAGACTCACATGAAAAGCATTGTGAATCTTCCAATGACTAGGTAAAGCAAGCCTATATGACACTTCATTGATCTTGTGAATCACCTTGAAGGGTCCATAATAGCGAGGAGAAAGCTTAGGATATGATCCTTCTCGTCCTGGCCTCTTCCGAAGCCTAGCCTTCTCAAATTTCAGCAATACCCAATCACCTTCTTTGACTTCCATGTCCCTTCTATGCTTGGCAGCAGCCATTTTATGCTTATCCTGAGATCTTGCTATGGCTGTCCGCACCTGACCAAAGGCAACATCCAAGTCACGAACATATTCATCAGCTGCAAAAATCTCATCCTTAGTACGAAGGATGGGTGGCAAGACCACTCTGCCATAAATAATCTCAAACGGAGCCTTTCCTGTGGAAACATGGATTGTATTGTTGTAGGCAAACTCAACAAGTGGAAGATACTTCTCCCAAGCATTCTTTTGATCTGCCACATAACACTTCAATAAATCCAACACAGCTGAATTTGCAGCTTCACTTTGGCCATCCGTTTGGGGATGATAAGCTGATGAAAACTCAAGCTTGGTACCCATATTATCAAACAAAGCCCTCCAAAATAGGCTTGTAGTCCTGGGATCTCTATCTCCAACAATGGATTTAGGCATACCATGATGCTTGAAAATATTAGCTTTACCATATGATCAGCTTTAATGGTTTTCTTGACGGGCAAGAAGTGAGCTTGCTTGCTAAACCTGTCCACAATAGTCCAAATAGCATCATTCCCATGCTGGGATCTAGGCAAATCCATAATAAAATCCATCGTGATACTTTCCCAAGGTTGCGAGGGAATAGGCATGTCTTTACGCATGCTTGGCCAAAAGAAATACCTCTGAATCATGCGAGTAGTAGGCATAATACCTCTATGACCAGCATAAGGTGGAGCGTGACATTCGTCCATAACCTTTGGACGCAAATCCTTCACCACACATAGGCAATTATCCTTCATGAGATAACCCTCGTTGATAACATAAGAGGCATGTGAATGACCAGCCATCAAATCAGTCCATATATGGCAAAAATCAGCATCCAAATGATACAAATCCCTCATAGCAGATAGATCTCCATGAGAGGCCACTGAGACTGCAGCAACATAAGGCCTCCTAGATAGTGCATCGGCCACCACATTTTTCTTTCCTGGAGTATGTACAATCTGAAAATGAAACATGGAAAGAAAATTTGCCATTCTCATCTGCTTCTCTGAAAGCTTGGTTTGAGATAGAAAGTATCTCAAGCTTTGATGATCTGTCTTGACTACAAATTCAGCCCCAAGAAGGTAGTGTTTCCAAATCTTTAAGGCGTGAATTACAGCCAAGAGCTCTTTCTCATAGATATCCATATGAAGCTCAGCATCATGCAAACGACGGCTCTCGTATGCAATTGCATGCCCTTCTTGATTTAGGACAGCTCCTATGCAATCACCACAAGCATCACATTCAACCACGAATGACTTGTGCAAGTCAGGAACAATCAATACTGGACCACATATGATCGCATGCTTGAGCTGCAAGAAAGCATCCTGTTCCTTTGAAGTCCATTTGAAAGCAGTTTTCTTCTTCGTGAGATCATGTAGAGGAGTGGCAATCATAGCAAAATGCCTTATGAAACGCCTGTAGTACGAACATAATCCCAGAAAACTACGTACTTGATGTACGTTTTGCAATTCGGGCCAATTCCGAATAGTCTCTATCTTTGCAGGATCCATTGTAACTCCATCCTTGGATACAATATGTCCCAGATAATGAATCTCTGAAAGGAAAAACTCACTTTTCTTGGCATTGACGAAAAGTTTATGCTTTCGCAACTCTTCGAACATTGTGACCAAATGAGTTCTGTGTTCCTGCTCATTCTTGGAGAAAACCAAGATATCATCAAAGAAGACTCCTGTAAACTTGCCATGGGGTCGGAATATCCTATCCATCATACGATTAAAAGTAGCAGGAGCATTGGTGAGACCAAAAGGCATTACCAAGAATTCATATAATCCGAAGGCTGTCCTGAATGCAGTCTTATGGACATCTTGTGGCACCACGCGTATCTGGTGATAACCACTCTTCAAATCAAGTCTGCTAAAGCAAGCTGAGCCATCAAGCTTATCCAAGATATCATCAATACGTGGAATTGGGAATCTGTTCTTGATGGTAAGCTTGTTCAAAGCTCTATAGTCCACACACATACGGAATGATCCGTCCTTCTTTTGAACAAGAAGCACAGGAGAGCAGTAAGGTGAGGAACTGGGCTGAACCAAACCTTTCTCTAAAAGCTCGTTTACCTGCTTCATAATTTCTTCTTGTTGTGCAGCACTCACTCGGTATGCGGGTTTGTTAGGTGGAGAACTACCTGGCACAAGATCTATACGGTGATCTTCGGGCCTTTGGGGAGGTAATTCACCTGGCAATGAGTCAGCAAAACAGTCGTTGAATGCATTAAGAAAATTCAGCCTATCATTAGACATAGCATCCACATTTTGATGATTTGGCACAAGACTATCACGCACAAAAACCAAGTACGCTGAAAGACTCTTTTTCATTGCTTTATTAATTTGGATGTGTGATACAACTGGGATGGAATCCCCTTCTTTGCCAGCATCAATAAAGTGCATGCGGCCTTTATGCATAAAAGAAATCATATTGGACTTGTAGTCTTTGCGGGGCTCAAGCCTATGGTGCCACGGCTTGCCCAACAATACATCACATCCATTCAGTGGAGCAACTAGGAAATGCTCATTATCAAGATAGCCCTGAATATGGATACGCAATTTCCCAATCAAAGGGGTAACCTGCACCTCTTTACCAATAAATGCAGCTTCGGCTTCAATCTGAGGTCCCATGTTTTCAACCTCAATACCCAATGCAGCTGCCATTTGCATAGAGATGAAATTGTCAGTTGCACAGTCATCAAACATAAATAATGCGGGCTGATCCTTGATTTGCCCCCAAGCCTTGCAAACCATACGCTCTTTTGCATCATGACCTGTATTACCTTGCACATCAGGAACTGCATGAACATTTGCTTTGGTGTGCTTGACCTCGTGCTTTGATTTGCGATCTGGGCATTGCCGAAACATGTGGTCTTTGCTACCACAAGAAAAGCATTTTCCATCCTTGGCATATTGCTCTCTTTGCTCCGGGGTTAATCCAAATTTGTTCTTCCTTGGGCCCTGTTCTTTAGATGTGTTATTTTCAGCTTTACCACCCTTGTAAGGTTCCCGGAAGTTCTTTTTAGGTGGCTGTCCACCCTTTTGCTGATTTGGGACAGCCTTGTCCTTCCCCTTGGAACCTCCTTGATCTTGCTTAATCTTGAGCACCAATTGCTCTGTAGCAAGAGCAGAAGCTGTGAGTTGTTGCAACGTATGTTTCGGGTGCAATTCAATACCCGATCTATATGCTGGTTGCAATCCAGAACGAAACTTCCTCTTTCTTTCATCTTCTGAGATTTGCATGAAGGGAGTCACTTCCAGCAACACTTTCCAAAATTTGTTAACATACTGTTGCACACTCTCATTGTCTTTTTGTTCCAGCCTATCCCACTTTTGAGTGAGAGTTTGCTCTGCATTGGGTGGCAAGAACTGAGCATAAAATCTGTCTTTGAATTCCTTCCAAGTAGAGATGGGATCCTTGGTGATCTTTTCGGTGATCCACCAATGAGCAGCACTCCCTTTCAGAAACATGCTAGCATGGCGCACTTTTGATTTTTCTGTAAAGTCCTCATCGCTAAAAGCAATGTCGAACTGTGCCACAAACGCTAACACCTTAGAAGCATCATGTTCACCATGAAAGACATCAAATTTGACAGATTTATCACCTGCTTTGAACTCCTTGAGCTTCCTGGCATGAGGCTCATGGTCTTCTCTTTTTCTTTTCCCCTTATCCAACGGGGTAGCCCTGTCTGCATGGGCTCCATGGGCCGTCATAGAAGCTTCATGGGGCACGGTGGCATGTGCTCCACGAACTCGAAGCTCAGATGCATGTGACTTACCTGCATATGGCATGGTCTCTCCATGAGACAACTCAGAAGGCAAAATTTTTCTGGAAGTAGACCTGTCACCATGAGATACATATCTTGCATGCATGTGACTTTCGTGCCCTCCATGAGCACTGGCATACATATATCTATCGGGCTTAGTGCCTTGGGGAGAGGATGCATGTCGAGAGGTGACAGTCACCTCTTCCTTTTGCATAAAAGATTTCAGCCTCTGGGATGCGGGATCTCCATGCTTCAAACGAGGTGGATTTCTGAATTTCAGCTCTCCGTCATCCCCCTCTTTGATATCACCTTTGCGAAGGAGATAGGCAAGTGCCAACTCCCTTGGTTTCTTACCCACTTCACGAGCCATTGATTCAAAGGTTACATCAACCATAGCATCAGCCTTCCTGGCTTCAATAGCACTTTGTAGATGGGGATCTTCATGCAAGAACTTTAACTCTTGCTCTTGAGCCTGCAAAAGTTTTCTCATATGTTCCATTTCAGCCCTCATAGCATCAGGCTCTTGTTCAAGCATAACTGTCTTTCCTGGAGACAGTTGACCCTTGGATTCACTATCAAGAACCCTTTCAAGGGGCTTGTGCCTACCACGCAGGGCATCAGACCCACGAGAAGCACTAGATGGACCCCTCGAATTAGGCACTTCCAAAGGGTTGCCTTGGCTGTCCATTGTGTTTTAAGTTTGCTAAAAGCGGGATGTCCAGTACACAGGTTCGTTTCCCCACTAGGAAGAGGGAAACAACCGTGCTCTGATACCAATGAAACCGATCCCGTCAAGTGGGAAAGACTCCGTTGGACACCCACACGCTTAATAGCACAACTTTAAAACCACAAATTTGAAATGGACAACTTAAAACAACTTGAAATTTTAAATGAAATGAAATGGAAAGATGGACACCAGCACTGGGGCCGGAACGGGCCGACCCCCCCCTCAATATATGATATATTTATTGGGAGTATTTAATGAATACAATGCTCCATGGGTTCCAAGAACCAGATAATGTCCATGTACATATGAAAACAGTACCAAACAAGTAGGCTCGAATTTCGATGTAGAAGCTCGAAGCAGAACGACCACTAGTGTGGTCCAATCTCTACGGTCCTGTGCTTTCACTGGACTCCACGGAGAGCGCCCCACTGGTGTTCCGAGACCACGCACAAACAGGCGCTCTCGTACTAACGCCTGGCTCTCCCGATCTCAGCACCTTTGGACCGAGGTTCTCCAATAAAGCTTGGACAACCCGGCACCGAACGGGTGTGGCCGTAGAAGGATGAATCCCTTCTCAGATTTAAACATAAAATGCTTTACTCAAATCTGAAAATCACTTACTTGTAGTTGGTTGATGGAAGACCAAAACTTGTGGTGTTTGTGTAGACTTTGAAACCACCCAAGAGATGTGAAGACTTCTTGTAGCCGCCAATGGAAAAGAAGTACAACCTTTAACCAAAAAGAAGATGGAGCTGCCGCCTTAGGAGAGGTAAAGTTCTCTTGTAGGAACACAGCTACTAACGTCACACAGCTGGTTGCTGTAATATGCTGCTGAAGATGGCCTACGTTAGCTTGCAAAGGAACAAGGCAACGCAGCCAGTGGATAAACAGCCGCCAGATGAATGGTTTAGCCGCCTGTAAGAGGAAGGGCGCCTGGCTGCTGTACACAGGCGCCTGGCTGCAGCCTATGTAGGTATTCGCAGCCTATGGAGTGGCGACCAAACGCTTGTAGAGGTGCAGCATGGAAGATTCAGCAACCGCCTGGTAAAGTAAGCGCAGCCATACAGTAGAATATGGCAGCCACCTCTGCGTAGGAAGAGCAGTCTGTAGGAGAAGATAGAGCCGCCTGTAACTATACTCAGCCACCTGTAGAGAGGCAGGCGCAGCCAGCAACCAAGGGTACTGATGCAATCGCCTTCATGAAGAGCATGCGCCAGAGGGAGAGATGGCAACCGCCTGCTGCAAATTCAGTCGCCAGCAGAGAGGAGGCGCAGGTTGGTGAAATAAACGCCTGAAGGAAGCGATTGGTTTTTTTCCACGCTTGAAGGAGGGAGCTTTTAATAATATTCATGTGGAGTTAACCTTAGTGATACCCACGCATGCATGTGGGGGGATTAGTGGGAGTAGGTGACCATGCCCACCCCCACATTCACTTAAAAGTGGGGCTCCCCACCTTGGCCCCAAAGTGGGTGCCCAAAGGGGGTGCCCACTTTTAAATAAATGTGAACACCTAACCTTATAAAACAAAGGGGTTAGAATAAAATATTAAAACAACATGTGTAACATACTTACCACCTGTTCACATGCACTAAAACTCGTCAGAATACAGAGCAGACTTCACGACTCACTGGCAGGCGTCCCCGCTCAGTAAGTAACACGTCAAGCAGGCAAACACACAAATACATGTCATGCGAAAACAGTTTCAAACATGCAAAATATGTGTGCATGTGCAAATAGTAACATGGACATATCTCCCGTTCATGGAACATGTACAAAATATCTGTCGGCACAAAACTGGCACGACATAAAAATCTGGTCTTCCTATGGAGTGACAGTCCCATAGGTAAGACAGTTCCAGGCACGAGTTTCCCTATGGTGTGACAGTCCCATAGGCAAAACACGGCACGAATACTGGCTCTTCCATGGCGTGACAGTCCCATGGATCGAACACAGTCCAGGTCATACACGGGTGGCACTGATCTGGCTCCCGTCCATACGACACCATCCTGCTAACACACGGGTGGCACTATTCTGGTTCCCGTCCATGTCAGCAAAATACTGGCCTCTTCACACGAGACACCGGCCTGGCCTCGAGTGAACGAGACGCAAAAACTGGAGATGGACCAAATGGTCGGCCAATTGGTGACATCCCCCCGGGCTTCTAAAGAGTTGACCTCAACTGAAAAGCCTCAAGATATGCCTGCAACAACTGCGGATAATCTGCAAAATAATCCTCATTTACCCATTTGGCATCAATAGGCAAATAATTCTTAAACTTCACAAGGTATCTCCTGGAAAGCTTTCCTGCAGGTAGCTTTCTCTCCTTGTGAAAAACAATCTGTTCTGGCTGGAGGATCTCCTCAAGCTCTTCAATCTCTGGCGGATCTTCTGTGACAGGCTCATCAGGATCTGGCCCCACATATTTCCGAAATAGACTCACATGAAAAGCATTGTGAATCTTCCAATGACTAGGTAAAGCAAGCCTATATGACACTTCATTGATCTTGTGAATCACCTTGAAGGGTCCATAATAGCGAGGAGAAAGCTTAGGATATGATCCTTCTCGTCCTGGCCTCTTCCGAAGCCTAGCCTTCTCAAATTTCAGCAATATCCAATCACCTTCTTTGACTTCCATGTCCCTTCTATGCTTGGCAGCAGCCATTTTATGCTTATCCTGAGATCTTGCTATGGCTGTCCGCACCTGACCAAAGGCAACATCCAAGTCACGAACATATTCATCAGCTGCAAAAATCTCATCCTTAGTACGAAGGATGGGTGGCAAGACCACTCTGCCATAAATAATCTCAAACGGAGCCTTTCCTGTGGAAGCATGGATTGTATTGTTGTAGGCAAACTCAACAAGTGGAAGATACTTCTCCCAAGCATTCTTTTGATCTGCCACATAACACTTCAATAAATCCAACACAGCTGAATTTGCAGCTTCACTTTGGCCATCCGTTTGGGGATGATAAGCTGATGAAAACTCAAGCTTGGTACCCATATTATCAAACAAAGCCCTCCAAAATAGGCTTGTAGTCCTGGGATCTCTATCTCCAACAATGGATTTAGGCATACCATGATGCTTGAAAATATTAGCTTTACCATATGATCAGCTTTAATGGTTTTCTTGACGGGCAAGAAGTGAGCTTGCTTGCTAAACCTGTCCACAATAGTCCAAATAGCATCATTCCCATGCTGGGATCTAGGCAAATCCATAATAAAATCCATCGTGATACTTTCCCAAGGTTGCGAGGGAATAGGCAATGGCTGAAGCAAACCTGGAGGCTTTTGCCTGTCAAATTTCACCTTTTGGCAAGTAATACATGCACGCACATAAGCCTCAATGTCTTTACGCATGCTTGGCCAAAAGAAATACCTCTGAATCATGCGAGTAGTAGGCATAATACCTCTATGACCAGCATAAGGTGGAGCGTGACATTCGTCCATAACCTTTGGACGCAAATCCTTCACCACACATAGGCAATTATCCTTCATGAGATAACCCTCGTTGATAACATAAGAGGCATGTGAATGACCAGCCATCAAATCAGTCCATATATGGCAAAAATCAGCATCCAAATGATACAAATCCCTCATAGCAGATAGATCTCCATGAGAGGCCACTGAGACTGCAGCAACATAAGGCCTCCTAGATAGTGCATCGGCCACCACATTTTTCTTTCCTGGAGTATGTACAATCTGAAAATGAAACATGGAAAGAAAATTTGCCATTCTCATCTGCTTCTCTGAAAGCTTGGTTTGAGATAGAAAGTATCTCAAGCTTTGATGATCTGTCTTGACTACAAATTCAGCCCCAAGAAGGTAGTGTTTCCAAATCTTTAAGGCGTGAATTACAGCCAAGAGCTCTTTCTCATAGATATCCATATGAAGCTCAGCATCATGCAAACGACGGCTCTCGTATGCAATTGCATGCCCTTCTTGATTTAGGACAGCTCCTATGCAATCACCACAAGCATCACATTCAACCACGAATGACTTGTGCAAGTCAGGAACAATCAATACTGGACCACATATGATCGCATGCTTGAGCTGCAAGAAAGCATCCTGTTCCTTTGAAGTCCATTTGAAAGCAGTTTTCTTCTTCGTGAGATCATGTAGAGGAGTGGCAATCATAGCAAAATGCCTTATGAAACGCCTGTAGTACGAACATAATCCCAGAAAACTACGTACTTGATGTACGTTTTGCAATTCGGGCCAATTCCGAATAGTCTCTATCTTTGCAGGATCCATTGTAACTCCATCCTTGGATACAATATGTCCCAGATAATGAATCTCTGAAAGGAAAAACTCACTTTTCTTGGCATTGACGAAAAGTTTATGCTTTCGCAACTCTTCGAACATTGTGACCAAATGAGTTCTGTGTTCCTGCTCATTCTTGGAGAAAACCAAGATATCATCAAAGAAGACTCCTGTAAACTTGCCATGGGGTCGGAATATCCTATCCATCATACGATTAAAAGTAGCAGGAGCATTGGTGAGACCAAAAGGCATTACCAAGAATTCATATAATCCGAAGGCTGTCCTGAATGCAGTCTTATGGACATCTTGTGGCACCACGCGTATCTGGTGATAACCACTCTTCAAATCAAGTCTGCTAAAGCAAGCTGAGCCATCAAGCTTATCCAAGATATCATCAATACGTGGAATTGGGAATCTGTTCTTGATGGTAAGCTTGTTCAAAGCTCTATAGTCCACACACATACGGAATGATCCGTCCTTCTTTTGAACAAGAAGCACAGGAGAGCAGTAAGGTGAGGAACTGGGCTGAACCAAACCTTTCTCTAAAAGCTCGTTTACCTGCTTCATAATTTCTTCTTGTTGTGCAGCACTCACTCGGTATGCGGGTTTGTTAGGTGGAGAACTACCTGGCACAAGATCTATACGGTGATCTTCGGGCCTTTGGGGAGGTAATTCACCTGGCAATGAGTCAGCAAAACAGTCGTTGAATGCATTAAGAAAATTCAGCCTATCATTAGACATAGCATCCACATTTTGATGATTTGGCACAAGACTATCACGCACAAAAACCAAGTACGCTGAAAGACTCTTTTTCATTGCTTTATTAATTTGGATGTGTGATACAACTGGGATGGAATCCCCTTCTTTGCCAGCATCAATAAAGTGCATGCGGCCTTTATGCATAAAAGAAATCATATTGGACTTGTAGTCTTTGCGGGGCTCAAGCCTATGGTGCCACGGCTTGCCCAACAATACATCACATCCATTCAGTGGAGCAACTAGGAAATGCTCATTATCAAGATAGCCCTGAATATGGATACGCAATTTCCCAATCAAAGGGGTAACCTGCACCTCTTTACCAATAAATGCAGCTTCGGCTTCAATCTGAGGTCCCATGTTTTCAACCTCAATACCCAATGCAGCTGCCATTTGCATAGAGATGAAATTGTCAGTTGCACAGTCATCAAACATAAATAATGCGGGCTGATCCTTGATTTGCCCCCAAGCCTTGCAAACCATACGCTCTTTTGCATCATGACCTGTATTACCTTGCACATCAGGAACTGCATGAACATTTGCTTTGGTGTGCTTGACCTCGTGCTTTGATTTGCGATCTGGGCATTGCCGAAACATGTGGTCTTTGCTACCACAAGAAAAGCATTTTCCATCCTTGGCATATTGCTCTCTTTGCTCCGGGGTTAATCCAAATTTGTTCTTCCTTGGGCCCTGTTCTTTAGATGTGTTATTTTCAGCTTTACCACCCTTGTAAGGTTCCCGGAAGTTCTTTTTAGGTGGCTGTCCACCCTTTTGCTGATTTGGGACAGCCTTGTCCTTCCCCTTGGAACCTCCTTGATCTTGCTTAATCTTGAGCACCAATTGCTCTGTAGCAAGAGCAGAAGCTGTGAGTTGTTGCAACGTATGTTTCGGGTGCAATTCAATACCCGATCTATATGCTGGTTGCAATCCAGAACGAAACTTCCTCTTTCTTTCATCTTCTGAGATTTGCATGAAGGGAGTCACTTCCAGCAACACTTTCCAAAATTTGTTAACATACTGTTGCACACTCTCATTGTCTTTTTGTTCCAGCCTATCCCACTTTTGAGTGAGAGTTTGCTCTGCATTGGGTGGCAAGAACTGAGCATAAAATCTGTCTTTGAATTCCTTCCAAGTAGAGATGGGATCCTTGGTGATCTTTTCGGTGATCCACCAATGAGCAGCACTCCCTTTCAGAAACATGCTAGCATGGCGCACTTTTGATTTTTCTGTAAAGTCCTCATCGCTAAAAGCAATGTCGAACTGTGCCACAAACGCTAACACCTTAGAAGCATCATGTTCACCATGAAAGACATCAAATTTGACAGATTTATCACCTGCTTTGAACTCCTTGAGCTTCCTGGCATGAGGCTCATGGTCTTCTCTTTTTCTTTTCCCCTTATCCAACGGGGTAGCCCTGTCTGCATGGGCTCCATGGGCCGTCATAGAAGCTTCATGGGGCACGGTGGCATGTGCTCCACGAACTCGAAGCTCAGATGCATGTGACTTACCTGCATATGGCATGGTCTCTCCATGAGACAACTCAGAAGGCAAAATTTTTCTGGAAGTAGACCTGTCACCATGAGATACATATCTTGCATGCATGTGACTTTCGTGCCCTCCATGAGCACTGGCATACATATATCTATCGGGCTTAGTGCCTTGGGGAGAGGATGCATGTCGAGAGGTGACAGTCACCTCTTCCTTTTGCATAAAAGATTTCAGCCTCTGGGATGCGGGATCTCCATGCTTCAAACGAGGTGGATTTCTGAATTTCAGCTCTCCGTCATCCCCCTCTTTGATATCACCTTTGCGAAGGAGATAGGCAAGTGCCAACTCCCTTGGTTTCTTACCCACTTCACGAGCCATTGATTCAAAGGTTACATCAACCATAGCATCAGCCTTCCTGGCTTCAATAGCACTTTGTAGGTGGGGATCTTCATGCAAGAACTTTAACTCTTGCTCTTGAGCCTGCAAAAGTTTTCTCATATGTTCCATTTCAGCCCTCATAGCATCAGGCTCTTGTTCAAGCATAACTGTCTTTCCTGGAGACAGTTGACCCTTGGATTCACTATCAAGAACCCTTTCAAGGGGCTTGTGCCTACCACGCAGGGCATCAGACCCACGAGAAGCACTAGATGGACCCCTCGAATTAGGCACTTCCAAAGGGTTGCCTTGGCTGTCCATTGTGTTTTAAGTTTGCTAAAAGCGGGATGTCCAGTACACAGGTTCGTTTCCCCACTAGGAAGAGGGAAACAACCGTGCTCTGATACCAATGAAACCGATCCCGTCAAGTGGGAAAGACTCCGTTGGACACCCACACGCTTAATAGCACAACTTTAAAACCACAAATTTGAAATGGACAACTTAAAACAACTTGAAATTTTAAATGAAATGAAATGGAAAGATGGACACCAGCACTGGGGCCGGAACGGGCCGACCCCCCCCTCAATATATGATATATTTATTGGGAGTATTTAATGAATACAATGCTCCATGGGTTCCAAGAACCAGATAATGTCCATGTACATATGAAAACAGTACCAAACAAGTAGGCTCGAATTTCGATGTAGAAGCTCGAAGCAGAACGACCACTAGTGTGGTCCAATCTCTACGGTCCTGTGCTTTCACTGGACTCCGCGGAGAGCGCCCCACTGGTGTTCCGAGACCACGCACAAACAGGCGCTCTCGTACTAACGCCTGGCTCTCCCGATCTCAGCACCTTTGGACCGAGGTTCTCCAATAAAGCTTGGACAACCCGGCACCGAACGGGTGTGGCCGTAGAAGGATGAATCCCTTCTCAGATTTAAACATAAAATGCTTTACTCAAATCTGAAAATCACTTACTTGTAGTTGGTTGATGGAAGACCAAAACTTGTGGTGTTTGTGTAGACTTTGAAACCACCCAAGAGATGTGAAGACTTCTTGTAGCCGCCAATGGAAAAGAAGTACAACCTTTAACCAAAAAGAAGATGGAGCTGCCGCCTTAGGAGAGGTAAAGTTCTCTTGTAGGAACACAGCTACTAACGTCACACAGCTGGTTGCTGTAATATGCTGCTGAAGATGGCCTACGTTAGCTTGCAAAGGAACAAGGCAACGCAGCCAGTGGATAAACAGCCGCCAGATGAATGGTTTAGCCGCCTGTAAGAGGAAGGGCGCCTGGCTGCTGTACACAGGCGCCTGGCTGCAGCCTATGTAGGTATTCGCAGCCTATGGAGTGGCGACCAAACGCTTGTAGAGGTGCAGCATGGAAGATTCAGCAACCGCCTGGTAAAGTAAGCGCAGCCATACAGTAGAATATGGCAGCCACCTCTGCGTAGGAAGAGCAGTCTGTAGGAGAAGATAGAGCCGCCTGTAACTATACTCAGCCACCTGTAGAGAGGCAGGCGCAGCCAGCAACCAAGGGTACTGATGCAATCGCCTTCATGAAGAGCATGCGCCAGAGGGAGAGATGGCAACCGCCTGCTGCAAATTCAGTCGCCAGCAGAGAGGAGGCGCAGGTTGGTGAAATAAACGCCTGAAGGAAGCGATTGGTTTTTTTCCACGCTTGAAGGAGGGAGCTTTTAATAATATTCATGTGGAGTTAACCTTAGTGATACCCACGCATGCATGCGGGGGGATTAGTGGGAGTAGGTGACCATGCCCACCCCCACATTCACTTAAAAGTGGGGCTCCCCACCTTGGCCCCAAAGTGGGTGCCCAAAGGGGGTGCCCACTTTTAAATAAATGTGAACACCTAACCTTATAAAACAAAGGGGTTAGAATAAAATATTAAAACAACATGTGTAACATACTTACCACCTGTTCATATGCACTAAAACTCGTCAGAATACAGATCAGACTTCACGACTCACTGGCAGGCGTCCCCGCTCAGTAAGTAACACGTCAAGCAGGCAAACACACAAATACATGTCATGCGAAAACAGTTTCAAACATGCAAAATATGTGTGCATGTGCAAATAGTAACATGGACATATCTCCCGTTCATGGAACATGTACAAAATATCTGTCGGCACAAAACTGGCACGACATAAAAATCTGGTCTTCCTATGGAGTGACAGTCCCATAGGTAAGACAGTTCCAGGCACGAGTTTCCCTATGGTGTGACAGTCCCATAGGCAAAACACGGCACGAATACTGGCTCTTCCATGGCGTGACAGTCCCATGGATCGAACACAGTCCAGGTCATACACGGGTGGCACTGATCTGGCTCCCGTCCATACGACACCATCCTGCTAACACACGGGTGGCACTATTCTGGCTCCCGTCCATGTCAGCAAAATACTGGCCTCTTCACACGAGACACCGGCCTGGCCTCGAGTGAACGAGACGCAAAAACTGGAGATGGACCAAATGGTCGGCCAATTGGTGACATCCCCCCGGGCTTCTAAAGAGTTGACCTCAACTGAAAAGCCTCAAGATATGCCTGCAACAACTGCGGATAATCTGCAAAATAATCCTCATTTACCCATTTGGCATCAATAGGCAAATAATTCTTAAACTTCACAAGGTATCTCCTGGAAAGCTTTCCTGCAGGTAGCTTTCTCTCCTTGTGAAAAACAATCTGTTCTGGCTGGAGGATCTCCTCAAGCTCTTCAATCTCTGGCGGATCTTCTGTGACAGGCTCATCAGGATCTGGCCCCACATATTTCCGAAATAGACTCACATGAAAAGCATTGTGAATCTTCCAATGACTAGGTAAAGCAAGCCTATATGACACTTCATTGATCTTGTGAATCACCTTGAAGGGTCCATAATAGCGAGGAGAAAGCTTAGGATATGATCCTTCTCGTCCTGGCCTCTTCCGAAGCCTAGCCTTCTCAAATTTCAGCAATACCCAATCACCTTCTTTGACTTCCATGTCCCTTCTATGCTTGGCAGCAGCCATTTTATGCTTATCCTGAGATCTTGCTATGGCTGTCCGCACCTGACCAAAGGCAACATCCAAGTCACGAACATATTCATCAGCTGCAAAAATCTCATCCTTAGTACGAAGGATGGGTGGCAAGACCACTCTGCCATAAATAATCTCAAACGGAGCCTTTCCTGTGGAAGCATGGATTGTATTGTTGTAGGCAAACTCAACAAGTGGAAGATACTTCTCCCAAGCATTCTTTTGATCTGCCACATAACACTTCAATAAATCCAACACAGCTGAATTTGCAGCTTCACTTTGGCCATCCGTTTGGGGATGATAAGCTGATGAAAACTCAAGCTTGGTACCCATATTATCAAACAAAGCCCTCCAAAATAGGCTTGTAGTCCTGGGATCTCTATCTCCAACAATGGATTTAGGCATACCATGATGCTTGAAAATATTAGCTTTACCATATGATCAGCTTTAATGGTTTTCTTGACGGGCAAGAAGTGAGCTTGCTTGCTAAACCTGTCCACAATAGTCCAAATAGCATCATTCCCATGCTGGGATCTAGGCAAATCCATAATAAAATCCATCGTGATACTTTCCCAAGGTTGCGAGGGAATAGGCAATGGCTGAAGCAAACCTGGAGGCTTTTGCCTGTCAAATTTCACCTTTTGGCAAGTAATACATGCACGCACATAAGCCTCAATGTCTTTACGCATGCTTGGCCAAAAGAAATACCTCTGAATCATGCGAGTAGTAGGCATAATACCTCTATGACCAGCATAAGGTGGAGCGTGACATTCGTCCATAACCTTTGGACGCAAATCCTTCACCACACATAGGCAATTATCCTTCATGAGATAACCCTCGTTGATAACATAAGAGGCATGTGAATGACCAGCCATCAAATCAGTCCATATATGGCAAAAATCAGCATCCAAATGATACAAATCCCTCATAGCAGATAGATCTCCATGAGAGGCCACTGAGACTGCAGCAACATAAGGCCTCCTAGATAGTGCATCGGCCACCACATTTTTCTTTCCTGGAGTATGTACAATCTGAAAATGAAACATGGAAAGAAAATTTGCCATTCTCATCTGCTTCTCTGAAAGCTTGGTTTGAGATAGAAAGTATCTCAAGCTTTGATGATCTGTCTTGACTACAAATTCAGCCCCAAGAAGGTAGTGTTTCCAAATCTTTAAGGCGTGAATTACAGCCAAGAGCTCTTTCTCATAGATATCCATATGAAGCTCAGCATCATGCAAACGACGGCTCTCGTATGCAATTGCATGCCCTTCTTGATTTAGGACAGCTCCTATGCAATCACCACAAGCATCACATTCAACCACGAATGACTTGTGCAAGTCAGGAACAATCAATACTGGACCACATATGATCGCATGCTTGAGCTGCAAGAAAGCATCCTGTTCCTTTGAAGTCCATTTGAAAGCAGTTTTCTTCTTCGTGAGATCATGTAGAGGAGTGGCAATCATAGCAAAATGCCTTATGAAACGCCTGTAGTACGAACATAATCCCAGAAAACTACGTACTTGATGTACGTTTTGCAATTCGGGCCAATTCCGAATAGTCTCTATCTTTGCAGGATCCATTGTAACTCCATCCTTGGATACAATATGTCCCAGATAATGAATCTCTGAAAGGAAAAACTCACTTTTCTTGGCATTGACGAAAAGTTTATGCTTTCGCAACTCTTCGAACATTGTGACCAAATGAGTTCTGTGTTCCTGCTCATTCTTGGAGAAAACCAAGATATCATCAAAGAAGACTCCTGTAAACTTGCCATGGGGTCGGAATATCCTATCCATCATACGATTAAAAGTAGCAGGAGCATTGGTGAGACCAAAAGGCATTACCAAGAATTCCTATAATCCGAAGGCTGTCCTGAATGCAGTCTTATGGACATCTTGTGGCACCACGCGTATCTGGTGATAACCACTCTTCAAATCAAGTCTGCTAAAGCAAGCTGAGCCATCAAGCTTATCCAAGATATCATCAATACGTGGAATTGGGAATCTGTTCTTGATGGTAAGCTTGTTCAAAGCTCTATAGTCCACACACATACGGAATGATCCGTCCTTCTTTTGAACAAGAAGCACAGGAGAGCAGTAAGGTGAGGAACTGGGCTGAACCAAACCTTTCTCTAAAAGCTCGTTTACCTGCTTCATAATTTCTTCTTGTTGTGCAGCACTCACTCGGTATGCGGGTTTGTTAGGTGGAGAACTACCTGGCACAAGATCTATACGGTGATCTTCGGGCCTTTGGGGAGGTAATTCACCTGGCAATGAGTCAGCAAAACAGTCGTTGAATGCATTAAGAAAATTCAGCCTATCATTAGACATAGCATCCACATTTTGATGATTTGGCACAAGACTATCACGCACAAAAACCAAGTACGCTGAAAGACTCTTTTTCATTGCTTTATTAATTTGGATGTGTGATACAACTGGGATGGAATCCCCTTCTTTGCCAGCATCAATAAAGTGCATGCGGCCTTTATGCATAAAAGAAATCATATTGGACTTGTAGTCTTTGCGGGGCTCAAGCCTATGGTGCCACGGCTTGCCCAACAATACATCACATCCATTCAGTGGAGCAACTAGGAAATGCTCATTATCAAGATAGCCCTGAATATGGATACGCAATTTCCCAATCAAAGGGGTAACCTGCACCTCTTTACCAATAAATGCAGCTTCGGCTTCAATCTGAGGTCCCATGTTTTCAACCTCAATACCCAATGCAGCTGCCATTTGCATAGAGATGAAATTGTCAGTTGCACAGTCATCAAACATAAATAATGCGGGCTGATCCTTGATTTGCCCCCAAGCCTTGCAAACCATACGCTCTTTTGCATCATGACCTGTATTACCTTGCACATCAGGAACTGCATGAACATTTGCTTTGGTGTGCTTGACCTCGTGCTTTGATTTGCGATCTGGGCATTGCCGAAACATGTGGTCTTTGCTACCACAAGAAAAGCATTTTCCATCCTTGGCATATTGCTCTCTTTGCTCCGGGGTTAATCCAAATTTGTTCTTCCTTGGGCCCTGTTCTTTAGATGTGTTATTTTCAGCTTTACCACCCTTGTAAGGTTCCCGGAAGTTCTTTTTAGGTGGCTGTCCACCCTTTTGCTGATTTGGGACAGCCTTGTCCTTCCCCTTGGAACCTCCTTGATCTTGCTTAATCTTGAGCACCAATTGCTCTGTAGCAAGAGCAGAAGCTGTGAGTTGTTGCAACGTATGTTTCGGGTGCAATTCAATACCCGATCTATATGCTGGTTGCAATCCAGAACGAAACTTCCTCTTTCTTTCATCTTCTGAGATTTGCATGAAGGGAGTCACTTCCAGCAACACTTTCCAAAATTTGTTAACATACTGTTGCACACTCTCATTGTCTTTTTGTTCCAGCCTATCCCACTTTTGAGTGAGAGTTTGCTCTGCATTGGGTGGCAAGAACTGAGCATAAAATCTGTCTTTGAATTCCTTCCAAGTAGAGATGGGATCCTTGGTGATCTTTTCGGTGATCCACCAATGAGCAGCACTCCCTTTCAGAAACATGCTAGCATGGCGCACTTTTGATTTTTCTGTAAAGTCCTCATCGCTAAAAGCAATGTCGAACTGTGCCACAAACGCTAACACCTTAGAAGCATCATGTTCACCATGAAAGACATCAAATTTGACAGATTTATCACCTGCTTTGAACTCCTTGAGCTTCCTGGCATGAGGCTCATGGTCTTCTCTTTTTCTTTTCCCCTTATCCAACGGGGTAGCCCTGTCTGCATGGGCTCCATGGGCCGTCATAGAAGCTTCATGGGGCACGGTGGCATGTGCTCCACGAACTCGAAGCTCAGATGCATGTGACTTACCTGCATATGGCATGGTCTCTCCATGAGACAACTCAGAAGGCAAAATTTTTCTGGAAGTAGACCTGTCACCATGAGATACATATCTTGCATGCATGTGACTTTCGTGCCCTCCATGAGCACTGGCATACATATATCTATCGGGCTTAGTGCCTTGGGGAGAGGATGCATGTCGAGAGGTGACAGTCACCTCTTCCTTTTGCATAAAAGATTTCAGCCTCTGGGATGCGGGATCTCCATGCTTCAAACGAGGTGGATTTCTGAATTTCAGCTCTCCGTCATCCCCCTCTTTGATATCACCTTTGCGAAGGAGATAGGCAAGTGCCAACTCCCTTGGTTTCTTACCCACTTCACGAGCCATTGATTCAAAGGTTACATCAACCATAGCATCAGCCTTCCTGGCTTCAATAGCACTTTGTAGGTGGGGATCTTCATGCAAGAACTTTAACTCTTGCTCTTGAGCCTGCAAAAGTTTTCTCATATGTTCCATTTCAGCCCTCATAGCATCAGGCTCTTGTTCAAGCATAACTGTCTTTCCTGGAGACAGTTGACCCTTGGATTCACTATCAAGAACCCTTTCAAGGGGCTTGTGCCTACCACGCAGGGCATCAGACCCACGAGAAGCACTAGATGGACCCCTCGAATTAGGCACTTCCAAAGGGTTGCCTTGGCTGTCCATTGTGTTTTAAGTTTGCTAAAAGCGGGATGTCCAGTACACAGGTTCGTTTCCCCACTAGGAAGAGGGAAACAACCGTGCTCTGATACCAATGAAACCGATCCCGTCAAGTGGGAAAGACTCCGTTGGACACCCACACGCTTAATAGCACAACTTTAAAACCACAAATTTGAAATGGACAACTTAAAACAACTTGAAATTTTAAATGAAATGAAATGGAAAGATGGACACCAGCACTGGGGCCGGAACGGGCCGACCCCCCCCTCAATATATGATATATTTATTGGGAGTATTTAATGAATACAATGCTCCATGGGTTCCAAGAACCAGATAATGTCCATGTACATATGAAAACAGTACCAAACAAGTAGGCTCGAATTTCGATGTAGAAGCTCGAAGCAGAACGACCACTAGTGTGGTCCAATCTCTACGGTCCTGTGCTTTCACTGGACTCCACGGAGAGCGCCCCACTGGTGTTCCGAGACCACGCACAAACAGGCGCTCTCGTACTAACGCCTGGCTCTCCCGATCTCAGCACCTTTGGACCGAGGTTCTCCAATAAAGCTTGGACAACCCGGCACCGAACGGGTGTGGCCGTAGAAGGATGAATCCCTTCTCAGATTTAAACATAAAATGCTTTACTCAAATCTGAAAATCACTTACTTGTAGTTGGTTGATGGAAGACCAAAACTTGTGGTGTTTGTGTAGACTTTGAAACCACCCAAGAGATGTGAAGACTTCTTGTAGCCGCCAATGGAAAAGAAGTACAACCTTTAACCAAAAAGAAGATGGAGCTGCCGCCTTAGGAGAGGTAAAGTTCTCTTGTAGGAACACAGCTACTAACGTCACACAGCTGGTTGCTGTAATATGCTGCTGAAGATGGCCTACGTTAGCTTGCAAAGGAACAAGGCAACGCAGCCAGTGGATAAACAGCCACCAGATGAATGGTTTAGCCGCCTGTAAGAGGAAGGGCGCCTGGCTGCTGTACACAGGCGCCTGGCTGCAGCCTATGTAGGTATTCGCAGCCTATGGAGTGGCGACCAAACGCTTGTAGAGGTGCAGCATGGAAGATTCAGCAACCGCCTGGTAAAGTAAGCGCAGCCATACAGTAGAATATGGCAGCCACCTCTGCGTAGGAAGAGCAGTCTGTAGGAGAAGATAGAGCCGCCTGTAACTATACTCAGCCACCTGTAGAGAGGCAGGCGCAGCCAGCAACCAAGGGTACTGATGCAATCGCCTTCATGAAGAGCATGCGCCAGAGGGAGAGATGGCAACCGCCTGCTGCAAATTCAGTCGCCAGCAGAGAGGAGGCGCAGGTTGGTGAAATAAACGCCTGAAGGAAGCGATTGGTTTTTTTCCACGCTTGAAGGAGGGAGCTTTTAATAATATTCATGTGGAGTTAACCTTAGTGATACCCACGCATGCATGTGGGGGGATTAGTGGGAGTAGGTGACCATGCCCACCCCCACATTCACTTAAAAGTGGGGCTCCCCACCTTGGCCCCAAAGTGGGTGCCCAAAGGGGGTGCCCACTTTTAAATAAATGTGAACACCTAACCTTATAAAACAAAGGGGTTAGAATAAAATATTAAAACAACATGTGTAACATACTTACCACCTGTTCATATGCACTAAAACTCGTCAGAATACAGAGCAGACTTCACGACTCACTGGCAGGCGTCCCCGCTCAGTAAGTAACACGTCAAGCAGGCAAACACACAAATACATGTCATGCGAAAACAGTTTCAAACATGCAAAATATGTGTGCATGTGCAAATAGTAACATGGACATATCTCCCGTTCATGGAACATGTACAAAATATCTGTCGGCACAAAACTGGCACGACATAAAAATCTGGTCTTCCTATGGAGTGACAGTCCCATAGGTAAGACAGTTCCAGGCACGAGTTTCCCTATGGTGTGACAGTCCCATAGGCAAAACACGGCACGAATACTGGCTCTTCCATGGCGTGACAGTCCCATGGATCGAACACAGTCCAGGTCATACACGGGTGGCACTGATCTGGCCCCCGTCCATACGACACCATCCTGCTAACACACGGGTGGCACTATTCTGGCTCCCGTCCATGTCAGCAAAATACTGGCCTCTTCACACGAGACACCGGCCTGGCCTCGAGTGAACGAGACGCAAAAACTGGAGATGGACCAAATGGTCGGCCAATTGGTGACATCCCCCCGGGCTTCTAAAGAGTTGACCTCAACTGAAAAGCCTCAAGATATGCCTGCAACAACTGCGGATAATCTGCAAAATAATCCTCATTTACCCATTTGGCATCAATAGGCAAATAATTCTTAAACTTCACAAGGTATCTCCTGGAAAGCTTTCCTGCAGGTAGCTTTCTCTCCTTGTGAAAAACAATCTGTTCTGGCTGGAGGATCTCCTCAAGCTCTTCAATCTCTGGCGGATCTTCTGTGACAGGCTCATCAGGATCTGGCCCCACATATTTCCGAAATAGACTCACATGAAAAGCATTGTGAATCTTCCAATGACTAGGTAAAGCAAGCCTATATGACACTTCATTGATCTTGTGAATCACCTTGAAGGGTCCATAATAGCGAGGAGAAAGCTTAGGATATGATCCTTCTCGTCCTGGCCTCTTCCGAAGCCTAGCCTTCTCAAATTTCAGCAATACCCAATCACCTTCTTTGACTTCCATGTCCCTTCTATGCTTGGCAGCAGCCATTTTATGCTTATCCTGAGATCTTGCTATGGCTGTCCGCACCTGACCAAAGGCAACATCCAAGTCACGAACATATTCATCAGCTGCAAAAATCTCATCCTTAGTACGAAGGATGGGTGGCAAGACCACTCTGCCATAAATAATCTCAAACGGAGCCTTTCCTGTGGAAGCATGGATTGTATTGTTGTAGGCAAACTCAACAAGTGGAAGATACTTCTCCCAAGCATTCTTTTGATCTGCCACATAACACTTCAATAAATCCAACACAGCTGAATTTGCAGCTTCACTTTGGCCATCCGTTTGGGGATGATAAGCTGATGAAAACTCAAGCTTGGTACCCATATTATCAAACAAAGCCCTCCAAAATAGGCTTGTAGTCCTGGGATCTCTATCTCCAACAATGGATTTAGGCATACCATGATGCTTGAAAATATTAGCTTTACCATATGATCAGCTTTAATGGTTTTCTTGACGGGCAAGAAGTGAGCTTGCTTGCTAAACCTGTCCACAATAGTCCAAATAGCATCATTCCCATGCTGGGATCTAGGCAAATCCATAATAAAATCCATCGTGATACTTTCCCAAGGTTGCGAGGGAATAGGCAATGGCTGAAGCAAACCTGGAGGCTTTTGCCTGTCAAATTTCACCTTTTGGCAAGTAATACATGCACGCACATAAGCCTCAATGTCTTTACGCATGCTTGGCCAAAAGAAATACCTCTGAATCATGCGAGTAGTAGGCATAATACCTCTATGACCAGCATAAGGTGGAGCGTGACATTCGTCCATAACCTTTGGACGCAAATCCTTCACCACACATAGGCAATTATCCTTCATGAGATAACCCTCGTTGATAACATAAGAGGCATGTGAATGACCAGCCATCAAATCAGTCCATATATGGCAAAAATCAGCATCCAAATGATACAAATCCCTCATAGCAGATAGATCTCCATGAGAGGCCACTGAGACTGCAGCAACATAAGGCCTCCTAGATAGTGCATCGGCCACCACATTTTTCTTTCCTGGAGTATGTACAATCTGAAAATGAAACATGGAAAGAAAATTTGCCATTCTCATCTGCTTCTCTGAAAGCTTGGTTTGAGATAGAAAGTATCTCAAGCTTTGATGATCTGTCTTGACTACAAATTCAGCCCCAAGAAGGTAGTGTTTCCAAATCTTTAAGGCGTGAATTACAGCCAAGAGCTCTTTCTCATAGATATCCATATGAAGCTCAGCATCATGCAAACGACGGCTCTCGTATGCAATTGCATGCCCTTCTTGATTTAGGACAGCTCCTATGCAATCACCACAAGCATCACATTCAACCACGAATGACTTGTGCAAGTCAGGAACAATCAATACTGGACCACATATGATCGCATGCTTGAGCTGCAAGAAAGCATCCTGTTCCTTTGAAGTCCATTTGAAAGCAGTTTTCTTCTTCGTGAGATCATGTAGAGGAGTGGCAATCATAGCAAAATGCCTTATGAAACGCCTGTAGTACGAACATAATCCCAGAAAACTACGTACTTGATGTACGTTTTGCAATTCGGGCCAATTCCGAATAGTCTCTATCTTTGCAGGATCCATTGTAACTCCATCCTTGGATACAATATGTCCCAGATAATGAATCTCTGAAAGGAAAAACTCACTTTTCTTGGCATTGACGAAAAGTTTATGCTTTCGCAACTCTTCGAACATTGTGACCAAATGAGTTCTGTGTTCCTGCTCATTCTTGGAGAAAACCAAGATATCATCAAAGAAGACTCCTGTAAACTTGCCATGGGGTCGGAATATCCTATCCATCATACGATTAAAAGTAGCAGGAGCATTGGTGAGACCAAAAGGCATTACCAAGAATTCATATAATCCGAAGGCTGTCCTGAATGCAGTCTTATGGACATCTTGTGGCACCACGCGTATCTGGTGATAACCACTCTTCAAATCAAGTCTGCTAAAGCAAGCTGAGCCATCAAGCTTATCCAAGATATCATCAATACGTGGAATTGGGAATCTGTTCTTGATGGTAAGCTTGTTCAAAGCTCTATAGTCCACACACATACGGAATGATCCGTCCTTCTTTTGAACAAGAAGCACAGGAGAGCAGTAAGGTGAGGAACTGGGCTGAACCAAACCTTTCTCTAAAAGCTCGTTTACCTGCTTCATAATTTCTTCTTGTTGTGCAGCACTCACTCGGTATGCGGGTTTGTTAGGTGGAGAACTACCTGGCACAAGATCTATACGGTGATCTTCGGGCCTTTGGGGAGGTAATTCACCTGGCAATGAGTCAGCAAAACAGTCGTTGAATGCATTAAGAAAATTCAGCCTATCATTAGACATAGCATCCACATTTTGATGATTTGGCACAAGACTATCACGCACAAAAACCAAGTACGCTGAAAGACTCTTTTTCATTGCTTTATTAATTTGGATGTGTGATACAACTGGGATGGAATCCCCTTCTTTGCCAGCATCAATAAAGTGCATGCGGCCTTTATGCATAAAAGAAATCATATTGGACTTGTAGTCTTTGCGGGGCTCAAGCCTATGGTGCCACGGCTTGCCCAACAATACATCACATCCATTCAGTGGAGCAACTAGGAAATGCTCATTATCAAGATAGCCCTGAATATGGATACGCAATTTCCCAATCAAAGGGGTAACCTGCACCTCTTTACCAATAAATGCAGCTTCGGCTTCAATCTGAGGTCCCATGTTTTCAACCTCAATACCCAATGCAGCTGCCATTTGCATAGAGATGAAATTGTCAGTTGCACAGTCATCAAACATAAATAATGCGGGCTGATCCTTGATTTGCCCCCAAGCCTTGCAAACCATACGCTCTTTTGCATCATGACCTGTATTACCTTGCACATCAGGAACTGCATGAACATTTGCTTTGGTGTGCTTGACCTCGTGCTTTGATTTGCGATCTGGGCATTGCCGAAACATGTGGTCTTTGCTACCACAAGAAAAGCATTTTCCATCCTTGGCATATTGCTCTCTTTGCTCCGGGGTTAATCCAAATTTGTTCTTCCTTGGGCCCTGTTCTTTAGATGTGTTATTTTCAGCTTTACCACCCTTGTAAGGTTCCCGGAAGTTCTTTTTAGGTGGCTGTCCACCCTTTTGCTGATTTGGGACAGCCTTGTCCTTCCCCTTGGAACCTCCTTGATCTTGCTTAATCTTGAGCACCAATTGCTCTGTAGCAAGAGCAGAAGCTGTGAGTTGTTGCAACGTATGTTTCGGGTGCAATTCAATACCCGATCTATATGCTGGTTGCAATCCAGAACGAAACTTCCTCTTTCTTTCATCTTCTGAGATTTGCATGAAGGGAGTCACTTCCAGCAACACTTTCCAAAATTTGTTAACATACTGTTGCACACTCTCATTGTCTTTTTGTTCCAGCCTATCCCACTTTTGAGTGAGAGTTTGCTCTGCATTGGGTGGCAAGAACTGAGCATAAAATCTGTCTTTGAATTCCTTCCAAGTAGAGATGGGATCCTTGGTGATCTTTTCGGTGATCCACCAATGAGCAGCACTCCCTTTCAGAAACATGCTAGCATGGCGCACTTTTGATTTTTCTGTAAAGTCCTCATCGCTAAAAGCAATGTCGAACTGTGCCACAAACGCTAACACCTTAGAAGCATCATGTTCACCATGAAAGACATCAAATTTGACAGATTTATCACCTGCTTTGAACTCCTTGAGCTTCCTGGCATGAGGCTCATGGTCTTCTCTTTTTCTTTTCCCCTTATCCAACGGGGTAGCCCTGTCTGCATGGGCTCCATGGGCCGTCATAGAAGAAGCTTCATGGGGCACGGTGGCATGTGCTCCACGAACTCGAAGCTCAGATGCATGTGACTTACCTGCATATGGCATGGTCTCTCCATGAGACAACTCAGAAGGCAAAATTTTTCTGGAAGTAGACCTGTCACCATGAGATACATATCTTGCATGCATGTGACTTTCGTGCCCTCCATGAGCACTGGCATACATATATCTATCGGGCTTAGTGCCTTGGGGAGAGGATGCATGTCGAGAGGTGACAGTCACCTCTTCCTTTTGCATAAAAGATTTCAGCCTCTGGGATGCGGGATCTCCATGCTTCAAACGAGGTGGATTTCTGAATTTCAGCTCTCCGTCATCCCCCTCTTTGATATCACCTTTGCGAAGGAGATAGGCAAGTGCCAACTCCCTTGGTTTCTTACCCACTTCACGAGCCATTGATTCAAAGGTTACATCAACCATAGCATCAGCCTTCCTGGCTTCAATAGCACTTTGTAGGTGGGGATCTTCATGCAAGAACTTTAACTCTTGCTCTTGAGCCTGCAAAAGTTTTCTCATATGTTCCATTTCAGCCCTCATAGCATCAGGCTCTTGTTCAAGCATAACTGTCTTTCCTGGAGACAGTTGACCCTTGGATTCACTATCAAGAACCCTTTCAAGGGGCTTGTGCCTACCACGCAGGGCATCAGACCCACGAGAAGCACTAGATGGACCCCTCGAATTAGGCACTTCCAAAGGGTTGCCTTGGCTGTCCATTGTGTTTTAAGTTTGCTAAAAGCGGGATGTCCAGTACACAGGTTCGTTTCCCCACTAGGAAGAGGGAAACAACCGTGCTCTGATACCAATGAAACCGATCCCGTCAAGTGGGAAAGACTCCGTTGGACACCCACACGCTTAATAGCACAACTTTAAAACCACAAATTTGAAATGGACAACTTAAAACAACTTGAAATTTTAAATGAAATGAAATGGAAAGATGGACACCAGCACTGGGGCCGGAACGGGCCGACCCCCCCCTCAATATATGATATATTTATTGGGAGTATTTAATGAATACAATGCTCCATGGGTTCCAAGAACCAGATAATGTCCATGTACATATGAAAACAGTACCAAACAAGTAGGCTCGAATTTCGATGTAGAAGCTCGAAGCAGAACGACCACTAGTGTGGTCCAATCTCTACGGTCCTGTGCTTTCACTGGACTCCGCGGAGAGCGCCCCACTGGTGTTCCGAGACCACGCACAAACAGGCGCTCTCGTACTAACGCCTGGCTCTCCCGATCTCAGCACCTTTGGACCGAGGTTCTCCAATAAAGCTTGGACAACCCGGCACCGAACGGGTGTGGCCGTAGAAGGATGAATCCCTTCTCAGATTTAAACATAAAATGCTTTACTCAAATCTGAAAATCACTTACTTGTAGTTGGTTGATGGAAGACCAAAACTTGTGGTGTTTGTGTAGACTTTGAAACCACCCAAGAGATGTGAAGACTTCTTGTAGCCGCCAATGGAAAAGAAGTACAACCTTTAACCAAAAAGAAGATGGAGCTGCCGCCTTAGGAGAGGTAAAGTTCTCTTGTAGGAACACAGCTACTAACGTCACACAGCTGGTTGCTGTAATATGCTGCTGAAGATGGCCTACGTTAGCTTGCAAAGGAACAAGGCAACGCAGCCAGTGGATAAACAGCCGCCAGATGAATGGTTTAGCCGCCTGTAAGAGGAAGGGCGCCTGGCTGCTGTACACAGGCGCCTGGCTGCAGCCTATGTAGGTATTCGCAGCCTATGGAGTGGCGACCAAACGCTTGTAGAGGTGCAGCATGGAAGATTCAGCAACCGCCTGGTAAAGTAAGCGCAGCCATACAGTAGAATATGGCAGCCACCTCTGCGTAGGAAGAGCAGTCTGTAGGAGAAGATAGAGCCGCCTGTAACTATACTCAGCCACCTGTAGAGAGGCAGGCGCAGCCAGCAACCAAGGGTACTGATGCAATCGCCTTCATGAAGAGCATGCGCCAGAGGGAGAGATGGCAACCGCCTGCTGCAAATTCAGTCGCCAGCAGAGAGGAGGCGCAGGTTGGTGAAATAAACGCCTGAAGGAAGCGATTGGTTTTTTTCCACGCTTGAAGGAGGGAGCTTTTAATAATATTCATGTGGAGTTAACCTTAGTGATACCCACGCATGCATGTGGGGGGATTAGTGGGAGTAGGTGACCATGCCCACCCCCACATTCACTTAAAAGTGGGGCTCCCCACCTTGGCCCCAAAGTGGGTGCCCAAAGGGGGTGCCCACTTTTAAATAAATGTGAACACCTAACCTTATAAAACAAAGGGGTTAGAATAAAATATTAAAACAACATGTGTAACATACTTACCACCTGTTCACATGCACTAAAACTCGTCAGAATACAGAGCAGACTTCACGACTCACTGGCAGGCGTCCCCGCTCAGTAAGTAACACGTCAAGCAGGCAAACACACAAATACATGTCATGCGAAAACAGTTTCAAACATGCAAAATATGTGTGCATGTGCAAATAGTAACATGGACATATCTCCCGTTCATGGAACATGTACAAAATATCTGTCGGCACAAAACTGGCACGACATAAAAATCTGGTCTTCCTATGGAGTGACAGTCCCATAGGTAAGACACAGTTCCAGGCACGAGTTTCCCTATGGTGTGACAGTCCCATAGGCAAAACACGGCACGAATACTGGCTCTTCCATGGCGTGACAGTCCCATGGATCGAACACAGTCCAGGTCATACACGGGTGGCACTGATCTGGCTCCCGTCCATACGACACCATCCTGCTAACACACGGGTGGCACTATTCTGGCTCCCGTCCATGTCAGCAAAATACTGGCCTCTTCACACGAGACACCGGCCTGGCCTCAAGTGAACGAGACGCAAAAATTGGAGATGGACCAAATGGTCGCCCAATTGGTGACACCAGATTTAGGGTGTTTACCACCTTTTATGAAGGCAGCCTAGGGCTGTAGCAAAGTACCCTTTTTGTACCATATGAAATATACTGAATTTCCAGCACATCTCTCTCTCTCTCTACTCTCTCTCTATATCTGCGTTTTGCATCAGCATGTTGCAAGTAGTGTTTAGGGCTGAAAGAAGACTCCCAGAGCTTCTGCGCGTTACATGATCCTTGTGAGCCAGTTGATGCCTCTTTGTACCGGAAGCTAGTTAGTTCATTGATCTGGTTGCTGAACACCAGATTGGACTTGAGCTTTCCTGTGGGGCTGTTGAGCTCGTTTATGCAGACGTCGTTGAAGTCTCATTGGGATGCAGGATTGCGGATCTTGCGGTAGGGTACGAAGGATCTTGGACTCTTCTACACCACGTGAGGTGAAACGAAGGAACGAGTTTGACTCCAAGGTTGGAGTGACTCACATTGGGGAGGGGATCCAGACACGAGGAGATCTACATCAGGCTACAGTTTTACCCTCGGCTCAGGAGCTGTTTCATGGAGCAGCAAGTGGCAGCCAACTATTGCCTTGTCGTTGACAGAGGTAGAGTACCGATCTGCTTGTGGTGTTGCTTGCGAGGTTGTGTGGCTGTGGAGGTTGCTTGGCGAGATTGGGTTTGCACAGAAGGAGCTCATGGTCATCCAATGCGATAACCAAAGCTGTATCGCTATTACTCGGAACCCGGTCTTCCATGCTCGGACCAAGCACATAGAGATACAATATCACTTTCTTCGTGCGAAGATCTTGGCTGGTGACATCTTGCTTCTTTATTGTTCGACGGAGGACAATACGGCGGACCTCTTCACGAAGTCTCTACCTCAGGCTATGCTCCGACGGCACTCCAGCTCACTGGGGTTGGTTTCACATCCAGGAGCTGAGAGGGGGTGTTAGCAGTCATCTCCTGTCTGTACACTATGTCAGGGCCTGTGTTGTGGGTGTGCCCGCCCGTATTTAGTGTCTTCCCAGTTTTCCTCACTCTCCGTATTTTTTCCCTATTTTTCTGGAGCTATGTATGGGCTGTCGGCTGCCCCAGATGTTGGCCGACTGTGTCTTCTCTACCTGACTTGTGTCCTGTAGTCTTGGCCGATTGCATGTACCTGGCCGACCAGGTATTTGTTGGTCTAGGTGGCAGTCGTGAGTAGCTAGGCTGCTGTCGGCTTGTTTATGGGCTGGCCGACCAGCAGCCAGGGGCCATATAAAATGGCCCCTTGCCCCCACACTCCATCATGTATATTTTTTGAGATTTATTGGTATATATAGTATAGTTACATAGCTTCTCTCTCTCTCTTTCATCTGTATATTGCTCTCCACAGCAATTGTCTTCATTTCTGCTATGCATTCTGACAGTTCGATCCTTTAACTTGCCCCAAACCTTGCATAAAATGATGCTCTTTGGCTCATGTGCAGTATTAATTACCCTGTACATCGGATATAACATTTTTTGCATCCTACACGTTATTCCTTTTGGCATTCTGGGGGCATTGAGATTTCATGTGATCCTTGCTCCCACTTAAGAAGCACTTCCCCTCTTTCATGCAGTCAAAAATGTGATGTTTGGACAGCTTAGGATCATCCTTTTTACCCCCCGGCTTCTTTTCAGAGCCCCCCTTTTGCATCCTTGGACTCATCGGGCATAAACTTAGGTGGTTGTTCACTCCTTTTCTGCACATTTCCAGCTCTGAATTTTTCCTTGTATGAGCTAAATTCTTGTCTTTTTGATGCTCCCTTGCCATGTAGTTCCTTAGAAATAGTAGCTGAATATATCAACTCGTGTAAAGTGGTGTGGGGATACACTGCAAGGCTCTTCTGGATGATTCGTTGCAGCCCTGACTCAAATTTTCTTTTCTTCTCATCCTCACTAATCGTCATGAAAGGTGTGACCTTGAGAAGATTCTGCCAAAACTTTGAGACATATGAGGAAACGGACTCACCTTCATCCTGTGTTAGCCAATTCCATTCCTTTCGTACATCTTTTTCGAAGTCCTTTCGTACATCTTTTTCGAAGTGAGGAGGAATGAACTGATCATAGAGTTGCTCCTTGAAAGTACTCCACGTACGAGCAACGGTTCTATCCAAGAGCTTTGCCATCCACCAATCACTTGCAGTCTATTTAAGATGCATTTCCACATGCCTGAGCATAGATTTCTCTGTGAAGTCCTTAGTGCAAAAGGCTATTTCAAATTGCCTTATGAATGCAAGTGCCTTGGTGGTATCCAGCTGTCCATTATAGCTCTCGAATTTTATGTCCTTGTCCCTCGACTTGAACTCTTTGGTCTTCTTGCCGAGCCGAGCATCCCGTCTCTCTTGTTCATCATCCCTATCGACATGTCTACGATGGCGGCGATGTCCAGCCCTAGGGCTGTTTTCCCGTGCAAAACCCCTCCACTTGGGATGGAACTCTAGGAGCATGAACATACCTAGATGGTGGAGATATCACTGACAATGCATTAAGATCTTCCGCATCTCTCATATGGGCTGAAAACCCTTCATCATCTGCCCGGGCTGCATGTCGATATACATCATTCCCTCGGGCTGCATGCCCTCTCATAACAATTGCGTGGGCTACATGCCCTCTCATAACATTTGTTCTGGCTGCATGCCCACTCACATCACTTGCTTGGGTTGCATGCCCTCTCACATCACTGTTTTGGGCTGCATGTCCTCTCACATCATCAGAATTCCCTTCACGGGATTGCTTGCGAGGTTGCCGTGTGAAGACCCACTTGCCCTCATCATCGGAAACAACATTGCCACGGCTTTTCAAATAAGCAACAGCCATCTCACAAGGTTTCTCAATCCCCATCTGTGACAATTGCATTAAAAGTGACCACATTTGCCTTAACTTGAGACTTGGACTCAATAACCCTCTATACATCCGGGTCCCTTTGCAAGGCACGGAGCTCTTCAAGCTCATTCATCAAAGCATCAAGATCCTGCTGATCTTCAGCCCTCTAGCAGATAACGGTGGATCATTATCCCCCCTTTTATGGTTAGATTACCAAAAAGGAGTCTCCTTTAGATACAACCTTGTGGGTGCCCAGGGATTCTCCACTGGCTAGCACTTGATTCTTCCAGTACAATATGAAAACAAAAGCAAAACATATGCTGAATTTGATGCTCATCCTTAGAATAAGAGAGCTTTCCCGGCTTGGAGCACATGCAGGACAACCATGGACAGCCCATAGCATTCCCACATCAGCCTGGGACAGCCCTGTAACTCCATCTTCCATGTGCTTGGCTCACATAGCAAATCAACCAGCCTTGAGGGGCTGTTTTCAGCAGTCGACCAGCTCTCAGTAGCCACAGGAAAAGTAGACCAGCAGAAGTTTACATGCCGGAAGGTCAGCAGAGGATGTCTCCCACACAAATCAACCAGCTCTTATCCTCTTCCAGATTTCCTGGCCAGCAGCTTTTCAGGGCTGTAAACAGCCGGCTAGTAGCAGAGAAATCTCCAGAAGAAGTCGACCAGCTTTCTCCTCACACTTGGTTGATATCTGTCGTGGTGGATGGCGGTAGAAGGCTCCAGATCTGGTCAACCAGCTCTCTTGTGCACCAGAAAAGCATGCGCATGTCCAAACTCGAGCTTCTCCGCCAATAATAACTCAAGCGTGTGCTTTTTAGGTCCAGGAGGGGGCGCCTACATGCAGATGACTCAAATCAGGTCCAATGCCCACCTTTTGGCTGCCACATGCAGTAAAAAAGTCCTGCCCAGTGTGAATGACTTATAAGTTGTCTGGTCACTTATAAGTGAGTGTGGACTTGCACTAATAAATATTAGTATGTGAAATCATAAAGCTGTAAATTGGGTTTTTAGGGACACTTACCACTTGCAAAACACATGTAGACCACCTGTCAATTCCAAATAGGTGTGCACATACATGTCCATAGGATGCTTAGACGACCCCGGCCCCATGAACAACACAGGTAGTAATCTCAGGCACTGTATAGGCAAACAAGACAAGTCATCCAAATATAAAATCAAAGTCATGTACACACATGAGTGCAGCTAGACTGGAAGAAACACCCATCTGCTCAGTTGTATCAAGTAAAGTGTTCAGGGCTTCAGGATCCTTCCGGAATCTTCCCAAAACATAAATACAGAAGATCACGAGGATAGCTAGTCCCGGAAAATCACATGATGTCAGGCTCCATGAGCCATACATGTACTGTCATGTCATGTCAGGCTTCTTGAGCCATACAAACACACCATGTTAGGCTCCATATGCCATACAAACACACCATGTCAGGCTCCACAAGCCATACATGTATGTCATGGTAGGCTCCATATGCCACACATGAACAACAGAAATTAGAAGCAATGAGGAATTTTGTGACAGTCTCTTGTAGTGATGCCCTATCAACTACTTATTTGCTGTACTAATTCTGTCTATTTGCTACTTCCCTTAGTGCTAGGCTTCATTATGGTTGAGTCAGCCTTGCATCTCCGGAGGTTTGATAGAAACTTAGTACGAGGGGCTTTGTGTGAATATATGCTCTTTATGTGTGTGTGTGTGTATGTGTGTGGAGTGCGTGTGTGAGAGCATATCTTGATACATTGTTCTACACCCACTATTGGGCACTGATGATGTTAGTGGGCATGTCGTAGTATCTAGTCCATACTATGCATAGTGGAGTTGATAGTTATGTAGTCTTGTGGGTGGATTACCATGAGTATATAACATGACGTTCCTATAAGGTGAATTTGGGCATGTTCCTAGATTCATCGAGGTATATGATAGTGCCTTGGAGACCAACTCCTTTTCAAGAATGACCTCATCAGTGTCAAGCAACTGCTCGCCAAGATCTTGGATCTTCATAAGATGATCAGCCATGCTGTCCCCTTCTTCCATGGACACAGTTTCCAACTCCCGTTTAAGAAAGGTACCTCTGGCCTCGTTCTTAGCCTAGTACATGGTCTCCAATACATCCCAAGCTCGCCGTGAGGTCCTGCAAGAGCAGCTGGTGGGTAGAGTAGGGGTCCGGGTAGGTATAGGTGACAGCAGCTGTCAGGGCTAGCAAGCGCACGACGACGGGATAGTGATGACTGTAGCTGTGGTGGTGACTGGGACGGAGGTACAACAGGTGCATGACGATGGCGATGGGCAGCTTAATCAATGGAATGTCCTATGACGAAGGACGACGGCGCTTGCAGACCATCCTGTCGCATGACAATCCATAATTCATTATGTAGGCTCACCCCACATATATTGTCACTTATCAATTATACATACCTATAAATTTGTGGGATTATTAACTTGATGAGCCTTAGCCACCATAATAGGCTTGCTTACTAGTCTTTTGGCCCCCTACCCCATAGATTAATCAATTCAATCTTGAGATTAGCCTTAGGTACAGAACATTTATGCATAACCCATTCCACAGCTCTCATATTCAACAATTGTTTGCAAAGTTCTGGCAACTTTTAGGTGTCTGTTATTATCAATGGAATTTTCAGCTACTTTTAGTTAGTGCTACTCAACATCTTCATCAAAATATAAACAATTGAAGGGATTTTAGAATTATATGCTGAGCCATATGCTTGTATGATCTTCATATAGTCTGGAACAGTTGTATTAAAGTCTCGGCCACTTATGTTGGGCTTGTGGAGTTGATTTTACTAGTGTTTGAAGGGCGTGTTGAATTTCAGAGAGTTTTGTGTGGCCTTGCATGCATTCATGCATTCATGGTTAAGGTATTAATTTACAGGTAAAGGAGATTCGAGAAGAATCAGCTGGAGTATATGGATCCAAACAGGATGGGGTTGTAAAAGGAGGTGGAGCTTCTGGATTGGCTCAAAGATTGAAGGAGTTACGAGATTCTAGCAGTAAAACTGATCAAGAAGGTTTGTTTTCACTCATTTCCTGTATGTGCATACACTCAATTTTACTCATATATAGTTGATTATCAACCAAGAAATTCACCATGAGTTTTTAAATTCTACTTCACACTACATTCAAATTCTATAAGAGAAAGGACACAAGATGTGATGAAAAACAGGTAGTCCTAGTTGTATCACGAAGCTCCTCATTGGAAACTCATGTCATAAAATCTTCACAAGGATCAATATTAGAAAATATTTATAGATATGGGAGCCTTCTCATGAACAACGTCAGTTAAAATCTTTGCAGGGTCGTGGTCTTATATGTCAAGCAAAAGGAAGACTCAATTCGTTGTACTCTCAAACACCTTGTATTGAAGGGAAGAGACTTGGTCAAGGCATTAAACATTGTCATCACCTTACACTTGCTCTCTCTCTAAACACGTTGAAACCACACATGATAAGTGAGATGGAGGTCGTTTCATTTCTTATATTGAAGGGAAGAGACTTGGTCAAGGCATTAAACATTGTCATCACCTTACACTTGCTCTCTCTCTCTCTCTCTCTCTAAACACATTGAAACCACACATGATAAGTGAGATGGAGGTCATTTCATTTCTTATGTTATCTAGAAAAGGATCCCAACTATAGGATAGGTGTCACGTGCATGCCCGTGCCATGGCTAATCTTCAGCATGAGCATGCTTAATCCTTGCTTAGTCAAGTAGCATCAGAAGTATCTTCATCAGAGTCAGTGTCAATATCTTCATCAGAGTCAGTGTCAGAAGAAGCATCATCCTCAGCATTATAGCATCAGTATTATCCTCGTTATCATTAGTAGCTGCTACATCAACAAATTATCGTCGTCGTCGTCATCATCATCATCATCATCAGGAGCATTAGCAGCATTACATCATAATGAGCATCATCCACCTCATGGGAGGTCGCAAGGGCCTGTCGGCTGGCAGCAAACAGCCTGTCGGCTGACAGCAGACCTTGTGCAGCAGCCGGCCAGGGGCCTACAGGAAGGGCAGTTGGTGTGGGCAGAACCAAAAGGCCAAACAGCTTTTAAATCAGTATTTGTTACAAGGGTTTTGTCCATGCTACAGGCCGACAGCCTTAATGCTGGCCGACTGGCATCCCACACCCATATATAAGCATAAATCAGCATTCAGCCAAGGACATTCAGTCATTCAGTTCATAATCCATCAGTTAGTCATACCCTCAGTAGAGCATATGTAGAAGGGGCCCCAGGTCACCCCTATGGGGCTGACCAAAGCCCTAAATCATGTTTGCAGTCATTCAGTTCATAATCCATCAGTTAGTAGTCATACCCTCAGTAGAGCATATGTTTACATGATTTAGGGCTGACCAAAGCCCTAAATCATGTTTGCAGTCATTCAGTTCATAATCCATCAGTTAGTAGTCATACCCTCAGTAGAGCATATGTTTACATGATTTAGGGCTTTGGTCAGCCCCATAGGGGTGACCTGGGGCCTCTTCTACATATGCTCTACTGAGGGTATGACTAACTGATGGATTATGAACTGAATGACTGAATGTCCTTGGCTGAATGCTGATTTATGCTTATATATGGGAGTGGGATGCCAGTCGGCTAGCACTAATACATGATTTAGGGCTTTGGTCAGCCCCATAGGGGTGACCTGGGCCCCCTTCTACATATGCTCTACTGAGGGTATGACTAACTGATGGATTATGAACTGAATGACTGATTGTCCATGGCTGAATACAGATTTATGCTTATATATGGGAGTGGGATGCCAGTCGGCCAGCACTAAGGCTGTCGGCCTGTAGCATGGACAAAACTCCTGTAACAAATACTGATTTAAATGCTGTTTGGCCTTTTGGTTCTGCCCACACCAACTGCCCTTCCTGTAGCCCCCGGTCGGTTGCTGCACAAGGTCTGCTGCTGTCAGCCGACAGGCCCTTGTGACCTCCCATGAGGTGGATGATGTAAACAGAAGGGCAACTGCACACGGAAAATCTTATCAATCATGAAAACTGAAAATACACATAAGCATGCTAGACAAAAGAACCTGACAAATCTGCACAGTACAGCACATTAGGGGCCAGAAGATGGATTGACCCTCGACCCCCCCCCCCCCCCTTATGGTTAGATTACCAAAAAGGACTCTACTTCCAAATACAACTTCATGGGTCCCCAGGGATTTTCCATTGGCTAGCACCTGTCTCTTCCAGTACATTATGAAAGAAAAACAAATACATATGCAGAATTTTATTGACAATCCTCATCACAAGAAGGCACTTCCGGCATCAAGCACATGCAGGACAACTATGGATATCCCATAGCACTCCCGCATCAGTCGATTGCGTAAAGCAAGTGCACGTCTGCACTAGATCCAAGCTCCAGACCATAGAGCTCTCACAAATCATGCGAGACTCTATATGACTAATGACTAACCTTGGCCACCCTTTTATAGGCTCTTGGCCGGTCATCGGGCGTCCACACTTGGATGCCCGCCCGTCTATACTTGGGTGCCCGCCCGTAAGTCTATCCCTAACTCAGCTCGCTAATCAGCCTGCCTAGCTCCAAGCTTCCCCAAACCTCGAAGCTAGTCTTGTGTGCGTATAGCACACGGTAGATACTCTGTGCACATGACATACTCCCCTTCCTCTAAGAGCTCACTCCTGAGCTCACTAAAAAGCCAAGGTAATCTCTCTGAAGAGTAGTCAATGTCTCCCATGTAGCGTCGTTTTCAACACGATCCTTCTACTTGATCTTGTATTCCGTGATAAGCGTATTACGTAATCTTCTTTCATGAAATCCAAGAATCTTTTCAGGTTCGTGTGTGGAACAAATGTCATGTCCTCGACATCTATGATTTCTTGAGGAGTAACTAATTGGTCTGTTCCACCCAATACTTCCTTAAGTCTACTGACATGAAATACAGGATGAACTTTCACATGAGAAGGCAAATCCAGTTCATATGCAACTAAACCAATCCTTCGCGTAATACGAAATGGTCCACAGTATCTAGGGGATAATTTCGGAGATCGACTTGTCCGTAAAGTCTCGGAATCTTTCGGAACTCGCAAATACACCATCGTTCCTTCAGAGAACTCTCTGGGTGAACGATGTCTATTAGAATAAAATCTGTCTCGGTCTTAAGCACTTCTAATAGATTTCTTCGTAACTTGTAACATTTCTTGCATATCTTGCAAAAAATTACGTGCTGCATCATCCTGAAGTCCTGAGAATCCTACTGTAACAGGTGATCTAGATTGAAAACCATACATAAGCATGAAAGGACAAACTTGTACTCGTATGCTTAGTACTGTTATATGCAAATTCTAACATAGGAAGATAATCCCTCCATGACCTCTGTCTTTTGGATACATATGCTCGAAGCATATCCTCCAAAATTTGATTCACTCTTTTTGTCTGGCCATCAGATTGAGGATGACCTGAGGAACTCAAATTCAAAGTTGTTTCCAACTTCTCAAAAACAAGTTTCCAAAAATCACTCGTAAACTTAGAGTCCCTATCACTGACTATGTCTTGCGGTAATCCGTACAGTCTAAACAATTGCTCGATAAACTGCCGTGCTGATTACGTAGCTGTAATAGTCTTCCGGGTTGGTAAAAATCTAGCCATTTTTGTCAAGCGATCTGCCACAACCCAAATAGAATCACAGCCTTGATGTGTTCTTGGCAATCCGATAATAAAATCCATGGAAATACTTTCCCATTTATTACCTGGGATTTACAAAGGATGCAACAACCCAGCCTGTCTAAAGCGTTCAGCTTTATTTGCCTGACAAATTTGACACTTGAGAACATAATCTTCTACATACCCTTTCATCTTTGGCCAATAAAAAGTGTGTTTCACTAATGATAGCATCCTGTGTATCCCAGGGTGGCCAGTAGAAGGGGCGTCGTGACACTCCTTAAGAATCTTGGACCTAATGTCCGGGATCTGTGGTACACAAATTTTGTCATTACGGAATAGTAAACCATTCCGAATCATCCACTAACCTCCTACAGCCTGAATGGTAGGCTGTTCAGTCATCGAGTCTTGGTCAATCAATGAGCTCCCGTCCTGGATCTTCTGCCAAAATGGACCAAAATAACTATCAGTCTTGCAAAGCCCTCTCAATGACTGAAATAAGTCAGTAGAAGTCTCGGTGAACGACAAAGTATTCACCTCTCTAATTCGACTAAGCGCATCTGCAACACTATTCATGGACCCTTTTCGATAACGAAACTCAAAATCAAAATCTTGCATTAACTCAGCCCAACGAGCTTTCCTTCCTCTCAAATCATCCGCATCCCACACATACTTGATTGACTGATGATCAGTCAATACGACAAACTTGGAGCCATATAAATAATGTCTCCAAACCTTGAGAGCGTGAATAAAGCTCCTTCTCAAGGATTGGCCAACGAGATTGAGTGTCGTCTAGCTTTTTACTTCAAAGGCAACCGGTCTACCATCTTGAAATAGAGCAATTTCGATGGCATAGTCACTGGCATTAGTTTCAAGAACATAAGGCCGACTAGGATCGGGTAATGCTAAGATAGGTGCTTCCTTGACTTTATCTTTCAAAAAACTGAAGGCCATACCCAAATCGTTATTTCAAGTGATAGGCTGATTTGACTTACGTCCACGACCTTTCAACAAGTCGGTCATCGGTAGTGTGAGCTGAGAGTACTTCCGCGCAGATTTTCAAAGAAAAACAACAAAACCGAGAAAAGAACGAAGTTGTTTCACTATTCGCGGTATAGGCCAGTCCAGAATCTTCTGAACTCGGTCATAGTCAATGCTCAATCCATCTCTAGTGATCTTGTGTCCCAAGTAAATGATTTCTGTCATAAAAAACTCACATTTACTTAATTTAGCATATAATCGATTCTGTCGTAAAATAGATAAGACAATCGTGAGGTGTCTAACATGATCCACTATATATCAAAATATCATCCAAGAACACCACCACAAATTTTCTCAAATGTTCACAAAAAAGATCGTTCATCATTTGCTGGAAAGTGGCTGGAGCATTGGTTAACCCAAAAGGTAATACGAGAAACTCGTAATGGCCATACCTAGTCCAAAAGGCGGTTCTTTCGACATGCCTTTCATGAATACGTATCTGGTAATAGCCAGTACGTAAATCTATCTTCGTGAAATATTTTGCTCTTGCTAACTGGTCAATCAGGTTATCTGATCTAGGGAGAGGATAACGGTTCTTAATTGTCAGCTTGTTCAATCTCTTGTAATCTATACACATTCTCTAGGTGTTGTTCTTCTTTCTCCTAAGCAACACAGGTGCACCCCAAGGTGATTTACTTGGACGGATCTGGCCCATCCTCAAATAGTCTTCGAGTTGTTTTGCCAACTCATCTTTCTCAGCTTGGCTCATCCTGTAAGGTGGAATATTGACAGGATGAGCACCAGGGATCAAGTCAATACAATGATCTACTGCCTTTTCAGGTGGTAAACCCGATGGCAGTTCCTTAGGAAATACATCTTGAAATGAATCAAGTATCTTTTGTAATTCTTTGCTTTCAAATACATGTAATTCATTGACATCCATGGAAGGTATGAGAAATGAAGAAAGTGGAATCAATACATAATGGAAAGCGGTATACAATGAAGAATCCATTATATTTCCAAAATCAACTGTATTTACAAAGGTCCTTGAGAGGGATGTATACAATCACCTAAAATACTATACTGGGTGTTCTTATGCTGAAAAGAAAAAATATGACTAGACCAATCTATCTAGACTTGAAGAGTCTTAAACCACTCAATCCCTAATAACAAGTCTACATGTTCTAGGTGCATAATATAGCATTCTAGAGTATCTTTGTAGTCCTGAATCTGGATTGGAAGCATCTCCACCTTTCGATCCCATACTTGCCTTCCCGCAGGTAGGCGTACCTCATAGGTATGATCGCTGGGTGTCGTATCAAGACTCAATTTCTGCACAAGTTTGTAGTTAACAAAATTGTGTGAGCTGCCAGGGTCTAGAAGAATGTGGATTCTATGGCCATTCACTTCTCCATAAACTCGAAGAAGATCATGCAAGCCAAAAACTTTAGAGTTGAACAAACAATCAGAACATGTACTAGGGCGAGAAAGTACAGTAACTGACGTACCTGTCAAAGACAACTGGTTAGTTGCCTTTGGCTTGGGTCTTGCATTGGTCTTTGCACCTTTTTGCTTCGGGCACTCGTTACGCATGTGTCCTTTTTCTTCGCAGATAAAACAACGGTCCTCCTTCTTGAGCTTCAAAGCCTTAAGGAGTTGTTTCTTCTTCGCTGGAGTCGAACTTGGATTCTTCGAAGGTTGGTCCGAAGACTTTCCTTCTGTCGTGTTAGCCATAGGTGCGGAGAACTTTCTTTTATGCTTGTTCCCCTGCTTGGTAACGGGTTTAGACTTGGAAGAGACCATTGTATCGTCATAGATACGAGCTGAATGAATGGCCTCGTCCAATGTTTTGTATTTGTTATTTTTAACCTGTAAACGGTATGAGTTTGGTAAACCAGCTACGAAGAACTCCAAAAGAGTAGTGGGATCCATCTTTGTAGCTTTCATCTGCAAGTCTCTAAACTTCTGGAGATAGACCTCATAAGTGAGGTGCTGCGAGGTCATGGTCAAAGCGGTAAACCGGGCAACAACATCATAATCATCCTCTTTCTTGAGGAATTCCTTCTTGAAGACGTCTTCAAATTGTGTCCAAGTTGTTGGCTTAGGGTTGACTTCCTTCCACCAAAGCAAAGCTTTGCCTAAGAGGAAACCTGCTGCTAACTGGATCTTTTTTCCATCATCATATGGATGAAACTGAAAATGGACCTGCCACTTATGTAGCCAAGTGTCCATGATCTCCTTGGTACGCTGCTTTTGCTCGCCCTTGAATGGTTCCGGAGTAATGTTGGGGCCTAAAGTAGAGGCCAAGGTATCTATACTCGAAAGAGTAGATAAGATAGTGGTCAAGAGAGAGATGGAGTTCTGCAAAGCTTGCATCTGGGCGGCGATTTGTGCCTGACGTTCCGAAGAAGAAGCTTTGAGAGCTACTTTGAACTCTTGGAAATCAGATTTGGACACATAATCGTCAAAAAGATTGGCATCGGTATCTTCCGTAGCCGGCAAGCCTTCGTGTTCGACAAGGGGCTCCAACTCCGATTCTTGGGTCGACATCGTGAAGAGGGCAAGTGGAGAGAAAATTCGATCTTGCACAAGAAAAGTGCTAGAGAACTTGAGAGCTTGAAAACTTGAGAGATGTGTGGCAAGAAGCCCACTTAAGGGGTTTATATAACCTTCCCCAAAAGCAACTTGAGCTTTTGCTTTTGTGTTTTTATATATATATATATATATATATATATATATATATTCTGTTTTCTTAAAAAAAAACACACCTTTAAACCTTAGAGGGGGCCTTTAAACTCCTTAAAAAAAGTTTAATCTAAAAAAAAAACGAAACAACCCAAATCGGCGTTTCAATGCTTTTCTGGTTTTTTTTTCTCTTCCCTCTTGGATTTATCGCTGTCGGCGCTTGTGTTGCTGTCGTCGGCCACCTGGCTGCGGTCCATGCTTTCCTGCCAGCCGGTTTACTCTCCTACTGTCGCCCTGCACGACAGAAGCTTCAGCGTTGCACTGCAGATTGCAGATTTCCAGCGAGCGTTGAATGGAAGAACACTAGCAGCACCATCATCAGCAACAGCAGCCATGGCTAGCGCGCCCCCTCAGCCTGATGTCGATAAGGTGAAAATACTGGAGGGATCATCGTAGGCGTAGGTGTAAGCGTGGGGGCAGGCGCGCTTGAAGAGGCGAGAAAAGGGGGACGCGCGGCAAGTCATCGGCGTGGCATAGGCGCCCGTGCAGCAGAACTGTGGCTGCGAGAAGGCCGTTGCACGCGCTGCGACACGCCACCACAGAGCGTCCGTCGCTCCCGCCGCCCACACGCAGTCCCTTCGGACAAAGCAAAAATTGGGGCACGTTTACGTGTCCCCGTGGAGGTCCCGTCGCCCACTACCTTGCCTGCACCTGTGGCCGCTGTGCCCACCATCGTCAGCTGTGACTGTCGCTGCCTCCTGTGGCTCTTGCAGCAATCCACCTGTGCCGTGTTGCACTGACTGTAGAAGCCCGACCAGCAAGCCATCTGATGCCTCTGGACCCGACGTCTTCTGCACCAGTTTTGAGACAACAGTACACAGCATTTTTTCAGAGGTATTTGCTTCAATTTTTTGGGATTTGCATGTCCATTATCATCAATTGAGCAGGTACAGGTTCTAATGGCTCAGATTTGAGCACAATTGGCAACATTGGGTGACATTGGTCACATTCCGGGTCAATTGGCAAGAAATTGGGTGTTAACATTTTGGGCTTTTGATGTAATTGTGCCATTGGGCATTCATACATGCTGTATGATGTGAGCAATCTCACATTCGGGGCTAAATTGCAGGAAATTGGAGTACAAATCAAAGGGCTTTTGTGCCAATTGGGTTGATTTGCATGCACGCACTGGCATTTGATGCTTTGGGCAATGTGTTGATGCTTGTCAAGCACTCAATGTGCCAGTAAATCAAGGGGCTTTTATGTATTGGATGTATATGTGGCCAGGGGGAAGCATATTGACTCTGGATGCCTTCATGTGCATTAATGTACCATTCATGATCAAAAATTGATCTTGAATCAAGGGGCTTTTCAAGATTTTGTGCTTGTTGAGCTTGGCAAAGCAGCAGGGAAGACTTTTATGCCTTGAACCCTCAGAAATCCACTTGCAGTCAAGGGGCTTTTGCCCAATTTCTGTCCAGGACTGTTGTATGCAGTGGTGGGGACTGTCAAGGTCTGATTTTCACTCATTTGGACAGCCAGGAGAGCATTTATTGCTACTGTACTTGCTGGTACAGATTTGGTACAACTTTGTACAAGTTTTGGCATGGCTGTACATTGATTTGAGTGAGGAAAAGGCTCATTTTCAGCTGCTGTACTTGCCGGTACAGATTTGGTACATCATTGGTGAGCACTTCGTACTGTTGTATAGCATTTTGGAAGGGGAACAGAGCACATCTAAGGTGCTGTCATAAATCTGCAGCAACCAGATTTTGGTGATTTTATCACATTCAGTGGGAGGAGAGTTGCATTCGTGCTTCCGCAGTGGGAGATAAACTTTGGGAGAACAACTGTGAGCACTTTGTGTGCTTTGGTGCAGTGTTTGCACATCTTGCAGGGAGTCAGGCATTGACTTTGTCAAAGGTTGCATATTGCTATGGCAACCGCAGGTGAGAGCTCTTCATTGCTTCGCATCAAAAAGCTTGAAGGCTCACATAATTATGACATTTGGCAAACCCAGTGCTATAATGTGTTGCTCTAGAAGAAGCAGCACAAGCCCATTAAAGAAAGGGGTGTAATGCCCGCTTCTCTTACTGCTGAAGAATGGGAAGATATGGATGAGCTGGCAAGATCCACCATCATGTTGTCTGTGTCAGACTCTTTACTTTTCAGCATACGTGAAGAGAAGACAGCTTGGGGAATGTGGCAAAGATTGCAGGACTTGTATGCCCAGCAAAGTGCCTCAAGCAAAGTGTATTGGTTGAAGAAACTGATAGGTCTTCAAATGAAGGAAGGGGCGTCTATGACAGCCCATCTAAATGAGTTTAATGGTGTTGTCAGTCAGGTCATTAATCAAAAGTTGGCAATGGATGATGAGTTCAAAGCCACCTTTCTCTTATGCACTTTGCCAGAGAGTTGGGACACATTCAGGACAGTCACTAGCAATTCAAATGCTATGCTGTCATATGCAGATGTGGAGGGTGCTCTCCTTCAAGAGGAGATAAACAGGAAGAACAACTCTGTTGGAAAGTCCAATGCAATGAATGCACGTGGGAGATCCCAGCAAAGGGGTAAAAGCCAAGAACGGGGAAGGAGCAAGTCCCGCTTCAAAAAGAACTTGGAATGCCATTATTGTGGCAAGAAGGGACATTTCAAAAAGCAATGCTACAAATGGAAGAATGATCAAAAGGAAAAGGGCAAAGGAAAAGACAAAGACAAAGATGAAGCCAAAGATGCAAAGCCAAAGGGCAAAAGTGGAGTCAAGATTGAAGAAGTCAATGTGTCACATGCAGGTGACAGTGAGGATGAAGTCCTATTCATGTCTTCACTTGATGCCCATTCACTCCATGCAGGAGATGGTCATGGTATGCACTCATGGATCATTGATTAAGGTGCCTCCTTTCATGTCACAAGTTACAGAGACTTGTTTGTCAGGTATACTGCTGGCAATGAAGGAGTAGTTTATTTGGGTAACAACCATGCATGCCAGATTCTTGGCAGAGGTGATGTGAGGCTTGTGTTTTCAGATGGCTCACAGCTTATGCTCCATGATGTCAGGCATGTGTCTGAGATCAAGAAGAACCTGTTTTCTACTGGACAGCTTGATGATGCTGGTTATGTTACCACATTTGGTGGTGGAAAGTGGAAGATTAGTAAGGGCTCACTGGTTGTTGCCAGAGGCTCTAAGGTGGACACTCTTTACTTCATGCATGCTAATGCTTGTCACCATGCTAATGTAAATGCAACCGAGCTGCTGGAAATCTCTATGTGGCATAGCCGGTTGGGACACATGAGTGTCAAAGGAATGGAGCAATTGTCTCGTTTTGGTTACTTGCCTTCTCTAAAGTTCTCAAGTTTTCAGTTTTGTGAGCATTGTATATATGGCAGGCAACTCCAGTGCCCCCACAAGAAAGCTCTTGGATAGAAAGATGCTTAGTTAGAGCTTGTGCATACAGATGTATGTGAGATGCCTCAGCTTTCTTTGGGAGGGGCAAAATATTTTGTGTCTTTTATTGATGATGCCACACGCAAGGTGTGGGTTTATCCTCTTTGTTGAAGAGTGATACATTCTCAGTGTTTGAGAAGTTTGTTGCTCATGTTGAGAATCAAACTGGCAAAACACTGAAGGCTTTGCGTTCCGACAATAGTGGAGAGTATATGTCCAAACAGTTTTAGGACTTTTGTGATGCTAAAGACATCAAGAGGGAGCTCTCTTCTCCTTATGATTCTCCACAAAACGGGACAGTAGAGAGGATGAACAGGACCATTCACGAGAAGGTCCGTTCTATGTTGTCACATGCTGCGTTACCTTATGGTTTTCGGGCTGAAGCTGTAATGACAGCCGTTCATCTTATAAACATGTCACCTAACACAAGGCTTGGTGGGAAAGTGCCAGAGGAAGTTTGGACAGGAAAGCCTCCGTCCTACAAGCACTTGAGAGTGTTTGGTTGCGTTGCGTACGTGCACATACGCAGGGAAATACGCACCAAACTTGATCCTAAGTCTCGCAAATGCATATTCCTAGGATATGGTTACAGAGGTGAAATGGGGTATAGACTTTGGGATCCAGTGAATAGAAAGATTATACGCAGCAATGATGTCATTTTTGATGAAACATGCATGTATAAGGAGCCTGCAAGGCAACAGGAGCCTGACAGAGTCATCTTTGATGATGATGGACATCATGGACAACAACCAAGGGCTGTAAATCAGCCATTACCGCAACAAAACCAGTCCTTAAATGGTGCTGGAAATGGTCCAAATGGACAGCCAGAGATGGCAGAAGATATCCCTATGGATATCCCACAGCTAGAGGAGATACCGGGCATGATCTTTCAACCTTATGGCATGGAACAGGAGCCACCAATAGGTGATATGCAGGCTGGACAGCAACCTGCAAATGATGATCATTGGGTACGAAGGTCCACAAGACCCTCCAGACCCCCTGACAGGTTTGTTCCAGGGGTTGACTACTTGATGCTCACTGACTGTGAGGAGCCCTCTTGTTATAAGGAGGCTTTACAGAGGGCAGACAAGGCTCTTTGGGAGCGTGCTATGAAGTCAGAGATGGATTCTCTGCACAAAAATGGAACATGGAAGTTGGTACATTTGCCTACAGGCAAGAAGGTTTTGCCATGCAAGTGGGTTTACAGGCTCAAAGTTGCACCTGATGCAAAGCCAAGATACAAAGCCAAGTTAGTGGCTAAGGGCTTCAAGCAGGAATATGGTGTGGACTTTGATGAGATCTTCTCTCCAGTGGTCAAAATGACCACACTTAGCTGTATTAGCTTTGGTTGCTCTTGATGATCTGGATTTGATTCAGATGGATGTGAAGACTACTTTTCTTCATGGTGATCTCCATGAGGAGATATATATGCAATAGCTAGAGGGTTATGTAGTGAATGGAAAGGAGAAGCTTGTATGCAAGCTGAAAAAGAGTCTTTATGGGCTCAAACAGGCACCAAGGGAATGGTATCATAAATTTGATACATTCATGAAATCCCAGGATTTCAGGAGGAGTGACATAGATCTCTGCTTATACACCAAGAAAGCTTTGGATGGCAGTCTATTGATCCTCATCTTGTATGTTGATGATATGTTGATTGCCGGGAAATCTCGTAAAGAGATGGATGCCTTGAAGAAGAGGCTGCATCAGACCTTTGATATGAAGGATTTGGGTGATGCAAATCACATCTTGGATATGCGGATACTTCGGGACAGAAATCAGCATGTGTTGTATTTGTCTCAGAAGGAATACATTGGCAAAGTTTTTCAGAGGTTCAATATGGAAGGGGGGAAGAAGACTAGTACTCCTCTGCCTCCATATGTGAAACTCAGTGCTATGGACAGCCCACAGTCGGATAGTGACAGGGCTGATATGGCCAAAATTCCGTATGCTTCAGCTTGTGGCAGTCTCATGTATGCCATGGTTGCTACTAGGCCGGACATTGCATTTGCAGTGGGAGTGGTTACTAGATACATGGCCACCCCTGGCAAGAAGCATTGGGAAGCAGTGAAAGGTGTCATGAGATACCTGAAGGGCACACAAGATATGTGCATCTGCTTTGGCAAACAGGATGCATTAGTGCATGGTTACACGGATTCGGATTATGCCGGTCATCCAGATAACCGGAAGTCTACTACCGGTTATGTGTTTACATTCACAGGAGGTGCTGTGTCATGGATATCTTGGATGCAGAAGTGCACTGCCTTATCTACTACAGAGGCCGAGTATATTGCAGCCACAGAGGCTTGCAAGGAGGCATTATGGCTATCTCGGTTAGTGGTTGATTTGGGTTATACAGGGGATATTCCATTGTTGCATTGTGACAGTCAGAGTGCCATCCAGTTGGCCAAGAATCCTGTCTTTCATGCAAAGACGAAGCATGTGGATGTGAAGTATCACTTCATCAGAGAGGTGATAGAGAACAAGCTGATTCAGCTTGTCAAGATTCATACGGATGACAACCCGGCTGATCTGTTGACAAAGAGTTTGCCTCTAGAGCGATTTGCTCATTGCAGACACTTGATGGGCATTGAATGAGGCCAGTTTCAGCCTTGATATGGCCTTGTATATTATAATGTACATGCTGATTTTTTTCTTTTCCTTCATTTAAGGACACTTTGCCTCTAAGTGGGAGGTTGTTGGGGTAAAGGCATTATGCCCACCCTTGTAGTGTGTACAAGCCCTTAAGTTTTATAGTACATAGTACACTTAGTACATTTAATGTACTAAGTGCACACTGTGTACTAGAGCAAATATACATGTGTGATAGGGGAGTCACACACTCATACTGTGAGTTGACTTATCCCCACATGTCTCTCTCTCCCTCCCTTTCTTCTCTGTGTGTGTCTCCCACATGAAACCCTAACTCTCTACAGCTGGTCTCCCACATGAAACCCTAACTCTCTACAGCTGAGCTTCTTTAGCTCATTCACACATACATGTCCACAGGGTGCCCATGCGTCCCCGGCCCCATGGACAACGCAGGTAGAAATCTTAGGCATTGTCTAGGCAAACAAAATAAGTCATCCAAAGGTAAAATCAAAGTCATGCACACACATGAGTGCAACTAGACTGGAAGAAACACCCATCTGCTTAGTTGTATTAGCTAAACTGTCCAGGGCTCATGATCCTTCCGGAACCTTCCCATAACATAAATACAGAAAATCTCCAGGATAGCCAGTCCCAGAGAATCACATCATGTCAGGCTCCATGAGCCATACATGTATACCATGTCAGGCTCCATGAACCACACATGTACTATCATGTCAGGCTCCATATGCCACACAGACGCACCATGTCAGGCTCTACCAGCCATACATGTATGTCATGTCAGGTTCCACATGCCACACATGAACAGTAGAAAAACAGAAATTGTGAGGAATTTTGTGACATTCCCCCGGCTTCTAAGCGGTTGACCGCAATTGAAAAGCTTCCAAGTAGGCCTTAAGAAGCTCCGGATAATCGGCAAAATAAGCTTCGTCCATCCATTTTGCATCCATAGCCGAATAGTTTTTAAACTTCACAAGATACTTGCGCACTAGCTTGCCACCTGCAAGCTTGTGCTCTTTATGAAAATCTATCAGCTCAGGTTGCAATATCTCCTCAAGTTCATTCACTTTTGGTGGATCTTCCAAAACTGGTTTCATAGGAGGTGGTCCCACATAGGGCCTTAGCAAGCTGACATGAAACACATTATGTATTTTCCAGTGATTGGGCAATACCAATCTATAAGCCACCAAGATTTTTGTAAATCGTTTGGTTTCAAGTGCAACCTTGCTTTGCCTATTTTGTATATAGTTTGGAAGTTTCATAAGAATCCTATAAAGCCCAGGTTCATAGCTGCTTCTTGCAATACATCTCTGACGGATGTTTCTAAATGGCTAAAATTGCTTTAAAGCCATTTTACCTAGTGTCCATGACCTTCGGAAAAATCTTCTTAAAGATGCTGACGTGCCTACAGACACGAGTTGGGTCTTAAAAGTCTCTGTAGGAGTAGTTCCCGTCTTGAAATTCTTAAACTCCTCTTGGAGCTTGGCTGAAAAGTCGTCTCCTTTATGCATTCAAACCTTCGACTTCACGACCTTATACACCAAACTAGACTTAGAAGACTTACGTGTAAGGATTAGATCCCTTATGACGAAAGTTTTTGCCTATAGATTAGAAAAGGATAGATGCAAGGCTTTATTAGTAGAAAAGTCAGCTTTGCATTTTGATTTTTCTTGGTTAAAAAGTAAAAATCAAGGTGTAGATAAGAGAAAGAAAAGATTCACCAAAATTGTAGACAAAGTAGAGCAAAGACGACAGAATCTAAAAAGTTGAAAGTAGATAATAGCTATATCAAAAATATTGGAAGAAAAGTGTGGCATCCGAATGATCTTTAAGTTATCATATTCAAATTGTAAGCGTTTATCATAAATATCTACTATGAAGCCTAAAGATGATTGAGTGATCTTAAGGTCTAAAAAAGCACAACTATTGCTATTCGAGGTGCGATTAAGTTCGCAAAATTCCTTGCGATAGATCCCTCCACCTAAGAAATTTGGACTAATATACAAAAACTCTTGAAAGGAAGGAATGTCGGAAATGAAGAGGTCGTCTACAAAACGTCTCACATTACAGAGTTTATGAAGAAAGACAGGACAAGTATTAGCAGAAATAAGGCGTTCCATAAAATCAAACTCATAAGTAAAAAGATAAAAATTAGCAAGAAAGACGGCACAATTGGTACCCATGGGAATACCAATTGCTTGCTTAAATAAAGAGTCGCCTAAGGATATATAAAGGTTATCTAGGAGAAAATCTAACCAAGTACCAATTATCATGCTATGGGCATCAAATGAGAATCCATAATCATTAGTCGCATCGTACTCAAAGGTACACTTGGTCTAGTGCACCACAAAATGTATTAGTCCACTTCCTCCTCATTACCCTCCTCATCAAAGGAGGCAAAAATATCACCCCCTGTTAAAATATATGTCAAAAAATCATGATTTACTCCATCAAGAATAGTGGGGGGTAATGCTCCTCACTCTAGCCTCAACACCTACTCCAAGCTCACTCTTGCATCTCGCATAGTGAGTAGTCACCATTGATGCATGGCCCACAAAAGCATGAATGGCATTGTTTTGCTACTTATCGAAAAAGGTTATAGTTTCAATAAGATTTTGAAAAAGGTTCGTTCTTTCATGAATCGTAGTAAGTTTATCTTTGGTAATTCAGCTTTTGGAATGTTTAAAGGGTTTGTTGTTTTAACTTAGAGTAGGCCTTGTTTAGTCTTTTCTTTCTTGCTCTAGCTTAATATAGACTTAGTTTGGTTCTTTCCTATGTTTTGTAATTGTTTGTTTATATACCTTAGAGCAGACTTTGAGTGCAAGTCTCTATCATGGCTGAGTATGCCCATCACCTTCGGAGAGTGATAGAAACTCAGTTCACTGGTTTTATAAAGCATGTTCTTTTGGACTAACCTTATACAAACCTGCACCTACTCTTGGGCATTGATGACGTGAGTAGGGATGTCATAGCTTATTGTCCACACTATGCATGATAGAGTTGATGAACCTACACTTCATGTTCGGACAGACATTGGAGTTAATGGTTGCACTTTTGAGTCGAAGTCTTTTTTAAAGTTTAGCTTAATGTTTGGTTCTAGTTCTTAGTGCTTTAGGTCTAGAGTTTACAGTTCTTTGTTTTGCTATTTTGTTTTTTGTTTTGTTTTGTTTTGTTTTGTTTGTTTGTTTGTTTTTTTGTTTTTTTGTTTTTGGTTAATGTCTTAATTAAAAGTCTTCGTTTGATATTATCTTTTGATTTCCTCTCCTTAATAGCTAGGTTTGTTAGTTTATTTATTTTTGATCTTTCAAATGCTTTGTTTTTGTCTTTGTCCTTCTTTACTATTATTTCTTTCTCAAATCTCTCAATTCGTAAGTTCAGATTTTTCTGACCTTATGAAGGTATATATATAAGCCACTTCGTTTATCTTCTGCAATACGTGGAATGGCCCATAATACCTGTTTGAAAGCTTAGGAAACTTGCCTTCCTTGCCTGGCCGCTTCCGAAGACGTGCTTTCTCGAACTTAAGTAATATCCAATCACCTTCCTTGAAAATAACTTCTTGCCTATGCTTGTTAGCTACCTTTTTCTGCTTAGTTGGAGACCTTTCTATGGCTGTCCAAACTTGTGCAAATGCAGTATCCAGATCTCGGACATACTCATGTGCTGCAAAGATTTCATCTTTTGTTCGTAAGGTAGGTGGAAGGACCACCTTGCCATAGACTATCTCAAACGGAGCCTTATTAGTTGAAGAATGCACTATATTATTGTATGTAGACTCAACCAATGGCAAATACTTTTCCCAATCTGACTTCTGCTCAGATATGTAACACTTGAGCAAATCAAGTACATTTGAATTTGCAATTTAACTCTGACCATCCTTTTGAGGATGATAAGCTGATGAAAAACTCAGCTTTGTGTCCATGTTATCAAACAATGCCTGCTAAAATAAACTGGTTGTCCGAGGATCTCTATCTCCCATAGTAGACTTGGATGTTTGAAAATCTGAGCCAAGAACAACTTTGCCATGTGCTCTGGCTTGATTGTTTTCCGCACAGGAATAAAATGTGCCTATTTACTAAAGTGATCTATGATAGTCCATATAGCATCATTACTATGTGTTGATCTCGGCAAATCTGTTGGGTAGGAGGGCAGCTCGCTTGCACACACACACACACACACACTCTAGCACACCAAGAAATGTGAGGGAGTTGGAAATATGTACTCGTTGAATAAATGAAATGAAAGTACAAATGAGTACTAAAAAGCCTAGGGCTAAGTGCCCAACACACAAGAGTGTGTTCACACGGGAAAAAACCTGTGTCCAGCCACAGGGAAAAAGTGCTCGTGAGTAAGTTGGGTTCACACTTGAACTAGACGGGAGTGGCCAGGTGGACATGACCAACAAACCCCCCTTAAGTGAACGGTGTGTGTCCATTAGAAAAAGCTCTTTTTATACAACTTTTGGACCCATTCACACCCCTCCGCATATGGGATAACTCACACACACTACAACCTGCTTTCACACAACCAACTTCGTTACAATGGGCATCCCACCCCTCTACAAGTACCCCGGGTTTTAAGAGTTCAACGTCCCGGTGAACAAACATGAATATGAGCCACATAATTTCCATACATGTGTATCACCATGAACCACCACAATCCAAGAACAAGGATTCACCATCACGGGGAATCACCATGTATACAAAGCATCAATTGCTTACACACGTGCATACCACCTAAGCTTCCACTAACCCAATTAGAAAGATAACCATCAGCAACCAGAACATATGAGAGAAGAGTGTGGTTGTTGGGCGACCATAGTCGTTGTATATTACACAATGAGGCATGGGGCAAGAAAATGATGCATGAGGGGGAAACAAAACACACTAAGAAGAGAAAAAGAGAGGAAAATCCACCACAAGATATAGAAAGGGAGATAGAGAGAGAAAGGAAGAGGAAAATAGCCACCACACGATACACACACACACAGAGAGAGAGAGAGAGAGAGAGAGAGAGAGAGAGAGAGAGAGAGAGAGAGAGAGAGAGAGAGAGAGAACTATCCACCATAGGATGTAGAAGTAGAGAGAGAAGGGAAGAGAAACATCCACCACAGGATAGAGAGGGAGAAAAAGAGAAGAAGGAAAATCCACCACAGGATTTAAAGAGAGAGAGGGAGAATTTCCCACGAGTTGGAGAGAGAGAGAAAGAAAGAAAGAAAGAAAGAAAGATATATTAACGTCTGCAAAAGGCCAAAATTGGCCTATGAGACAAACAAGTAGTACAATGATGTTCCTCCAGTCATCAAGAGGAAAATGTGGAGTGAGAATAAGATGTACAAGTATGACAACACGACCATAGGGGACTCAATGGTGGTGTACAAACGAGAGGGTGTGGATGGAGTACTAGGGCTACTAATGCATCTCTATATGCTGAAGGGGTGATACAAGTATGATATGTTATCTACTCCTAACTCCATCCAATCCCATAGTCTGGGTACAATATGTCATACATCCGATCTGAGGATGCCGTAAATGTCTGGAACATGCGTCCTAGATCAGAGCGAAAATGTGCCAGCTGCTGCTTGACCTCCTGCTGGTGTCGAGACCAGATGGCCGCGATCTCTCTGTGGTGTAGCCGTGGTGTCTGGTAGCCAGCTAGTTTGGGTCGTCGCCTAGCTCGAATCTCCTCCACTCGCTGAGATGTCACTCCCAATGTGTGTGGCTGGGCTACTGGTGCCAATCTCTGGAAGAAGTCCGTCAACTGGGACTGTCTTCCTCCGCTATGATGTGTGGGTGTCTGAAGTAAGATCTCCCTATGTCTCTGTAGTGCTAGTAGTAGTTTGCCTAGCTGTCTCTGGTCCGATCTCTCCCAGATCTGTCTAAGTGATGTGGTCCCTCTAAAAACCTCAGGATAGCATGCCCTGATCTCCTGCAAAGCACCACACTGGCAAACAAAATGCTCCTCTGTCTCTACCCCCGTTTGGCATAATCTGCAAATGCGCTCTGCTCGAGGGATGCGTGCTGCTCTCCTAGTCTCGATCTCTAGTTGGTGTGATGAGACCCTTAGTCGCCCAATGGCTACTCTGGCTCCATGTGATAAGTGGACCTCCAAGTATCGTGGTCGGTGGATGAAGCCGTCTGTGGAGGTGCTCAAGAAGTGGTCTCTGTAGTAGAGTATCTTCGTCGGGAGTGGCTGACTAGGAGATAGCCAAGTCTCCTGTATGTGGCCCTGCCAAATGTCATGTCTCATGACTCTGTTCCTCTCTGTCTGAGAGAGGCATCTGTGTGGTGCAGCTAGGTCATACTGTAAGGGTGGTAATCTGTCAATATCAATCCTGTGTGATGATATCCACTGTACCACCTGGGAGTACCATGACCAGGTATGTACCTCCTCAGCAAGCTGTCTGGATGCCTCAAAAGCAGCCCGAGATACCCGATTTAGTGGGAGCTCCCGCATCCTGTGTATAAAAGATATAGTATGGAACATGGCCTCTACTAACATAGGTGGTACCGCAAACTCCGCTCGAAGGATATCATGTGGTACTGAAGGTTTGCTGCGGATCATCCGTGAGAGCATCAAAATTTGAGGGCGCTCTATCTGTGTCCATGAGGATGTAGCCAAACCTGGTGCCCATACTGCTGCTGCATACATCAATGCTGGAGTAACTAGTATATCAAATAGCCACCCCTTAGTACGGGGCTCCTGGAAGTGTGCCTGGTGACACTGGCGTTCCAAAATTTCTAGTGCTGCGTACCCTCGTGTCACTCTGTCTCTGGCTGCCTGTGCCATAGAGAATCTCCCTGATGAGCTGGTAAATGTGACCCCAAGGTATAAATATGAGCCCACCACCTCTACCTGTCCCTGGGCTAGTGTAAGGATAGGCTGGCATCTGACTGTTGCTGATGTATGAAAGACCATAACCTTGGTTTTCCCAAGGTTCACTGTGAGTCCTCGCTCCGCACAGAAAGTATCCAGGGCCTGTAGATGCCTTTGTAGCCCTGTCCGAGTATCCGACACAAGAATGATATCATCAGCATATAATAGAATGTGTACAGTCGTACCTGAGATGTCAATCCCAGAGCCTCCTCCGTGTATGATGTAGTCTGCTACCTCGTCGATGTATAAGCCAAAGAGTGTCGGGGAGAGAGGGCAGCCTTGCTTCACACCAATGGTGCTGGCAATCATATCTGATAGTTCCCCTGTGAAGGGAGATTAGAGTTAGGGTTTCATGTGGGAGACATACACAGAGAAGAAGGGAGAGAGAGAGAGAGAGAGACATGTGGGGATAAGTCAACTCAATGGAATGAGTGTGAGTGTGTGACTCCCCTATCACACATGTATATTTGCACTAGTACACATAGTGCACTTAGTACATTAAAAGTACTAAGTGTACTATGTACTATAACTTATGGGCTTGTACACACTACAAGGGTGGGCATAATGCCTTTACCCCAACAACCTCCCACTTAAAGGCAAGGTCCCCTTAAATGAAGGAAAAGAAAAAAAACAGCATGTACATGATAATATACAAGGCCATATCAAGGCTGAAACTGGTCTCATCCAATGCCCATCAAGTGTCTGCAATGAGCAAATTGCTTTGGAGGCAAACTCTTTGTCAACAGATCAGCCGGGTTGTCATCCGTATGAATCTTGACAAGCTGAATTTGCTTGTTCTCTATCACCTCTCTGATGAAGTGATACTTCACATCCACATGCTTCGTCTTTGCATGAAAGACAGGGTTCTTTGCCAACTGGATGGCACTCTGACTGTCACAATGCAACAATGGAATATCCCCTGTATAACCCAAATCAACCACTAACCGAGATAGCCATAATGTCTCCTTGCAAGCCTCTGTGCCTGCAATATACTCGGCCTCTGTAGTAGATAAGGCAGTGCACTTCTGCATCCTGGATATCCATGACACAGCACCTCCTGTGAATGTAAACACATAACCGGTAGTAGACTTCCGGTTATCTGGATGACCAGCATAATCCGAATCCGTGTAACCATGCACTAATGCATCCTGTTTGCCAAAGCAAATGCACATATCTTGTGTGCCCTTCAGGTATCTCATGACACCTTTCACTGCTTCCCAATGCTTCTTGCCAGGGGTGGCCATGTATCTAGTAACCACTCCCACTGCAAATGCAATGTCCGGCCTGGTAGCAACCATGGCATACATGAGACTGCCACAAGCTGAAGCATACGGAATCTTGGCCATATCAGCCCTGCCACTATCTGACTGTGGGCTGTCCATAGCACTGAGTTTCACATATGGAGGCAAAGGAGTACTAGTCATCTTCCCCCCATCCATATTGAACCTCTGCAAAACTTTGCCAATGTATTCCTTCTGAGACAAATACAACACATGCTGATTTCTGTCCCGAAGTATCCGCATACCCAAAATGTGATTTGCATCACCCAAATCCTTCATATCAAAGGTCTGATGCAGTCTCTTCTTCAAGGCATCCATCTCTTTACGAGATTTCCCGGCAATCAACATATCATCAACATACAAGATGAGGATCAATAGACTGCCATCCAAAGCTTTCTTGGTGTATAAGCAGTGATCTATGTCACTTCTCCTGAAATTCTGGGATTTCATGAATGTATCAAATTTATGATACCATTCCCTTGGTGCTTGTTTGAGCCCATAAAGACTCTTTTTCAGCTTGCATACAAGCTTCTCCTTTCCATTCACTGCATAACCCTTTGGCTGTTGCATATATATCTCCTCATGGAGATCACCGTGAAGAAAAGCAGTCTTCACGTCCATCTAAATCAAATCCAGATCATCATGAGCAACCAAAGCTAATACAGCTCTAAGTGTGGTAATTTTGACCACTGGAGAGAAGATCTCATCAAAGTCCACACCATATTCTTGCTTGATGCCCTTAGCCACTAACCTGGCTTTGTATCTTGGCTTTGCATCAGGTGCAACTTTGAGCGTGTAAACCCACTTGCATGGCAAAACCTTCTTGCCTGTAGGCAAATGCACCAACTTCCATGTTCCATTTTTGTGCAGAGAATCCATCTCTGACTTCATAGCACGCTCCCAAAGAGCCTTGTCTGTCCTCTGTAAAGCCTCCTTATAACATGAGGGCTCCTCACAGTCAGTAAGCATCAAGTAGTCAACCCCTGGAACAAACCTGTCAGGGGCTCTGGAGGGTCTTGTGGACCTCTATACCCAATGACCATCATTTGCAGGTTGCTGTCCAGCCTGCATATCACCTATGGGTGGCTCCTGTTCCATGCCATAAGGTTGAAAGATCATGCCTGGTATCTCCTCTAACTGTGGGATATCCATAGGGATATCTTCTGCCATCTCTGGCTGTCCATTTGGACCATTTTCAGCACCATTTAAGGGCTGGTTTTGATGCTGTAATGGCTGATTTACAGCCCTTGGTTGTTGTCCATGATGTCCATCAGCATCAAAGATGACTCTGCCAGGCTCCTGTTGCCTCGTAGGCTCCTTATACATGTTTCATCAAAAATGACATCATTGCTGCGTATAATCTTTCTAGAGAGAGAGAGAGAGAGATGCACGAGTGTTGGGCACAAACTCGTTACTTACATAATGCTTGATTGATGTAAAATGAAAGTACACGACATTTTTGTAGGTGCAAGACCGAATCTTTTGACTCACACTAATCACGAGTACTAATGGGCACATGACACACAGTACATACTTACCTTATCCAGATAAGAGGGCATTCACACCTAAGCAGGTGTTCACACACTCATAAATGAACAACGTGGACATACACACATTTAGCCCTTTTAGAGGCTGTACACACGGACACACGCAGGCACACAAACACAGTTGCACAAGCACACGGTGAACACACATGTGAAGCTCTGAATATCCCAACAGTCCGGGCACCAAGAGGGTTCTTAGGGACCATCCATAGCACTATCGGGGTCAAACATGGCTGCCCGCTCTCTCCCACATTGTTGGGGCTGGACAATTGGAGGGACAGCCTCACAGAATGAGAAACGGAGTTTCCACAACTTTTGGCTAGGAAATGGCCGTTTCTTGTTACTATGGCAGGTAATGATGCTTTCACGCATGATCTGAAGTAAGCCATCAAGGTGGCATGAGATTATCATGGCTAAGTCTCCTTGGTCATAGATGCACTTTTTGAGACCATAACCTACATACATATGTGCACACACTAGATGCGTACTGCCTTCCATGGTTGGTCCTCTGAGTTCTCCATTACGCGAGAGGGACATTGTCATGTGCATAGGGTGTATCTACCATGTGCAACATGCACACAAGACTAGCTTTGAGGCTTGGGGAAGCTTGGAGCTAGGTAGGCTGATTGACGAGCTGGGCTAGGAATAGACTGACGGGCGGGCGCCCAAGTGTGGACGCTCGGTGACCGGCCAAGAGCCTATAAAAGGGTGGCCAAGGTCAGTCAGTAGTTCATAGAGTCTCGCGAGTCTTTGTGAGAGCTCTATGGTGAGGAGCTTGGATCTAGTGCAAATGTGCACATGCTTCATGCAGCCGAGGCCGGCAGTAGTCTCAAGGCTCGCGAGGGTAGCTCCGTGGCGGTATGGGACGTCACGGGGTAGAGACAAGTCGGTACGTCTTGCTAGTTAGCTCAGCTCGTGGCTTGGTGGGGACAGCCGTGGGCAAAACTTTGAGTTAGGCCTGCACCCCCTTCACGTTATTTGGCTTTGTTTTGTAGGTTTCGAGTCATAATTCAGGAGCACTTTACGAGGAGATCTGTGGGGATTTGATAGACATAGTAGGTCTTGGTACACTCATGGGTTGTCGGCTGGTTTGAACAACATGGCCTTCAGATGGATTGCCTCCCATCCCCTTTTCAGTATGGACTTGACTCACCGTTCTTGGATCTCTCAGAGCAAGTGTCAACCGCCTTGTCTGCCTCGACTTGACGAGGGTCCACACGAACCTGCACATGGATGGCCCACTCCAGCTCCCCATGAAACTCTTGTTCTACAGTGAGCACTTCCTGCGAGTTTCTAGTGATGGATTCATCACGAGCCCTAGATACCTTCATTGGCACGTTGCATGCGGTGCATATCACCATTGACGAGCTGAGGGTATCTACTACCAGCTGAGGGTATCTACTATCATCACACCGCCTACAGGTTGAGTCTGGTAGAGCAGAGGGCATCCCCCAGGAAGCATGATGCACAGGGTAAGCATGACCAGGAAAGTGCAGAAAAAGGAGCACTATTTGTGTAGATGCCTATCCTATCATGAGATTCACGGGAGATTCCATTGCCTTATGTATTTGTCCCTCTCTCATGGGTTATGCAGTATAGGGATCAGTGATGCTTACATATGTACCTACTGGAGCTCCATCATCATTGGGATGTCATGCTCGGATAGTGCCGTGGGGGTGGCAGCCAGCGGCATGCCTCTCAGACCACCATTACAGACTTCTTTAGACTGCCTCAGCCTGTAACACAGGGGCAGCCACTCAGACCCCACAAGGACAGAGGGATCACACATGCCGTTGACTTACCAGAGCACGAGATCCTCTTGTCCCACGCACCCGTGGGATCACTAGAGAGATAGCCTGATCCCTTCTGAGAGCTAGACATCCCTCCCCCCAAAGATCTGGATCTTCCATCAGTTGTAGATCCAAGACATACATGGATCATAGGGGCCCAGGTCCATGTGATCCTTACACGTCACCAACGCACGATGGAGGCCTCTTCTTCTCAGCCTCTCTTCACTATTTCAGATCTTATGGGCACCCTCTCCTGCCAGATGATGGATCTCTTCCATAGGCCCCTCCCTTCCATAGATTCGGGAGTCCATTATGATCATTCTTGTGACCTCCGAGTTGTTCTGTGCATTTACCTAGCACTTAGCTCCGGTTACTAGGTTTCCAGTTTCAGTTTCAGTTTTCCATGACGATGATATTCCATGGATACTTGTAATCATCTTTTGTCTCATAGGCCCATAACTCTCTTTCTCTCTCTTTCTCTCTCTCTCTCTCTCATACAACAAAAAACCCACCAACCCACGGCGTTTCTCTCAAAATAATTGCAAGAAGGATGAAGTTGAAAGAACAGTTGTAATTTGAAAATTGGCTTGTGAATTTGTGATAGTTACACTTTCTGAATTTTACTTGAAAATTTTTGATCATTTTTCTAACCAAAGATACGACTTTCTAAAGGTGGCTCTGATACCACTGTTGGAAGCTTCAAAGAACCCAAGCATGCATAGAAATTCAACGTGAAACACAATAGCCCTCATCTATTCTCATGAGAAGTTTCGATGAAATAAACTGATCCAATCCCTTTGTGCGGACTCTTGCAGCTCTTGAAGAATGGCGGAAAAAGAAGTTGGAAGAAGCAAGGAAACGTTCAGAGGCTATGAAAGCTAAGCAAGAAGAGTATCTGACGTAACAAGGCTGTACCTAGGTGTCTTCTTAAAGTAGGACTAGAGTGGCCTCTCAAGAAGCGGTGCTCATTGTACGAGCAGTCTCTCTCATACGTGTAGAATTGTACTGTAAATGGTTATGCATACACGTTTCTGGATTTCGTTTAATTAAGGTATAATTAGGTCATTATTATGCTATTGCTAGGTTGCAAAGAAGATGTGCATGATGTGGCTGTGTTTGAGAGTCTCTAGCACAATGATGCGTGGACTGTGAGAGGGCCTTCATGCTCTTTAGAGTTGAGTCCATGTATTAGTAGATAGTAGTACTACAAATGAGTGTATGTAATCTCTCTCTCTCTCTCTCTCTCTCTCTCTCTCTCTCATAATTTAGTTTCTAAATCTTGTAGACAACAGTTTTTAGCCCATCCATTTGACACTATCTTTACCAAATTGTGTCTCATTATTGTTACAAACAATTTGCACTTTTGTTGCTCGTTGGTCATCTGCCATGTCAATGTAGTTTTTTTTTTCACTATTCACAATAAAAAATATGTTTAGAGAACATTTATATGCATTGAAATTGTTTTCCACTGATACAAATTTGGGAATATGTGCCATTCATGAGGAAGAAAATAATTAGGTACAATCAGAACTGCGTGATTTTGCTCGAGTGGTTAGGAGGAAAGTCCATCGGTCTTATTAGACAGCCCAGGAAGGGCACCATATCTGGACTATTCCCTGTTTTATCCACATAAGTCAACACTTCACTAAGTGGGATCAGTTCCTACGATGAACGATTTCCTCCTCCCTGCATGCAAGGTTCCACCTCCAACATGGAATGCACTATGGGTGGTATAATGGTTTAAACCATAAAAAAGGAGGGAATATTCTTACACTCTAAAAGTAAGGTGCATAGGCTAAAAAAGAAGGTTCACAATGCATTTCTAGAGAGCACACATCTATTTTTAACTTCTAATGTAGTTAATTATAAAACTATTTTAACTTTTTCTTTTACGATAACCGAAGCAACAAATTAAGACAACAATTATGTTAAAATGTTGAACCACGACCAGGGTAACAATTTTGTTCCTCAATGAATAGATTATTAGGGTTTTTGGGGGGAGTCTTTTAGAGCCCTTTCATGTGTAGAGAGAGATGGTATTCTTCCTAGCGTACAAACATATCTTTTTACTATAGTAGAGGTCATTTTTTTTGGGCACCTTGAGCAAATAGACTTTTTCTTAAATGATCGGAGAGAAGTGTTTTGACATTTAACTTTTTTAAAAAGGCCGTCTTCTCTAGAGTTGTGCCATGTAATGATGGAAAGCATATATAATATTCTGTTTAATTATATATATATATATTATTTTTGGAACATTGAAGAGTGAAAAGCTTGAGACATTCGCGGTATGAATTACGTTGGTTTTTTGCATCACATTGATCTTTTGAATTCTTTTGAGGTAAGTTTATGGTTCACTTGATTAATGTGAAGGGCTAAGCATGATTCTTCTTGTGTTTGGAATGTTTTTTTTGGGGCATGAAAAACCTGAGTTTCTCATAATGTGACTTTCATTGGTTCTTTATGCCAATTGAACTTTTGAATTTCGTGCTTTTGAGGTGATATTGTTGCTCACCTGATCAATGTGAAGGGTTAAGCATGAATCTTTCTTCCTTTGGAGTAACTTTTGTAGACATGAAAACTTGACATAATCACGGTGTGGCTGTCTGGGGTTTTTCACACGTGAATATTCGAAGGTCCTCTAGCTTCTTTTTTCAGCATTGTAGGTTCTTATGCCTGTTGCTAAGCTTTGACGGTATCCCATTGCAATGACTTCCAAAGTGAGTTGACAAACAGTTTAAGTTGTCATTTATAAGTGTTCAGATGACGCTGTTGTAGTAGTAGTAGTAGTAAATGTTGATGTTGAAGCTTCGATTGTTGCTTATCCTTATTGTTCATAGTGCAAGCATGTTCTTGTGGCTTCTCCATTTTTGGGAGAGGTTTCTTGTGGTTTGCTTGTTCTTACTTTGGTCCACACCATTCAAGACGTAGGCATGCTTCTTCTTGACACAACAATGGAGAGTGAGGCGATTCTTTCTTTGATGGCTTTGGACACCCAGATGGGGGAATTACCATCATAATACCCTTGAAGGGCAATGAGTAGGCATGTAAGCATCTATTTTTGGTGGACTCTACGATGTGGGGATTGGTGCCTTTGTTGTGGAGTTTACTTTCTTTGTGCAAGCTAAGGGGATATCGTGGATTTTTTTGGGGATCCACACTTTCATTACCCTCGTAGAATTCATCTTATAATATATTCTTGGAAACCCAATACTGATGAGTTGGAAGAAGGTTCTTTCGGACTCTTTTGGGTTTTTATGGAAGAGGTTGATGAGTACTCTGTTTTCCAAGCTCTTGAGATTAACGTTCTAAGCATTGCCTAGGTTGGTGAGGTAGCCAAATTGGATTGCCACCCTATAAGTAGCTTTGAGCTACTAATAATTGCTTTTCTATACCTAGCTTTTGATATCATAAAGATATCTTGACATTGACATTTTGGTGAGGTAGACAAATTAGATTGCCACTCTATTAGTGGCCTTGAGCTACTAATAATTGATTTTTTGTCCACCTTTTAATCCCATAAACATATATTGACATTGAAAAAAACCATGTAGAGATTTGTGTTACGAAATTCTACCCTAGTTTAGCTCATATTTTGTAAGATTCCTCTCCTGTATCTAGAAGGTTAAGACATCACTATACACCTTTTCCTTGACTTTAATCTTTGAAATAGTTCATTTTCTCCTAAATTGACTTAGAGCGAAAATATTTTCGAGAGAGGTAATACAGTTTTGAGATATTTTTGGATACAAAGTTACCCTTTAATTTTAAGATGAAGTTTAAAAAGAGCTTTCCAATGTGCATTAGAAATTAATTGAATATGTGCACTGGATATCTTAACCTAGGGGTACCTATTTTTAGAACAATTTGGATTAAGGTTCAAAGAGTGTTCTAATGGGCCTATGGGATTAATCCAAGTGTTTGAATAAGAAAAATGCAAGAAGAAAAGAAAATCCACAAAAAATGAGTAAATTTTCACATAAGATGAAGAGTTGACTAGTACTGGTACTTAATCTTTAAAAATGTGAATTTTGACACCTCAGGGGAGTGGGAAGAGATCTTCAAGGAGGCACCTAGAAATCACATCAAATTGGTCATTTTTTATTCAAAAAATACATGAGGTGGCTAGATATTTCATCTCTCATCTCTCCTCTTTCAAACTAGATCAAAAAGTGGGCATAACTAGTCTAAATCTTGTCCAAATTGGCCTAAACTGAAGCTGGAAGCCTCTAGATCCCAGTTGGGCTTGGTTGGTGGCCTCCCTCACTTATAAATAGAACCCCATTCTTTTGTATTTTCATCTTAGAATATTTTCATGCTAGTGTAATTTTTATTTTAGTGTAATTCCTTCATCCCTCTTCCTTGCCTCTCCATTGTGAAGCTTTGGTGCTTCACTAAACCTCTTCTTCTCTTGAAGACTATCCTCTTATCTTGGTGGTGGCCAAGCATCTTCCTTGAAGGCTACACATCTCCTTGCAAGATAAAGAATCAAGCCCAAATCAAGGGTAAGCAAAACAATGATGTTTATATTATCTTCTTCTCCTCCACATGCTTGGGAACCATTTTATCTCATGGTTTCTTCTTAAAACCATGCCCTTCTTGATTTATGTTGTTGTTTAGATAAAGTAATCTTAATCACCTATGCTCAAGTGTATTGTTTATGATTTATATTCACTGTTTATGAAGAAATACTCACTTCTTATGGTTAAATCCTTCTTGCAAGGTTAAACCTTAATTCTAATCTCATTTTTTAATCTTAAACTCTAAGCTTATCAATCTATTTTTATGTTTATTAACCTACTTAGAATGAGGTTAATTCATTTAAGATTGTTTTTATGATAAGAAATCTTATATTTATTCATTTTATGAAAGAGAGCTTATGATAACATTCATATATCTATTTTCATATGGAAGTTATATTTGAATATTTTTATTAAATAAACAAGATGTTTAGATGCATTTATGTTTATGTTTATGCTTAGATTTTTGCATAAATTAATTTTTGTATTAAAAGTGAAGTTTTGAGCATTATTCATTTGCTAGAAAAATAAAGAAGGTTATGCATAAATTTTTTTAAATTCATTCAATTTATAGGAATTATGAAAAGATTCACATAAACTTTTTCTTTCATCAAAAGTGGACTTTTGAGTATATTATAGTTTAGAAATTACGAGAAGGTTATGTATAATTCTTCTTTAATTTTCAAATGAGGATTATTATGAATATAATTCATTTAGATTAAAAATAAATTAGTATGTGTGTATAAATATTTTATGCTGAAAGAGGAATTATGGGTATAATTAATTTTGTAAATCTCATAAGGATGTATGCATAAATCTTTTATTCAAAAAGTGGAATATTGAGCATATTTTATTTTAAAAAAATTGAGAAAAGAATGTGAAAATATTCATATAAGAATGCATCGGAGAACATGGATAATTTTTTAATCAGAAAGAGGAATTACGAACATATTTTACTTTTGGAATTATGAAGTTTACCTCTAGATTCTCAAAAAAAAGAATCTTAAGTACGTTTTTAATAGGAAAAAGGTGAGTGGAAACTCTTACTTGAATTATTGGTTAAATAAGGAATTTCATTATAATTAGATTTAATGATTTATGGACAAGGGAATTACATAAAGGCTTTCTATGATGATTTAAGATATGGTTGAGAAATGATGAGGAATGATGTGTAAAGTTGACTATCTTCTAGAAAGAGGTCGTGGACCTAGGTTGAGAATGTTGCAATATAGCCAGATGGAGAGTCAAAGAAAGACGTTCCGTGTGGCAAGGTCGGCGGAGGTCTTGACTAGCCTCGGTTCGGTTAAAATGGTGAGCTTCCTGTATGGTGGATGAGGGGCCAAGGAAGCGCCCTCTATGAGTGAAGCGCTAGGTCACCTGCTGCTGCGAAGGATCCTAGAGAGTGCTGACCATACGGTGCTCGGGCTTTGGGTCGCCTAAGATACCCACACGTGCGTCGAGGAAGAATGGAACACTGAGTTAGAGTTATTTTCTGAATACAGGCCTGGATCTGGTTGACCTTGCTAGTCTTCAATGGATGAGTCCATGGCTCCTTTTTGGTAAACTAGATCTTGGTTGATCTAGCTGATCTTCAATGGAGAGTCCACATGGATTTTATGAATAAAAGAGATCATACTCTTGGGTACTATAAGTTAGGAACCATGAAACGGCCCCTAATAAGTGAAGTACTAGAGGTGAACCTAGAGGGATTGACCAGGTGGTGGACGCTCTAGTTGCCGATGATACCATAGGTATGTTGAGGAAGGTATGAATGGAATTTGGATTTTATGGATGGAAATTGGAAAAGTTGGAACTTGGACCCTAGAACTGGAATACTGAGGATTTTGATGGAAACACTGATTTTATTGTAATTCTGTCTTGATGAAAATAGTTGAATCTGAGAAAAGGTAATTTCATATTGAGTACCTAAGTGGTGTGTCTATTTAATATTTTTGTATGAGTGCCGGCGGCGGCTAGGGAGCCTGGGAACTTTTTTGCTAGGTACCCGGGACAAAACACAACCAAATTTTTATAAAGAGGGATCTCACCAATACAGTGGTTGGACGGTTGGCTAACCCATGGGCCGGTTAAGCTGAATTGGTGGATTCCTACAATAAAGTTCAATTATGTTCAAAGTTACGATAGTTGAAGTAAGTCACATGATAATTCTTGTTCTATGGGAAAGAATCAACGGCTGTGTCTCACTTGAGGGAAAAAAAGCGTTGATCTCTATGAACCAAGGCAAGTCTCTCCTTGATTCGACCATGTGATCCACGGGTTCGGTCGGAATACAAAGGATAGTTAAGGCTTTTGATCCCGTTAGATAAATTTTCGTTAGAAGATTTTCCTAGAGGAATTGCCTATGCTTTCTGGGCGAGGAAAGTTTTTTTCGGGTACGGTTTTGGAAGAGCCACCGGAGTAGTCCCTTGCCCGGACATTCGTGGGTGAGGCCCGGAGTGGGAAGCTCTGCCCTACATAGTCGTTATTCCACTGCCCGTCTTTTAGTTAAACTACAGGGTAGGGGTCTCACAGGTCGTATGAGAGCGTTTGGTTGAAGTTGATAAACCAAGAAGCAAGAAATGTTAAAAATTACCAGCAGTGAAAGATTGCAATTGTATGTTGAAATTTGTACGAGTTGATATTCAGAATGGAAATTCGTAAATTAGAAATTGGGTTTTTAGATGGAAGTACCACATTTGTGTGGAATCCCTGACTTTGCTTGAGGCCTAGATATGATGGCATTTGCCTTATAGCATAAATGGCCGTGAAAACCCGTATATATCGTGGATATAATTGCAGCTCTATACTGACAATATATGCGAGTGAATCTAAGACCTCGAAGTTATGAGCAGAAATGCTCTGTTGGATTTTTTTTCCCAAATGATGATTTCATTTTTGAATGCTGGTTGATATGATTTTAGAATTCTGGTTGAAAATTGATGAATTGATTTGGATTCTGATTGAAGGATGATGATTTTTGAATTCCAGTTGAAAGTAGGTGTGTTGAATAAGTCATGATGATGATGATGAATGGAGAGAATTCTAGTGATGATATTAGTAACTTGGAAGACGATCAAGACTTTCAGCAGATCACTATGAGATTAGTGGATCGTGCTGATAGATTGTTCGCAACTTGACCTTTGGCCCAGTGGACCCAATTGTGGAATGATGAATCAAGAACCTGTATAATTGAAATTTCCGTGGGGAATATTTAGATGTTAATTGGAAATTACTGGTCTGATGGACCATTATTGTGTTAAGGATATGAATGATCTATTTTCTGATAATGAGTTATGTTTCTTCCTATAGAAAGGATCTTTTTCCAGGATTCTGAGAGGGTTGACCAAACTTTAAGGAACCCTAGAATTAGTTGGATCTATAGTAGAATGATTACCTTGTTTGAAGGAATTATTTTTGAACTTCTTAAGTCTTAGAATCTTGGAATGAAGTCAAATAGAAAATTTAATGATGTATCATTTTGGCAGAATTATGAGACGAGCGCATTGTGTGTGGTGGATAGCCAGATCCTCACATGGATGAGGATGAGCTTAACCCTGATGTTTGTAAAGCTCTACACAGATCTTAACCAGGTCCCTTCAAGGGTAAAGGGGAACACTTATGTGAGGCCATAAGAAAAGTGGATCGAAGCTATGGAGGAGTACTTCGATGTCATAGGTTACAAACGATAAAGGGGAACACTTATGTGAGGTCCCTTCAAGGGTAAAGGGGAACACTTATGTGAGGTCCCTTCAAGGGTAAAGGGGAACACTTATGTGAGGCCATAAGAAAAGTGGATCGAAGCTATGGAGGAGTACTTCGATGTCATAGGTTACAAACGATAAAAGTAAGGTGGCTCTTGCCAAGCTGAAGATCGTAGAGACAGCTAGAGTAGCGTGGAGGAACCACTGCAAGACAAACCACTTGGATCAGAACACCCAGATGTGGGATGATCTCAAGACTTACCTCAGAAAGAGATTTTATCCTCTAGGCTTCTCGGAAACAAAGATGAATGAGTTTCTTGAGCTAACCTAGGGGAGCCGAACCACGGAGGAATATCACCAGGCATTCGCTCTCCTCCTCAAATACTTGCCACCGCTGGATGAATGGCCAGGTTCATTCGGGGAATGAACGAACCCTTGGATACCTTGGTGAAGAATGCTAAGCCAGTTTCTATGGCCGAAGCAATATGGATGGCGAAGGATTTCTCCAAGACCTTTGTTTTCCAGGTGCTACCGAAGCGAGCACCCTCGTCTTTCAAAAGATTCCAAACCCCGGGAAGTGCTTCCAACTTTCCGTCTCCTAAGAGACAGCAAGGTCCTAATCAAGTCCAGGATACGTGAAGTTTCAGAATGGAAGGAAGGCCTTTTCCTCGGAACACATTCTCTGGAACTTTGGAAGAGCTTAGAAGTGAGAACACAAGTTTTGGCTGTCAAGGTTTTGGGCACCAGCTCAAGGATTGCCCAACTCCTTCTATGTCAGTGGGCCAGGGAAGCCAAGGTCCTAGAGTGCCGAGATCAACCCGTCTTTGTATCAGTCTAATCAAGGTCCCTCTCTCGCCAAAGTCAGGGCAACCCTAGAAGAATGCCAGCTCAGCCTGCAACCTCAGTGCAGAGTAGTCTCAGGTCCCCCTCCCAGAATTGGGGAAGCCAGAGAGAGAGAGAGTTTCACACCCCAGATAGCAACAGCCAGAGCCGCCACAGTAGCTAATGTAGTGGAGGAAGAAAGAGGACGGATAGATTTATGTCACCATTGATGATCAAGTTTAAAATCTTCATTTCTCTGTCATGAAATTGATCTTTGGAATTAAGTACCGCCCTGGGAGTAAGAAAATGATTTTTACCGAGATTACCCCAGTTTTGCGAGATGAGGGCATCTCGCGTTTTTCAAGTGGTGGGAGAGGATGTAAGATTTCTCCTTTTCTATATCTAGAAGGTTAAGACATCACTGTACACCTTTCCCTTGACTTTAATCTTTGAAATAGTTCATTTTCTCTTAAATTGACTTAGAGAGAGAAAATATTCTAGAGAGAGATAATACAGTTTTGATATATTTTCGGATACAAAGTTACCCTTTAATTTTAAGAAAAATTTCCTTGAAATAAAAGTTTAATAGAGTTTTCCAATGTGCATTAGAAATTAATTGAATAATGTGGACACCTTAACCTAGGGATACTTATTTTCAGAAAAAAATGGATTAAGGTTCAAAGAGTGTTCTAATGGGCCTATGGGATTAATCCAAGTGTTTGAATAAGAAAAATGCAAGAAGAAAAGAAAATCCACAAACAAATGAGTAAATTTTCACATATGATGATAGTACTGGTACTTAATCTTTAAAAATGTAAATTTTGACACCTTAGGGGAGTGGGAAGAGAGCTTCAAGGAGGTGCTTGGAAATCACATCAAAGGGGTCTTTTTTTTTTCAAAAAATACATGAGGTGGCTAGATATTTCATCTCTCATCTCTTCTCTTCCAAACTAGATCAAAAAGTGGGCATAACTAGTCTAAATCTTGTCGAAATTGGCCCAAACTGAAGCTGGAAGCCTCCAGATCCCAGTTGGGCTTGGTTGGTGGCCTCTCACCTATAACTAGAACTCCATTTCTTTGTATTTTCATCTTAGAGTACTTCCATGCTAGTGTAATTTTTATTTTAGTGTAATTCCTTCATCCCTCATCCTTGCCTCTCCATTGTGAAGCTTTGGTGCTTCACTAAACCTCTTCTTCTCTTGAAGAAGACTACCCTCTTCTCTTGGTGGCCAAGCCTCTTCGTTGGGCTACACATCTCCTTGCAAGATAAAGAATCAAGCCCAAATCAAGGGTAAGCAAAACAATGATGTTTATGCTATCTTCTTCTCCTCTACATGCTTGGGAAGCATTCTATCTCATGGTTTATTCTTAAAACCATGCTCTTCTTGATTTATGTTTAGATAAACTAATGTTAATCTCCTATGCTTAAGTGTATTGTTTATGATTTATATTCACTCTTTATGAAGGAATACTCACTTCTTATGGTGGTTAAATCCTTCTTGCAAGGTTAAACCTTAATTCTAATCTCATTTTTTAATCCTAAACTCTTAAGCTTATCAAGCTAGAGATGAAGGTTAAACATTTTTATGTTTATTAACCTACTTAAAATGAGGTTAATTCATTTAAGATTGTTTTTATGATAAGAAATCTTATATTTGTTCATTTTATGATGAAAGAGAGCTTATGATAACATTCATATATCTATTTTCATATGGAAGTTATATTTGAATATTTTTATTAAATAAACAAGATGTTTAGATGATTTATGTTTATGTTTATGCTTAGGTTTATGCATAAATTAATTTTTATATTAAAAGTGGAGTTTTGAGCATTATTCATTTGCTAGAAAAATAAAGAAGGTTATGCACAAATTTTTCTAGATTCATTCAATTTATAGGAATTATGGAAAGATTCACATAAATTTTTCCTTTCATCAAAAGTGGACTTTTGAGTATATTATAGTTTAGAAATTACGAGAAGGTTATGTACAATTCTTCTCTAATTTTCAAATGAGGATTATGAATATAATTCATTTAGATAAAAATAAATTAGTATGTGTGCATAAATATTTTATGCTGAAAGAGGAATTATGGGTATAATTAATTTTGTAAATCCCATAAAGATGTATGCATAAATCTTTTATTCAAAAAGAGGAACATTGAGCATATTTGATTTTGGAAAAATTGAGAAAAGAATGTGAAAATATTCATAGGAATGCATCGAGAAAACATGGATAAATTTTTAATTAGAAAGAGGAATTACGAACATATTTAACTTTTGGAATTATGAACTATACGTCTAGATTCTCAAAAAAAAGAATCTTAAGTACGTTCTGAATGGGAAAAAGGTGAGTGGAAACTCTTACAAGAATTATTGGTTAAATCAAGAATTCTACCATAATCAAATTTAATGATTTATGGACAAGGAAATTACATAAAGGCTTTCTACGATGATTAAAGAATTGGTTGAGACTGACTGATTAACCTGATAAAGAATCCAATCTAACCCGTATTCCATCTCTTGGTTAGGTCTTTGACAGTGTGAGGTGAAAAAAAGAAAAAAAGACCACTGCCTCTATAGCCCTTCACCTCCCAAACTTGGATACAACAACACGAACGGGGGCACCACCAGCCACCGACTGGAACACTTCTCTCAGTTCACCACACCACCCACGCCAGAAAGACCGCACAAAACAGGGGCACATAGACCAAGATAAACACCCAGCAATATATTTCCAATCACAACACTTATACAAGCTTCTCCCGACACAGAAGCCTTACTCACACAAACTTACAAACACTTAGACCTGGATTTGCCAAGGGAATTCCACCACGGCCTCACCACCTCAGGAATTACGACCTTGCGTCTGACGACCAAGCCTTTGCAACCACAACACATCAACACTCTGACCTGTCACACTGCCGAGGATACACCACATCCTCAATCACCACGAACCTCTCGCCTTCAATTCAGTCAATCACACCAGAAAGAACCCGGCCACTCACTCTTCAGAGGGCACCCCACCAGCTAACCCTCTACTCTCTGCAGCCCATCACTTCTGTGTGTGTCGCCACCAGCAGCAGCTACCCAAACACCTCTCTCTCTCTCTCTTTGTGCTGATCTCTGCCAGCCTCAACAAACCCAAGCACCACTTGCCCTTTAAACCCCTTCTCTTTGTTGACGTGCTATATCAGCCCCTTCAGCCTCTCCACGGCCCTTCTTTACACTTCTATCTCCTAGGCGACCTCCTCACAGTTGCCAGCCATGCTGTCCACCAGCCACCAAGGCTCTTCACTCAAGCGGCTCCCTAGCCCGTCCTCTCTCCTGTCGGTAGCGTCTACGCTCCACCTTCACAGCTCTGCCTGCTCACAAGAGCGCCATCCATTTCATCACAAGGTGGCCATCTCCCGGCCTCGCCTACGCCAGTCTCTTCTCTGCTGCAGCACCTTCAGCCCCTTGCCAGCTGCTCTACGCCAACCACTGCCAATGCTTGACTTTAGCACCCGCCTTCTCCTCTCGCCCAGCAGCTACCTAACATGCCCAGGAAACCTTCACGGCCCTCTGTGCTCGCTAGCACAGCAGCAGGTCCCTCGTTGCTGGTCTCAGCTCTCCGCTTCTGTCGCCAGCCCGTCGCCTTCAGCCCTTCTGTTGCCAGCTGCTAGCTCGTTTGCCTGCGTTTTTCTCTCTCTTATTGTATCCCAAAGGCTCTCTAGCCAGTTGTTGCCAGCAGCCACCGCTAGCACCTGCAGGCTGCCTCCAAGTTCCTCGCACAAGGCGGCTACCTGGCCTCTTCGAACAGCCCCCCCCGGCCAAGGCGGCAACTCCACAGCTCCTTAGCCTCTGCAGCGTCCTATCGAGGCGACCCTTCATCCACCGGGCGCGGCAACTCTCCCAAACGACCCGACCCACCTTGCGCTTCTTCGCCAGCTTCCAGAACGTCACGCTGGCAGCAATGCTGGCCGTTGAACAAGCTGCCAAGTGGATTTTCAATAGTTAGCCACGTTGATTATTTTTCTTTTATTTTTTGTAAGGCCTAGAAGATGGCCATATCACCCTTATGCTTTCCATTTCACACCAAATTAAAGGAAACCTTGGCCCTTTAATCTTTAATTGCCCATGCTTTCCACACACCTTCGAGATGCAACTTTCCAATACCCACTTATACTTGGGACGCGTACACATTCAAGCTACCAAGCAGCTGATACCACATCCAACGGACCTCCAGTAGACCACGTTCCGGACAAGCCTATAACAAGCCCAAAGCCAAACCGTCCACCCTGTACATCTGCCAATGCATTCCAGGGCAAAGCCTTTATCCACACCATGCATCTATATATACACAAGCCCAAAACACCTTTCAGAAAAACGCCTGACATACTTTGCCAATCCCCCCATCTGCTAGAGCATTCATGCTCAGCAGAGCAAAAGATAAATTCCAATAGCTATCCACCAAGATCAAAAGGAAACATCTGTAATTCACCATCCCGTTCCCCAATATCCATAAAACACAATGGATGCATCACTGCATACCAAGCATCAACCATATGCATCACAAAATCATTTACGTCCACTTCACCCACAACAAACCTTCTCGTCTTCAAAACCTGTGGCATTCCAGCATTTAGCACCCAATCCATCAACACCAGTGAAGGCCAGGTTCCAACATTTTGACCTTTTTGCACACAAAAATCTAGATCCTTTCCATCAGCAGTGTCTACTACAAGCACTTCCAGCTCTTGTACTTTAGGCATCTCCTCACAATTATACAGCTCAACTGGTTCAGAACCCTTGTCATCCATGCACTTTGTCTTCAACATTTCAGCAACACGCATAGAAGCCTTAGTTACACTCTCAACCATATCTGCATCCATGTCTACCTCTGGCTCTTGTTCATCAAGGCTAGCAACTTCCCAAATATCATCCTCAAGCACAATACTCACATCACAACGCTCTTCATCAGCCAAATCTACATGCATACCTTCTTGAGTGTTGCCAACCCCCCTGGTATCATCGTCCAAAGATTCCCCAGCACATAATGCATCAAATGGAAAAACATCCATACCATTCATTGCAGGTACCATACAAGAAAATCCATAATAATAGGATCTTCCTCCATGCTCTCCGCATCCGCATCACAAACCATCTTCACTTCACCACAAGTCTCTATCCCATCCTCCTCCCTTGTAGAATCTGGCAAAAAATCATCCTCAAAGCATCGTGTATCCAGCTCCTCTTCCTTCATCATCAACCAAACCCAAGGCATCATCCTCTTTGCTTCCATGTGCATGTCATCCAGATCCAAAGAAGAATCCACTGGTAACTCCTCATCTGCAAAAGTCTCACACGTTGACCTAGATTCCTCATCCTGCTTTTCATCCACCTTCACCTGCTTTAAAGACTTTGGAAAAAAATCAGAAGGCACATAAAACATCCCCCTTTGCACCTGTATAGGCCTTTGAGGCTCCTGTTTAATCAAACTTTGCATAGAACTCTTATCCACCTCAACCAAATTCACATGCATATCCCTTGCAGACACAACACCTTCATACGGATAAATACCCATCTCCATCTGCTTCAAAATCTTGCCTTTCTTTTCCCTAGCAACCCTAACTGCATCATCAAATGACTTAGGATTCTTCAACTCAACCCTGACCTTTAAATGGGGTAGTAAACCATCAATAAACAAGCTCTTCTTCAGAAACATAGGAGGAACTTCCTGCTTTAATGTCATACAGCACTTACCCCACAAACATGTAAATACCTTCACAAAATCATCCACACAAAATCATCCATGGACTTGCTTCAAGATGCTCAACTCTTGCCAAAGCACACTAGAATCCTCCGCTTGCTGAAAACGCTCCAAAAGGCCTTCTTTCAACTTGTCTAAGGTCAAAACACCAGCATCCTATGCTTCAAAATCCTTAAGCCAGCTTCGGGCATCTCCCTTCAAGAAAATCTTTATCAGCTTCAAAACCTGCTTTTCATCTGTCACATGATTGCTAATGCATGCCAACTCCATTTGCTCCAAAAAGTCACACACATCTTCACCCTTCCTGCCATGAAATTCAGGATAAGACCACATCCTGAAAACTTGTAACAATCCCAGAGCTCTCCTCAGTGGAACATACACCCTTCTAGGCAAAGAACAACACCAAAGCTCTTCCTCAGTGGGGGCACCAGAAGAATGTGAGGTGAAAAAAAGAAAAAAAGACCACTGTCTCTATAGCCCTTCACCTCCCAAACTTGGATACAACAACACGAACGGGGGCACCACCAGCCACCGGCTGGAACACTTCTCTCAGTTCACCACACCACCCACGCCAGAAAGACCGCACAAAACAGGGGCACATAGACCAAGATAAACACCCAGCAATATATTTCCAATCACAACACTTTATACAAGCTTCTCCCGACACAGAAGCCTTACTCACACAAACTTACAAACACTCAGACCTGGATTTACTGCCAAGGGAATTCCACCACGGCCTCATCACCTCAGGAATTACGACCTTGCGTTTGACGACCAAGCCTTTGCAACCACAACACATCAACACTCTGACCTGTCACTGCCGAGGATACACCACATCCTCAAAATCACCGCGAATCTCTCGCCTGCAGCTCAGTCAATCACACTAGAAAGAACCCGGCCACTCACTCTTCAGAGGGTGCCCCACCAGCTAACCCTCTACTCTCTGTAGCCCATCACTTCTGTGTGTGTCGCCAGCAGCAGCTACCCAAACACCTCTCTCTCTCTCTCTCTGTGCTGATCCTCTGCCAGCCTCACAACAAACCCAAGCACCACTTGCCCTTTGAACCCCTTCTCTTTGACGTGCTATGAGCCCCACCAGCCTCTGCACGGCCCTTCTTTACACTTCTGTCTCCTAGGTGACCTCCTCACAGTCGCCAGCCACGCTGTCCACCAGCCACCAAGGCTCTTCACTCAAGCGGCTCCCTAGCCCGTCCTCTCTGCTGTCGGTAGCGTCTATGCTCCACCTTCACAGCTCTGCCTGTTCACAAGAGTGCCATCCATTTTATCACAAGGTGGCCATCTCCCGGCCTCGCCTACGCCAGCCTCGTCTCTGCTGCAGCACCTTCAGCCCCTTGCCAGCTGCTCTGCGCTTGACTTCAGCACCCGCCTTCTCCTCTCGCTGCGCCCAGCAGCTACCTAACATGCCCAGGCAACCTTCACGGCCCTCTGTGCTCGCCACCAGGCAGGTCGCTCTTTGCTGGTCTCACCTCTCCGCTTCTGTCGCCAGCCCGTCGCCTTCAGCACTTCTGTTGCCAGCTGCCAGCTCATTCGCCTGCATTTTTCTCTCTCTTATTGCATCCCAAAGGCTCTCTAGCCAGTTGCCAGCCACCGCTAGCACCTGCAGAGCAGCTGCCTCCAAGTTCCTCGCACAAGGCGGCTACCTGGCCTCTTCGAACAGCCCCCCCGCCAAGGCGGCAACTCCACAGCTCCTTAGCCTCTGCAGTGTCCTATTGAGGCGACCCTTCATCCACCAGGTGGCAACTCTCCCAAACGACCCGACCCACCATTCGCTTCTTCGCCAGCTTCTAGAACGTCACGCTGGCAGCAATGCTGGCCGTTGAACAAGCTGCCAAGTGGCTTTTCAATAGTTAGCCACGTTGATTATTTTTCTTTTATTTTTTGTAAGGCATAGAAGATGGCCATATCACCCTTATGCTTTCCATTTCACACCAAATTAAAGGTAACCTTGACCCTTTAATCGCCCATGCTTTCCACAAACCTTCGAGATGCAACTTTCCAATACCCACTTATACTTGGGACGTGTACACATTCAAACTACCAAGCAGCTGATACCACATCCAACGGACCTCCAGTAGACCACGTTCCGGACAAGCCTGTAAACAAGCCCAAAGCCAAACCGTCCACCCTGTACATCTGCCAATGCATTCCAGGGCAAAGCCTTTATTCACACCTTGCATCCATATATACACAAGCCCAAAACACCTTTTTAGAAAAACGCCTGACAACGAAAAAAAGGAATTCTCAGAAAAAGACCAGAAACATGCTTAGTTGAATGAATGTAAAGACTTGAGATTAACTTATTCCAAGATTCCCTGGGAAAGAATTCTGGAATTCTTGAAAGGATCGAGGATCCAAAAGTGAACGAAAATTTAAAATTAATTGAATTAAGTCAAGAATAAAGTTGTCTTTATCTAAGCCAAGTAATGACTGAGACTTAGAAAGTTCTGTCAGTATGAAAAGTAGAGTAACTATATTCTTAACCTGGTTGATTGTGGGACAAAAATTCTGATAACTAGATCAAGGAAAGTTGATAATCAAACCTGATTCGCTCAAAGAAAAAAGAGACCATCTTGTTTATGGAAATCCGAATAAGATGTGAAATAATGTGGAATGATGTGAAATAATGTGAAATGATGTTGAATGATGTGAAATAATGTGGAATGATGTGAGATAATGTGAAATAATGTGGAATGATGAGAAATGAGGTGGAATGATATGGAATGATTAGAAATGATGTGGAATGATGAGGAATGATGTGTAAAGATGGGAATCTTACTTGAAAAACGTATTTGCATATGAAATCTATTTTTAAAGATTGTTTTATGTCAAGAATGTTGGAGGAAGCATTTTGACTATCTTCTAAAAAGAGGTCATGGACCTAGGTTGAGAATGTTGCAAACAGCCAGACACGGAGAGTCAAAGGACGTCTCGTGTGGCAAGGTCGGCCGAGGTCTTGACTATCCTTGGTTAGGTTAAAATGGTGCGGTGGATGAGGGGCCAAGGAAGCGCCCTATGAGTGAAGCGCTAGGTCACCTGCGAAGGATCCTAGAGGGTGCTGACCATACGGTGCTCGCGCTCTGGGTCGCCTAAGATACCCACGCGTGTGTCAAGGAAGAATGGAACATTGAGTTGGAGTTATTTTCTAAACACAGGCCTGGATCTGGTTGGTTGATCTTGCTGGTCCATGGCTCTTTTTTGGTAAGCTGGATCTCGTTGGTTGATCTAGCTGATCTTCAACAACGGAGAATCCATATAGATTTTATGAATTAAAGAGATCATACTCCTAGGTACTATGAGTTAGGAACCATGAAACGGCCCTTGAGTGAAGTACTAGGTGAACCTAACCCGGGACAAAACCTAACCAAATTCCTAATTGGATCCCATCACTACAGTGGTTGGGCGGGCGGTTGGCTAACCCATGGGACTGGATAGGGTTAGGATGGACTGATGGATCCGTAAAATGAGACTCAATTTTGTTATAGTACGATAGATAAAGTAAATCTCGGATAGTAATTGTTCTATGGAAAAAGAATCAACGGTTGTGCCTCTCGATGGGAAAAAAAGCATTGGTTTCTATGATCCAAGTGCAAGTATCTTCCTTGATCTGACCAAGTGACTCAGAGGTTCGGTTGGATTAGTTTGGTCAGTAATGACCCTGACTACGTTAGAGAACAATTATTTTGGAGGAATCGCCCGTGCTTTATGGTAGGGGGAGGTTTTTTCGGGTTCGGTTTTTGAAGAACCGAGGGATTAGTCTCTTGTCCGGATATCCACGGGCGAGGCCTCGAGTGAGGGATCCTGCCCCGTGCAAGGAGTGCTACTTCCATTGCTAGCACACCCGAATCCATTGCGCGGAGGGGGCAGGGATCTTTCAGCTGGTATCAGAGCGAATTGACTAAAGTGAATCAACTAAGAAGCCAAAAATGTCCAAAATTTATGAAGTATCAGTAAAAGGTTGGAATTGTGTGATGAAATTCATACAAATTGTTATTCAGACTGAAATTCATAAATTGGTAATTGGGTCTTCAGATGGAAGTTCTGCAATTGTATGGAATCCCTAACTTGCTTGAGGCCTAGACATGATGGTATTTACCTTATAATTCCAAGGACCGTGACTACCCATATATACCGAGGGTATAACTACAGCTCTTTACTGGCAGTATATACGAGTAAATCTAAGACTTAAAATTATAAGTAAAAATGCTATCCAGATGATGAATTCGAATGTGGTTGATATGATTTTAAGATTTTGGTTGAGAATTGGTGAGTTGATCTGGATTCTGATTGAGATGATTCCTGAATTTTGGTTGAAAAGCAATCGGTTGAACAAAGCCACAATGAGGATAAATGGGGCGAGTTCCTGTGATGATGTTCGTAACTAGAATGATGATAAAGGACTTTAGCAAATCACTACTACGAGATTAGTGGATTGTGCTGACAGATTGCTACTGTTAACACTGAACCTAGTGGATCCAATTAAGGGATGACAAATTAAAAACCTGCATAACTGAAACTTCCATGGAGGAATGTTCAGATAGAATTTTTGGTCTGATGGACCATTATTGTGTTAAGAATATGAATGACATATTTTGAATGAATTGTTATCTGATAATGAGTTCTGTATAAGGGATCTTTATCCCATGATTTTGTGGAGGGCTGACCAATCTAAAGAACCCCAGAATCAGTTGGATCTAAAGTCGGATTTGAATTGTAAATAAAAGGACTTAACAAGAATTTTTGTATTGATAGGATCATGGATCGAGGTCGTCATGGTAGGAATGATAACCCCCAAATGAGGAAGAGCTCGACTTGGATGTCCGTAAAACTCTTCATAGATCGCAGCCTGGACCTTTCAAGGGTGAAGGAAAAAACTTGGGCGAGACTGTGGAGAAGTGGATCGAAGCAATGGAAGATTACTTCGATGTCACCGGGTACAATGAGAAGAGAAAAATGGCTCTTTCAAGGCTGAAGATAGTAGAAACAGCCAGAGTAGCATGGAGAAACCACTGTGAGACAAACCACGTGGATCGAAACACTCAGTCATGGAATGATCTCGAAATTTATCCAAGGAAGAGATTCTGTCCTCCCGGCTTTTTAGAAACAAAGATGAACGAATTCGTAGAGTTAACCCAGGGGAGCAGAACTATTGAAGTATTTCACCAAGCATTCACTCTCCTCCTCAAATACTCACCACCGCTAGATGAAGAACAGCTAAAGGTGGGCCAGGTTCATTCGGGGACTGAACGAACCTTTGAATATCCTAGTGAAGAATGCCAAGCCAGTTTCCATGGACGAAGCAGTGTGAATGGCGAAGGACTTCGCCAAGGCCTTTGATGTCAAGGCCCCGCGCCAGCACCATCACCTTTCAAAAGGTTTTTAGCTACAGAAGGTGATTCCAACCTTCCACCATCTAAGAGATATGAGGGTCAAGCCCAAGATATGGGAAGTTCCAGAATGGAAGAAATGTCCTTTTCCCGGAACTCAATCCCTTGGAATTCAACTTCAGAAGTTCCACCCTTGAACAAGGGAGTGAAATGTTATAACTGTCAAGGATTTGGACATCGCAGTATGGATTGCCTAACTCCTTTTGGAACAAGGTTTTTAGGGTGGAAAAATCAGAGATCAAGATTCCAAACTCCAGCTCCTTTCTTCCAGAGTAATTAGGTTTCTTTCTACCAAAATTAGAGAAATCCCAAAATAGCCCCTCAACCAACCTGCAGTTTCAATCCAAAGTAATGCAAGACCTCTGCCTCAGAATAGGGGAAGTCAAAGAGTGATGTTCCCAAATCGGCCATCCACTTCCAAGGCAGTAACGCTGGAAGTGATTGAAGAAGAAGAAGAAGATAAAAGAGATCATACTCCACCTACGAGATGAGGACATCTTGTGTTTTTTAAGTGGGGTAGGATGTAATATTCCTCCCTCTAGCTTTTGAGGCGTATAGGTGTAAGAACCTCCCCTCTTCTGATCTTGTAATTATTCCCCTCTTTGAAATAAAAGAAAGATTCTGTTTTACCCTGTTTTGATCTAGAGAGAGAAAATGTCTAGAGAGAGGCAATCCAAAATTGAGATATTTTTGGATATAAAAATCCTCCTAGTGTCTAAAATGGTTTCCCCTAAAACAGAAATTCAAAAAGAACTTTCCATGTGCAATTGGAATTAATTGAAAATAGGTAAAAAAGACCTTAGTCTAAGGGTCCAGATTTTCAGAATTTTTTGAATTATGCTCCAATTAAGGTTCCAATGGCCAATAGGATCAATCCAAGTGTGGGGAGAGGAGATAAATCTAATTTATAAAAGAAAAACCCCAAAAATGAGTAAATTCTCACATAAGATGAGTTGACTAAGGACAAGGTTTATTAGTAAAAAAACAATGAGTATTACTAAAAAAATAAGATATTTTGGGTATAATGATTCAATTTTGACACCTTGGTAAGGAGAAGGGGACTCTTCAAGGAGGTGCCTATTTGACATGTGTGGTGGAGTTTTAAACTCAAAAATATTGTGATATTTTTATCTCTCCTCTCTCCTAGATCAAACCAAATCAAAAGAAGGGAGCCAAACTAGGTCGAAATCTTGTCCAAATTCAGCCAAACTGAACCTAGAAAATTCTAGAAACTAGTTGGACTTGGTTAGAGGCCTCCCTCAGTCCTTTGTAAAAAAATATGAGAACTATACCATGCCAGTATTATATTGAAATAATGATAATTTCTATTATTCTCTAAAAATTCTCTACAAATTGAAGAGATTGGAGCTTCTCTCTCTCTTCAATCTTCCTTGGAGACTTCATCAACATACCAAACCAATTGATTGGTTGGGGGCCTCTACTCTGATCAAAGAATCAAGTAATCTAGGAGGTAAAGTGTGGATTACTGTCTTCTTTTTCTTAAATCTCCAAATGTTTCTCTTCTCAACCCCTCTCAAGCTTGAGAAGCATTAATTTGAATGGCTTTTGAATACTTTTGAAGTTCTTTAATGTATTGTAATGAAGAAACACATAAATTTTCATTTATGCTTAATTTATATGGTTTTTAAGCATTTCTCTCTCTCCCCCCCAAAGAATGGTCATTCCTATGACCTATTCTCAATTCGAATGAAGCTTCTCATCATGAAGCATTTCTCTAATCTAAAAGTAATTTCTATGCTTGTCTAATTGGAGGCCAAAATAATGGCTTTTTAATACTTTTATGCTATTTAATTTATGGTAAAATTAAGAATCAATCCATAATTGGATAATGATTCAATTAGTGGTTATTCTAATCACATGAATAATACTAAACTTTATTCTTTCAAATTTATTGAGAATTATCAGTAATAGCAGAAGCGGAGCTATGGTAAAATTTTTGAAAAATAAACACATAAATCATTTTCATTTATATTATGAAAAGGGGACTTCCTACCATATTCTAGGATTAATCATCCTAGATTAATTGAATGATTCTCATTATAATCATGGAAAAATTAATTTTTAGGTTTATACATAAATAGTTAAATACAAAAAAGAGAAATTTCTAGTAATCCATTTTTATGTTAAAAGAGTAATCCCCATGACAATGGAAATCCATGTATTCCAATGAACTAAGAGAAAAATTGTGATGCTAAAATAATGTATATTTTATTAAAAAAATTAAAGAAGGATTCTAGTTAAATTTATCTTTTTGTATAGATAAGTTTAAATGATGAAAGAGGAATTCCCACCATATTGGAATTCAAATATTTAAATGAGGAAAGTGTAATTCCTAGTGTAAAGAAATTAATTGCGATTTTTATTTAAATTTAAGAGAAAATTTAGTTAAATTTATCTTTTTACTTAGATAAGTTTAAATGGTAAAAGAGGAATTCCTATGACATTTGGAATTCCATCATTTAATGGGAAAAGTGAAATTCCTAGCATATTGGAATTAATGAGTATTGTATTTAAATTCAAAGATGAATTTTAGATAAATTTATTTTATTTATGAGAAATATTTAAATGTTAAAAGAGGAATTCCTATGACATTTGGAATTCCATCATTTAGATGGGAAAAGAGAAATTCCAAGCATATTGAATTAATGGGTATTTTATTTTAGATGAAATTACTTTATGAGAAATATTTGATGATAAAAGAGGAATGCCTATGACATTGGAATGCAATTAATTAAATGCAAAAATAGGAATTCCCATGGTATTTGAGATCCAAGAAATTAAATGAGAAGAAGAGGAATTTTTAGTATAATTCAATTTATGATTATTTATCATAAGTGAAAATATGGGTAGAATTGATTTTTGTAAATCCCATGAATTCTTTTATTCAAAAGAGGAATATTGAATATAATTCATTTGAGAAATTGTGAATGAATATGGAAATAGTCATCAAGAAAAAGAACCTTTAATTAGGCCAAGCAATTGGCAAAAATTTAGAAAAAGTCCCATTATCGGGATCAACCTAGAAAAAGCTATTAAATGGGAATAGCATGTGAATGGATGAGATAAGGTGAAAATAGGATGCGATAAGATGATAGGATGTGATAAGATGTAAATGGGATGCGATAGGATGAGAATGGATATGATAAGATGTGTATGGGATGCGATAGAATGTGAATGTATGTGATAAGATGTAAACGGGATGCGCGATAGGATGAGAATGAATGTTGATGTGTATGTGGAAGAATGGATGTGGATGTGTATGTGGAAGAATGAATGTGGAAGAATGGATGTGGAAGAATGGATGTGGATGTGTATGTGAAAGAATGGATGTGGATGTGTATGTGAAAGAATGGATGTGGATGTGTATGTGTGGAAGAATGAATGTGGATGTGTATGTGGAAGAATGGATGTGGATGTGTATGTGAAAGAATGAATGCGGATGTGTATGTGTATGTGGAAGAATCGATGTGGTTGTGTATGTGGATATATATGTGGAAGAATCGATGTGGTTGTGTATGTGGATATATATGTGAAAGAATGTGATATCGATGTGACCGAGAATGAATGAACTGTGATGTGAAGTGATGTGAATTGAGATAAGAATGAATGAGATGAGATGTGAAATGAATGAGATGAGATGTGATGTAAATTGAGATAGATGTGAAATGAATGAGGTGTGATGGGATGTGAGTATGGATTGATGCGAGTGGATGAGATGTGATGAGAATAAATGAGGAAAGATGTGATGAGATGGAAAATGATGTGAGTGGATGAGAATGGGTATACATATGAATTGGATATGATTAAGTAATGTGGACGGATGTGGAACAATGTGAAAGACGAGAGTTCATTATAGGAACTGTATTTATGACCTGTTTTTAAATGAGTGTTTTATGTCAAAAATACTGGGGAAGCATTTTTGACCGTCTTGTGAATGAGGTCGTGGTGACCTAACTGATAAAGTTGCAAGAGCTGATTGGAGAGTCAATGGAGGACGTCTCGTGTAGCAAGGTTGGCCGAGGTCTTGACTAGCCTCAGTTCGATTTGAATGGTGAGCTTCCGGTACGGTGGATGAGGGACCAAGGAAGCGGCCTATGAGTGAAGCGCTAGGTGACCTGCGAAGGATCCTAGAGGGTGCTGACCATACGGTGCTTGGGCTCTGGGTCGCCGAAGATACCCACATGTGTGTCGTGGAAGATATTGGAGTAAGAGTTGTTTTTTGAAACCGGATATGGATCTAGTTGATTGACCTTGCTGGTCCTCAACAGATGAGTCCATGGCTCTTTTATATGGAGCTGTTGGTTGATCTGATCTTCAACGGAGATTCCATCTTGATTTTTTATAAGTGAATATATTGTTAGGTACTATGAGCTAGGAACTATCGAAAAGGCCCCTAAGAAACAGGTGGTAAGCATTCTGGTTGCCAATGATGCCATAGGTGCACCGATGAAGGAATGATTGAAAATTAGGATTCAATCGGATATTTTGGAGGATTATAATCAGTGACACTATGATTTCATTGAATGATTATTTTAAAGATAGTTGACTTTGTGAAAAAGGCAATTTCATATTGGGTGTGTAAGTGGTGTGACTGGCATTAAATTTGCATGAATATTCAATTAGGGGGCCTGGGAACTCTTTTCCCTGGTACTCGGGACAAAACCTAACCAAATTCCTAATTGGATCCCATCACTACAGTGGTTGACCCATGGGACTGGATGGGGTTAGGCTGGACTGATGGATCTATAAAATGAGACTCAATTCTGTTATAGTATGATAGATGAAGTAAATCCCAGATAGTAATTGTTCTATGGAAAAAGAATCAACGGCTGTGCCTCTCGATGGGGAAAAAAGCGTTGGTTTCTATGATCCAAGTGCAAGTATCTTCCTTGATCTAACCAAGTGACTCACAGGTTTAGTCGGATCAGTTTGGTCAGTAATGACCCTAACTATGTTAGAGAACAATTATTTTGGAGGAATCGCTCGTGCTTTCCGGTAGGGGGAAGTTTTTTTGGGTTCGGTTTTTGAAGAACCGAGGGATTAGTCTCTTGTCCGGATATCCGTGGTGGGCGAGGCCCCGAGTGAGGGATCTTGCCTCGCACAAGGAGTGCTACTTGCACCTAGCACCCCCGAATCCGCCGTTGCACGGAGGGGGCAGGAATCTTTCATCTTGGAGCTAACCTAGGAGGAGAGCCGAACGAGGAATATCACTAGGCATTTGCTCTCGTCCTCAAATACTCACACATCGCTGGATGAAGAATAGTTGATGGCCAGATTCATTCGGGGAATGAACGAACCCTTGAATACCTTGGTGAAAAATGCTAAGCTAGTCTCTATGGCTAAAGTAGTGCAGACGGCAAAGGATTTTGCCAAGGCCTTTATTGTCAAGGTTCCGCCGAAGCCAACACCATCATTTTTCAAAATATTCCTAATCCCCGAAAGGTGATTTCAACTTTTCACCTCCTAAGAGACAACAAGGTCCTAGTCAAACCCAGGATACGAGAAGTTTCAGAATGGAAGAAAGGCCTTTTTCTCGGAACATAATCCCCTGGAACTCAACTTCAGAGGTTCCACCCTTGAACAAAGGAATTAGATGCTTTAACTGCCAAGGATATGGTCATCGTAGTATGGAATGCCCAACTCCTTTTGGATCAAGGTTTTTAGGACAAGGAAGTCAAGGACAAGGAAGTCAAGGACCAAGATTTCAGATGCCAACTCCTTCTAGAGTAATCAAGGTCCCTCCTCAAAATCAGGGAAGCTCCTTCCTTCTAGAGTAATCAAGGTCCCTCCTCAAAATCAGGGAAACCCCAGAGGAAGATTTCCTAACCAACCCTAAGCTTTGATGCAAAGTAATGTAAGACCTCAGCCTCAGAATAGGGAAAGTCAAAGAGAGAGATTCCCAAACCAGCCATCTACTTCCAAGGCAATAACGCTGGAAGTAATAGAAGAAGAAAGAGATTATCCTCCAGCTCTGCGAGATGAGGACATCTCACGTTTTTTAGGTGGGGTAGGATGTAAGATTACTCCCTCCAGCTTTTGAGATATAAAGATGTAAGAACCTCCCCTTCAGTCTCCATAATCATCCCCTATTTTAGAATGCAAGAAAACATTGTTTTCCTTTGTTTTTGGTCTAGAGAGAGAAAATATTCTAGAGAGAGATAATACAATTTTTAGATATTTTTGGATATAAAGTTATCCCTTTAATTTAGGAGGAATTCCCCTGAAACAGAAGTTTAAAAAGAGTTTTCTAATATGCATTAGAAATTAATTGAATATGTGCATTAGATACCATCGCCTAAGGGTCCACATTTTCAAAAAATTATGGATTAAGGTCCAAAGAGTGTTATGAAGGGCCAATGGGGTTAATCCAAGTGTTGGAATAAGAAAAATGCAAGAATAAAATTTTTTTTCCCAAAAAGGAGTAAATTCTCACATAAGATGAAGAGTTGACTACTAGTACAGGCACTTAATAGTAAAAGTTGGGATTTTATTAGTAAAAAAATAGAATTTTGACACCTTAGGAGGGTGAGTGGAGCTCATGAAGGAGGCACCTAGAATTCTCAAGGCCCCTGAGTGGACAGATGATGAGCGTTCTGGTTGCTAATGATGCCATAGGTACACCGATGAAAGGAATGAATGGAAACTAGAATTCAACCTGGATATTTGGGAGGATTATGATCAGTGATACTATGGTTTCATTAAAAGCTTGTTTTAAAGATAGCTGAATTTGTGAAACAGGCAATTTCATATTGGCTGTGTAAGTGGTGTGACTATCTTGAAGTTTGCTTGAAGCGCCGACTAGGGGGCCTGGGAACTCTTTTCCCTGGTATCCAGAACAAAACATACCAATTTCCTAAATGGATCCTATCAGTACAGTGGTTGGCTAACCCATGGGATTGGATGGCTGGACTGATGGATCCCTAAAATTAGACTCAATTCTGTCATAGTATGATAGATGAAGTAAATCTCGGATAGTCTTTGTTCTATGGAAAAGAATCAATGGCTGTGTCTCTCGATGAGGAAAAAAGCGTTGGTCTCTATGATCCAAGTGCAAGTCTCTTCCTTGATCTGACCATGTGACTTACGGGTTCGGTCGGATCAGTTTGGTTAGTTAAGGCTCTTCACTACGTTAGAATAAAATTATCCTAGAGGAATCGCCTATGCTTTCTGGGCGAGGGAAGTTTTTTCGGGTTCGGTTTTGGAAGAACCGAGGGATTAGTCTCTTGTCCGGATATCCATGGGCGAGGCTCTGAGTGAGAGGCTCTACCCTATGCAAGAAGTGCTACTTCGGCTGCTAGCACCCCCGAATTCGTTACACAGAGGGGGCAGGGATCTTTCAATGGATCATTTTCGTTTCTCTCATAAAGGAACATCCCAGGATGCAATCATATGAAATAGATTGTTGCCAAAATTCATCACCACAAAGGTGTGGCGGAAGTTGGTCCAAGGATCTTGATCTTTAAGTCCCTTAGGAGGCCTATGGGCCTTGTGGTGGCTCCATCAGCAAGTTTCACCAATAAAGTTGTCTCTTCAATGGTGGGTGCTCCCCATTTTTTCTAGAATTGTTTAGTGACAATGCTTAGTCCAACCCCTCCATCCAGGATGGCGGTAACCTTGTAAGATTCCTCCCCAGCCTCTCAGGATGTCCAGTATCTTCCCCTCTAATCAATCTCCTCTTCTTTCAGAAATATAAAAGATATTGTTTCTGCCTGTTTTGGCCTAGAGAGAGAAAATATTCTAGAGAGAGATTATTCAGATTTTGAATATTTTTGGATAGAAAATTTTCTCATCTTATTAATATAAGTTCCCCTGAAACAGAAGTTCAAAAAGATTTCTAAAAGGTGCATCAGAAATCAAGTATAATCTACTCAAGAGGCCTTATCATGAGGGTCAAGATTTTTTCGAAATTTTAAATTAAGGTTCCTATGGGCCAATAGGATCAATCCATGTGTGGGGAGGATATAAATCCAATTTGTAATAGAAAATAACCAAAAATGAGTAAATGCCCACATAAGATGAAGAGTTGACCATGTACAAGGTTTATTAGTAAAAAACTATGAGTATTATAAAAAAAAGAGAGATATTTTGGATATAATGATTCCATTTTGACACATGTGTAAGGAAGGGGAGTCCCTTCAAAGAGGCGCCTACTTCACATGCTTGAATGAGTTTTAAACTAAAAAATAATGTGATATTTTTATCTCTCCTCTCTCTTGGATCAAACCGAATCAAAAAGGAACCAAACTAGGTCCAAATCTGGTCCAAATTTAACCAAACTGAATCTGAAAAATACTAGAAATCAGTTGGTCTTGGTTAGAGCCTCCCTATCCTATAAATAGAACCTGAGCCCTTTGTAAAAAAAGAGAAGAATTATACTATGCCAGAATTATGCTGAAATAATGATAATTTTTACTATTCTCTAAAATTCTCTCCAAATTGAAGAAATTGGAGCTTTCCTCCTTCTTCAATCTCCATTGGTGGCTCCATCAACACACCAAACCAATTGATTGGTTGGGGGCCTCTACCGTGATCAAAGAATCAAGCAATTTGTAAGGTAAAGTGAGAATTTTGATCTTTTTTCATAATTTCTCAATGTTTCTCTCTTCTCAACCCCTCTCAAGCTTGAGAAGCTTAATTGGAATGGCTTTTTAATGCTATTGAAGTTAATTAATGAATGGTAGTAAAAGAAAATACATAAATTCCCATTTATGCTTAATTTTAATGGTTTTTATGATTTTTGTCTTCTCTAAAATGGAAATGATGTTATGCCTCATTGAAAAAGGCATTCCCCTCTCTTCTTTAGTAAATCCAACCATTCTTTATCCTAGATGAATTATTAATGGATAAAATCAAGTTTTTCATAATGTTTCTCTTAAATAAGTAGAAATTGCTTACATTAGAATGAATTAAATACTCTTGGTGAAATTCTAGTTGATTTTAGAAAGTTAAAAATTAAAAAATGGTCAACCATACAAAGGAGGTTATGGCAAAATTTTCCAAAATTGTGTAGAATAAGTTTTACTTTTTATTCTAAAAGTGTAATTCCTACTAAATTGGATTTATGCATGGATAGATGCATAAAGAATTTAAATTAATCCAAAAAGTGTTATTTTCATCAATTTTTATTTTATGCATAGAAAGATGCATAAAGAATTTAAATTAATCCAAAAAGTATTAATTTTTATTTTATGCATAGAAAGATGCATAAAGAATTTTATTTTTAAATAAAAAGAGTGATTTTCATCATAAATGATTTTATGCATAAATTAGACGCATAAAAGAAATTCTTTTATATTAAAAGAGTGATTTTCATCATAAATGATTTGTATGCATAAACATATGCATAAAAGATAATTTTTTATATTAAAAGTGTGATTTTCATCATAAATGATTTTATGCATAAATTGGATGCATTGAGCGTTCTGGTTGCCAATGATTTTATAAGTGATTATATTACCGGGTACTATGAGCTAGGAACTATTGAAAAGGCCCCTGAGTGGATAGGTGGTGAGCGTTCTGGTTGCCAATGATGCCATAGATACTCCGATGAAGAAATGATTGGAAATTAAGATTCAACCGGATATTTTGGAGGATTGTGATCAGTGATACAATGGTTTCATTAAAGGATTGTTTTAAAGATAGCTGATGCTGAGAAAAAAGGCAATTTCATATTGGGTGTGTAAGTGGTGTGACTAGTTTTATGTTTGCATGAACATCTGGCTAGGGGGCCTAGGAACTCTTTTCCCTGGTACCTGGGACAAAACCTAACCAAATTCCTAATTGGATCCCATCACTACAGTGGTTGGGCGGTCGGCTAACCCATGGGACTAGATGGGGTTAGGCTGGACTGATGGATCCGTAAATCAAGACTCAATTTCTGTTTAGTTCGATAGATGAAGTAAATCCCGAACAAAAATTGTTCTATGGAAAAGAATTAACGGTTGTGCCGCCTCTCAATGAGGAAAAAAGCGTTGGTCTCTATGATCCAAGTACAGTCTTTTTCCCTGATCTGACTATGGGACTTACGGGTTTGGTCAGATAAGCTTAGTTAGTTAAGGCTTTTGACTACGTTAGGGAAAAGTTATCCTGGCGGAATCGCCCACCCGTGCTTTCCGGGCAAAGGAAGTTTTTTCGGGTTCGATTTTGGAAAAACCGATGGATTAGTCTCTTGTTCGGATATCCGTGGTGGTGGACGAGGCCCCGAGTGTGGGACCCTGTCCCGCGCAAGAAGTGCTACTTCTACTGCTAGCACCCCTGAAATTGTTACGCGGTGGGGACAGGGATCTCACAGGCTCAAAGATATTAGCCATTGGGTTCAGTTTGGGTGTGAGCCTGAGTAATCCCTCTATCGTTGTTGTCATATCTTTATGTTGTCAATTGCTCCTTAATGAGCAAGCACGTGTTTTTTTTTTTGCTTTTTAGGTTTTCTTACAGCCTGTTATAGCCTCAAGAGGCCTAGCATATCCTTCGTTGGGTCAAACGAGTTTACCTTAATTAGATTAGGCACTACACGCATGTGAACCTCTTAGAGATATTTTTCCGGGAAAAGTGCATGCCATTAGCATCCCAGATAGAAGAGAAGGTCTCAAAACCTATCATCACTATCTCAAGGTGAAATTTTTTTCCCCATAAAGATTTTCCCTGTTTTGCAGCCCATTTTTTAATGTGTTCCAAAAGGAATTCGAAAAAACTCTCTACGAGAGTTGTAGTATTTTTGGAGTACTATAACTTTGTCTCTCTAATTTTTCGTGATTTTGTCATTTAGATACTCAAAAGTAGCCCGAATATGGTTCGCAATCTTTTTAGGGCTGTTTTGGGCGATTTTTAGTGCTTTAAGGGCTGCTTTAAGGGTCATTTTTGGCCTCGATTTTTGGGTTGAATTTTTGAGGCTACTGGTCGGAGGCCAAAATGATGGATTTTTCCCTCGGATGTTTAAGACCAATTTTGAAGAGCTCGATGCCGGATTTCCAATGAGCACTAGAGTGCATTCATCGAATTTACAGTTTAAGAGATATGAGCCGCCAAACAGGGTTGTTTTCCAAACTTTTTTTTAGCCAAAACGGACCCCTTTCACGATGTGAAATAGATTTCATAAAAAAATTTATTTTTATTTTTATTTTTTTGGGGGCGTGAACCACTAATCTGTGAAACACTAATCTATGAAACAGTAGGTCGTGCGCAGTTCACGATGTGAAACACATGTTTCACGGTTTTTTTTTTGGTGTGAAATGCTTAAGACGTGAACCGCTTCGGAGACTGTTTCACGCTGTGAGACAGCAGGGTTTCACGCCGTGAACCCTTAACCCATGAAACGTCAAAAAAATATATTTTTGGGCCGGGGACTATTTCACGCCATGAAATAACAGGGTTTCACATTGTGAACCCTTAACCTATGAAATGTTGTTTTTTATTTTATTATTTTTTAAGTCTAGTGGAAAATTCAAATTTCCTTGTGTGGAGGGAATATTTTTTGAATTTCAAATTAGGGAGATATGGGCATATTCCCAAAAAGACAAGTGGGAATCAAAAAAGTCAACACTTTTATGACACCCCCTTACACCCTTCACTCATAAATAACCCCCAAAATGGATAATTTAACAACTCATTGGCATCTTTTCATTCAATGCTAGCCTTAATGAGTTATGAAAAAAGGTGCTTAAGAATTAACCAAAGATTACTCCTTCCACTAATCTTTCTCCCTTTTGGACTAATCAAGGACTTTAATTAATTAATTCACACCATTGAGTACATCATTGGATAGAGCACAAAATTGCTAAGCTATGTGCATTAACTAATGTGTAAATTAATCTATAATTAGAGATTAATTAAACTCTTAATTCTAGTCTCTTCTCTTTATGCAAAATTAAGTAAAAGAGGGAGAAATTCCTCCAATTGATCAAGAAATCAATGTAATTAGGTGTTTTGATGCATCTCAATGCTCTTAAAACACTCAAAAACACTAATTTCGACATCTTACATGATTAATTTTGACCCCAAAAAATACATTTCCTAATCTTTTGGCCTTTTGAATTGGATTAATCACCCTTAATGACAAAAACCAGTCAATTAAGAAAGATTAGTCAATTTCAAGAGTTTTTAATATTTTTGAGAAATTTTTTCATTTATTAAGCTACTTGTAATGCTTGCTAACACTCTAATGCATACAAATAAAACAAAAAGCATACAAATCAACAAAAATTAATGATTTTAGCTCCATGTCTAACTCTAAAGAGAGCTAAAAATCACTAAAAATTGTATTCTATAGCATTTTTTGATGCAATGGAAGTAAACAAAGACTAATACACTCTATGTGCAAGCCCTAGGAACATTAAAAACCACATTAACAACAACAAAAACAACAATTTAAGCTAAAAATTAAGCAAAAAGCATTCTTTATAAAATAAAAAAGAGAGCTATTTCTTACAAAATCACACACAAATCTCCATCAAAACCACTTCTTTTTCATGGGAAACCATTAATCAAGACAATGGGCAATGGGTAATGTGTAGATTGGAGGAAAACGATGAAAAAAGCCAAGGGATGATTCCTTGGCAATGGCGTTAAAATTTTTTTGGCTCACCCTAACCCCCCTTACCAACGTGAGCCTACTGAAAAAGTATGTGCTCGACCTGGGGCATATCTTAGATGATGAGAGTAATATATCTAGCCAATTCAAGGGAAATTGTATTTAGAACCTATACAATGCTTGCTACTAGAGATGTCTCTGAGAAATAGGGTCTTGAGAGAGTACTTGGTCAAGTGGAAATTTTACCTAGTGAAAGACACCACTAGGAAAAAGAAGAAGATTTACTAAGGGACTGCCCCCAGTTTATGAGATGAGGGCATCTCAATTTTTGAATTGGGGGAGGATGTAAGATCCCTCCATTGAACTCCTTAACATGTATGATTACATTCCTTTATTTTACTAGGTAAGAATCTAGAGAGACAAGATCAACTTATTAGAGAGATAAATTTGAAAAATTATATGAATAGAAAGCTTCCTTTTGGTCTCACAAACTTTGAAAGGCAAGTAGATCATGGAGTGGGTGCCAAACAAGTGAAATTTTGAGAGTTTAAGTTTGTAGCAGGAGTTCCGCTGATGCGAGCCTCTAAATAGACCACTTGAAATTATTTTGAGTCATGTAAGATATTTAATATTTTACATTTAGTGAAAAAAATGAAAATGAGAAAATCATTTCATTATATCGTATAAAAAGTTAGAGAGAGAATAGTCTAGAGTATAGTGGAAAGTTTATGAGCGCCCATAAAGGAGGATCCTCATCATAAGGAAATGGTATTGTCACCCATAAGTGCATCCTCAAGAGGACTGTTTTCTATCGAGGTCAAAACCTTTCTTCCTCCTCAAAGAGATCCGAGGAGGCGATAAAATGTGATGATGAATGATGGAGAGGAGGATGAAAAAGATGCTTCCCATCAAGGAAGCTTTGAACACCTCTTTGAGAATTGTAAAAAGGGCATGGATCTTACCTTGTGTAAAGTTTCAACTCAAGACAACATGGTGGCCTAATGTGTAAATAAGGAAACTAGATTTCACCTTAGATGATAAAAACTTATCACTTGAGGGGGAGTGTTGAAAAACAAGTGATGAAGAATGCAACCATGTGGGCATTAAGGGGGGAGGGTATGTAACCATATGAAATTATGTGAAGGGTGTTGAATAAAATGTCACATGAGTAGATGGGCTAAATCGGTCATAAGCCATGATGTATGTGGGTAAGAATTAGCCCAAAATAGAATCGAAATAAGGAGATTAGAACAAGTGGGCTATCAGAGCCTTGAATAAAGGGAGGTGGAAGCTATAATCAAGGGATGCCGAAGATACAATTAAGCGAGCTATATTAGGGCTAGATTAGACAATGGATTAAACAAATCAAGATGCTAATGATGATTGCACTCCAACCTATTTAAAGGCACCCAATCTCATGTAAATATTATATTTAACCTCTTGCATTATTATCTTGTCATTAATTTAATCACTTTTTCTTATGCAAGTAAAGGTAGATTAATGCACATCTATCCACCTTAATGAGCTCCTAACTTATTTTTTAAAGTGAATCTTTATAGAGATGGTTCACTCCACAATCTTCACACATGCGCACACATACGTTATTATGTTTGGACAGTCCACCTACCATATGATTTTCATTGCACCCAGAATATTCCATTGTCTTCTTAGTGCATAAGGAACAACTACATATACAAGAAAACAACTAATAGCTTTACATGCTTTCTATGTGGGGTGCTCTAGTATGGTTGACTATTTGATCGGATGTCTTTCTTTTATGTTTGGACAGTCCACCTACCATACGTTATTATGTTTGGATAGTCCACCTACCATATGACTTTCATTGCACCCAGAATACTCCATTGTCTTCTTAGTGCATAAGGAACAACTACATATACAAGGAAACAACTAATAGCTTTACATGCTTTCTATGTGGGGTGCTCTAGTATGGTTGACTATTTGATCGGGTGTCTTTCTTTTATGTCTTTTATTTGGGATTCATTATACCACCTCCATCCACATGAACAAACCATATTTATGTTGCTTTCACCATTTCCTGCCCCTCTATCACCCACTTGAAATCTTTTCCATTTTCCATTTTACCTAAATTCATTTCCATCAAGGTCTTGACTCCATCTATGAATAATCACTTTTCATGTTTCACTTCAACAGTTGATCTTACTTTGCCCATGTCAACACTTATAACACAACTTTCCTCTATGATCCATGAATCTGTTTATGCTAGCTTCCCTTATAAGACTTGCTCCACTACCAATCCCCCCACATGATTAGAGGAGAACAAAGCACAGATCATGGCTTAGCATAATGTGGAGATGCAAAACAAGCTTGCCATGGCGGAAAAGGCCTTGGTCGAGCAAAAAGAGTTGAGTGAAGGGAAGATCAGAACCCTCGCAGCAGCGAGAAAAACATGCTCCAGGCTCAGGTGGAAAGACTCATGGCATAATTAGTAGAAGCCCAAAAGCAAGCCAAGGTCTGAGGTGACACTATCCAAGGGCTAAAAGGAGAAGTTTTGGAGAGCACTACTACTACAGAGTTGACAGTCGCCCGGAGGTCCAAACCTTGAAGAACCAGGAGGAAGAAGAGATATTGTGCCTTCTGCTTGATGCTAAAACAACAATTATAAAAACAACAAAGGCTAGACTCACCAAGGGGTGGGACCAAGCCTGGAAGCATTGATTGAAATATAGGATCAAATGTCTTGTAAAGCTCAAGAGGTCATTCATGACCTAGATGAATATGATGACGCACTAGGCTACAAGCAGAAATCGCTAAGGTGAAGGTTGATGCAGAACTAGCCTCAGAAAGCACAAAGATGCTGCCGGGCCGATGTGCCAAGAAAAGAGAATGGAGATTGGTTGAGGCCCGGAAGTTGCAGGACTCCAACCAAGCCCTTCAAGACAGATTAGTCAACATCTCAACTACTCCATAGGCTAGCACAGATAACCCATTTTTTGAAGCCTCTTATGTGATGTTCTCAGAGCTACTGAAGGCCAACAAGGAGCTACCACAATACTTAAAAATGCAAATAGAATAAGGTCCATATTGATCAGGAAACCCATCCCTTTGGAACATCCATGCTCTCAATTCTTGTTCTCTCAGACTCTGGAGGGGAGGAAATTTCTCCCACACTAAGGATGCAATCACCAAGCTATATCGATGTCTGGAAGTGGGACACTGGAGACCCAAATGCAAAAAAAAAACACAAAGCCCACTTCAAGAACATCCGGAAGAGTACGAAGAAGCTGTACAGGTCTAGTGGAAGCCAATACCAATGTGACAGAAAAGAAGATCCTAGGGAAAACCCCACTCCAACCAGTGATGAGAGTGTTCGACCTGCAGACTCTGCAGACCAACAACATGGGTCTTGGGTGTTCAAGAGAGCAGGTGAAAGACACATATTGGCCAATGCATTGAGAGTTATATCTTTTGAACATAAATGCAACTTTAGTATATTCTACTTGAACCATGTGTCAAGATCTATGCTTTTAGTAGCTTTTAAGTTGAAAAAAATGTGAAAACATTTGAGTTTATATTCTTAAGCTACCTTTGTTCAAAACATTTTATCTTTCTTGTCATTTCCATGCTCGTAGGTTCCTTTGATTATTGTTTTGAACTCCAAACTTGTCAAACACTTGCTATCCTTGTAAAACATATCCATATTTGAATGTTTCATCAACAAAAATCTCTTTTCTATTGCTTTATAGCAATATCATCACAAATATTTTACCCTATTTGCATTTATTTTTTGCTTAGTACAAGCCTAATATAAGTCACACTAAGATTGGCAAAATCGGTCTCTTATTTTTTCGTATAAGATGAGAGAATATCCGTACATTTTTTTTAAAACGTAAGTTGTATTGAGATGTGTGTGTGTGTGTGTGTGTGTGTGTGTGTGTGTGAGAGAGAGAGAGAGAGAGAGAGAGAGAGAGAGAGAGAGAGAGAGAGAGAGAGAGAGAGAGAGAGAGAGAGAGAGAGAGTCCTAATTTAAGTACTTCAGCTTGTAATAATATTGATTCATAAATATTAAGTATATAAGTTATTAATGTAAATTATTTTTCATGTCTAATTAATCATTTATGGATCTCTCCACATAGGCAATCCATTCTCTACATAAGAAATTGAACGTTTAATTAGTTTTGCAACTTTATCCCTACAGAAGAAGTTTCTAGATATCTAGATAATGGTCCATATTTTGTAGATATAGATGATTGAGTAAATGGGGAATAAGATTGTCTAGTTATCTATATAATGGACCATATTTCCTAGATATAGAGGATTGAGTAACTGAGGAATAAGACTATCTAGTTATATATGGGAGCTTTTTCCATCTACATAACTAGGAAATCGCTCAAAATTCCCTATATATGATGAAGTTTACTATGTAACAAATCCTCAAAAAATTCATTGCGCCTATGCTACTACCATGCATGTACCTGCCCATGATGGTGGTCAATCAAGCACAAATTTTCATCCTCACTAGCCACCCACACACCTTGCTTCCATGCTAGTGTTTTGTTTAACCACACACCCTGCTTACATGCTAGTGTTTTGATTAGCTGCACACCCTGCTTGCATGCTAGTGTTTTGATTAGCCACACACCCTATTTGCACACCGATAGTGTATTGGTAGGCACCTCAAATCCCATTGTGTCCAACCATTATCACACATATTGTCACCCATCATCATGCCCATCCACTAGCTGCTCATTGAGCCACAAACAATGCCCATTCACACCAGCTTTGCACTAGCACCATACCTCTTGAGGCCCCCCATGTGTGTCTGTCTCTGTAAGCACCAACCACCCGAAAAGAACAAGAGAGTCTCTCTGACTCTCTAAGGGGAGAGAAAGCATCCTCTCCCCATGAAACAAGAGCAAGAGATCCTCTCCCCACCATGACCCTTAGGTAGAGAGAGAAAACGAATTCTCCTTTGTGTATGCCAAAGAAAGAAAATGGGAAGGAGAGAGATTCTTTTCAAAAAATTACAATAAGAGCAAGAGATCATCACAAGATATGCAGGAGGCAATTTTCCATGCAAAGAAAGGATAATTGATGGTGTCAATAGCCATATTTGGGCTTCATTATTGTAACCAAAATGCACTTATTATCATTCACTTGATTTATTCTTAGATCCAATTGGATAGCACTCTTAACCAAAGATTTTGTAGAGCTCCCAAATGCAATAATCTAGTGGGTGGATCTCATTCTTCCTTGGACTTGACCTTATATTTCATGCATAAACTTATCTCTAGACGGTTTTGGTGGTATCATCTACATGTGCATGTTTTTGCATTTTTCATTAGCTAAAGGTCTTCAAATTTATTCTTTTAGCATATGAGGTGAATTTCACACATTTAATAAGTAAGCATCACATGTGCCTCTTAAATTGTAACGTAAGGAGGCAACTTTAATATGGAAGTATGGTAAAATTGGGACCTCTATAAAAGCCTCAGAGAAAGTTTTACAATTGTAATAAAGGTCACCTAAGGGCTTGGGGTGTACAACAATGTCCAATTGATCGGTGTACAACAATGTCCAATTGATCAACAATAGAGGGATTGGAGTACCTGCAAGTTTGACTTAATGGGCCACCATGAGGATTAGAGAATGACATCAACATAATGCATGCAGGCACACTCCTTCAATCACTAGTAAGTCATGTTAGTACCACTTATCAAGAAGCTTATTTGACATATATATCAATTTATGTTTCATCTCTCTTGCAAATGCACACTTGTCTTTGTACCCTTTTCTCTCCTTTTGCTAGATTGGTTGCTTTGACCTTTGATTTCCTATGATGTTCAACCTATGCTTCCATTTGTCCCATTTACTATCTACAAGCTCTAAATCATAAAGTCTCAACCTCTTGCCCTCATAGAAGGTCTAAAAACCATTAAATGTTGATCACTATGTATTGCCATACACACCTTCATTAGCATTGGTGTGGATATTTATAACCTTGTGAAGGTTCCCTTATTACTTCTAGTGCCTTGAATTCCATCCCCTTGTGCTAACAAGAATGATTGATTGGAAGCTTTCAAAATCATTACATGATCCATTGATTTTGATTGTTTATGTTGCACATTGTTATCTAAAGACTTCTTCATGTGGACCACTAACAAATCCAAATTCAAATGCTTGATATGGTCAATAGCCAACCCATGAGAGTCCTTAGGCTCCATGACATGGTGTTTGATTATATTAATGTATCGAGGCATCACTCTTGTAGATTAATACACATCAATCTCCACATTATTGTATATCAAGGCGTCACTCTTGTCAGTCTCCACATTGTATATCAAGTTTCTTTGCTAATAATCACAATGACTAGGTTGCATGAACATCCGGCTAGGGGGCCTGGGAACTCTTTTCCCTGGTACGCGGGACAAAACCTAACCAAATTCCTAATTGGATCCCATCACTACAGTGGTTGGGCAGTTGGCTAACCCATGGGATTGGATGGGGTTAGGTTGGACTGATGGATCCGTAAATCGAGACTCAATTTCTGTTTAATTTGATAGATGAAGTAAATCTAGGACAAAAATTGTTCTATGGAAAAAGAATCAACGTCTGTGCCTCTCGATGAGGAAAAAAGCGTTGGTCTCTATGATCCAAGTGCAATCTCTACCTTGATCTGACTATGGAACTTACGAGTTCGGTCAGATCAGTTCAGTTAGTTAAGGCTTTTGACTACGTTAGGGAAACGTTATCCTGGTGGAATCGCCCGTGCTTTTCGGGCAAAGGAAGTTTTTCTCGGGTTCGGTTTTGGAAAAACCGATGGATTAGTCTCTTGTCCGGATATCCGTGGGCGAGGCCCCGAGTGTGGGACCCTGCTCCGTGCAAGAAGTGCTACTTCCGCTGTTGCTAGCACCCCAGAATTCATTGCGCAATGGGGTCAGGGATCTTACGGTTGGTATAAGAGCTATTTGGGTAATGAGGATCAACCGAGAAGCCAAATATGTCAAAAATTTATCAAGAAACAGTAAAAGGTTATAATTGTGTGATAAAATTCATACGATTTGATGCTCAAATTGAAATTCGTAATTTGGTAATTGGGTCTCAGATGGAAGTACCACAATTGTATAGAACCCCTGACTTGCTTGAGGCCTAGACATGATAGTATTTACCTTATAGTTCCAAGGACCGTGACTACCCGTATATACCGAGGGTATAACTGCAGCTCTTTACTGGCAGTATATATAAGTAAATCTAAGACTTAAAATTATAAGCATTATTACTATCTAGATAATGAATTTGAATGTGGTTGATATGATTTTAAATTCTAATTGAGAAATGATGAGTTGATTTGGATTCTGATTGAAAAATGAAGATTTTTGAATTTTGGCTGAATTGTAATAACTAAACAAAACCTCAATGAGGATGAAAATGTTCGTGGTAGTTAGAATGACGTTAATGACTCCAGCAAATCACTATGAGATTAGTGGATTGTGTTGGCAGATTACTGCTATTAACACTTGACCCAGTGGATCAAGCTAAAGGAGGTCAAATTAAAAATCTGCATAAATGAAAAATTTCCATGAAGGACTGTTTAGATAGAAATTCAGATAGAAAATTCGGTCTAATGGACCATTATTGTGATAAGGAATTGAATGTTATGATCTGAGTGAATTGTTATTTAATAATGAGTTTTATATAAGGGATCTTTATCCCAGGATTCTGTTTGGGTTCACCAAAATATAAGGAACCCATAATGAGTTGGATCTTAAGAAAAAGAATTCTCCTCTAGTTTTGCGAGATGAGGACATCTCGCGTTGTTTAAGTGGGGTAGAATGTAAGATTCCTCCCCAGCCTCTCAAGATGTCCAGTATCTTCCCCTGTAGTCAAATCCCTCTTCAAAAATATCAAAGATCTTGTTTCTACCAGTTTTGGTCTAGAGAGAGAAAATCTTCTAGAGAGTGGTAATTCAGTTTTAAAATATTCTTGGATGGAAAAATATCTCTTCTTATTTAAATAAGTTCCCTCGAAATAGATCAAAAATATTTTCAGAAGGTGCATTAGAAATCAAGTATAATCTGTTCAAGAGGCCTTATCCTGAGGGTCAAGATTTTTTTGAAATTTTAAATTAAGGTTCCTATGGGCCAATAAGATCAATCCATGTGTGGGGAGGAGATAAATCCAATTTGTAAAAGAAAAATACCCAAAAAATAAAGTTGCAACAGCTGACGGAGAGTCAACGGAGGATGTTTCGCGTAGCAAGGGTGGCCGAGGTCTTGACCAACCTCGATTCGATTTAAATGGTGAGCTTTCGGTACGGTGGATGAGAGGGACCAAGGAAGCGGCCTATGAGTGAAGCGCTAGGTGACCTGCGAAGGATCCTAGAGGGTGCTAATTATACGGTGCTCGGGCTCTGGGGGGTCGCCGAAGATACCCACACGTGCGTCATGGCAGATATTGGAACAAGGAGGGAGTAAGAGTTGTTTTCTGAAACCGAGTATGGATCTGGTTGATTGACCTTGCTGGTCCTCAACTGATGAGTCCATAGCTCTCTTATATGGATCTGTTGGTTGATCTTGCTGATCTTCAACAAGGATTCCATCTTGATTTTTATATGTGAATATATTGCTGGTTACTATGAGCTAGGAACTATCGAAAAGGCCCCTGTGTGAACAGGTGGTAAGCGTTCTAGTTGCCAATGATGCCATAAGTACACCGATGAAGGAATGATTGGAAATAAGGATTCAACCAGATATTTTGAGGATTGTGATCAGTGACACAATGATTTCATTAAAGGATTGTTTTAAAGATAGCTGATGCTGAGAAAAAGGCAATTTCATATTGGGTGTGTAAGTGGTGTGATTAGTTTTATGTTTGCATGAACATCTGGCTAGGGGGCCTGGGAACTCTTTTCCCTGGTACCCGGGACAAAACCTAACCAAATTCCTAATTGGATCCCATCACTACAGTGGTTGGGCAGTTGGCTAACCCATGGGATTGGATGGGGTTAGGTTGGACTGATGGATCCGTAAATCGAGACTCAATTTTTGTTTAATTTGATAGATGAAGTAAATCTAGGACAAAAATTGTTCTATGGAAAAAGAATCAACGGCTGTGCCTCTCGATGAGGAAAAAAGCGTTGGTCTCTATGATCCAAGTGCAATCTCTACCTTGATCTGACTATGGAACTTACGAGTTCGGTCAGATCAGTTCAGTTAGTTAAGGCTTTTGACTACGTTAGGGAAACGTTATCCTGGTGGAATCGCCCGTGCTTTTCGGGCAAAGGAAGTTTTTTTCGGGTTCGGTTTTGGAAAAACCGATGGATTAGTCTCTTGTCCGGATATCCGTGGGCGAGGCCCCGAGTGTGGGACCCTGCTCCGCGCAAGAAGTGCTACTTCCGCTGCTGCTAGCACCCCAGAATTCATTGCGCAATGGGGTCAGGGATCTTACGGTTGGTATAAGAGCTATTTGGGTAATGAGGATCAACCGAGAAGCCAAATATGTCAAAAATTTATCAAGAAGCAGTAAAAGGTTATAATTGTGTGATAAAATTCATACGATTTGATGCTCAAATTGAAATTCGTAATTTGGTAATTGGGTCTCAGATGGAAGTACCACAATTGTATAGAACCCCTGACTTGCTTGAGGCCTAGACATGATAGTATTTACCTTATAGTTCCAAGGACCGTGACTACCCGTATATATGATTTTAAATTCTGATTGAGAAATGATGAGTTGATTTGGATTCTGATTGAAAAATGAAGATTTCTGAATTTTGGTTGAATTGTAATAACTAAACAAAACCTCAATGAGGATGAAAATGTCCGTAGTAGTTAGAATGACGTTAATGACTCCAGCAAATCACTATGAGATTAGTGGATTGTGTTGGCAGATTGCTGCTATTAACACTTGATCCAGTGGATCAAGCTAAAGGAGGTCAAATTAAAAATCTGCATAAATGAAAAATTTCCATGAAGGACTGTTCAGATAGAAATTCAGATAGAAAATTCGGTCTAATGGACCATTATTGTGATAAGGAATTTGTTGAGATTCAAGCTCGATGTCAGTGTGAGCCAGCTATGCTCTGTGATGGCATGTTAGGTAGAAGCATGTGTGAGACATAAATGACCGCGTGTCCAGCTGGTCATAGTGTGTGGACGTTAGCTTGGGTTAGATGTGTGTGGACACAACTCATAGTGTGTTGTGTGTATTATGGATTATGGCTTTATGCATTGTGTGAGAAGGGAGATGGCTTCCCTCGATGGTTAGGGTTTGCAATATACATTAGGGTTTGCTCATGTGTGTGTGTGTCTCCTCCCCCTCTACCGATCTTTCAACATGGTACGATCTTTCAACATGGTATCAGAGCCTTGTGTTGTCTATTAGGGTTTATGAGTGAGTGAGAGAAGAGGGAGAAGAAGCTGTGAAGCTTGCCATTGAAGCTGTGAAGCTTGGAGCACACCGATTACTATCAGATTTGAGAGCTTGGCCTACCGGGTAAGGTCTTCTAAACATCCTTGAGCGGATTGCAGGTGATTCAAGCAAAAACAAAGCAAACTAGGACAACTCAAAGAAAAGAGAAATTCTGGTTTTTGAAAGCTTTCCATTAAAGCTTGGAAGCACTAATTTTTGGTGGAAATACATGTAGATCTGGCAAAAACACATGTATCTGACAAGGAGGAATGTATTGCCAACTCATATGTAAGCCCTACTGTGATTTTGGAGCAATTTACATGCATTTGAATGAGTGAAAAATTTTGGTTTTTGAGCTCTCACAAAACAGAGAAAAGCAACTCAAAATTTGATGCATTTGGAGTATGTTTTTGGCAAAAATCAAGGCATTGACTGGTTGCACACATACCTAAGTGTGTTGGGCACTTATTTAACTCATCAATTAGCAACTCAAGCACTCCCAAATCCCTGTAGAGCAGGCGACGTAGACTGCACAGAGAAACAGGGTAGTTTTTAGATATTTTTGGTACGAGGAGATCGATTATCACTTGGTTTCTTGATTACTTCCACAATTGCTTTAGCAATTGGTTGCTACACATACTTAAGAAGAGGGCTACATGATTGGATTGATAAATTATGCCTAATTGAGCTGGGAATGAGCTGATTAAAAAGCTTGTCTAGAGAAACAGAGTGAGTTTAATCGAGCAATTAATCTTTGGTCTTAAAAAATTGGACAAATTCCTCTTACATGGAGTTAGTGGACATCATCGCTAAGCTAATGAATGCTTGGTTGCTCAATTTGGACAAATATTGAAGAAATTAGAGCAAAATTACTACTGGTTTTTCTGGTTTTTCCTAAAACAGAGAAAGGGGTTTTCAAAAATTGATCTGTACACATGTCAGATGGTGTTGATATTCAACATTGAGGTTATTTAGGTGTCAATGCAAGTTACCCATACTTGATTGAACCACTACATTGTGATTTGGAGCCGTGGGGAAGCGCATCAAAGCAGGGTATCTCGGGCTGCATGAGCCAGTTCATTTTTGGGATGCATACAAGTTGATTTTCTACATCAAATTTGAAGATTGGTGGTTACTTTGGAGTATCTGGAACACTCATTGGAGTGTGGTTGAGCTGAGGAGGGCTCATTTACAGATTTGGAAGTGTACGCAAGGTGTTTTTGCATTGAGCAATATGTCGGATAACCTAGTACAGATTGTTGGTGAAAAGCTGGATAGGAAGAACTTCCAGGCATGGAAGTACAAGATCAAAAGTTTCTTGAAGGGAAAAGGTTTTTGGAATCTCATTCCAGGTGCTGAGCTAGAGCCGGAGCTACCTCGACAACCTACACAGCAGCAGGTTATAGCTCATAAAGCAATGGTCTGACAGAGCATTCAAAGTGTTGCATTATCTGTCTATATGTATTTCAAATGCTATGCTCATACACATACAGGATGTTGAGAATCCCAAAGATGCATGGGATACATTGGTAAAGATGTTTGATACAGACACGAGTGCTCGCAAGTCTCAGTTGCAATAGATACATAATGTGAAGTGGAATAGAAGGAGCATACATGATTATGTGCAAGAAATAAAGAAGTTTGCAGATGCATTGGCAACAATTAATGCCCCCATGCCTGATGATGATTTGGTGGACATTACCTTGCGTGGTCTTGGCAAGGAATATAAATCATTTGATACATCTATCTCGGTTCGGAGTACAGGTTTACCAGACTTTGATGAGTTGGTTTCACTCTTGCTTGTTGCTTTGTCAGAGAGAAGGTGCTGGATGGTATAGTTGATCTACAGTATGTGAAGACTGATGAGCAGGTGGCTGACATCTTTACCAAGCCACTTAGCAGGGAGAAGTTTGAGTACTTCTGTACTATGTTGGGAGTACATGGGATGAGCTTGAGGGGGAGTGTTGAGAGTCTTCATATCCCAAGCTCATCTACATCTTCTATGCAGTACATCATGAGCTTGAGAGGAGCTGTTGAGATTCAAGCTGCTCGATGTCAGTGTGAGCTAGCTATGCTATGTGCTGGCATGTTAGGTAGGAACATGTGTGAGACGTAAATGACCACGTGTCTAGCTCGTCATAGTGTGTGGACATTAGCTAGGGTTAGATGTGTGTGGACACAACTCATAGTGTGTTGTGTGTATTATGGATTATGGCTTTATGCATTATGTGAGAAGGGAGATGGCTTCCCTCGATGGTTAGGGTTTGCAATATACATTAGGGTTTGCTCTTGTGTGTGTATCTCCTCCCCCTCTACCGATCTTTCAACAGAATTGAATGTTATGACCTGAGTGAATTGTTATTTAATAATGAGTTTTATATAAGGGATCTTTATCCCAAGATTCTGTTTGGGTTCACCAAAATATAAGAAACCCATAATCAGTTGGATCTTAAGAAAAAGAATTCCCCTCTAGTTTTGCGAGATGAGGACATCTCGCGTTGTTTAAGTGGGGTAGAATGTAAGATTCCTCCCCAGCCTCTCAAGATGTCTAGTATCTTCCCCTATAGTCAAATCCCTCTTCAGAAATATCAAAGATCTTGTTTCTACCAGTTTTGGCCTAGAGAGAGAAAATCTTCTAGAGAGTGGTAATTCAATTTTTAAATATTCTTGGATGGAAAAATATCTCTTCTTATTTAAATAAGTTCCCCTGAAACAGAAGATCAAAAAGATTTTCAGAAGGTGCATTAGAAATCAAGTATAATCTGTTCAAGAGGCCTTATCCTGAGGGTCAAGATTTTTTTGAAATTTTAAATTAAGGTTCCTAGGGGCCAATAAGATCAATCCATGTGTGGGGAGGAGATAAATCCAATTTGTAAAAGAAAAATACCCAAAAATGAGTAAATGCTTACATAAGATGAAGAGTTGACTATGTACAAGGGTTATTAGTAAAAAACTATGAGTATTACAAAAAAAAAAGAGATATTTTGGGTATAATGATTCCATTTTGACACATGTGTAAGGAAGGGGAGTCCCTTCAAGGAGGTGCCTACTTCACATGCTTGAATGAGTTTTAAACTCAAAAATAATGTGATATTTTTATCTCTCCTCTCTCTTGGATCAAACCGAATCAAAAAGGAACCAAACTAGGTCCAAATGCGGTCCAAATCTGGTCCAAATTCAACCAACCTGAATCTGGAAAATTCTAGAAATCAGTTGGTCTTGGTTAGAGCCTCCCTCTCCTATAAATAGAACCTGAGCCCTTTGTAAAAAAATAGGAGAATTATACTATGCCAGAATTATGCTGATATAATAATAATTTTTACTGTTCTCTAAAATTCTCTCCAAATTGAAGAAATTGGAGCTTCCCTCCTTCTTCAATCTCCATTGGTGGCTCCATCAGCATACCAAACCAATTGATTGGTTGGGGGCCTCTACCGTGATCAAAGAATCAAGCAATTTGTAAGGTAAAGTGTGAATTTTGTTCTTTTTCCATAATTTCTCAATGTTTCTCTCTTCTCAACCCCTCTCAAGCTTGAGAAGCTTAATTGGAATGGCTTTTTAATGCTATTGAAGTTAATTGATAAATGGAGGTAAGGAAATACATAAAATCCCATGTATGCTTAATTTTTATGGTTTTTTTATGATTTTTGTCTTCTCTAAAACGAATATGATGTTATGCCTCATTGAAAAAAGGCATTCCCCTCTCTTCTTTAGTAAATCCAACCATTCTTTATCCTAGATGAATGATTAATGGATAAAATCAAGTTTTTCATAGTGTTTCTCTTAAATAACTAGAAAATGTTTACACTAGAACGATTTAAATACTCTTGGTGAAATTCTAATTAATTTTAGAAAGTTAAAAATTGAAAAATGGTCAGCTATACAAAGGACGCTATGGCAAAATGTTTCTTAAATTGTGTAAAATAAGTTTTATTGTTTTATTCAAAAAAGAGTAATTCCCATCGTATATGTATTCTTAAAGTGTTATTTTTCATCCTAGGTATAGAAAACTGCATACGAAAAATACTTTATTAAAAAAGTGTTACCTTCTTTAGAATTAAATTCTATGCATAGAAGGAAGCATATTAAAAGTTTGATTTTCATCATAAATGATTTGTATGCATAAAAGATATTTTTTTATATTAAAAGTGTGATTTTCATCATAAATGATTCGTATGCATAAAAGATATTTTTTATATTAAAAGTGTGATTTTCATCATAAATGATTTGTATGCATAAACATGCATAAAAGATAATTTTTATATTAAAAGTGTTTATTTTATGAATAAATAAATGCATAAAGAATTTTATTCAAAAGAGTTATTTTCATCAATTTTGATTTTATGCATAGAAAGATGCATAAAAGAATTATTTTTATTTCGAAAGTATTATTGTCATTGAAATTGAATTTATGCATAGATATATGCATAAAAGATTTATTTTTATTTTGAAAGTGTTATTCTCATAAAAATGGAATTTATGCATAGTAAAATGCATAAAAGGTTTATTTTTAATTCGAAAGTGCTATTTTCCTTAAAATTGAATTTATGCCTAAATAAATGCATAAAAGGATTTTTAGAAAAGTGTTATTCCTACTAAAGTTGTCTTTATGCCTAATTAGATGCGTAAAGAATCTTTATATCAAAAAAATTAGAATTCTCTTACATTCTATAAATAGATGTGATGAGATGTGATAGGAATCAGATAGATGTAAATGGATGGATGGAAGTTATATGAATTAGATAAATAAAATTGGATGAATGGATATGACGTCCTGTGAATTAGGATATGAATGAATGGTATAGGATGTGAAGGAATGTGATGGCATATGAATCGTGATATGAATGAATGATAAGGGATGTGAATGAATGACGGCATGTGAATCGGATGTGAATGGATGATGTGGTCTGATGTGTGAATGATGTAGATTAATGTGGATGGATATATGGATGATGTGGTTTGATGTGTGAATGATGTAGATTAATGTAGATGGATGAATGGATGATGTGGATGTATGAATGTGGATGTGAAAATGGATGTATGGATGTGGATGTGGATGTGGATGTGATGTATGGATGTATGGATGTATGGATGTAGATGTGAATGTGGATGTATGGATGTGGATGTGGATGTATGAATGTGGATGTGGTTGTGGATGTATGGATGTATGGATGTGGATGTGGATGTATGGATGTATGGATGTGGATGTATGGATGTATGGATGTGGATGTATGAACGTGGATGTGGATGTGGATGTATGAATGTGGATGTGAAAATGGATGTATGGATGTAGATATGGATGTGGATGAATAGATGTGGATGTGGATGTGGATGTATGAATGTGGATGTGGATGTGGATGTGGATGAATAGATGTGGATGTGGATGTGGATGTGGATGTGGATGAATAGATGTGGATGTGGATGTGGATGTGGATGTATGAATGTGGATGTGAAAATGGATGTATGAATGTAGATATGGATGTGGAAGTATGGATGTGGATGAATGGATGTGGATGTATGAATGTGGATGTGGATGTGGATGTGGATGTATGAATGTGGATGTGAAAATGGATGTATGGATGTAGATATGGATGTGGAAGTATGGATGTGAAAGTATGGATGTGGATGAATTGATGTGGAAGTGGATGTATGGATGTAGATATGGATGTGGAAGTATGGATGTGGATGAATTGATGTGGATGTGGATGTGGATGTGGATGTATGGATGTAGATGTGGATGTGGATGTATGAATGTGGATGTGAAAATGGATGTATGGATGTAGATATGGATGTGGATGTGGATTTATGAATGCGGATGTGGATGTGGATGTATGAACATGGATGTAAAAATGGATGTATGGATGTAGATGTGAATGTGGATGTACGAATGTGGATGTGTATGTGGAATAATGAATGCGAATATGTATGTGAATGGATATGAAGTCGACATGAACGAATGGATATGAAGTCGATATGAACAAATGGATGAGATGAGATGTCATGTGAATCAGAATGTGAATGAATAATATAATTTGTGAAGGAATGAGATGTAATGAGAAATGGATGTGATGAGACGTAATGTAAATTAAGACGTCAATTAAGAAAGATAGGAATTGATGTTATGTGAAGTGAATGAATCTGATGAGATGGAATGGAAAATGATGTATCTGGTCAAGAATGGATACACATATGATTTGGATTTGCGTTAAGTAATATGGATTGATGTGGAACAATCTGGAAAGATGTGAACTCATTATAGAAACTATATTTGTGAACTATCTGTAAATGACTGTTTTATGTCAAAAATGCTCGGAAAGCATTTTGACTGTCTTGAGAATGTGGTCGTGGAGTCCTACCTGATAAAGTTGCAACAGCTGACGGAGAGTGAATGGAGGACGTCTCGCGTAGCAAGGTTAGCCGAGGTCTTGACCAACCTCGGTTTGATTTAAATGGTGAGCTTTTGGTACGATGGATGAGGGACCAAGGAAGCGGCCTATGAGTGAAGCACCAGGTGACGTGCAAAGGATCCTAGAGGGTGCTGATTATACGGTGCTCGGGCTCTGGGTCGCCGAAGATCTCGGGGGGTGCACCTCAAAAAATGTAAGTCTACCACGTGCGATCATCAGGTGGGGTTTTTTTAATCCAAAATATTGGGTAAATTTACAGAAATACAATTACAAGAGGGGTATTTTAATTGTACTTTGGAAAAAAACCCGTAAGTCTATAAAGAAAAAGGGGTAGTTTTATTAGCTCAAAATTCACAGATAAGGGGTTTTTTAAATACCCCTTGAACGCACGTCGTAGGAGGGGCTTCCATATAGTGCACCCCCTGAGCCGAAGATACCCACACGTGCATCATGGAAGATATTGGAACAAGGAGTAAGAGTTGTTTTCTGAAACCGAGTATGGATCTGGTTGATTGAACTTGCTGGTCCTCAACTGATGAGTCCATAGCTCTCGTATATGGATCTGTTAGTTGATCTTGCTGATCTTTAACGAGGATTCCATCTTGATTTTTATATGTGAATATATTACCGGTTACTATGAGCTAGGAACTATCGAAAAGGCCCCTGTGTGAACAGGTGGTGAGCGTTCTAGTTGCCAATGATGCCATAAGTACACCGATAAAGGAATGATTGGAAATAAGGATTCAACTAGATATTTTGAGGATTGTGATCAGTGACACAATGATTTCATTAAAGGATTGTTTTAAAGATAGCTGATGCTGAGAAAAAGGCAATTTCATATTGGGTGTGTAAGTGGTATGACTAGTTTTATGTTTGCATGAACATCCGGCTAGGGGGCCTGGGAACTCTTTTCCCTGGTACCCGCCGAGAGAAAACCTAACCAAATTCCTAATTGGATCCCATCACTACAGTGGTTGCTAACCCATGGGATTGGATGGGGTTAGGCTGGACTGATGGATCCGTAAATCGAGCCTCAATTTCTGTTTAGTTTGATATATGAAGTAAATCCAGGACAAAAATTGTTCTATGGAAAAAGAATCAACGGCTGTGCCTCTCGATGAGGAAAAAAGCATTGGTCTCTATGATCCAAGTGCAATCTGTCCCTTGATCTGACTATGGAACTTACGAGTTCGGTCAGATCAGTTCAGTTAGTTAAGGCTTTTGACTACGTTAGGGAGAAGTTATCCTGGTGGAATCGTCCGTGCTTTTCGGGCAAAAGAAGTTTTTTTCGAGTTCGGTTTGGGAAAAACCGATGGATTAGTCTCTTGTCCGGATATCCATGGGCGAGGCCCCGAGTGTGGGACCCTGCCCCGCACAAGAAGTGCTACTTCCGCTACTGCTAGCACCCCAGAATTCGTTGCGCAGTGGGGTCAGGGATCTTACAGTTGGTATAAGAGCTATTTGGGTAATGAGGATCAACCAAGAAGCCAAATATGTCAAAAATTTATCAAGAAGCAGTAAAAGGTTGTAATTGTGTGATAAATTTCATACGATTTGATGTTCAAACTGAAATTCGTAATTTGGTAATTGGGTCTTCAGATGGAAGTACCACAATTGTATAGAACCTCTGACTTGCTTGAGGCCTAGACATGATAGTATTTACCTTATAGTTCCAAGGACCGTGACTACCCATATATACCGAGGGTATAACAGCAGCTCTTTACTGGCAGTATATACGAGTAAATCTAAGACTTAAAATTATAAGCATTATTACTATCTAGATAATGAATTCGAATGTGGTTGATATGATTTTAAATTTTGATTGAGAAATGATGAGTTGATTTGGATTCTGATTGAAAAATAAAGATTTCTGAATTTTGGCTGAATTGTAATAACTAAACAAAACCTCAATGAGGATGAATGGGACGAGTCCCTGTGATAATGTTCGTAGTTAGAATGACGTTAATGACTCCAGCAAATCAATATGAGATTAGTGGATTGTGTTGGCAGATTGCTGCTATTAACACTTGACCCAGTGGATCAAGTTAAAGGAGGTCAAATTAAAAATCTGCATAAATGAAAAATTTCCATGAAGGACTAATCAGATAGAAAATTCAGTCTAATGAACCATTATTGTGATAAGGAATTGAATGTTATGATCTGAGTGAATTGTTATTTAATAATGAGTTTTATATAAGGGATCTTTATCCCAAGATTCTGTTTGGGTTCACCAAAATATAAGGAACCCATAATCAGTTGGATCTTAAGAAAAAGAATTCCCCTCTAGTTTTGCGAGATGAGGACATCTCGCGTTGTTTAAGTGGGGTAAAATGTAAGATTCCTCCCCAGCCTCTCAAGATGTCCAGTATCTTCCCCTATAGTCAAATCCCTCTTCAGAAATATCAAAGATCTTGTTTCTACCAGTTTTGGCCTAGAGAGAGAAAATCTTCTAGAGAGTGGTAATTCAATTTTTAAATATTCTTGGATGGAAAAATATCTCTTCTTATTTAAATAAGTTCCCCTGAAACAGAAGATCAAAAAGATTTTCAGAAGGTGCATTAGAAATCAAGTATAATCTGTTCAAGAGGCCTTATCCTGAGGGTCAAGATTTTTTTGAAATTTTAAATTAAGGTTCCTAGGGGCCAATAAGATCAATCCATGTGTGGGGAGGAGATAAATCCAATTTGTAAAAGAAAAATACCCAAAAATGAGTAAATGCTTACATAAGATGAAGAGTTGACTATGTACAAGGGTTATTAGTAAAAAACTATGAGTATTACAAAAAAAAAAGAGATATTTTGGGTATAATGATTCCATTTTGACACATGTGTAAGGAAGGGGAGTCCCTTCAAGGAGGTGCCTACTTCACATGCTTGAATGAGTTTTAAACTCAAAAATAATGTGATATTTTTATCTCTCCTCTCTCTTGGATCAAACCGAATCAAAAAGGAACCAAACTAGGTCCAAATGCGGTCCAAATCTGGTCCAAATTCAACCAACCTGAATCTGAAAAATTCTAGAAATCAGTTGGTCTTGTTTAGAGCCTCCCTCTCCTATAAATAGAACCTGAGCCCTTTGTAAAAAAATAGGAGAATTATACTATGCCAGAATTATGCTGATATAATAATAATTTTTACTGTTCTCTAAAATTCTCTCCAAATTGAAGAAATTGGAGCTTCCCTCCTTCTTCAATCTCCATTGGTGGCTCCATCAGCATACCAAACCAATTGATTGGTTGGGGGCCTCTACCGTGATCAAAGAATCAAGCAATTTGTAAGGTAAAGTGTGAATTTTGTTCTTTTCCCATAATTTCTCAATGTTTCTCTTCTCAACCCCTCTCAAGCTTGAGAAGCTTAATTGGAATGGCTTTTTAATGCTATTGAAGTTAATTGATGAATGGAAGTAAGGAAATACATAAAATCCCATGTATACTTAATTTTTATGGTTTTTTAATGATTTTTGTCTTCTCTAAAATGAATATGATGTTATGCCTCATTGAAAAAAGGCATTCCCCTCTCTTCTTTAGTAAATCCAACCATTCTTTATCCTAGATGAATGATTAATGGATAAAATCAAGTTTTTCATAGTTTTTCTCTTAAATAAGTAGAAAATGTTTACATTAGAATGATTTAAATACTCGGTGAAATTCTAATTAATTTTAGAAAGTTAAAAATTGAAAAATGGTCAGCTATACAAAGGAGGTTATGGCGAAATGTTTCAAAAATTGTGTAAAATAAGTTTTCTTTGTTTTATTCAAAAAGAGTAATTCCCATCGTATATGTATTCTTAAAGTGTTATTTTTCATCCTTGGTATAGAAAAATGCATACTAAAAATACTTTATTAAAAAAGTGTTACCTTCTTTAGAATTAAATTCTATGCATAGAAGGAAGCATATTAAAAGTGTGATTTTCATCATAAATGATTTGTATGCATAAAATATTTTTTTAATATTAAAAGTGTGATTTTCATCATAAATGATTTGTATGCATAAAAGATATTTTTTTTATATTAGAAGTGTGATTTTCATCATAAATGATTTGTATGCATAAACATGCATAAAAGATATTTTTTTATATAAAAAGTGTGATTTTCATCATAAATGATTTTTATGCATGAATTAGATGCATAAAAGAAATTGTTTTATTATAAAAGCGTGACTTTCATCAGAATTGAATTTATGCATAAAAGATTTTTTTTATTTTAAAAGAGTTATTTTTCATTGGATTTAGTTTTTATGCATGGGAAGATGCATAAGAGAAATTCCTTTATTCTAAAAGTGTAATTCCTACTAAATTGGATTTATGCATGGAAAGATGCATAAAGAATTTATTTTAATCCCAAAAAGAGTTATTTTCATCAATTTTGATTTTATGCATAAAAAGATGCATAAAGAATTTTATTTTTAATTCAAAAGAGTTATTTTCATCAATTTGGATTTTATGCATAAATAAATGCATAAAGAATTTTATTCAAAAGAGTTATTTTCATAACAATTTTGACTTTATGCATAGAAAGATGCATAAAAAATTTATTTTTATTTGAAAAGTATTATTTTCATTGAAATTGAATTTATGCATAGATAGATGCATAAAAGATTTATTTTTATTTTGAAAGTGTTATTCTCATAAAAATGAAATTTATTCATAGTAAAATGCATAAAAGGTTTATTTTTAATTCAAAAGTGCTATTTTCCTTAAAATTGAATTTATGCCTAAATAAATGCATAAAAGGATTTTTAGAAAAGTGTTATTCCTACTAAAGTTGTCTTTATGCCTAATTAGATGCGTAAAGAATCTTTATATCAAAAAAATTAGAATTCTCTTACATTCTATAAATAGATGTGATGAGATGTGATAGGAATCAGATAGATGTAAATGGATGGATGGAAGTGATATGAATCAGATAAATGAAATTATATGAATGGATGTGACGTCCTGTGAATTAGGATATGAATGAATGGTATAGGATGTGAAGGAATGTGATGGAATGTGAATCGTGATATGAATGAATGATAAGGGATGTGAATGAATGACGGCATGTGAATCGGATGTGAATGGATGATGTGGTTTGATGTGTGAATGATGTAGATTAATGTGGATGGATATATGGATGATGTGGTTTGATGTGTGAATGATGTAGATTAATGTAGATGGATGAATGGATGATGTGGATGTATGAATGTGAATGTATGAATGTGGATGTGGATGTGGATGTGATGTATGGATGTATGGATGTTGATGTGAATGTGGATGTATGGATGTGGATGTGGATGTGGTTGTGAATGTATGGATGTATGGATGTGGATGTATGGATGTATGGATGTGGATGTTGATGTATGGATGTATGGACGTGGATGTGGATGTTGATGTATGGATGTATGGATGTGGATGTGGATGTGGATGTATGAATGGATGTGAAAATGGATGTATGGATGTAGATATGGATGTGGAAGTATGGATGTGGATGAATAGATGTGGATGTGAATGTGGATGTGGATGTCGATGTATGAATGTGGATGTGAAAATGGATATATGGATGTAGATATGGATGTGAAAGTATGGATGTGGATGAATAGATGTGGATGTGGATGTGGATGTATGGATGTAGATGTGGATGTGGATGTGGATGTATGAATGTGGATGTGAAAATGGATGTATGGATGTGGATGTATGGATGTGGATGTATGAATGCGGGTGTGGATGTGGATGTATGAATGTGGATGTGAAAATGGATGTATGGATGTAGATGTGAATGTGGATGTACGAATGTGGATGTGTATGTGAAATAATGAATGTGAATATGTATGTGAATGGATATGAAGTCGATATGAACGAATGGATATGAAGTCGATATGAACAAATGGATAAGATGAGATGTCATGTGAATCAGAATGTGAATGAATAATATAATTTATGAACAAATGAGATGTAATGAGAAATGGATGTGATGAGACGTAATGTAAATTAAGAAAGATAGGAATGGATGTTATGTGAAGTGAATGAATCTGATGAGATGGGATGGAAAATGATGTATCTGGTCAAGAATGGATACACATATGATTTTGATTTGGGTTAAGTAATATGGATTGATGTGGAACAATCTGGAAAGATGTGAATTCATTATAGAAACTATATTTGTGAACTGTTTGTAAATGACTGTTTTATGTCAAGAATGCTGGGGAAGCATTTTGACTATCTTGAGAATGTGGTCGTGGACACCTACCTGATAAAGTTGCAACAGCTGACGGAGAGTCAACGGAGGACGTCTCGCGTAGCAAGGTCGGCCAAGGTCTTGACCAGCCTTGATTCGATTTAAATGGTGAGCTTCCGGTACGGTGGATGAGGGACCAAGGAAGCGGCCTATGAGTGAAGCGCTAGGTGACCTGCGAAGGATCCTAGAGGGTGCTGACCATACGGTGCTCGGGCTCTGGGTCACCGAAGATACCCACACGTGCGTCATGGAAGATATTGGAACAAGGAGTAAGAGTTGTTTTCTGAAACCGAGTATGGATTTGGTTGATTGACCTTGCTGGTCCTCAACTGATGAGTCCATAGCTCTCTTATATGGATCTGTTGGTTGATCTTGCTGATCTTCAACGAGGATTCCATCTTGATTTTTATATGTGAATATATTGCCGGTTACTTATGAGCTAGGAACTATCGAAAAGGCCCCTGTGTGAACAGGTGGTGAGCGTTCTAGTTGCCAATGATGCCATAAGTACACCGATGAAGAAATGATTGGAAATAAGGATTCAACCAGAGATTTTGAGGATTGTGATCAGTGACACAATGATTTCATTAAAGGATTGTTTTAAAGATAGCTGATGCTGAGAAAAAGGAAATTTTATATTGGGTGTGTAAGTGGTGTGACTAGTTTTATGTTTGCATGAACATCCGGCTAGGGGGCTTGGGAACTCTTTTCCCTGGTACCCGGGACAAAACCTAACCAAATTCCTAATTGGATCCCATCACTACAGTGGTTGGGCGGTTGGCTAACCCATGGGACTGGATGGGGTTAGGCTGGACTGATGGATCCGTAAATCGAGACTCAATTTCTGTTTAGTTCGATAGATGAAGTAAATCCCGGACAAAAAATGTTCTATGGAAAAAGAATCAATGGCTGTGCCTCTCGATGAGGAAAAAAGCGTTGGTCTCTATGATCCAAGTGCAATTTGTCCCTTGATCTGACTATGAAACTTATGAGTTTGGTCAGATCAGTTCAGTTAGTTAAGGCTTTTGACTACGTTAGGGAAAAGTTATCCTGGTGGAATCGCCCGTGCTTTCCGGGCAAAGGAAGTTTTTTCTGGGTTCGGTTTTGGAAAAACCGATGGATTAGTCTCTTGTCCGCATATCCGTGGGCGAGGCCCCGAGTGTGGGAAGGTCAAAAAGATTTTCAGAAGGTGCATTAGAAATCAAGTATAATCTGTTCAAGAGGCCTTATCCTGAGGGTCAAGATTTTTTCGAAATTTTAAATTAAGGTTCCTATGGGCCAATAAGATCAATCCATGTGTGGGGAGGAGATAAATCCAATTTGTAAAAGAAAAATACCCAAAAATGAGTAAATGCTCACATAAGATGAAGAGTTGACTATGTACAAGGGTTATTAGTAAAAAACTATGAGTATTACTAAAAAAATGAGATATTTTGGGTATAATGATTCCATTTTGACACATGTGTAAGGAAGGGGAGTCCCTTCAAGGAGGCGCCTACTTCACATGCTTGAATGAGTTTTAAATTCAAAAATAATATGATATTTTTATCTCTTCTCTCTCTTGGATCAAACCGAATCAAAAAGGAACCAAACTAGGTCCAAATGCGGTCCAAATATGGTCCAACCACCTCTCCTACATCTGCCCGAGCCTAAAGAATGGCTCACTTTGCTTAAGTGATTAATAGATCTGTACATAGCTGACTATTGGCCATGGTATACAAGGCCATAATCCATGATAAGTGAGAGCCACACTATGAAGGCATGGAGATGCCTACAGGAGAGTGTCCCTAATATAATAGCACTCTAGTACCAACGGAAAAGAGCCCCTTGCCACTAATGGATTAAGGAAAAGTGCTGGACTTAGTGGCCCTCACTACTACTACTATGGAACTAGTAGTGCAAGCACTAACATGCCTTATAGATTGACAAACAACGAGTGGCCAACTGATGTATGCATCCTCTTCTGCCCTAAAACCTAGGCTCTCAAAGTAGAAACCTCTTTCTAAAGGCACCACTTTGCCTCATGTTGCTCTAATAGTGATGATCGAAGTGCATATATATGAGCCACCTCTGCTATCTCTGCCCGAGCCTAAATAGTGGCTTGCTCTGCTTGCTTGAGTGATTAACAGACCTCTATGTAGCTCACTGTTGGCCATGGAATACAAAGGCCATAGTCCAGTGATGAATGGATGCCACACTATGAAGGCAACGAGATGCCTCCAAGAGAGTGTCCCCAATATAATAGCACTCTAAGCACTCTAGTACAAACACAAGGGAAAGGAGGCCCCTACCACTAATGGATTAAGGGAAGGTGCTAGACATAGTGGTTGTGGTGGTGGCTAGCTAAATAGCCCTGGTTAGGTGATGCTCTGAAATAACAAAGTGAGTTCCTAATGTGAAAATGCCTCTGTTATGAGTGAAATAGAGGACGGGGCAGCGGGGTGTGGTGAGGGTGATAGATGCAAGAGTGAGAGGAAGAGGTGTTAGAGATGAGGAAGGGTGTAATGGGGTGAGAAGTGTCTCCGAGAGAGACTAGGGTAGCATGATAAGGTGGCTCAAAGAATACTAGTAGCCCCAATGACTGGCCGTGTTCCCCAAGAGAGGTGGTGATGGTGGTGAAGGTGAGGTTGGTCCATGACGAAGACAACAAGGTTATGAGGAAGGGTGAATCAGAGCCTAGATGATGACATCAAGGTGGGGATGGGAAGATGGACACACTCGATGGGGCAAGGAAGGCATGATGGTGACTCATGGAGGTGGAGAGGAAAACCATATGAAGATGGAAGGGATGGCCAATGGTGATGAGTGATTAAATAGCATTGATGATGGGAGGGCTAGTCGATGATGAAGATGACAAGGCACTAAAGATGGGCATTGAACAAGAGGAGGGTTGTCAATGGTTGTAGAGTTGTTGTTGATGGTGAGGATGGGAGGTGGATTCCCCCTAGAGAAAGCATGAGGTGGTGATGTGGAGGAGAAAGGGGCTCTAACAAAGAGGAAGGTGAAGATGGTGTAGTCAATGAAGAAGTTGTGATAAAGATAGGTGAAGAGGTGGACGAAGGGGTGAGATAATCCTGCATAACTCGTCTTCTCCCATGGTCTAGGTAGAGAGGAAAAGGCTACCAGATCCCCCACCAAAGATATTGAGAGAGTGGGAATCCATCAGGATGGCAAATCTAACGAGAAAGGATGACATAGGGCCTGGAAGACACCCTCTAAATCTTCTCACTAGATAAAAATGTAGAAAAGGAAGACCCCAAAGGGATGAGCTTTGAGATGTTGATAGGTTTTTTTGTGTCAAGACCTTACTACCCAATAGATGTGCCTACCCCAAACTCCAGGACTAAAATAAATCTCTGGGTATGTAGAGAACCCTAGAAAAATAAGGGCTTTTGCATGGAAACCTTATAAAAATAACTATTGTTGTGCATAGGGAATGGAGAGTAGTCGACAAGGAAGCACATAGGAGAGAAGAGGTGCATTAGAGCCAGAGAAGAGAAGAGGGTGAATTGGATGAGAGAGAGCTCTATGAAAGCTTGCTTGTGATTGTTTTGTTTGGGAAGAAGACGATGCAAGAGTTGATTGAGGAAGCTTGGATTTGTCTAGAGCAGAGGGTGCAAGAGATAGAGGGTCTTGTAGGAAGTTGTGGTGCCCTAGGAACTTTGGGTGTTGTAGCTTTCTTAGAACTTGGGTAGATCAAATGTTTTGCTTAACCATTCTTGGCTGTGAATGGAGGTGAGGACCTACAGCGTGTGGCTACAGTGTATTAAGACTGTTTCTTGTGAAATTGAAGAAAATACTTGAAGAGATTTTTTGGGATAATCTTGCTGAGGATCCCTTTGTTTCTTAGTGTTCTCTTTCTCCGTTTGAACCCCATGTCTCAAGGTTGTTGAGACAAGCTCAATTATCATCTATTTGCATAAGGGGCTTTTTTGGTTCCGATTATTAAGTTGCTTATGCTTTGGTTTACATTACTTGGTTTGAGATTGTTGAGAAAATTACTTATGCTTTGGTTTACATTGCTTGGTTTGAGATTGTTGAGAAAATTCATGTATGAGTGAAGATATGAGGTTTGTTGAATTAGGTGTATGAGCTAGAAAGCTCTAATTGTGAGTCAACAGTATCTGGCTGAGTCAGCTGTGTATTTGGGGTAGTCAGCTGATGTTGTGAAAGAGTAGATTTTGTCTGGTTTGAATCCTGTGAAGTCTGGGCTGATAATCAGAGAATAGTCGGATGTCAGTTGGATAGATTATGGGCTAGATGGTGGTCTAGGTCAGCTAAGGGTTGATTCAGGTCAGCAAGGTGTTGATTCATATCCTATACCATTCATTCATATCCTATACCATTCATTCATATCCTAATTCACAGGACGCCACATCCATTCATCCATTTTTATTTATCTGATTCATATCACTTCCATCCATCCATTTACATCTATCTGATTCTTATCACATCTCATCACATCTATTTATAGAATGTAAGAGAATTCTAATTTTTTTGATATAAAGATTCTTTACGCATCATTAGGACATAAAGACAACTTTAGTAGGAATAACACTTTTCTAAAATTCCTTTTATGCATTTATTTAGGCATAAATTCAATTTTAAGAAAAATAGCACTTTCGAATTAAAAACAAACCTTTTATGCATTTTACTATGCATAAATTCATATCCTATACCATTCATTCATATCCTATTTTCTATGGTCATGCTGGTGAAGAGCTAGAGGAGTTCTTTGCAGGGATGGAATTGACAACCTTTACCTTTGTAAGGAGAGGGATGAAGATAAGTTGACATTACTATCTATGTTTCTGAAAGGAGATACTAAAAGGTGGTTGCAAACATGGAGAGTTCAACCAAACCAGGGTCAGACATATGAGGACATTAAAGTGACTCTAGTGCAACACTATATGCAGAGTGAGTCCCTTGATGCTTCATGGCAAGAGATTCAAAATTTAAAGCATAACTTATCTGATGTTTTTAATAGGTTTGTGGACCATTTTGAAGACATGTGGTGAAGATGGGACACTTCCCTAGGATTAGAGCACCCACCTATTCTTCTCAAGAAGGACATGTTTATCCAGTCCCTTCATGCAGTTTTGAGGGAGAAAGTGGAGCTGAAGAGGCCAGGAAATATTGAAGAAGCCTTGAGAATTGCTAGGGAGAAAGAGTGGAAGCCGCAGAGGATGGCTCAGAAGTAAAGGAAAGTTCTAGCTAAAGGTAGACCAGTTATGTTTAGCAATAGCTAGGGAATGGTCCTTGACGAGGACAGATGAATTTGATTGTGATGGACCAACCTATGAGAAGATAAGTCATATATGATATGGCTAAGGGAAGGGGAGTAATTTAGGAGAGTAGTACATCAGAGGAAGAAGATGAGGAAACTAGCTCTACAGAGAATTCAAAAATTGAGGAAATTAGCTCAGAAGATGATGGGAAAGAAGTCCACATGCTGGAGCCAGATCTAAACCTTTTGGGCTTGTCTATGCGGCCATGTGTAGAGGTAGGGCCAGAGGAGCCTTGTGTTTGTCTGTATGAAAAGATTCCCATGGATATGGACACCCATGTGATGTTGTCAGATTTCTCATCAGGGAGTGGTAACTATGAGGCCAGTGAGAAAGATAGTGAGGAGATGCATCTTAAGGCTATGTACATGGATTCGCACACATGTTATGAGGATATTGATACATGTTTCATAGCTGACCAAGACACAGATGAGAAGTTAGACATATTTTTGTATAATTCAGCGTCAGAAGAGTCCCCACCTATTGAACCTACAAGTTGTCTCTTCCCTAGTCATGAATTATCGAGCTAATCTCAACCACGACAGTCTTCCAATCAGCATTGTGTAAGCACGCTTGGCCAGGGGAAGGTTTAACACTATAAATTCATGAAGAAGATTAGACCACCAATGAGGACTAACACATTGCATACCAACCCAAGATGCATGAGTTTCCTCTGTGATCAACCACTCTAATGACAAAGGGAGTAGGGTTGGAGATGCATAGATCCAAGGTTCTTTGGGTGGCTTTTGGCATGATGTTGACTCCTGAGCCTCCCAAAATTTGGTTGTGCCACTTACTATCACTCTGGGGCTCTTATGATCAGCCACGCACTATTGGGGCTATAAAGCATACTCTCTTTGTGGGCCGATCTTGGTCTTCTCCACTAGTAAAAGAACCTTCAGGAGCACACCCACCACTATAAGTCGAGCTCCGACCTTGAGCTTTCTTGGGGTAGACCATGGTTTCAGAAGCCCTTGGAGTGTCTTTGTAGCATGTGGGCTTAAGCTACATAATTGGGAAAGAGATAGCTCCACCTTCATGGCGTCCATTATTGACTCCCATCCTTGGGTATGAGTAGCACTAGGAGGATTCATCACGGAAGAGAAATTTCTATCACTAGGAGGGGGAAGAACCTGTTGGGTGTTGGGCTCCATTGCGCCAGGATATGAATCAACTCACTCACAACATCTTTGTAAGCTTACTCTAGTATTAAAGTGTTGAGTGGATCAAGAATTATTGGGAGATTAGAAGAGGAAGGTTGAGCTACCCCTTGAGACGAAGTTACTCCACCAATCAAACTTCATCTTGGCACCACGACTGCCTCCACTAGATTGACTATGGGTGGATTAACAAGGAATGGCTTTGGGTAATCTCTGATGAAGCGGTCTCAAAATTTTGGGTAGTGTAGGCAAGGGGAAGATCCTCAGAAGATCCCTCTGGTAAAGAGAATTAGCTTTGTTGGTGACCATTCCCACCACACCAATTAACAAATGGACAGTCTGAGGGGAAGAAGGTTACTTGGGGGCCTTTGCTAGTTGTTGTTGTAATTGTTTTTTGGTAGAGCTGGGCCACCGTATGTGGGGGGTGGATTTGAAGGATGTTGAGGGGGGGAAGTGGCAACATACACTATTAGAGAGACTCTAAGAGCTTGGTAAGCCGCAATGACGATGGTGTGAGGGGCTTGCGGTAGGTGGTGTACTGAACTGGGGTGACCACCACCAAATGCTATATTTTTACCTGATGGGGGTAGAGGCATAAGCCAAGGTTTTCACTCAAGGGGAGAGGGATTGGTAACATGGGAGGACCATTGAGGTACCAGTTGTGCAGTTGCACCTCGAGCTACGCTAGAGGATGATGCTAGTAATCGTGTCGCCATTGATTTTAGAGCTAATTTGAGATGCAAAAAGCACCTGATTCTTTGTAGTGGACAGGGTCAGAACCCGATTGCTAGAGTTGCTGTTGTGTGCTCTCAATGTCGTCGATCTTGGACAGATTTCTTGCTGAGTCAGATCGCCATGAGTAGGACTACAAAAGCCCTCCCAAAATGTGTGTGCTTTGCTGCAATGTAAGGCTAATGAGAGCCTCCAAATTACGCTCTCTTCTCTGCTCATTAGAGCCTTGATACCCCTGCCTGATTACTTGGCTATAGGCGGCGATTTGTAGAAGATTTTTGCAAGTTTATTTGCTGGTCTTTAATGCTTTGTAGGTGAGCTTCACAAGCCCTCAACCAATTTGCAAAGGTGAGGCTTACAATGTTTCAATTTGAGCCTCACAAGCCCTCAACTAATTTGCAAAGGTGAGGCTTACAATGTTTCAATTTGAGCCTCCAATCAGGACCTACTTCTCATTGTTTTGACACACAGAAAACAATAATGAATACCTTCCTTATGTTGTAGCTCTAGCATCAATGTTGCACTCCATTTGATGTTGTTCAAGGTTGTTGATGATGGCCTTGAGAAGAATCTCTAACTTTAGCTTCGGGTAGGCATGGGAGACACAGGGGATGTGTAGGAGATGGCATAGGTGGGGCATCGGAGGCAGGTGAGGGAAGGGGGCTAGGGCGAGGAGTCTCTTGCCACATGGAAATCCAACCTTTATCTAAGGTTGATGACTTCACAATTTACGGCCGAGCATAAATTAATGTAGTATCATCGAATTGTGTGACATTTCACATTTTGAAGGTCAGTCTCTCTCTCTGTTTCACAAGCTGTGCTCTCTCTGTCTCTGTGCCTCTCTCTCTCTCTCTCTCTCTCTCCCTCTCTCTCAAGCATTCTCTCATGCATAAGGTTAAGGAGCACCACTGCTTTATCTCTTCGATCAACAGAGCGTCAAAATCTCCTCGTAGGCGTAGGCGTGGAGATGCAGGGGATGGTGGGGTAGGGGTTGTCTCTTTGCAGACATGCTAAGCATGCTCTCCCATATGTCCACGCGGAGTAGCCTCTCTTTCCCACTCGTCACTGTGCTCTCTTTGTCCTCGTAAGGCACGAGGTTGGTAGAGGATGGAGGGAGGCTGGGGGCAGCTTTGGGAGGACGGAAGCATCGCCGAGTCTCTTACCACATGGAAATCCAACCTTTTTCTAAGGTTGATGACTTTACAATTTGTAAACTCTGTAATTTATGGCTGCGCAAACAGGCATAAATTAATGCGGGAGGGACAAAGAAAATTATGGTTGAGCCCGTCTCAGGGCCTCTTCAGACCATCAGTTGGGCCAGGTGACTCGAGGTGAGCATTGGCAGGCCGCAAGGGCCAAGGGGAATCTAGAATCTCAGCCTGTTACCTGCTGTAGGCGGACTCTGACTGACTGGCTGGCCTGGCCGTTGCTGATCTCGAGGCAGAAAGTATAGAAAGGGTTGGCGGCTCACTTGGCGACCCATGGCAGGGGATCTATGCATCGTCAGCACTAGCACTGCGAGCTGGGCTTTCTGTGCAAGAGGCAGCAACATTAGTTTTGATCCTGGAGGCAGCCAGCAATGTCAGGATTTCCTCTCAAATATACAGAAATCTAGGCACAACAGGCTGTACAACGTAAGTCTTCGGAACCGTAGCCTGAAACAGAGTCTTATAAGAGAGCCCATGTGTCCAAACAATCAGACTAAGGTCAACTTTGTGCAGTCCACCTCTTTTGCTCAGCAACAACAACAGGTGTCAGAAAGCTGCTTGCCTCTAGAATGTCTAGAGCCAGGTGATCAGAAACAAGAGGTCTCAGAAAGCTTAGATTGTCTAAAACCAGGTGACCTATTCAGAAGTCTGTGTGAGGAAAAACAGCTGGACAAGGCTTTGAATATACTCTCTCTCATCACCCACCATGGCACTACCCCTTCTGAGAGTATGTATTGGACCTTCTTGCATGCCTGCATCAAGTCTAAGTCTGTGCATCAGGCCAAGCAAGTGCATTTACACCTTGCCTTCCATGGCCTGGATTCCATCAGCTTTCTTGGTGAATTTTTGGTTAACACAATGGTTAAATGTGGAGACCTTGAAGTTGCACTCCAGGTGTTTCTCACGCTACCCCACCGTACTGTTTTCTCGTGGACAGCGATGATTTCTGGATACACTGATAATGAAAATGGTCAGGAAGCATTGAGACTGTATAAATGTATGCGAGATGAAGGCGTGGAGCCAAATGAATACACATTTGTCAGCCTATTGAAAGCTTGTGGTAACATGCTCAGCTTGCAAGAAGGGAAGACCTTACATACGGAGGCCAGGAAAATGGGTTTTGATTCAAACGTCTTCATTCGTATCACCCTTGTGAGCATGTTTGGCAAGTGTGGGAACATTGTGGAGGCAGAGATTGTGTTTGGTGGGTTTTCTGAGCGCAACATTGTGGCATGGAATGCAATGCTCTCAGCTTATGCTGAGAAAGGCCAGCCAGATAAGGCTTTATGGCTATACAGGCAAATGAGAGAGGAAGGTGTGAGTGAAGATGAGCGAACTTTTGTGAGCACCCTTCAAGCATGTTACACACTTGCAGAGAAGGAAGAAGCTGTCCTTATAGATGGATGCCCTGTTAAAGTAGTGTCCCTAAATATAGGCCGGGGATTACATGCAGTAGCTCATAGAAAGGGCTTGGATTCAAATGTCTTTGTCGGTAGTGCCCTTATTAGTATGTATGGTAAATGTGGAAACATTTTGGAGGCTGAGAATGTGTTTATTGGGTTGTCCCAGCGTAATGTTGTGTCATGGAATGCTATGCTCTCAACGTGTGCTGAGCAAGGGGAAGGGGAGAAGGCTTTGCAATTGCACAAACAAATGCAAGGTGAAGGTTTGGCTCCAAATGAGCGGACCTTTGTCGCCACTCTCCAAGCATGTTGCACGCTTATCGAGAAGGAAAAGCCCATTGTGGTGGAAAGTCAATTGACCAAAGTGATGTCTTTGGAAATTGGGAGGGCATTACACACTGATGCTCAAAGGAAAGCTTTCGACTCAAATGTCTTTGTTGGAAGTATTCTTATGAGTTTGTATGGCAAGTGTGGGAGCATTGTGGATGTAGAGAGTGTGTTTAATGTATTGTCCCAGCACAATGTTGTGTCATGGAATGCGATGCTGTCAGCATATGTTGAGCAAAGTGCGGCAGAGAAGGCTCTACAGCTGTTCAAGAAAATGCAAGAGGAAGGTGTGAGTCCAAATGAGCGGACTATTGTGATCGCCCTTCAAGCATGCTGCTTATTTGCGGATCAGGAAGATACCATCAGCGTAGAAGGGAAAGGGACCAATGCAATATCTCTGTCTATAGGCATGGCATTGCACGCTGATGCTCAGAGGAAGAGCTTCGATTCAGATGTCTTTGTTAATAGCAGCCTTCTGAATATGTATGGTAGGTGTAGGAGCATCGCGTGCGTGCAGAATGTTTTTGGTAGTTTCCTTCAGCACAATGTTGTGTCATGGACTGCAATGCTCTCAGCGCATGTACAGCAGGGTGAAGGAAAAAAGGCTCTATTGCTATTTAGAAAATTGCAAGAGGAAGGTGTCAATCCAAATGAGCAGACATTTGCTATGGCCCTTCAAGCGTGTTTGACATTTGCAGAGACGGAAGAAGCAGCTGTTGTCGAAGGGAGATTGGTCAAAGCCATCTCTCTTGAAATCGGCCAAGCATTACACACTGATGCTAAGAGGAAAGGCTTTGATTCAGATGTCTTTGTTGGTAGCACCCTTGTAATCATGTATGTCAAGTGTGGGAGCCTTGCTTGTGCACAGAATGTGTTTAATGGGTTGTCCCAGCGCAATGTTGTGTCATGGACCGCAATGCTCTCAGCTTATGTCGAGCAGGGCCAAGGACAGAACGCTTTAGAGCTGTATGCAGAAATGAGAGAAGAAAATGTGGCTCTGGACGATACCATATTACTCTGCATCTTACAAGCCTGCAGTGAGACAGGACGAGTGGATATATGTAGGCAGGTTCATTTTATGACTGCTTCAGATGGTTACAATTTAACTCTTTTTTTGGCAAACACTCTCATTCATACATATGGCAGTTGTGCTCACATGCTAGATGCACAGGCAGTGTTTGACGCACTACCCTTGCCTGATGTTGTATCATGGACCGCCTTAATAGCTGGTTATGCTAGGGAAGGTAACCATTCAGCAAGCCTGCAGAAGTTCAAGGAGATGGAGTTGGCAGGGATCATGCCAAACGGAGTCACATTCCTCTCCCTTTTGTCAGCTTGTAGTCATGCGGGTCTGGTGGACAAAGGATTCCAGCACTTCGAATCCATGAGCAAAGTCTTTGGTGTGAGTCCTAAGACTGAACATTTTGTAAGCGTGGTAGATCTCCTGGCACGTGTAGGAGACTTTATGAGGGTGAATGATTTGGTAATGAGGATGTCGATGCAGCCTGATGGGACAATATGGTCATGTTTGCTGGGTGCATGTCAAAAACACGGGAACATGGAGCTGGGTAGGCAGATCTTTGATAGTGCAGTGTCTCTAGAGCCTGAACATGCTGCGGCATACATCTTAATGTCAAATATATATGCCGATGCAACCTTGCACAGCTGTATGTATGCATTGGATAACTCTGAAAAGCAAAGCTGAAGGGAAGAAGCTTGGGGAGAGGTGGATCGAGCTTGAGTACGAATAACTCTTTAGTGTCAAAAAGGCACATGCATTCAAAACATGAACTGCTGTATGACTTTATGTGAATGAAAGGAGTGCAACATGTACCCTCCCTACTCTTGCTATACCATAGGGAGTGTCACGTCTGGACCATGGGGGGGAAGGTGGGGGTAGAGGTTGCTGTAAGCCTTGCATAGTGAGCCTCAATTTGACTGATAGGACAGGCGCAAAAGCTAGGCTGCATACACCAAGGATTTAGCAGATCAGCTAAAGCATACAGTAGGCCAAGTATGCCTGTGGGTAGAGTTGCTTTCCGACTTAGGCAAACGGGCCTGATTTGAGCCTGAAGCTTATCTGTAAGTTGAGCTTGAGTAGCCCTAGGCCAGTCAGCTAGCTGTTGGGGCTCATAACCCCATCAGCTCTACCAGCAGTCCTCATGCAGCATTCGTTTTCCAGCAGTGACAGTTTGGAGCTTTCTCTGCCATCTCTTAAGTCTGGCCAAGTGTGCATCAGTGCTACTCCATCACCAGCAGATCCCCTATCTCCAATTATTTTATGGAAATATACTGTACAGTGAGCAGAATGTATGTGGCTTTTCTTAATGGCCACTCATTCAGTTACAGTTCCCTGTGTGCAACATGGGTATCCGAAAATCTAGCTAGTAGCCACAACTGCAAGGGTGATCTCATCTTTTACCATGAACAAGAGTAAAAAGTTACAACAGGCTTTTGCTATGCAGAAGACCTTTCCTACCATGCTTAGCAAAGAATACTAGATGCTTCCTCCAGGGCTGGCTGCCTTTGAGGGGCCTGTCCTGAAGGCAAGTGGCTTGTTCTTGAGCTGAACTCTTGCCTGAGTTGCTTTTTGTAGCTGTAGGTAAAAAGGCCCTGTTTATGTAGTTTATGTACACAGTGCAAAAATCAAGTATAGTGCTTGGGTAAACCAGACAAAAATTTGTCACCATTGCTATCGACAGACTCGGGTTTCGGTGAAGAAATTTGGATATGGCTGAAGTGGTAAAAGCAGGTGGGCCACCATTATTCTTCCTCTTCGTGAGGGAGACCTTCGCAGGATCACGCAGGAGATCCAGAGCACAACTTTACAATGTAACATGCGGCTGCATGTATTAAGTACTATGCAAAAACGCAAAGATGACCAGAGAGGAGAGATATGTTGCTAAAACAGTGTTTTCTGTATATATGTATCAAGATGTTCATAGATCTTAGCCAATCATGGCCTCCAAACGGTAACATATATGCCTATGACCTGTCCCAGCTATGAGGGATCAGATGATTACACAATGAACTGCACTTGACTATTTATAGGCTCATGGAATTGCCCCTACTACCAGTACTCGACTGCTGTCGGCCAGGTCCTTGGATAGCAAAATCCCATAAAAAGAACTGCTCATATCCCATCATACCCACCTGGGGGCTCTCTATCCCATGGTTGCCTCTCTTCTGGCACCACTAGGATACCCAATGTTGAAGAACCACTTGGTTGCATTTTCTTGGTATGGACCCAAATCAGCCACCTTGTACTGTATGTTTTCCGAATCTGTACTAATTCAACATCTCTAGGACCGCCACATGTGTGCGTGTCCACATGTGTTAAGTATGTCCACATGTGTGCGTGTGACATTACTATGCAAGCTCATTGTCTGCAGACTCTAGCAGATGGTGGGAGAATCTTCTGGGAGCATACATGTGTCCAGCAAAGTATGTATTTCGACATGGGTCTTGGTTACCAACAAGGTTCAGGTGGAACTTCATAGCCGCCAAGCTTCACTGATTGGGCATGTCTTCCTCAAAGAAGTATCTTCTATAGTTTTAAAAACCACGAGAATATCTTATGTTACTGACTGAGCACACCATGGATCAAGGCAACCAAGGTAGTTCAAGACCAACTATCTTCTATAATTTTAAAAACTACAAAAGAGCTTATCCTATGTTCTTGGGCACACCATGGATCAAGGTAACCAGGGTAGTTCAAGACCAACTGTAGATAACATGGTCTAACCTTCCCAAGTGAGCTTCACATCAATCTTGCTCGTCAACTTTCTAGGTTTGATAGCCTAGATATCATAAGAATAGTATCTTATTGATTCCCACAAAGGACCCAATCTTAGTTGTCCCATATGTCAAAGGGATATATATTCCAAGGTAACCTTATCAACACATTCTAAGAACCACATAATGCATCCCAAGGAGACTAAGTTTTGCATTCAATACCAAGTGATCATTAACCAATAGAAAAGGGGAAATCACATTCAAGAATGCCAATAACAAACACCTTGGAGACTAAGTTTTGCATTCAATAACAAGTGATCTAAGTTTTGCATTCAATAACAAGTGATCATTAACCAACAGAAAAGGGGAAATCACATTCAAGAATGCCAATAACAAACATCACATTCAAGAATGCCAATAACAAACACCTTGGAGACTAAGTTTTGCATTCAATACCAAGTGATCATTAATCTAATAGGAAAGGGGAAATCACATTCAAGATGCCAATAACAAACACCTTGGAAGAAGAAAATATGTACTATATTAATAAAAATGTGTACAATCTTCTTCATAAGGTCCATCAACAAACATAGATAAGATCATGGGCCAATAGATGAGCTAAGGTTACAATTTTTTTAAAAAATCCAAGCACGGTCAATGACTAAGATTAAGAAAGGAAATGAGCTACGATTATGTAGTAGGAGTAGTCTTTGTCATGTTCTATTAGCTAGATCCTCACACGCACACAGATTACATACACCAAGTATCTTTTGACCTTAAAGAACCATCCTAATAGAGAGCTTTGTTTCTTTTTGAAACATTTTTTTCTCAAATTGTTATTATTGTGAAAGAGGATCAAGTGTGCGCCTTTTTCTATTAAAAAAATAGCACAAGGTTAAACCAAAAAAAAAAGCACATGTTTTTTTATTTTAAAAAGTATGTTTTTAAATTTAAAAACTATTTTTCGAATGCTTTTTTGATTATGCACAAGGCCACATGGTTCGCATATATATGTAGCCCATTGGCCGCTTGGTTAAAAAAAAGGCACATTTTTTTGAAAATTATTTTCGAATGCTTTTTTGCTTGTGCAGACTGCACATCATTCACATACACAATAATTGGTGCAACCCACTAGCTGCTTGTCGGTCAGCTTGCTTTTCTAATCTTTTGGGTCCTCTAACCAAGATTAGACCAATTAACCCTATGGTTAGCGCTAGGTATGTTACTCCTTTTTTGTATCTTCTTGTAATCATGGCCCTAGCTTAGATGCGCACATGGCCAAAGGCCTACCATCTATATATAACTAATTGGGCCTCGCCTTCTCAACCTCCACGTGGCAACTTCTTTTGCTCACCGGGTCCATCCCTCCATGAACTACTACGTGGTATTTGGGCCACCTCTGCACCACCAGTCGTTGCGCCGCCCCGTCCATGTAGTAGTCGCAGAGTCGCACGGGCCACCTCTCCATGCAACGTCGCAGAGTCACAGGTTTGCAGGTTCCAAAGCTGCCTTCGTCAATGTGGCCAGGTAAATATGAATCCTCGGACCTACATGTAGTCGCACGAGCCTTCATCTCTCTCATTTCGATGGTTGGAAGCCCTTCCCTCCTGTGTTCCCTGCTGGTGAGCCATCCCCCTCTCTCTCTCTCTCTCTCTCTCTCTCTCTCTATTCTTATGTTGTGTTTGTGTTCGTGTTCGTGTATGTTATTGTAGATGCCTGCATATACATGTATGTATACTTGATTGCTTCTATGCATGTGTGTTTGAGCCCAAAAATTTTATGTCATGAGTATAACCAATTGTTTTGTGATACGTGTATACACGTTGTGAGGCGAAAACAAGGAAACAAACACAGGGCCTCTATAGCCTTCCGGCTCACAAACTTTGAATATAACAACAAAATGGGGGCACCAGAGACGATATCATACACGTCTCATCACATCTCTCTCTTATCCCACATGCAAACCAAAGAAAAGCCAGTGTCAAACGGCTCACACATCTCATTATCAAGGCCTTTTATCTGTTAGCAAGGCTAAGCCACTCACATATCATCAACACAAACCCTATTTGTCCATTTACAAGGGGTCATCCATCACACATAGCTTTTTATCAATTGACAAGCTTCAACCCACTCTTCCTCGCACAGCAAACAACTCACACACACTGCTGCCCAAAGCTTTCTCTTGATCACACACCAGAGGCCTTGAAACAAGGCGGCTACCACACCCCTTTCTCTGCAGCAGCTGTGCTACCCGCCAGCCCTCCTCAGGCGGCAACCTTTTCACAAGTCCCTTTGGCTACAGCGCTTCGCCAGCTCCCTTCGCTCTTCTTGAAGAACCCGCCTTTTCTATCCGCTCTGCACTCTCCCTTCTGTGTCTCTGCCAGAGGGCGACTCCTCTTTGTATGTCTACCACCCTGCTTTCCCTTAAGCTTCAACGGTGGCCTACCAGCCACCCTGCGCACAAAAAAAGCCCGACCACCTGTGGCCTCACCTTGCGCCAGTCAGCTGCGCACCTTCATAGTTCCTTGCAAGCTGCTCTACGCCAGCCACTCGCCCTGCATGCCTTTTGTCACCAGCCTATGTCCCGCTGCTCCAGTCACACGACCACCAAGGCTTCCATGTCGGCGTCTCCAGTCGCCCACCTTCACGTCGTCGCTAGCCTTGTTGCCTTCACCCCCCATCACCGCTACCAGCCGTTGTCAGCCTTTTCCGCACACAAAAAACATCCTCTTGCCGTTAGCTCTGCTCACTCTCTCGAAGTATCCTCCTTAGACTCCAGGCGGCCTCATGCGTTCTCCTCGCCAACTTTCTTGAAGGTTGCGCTGGCAGCAAAGCAAGCGGCGAGCTGGCTGCTCTTTCGCTTGCCACTTGGTGGTATTTTTATTATATATATATATATATATATATATATATATATATATATATATATATATATATATATATACTTTTCAAAGGTGGTTTCCATGCCATACTGCAATGCCTATTTAGGCCTTTATCAAGATTTTTTGAGCACCGGAATCCACACACATACTATGTCTCATCACCATGGCTATCATGCCCAGACCCCTTGCGATGTGGAGACATACGGCCATTCCAAATCTGCACAGTACATCCAAACTCAAGCACAAGAGCAATTTAAATTTAGCTGGCGTCCCTTGTAGATTTCAATATTTACAGTCTAGATTGGGCTCTCTCCACATAACCAGCATATGTACATGTATTTCCACTAGAGGCTCATCAAAACCCTATCATTGACACCCTCATGCTCTTCCACCTCTTATTTGCACCCATCCAAGACACCCTCTTGACAAATAGAAAGGTCATAAAATAAAAACTTCAAGTCTCAAGCAGCTGCTCCAAAGAAAAATGCATGTACTAACTCACTGCAAAGCCATTCAGTCTGTACATTTGCCAGGGCATTCAGGGCAAAGTTTTATTGCATACCATGCATCCCATATGTACACGGACTCAAAACACCTTTACAGAATTTTCCCTGACATACTTTGCCCAACCCCCAGCCTGCTGAATCATTCATGGATCAGCAGCAAAAAGCATTTCAAGACATAAATCCATATCCAAACTGCCCTTCATTTGAAATCACATCTTCAAATACTGCATCCTGTACAATCACCATCAAACGTGCATAATACTTCTTCAGCCTATATCCATTTACCCTGGAAGCATGTAAAGTCCCATCTAAATCTGCCAATTGATAGGTACCATTTGCAAATCCTTGCATCACCAAGAAAGGTCCCTCCCACTTAATTTGGAACTTTTTATGAAAGGAATTATCCAGCCTGCTATTATAACGTAATACCAAGTTATCCTTCATAATTCCTTTGCTTTTAATTTTCTTGTTGATCTTCTCCAACTTCAAAGCATTATCCCTGGTTCAGCTGTGTTTCTTGTAAATATAACAGCCGCTCTTTAAGGGCATCTTTAGGTTCTTCCAAAAGCTTTTCCAACATTTTAACAGCTGGTATCTCCACCTCAATAGGCAATAAGGCTTCTTTCCCATAAACAAGATGAAATGGAGTGAAACCAGTACTAGTCTTAATTGCTGTCCTGTATACCCACAAGGCAGTAGGCAACTCCAGATCCCAATTCTTGCCTTGTTGCTCTACCACCTTAGATAAAATCTTGATCAATTCACCATTGAAACGCTCATTCAAGCCATTACACTGTGGATAGTAAGGTGTGGTAAAACTGCGACTGATCTTCATCTTTGTACACAAATAGTCCATCAGCTCTGCTCTGAAACCCGGACCCTGATCAGAAAGCAATTCCAATGGCACACCAAACTTACAACAAATATCCTGATATACAAACTTTGCTACTTCCTTAGCAATGATTTGTTTCCCTGCCTTTGCTTCCGCCCATCTAGAAAGGTAGTCAACTGTAGTCAAGATGTAGCACTTCCCTTGGCTAGTAATAGGCAATGGTCCCACAGCATCGATTCTCCATTTTTCAAAAACATCATAAACAAGAATTGTCTTCCTCATTTCAGGCCTTAATATCCGTCTACTATGAGCTTGGCATTGTTTGCATGACCTGCACCAGTGATTAACATCCTTATGTACACTTGGCCATACATAACCTTCCTGCAATACCTTATGCAAAGTAATTTTTGAGGCAAAATGTCCACCGCATGCTCCTTCATGGTTTTCCTTAAGAATTTTGTAGATTTCTTCCTTCCAAGGTATCCGTCGCATTATCAAGTCAATTCCCTTCAAATACAAAGCATCACCAACCATCACATACCTTGCAGCTTTCCTGATGATGAAACCATATTTTTTTGATTTTTCAACACCACTAGGAATCATCCCTGCTGTTAACAAAAACTCCTCAACATCCTGTAAATTCTCCCTGCCACAATAAAATGATGCATGAGCTTTAAGAACAAAAACTTCACCAATCATTCCCTGGGCTGCTTCATGAGCCTCCTCATTATGGCCTTGATCCACATGCTTAAGACTCCAAGCTTCAAATCCCTTCAACAAACCTTTAATCTTGAAACACATCTCTTTGAGTGACATATTCTTTGACTTCCAAACTCCCAACACCTGTTTTACCACAAGCAATGCATCTCGTCCGAATGCGAATCCTGTGTACACCATGCTTTAAACATATTTGCAATCCAACTTCCAAAGTTCATTGTTGCTATGTGCATCCACCTTAACACCCTTTTTAAAAACAAGGCAACCCTGTGGATCATAAAGCACCAAACCTCCTGAGGCTACATCATGGCTTTTCCTGTAAGAACTATCAAAATATAATAAGTGTGCATTCACCAACTCAGCCGCATCCTCAACTGGCTTCTTGATGGTCTCCTTCTTTATAAGAAGAGGACTCTCCTTATATGTCAATAGATCAGCTAAGGTAGCCCTGGTACTCTCTTCCACCAAGAATGAGAAAGTAAACTCATGCAACTCAATCACCCACTTCATCATAGCCTTAGATAAATTTGTGCCATTTATCAACTGAAGCAAAAAAGTGTAGCTCGTCAAAAACACAAAGGGGCGAGGCAATAAGTAGTGGCGGAACCGCCTAGATGCATACATCACACTAACCATAACAAGTTCCACCTCTGATAACAACCTTTCTCTAGCAAGTTTTACTCTGCTAGCACAATAGACTGGTTGCATATAATGTGATTCTTTCCCCTTCTGTAACAACATAGCTCCAATTGCATCTTCACCTACTACTGAAGGGTTGACATAAAATACTTGTTCCCAGTTAGGCGCCTGCATTGTAGGAATAGCACCCAACACCTCTTTCACTTTTTTGAAAACTACCTCACACTCCTCTGACCAATGTAAAGGATCATGCTTTGCTGCTTGCTGCAAAGGATATAACAACTGTGAAGATAGAGAGATGAATCGAGCCATATACTTCACCTTTTGCACAAAAGTAGTCAATTGCTTTGTACTCATTGGTGTAGGAAGAAGAAGAAGAGACTTGACTTTATCAGGATCTGGATCAATACCATTCTCTGAAACAACATGGCCCAAGAGCTTCACCCTCGGTTGAGCCAAAAAACACTTTTTTGGATTTAATTGACCACCACACTCATCATAACGCTGAAAAACTGTAGCCAACCTATCACAATGCTCTTGCCTGGAGCTGTATATACAAAAATCATCAATAAAATCTTTGACAAACTTGCCCAAAAAGGAGATAATACCCAATTTTCCCTTTTCTGATAGTAGGCTGGCCCATTCGTCAATCCAAAAGGAAGGACTTTGTAGCAGAAACACCCCCAAGGTGTAATGAAAGTCGTCTTGCGCTGATCTTCTTCTGCAATCTTTAACTGGAAATAACCTAAAAACCCATCACAAACACTGTACCTTTCATCTCCAGCTACAGTATCCAAGATCTCATCCAAAAAAGGTAGGGCGTAAGGATCCTTTTTTGTAGCAGCATTCAAAGGCTTGAAATCCACACATATACGGCACCTGCCATCCTTCTTTGGACTCACCACTGTAGGACTTACCCACTCAGCTGTGTCCACTTGTGTAATGAAACCTGCACTCAACAGCTTATCAACTTCCTGTCTCAGAGCCTGCATTTGTTCTCGTCCCATCCTGCGTAGCTTCTGCCAACTGTTTTTACATTTTCTTTCAATTCAATCCTCAAATATGGCCCTTTAAATCCTCAAATCTCCTTATAAGAGGTGATGAACAATTCTGAAAAATGAGACAGCATATTAACATACCTAACTTTTTCTCCACTCGAGAGATCCAGACTCAGCATTCCTTCAATCAGCTCCTGCTTCTTCTTCACTTCTATCTTTGGCTGCAGTAATTCCTCGATCACTTCATACGACCCCAAGGTATCTTCTCCCTTAGCACCCACTTCATGCACTTCTTTATCTTCATTACCTTGTTGCTCTGATACTAGGAAAGCCACATCTGCCTCTTCTTCACTAGAAGTAGTGGTCGATGAATCCATCTCTGATTCAGAAGTACTGGTGGTAGTTTCCTCTTCACTCGAATCCTGTGGTCTCTCCCACACATCATTCAAAGATCTCCTACTATGCATCTCAAAAGATTTTTTATTACCCTGCTTATTATGCAAAGAAATGGTCCCATACCTCCAGTCTTGTACTGCACCCACCACTCGCAACCAGGGTCATCCAAGAATAATTGGAAAAGCACCAAGACCCGCAGGCATCACATGAAAATCTACAGTAGCTTTGACATTAAAAGCTTCAATTTCCAACTCCTTTACCATACCAAGACATTTTACCTTTTGATGATTAGCCATCCTGATTCAAAAACCAGAAACCCCAGACACCCTCAAGCCTGACTGCTCCACACATGATTGGGTAATCACACAGATTTGAGCTCCTCCATCTATATAGGCCTGACCAAGGTTCCTACTACCTTTACTCCACACCTCCACAATAGGGCAAATATCTGGAAGCTCTTCTAAAGATAGTACTTTGACTGACCTCTTCTCTGACTCCTTTTCCATTGGATTCACAAGTCAAAGTACTTCTAAAGATAGTACTTTGACTGACCTCTTCTCTGACTCCTTTTCCATTGGATTCACAAGTCCCTTCCATTGCCTTCTCAATTTTGGCACCATCTCCACCAACTGCCCAAAGGTGATGTTGGCCTTCCTGTTCACCATATCAGATTTCAGGTTATAGCTGGTTTGCCCATCCCCCACCAGTGGGAAGTCTGACACCTGGAACCTTCTACGAGGCTTCTGTTTCCTTTTAGCTTTCACATCTTCTCCTTCCTGTTGCTTCCCCTTCTTACGGTTGGGTCCAGTCACCCCTTTTCCTTCTCTTTCATCCGTTGTACGCTTGCCCAACGGGCATCACATCCCCTTCTTCTCTTACCTGAACATTCTCCAGAGTAACAACATTCACGACCTTTGCCTTCCCCTTCTCCTCAGCTGTGATTCCATTGGGGCCTGCTTGATCCCTGATATCAATACCATAGTCGTTTGACCTGTCAGGTGACTGTGAAGGTAGTGGGTACATATCACCACCCATTCCCTGAGGCTTATCACAATCTGTACTTAGATGACCAAGCTCACCACGATTCCAGCATGTAGGGATGAAACGACGGCCCCTACCACGACCACATCCATCACCTATACTTCCCATTAAATTTAAGCTCAAATTCTTCATAAGATCAACCATCTGTTTCATATCCTGTCGCAATCCCTCATCAGAACCTACAGGAACCATAGGTACTCCTTGACTAGCTTGTGGTACCATCTGCATAGCCTGGGCTTCAGTGGGCTTCATCCTCTCAATCACTGCATTCATGGGTGTAGCCTCCACTCTACGAATCTCCGGCTGTGCTACAACTGGAATCATCCCCCCAGTTGATTCATCTGTTGCAACTTCCAATCCTTTGATTTGGCAATTTCCACCGCATCCTCATAAGACCTGGGCTTCTTCAATTCCACCTTCCAGCGAATACTCCTCTTAAGCTTGGCTACAAACTTGTTTCTTTTCATCATGTCAGGAGGTACCTGGTCTTTCCCTTAGGACCACCATAAAACTCTGGATAAGACATCATTTTAATCCCCAAACTTCACCTCGAAACCCAAGAAAAACACCTTTCCTGAAACCCTTAACTCCTAGGGCATACACCCTCATAAACTAAAGAAAATACCAGAGTTATCCTCAGTGGGGGCACCAAAAAGATGTGAGGCAGAAACAAGGAAACAAACACAGGGCCTCTATAGCCTTCCGGCTCACAAACTTTGAATATAACAACAAAATGGGGGCACCAAAGACGATATCATACACGTCTCACCACATCTCTCTCTTATCCCACATGCAAACCAAAGAAAAGACAGCTTCAAACGACTCACACATCTCATTATCAAGGCCTTTTATCTGTCAGCAAGGCCAAGCCACTCACATATCATTAACACAAACCCTATTTGTCCATTTACAAGGGGTCATCCATCACACATAGCTTTTTATCAATTAACAAGCTTCAACTCAATCTTCCTCGCACAGCAAACAACTCACACACACTGCTTCCCAAAGCTTTCTCTTGATCACACACCAGAGGCCTCGAAACAAGGCGGCTACCACACCCCTTTCTCTGTAGCTGTGCTACCCGCCAGCCCTCCTCAGGCGGCAACCTTTTCACAAGTCCCTTTGGCTACAGCGCTTCGCCAGCTCCCTTCGCTCTTCCTGAAGAACCCGCCTTTTCTATCCGCTCTGCACTCTCCCTTCTGTGTCTCTGCCAGAGGGCGACTCCTCTTTATATGTCTACCACCTTGCTTTCCCTTAAGCTTCAACGGTGGCCTACCAGCCACCCTGCGCACACCAGAGGAAAAAAAGCCTGACCACCTGTGGCCTCACCTTGCGCCAGTCAGCTACGCACCTTCACAGTTCCTTGCAAGTTGCTCTGCGCCAGCCACTTGCCCTGCATGCCTTCTGTCATCAGCCTGTGTCCCGCTGCTCCAGTCACACGACCACCAAGGCTTCCACGTCGGCGTCTCCAGTCGCCCACCTTCACGTTGTCGCTAGCCTTGTTGCCTTCGCTTGCGGCTACGCCAACCGCACAAAGAAAAAAATCTAGTCACTGCTCTGGTCACTGCGCTCCACGCTCTCTCTAGCCACTGCAGCGCGACCACTTCATCTACCCGGCTCTCCAGAGGTGGCTCCTTCCTCAGTCGCACCCCCCGTCGCTGCTACCAGCCGTTGTCAGCCTTTTTCGCACACAAAAAACATCCTCTTGTTGTTAGCTCTGCTCGCTCTCTCGAAGTATCCTCCTTAGTCTCCAGGCAGCCTCGTGCGTTCTCCTCGCCAACTTTCTTGAAGGTTGCACTGGCAGCAAAGCAAGCGGCCAGCTGGCTGCTCTTTTGCTTGCCACTTGGTGGTATTTTTATTATATATATATATATATATATACTTTTCAAAGGTAGTTCCCATGCCATACTGCAATGCCTATTTAGGCCTTTATCAAGATTTTTTGAGCACTGGAATCCACACACATACTATGTCTCATCACCATGGCTATCATGCCCAGACCCCCTGCGATGTGGAGACATACGGCCATTCCAAATCTGCACAGTACATCCAAACTCAAGCACAAGAGCAATTTAAATTTAGCTGGTGTCCCTTGTTACTAGATTTCAATATTTACAGTCTAGATTGGGCTCTCTCCACATAACCAGCATATGTACATCTATTTCCACCAGAGGCTCATCAAAACCCTATCATTGACACCCTCATGCTCTTCCACCTCTTATTTGCACCCATCCAAAACACCCTCTTGACAAATAGAAAGGTCATAAAATAAAAACTTCAAGTCTCAAGCAGCTGCTCCAAAGAAAAATGCATGTACTAACTCACTGCAAAGCCATTCAGTCTGTACATTTGCCAGGGCATTCAAGGCAAAGTTTTATTGCATACCATGCATCCCATATGTACACGGACTCAAAACACCTTTACAAAATTTTGCCTGTCTCAACGTCTTATTATAAATGAATTTTTATTTCAAACGATACGTACTTATTAGATATGTGAAATTTTATTTCAAATGATGCATTCTTATTAGATATATGGAATCTTCATCCTTGATGGATGCTTTGGAGAGAAAATGTGATATGTACTTATTTAGAGATATGGAATTTTCATCCTTGATGGATTTTTTTGGAGTAGATATGGTTCATAAAGTTGCACATCACGTGATTGAACAACACATATGTGGATCCTTAAGTTAGAGTGATATTGCACTTATTTTTCATATACACACTTCTTTAGCAAATTCCTCTACATGTATAACATAAGGCCCTCCCTATCATTTCACCAAATTATGAAGGCAACACCTTTTTAAGAGGCATACATAGTGATTACAATGCAAGATAAACAAGAACATACTATGTAGTAGCCTACAATCATAGCAGAGAGCGAGAGAGAGAGAGAGAGAGAGAGAGAGAGAGAGAGAGAGAGAGAGAGAGAGAGAGGAGGTGGGCACTGTAATATTCATGAGAGTATTATCAAGTAGACTACAAATCATCAATATAAGAGCATTCAAAACTCATAATGCATTCCTTACTACATGCCCTTCGTAAATATTATTTGTCAAAGTGATACCATGATATTTTGGTCCTTAGGAATTACTATGATTTGAATATACATGGTTATGTATCTATAAGAGTATATGTATGTATGTATATGTGTATATACATACATACATACATACATATGTGTTTGTGTGTGTGCGCACGCAAGCCAAGCAAAAGCACATGTTTATCGGACATACATACATATATGTGTGTGTGTGCGCGCGTGCGCACGCAAGGCAAGCCAAAATGCATGATGTTTACTAGACATACACACATATATATGTATATATGTATATATACATACATACCAATAACATATACATACATACATACATACATATGTGTGTGTGTGTGTGTGTGTGTGTGTGTGTGTGTATATATATATATATATATATATATATATATATATATATATATATATATATATAGAGAGAGAGAGAGAGAGAGAGAGAGAGAGAGAGAGAGAGAGAAAGAGAGAGAGAGAGATGACTTATATCTATCTGGTGTGCTAATGTGTGTATCTTTATGTGTGAGTGTGTAAATAAGTAAGTGTGTGTGTATAGATATAGGTATGCTATGTTTGTACTTATGTATGTCTAGAGATAGATAGATTGATAGATATATGTTGTTCATGTGTATAGGTAGTCTATGTGAGTACCATGTACACATATATGTGCGCAAATATAGACTCTTTACCCACTTATATATGCATTTACATAAGGATAAGTTAAATATGCATACATACATATACACAAATATACATATATATAAACACATATACACATGTTTACCAGACATACACACATATACACATACATATATATGTATGTGTATACTAGAATGTCTAGAGATAGATAGATTGATAGGTATATGTTGTTCATATGTATAGGTAGTCTATGTGACTCCCATGTACACATATATGTGCAAATATATACTCTTTACCCACATATATATGCATTTACATAAGGATAAGTTAAATATGCATACATACATATACACACATATACACATGTTTACTAGACATACACACATATACACATACATATATGTGTGTGCGTGTGTGTGTGTGTGTGTGTGTGTGTATGTATATGTATATGTATATGTATATACATACATATATGTGTACATACATACATACATACATACATACATACATACATACCATATACATACATACATACATACATATATGTATACATACATACATACATACATACATATATATATATGTATATATATATATATATATATATATATATATATATATATAGAGAGAGAGAGAGAGAGAGAGAGAGAGAGAGAGAGAGAGAGAGAAGACTTGGATGTATTTGTGTGTGTATGTGTGTGACAAAGAGATAAAAAATGGTTACACCATTTATTCATATACTTATATCTATGTGGTGTGCCAATGTTTTGTATCTTTATGTGTGAGTGTGTAAATAAGTAAGTAAGTGTGTGGGTATAGGTATAGGTATAGGCATGCTATGTTTGTACTTATGTATGTCTAGAGATAGATAGATTGATAGGATAGATGTTGTTCATATGTATAGGTAGTCTATGTGAGTACCATGTACATATATATGTGAAAATATAGACTCTTTACCCACTTATATACACATTTACATAAGGATTAAATATGCATACATACATATACACACACATGTTTACTATACATACACACATATACACACACACACATATATGTATATATGTACACACACACACACATATACACACACACACATATATGTATATATGTACACACACACACACACACGCACACACACACACACACATAGAGAAGACTTGGATATACATGTATGTATACTTGATTTTTTCTATGCATGTGTGTGTGAGCCCAAAAACGTTATGTGATGAGTATAACCAATTGATGTGTGATACGTGTCTATGCACGTCTTATTATAAATGAATTTTTATTTTTCAAATGATACGTACTTATTAGATATATGGAATATTCATCCTTGATGGATGTTTTTTGAAGAAAATGCGATACATACTTATTAGAGATATGAAACTTTCATCCTTGATGGATGTTTTGGAGTACATAATTGAGATGTCAAGCTCAACACGAGCTATACTTGACTAATCCCTGAGGTTAAAATTATGTGGAAAGATAGGGAAATAGAGGATTCGACTTGCGAGTCGATTGAGAATGTTCAGCACAGATTTCCTTCTTTTTATTACAAGAGTGCAATGTTTTGAGAGAGGGAAAGTATGTTAAAGGCACATTATATGTGCGTATACTAGGAGGCCACATTAGGCTTGTGAGCATGGGAGCATGGGAACAAGCTCTAGTGTGGAGCATGGGTTAGGGCTAACCTTAAGGGTCGAGGTTAGGATCAGGCATCCAGGGGGGGGTCACACATGGGAAATGGAGAGTCAAGAGTCACTTGAGAGCCCTCCTATATAATAGGGGCATGGGGCACACTCAAGGGATGTCCTCTTGTGTAGAGCATGGTATTTACTCTCTTGCCATTTCACACTAGAGCTATGTGCTATTGGAATGAGATCACATCTCTTGGTGGTATGGGACACCAAGGTAAGGTATGTGGTACTTCATTGTATTTATGTGTGCACCCTTGGGCTCGGGGGTGGTCGGGTGGATGAGTATATGCCTGGTTTATGCATGTTTATGTATGATGATTATCTAGAGAGATCTTAGGGTTTTAACAGAGAGTAATTCTCCAATGAGTTCTCTGATTTCTTGCAAAAAAATGGCATTCAGAGACAATTTACATGTAGATACACTCCACAGAAAAATGGAGTTGTTGAGTGAAAAAACAGGCACATTGCAGAGATAGCATGAGCATTGATTATAGAGAAGAATAGCCATATAACTATTGCAAAGATAGCATGGCATTGATTATAGAGAAGAATAGCCATATAACTATTGCGCTGAAGCTATTTCTATAGCAGTTTATATATTGAATAGAACTCCTACTGCATTCATACATGATGCAACGTCAGAGGAGAAATTCAATGGGCAAGAAACTTGATTTGTCTCAGTTGAAAGTTTTTGGATGCATTGCCTATGTGCATGTGCCAGAGGAGTTATGTACAAAGCTAGATCCAAAGGCTAAAAAATGTGTGTTTATTAGATATTCTCTTGAGCAAAAGGGATATAGATGCTATAACCCTACTACATGTGAGTTGAGGGTAAGCAGAGATGTTGTGTTTGATGAAATGAGTAATGCTGCTAAAAAGATGTTGGGGTTGATGTAACTGGAAATGTGATTGCATAGAATGCAAGTCAGCAATCACAGTCATTGAGTGGACTTGGAGAGTTCTCTTGTCTTGGGTTTGTTTTTGATAGACCATGGAGTGGCAGGCTGCATCAAAATACTAGTCTTGAAAATGTACATCAGGAAAAGGTAAAGAGAAGGTTGGTGAGCCTCTTGGTATGCCCGACATTTCTGCAGGGCATTATTATGTTGATGGAGAGTCTAGTGGCTTGGAGCAAAGCCTTGATGACGAGCTTGGGATTCCAACTATTAGAACACCTTGTGTAAGAAAGACAAGAGAAGTTGCAAAAAAACAAGGTGGTGATCATGGATAATGCAAGTCAGGAGGTTGACATATGATAGTTATGTTACTCATCATTAAAATGGCTGCATTGGATGCAAATGAGACTTGGGAATTGGTGCCATTGCCTGAGGATAAGAAGGCTATTAGATGCAAGTGGATGTACAAAATAAGAAGGCTATTAGATGCAAGTGGATGTACAAAATAAAGCATAACTAAGGTTATGCTCAAACTTATGACATTGATTATGAGGAGATGTTTAGCCCCGTTGCCAAGATGGCAACCGTGAGAGTTGTTATTGCGGTGGCCGCATTAAAAGGATGGGTTTTATAGTAAATGAATGTTGAGAATGTGTTCTTGCATGGTGATTTGCAAGAAGAAGTGTATATGGATCAGCCACCAGGTTATGAAGATGTGGGTCACCCTGATTTTGTATGCAAGTTGCAAAAAGCTTTATAAAGCTTGAAACAGAAAACGAAAGCATGGCATGATAAGATAGCACAATATCTTATCACCATTGGCTTTCAGTGGGGCAGATGCTGATCATTGGTGTAGTCTGGCTGTAGAATCATTGGCGAAGATCTATCATGTCAGCATCCTACCAAACACGCTAGTGATGTAAGTGGCAAAACGATCACCCAGGCATATCATAAGTGTTAGATCGTGTTGAGCTTGACATCTCAACACTCCCTCTCAAGCTCAACTCCATCTTTAGGACTCCAAGCATAGTCCAAAATCGACGAAGCTTCTCTGCTCCCAAGGCTTTTGTGAAAATGTCAGAGCTACTTGCTCCTCTGTGCTAATATACGTGAGATCAATGTCTCCTGCTGCTAAACTTTCTCTTTGATGAAGTGATAGTGGACCTCTATGTGTTTGGTCTGTGCATGAAAAATCAGGTTCCTCGTGCCAACTGGATACTTCTTAGATTGTCACAATAGATGACAACCTGTCTGTCAACCTGCATCCTTAAATCACCAAGTAGCTTACACAACCAATCTACCTCATATGCTGCCATTGTAGCACCCTTATACTCTATTGGCTGCTTCTTGTTGCTCCATGTCATAGAAACACTCCCAAAAGAGAACATAAATCCATTGGTAGATCTCCTATCCGTGATACTACTGGCCCAATTTGCATCGGTGTATCCAAACACCTGTAACTATATACCAGCCTCATAAAAGAGACCATAGTCTACTTTAGACTTCACATAGCACAATGTGTGCCGCCTCACACCATCCAAGTGGGGCTTCCAAGGAACCTACACATAAACTGACTTTGTAATCCAATTGTATAGTTTAAATCTAGACTGGTGATCATCATGTAGATCAAGCTACCCACTATCTTCCTGTACATAGTGGGGTTCTCTAAAATCTCACCTGCAATTGCACTCAACTTGCCATTTGAATCTAATGGCATAGAAATTGGCTTACAACTAGCCATATTATATTTGGACATCATGTCCAATGCATATTGCCTTTGTGATAGCCATATGCCTTTGGGCATCCTAATAACCTCAATGCCAAGGAAGTACCTGCCATATAAAGCTTTAATGGTAATTAGCGAAAAAGAAGAAGAAGAAATACTCGTAATGGTTAAGCTTCGGTAAGAAGGGAAAAAGAAGAAAAGAAAAACTTAAAAGAGAGGAAGGAGAAAGGAAATACTCACAAGAAAGCTTTCATGGAAAGCTTGTTTGCATAGAAGATAAAGGACAAGAGTAGACATACCTTGTTTGAGCTTGAGAAGGATAGGGTAGGAGAGGTAGAAGTGATAGATAAGGCATAAACCTGCAAAAAAACTCAGAGCACAATTTTATTATATTTAAAAGATAAAACTACACGGTGGAAAAAGAAGCGGCACAAAGAGGGATATTTTTACAGTATAATATCGTTTTTCCGCTGCTATAGATGCTGTTGAGCAATGAAATTTTCCTGCCAAAAGGGCTGCTCAGTAGTGTTTTCATACTATGGAGCAATGACAAATTGCTACTCATCACCATCGTGAAAAGATCCAATATTTTTCTTTCAAAAATGCTGCTAAAAAACATTGCTATGCTCCCAATGTGTTGTAGTAACAGACAACAACACACACAACAACACACATGCACACTTATTTTTCTTTCAAAAACGCTGCTCCCAATGTGTTGTAGTAATAGACAACAACACACATGCACACTTATTGTAATCGTATGTACTTTATTAAACCATTTGGATAACAGAATGTTCTTGGAATAGTGAGGTCAACAACTGGACGAGACAAGAAGAAGGTCCTCCCAAGATAGGAAAGAAGGAAGTAGTTCACAGTAAGGAGATAGAGATATAGAGGGATACAGAGAACAGTTAAGGAGAGTCAGTCTGAAGCAGAATAAAATTGTACAAGTTTAAGGAGTATAGTAATATAGAGTGCTTGAGCATTATTCATTATGTATTTTCTGAGTGAGTGAGCTTCTATGGTTCTCTGTGTATTCTCTGGTTAGACTCAGGGCTTGTAAGTTCTGAACCCATTGGGATTAGGCATTGATAGATTTTCTTCTAATCAATGGTGATTATCTTTCTTGTCGGATTGACCATCGACATCTCAATTTTCCAATCCAAAGTTTCCAATTTGGTCCTTCTGCAACATGAATGTTAATGTGATATTAGCAAAAGAACCAATGGCTCCTTACTTTATTAAAATTTTTTATGAGTAAGAAGAATAATCACTCATGAGTGATTAATGAGCTCCTACCATGCAAATGACTTGTTTTTTTGGATTTTTCTAACTCTTTATTAATGCAAACAATCATTCAAAATGCAAAAACAACAAAAAAGAACCATTCCTTTTCTCTTTTCTTATCCTTTCACACAACCTTATCCACTTGTTTTACACTTCCCAAACCATCCACATAGCTTCAAGAAGCCATATCTAGGGAAAGGGACTTGTAAGAAGTGACGGGAGTACAAAGAGAGTATAAAGAGACCGGTTGTTTCCCCGATAGTAGCACCAAAACTGTTAATGGCTACACTACCCCTATTGGAATGCAATGGATAATCCTTACCTTAATGTGTTGTGGTGAGGAGCTTGCTGGCTCTGAGCTCATTTCTCTTGAAGACTCCAAGCTGCACTAGTGGTTGCTAGCTCTTCTCCTTCCTCAAGCTATTCACTAAGAGGTTGCCTTTCTCCTCACAATAAGGACTCACACGTCTCTCAACTCTTTCACTCATAGACACAAGCACAACAAGAACATGCACCAAGAATAGATCACTCTCTCCTCTCAACTCTCTCTCTCACAAGGACTCTCACTCCTCTCTACTCTTTCACTCATAGACACAAGCATGAGAAAAGTACCAAGAATAGTGGACTCGCTCCTCTTGATCTCTCTCACATACGAGCAAGGAGATAAGCACAAGACTCAATTGGCACAAAGGGGGATTGTGTCTTTGCATTATGAGCAATTAGTATTTATAAAATTGGTCCTTATTCACACTTGGGAATCTAACATTATGAGAAATTGGTATTTATACAATTGGTCCCTATTCACACTTGGGCATCTAAACCTTAAAAAGAAAAAAACTAAATGATTACAAAGCCACTTAGTCTTGGGCATGGCCAGTTATTCTCTAAACCTTATTCACACTTGGGCATCTAAATGATTACAAAGCCACTTAGGCTTGGGCATGGCCATCTATTCTCATAATTACAACTTTTGTAGTGCCATTTTCATGACACTTATTATGCTATCTCTCATATGTAATGGAGAGATGCTCAATTAACCACAAAATATGTAGTGGAGAGATGCTCAATTAACCACAAAATAGGCTTAACACTCTATTGGCACCTTCATTGTTGATAAAACAAGCTGGCTCCTCTCAAAGCCTTATGAAGGCTTTAAAGCCTTAGTTTAAAAACTATAAAGCTTTTGTAAAAACCTTGTTGTTGAGAACACCTTTGCTTCTGTCTTGAAAAATAACACCTATATTTGCTTGATGCTTTTTGCTTTCCTCTTCAAAGCAACAACTTTCCTAGATTTTGAAGCTTTTCAAAACCAAAAAACTATAATGGTTGCTTCTATGCTAGTTGGCATGCATTGCTGAATTATATTAAGCTATGTTATAAAGCTTTGATGTTTCTTTAAACACTTTTCAAAATATTATAAATGCCTCCTTCACAACTACCTCCAATGATGAGATCTTCTTCTAAAAAGAAAATAATAGCACTAAAAAATAACACTCTTCTTATGTTGCCATCACTTCCCTTCACAAATCAACCAACACATGCATTGCTTTGATACCAATGTTAACAATACTTGAAACCTAGAAGCTGACTTGTTGATTATGCTATACATCTTGTATATATATACACTTTTACAAATGCAAACAAGATTTTCATGGAAAAAAACTAAAGTGCTTTTTTAAAGAACCATTAATCTATGGCTTTAGGCCTTCTTCACATGCTCTATGCCTACTTGAGCTTGTATTCTTCAACATGCCCTACTTGTCAACTCATGAAGACACAATGAGTGAAGCCAATAGCAGCCAGCTTACTACAAGCTATGATAGTACCATCAACATTGTGGGACATAATGAGTATGGATTTCATGATTGAATTGCTTGTTGAATCGCATGGATACACCATAATTTTTGTTTTCCTGAATTACTTTTCCAAACAAGCACATTTATCCCAATAAAACCACCACTGATAGCATACCAAACAACTAAACTATACTTGAGCCAATTTTTCAAGTATAATGGACTCTCGACATCAATTGTGTCTAGTAGAGATGACAGGTTTATGAGAAATATATGGAGAGATCTGTTAAAATTGTTAGATACAAAATTATGCATGCCATCAGTATACCACCCACAAACAAATGGGTAGACATAGAGGAGCAATCATGGTATCAAAGATTGTATACTTAGCTATGTTTGGGAAGGTCAGAAGGATTGGTATTAGAATTTTACGATAACAACTCAGTGCAGAGTGCAAAAAGATATACGCCATATAAACTTGGAATTTCACTATAATAACTTAGTGCACAGTGCAAAAAGATATACACCATATAAACTTGAAACATGCAAAGAAGTGGCCATGCCCACTGGCCATTTATATAGCCATTTATACAGGAGATGTACATGCAGAAGCTATAGAGGAAGAGAATTTTTTACACAATTGGTAGAAGAGGAAGCTTTTGCCAAAACATAATTTGGAAAAGAATAAAACGATCTTTGCGTACTGTCTTTCCATTCTATTAAAGGCTATGAGAACATTCACATGAATTTTGCATGTTGTGTCCATGTGGAATGGCTCTCTAAGACAAGGTTTCTATGGGGAAAAGCATATGTAAAGATGTATACATACCCCTTCCACACAAAAATGGAACCTTTTAGCAACCATAACTATTAATATATCTTGGATTTATAAGCCTTGTGAGTGATTAGACTTTAGATTTGAAACATGTGCATGCTAGCATACATAACTCTTTACTTTAAAAAATGTACTTTTTAGCAAGCATATCTATTAATATAGTTTCTATTTATGAGTGGTGAGAATTCACATAAATTTACATAGTTATGCCTCTCTTTCAATCTCGATTAGGTTTTTTAAAATAGCGGTGATTGCAAAATCTATCTTTATTTTGATTGGTTGCGAAAACTGTTTTTTATTCGAGCACTCGCTATGCTCGAAAACCCCAATTTGTAGTGTAAATTTATCCATTGAAATTAAAAAATCATGGTTGCATGGATAGTCCTTTTTAAAATAAGGGTCACAAAGGGTAACCTTGATTCTTAAGGTACATATCAAAACAAAACTTAGGTAAAGGTTAGAGATTATAAATAGTCTTTAATGTAAATGTTAATTTTCCTATGTGTCTTTATTAAATTGTTATTATTATATATACTATGTATATGTATAGACCATAAATAGAAGATAAGAATATGAATATATAATCAAAATTTTAACATTTTCAAATTTAAAATATTACATGTGCTACATGGGACTAGATATACACATTTTTCTCCATAGTGGTATAGCCTAGGCTCCATGTGACATGGGAGTGGACACATTTTTCGATTATAGCCATTTTACTCTCCCCACACTTGAGGGTTCTTGGAGTTTGGAAATTTTGGGATCTTAGGCATTCTCTTTCTTTTCCATTGATTCATCTCGTTTCTTAAATCTTATCCAGTCTCCTTAAGTCCTCCTTGATATATTGGAGCTTGGAAGGGCATTGTAGATGCTCTTCATATACACCCTCTAAGGCTCAAACAATGCACTTGCTTCTCTTTGACCAGAGAGGGTGCACCCCCTACAACATGCTTCAATGTTTCTTGTTGGTGCACTCTCTATGCTTCCCCCCAGTCTTGTAGTTAGGTTCAACTTGTTTTCCCCAACAATGTCCTTCACCCTTCACTACTTCCTCGTAGTACTTTCTTGAGACCCCCATTATTGAGCTAAAATTACTTTCCCAATTACCTAGCCATCTTGCTGGCTAGTCAAGGTGCCTACACCTACACCTCTACCTCATCACACCATCTAGTTATGTCTCAGTATCCCCCCCCCTTCTTGTTTGTTGCTCAAGGGCCCATCCCATCATTAACCCTTGACTGCCTCCTCTTCAACCTATGAGTCTAGCACTTGGGAAAAAACGAGTGATCACTTGACATGCCGTGATCTATCCCGATTCTGTGCTCCTCCCATGGTCTACCATGGTCTAGGTTCTCCTACCATGATCCACCTTGCTACGGACTTGGTAGAAATCTGACTTCTTGTGCCAAGTATCCCATGTTACTTAGACTAGCACACATTTCCCAACAAACTAAATCATGGAAATTTTTGCTAGTCTAAGGCTGTAAGGTGTTAGTGGTAAGTGTGCTGGGAACAACAACATGAAAAATAGGTTTAATCATAAGTAACATGGAATACTTGTGTCCAATATCCCTTATTCTTAGGCTATCAAAAATTTCCATACTTTAGTGTGCTGCTTTGAGCATATAAAATAGAACTAAGTTCAAGTTCCCAAATTCCTTTAGTTCAAGAAGTATGGATGCACTCATGTACGTGTCAATTGAAGGTTTTCTCTTGATTATGATTTCAGTGATGTCATTGAGATGTGGAGTATTAGTGAAAAAACCAAGTGTTAGTGCACTATGTATGTGTTAATCAAAGGTTCATTCTTGATTATGATTTTAGTGATGCCATTGAGATGTGGAGAAGCAGTGCAAAAACCAATCATTTAGCACTAGGTATGCTTCTCAAAATATCAACTATTATGCCATTTTGTTATCCACATAAGTAAATGGTTATAAGTAATATCAACTATTATGCCATTTTGTTATTCACATAAGTAAATGGTTATAAGTAATATTGAATTTAATGTTTCTATTTTGGTCTAGACTTGATGAGATTCAACAAGTTTAAAGAGTTATAGGTGTAAATGGTTATAAGTAATATTGCACTTAGTTTTTCTATTTTGGTTTAGAGTTGATTGAATTCAACAAGTTTAAAGACGTTTAGGGGTTAATGGTAAGTTTTGTATTTAAAGGTTTCTTTTTTAAATTCTAATTTTTTAGTTAATTTATTATCTATCTATTTTGAAGGTTGAAAGGTGTTAGTGGTAAGTTTTGTATTTAAAGGTTTCTTTTTTAAATTATAATTTTAAGTTTACATATTACCTATCTATTTTGAAGGTTATAAGGTTATTAAAATAATTTTTATGTTAATTGTCCATGTGGAATGGCTCTCAAATCCAAGGTTTCTAAGAGGCAAAGAAAATGTAAATTCTTGTGTAGAGGGAGAGTGGATCTATTTATATTTCTTTAAGCAATGTTTTGGATTGTTTAGTTATTCTTATTAAGAAATTTCTAGAAACTGTATCTATTTATATAGCTTGTATTTCCCACTTTTAATTTGAAACATGTGCAAGCTAGCACGTGGTTGTGTAGTGCTATACACAAAGGTTGTGTAGCATGTGGTTGTGTACTGCTATACACAAAAGTTGAACATAAACAATATTTTCATCTTTTGGTTACTCATAATTAAGTTTTTGTGTATTATCTTTTAATCTCGGATATTTGTCAGACATTTACTTCAATTTTTCATATTGAGTCGCCATGTGCAAGCTAGCATGTGGTTTTGTAGTGCTATACACAAAGGTTGAACATAAACAATATTGTAATCTTTTGGTAACTCACAATTAATGCTTTGTGTATTATCTTTCTATTCATGTGATGACAATATTGGTCCACAGCGCTTACTATCACCACTCATTAAAACTTACCATTTATACATATCAACATTGTTTCTTACAGCATGCAAAGTGGTTTACAAGAATAGGGGATTACACCCAAATTGCATTTGGTGTGGTCAGATGGTGCTACCTCATAGATCAAGGCTTGTAGACCCTTTTACTTTGTTACAAGGTATGTTAAAATGATAGGCATGGAGATGATGTGGAACTTCTTGGCAAGTGGTCATGACAAAGGAGAGCATGATGGGACTGGCGCTGTTATGAAAAGAACATTGACGTATGAACAACTAAAGAAAGATGGTGCAACTCTAAAGTGGATAGCAGACGTAGTGGCCCTTTTAAAGGCCAAATTGTCTCAATAGATGAAGCATCCTATCCTTCCGAGGAAAGGAAAGTTTCCTGTGTGTTTTGGGAGGTCAAAGTAGGGGATGTGAACAGGGAGGTTAAGTGGAATTGTGAAGTTGTTCCAAATTCACATTCAATGCACATTGTTCATGGCTCGGGGGGGGGGGGGGGGGGAGTTCACTCATAAATATGTAAGCGTAGCATGTGGTTCAACAGAAGGAGTTTTTAAATTCCTTTCTTACATACTTTTTACATACATAAGGGTACCATTTAAAGGAGGTATTTACAGATTCAATAGAAAAAGGGTATGTTTTATTCATGAAAAATGTACAGATAAGGGGTTTTTTAATTAGGCCTTGAACGCACATGATATAGAGAGTTTACATATAGTGAACCCCCCTGAGGTTCGTGGTCACAATCCACATGAAATCTTCTATAGGTCTTGAAATGAGACAAATTAATTGAAAAAAGGAGAAAAATCTATTAAGATGTTACAAAATTAAGAGTAATGAATAGATAGAGTGAAAATGTAGTCTTGTAGGAAAATAATAGAGTTTCCATTACAAGAAATTTTGCATTACAAAGATATTGTCGCCCCTATGTTCGAGAAGATAGCAACAAAGATGTTCAAGAAAAAAACTTCAAATGCATGGGGGTTAACATTATAAGAGTTTCCTACAAGTGTGTGGTTTTGAGGCTTTTCTCGCACACCTGCTACTATAGGTGGATCCTTGGCTCAAGTGGTGGCTCTACAAGCTACTCTCCTGTAAGAGAAGGATCCTTTGAAGGAGGTACTAGCTCCTTTTATAAATCTCCAAGATCTTAGGTTGCAAAAATCTCCGAGCCACCTGCTACTATAGGTGGATCCTGGGTCTCAAGTGGTGGCTCTACAAGCTGCTCTCGTGCAAGAGAAGGATCCTTTGAAGGAGGTACTAGATCCTTTTATAAATCTCCAAGATCTTAGGTTGCAAAAATCTCTCAGCCAAGTACTACAGTACGAGCGTTCTTTTTATACGTCCTTTGAAGGAGGTACTAGATCCTTTTATAAATCTCCAAGATCTTAGGTTGCAAAAATATCTCAGCCAAGTACTACAGTACGAGCGTTCTTTTTATACATCAACGAAATTAAAGGAGGCAAATCTATTAAGATGTAACAAAATTAAGAGGAATGTAGAGATGGAGTGAAAATGTAGTCATGCAGGATAATAACAAGGTTTCCATTATGATAACTTTTGCATTACAAAGGTATTACTACTGTGGGTGATGAAAAGATAGGAACATAAAGAGTTTAAGAAAAAACTTCAAATACATGGGGGTTAACATTTTAGAGTTTCCTACAAGTGCGTGGTTTTGAGGCTTTCCTCGTACCTATTGTGCAAGTTGTGGAGGTGGATCCTTGGTCTTAAACTGTTGGCTCTACAAGCTGCTCTAGTGCAAGAGAAGGCTCCTTTGAAGGAGATACTGGCTCCTTTTCTAAATCTCCAAGCTCTTTGGGTGTGGAAATCTCCGAGCCAAGTACTACATTATGAGAATTCTTCTTAGGCACCATTCTCTTCTCATTATCCTCTCAAGAGGATTGTCATCATCACCTAGGATATTTCGTAGATCAACAGGAATACTAGCAATACCTCGGCATCTGAGATCACTTTGTCTGCTTTCATCTCCCATGCATTTGCATCATCCTCCTCTCCTCCTAACCCCTCTTTTGTGGCATCCTTATTCGTAGCGCTCTCTCCAGTACCAACTTGCCCATCATCTTTACTAATAGAAACCACATTTGCCCTGGGTGTCTCAACAATAATGCATTCTATTTTTTGTCTTCCACCCCCTTTATTAGCCATGCCTTCAATGTCTTCCTCTTTGATACCACTGCCAATAGTTTCTAACACTTACCATTCACCCTGTTCAGATATTCTGCTAAATTCATCATGCTCAACATCAACCCCACCCTTCATATTTTAGGGATAGATGGAGGTGGTACCACATATGAAAATGTATATAAATCTTCTTCTTAAGGATTGCCCTTCACCCTTACCACTTGACCTCTCCTCTTTCTACAATGGTGGGCATTTCATTTACAATTCTCTTAATACCCTAAACTAATGCTAACAAGTACTCAAAAAACTATTGGTACACACATAGTAATTTGATAAATTGTTCTTACACCTGTTAACAATAGACAGAAAACTAGTTAACATCTACTAGCACTAGTCAAGTGCTAGTTTTAACACTTGTTATAGCAGTAGACAAACCATTAACATGTGCTAGCACTAGTCAAGTGCTAGTTATTAACACTTGTTAACAAAAGATAGATAGAAAGTGCTAGATAACACTACTTAGAAGTAGACATAATGCTAGTTAACATATGTTAGCACTATTGAAGTGCTAGTTAAACAGTGTTAACAATAGACAGACTACAAGTTAACATGTGCTAGCACTAGTCAAGTACTAGTTAACACGAGGTGTTTTCTCACTTTTCAAAGATTTAAAGCCTTGGTGTCGAGAAAGGAAAATACATATAAATAAAATTCCTAAGAGAAAATGGTGGAGGAGAGTATTTATCCAATGAGTTTAGTGATTTCTTGAGAAAGGAGGGAATCAAGAGATTGTTTACATGCAAGTACATTCTATGACAGAATGATGTTGTTGAAAGAAAAAATAGACACATTGTAGAAGTGGCATGTGCCTTGATGTCTAAAAAGAATATGCCACATTATTTTTAGGTAGAATTAGTAGCAATTGTTCTGTACATTATGAACAGGACCGCCACTATAGTTGTATGATGCATGAATAAAATTTTATAGGCATAAAACCCAATGTGTCTTACTTGAAAGTGTTTGGGTGTATTGTATATGTGCATGTTCCCAATGAAGTGAGAACAAAGTTAGATCCAGAGGTATATAAATGCATCTTCATTGGTTATGCTTTGGAGAAGAAAGCTTATAGATGTTATAACCTTACCACTCGTGAGATGCGAGTAAGCGTAGATGTTGTCTTTGATGAGATGAGTAGCAAGTATGCACCAATGATGAAGTGAGAACAAAGTTAGATCCAAAGGTATATAAATGCATCTTCATTGGTTATGCTTTGGAGAAGAAAGCTTATAGATGTTATAACCTCAGATGAGTAGCTAGTATGCACCAACGATGAAGGCAACAGAGGATGCAGATGTAAGAAGTACTGATGTTGCACCACATGTAGAGAAGCAACAATCATAGGTGCTTAGCGGACCTAGAGAGTCCTCTAGGAGTGGATCTAGTGTTAGTCCATGGTCAAGCAAGTTGAGGAGAGATGCAAGAATACATGTATCAAACAAAGGGAAGGAAAAGGTAGATCAACCTTTTGTGCCTGATCTATCAATGGATCACTCATATGTGGATAGTGACTCTAGTGACTCTAAGCAAAGCCTTGATGAGGAGCTTGGCATTCCATCTATGGTTACTCTCGGTGTAAGAAGAACTAGGGCTTTTTGGAGGACATCTAGCAGTGATCGAGGTGTATGCAGATCTATAAGGGTTGGGTATCCTATTGATAGGTTGAGATATAATGGATATACATTCCATCATTATGCTTACATGGTTTAAGAAATATAGGACTTGGAAACCATGAATGAGGAGATGGCAGCATTGGATATAAATGCAACATGGGAGTTAGTGCCTTTGCCTAAGGAAAAGAAGGCAATTAGATGTAAGTGGGTGTATAAGGTCAAAAATAATGTAGACGGTTCAATGAGTAGGTACAAGGCAAGATTGGTTGCCAAGGGCTATGCACAGACCTATGGCATTGACTATGAGGAGGAGACATTCACCTTAATTACGAGAATGGAAATCGGGAGAGCTCTCAGTACTATGGATACAGCAAAGGGTTTGTTTTTATATCAGATGGATGTAAAGAATACCTTCTTGCATGGTGATTTGCAAGAAGAAGTATATATGATATAGCCACTAGGTTATAAGAGTGATGCACACCTAGATTTTGTGTGCAGGTTATGGAAAGCCTTGTATGGCTTAAAGCAGGCACCTAGAGCATGGAAATCAGGAGAGCTCTCAGTACTATGGATATAGCAAAGGGTTTGTTTTTATATCAGATGGATGTAAAGAATACCTTCTTACATGGTGATTTGCAAGAAGAAGTATACATGATATAGCCACCAGCAGGTTATAAGAATGATGCACACCTAGATTTTGTGTGCAGGTTATGCAAAGCCTTGTATGGCTTAAAGCAGGCACCTAGAGCATGGTCAAATAAGATTGGGGAGTATCTTGTTATCATTGGATTTTAGATATCCAATGAAGATTTTTCACTTCTTCATGTGAAAAAGATAGATAGAGAGATCATGTTATTAGCCATTTATAGCTACATAGTATTGCACATAAGACTCCATCCCATCAAAGCACCTGCATGTGAAACTTGCATAAACCCATAACCAATTATACCTAACGAAGCCCAGATAACACTAAATTATAGTCCATGAATATTATGCACATGCTTACATTGAAGTGTGTAAATCTATGGTACTTACCTACAGCATTGGCAACACGTAGTTAAGGGGTCTATCATCCTATACACAACATTAGGGAAAATTTAGAATCAAATTGGGCTCTTTAAGGATTGATGGTCTCATGGAAAAATGTTTTCACATCAACTCAAAGGTGAGCGGAGTTTGGACATTTGGAATCTACTCTCAAGACCTTTCCGATGATATATAGCATAATGGGCGATTGTTCATATATAAAAAGTTTCCAAATTTGGTGATGATGTGGTAGAGACCTTTTGTGATGATATATAGCATGATGAAAAATTTTACATATTTAAAAAGTCCCCAAATTTGGTGATGGCATGCCCTCGGGAGGTTCATCGAGAAATATATAAGTATACCACATGAGTTCAAATGAAGGGGTTTCTAAACCCTTTTCACACTATGGTTAATATTATCCATGGGCATGGTCTATTGACCTTGAGCCCGCTAATTACACATGAGACTAAACTTTTTTACAAACCATTCCCACCCAAGAGGTTTTGTCCTCGAAACCATTGATATATACAACGACAATTAACATGGGTGGAGTATGTGTTAATGGACTTATGTCAAACTTCAAGCTCATGTTCATGTCATGTATGGGAAGCCAAAACTACATGTATATGGCGATAAACTTCTCCAAATACCTGCAAAACATGCCGTAACATCCACTCCATGATGACACATGAGCCTCATGAAGCTCCCGCACATTATGCATCCAATATCAAAGGGTAGAGGGTTGTCCCGAGTGACTTTATAGGAATTTCCAACAAGCTAATTCATTGTTTCTGACCCTTGTTGGACTCCCCAAATGTATCCAACAACCCTTTAAACCCTTATAATGTACAGGCGGGTCCCAAGAAGCTTCTTCCTTATGTAATCTTTTTCATTTGACAAAGTACTCCACTAAAGTACGGATATGAAGAACTCTTTTTTTTGTTCCCAAAAGTGTTTTGGGCACATACTCAATCATGCCCTCCTCATTCACTAGATGTAGCTCATCTTGCACAAATACCTCCGGGGCCAAGGTAAGCTTTGAGATGCAACACATGGAACACATCATGAGTTGATGTCCATTGATAACTTCACCAACATGCCTCACCACCTTGTATGGCCCATAGTAGCGATAAGCCAACTTGGTATTCATGTTACCCTTGAGAGTACCATATCTTATCTTGGGAATCCTCGAGAACGCCCAATCTCCCACATTGAACTCCAATGGCCTCCTATGAGCATTTGCATACTGCCTCATTCTTTCTTGAGCGTGCTGCCTATTAGACTTGCATTGTTGTAAGAGTGCATCCAACTTTTCCATCTCATCTTTTGCATTAGGATTCAGCCCCTCTTGCTTTTGAACCATCATTGGTGAGTGCCTTAAAAGGAGACATGCCAAGTCTCTCATGATGCATACTATTATGAGAGAATTCGACAAACGACAACCACTCATCCCCCCAAACACCTTGCATATCATGGCAATAATGCCTCGAATAAGTCTCCACCCACTTGTTCACCCTCTCGGTTTGTCCATCAGTCTCGGGGTGATAGGCAGTACTAGGTGTCAAAATAGTCTCCATAATCTCAAACAATGTCCTCCAAAATAATAAACTTTACATCTCGATCACTAACAACTTGTTGTGGCACTCCATGTAACTTGAACACATGATCCACAAACAAGGATTTAATATTCACGTGATCACAAGATGTTTTATGATAATAACACATGTGAACAAGTTATTCACATGTTCTCATGTTACCGTTCACAAAATAATAGGTCACTTGCCATTTGGGAACCCCTTAAAAGCTTGGCTACACATGGGAATAAGCTATTCACATGTTCTCATGTTACCATCTTCACATAATAGCAGGTCAGTGGCCACCTAAGAAGTTTTTTATGCCTGACAAAGATAAATTTTTTAGGCCCTTGTGAAAGCTTTGTGAATATAACATGTGATCACAAGATTTTTTGTGTTATTAACATATGTTATTAACATGTTCACATGTTCTCGTTTACGTCAGTGAAATCCCTATCCACAAACTATTTTACAAACCATAGATGCTGAAAATTTGAACTTGGAATGAAATGTGTTACTTTTGTCAAATGGTCCACAACCATATACTTGCTATCCTATCCCCTCCTTTTTCTGAGGTAGCCTCGTGAGATGAAATCCAAAAAAATATGCATCCATTTGCCATCGAGAATGGGCAAAGGTTGAAGAAAACCACCGGGCTTATGTGTGGGATGCTTGTTTTGTTGGCGCAAAAGGGAAGGAATTTATCACAAAAGCATAAAAATATTTCCACATTCCCTTCCAAAAAAACTCCTCCACACCTTCTCAAAGGTCTTGAACAGCCCCATGTGCCCCAATAACAAAGAATAATGCATCTGTTCTAACACCCTCTTCTTGTAGCTTGATGTAGACATAAGGTAGACTTTGCCTTTGTAGTAAATGAGTCTATTGCAAAGCTCAAAATGGAGTAAATCATCATGGGACCCTTGTTGTAATTTTTGCCACATTGCCACCAGTTCCTCATCCAATAGGTACTCCTCTTGGATATCCAATATTCAATATTTATGTACCTCCAAAATTGCCATGCATGCACATGCCCACATATGTGATAATGCATCTACCACAATGTTCTCTTTCCATTTTATGTAAGAGATTTTGAAATCATAGTTTTGTAATGAAGCCACCCATTTTGTTTTCTTTGGAGATTGTGTAGGTTGAGACAAAAAAAATATTGGAGCACTCTATGATCACTCTTCACAAAGAAGTGACTTCCATACAAGTAGTGATGCCACTTCTTTATTGCTTGAAATATTGCTAACATCTCTTGATCATAGACATGCTTAACCATTTCTTTCTCATCAAGATTTTTGCTTTCAAATGCAATTACTCCATGATCTTGAAATAAAACATCCCTAATGCCTCTTCCACATATATCATCTTGAACCATAAATGGCTTCATGAAGTTCCGGCATACAAGTATGAGGGCTGATGTGAGAATTCCGATGATCTCTTGGAAGCTCTTATCGGACATCCCAAAAGAAGGCCTTTCTTAAGAATTTTTTAAGAGAAGAGGTAATATGAGCATATCTCTTGATGAATCTTCTATATAGAATGATGACAAGCCTAAGAATCCCCTCGATTGAGTGATATTTGTAGGCATGGGCCAATTTTTAACACATTCCACCTTCTTTGGATCCACCACACTATTACAGGAGGGTTAATTTTTGACATTTTTTCTTAGGGTTTTGAACATATACAAAATCCCCAAAAACATCAATACGCATGTCGATATAAATCCATCAATATGAGCATTAATATAAATGTCAAAATTTTTGTCAATATAAATGTCAAAATAACCGTTGAAAGTAAATATATTTTTTGACAGTATTTTGATGCTTATTTAGATGTCGGTTTCAACGCTAATAACAACCAATATTGTGACATGTATTTCGACGTTGACAATGACTCTCTTTGCGACCAGTATTTTGATGTTTATTTTGATGGTTATCGACGATTATATCAACGGATACAGGTTTGAGTTTTTTTAATCTAATGGTACAGCTAGGTGTAGTAGCCTTGTGGTTGGGTGTACCTATATATCACTGTTACAAATTACATCCATGTTCTCTACTCAAAATTCATGAAATAGAACTTTTTATTAAGTAAAAAAAGTTACATAGCTCGTAATGGAACCGATAAAAATTACACAAAAAGAGGCATAGAGCCGACAAAAATAAGTACACCATTGAGGCATGACTCTTGCACATAGCTCCTAATCATCAGTGTTATCCTCAGGGTTTGGCACTGGTCCCTACAAAAGAGTATTCAAAAAGAAAAAACTTAGAAATGACAAGTGAGGAAAAAACTAATTGATGAGTGAAAAATGTAGAGGTTTTCCATATTCACCACATCCGTCCAATCCACGTTCTGGCCCTCTCACTCAAGTTGCTTGAGGAGAGCATACGTCCCATGAAATAGGGCATACCTTTCCTCCGCATCACTTGCAGTACATGACTGACCACTCGCAACAGGAAGCATGACGCATGAGTACTTATTTAAAAAAATGAAATGCCCATTATGCCAAAAAAGTGAGTGATATGTGAATTAACACTTACAAAAGAAGGTGTGCAAAGCATCCCAGCCACCACTGCTAAGATGAGAACTCCCTATACTCTCCATTCACTTCGCTGTGGCCTCCTCGTGCTGCTTATACCTTTGGGGATTTTTACGGTGCTTTTTACACTCCTCTTTCGAAATATCTTAGGAGAAATTCTAAGGCTTTTGTCCCCCTGACTTTACCTTGTGTGTGATGTCACTGCGCCAGCGCTTCATCATGTTCACTATGTGATCTTTTATCCATCTAGGATGGACCTACTTGGTGCTGGCATAAACTCACTTTTGATTTGATTCAAGACTCATTCCTTATTGGCTTTTTCAAGTTTATGCCATGTAGTCATGCAACTGGGAGCAAAGGCTACATGGCATAGCTCATGTATTCAAGACTTCATCTCATTGCCAACGTCATCTAAGACCACATTTCCATCCACTACTTGATAGCGGGAACGAGCCTATGCATAAGGCTTATGCATAAGCCTATTGCATATAAGGGCTTCTGCATAAGCCTATATGCATAAGCCTATTGCATATAAGGGCTACTGCATAAGCCTATATGCATAAAGGCTGTGCATATAAGGGCTTCTGCATAAGCCTATTGCATAAGCCTAAACCCTAAGCATATTGCATAATCCCTAAACCATAATGGATTATGCAAGAAGCCTATGCATAAGGGCTTATCCATAAGGACTATGCAAGCTCTATGCATAAGCTTCATGCAAGCTTGCAAGAAGCCTCTGCAAGCTCTATGCATGAGCTTCTTGTATAAAGTATATATAAGGAAAGAAGCCTATACAACATGCTTTATCTACCCACCTCCCCATCTCGAGGCCTCTTATATACAAGTTAAAAAAGAAAAAAAGTAGCAAGGGTTTACGGTCCATACCTGGAAGTGAAGAGATTGTGTAAAGATAGGCAAACCTACAAATACACACAACACAAGCAAAGCAACAAGCAAATCATACCATTAATAGAGCTTGGGAAGGCAAAGGAAACAAGCAATCTCTTTGCATAAACTTGAAGCTCTATGCATAAGCTTCAATCTCTTTGCCTAATCTTAAGCCGTATGCATAGAGCTTGAGCATAATGCTTAAGCTTATGCATAAGACTTAAGCTAGATGCATGCATGCTTAAGCCTAAGATAATCATAAATGGATAAAACTATCAAAAGAAAATAAAATGAACAAACAAAAACAAGAGAAAGGTGAAGGGATACCTTGGATCTCAACAAATCAAAAGGTGCAAAACAAACATACAATTAGAGAAGCTACATATTAGAGACACACACATAAAAAAGAACTGAAACAAGTAGTGGATGGGAGAAGGAAGAGACAAGAACCTTCAATTTTTTGAAGAGGAAAACAATCATCTGGTTTTCGAAAATGCTAATAGTGAGGCATCATGGTTCTGTTAAAAAATCCCTAGTATCGAAATACGCGTTGAAATAACTATCATAATACGCATCGAAAAAAGCGTCAAAATGCGTGTCGATAGATATTTTCGTCAATTATTTTGACGGATGCTTAAGTTCATTTTTTAATTCCTTTTTACATTCAAATTTTAAAGCCTAACACCTTTCTATAAAAAACAAGAATATACAAACCAGGCCATGCATGAAGTATAGAAGAAGTTCCATCTCCCCCTCATTTGGACCCGAATTCACATGCGTATTCAATATACATGGAGCCCGTGAGTGCTATGAACCTTTCAAATTTTGTTAATTTAGAGGAGAAAACGATGTACACATGCGGTCATTTTGCAAGTACCAAGTCACCCGACGTCAAAGAATTTACAACGAGCATTCCAAGAAATGGGGCGTATTTTCAGTAGAGCACTTGCAACATCTACTTACTGGCCTCAATGTTCGCCCTGACCACAATGAATCGGTGGATATCCAACTTGAGTGGGGCAAAAGTGAAAGGGTAGAAGAAATGTCAATGGGATTGGAACACAGGAAAGCTTTTTACGAACTCGGATCAAGTTTTAGAACATGACATGGCTAACATGATAGATGCCCTACACGACATAAGGCACAAAGTAGATGATCATGAACTAGAAGACATCAGACGACGTGTGGAGCATGCTTCTTGAGGGGAGAAAGAGCTACGTAAGCTTTCCCATCAACCAATTTACTGTGGATCACATGTTTCAGTTCTCCGCACCTGCCTCTCCATATTAAACTTGCAATCAATATATGTGTGGTCTGATGATACGATCATTTCAAATCTTATGTGGTATGTGTCCCTTTCCCTCTCTATGTTTCACATGTTTGCATTGTCTTTATCTTTTACTATTCATTTTGTTATATGTAACAGGTTATTGAAGGATCAAATTCTACCAGAAGACAATGAGATGCCTTTGGACCATGCATGAGCAAAAGAAATGTTACACTCCATAGGGATGGACTATAACACACACCATGCTTGTCCAAATAATTGTATTCTCTTTCGGCATGAGTACGCCACTCTTCACGAGTGTCCACAGTGTGATTCATTGAGATATAAGCAAGATGTCCAAGAACAAAGGTTCTGCTCTAAAGTCTTATGACACTTTGCCATCATTCCACGTATTCAAACAATGTTCAAATGCAAATCCATTGCATCTTTAATGACTTGGCATCGAAACACTAGATCCATAGACGACGTTATGTGAGTGCCCATTGATTCTCCAGCATGGAGGCATATCGAAGAGAAGTGGGTGGAATTTGGGGAAGAGCCTTGTCATATTTATCTCAAAATAGCAATGGATGGAGTCAATCATGGAGTACATGGCCCATTTGCCTAGTGAATTATAACCTAGCCACCATGTTTAGCAATACTCCATTAGTTGACAAGCTTATACACACGTTATGGGATGGTATCCAAGTTCATGATGCATCTAAGTGGTTTGGAGAAAGGGCTGCACAACAGTACGAGGAATACTTATGTGGACCATGCATGATTGGCTGGGCTATGGAGAGTGCTCTGGTAAGTTAATTATTCTAAGATTTCTTGATCTGATTTAACTTCACAATTTTGGTAATTTTGTATTATTTACATATCTCATCACAATGATTCTAGCATGTTTGGTAGGTCTTTCAATATCTGGTTATAATGCATGCCACCCTATTGTGGGCCTGGATGTGGGCCTGGATTAGAGGCCTGGTACTCAGCAGCTTTGAAGAAGGTTGTCTACGAGGGCCACAAAAGGTATCTCCCCAACAACAATGATTTGTGAGAGAGATTTCTAGGGAGGCCTCCTCGTGTGCAAAAGCCAAGTGATTGGAGGAGGGCATGGGAAGTGGATCCAAGTTGTTCACCCCCCGTAATGAAGTGGCTATTCTTTTTCCATCTACTTCCATACTGGAGTGATCTTCTAGCTAATTATCTTCTTGACTCTATCCACATTTTCAAGAACATAGCCGATATGATTTGGAAAACAACCATAGAAGTGCTAAAGAGAGCAAGGCACAAAGGGATGATCTACAAGAGGTGGATCACATGCAGCACTTTGTAGATGATGAGAATGACAATGATCCAGACTCTGACACTAGAGACACCGAAGAGGAAGAAACAATGGATGTCGAGCCTACGGAGGAAATGAACGTCAACACAAATTTAACGATGGAGGAGTTTGAAGAAGTCAACAAGGATAATGAAGATGAAATTTTATTGACGGTTAATCTCAGAGATGACGATGAGGACTATTAGTCTTATCCTTGGATGAATATGATGCATATTCCTCCTCCACATAGCCTGGGTTTACCAAGTCTCTACACATATTTGAATTGTCGTAGTCAACAAACCTCATAGGAGCAGTCCCAGGAGCAGTCCCAGGAGCAGGAGGTTGAGCTCCAAGTACAGGTCATGCTTGCTCTTGTGCCGTCGATGGCTTACGTTCAAAATTAGTATAGTGTTGATGCATTTGTGGAGCCACTGGACCCCTTTGCTGCTCACGCTCCTGTCTCATTCTTGCAATGCGAGTACATTCCTGTGTGGTGTGGGTAAAATTCCAAGCACAGGCCTGGCACCACTTCTTTGTGGGTTGGTTTGTGACTAGAGGAGAAAAGGTATTACATTCTTCGGTTTTATGGTTACCGCCACATGCTCCACAAAGATGAGGACCTGTAGGTAGTACACTCCTCATTCGCTGCTGCTGTTGTTGTGGCTGCATGGGTGGGCGATAGGTTTGTCCCAATCTCCTTAGTACTAGGTTAGCTATGTGGTCTGGATTTACTAGTGCACTAGACCACTAGACCCTGAACTTTGGTCATCACCCCACTGATCTCTAGGTTGCACCTTAGGGCCAGTACCATCTTGGAATTTGAAGTTATCTGTGAAATCCATAGCATCATGGCAACACTCATTGAAATTTGTATGCTTCTTTGCATAGAGATGTGTATGCAGTGTTGAATTTTTGAGTCCTTTTAAGAAGAGAGAAATTAATCGACTCTAGGTGGGCTTCTCATCTTCTGGGCAACGATTAATGTACTGCTTCATCCTATTTACAGAGTCTCTAACACTCTTAGTCTCGCCTTGCTTGAAAGAGTAGATGTTTGCTACTGTGTCATGCTGAATTCCCATCAAGGAAAAAGCAGCAATGAATCTCTCTTCCAAAACTCGTAAAGAAGATTTGTCTGAAGCCTCTAGTGCCTGAAACCAAGCAAGGACCTTTCCCTCAAGAGTGTATGCTTGTCAGCTTGAACTGCTTGCCTAAATGCTACTACATGGTCATATGGATCTCTCGACCCTTCGTACTTCTTTACTAGTTTCTGAAGAGTTGATGGCCTTACTCGTCTTGAATACTCATCATCGGGCCTACGGCCTCTCACTCTCAGTGGGAACTGTTCCTCTCTTTGGTAAGATGGTCCACATGCATCCCAAATCGGTGTGGGTCCCCTGTTACCTGCCTCACCAACCCCCTCCAAAGATCTTGTTACCCGCATTTCAGGAGGTGTATTTATGGGAGGCCGAGTAAGCTTTCCCTAATGCCAGCAAACCCATAAGCATGCATCTACTACTCCACAAGCTTAAGCAAGCATAGAATGTATATTCACAAACCCACAAGCTCATAGAGAGAGTCTATTCATGAATAACTCATTGCCAATGAAGTGGGCAAGAGCTTGCATCAATGGAGACTACACACACACACACTCACTACAAGCATGCAGCATACACAAGAGAAAGAAAGAAGCATTCAACTAATCATAGATTAATCTACTTCAATGATGCTAAAACAGATTAAGAGAATGAAGTGGAGCTATACTCATTGGAGCTTGATGCTCATTAGAGTACAATAGAGAGAGAGTTAGAGAGTTGCCATAGCTTGAGAGCTCAAGAGCTTCACTCAATAGCTTATGAGAATGGCAAAAACGTCCACTTTCTTTAGCTAACATCTCTTTTGTAGAGATGCCACTAACCCTAACCCTAGGCCTCTTTCACACATGGGCCAGGACTTTGAGTTCTTTACTTTTTGTGACCTCTCTAAAAAATGTCTTGCCTTATATCCACTCATTGACACATGCTGGGCGACTTCATGATTTATGCCAGAGGTCTTCTTGTTAACAATAATCTGCACATTGTTGCCATGGCACCCAATTGAGTTGAGTATCTCCTCTACTTTTTGAGGGCTCCTTTCATAGGTGGAGAATCACCCTCTCTTCCATTGTTACAAATTACAACATAAAAATCTTCAACGCAACCCCATAAGTGAATCTTGCTTAATACACTTAGAACTCTCATTTAGAGACCCACATTGGCCTAAAATGATTTACATTGCACTTCGGCACAAAAATATGGAAAAATTATGTGTCTTTATGTTCCCATGGCTACAATCCCGCTCTCTCGCATTAATTGCTTCCGGCCTCCTTCTATAATCCGTGTTGCCGTGAGTGTTCCCATGGAACAGATGCCATCTACTTACGTGTGTCTTCAAACTCCATCTTTTACATTCATCTATTTATGGGGGACATGCCTGAGATATGGATGTGATTGTGAACATGACACACTTCTTGTGCTGCATGTCAACAAGGCGCCCATATCAACATGGATGCTGCAACAGAATCAGATGCGACTTGTCATGCTACACCGTCCTAGCTGTTGAAACTACAAAAAGTCGTTCTTTCATGGCTTGCAGTAGTCCAACAGTTCGTCGATGCTTGTATGACTGGGTTTTAAAACCTTTGTATGCTGATAACTTCTTGTTCCACTCCAATCATCTGCTGGTGCCAGAGACATAGATTTCCCTGTGTGCAATGCCAACATAGGCGGCTAAAAAAAAGAGTTTGGGCTGTCTTGTGGTCAAGATGAGAATGAAGTCTAATTCATGCAGGAATTACTTGCATTCTATGGATTTCTCATTGGGTCCATCAATGATGCATGAGTGGCTCGACCAAGTCTGTTCTCCTGATAAGCTAAGGCAGTTTGAACTAATATGCGGCATCTTGCAGCGCAAGTTACCGTCAAGAAACCTTTCGAGGAGACTTAAGGCATTGGCTTGCGGAGGACATGCTCTAAGCCTCCTTTTTATCAACCACGATCAAAACATTAATCAAGCATTGGGCTGGAAGCTTTGGACCCTTTCAAAGCAAATCAGAGTAGGGACGTGCATCAAAATAGAGGAGAGGATGAGCTCTCCTCTACTCGATGCTCTCTCTCTCTCTTCTTACCTGCTGTAGTCGACCATGTTGTATTAAAGCGCCTCGCTCGATCCTCTGTCCGCGTGCGCCTTGCAGAAACAAATATCTCTCTCGGGCTGGGCCGAGGATATAAATTTTTTAGCCGTCGACGTATATCAGTATGAAAATGTCACTAAAACAATCGTTTTAGACATTCGCTTAAACGACGCCTCCGAAAACGTTGTATAAGCGACGAAATTTTAAAAAAAAATTTAGACGTCGCTTAAGCGATGCATTCGTCATCGTATAAGCGATGCTAGATAATTTAAACTCCCTCACTAGACCCCCCAATGGCTTGTAGTGAAGATGGTATCAACAATTGTCTATGCATGGTGGACACCTAAAAGCATGCCATGTAATACAAGTGTGCGAACACTCTATTCAACTTCATCTAACACAAATTTAGCTCTCTTGAATATGTCAAGAATATCTCTGTGGATTTTTTTCTAGTATGTAGCTATTAACACAGCTAGAGCCACGCCCATAGGAGCGTAATGGGAAAGAAATTTAGTTGCTTCCCTCCCACACTGTGTTGCCTGCTTTCATATTCTTGTGTTTACTACTCGTAGGCTATTTCGGAGGCTACCTAATCTCTAACCCTTGTCTCTCATTTTCAGAACCTCTTCTCCTCATCTCCCTCACAAGCCCTCCTCCTCTTCTCCCTTCCCACCTTCACAAGCCCTCCTCCTATCAAGGTATGTACGATATCCTTATCTTGTTTGTTTCATTTAAATATTTTATTTTTTTTGAAAGTGCACTATTGAGACTTACCTTTTGTTGCTTGATTCTCTTTAATCTTTTGTTGCTTTCTTCTCTTTTATGCTTTCTTGCTCTCTTGCTTGCTCCCTTGTATGCTTGTATGCTCTCTTGAATGCTTAACTAGTTATATTAATAGTTTTTATAATTAATAAAAACTTTGCTTATCTTAATGCTTTTTGTGGCTAGGTTTAGGGTTTTTTCTCCAAAAAAGATCAACTACGTACAAGTCCTTTCTCTCTTGAATGCTTAACCATTTGTATTAATAATTTTTTATAAATAAAAACTTTACTTATCTTAATGCTTTTTATGGCTAAGTTTAGGGTGTCTTCTCCAAAGAAGATCAACCGCGTACAAGCCCGTCTCACAAGCATGAGGTAAGCCCCTTGACCTTGCTTTTTGTTATTTTTGCACCTTTGGGTGTGCCGGGGATTATTTTTCTTGCATACATTTTGCCTCTAGGACTTATGCATGCATGAGACTTTATGCATGAGACTTTATGCATCTATGAGACTCTATGCATGACCTCTATGTAGAAGGCTCTATTCTCATGAGCATCTATACATGAGGCTTCATGCATGATGGACTCTATGCATGAGCTTCTATGCATGCATGAGACTTTATGCACGAGAAATCATGCATAAGCTCTATGCATGACGCTTCATACATGAGACTCTATTCATGAGCTCTATGCATGAGGCTTCATACATGAGAGTGTATGCATGAGCTCTATGCATAAAGCTTAATACATAAGGCTCTATGCATGATCTTGTATGCATAAGACTCTATGCATGAGCTCTATACATTAGAGTCTAAGCATAAAGCTCATTGCATAAGCCTTGTACATTAATCTCTATGCATAATATTTATTAATCTTTATGCATGACGTTATGCATAAAGCTTAATGCATAAATAAAAAAATTACTTATCTTAATGTTGCTTATTGTGGCTAGGTTTAGGGTTTCTTCTCCAACGAAGATCAACCACATACACTTCATTATGGTGATTCTTTGATCAAAAGGAATAAAGAATGTGCCCAATGTTGCTAATATGTTAGAGTCAAGCTTATTGTAATGGAAATGCCAATTTCTTGCTTTCTTAGTACTACAAAAGCATAGAAAAGCATGCAAAATCAACCCATAAGCTTTAATGGAATTCACCAATGTATCGAAGCCTTGAAAATGGAGAGAAACTAGTTGATAGAAGCCTTGGGGAGCCAAATCCAACATTGCTAAGCACCATATCTCCTCTTTTGCACCTAATATGTGATATAGGGAAATCAAAAACTCAACCCTAGCTTGTAGAAAGTCGCTTGTTGCGAGCTCTTGTAGGGAGATTTGGGACTTGGAATAGTCATCATTATAAGCTTGGAAGTGATAGAAGAGCTCAAAAACGCCCTAAGATGTGACCAAAAGAAGCTTCTTACTAGATATTCTCTCTCCCATGGAAGCTAGGGTTTGCAGAAATAGGCTCAAAATGATGCACAAAAATTACAAGAATTAGGGAAAAATATGAAAATGCCAAAGATAAGCTCAAACTTATCAAATATGGCTAGTTTTGCTCCCAAAATGACCAAGAAAAATAGCAAAATGCAATTAATTCTCAAGATTGATGGAAAACCAGAGAATTAATTTTTAGATTTGAGAAAAAGCAAAAAAATAATTGAAATGGATCAAAACAAGAGCTCTAATACCAATGAAAGTAAGTAGATTATCCTCAGCCTATATTAGCCTAAGATTGCATAAAAAATATGGATTAATAAAGATTAACAAGAATTAGTCTAGGTTTAGGAAAGAAAAGGGTAAATTCTCATTATCCAAGTGATTCCCCCAATTATGGCTTATTTTGGTATATATATATATATATATATATATATATATATATATATATATATATATATATATATATATGACCGCCCTTTTTACACTATGATTAATATTGTCCATGGGCATGGTCTATTGGCTTTGGGCCCATTATTACACAGGAGACCAGTTTGTTAGAGAGAGAGAGAGAGAGAGAGAGAGAGAGAGAGAGTGTTAGAGTTGGAGAGAAATCTAGAGAGAACATTAGAGAGAGAGAAAGAGAAAGAGAGAGATAGAGGGAATAAATTCACATGTAGCTTTTACTTGATTAAATAATAAATTCATATATTGTAAAAGAGTTGTGTAATTCATATGCAAGAGGAGTCAGGACATTCACATAATGCTTATTCATAAAGCATTATGCTTAAAGCACTATGCATGAGGCCTTAAGCATAAAACTATGCATGAGGCCTTATACATAAAGCTTATGCATAAAACATGCATGAGGCCTTATGGATAAAGCCTATGCATGAGGCCTTATGCATAAAGCTATGCATGAGGCTTATACATAAGCATTATGCATAAAACTTATGCGCAAACCTACAAAACAAATCCCTAGCACCCAAGGGTGCAATAATAATAGAGGAAAGAGAGGAAAGATAGAAAAGCACTTATCTCTTTTTTGTGATGCTGAAAAAGAGGATTAGAGGACCTACAAAACCAACAAAAGGGTGAGGAAAGGATTAGTAATGCATACATATACAAAAGCTTATGCAAGCCTTATGTAAACTATGCGGCTATGCAAGCCTTATGCAAGCTATGCTAAAGCTTATGCATAAAGCATGCATGAGGCCTTATGCATAAAGCTATGCATGATGCCTTATGCATAAGGCTTATGCATAAAGCATGCATGAAGCCTTATGCATAAAGCTTATGAGGCCTTATGCATGAGGCTTATGCATAGAGCACTATGCAAGCCACGCTAGCCTAAACTAAACCGTACCCCGGCACTATGCATTAAGCATGCATGCATAGATTAAGCTCTATGCATGCATTAAGCTCTATGCATGCATTAAGCTCTATGCATAGAGCTTAATCTATGCATTAAGCTCTACGAATAGAGCTTAGTACATACATTAAGCTCCATGATTAGAACTCTATTCATAGATTAAGCTCTATTCATAGAGGACCTACAAAACAAAACCCCTCTTTTTGGTAGATTAAAATAGAGGAAAGAGAGGATAAAATGATAGGAAAGATAGGAAAGCACTTGTAGAGCGGTTCTCTCTACCGTGCAATATAGTGCTCATAGAGTACTACCGATCAACAAATGTGTTAAGAAATACAATGTCAATCCAAGGACTCGACCCGATTAGCGCATGAAGGCTTATCCCTTGAAGGAGAGCTCACATACACGAACCACCACTTCATGATTCAACCATTCAAACACCTCAATCAATCTCTCAATCCCTTGAACCCACTTCACTTAATCAAGAGAACAAGCAATGCATGGCAATCTCTTAATCCCATTCAAACATTGATTAAATCTTAGCTTTCTCTAATGCCAACAAACCCATAAGCGTGCATCTACTAACCCACAAGCTTAAGCAAGCATGGAATGTAACATTCACAAACCCACAAGCTCATAGAGAGAGTCTATCCATGAATAACTCATTGCCAATGAAGTGGGCAAGAGCTTGCATCAATGGAGACTACACACACACACACACTACAAGCATGCATACACAAGAGAAAGAAAGAAGCATTCAACTACTTTAATGATGCTAAAACAGATTAAGAGAAAGAAGTGGAGCTATACTCATTGGAGCTTGATGCTCATTAGAGTACAATAGAGAGAGAGTTAGAGAGTTGCCATAGCTTGAGAGCTCAAGAGCTTCACTCAATAGCTTATGAGAATGGCCAAAAACATACTCTTTCTTTAGCTAACATCTCTTTTATAGAGATGTCATTAACCCTAACCCTAGGCCTCTTTCACACATGGGTGGACAACCCCATAAGTGAGCCTTGCTTAATACACTTAGAACTCTCATTTAGAACCCACATTGGCCTAAAACGATTTACATTGCACTTTGGCACAAAAATATGAAAAAATTATATACGTCTTTATGTTCCCATGGCTACAATCCCGCTCTCTCGCATTAATTGCTTCCGCATTAATTGCTTCCGGCCTCCTTCCATAATCCGTGTTCCCGTGAGTGTTCCCGTGGAACATTCCCCCCTTCCTAAATCGCGCACATCCTCGGGCGCGGTAGAAACAAAAGCTGCAAAAAACAATGGAAGACAAGTAAAGCCTTTTATTGAAAAAAAAACCAGCAATGACAATCTCACAAGTGAGCATGCAAGTGAAAGGCCGATTAGAGTTTTAAAGAGTGCTAAAAGAAGCGAGTAAAGACTAGTCAAAGTGAGACTAAGTGGTAGATAGTGCTATGCAAAGGCAAGGGTGTTTGTATACACCGTAAGTTATGACTGCAGTCTCAATGTCCTACAAGTGTTTAAGTTATTCCTAAGTGTGGCAACCCTACTCCTAAATATAAGCCATAGTGATTGGACCTTTCTTTTTTCTTTCTTTCTTTCTTTTTTTTGGGTGTAAAGAGCAGAAGATTAAAGATAATTATTATTTTTAGCTTGATAAATAGGAAGGTTCCATCCCAATGAGACCCAAGCAATGGCCAAGAGACCTCCGCCAAGAGAATCTAAAGGCCGCTAAGTATCTCAAGGGCGACAGACCCTTTTCTTTCTTTTTGACATAAGGAGTACCCCATGAAGATGAGGGCATGGGTCTCGAGGGCCCATAATGTACCCAAGAGTCCTACCAGCATCTATCAAGGCGATAGAGTCCTTGTAGGTCTTCTTCTTAATCTTTTAGATGTCAGTGTTCACCCCATGGAAACCAAGGCATCGGCCCCAAGGTGCTAAAACAACCCAAGGTCCTACCAAGCATCTCACATGGCCGTAGACACGTCAGGTCTCAAGTCACTTCTATATATTTCGAGGGCATGTGTTTCGTAAATTTTTGTTTATCATAGCACCTAGCCCATACCTAAGAGGTAGCCACCACTAGGGATAACTAATATACTTCTAGAGAATAAGAACTTGGCATCCTCTGTTGGTATATATCTTACACCGTCCTCAAATAGAAATACCTTCTTCTAAGTCCTCTAAGAATCTAGAAATCACTCGCCACATAATTTAAAACTTAAACCAACCAACTGTGTGTGAACATGCAAACATATATGCAAAAGTGAAAAGCTCATAAAGAACAAAAGATTATGATTTGAATACACCTGTTGTAGTGCTCGTTGATGTGGCGCATTTGTCTTGATGCATTGCTGATGTGCAGATTGCTTATCTTTGCTCTTTGTAGGCATTGCATGTCTCCCCCCTTCCTAATTTGTGTGCACGGTAGGTGGACTGTTGGAGCGTGTTTCTGCAAAATGTCTTATTAACAAACAAGAAAAGAAAAGAATAAAATTTGTTATTGGTGCCAATCACCGAATATAGCCGAGGGGAAAAACCCAGTGGGAGAAAAGTGCCCTGGCTTGTTGATCTTATTGTGGAGTTGATGAGCTTATCCTTGCACTGGCGGTGGATTCGTGTCCACTTCTGCTGGAAAGATTGTATCAATCACTTTAGGATGCAAGGACAACCATGTACAAAAGTCGGCCTCTGGAGAAGGTGGTAGAGGAAGGAGTGCTTTCTCACTAAAATATGGCATTGGTTCTATGGGAAGGTTAAGCAAACAATGCCGATTTTGGAATTGCTCAATGTAGTTGCTCATTGTGATCCAAAATTGACATGTTGAGGCAGGGGGAAGAAGGGCTTGCAAGATAGGTGGTTGCAAGTCATTTATGCATGTATCCCTCCATTGTTGTGCTTGAACCTCTTCAGGTAATCTATGTTGATTTGATCCTCGGTCTGGTACTCTCACATCAAGAAGGTTATGGCATTGGGGTATAATTCCCATAATTTGTTTTATTAAGCCCGTGCCATATCGTCGAAAGTAAGAGCGGCATAGCCAACAAATGTGTGAAGCTTCCCCTAATACGAGTCGTGCACCCTTGACAATGTGGAAATGGATGATGCTATTGATAGAATAAAGTGACAAAGTGATGCCCACAGCAAATTTCACCTAAGGGAGCATAAAAGTACCTAGAATGAGTTTGAAAAGGAGGAGCACTATAACCCCCGCGATGTTCAGGTTGAGTACTATCAGGGTCAATGCATGGTGCACATGTATCTCGCCAAGTCTTCATCAGGAGGTATCTGGGCGTAGAACAATGAAATTTAGAAACTTCAAACTTTATACACTCATATCCATCATTACAATCCCTATCAAAAACAATGTAGATAAGATCATCTCAAAAAGAACACAATCCTGTAAAGACAAAAGGAACCACATTAGTAAAAGTGAGACTATTCAAACACTGATCTACCAAAGAGCTTCAATTGTAGTGTTAATGCCTTACCTTTGGTTTTGGGTATGTCCTTCTTAAGAGGTGGAAAGGATAGCAATTGTCGAGGAATTTGAGCAAGATAAGAGGATTTAGGCAGTGAAGTGCTAGAATATATGCTCAAAGGAGACTCATGTAAAGTTGGATTCGTCTTAGGTACACAAGTTGACAGTGGAAGTGTGTAACAAGGAGAAGTTGGTACAACTGGTGATTCAATACATGTTTGGGGAAGGTCAACACAAGGAGATTTGTAGGTGCTATCACAACCACCTATCCTATCTTGAAGAGGTTGTGTTGATTTCCTTTGCACCCACTGATATGAAAACCCAAGAGTGACTTTTGGAATCTTATTGATACACTCTTCTGGCTCTAGCAAACCATGGCATTTGGGAAGCCAAAGTGCTGTTGCACCCTCATAATAGCCTTGTGCTTTAAGAACATGCTTTGGGACCCAATGAGTAACAATATGAGGCTTAGGCTTGGAAAAGATATGCTTTTTAGGAGGTTTAGCAACTAGGCTAGATGGTACAAGTTTGTACGCATCTTTGGGTAGCGAAATTGACAATTCCTTCTTGCCTGGCCTTCTTTGAGCAGTGACTAGAGTAGTTGGAACATGCCAGCCATGGCCCTCACTTGAGGACTCATCGATTATCCACATCATTTGTCTTGGAGCTTGAAGAGCAGATGTTGAAAGTGGGTTGTGTAAGGTAGAACTATCACCTTTTGGACATGATAAAACTCGTGGAGCAGCAGATCCCAAGATGCAATCAGAATCAATTTGCAATTTGTATTGCCTATTCTTCCAATCTAATGAACAATTGGTAGCACTTAACCATGATCGACCAAGAACAACCTCTACCATTGCCTTGGACTTACTTTCCACATAAAAGGGAACAGACATCTGATGATCCTGAATGGACATCATAATGACACATTTTCCCTCTATAGAGTTATCTTTACCCGAGAAGCTTCGTAAGTCAATAGGAATGTGCACAAGTGTTGGTTGTCCCAAGGCTATCCATGTGTCAAATGAGAGAACATTATAATCTGCACCAGAGTCAATTAAGGCAGAGACAAAGTAGGTAGTCTCATGAAGATGAAGACACACGTGAATATTGAAAGGATCGACATATTGTTCAATCAGTAGCCAACTGTAAGGTCAACACAGAAGCCTTGCAATGCTCCTTGGCTTTTGCAACTCTAGCTTTAGCTTCTTCTTGAGCCTGACATTTAAGCAGGTCATGTGCTTCTTTCCGTGTGTGGGCAGCATGCATTTGTTGAAGCATGGCTTCAGTTAATGGTTCATTGTATTTCTTGAGATGACTTCCATTAATGAAGTTAGGCATTTGCTCACCTTCTAGTGTCTCTAAACGCCACTGCACCACTAGGAGTAAGTTCATTAATCACAAATGGTCCTAGGCCACGTTTCTTGAGCTTTCACTTATGCTTCTTAAGTGTGTACAAGAGCACAAGGTCCCCTTTTTTGAATCGACCAGTTGTTACATTTCGATCATACCATTTCTTTTGTCTCCTCTTCTCGGCATACATCCCCATTACTGCCAATAAGAGGGTCTCATCAAGCTTTTCCAATTCATTAATGCGTTGAGAAATCTCATGACCAGTCCAGTCCAATTGTTTAGCAACTCGTAGAGTAGGTACAAGAAATTCAATGGGAAGAATTGCATCTAGCCCAAGCTCAAATGGGATTGTGCCCATAGATGTTTTATAGGCTGTTCTATATGCCCAAAGAACTGAGTGCAACTTTTGCTTCCAATCAGTCCTATGTCCCTCAACAATCTTTGTGAGTGCTATGCAGATAATCTTGTTATTAGTACTCTCAGCTTGACCATTGGTCTGGGGATGATAGGGTGCAGAACGCTTGTGAATTACCATAAATTCTTGAAGTAAAAACTCTATGACCTCATTCACAAAGTGCACACCTTGATCACTAACGAATTCAATAGGTAAGCCATAGCGTGTAAACACGTACTCATACAAGAACTTGGCTGTGGTTCTGGCATCATTTTTGACTGTAGCCTTTACCTCTACCCATTTGGTCAAATAGTCAGTTGCGATTATGATATATTCGGCATGCGTGTGATGAGCTGGAGGTTTAATGGGACCGACAAAATCAATACCCCATTTGGCAAAAGCACGTTTACTTAACATAGGCCGCAATGACATATTGTCCTTTGTGATGGGAGGTTTGGTCCTTTGACAATCATCACAAACGTTTTACATATTCTTCAGCATCCATTTGTATGGTTGGCCACCAAAGCCCAGACCACCTAATCAACTTAGCTGTGGTATTGCCCGAAAAGTGTCCACCCCCAACACCTGCATGTGCATGAGTCAAGATTTTCAAGTAGTCAGCTTCACATACACACATGCACAAGTTGCCATTCTTGCCCCTCTTGTAGAGTTGGCCCTCTATCAGCATATAGTTGGCCGCTTCAACTTCAATAGCATGCTTTCGATTTAGGAATTGTTCGATCAGTATGATCATGCTGAAGATAGTCCACAATATACTTGCTCCAACTTGGTGTAGTTGAAATTTGGAATAATGTGACATTATGTATTGGTTGTTGAATTTGACATGAAGCACAGTTACGAACAAATTTTTCAGCATCCGCATGCATGGTAGGCCACCATTGCCCATCCTGAGTTATACGTTGCACACAAGTAGTAGCTGATGCATGGATTCCACCGATACCCTCATGTGCCCATTCCAAGATCTCATATTGGTCAGGGTTAGGTATAAGCCGCAACACTCCATCATTACCCTGACGATATAATCTCCCTGAGATTAATGTGAATGGTTGCCATAGGTCCACATTAGGACCCGCTAGTTGTATCTGCCCACTTGTCAAAATTTCTAAGATGGGTTCAGACCATTTAGGAGCTGTCTCTACTACAAGGAAAAGTGTTGAATCTAACATATCATCATCCACACCCACAGGAGCTTCTCCAGAGGTGATTCAAGATAGATGATCTGCCCTAAGATGAGTTGTTTCTTTTTGGACTGCCACTTCAAAATCAAACTCAAGAAGGATGACAAACCACCTCACAATCCTTCCAGTTGCACAAGGCTTATTCACCAAATATAGCAGTGCTTGATGGTCCACAAAAAATATAAATTTGTTTGCCACCCAAAAGGTAATGACGAAACTTTTTCACTGCATATATCATGGACAAACCTTCTCTTTCTGTTGTGGTATAATTCTTCTCAGCATTGTTCAACTGTCCCGACTAGCATATGAGATTGGGAAATCCTTATTATGTTCTCCCGATTGAGCCAAAATACATCCAATTGCAAAGTTTGAAGCATCAATATGGACATGAAAGATTTGGTTCCAATCTGGTGCCCGTAAGATGGGTGTAGACACTAATGCTTGCTTCAACTTTTCAAAGGATTCCTCACACTCATCAGTCCAATTAAACTTTACAAGAAGAGCATATAATGGTCTGGCTAGGACAGCGTACATGTAGATGAATCGACGATAATAGCCACAATGTCCCATGAATATTTGTACCCCTTTAGGGTTGATAGGCCGAGATAATGAGACAATGACATCAATTTTATCCATATCTATTGAAATACCATTGTGAGAAACAATATGGCCCAAAATCTTCCCTTGTCTTACCATAAATTTGCACTTGTCAGGATTCAAACATATACGATAAACTTGACACTTTTGAAACACAAGTTTGAGGTGTTCTATATGATCATCACGCTCTTGTGAGTGAACACATAAATCATCCATGAAGATCTCAAGAAATAGCCTAAGGTACTCCTTGAATACATGACTCATTAACCGCTGAAAGGTTGCAGGTGCATTTGTTAGACCAAATGGCATAACACGATAGACAAAGATGCCATCTTTAGTAGCAAAGGCTGTCTTGTGTTGATCCTTCAAATCAATTGACACTTGATTGTAACCGGAGAATCCATCCAAGAAACTATTTGCCTTTTTCCCTGCAACACGTTCCAAAACATGATCCGTGATTGGAAGTGGATAATGATCACGTATAGTAGCTGCATTTACCTTCTTGAGGTTTACACATACTGGAAGTTTTCCATTTTTCTTGGGCACCACTACAATAGGGGAGACCCATTCAGTGTGTTCAATCTCATAGATAAATTTTGCCTCTAAGAGCTTGTCTATTTCTTCCTTTATCTTTCATGCAAAATTCTCATTATTGTAAGTATAAGGACGTTGCTTGGTAGGCTTTGCATCCTCTCGCAATGGAATTGTATGCTGACATATGCTTGGATCAACTCCTTTGAGGTCTTTATAACTCCAAGAAAAAACATCGCGATACTCCTTTATTGTTTGAATTAATAACTTCTCCTCATCTAAGGACAGGTCTGTGGCAATCCACACATAGCGAGGCTCTTCTCCTGGCTTAGTGATATCAATTTTTTTTGCATCTTCTGGACCATCATATGAAACCCCTGGCATGCTTGGCTTTTGTCGCATGGGCTGTTGAAGAACAATCTTCTGATCTTGAAGAGTGTACTGTGTGAAGTTGGGGGGAACATTGAGACCTTGTTCTTGTCCGCTTGAGTCATCACTAATTGAAGACCATGCGGTTTTGAGCTCTCTTTTGCAATCTTGCATCAGAGTTTTTCGTTCAACCTTTATCTTTGCACTTCCGACACTCTCTTTTGAATCTGTTTGAGACTTGAGTTTTTGTTTTGGTCTCTTTATTTTTTTACGATTTTTGCTAAGAGTTTTTAGCTTTTCTCCGGTGGGAATCCATCTGATCGTTTTACTTGGTCTTTGATACTATCTTGTGCTTGGACATAGTATATAGATATCCATTCTTTCCTGAGAAGTGAGGTGGTGGTCGAGAGTGTTCATTCTTAAACTCCTCGTTTTCTTTTTGTATTCTCTCACGTCATTCCCTCTCATCTTGTTTACGGATTCTCTTATGGCTCTTACAGCATTTACGTTTGGGTCGGCTTCGAGAGGGATCTCTATTTGAACCTCCCTTCCTCTCAAGAGTAGGCGTGCCTTTCCTAACTCTTCCTCGGGGATTATCACATCATCATCAAAATCAGAGTCCCATCCATCTTCCTTATCAGCATCACTAGCAGATTCAAGTGTTAAATCCTCCACCGAGACTTCCTCTACATGCAGTGCTATGGATGCATCCCCATAGTACAAATCATCTAGAAGGTCACGTGATTGTACCATTCGTATAGGAATAATGTCATATCCATCTGAGTCACAAAATTGAATTGGCTTAGGTAAAGCACATGTTGATAATGTTGCGAGGACATGACTCCATTCTAGGGGATCAATTAAGTGCTCAAGGAAGGGTTGTGGAATGTATGCCTCATCTGATACACTTCGATTACCCTTAAGTCTCTCAGTGTTGAAATCCTTACATGAGGCTCCACACATCCACAGATCTTCTCGCCCATCTGACAATGTTACTCTTAAATGAAGCAGAATCATACTCATCTATTGGAGACCGCGTTACATCACGATATGAGTGATTCTTTAGGTTGACCCTTGTGATGACAGAATCATGTTGGAGGTACAAATAATTGTATCCCCAATCTTGAATCATTTGAAATTGTCTCATGAATGGTCTACCCAATATCACTTCATAGTTTAGATGCTTTCTAAAATCCACTACCGCAAATGTGTGCTCATATTCAATCCCACATGTGGTGACCAATATGTTCTCTAGCAGCCCAATGGGATGTTCTAAGCTTCCATCTGCTAGCTGCAACAAGCGCATCCTTGTACTCCTAATAGCTGGTTTGCCCCACTTTTCCCAAATGGACCTTGTCACAATGCCCACTCCTGCACCACTATCAAGTATTGCAGTTGAAGCTACTTTTTGCACTTCTAATGGGAGGGTAGCATTTCCCTGATCGTCCTCTCACAAAATTTTCCTACTTTGTTGATAGGAACTGGCATAACATGCTTTGTCTCAGGGTGTATAGTACATTGATGGGTGACCCTTTTGTAGCAATACCTGCTCTGACAAACATGTGGCAATATCATTCCACAACTCTGGTCGAAGCTTTATCAAATGAAGCAAAGGTAAGGTACAAGCCACTCGTGCTGACAAAATAGCTTGCACGATACCCATATCCATCTCCTTTGTCAACCTTCTATGCATGGAGGGTATCCTCAAGGTTTGAGAACAGTTCTCATATTCTCCCAAATAAGATGGTAAGGTTTTCATTGTATGCTTACTTCTAGGAGAAACAATTGTTTGAACTTTCTCCTAGATGCTTGGGCGTCTAAAGTTGTTTTCTGTGCCCCTGGTAAAATCCTCTTCAAAGAATGGAGGTGAAATAATAGAGGACATATTCTCATTAACTTTCTCATGAATTGCTGCCCACATCTCATTTGCCATGTCCTCGTTAGCATCAATAACTTCATCATTGCATGGGAAGGCAAGACTAGGTGGTGGCAGAATGCCCTCTTTCAATGGGGTGTCAATTGGTGCAGACTTCTCGCTATGAGCTTGTGAGATCAACTCTTTTTTCATTTCCCAACTTGATGACACTTCTGGTATGGTTTCTAACATTGGCTTAAGAGAGGTGGGGCCCCGAGGGATAGGTGGAGGTGGGCCCTCAAGTATTGATTGAGCTTCCCTAATGAGTTGCTGATGTATAGCTAGATTGATCTTCTCCTCACATGGGTTTGGGTATTCTTGAAGCTTCTTGGGTAGCTCAGATAAAGCTGCAATGCCACTTCTATGAGCATCAATGATGGCATCTAGAGTCTCGTTCACCTTATCCACAAAAATAGAACCCCTGAACTATCCTTGGTTGTACTAGCCTCATCTTGTTTAGCACTAGGCCTAGGTTGAGGTTGATGCTCCTCATGTACTTCTTGGGATGTAAAAGCTTGATCCTTCATGTTTTGTTTAGAGACTTCTTGAGAACTAGTGGATGCACTCTTAGTTTGCTTGTTGCGGTTCTTATTCCTCCTAGTGGTCCTTTTCCTATTGGAATGTAGGGTCTTGTCCACTAGATTTGCCTTTGCATCCCTAGTTCGAGGTGTGTCATCAGTCTGCATTTCGGCATTTCGTGTCTGTGATCTAGTCATGACTCTAAGTGGCACGACATCCTCATTCTCTGATGAAGGTGGCGATGGAACTGCCCCTACAAAGTTGAGTGAGACCTTTGGTTGAGAGGTGCCTTCCTCATGTGGTTTCAGCAAACAATCCTTTGGTTGAGAGGTGCCTTCCTCATCTGGTTTCAGCAAATAATCCTTTGGTTGAGAGGTGCCTTCCTCATCTGGTTTCAGCAACAAACAATCCTTCGGAAAGTGTTCTACACAACACCCTAGACAATATGTTTCAATTGGTGGAAACTGTGGTACTGTTGTATTGGATCGAGCTGCTTGCCTTGGGCGATGTGGACAATCACGAGCCCAATGGGGTTCTCCGCACTCATAACAGGGGCCCATTAGTTTGGCTTCTACTTTCCTTTGCTACCATTGACCTAAGGGGCCTAGAGTCCTAGGTTGGTAGCCGCCTAGCAACATCAAAGAATTTTGTTCCCCCGGTTGAGGCTCCAGTGCTTGGCTTGAATATGCGGGACTTTCAAAGAGATTTCCCTTGGATGAATATGATGCATATTCCTCCTCCACACAGCTTGGGTTTACCAAGTCTCTACACATATTTGAATTGTCATAGTAAAAAAACCTCATAGGAGCAGTCCCAGGAGCAGGAGGTTGAGCTCCAAGTATAGGTCGTGCTTGCTCTTATGCCATCGGTGGCTTACGTTCAAAATTAGTATACTCTTGATGCATTTGTGGAGCCACTACACCCCTTTGCTGCTCACGCTCTTGTGTCATTCTTGCAATGCGAGAACATTCCTATGTGGTGTGGGTATAATTCCAAGCACAGGCCTGGCACCACTTCTTTGTGGGTTGGTGTGTGACTAGAGGAGAAAAGGTATTACATTCTTCGGTTTTATGGTTACCGCCACATGCTCCACAAAGATGAGGACCTGTAGGTAGTACACTCCACAAAGATGAGGACCTGTAGGTAGTACACTCCACAAAGATGAGGACCTGAAGGTAGTACACTCCTCATTCGCTGCTGCTGTTCTTGTGGCTGCATGGGTGGGCAATAGGTTTGTCCCAATCTCCTTAGTACTAGGTTAGCTATCTGGTTTGGATTTACTAGTGCGCTAGACCTTGAACTTTGGTCATCACCCTAGTGATCTCTAGGTTGCACCTCAGGGCCAGTACCATCTTGGAATTTGAAGTTATCTGTGAAATCCATAGTATCATGGCAACACTCATTGAAATTTGTATGCTTCTTTGCATAGAGATGTGTGTGCAGCGTTGAATTTTTGAGTCCTTTTAAGAAGAGAGAAATTAGTCGACTCTGGGTGGGCTTCTCATCTTCTGGGCAATGATTAATGTACTGCTTCATCCTATTTACACAATCTCTAACACTCTCAGTCTCGCCTTGCTTGAAAGAGTAGATGTTTGCTACTGTGTCATGCTGAATCCCCATCAAGGAAAAAGCAGCAATGAATCTCTCTTCCAAAACTCGTAAAGAAGATTTGTCTGAAGCCTCTAGTGCCTGAAACCAAGCAAGGGCCTTTCCCTCAAGAGTGAGCCCAAATCCTTCAATTTGCGTATGCTTGTCAGTCACTTGCTCAGCTCGAACTGCTCACCTAAATGCTGCTACATGGTCATATGGATCTCCCGACCCTTTATGCTTCTTTACCAGTTTCTGAAGAGTTGATGGCCTTACTCGTCTTGAATACTCATCATCAAGCCTACGGCCTCTCACTACCAGTGGTTCCTCTCTTTGGTAAGGTGGTCCATATGCATCCCGAATTGGTGTGGGTCTCCTATTACCTGCCTCACCAACCCTCTCCAAAGATCCTGTTACCCGCATTTCAGGAGGTGCATTTATGGAAGGTCGAGTTGACTCCCCTACCCTCCGATTGTCATAGTGAGAGAAACGTTGTTGTGGTGTGATCTGTGGTCGCACTTTTGGTGTAGGATAATATCTTGGTGCTAGAGTTGGGCTACTTGCAGTGGTCCACTTTGATGTTGAGGGTCCCTCTCTAGTGAACTCTCGTAGGGGAGGAGCAATAGTTTCTCCAAGAAAGGCTGTCTCTCCTGGTTTAGCTGTATTAGTTGAGAACACTTCCATGAATAATGGTTGTCCTCTCCACGTGAGCTCACGAATCTCCTTCCAATCTAAGGTTCGGTATTCATTGGCCCATTTATCAATGATTCGGTTCTTGTATTGTGCAAGCTTCTCGACTACCACCACAAGTGCTAGAGGAAGATCTAGCTCTGGCAATTTAGTTGTGGCATAATATCCTTCTAAAGAGTCCTTATAGATCTCTTGAAGTGGGTTATCCTGAAAGACCTTTGTCACTGGAATTTGTTGTACAAACTCCCATTGGTTCTCAGCCCCCTGATCCATTTTTCTCTTGCCTTTCCTGTCCCTTTCTAAATTTAGATCTACAAAAAGTAAATCATCTATGGATGGCTTTGAGGACTGGGCATTGGATGGTCCACGCATGTCCGGCTCAATGAGTCAATCATCTCTAGACTCCCTTACTCCGGAAGGCTTTGATAGATCTAGGAACTCACTCTTAGAGAGCTCTCCTAATTTGTCTACATTCTCTGGATGATAGGTGACTTCGTAGTAGCGAACACCATCTCCACCCATGTACATGTTACCCTGGTCATTGACTAGAGGTGCTCTATCAAGCTCTGAGAAAAAGTCTGCAATCTTAACGAGATACCGTTGTTGTGGATCCCTAAAGATCTCAGCTCCTGAGCATTCGTGTAGACATATTGAAGTCTCACATTGAGTGGTAACCCCATGATGTCGGTTTCAAATGGATTAAAAGATCTTGTGGGTGTCTTATTTGGGGCTAAGGGATGACTATTTGACGGCCCTAGATTGTCCATAGACAATGAGCTAGTTGTCCTGGAAAGGGTATCAGATTGGGATTCAGAAAAGATTTCAGTAATATCTGCCAAATTTCCTATTGATTGGGTCCCACTTTCCTGCGTAGGTACTCTAGAAGGTGCCCTAGACCCTATGGCAGTGTCTATATGACGTCCCGACCGCAAGTGCATAAGGTCAAATTTTAAGGGTTTTTTTTTCAATAAAATCCAAAAATTTTCAAGTTGGCTCAAACTTTGCCAGAACCCATTTTGAACCCCCTCGAACACATTAGGCTAAAAAAAGTGTATTTTTCAGGATCGAAAATCGCCTAAAATTTACCAGTTTCCCATACTGACTCACTATGGGAAAATGGCTCCAGGACCGAAATTTCGACGATGGGTGTTTTCTAACTCCTCTTGAAAAGTTAGATAACCTCTCAATTTTTGCGGCAAAAAATAAAAAATTTTCCACTCTTTTTTTTTTTGCACCCCTTATCTGGTGCGGTGGTGGTCTTTATGGTGCGGTGTGTGGGTCTCTCCGCGCGGTGCGCTCTTCATGCATAGCCGCCTTCTTTTATTATTATTATTTTTTTCTTTTTTGAAGTGCGTGTGCAGTGAACTCAATGTGTGTGTAGCTGTGAGATTTGCAACAGCGAATTCAATGCGTGTGCAGCTGTGAGATTTGCAGCGAATTCGAAATGTTCAATCTTCATGTGTGTGTACAGATTTCAATTTCTCTACAGGTGCAGGTTTAACAGAGAACTAAAATGCACGTTTAACAGAGATTTAAAATGCACAAAATTAAAGATGCAGAATACTAAACTAAGCTAAGAACAGAAAATAAAACGAACATGCAAAAAACTGAAACTCTAAAAATTATCCTCAAACAGCATGACAGAAATGCAAAAACAAGCCTCTCTCTTTCGCACACAAATTGAAATTGGCAGGTTTAGCATCTATCTCTAATCCTTCCCGTGTGTTGAATCCTTGTCTTGACCTCAAGGGAGAAGTGTAGCTAGCCAATCGCACTCAAATTGCAAGACAATTAAAGAGAATTTAACAACAGATTAGTCTTAAATAAGTACCAAAATTAGTCCCAAAGCCTGCTCTCCTATCCAACAGTTTTGCAACCGATTGGAGCTTAACAAGGAGTGGTAGTGTGTGTATGGTTCTCAACTAATGTAGGCACTCTTTCCCCGGCAGCGGCGCCATTGTAGAGCGGTTCTCTCTACCATGCAATATAGTGCTCATAGAGTACTACCGATCAACAAATGTGTTAAGAAACACAATGTCAGTCCGAGGACTCGACCCGATTAGTGCATGAAGGCTTATCCCTTGAGGGAGAGCTCACATACACGAACCACCACTTCATGATTCAACCATTCAAACACCTCAATCAACCTCTCAATCCCTTAAACCCACTTCACTTAATCAAGAGAACAAGCAATGCATAGCAATCTCTTAATCCCATTCAAACATTGATTAAATCTTAGCTTTCCTTGATGCCAGCAAACCCATAAGCGTGCATCTACTAACCCACAAGCTTAAGCAAGCATAGAATGTAACATTCACAAACCCACAAGCTCATAGAGAGAGTCTATCCATGAATAACTCATTGCCAATGAAGTGGGCAAAAGCTTGCATCAATGGAGACTACACACACACACACACTAAGCATGCATACACAAGAGAAAGAAAGAAGCATTCAACTAATCATAGATTAATCTACTTCAATGATGCTAAAACAGATTAAGAGAAAGAAGTGGAGCTATACTCATTGGAGCTTGATGCTCACATTAGAGTACAATAGAGAGAGAGTTAGAGAGTTGCCATAGCTTGAGAGCTCAAGAGTTTCACTCAATAGCTTATGAGAATGGCCAAAAACGTACTCTTCCTTTAGCTAACATCTCTTTTATAGAGATGTCACTAACCCTAACCCTAGGCCTCTTTCACACATGAGCGGACAACCCCATAAGTGAGCCTTGCTTAATACACTTAGAACTCTCATTTAGAACCCACATTGGCCTAAAACGATTTACATTGCACTTCGGCACAAAAATATGAAAAATTATATGCGTCTTTATGTTCCCATGGCTACAATCCCGCTCTCTCGCATTAATTGCTTCCGACCTCCTTCCATAATCCGTGTTCTCGTGGAACAGCACTTACCTCTTTGAAAGAGAAGATTAGAAGACCTACAAAACCAACAAAAGGGTGAGGAAAGGATTAGTAATCCATACATACAAAAGCCCTAAGAACCTAATGCATACATACAAAATCAAAAAGAGAGGAAAGAGAGAAAGCATTTACCTCTCTTTGGTGAAGTTGAAAGAGAGGATTAGAAGACCTACAAAACAAAACAAAAAGTTGAGAAAATAATTAGTAATACAAAACCCTAACAGTGTGAATATCATGGATACACAAGGAGGTTTAAGCCTTATGCATAAGGAGATTTAAGTATTAGCCTCTTATGTATAAGAGGCTTATGCATAAGAGACCTCTTATGCATAAGTCTCTTAGGCTTATGCATAAGAAAGAGAGAGAGAGAGAGAGAGAGAGAGAGAGAGAGAGAGAGAGAAGAGAATACCATTCAAAAATTTTAAACATAAGAATCTTATGCATGAGAGAGAGAGAAAGAGAGAGTGAAGAGAATACCAATGAAAAACCCTAATTCTAAACATACCATTCAAAAACCATGAATATATGAAGAGGTGGGAGAGACAAGTGGGATAGAGATTACCTTGTGAGGAGACTTGGGAGGAGATTTTTGATTACCTTGTAAGGAATCCGCCTTGGGAGGAGACTTGGGAGGAGAGGACAAAGGGTGGGGAGGAGACATTGTGAGGATAGGACAAAGGGTGAGGAGGAGACGTTGTGAGGAGAGGACAAAGGGTGAGGTGCAGCCATCAGGAAGAGAGGGTTGCAAAAACTAAGGGTTAGCAGAGGGAGCAGAGGGGAAGCGAAAATAGTTACGACGTGGACGCGGGATTATTCAAAATTTTTTTATAACAAAGCAAGGCTATATGTGTGGCTATTTATGCAAATAGCCATGTAAACCCTGCCAGATCGCAAATTCGCCCATGGCCCCTCTCTCACTTCCATCTCTCTCTAGTTTGCGTGGCTATATTCTCATTGTCTTGTAGTGTATATGTGTGTTTACTTATTCTATAAATGCACATGTATATATAGTTATATGTTTCTAAATATAGTAAAACATAATATTATAGATAATATTCATTTACATGTGTGTGTGTGTGCACGCGTTCATGAGAGAGAGAGAGAGAGAGTGTGTGTGTGTGTGTGTGTGCATGCATGTATGTAAGAGAGTGAGAGAGAGAGTTTCTATATGTGGGAGAGTGTGTGAGAGAAGAGAGAGTGTGTCTGAGAGAGAGAGAGAGAGAGAGAGAGAGAGAGAGAGAGAGAGTGGAGGGGAGAGAGAGAGAGAGAGAGAGAGAGAGAGAGAGAGGGACATGGAAGTGTATGGGTGAGAGTGTGGGGGGGGGACACCTCACCATGCATGGTGAGCATACCTCACCAAGCATCCCCATGATTTAATTAATTAGAAATATGTGTGTGTGTTTACTTTATTTATAAATTCACATGTATATATAGGTATATGTCTCTAAATAAAAATCAAATTATGGATATTATATATTTACATGTGTGTGTGTGAGAGAGAGAGAGAGAGAGAGTGTGTGTGTGTGAGAAAGAGAGTGTGTATGTGTGTGTGTGCATGCATGTATGTAAGAGAGAGAGAGAGAGAAAGAGAGTTTCTCAAGATTAATTAGCAAAATACAATTAATTCTCAAGATTTTTTTAAAACAAGGGGTGGGGGCATCACTTCCCATGACTAGCTGATCTGATTTGGAGCCCTAGATTCACACACTCACACACCCAAGTACCACAATAGAGGGTACCTCCCTTTCCCAACAATGGTCAGTATTATAGCAGCGAATAGTTGTCAACAGGACAGGCCCCAAAAGTATCTGCTCGGTCCGCAATGGACATAACACCTAACACATTGTTGTTAGGTAACCATGCGAAGGAGACAAAGTTGCCTGCAGGAGGATGAATGGTCCATGTCCTAGATCTAGAACGATGAAGCTTCTTTGAGGCACCAACTTTGCACTGTTGTCACCAAAGATTCGTTGAGAAGATGATGGAGAAGCAGTGGTCGAATCTATCAAGGACATTGGATGTGTGGGTATGATAGCCCTCATGCCCACCTGCACGAATCCACATCAAGTATGAGAACCCCCTGTTGTGGTACTTGGGTGTGTGTTTGTGTGTGTGTGTGTGTGTGTGTGTGTGTGTGTGAGAGAGAGAGAGAGAGAGAGAGAGAGAGAGAGAGAGAGAGAGAGAGAGAGTGTATGCCTGCATGAGAAAGAGAGTGTGTATGTGTGTACGTGCATGTATGTAACGTGAGAGAGAGAGAGAGAGTGTGTGTGTGTATGCCTACATGAGAAAGAGAGTGTGTATGTGTGTACGTGCATGTATGTAAGAGAGAGAGAGAGAGAGAGTTTCTCAAGATTAATTAGTAAAATGCAATGAATTTTTATCTATAACAAGGGGCAGGGGCATCACTTCACGCAGCCAGCCGATCTAATCCGGAGCCGTAGATGCACACACCCAAGTACCACAACAGGGGGTACCTCCCTTTCCAAATAATGGTTAGTATTGTAGCAGCGAATAGTTGTCGGGATAGGCCCCAAGTGTAATCTGCTCGGTCCGCAATCGATAGAACATGCTGCACACAGTTGTTGGGTAACCATGCGAAGGACACAAAGCTGCTAGGGTGAACGGTCCATGTCCCGGATCCAGAATGATGAAGCTTCTTTGAGGCACCAACTTTGCACTGTTGTCATCGTAGATTTGTTGAGAAGATGATAAAGAAGCACTAGTCAAAACTGTCAGAGGCATTGGATTTATGGGTATGACGGCCCTCATGAGGCACTGGATTTGTGGGTATGACGGCCCTCCTGTGCCCACTTACACGAATCCACATTAAGCAGCACAGAACCCTCGCGTAACCCCCTTTCTTACGAGGGGTAGAAGCTAGGCTGGGCTTAGATGTCCCCAAGAGGTCTTGAACCCAGGACCTCCTGTAGGAAGTCTTAAGTCCTGGCCACTAGGCTATTGCCTTGGGGACTAATCCTCAAAATTTCTTCACAAGATTGATGGAAAACCAGAAATTTAATTTTCAGATTCAAGAAAAATCAATAATTAATTAAAATGGATCAAAACAAGAGCTCTAATATACCAATGAAAGTAAGTAGATTAGCCTCACTAGCCTATATTAGCCTAAGATAACCTAAAAAATATGGATTAATAAAGATTAACAAGAATTAGTGTAGGTTTGAGGGAAGAAAAGAGTAAATTCTCATTATCCAAGTGATTCCCCCAATTATGGCTTACTTTGGTATAAATATATATATGACTACCCTTTTCATACTATGATTAATATTGTCCATGGGTATGGTCTATTGGCTTTGGGCCCATTATTACACATGAGTAGAGAGAGAGAGAGTGTGTGTGTGTTAGAGTTAGAGAGAGAGAGAGAGAGATCTAGAGAGAGCTAGAAAGAATAAATAAATTCACACGTAGCTTTTACTCGATTAAACAATAAATTCATATATTGTAAAAGAATTGCGTGCAAGAGGACATTCACATTGTTTGATTGGGAGAATACAAGGGCCCCATAGAGCTAGTTCGCCAGGACTTCGCCTTGTCTGCTGACACATGATAAGGACTAGCGGATCTAATGTAATGCGTAACCCACCTTATTTTGCACTGAAGAAGAGCGCTATCAACTAATGGTGTAAAGTACTACTTTTCAGCTAAATACAAAGGATGAAAGACACCAAAGAGAGGCGTGAACCAGGGAAAATCGTACTAGCATTTTTCAAAGACGGTGATGGGGAAACCCTTGACGGGATAAGGGATGGGATCAATGCGAACCCCTTCGTTGGGATCCATGGGCGCCCATTTGAATCGCCTCACTAAGTGATGAAGATATACGGACAGTGTCATCTTGGCAAATTCACCGCCGGGGCAAGAATGGGGACCAACACCAAAAGGCACGTATGTGTAGGGCGGAGGCCCTTCTCTTTCCTTATCGAACCTGGATGGGTCGAACTGGCTTGGATTTTGAAAACACTGCTCATCACGGTGTGTGGAAGAGATACTATAGAAGACCTGCGCGCCGCAAGCCATGATTAATTAATCGGGCGCTCAGAAACAGTCCAATTAAGGGGAGAGAAAATAAAAATGCAAGGATTGATTAACTACCCTCCAACCCTTTGGAATGAGGTATCCATTGAAATCGAGGTCCTCTGTGGCTTCCTTCATCCCACCTAGGACGGGAGGCATCACTCGCAGTGTCTCCTGGATCACTTGCCACGTGTACTTCATATTCTGCACATCTGCCCAGTTCAGCATCTCGCCTGGTTTCTTCTGGGAAGCTATTTCTTCTTGCTCTGCCAAGACTAGAGCGTCAGCAGATCCTGCAGGCTCTGCATGATTCTAGAGATTTCGTGAGAGTTCACATACCTTGGACGACGCGATCATAACAAGTTGGGTTCTCTGCCAAGAACTTGGCGGCAAAAGTGAGAGCTGAGGTGACGGTGTCATGGCCGGCGAAGAGCAGGAAGAGAAGAACATCCTGTATCTCTTCACGGCTCAGGAAACTTCCACTCTCGTCCCGGGCCATGAGCAGAATTGAGAGCAAATCCTCCTCGGTGGTGTTGGCGCTTGTAGCCTCATCGAGCTCCTTTTGCCTCCGTTCGATGAGCTTACCTATCTCTTTCACAAGGACCTTACGTGCATCCTTGGCCTTACGACGTTTGGTACCAGGGAGACCTATCATGCCCGCCAGCCATGCTTTGAAGTAGGGGTGAAGGTCTGCGAGCAGAATCTCGTCCTCAACGTCGGCGAGCAAGCTGCAGGCCACGCGGAAGGTGTGGAGCTTGAGCAAGGGGAATAGGGTGAGGTGGAGCTGGCCGTGCCAGTGCGTGTCAAAGTGGCGCTGGGCCATGTGGTCCACCCGACCAACAAGTTTTTGCAAGGCGAAGGGCGAGAGGCAGCTGGCCATGAGCTGGCGGAGGCGGCGATGCTCGGCTCCGTGCATGGCGACGGGGGCATGGTCGCCGATTACTTGTAGCATGGAGGCAGGCCAGTAATTGAGCAGCAGCTGCTTGTTCTCATTTGTGGCCAGGAAGCGGTTGGCAAAGGCCCCCCGCACCACCACCGTGCGGTGGCCCAAAATACTGGTTTTGAAGGTCTCCGACCCGAACTTGACCACCCGGCACTCCAGAAACCGGTCCAAGTCGCCGGCTCGTAGCGCACTCAGGAATTGCAGGCTCTCCCCAACCCACGGAAGGCCCAAGCTTCCTGGTGGCAGACGGAGGCGCACGGACGTCGACTTGCGCTTCGACCACCATACCATGGCAAAGATTAAGCACCCAAGGCAACCCATAGCGATGCTCGCCAAGAGAATGTACTCATGGCTTCGTGCAGCCGGCTCAGTAGTAGTAGTGAGGAAGCCAGGCAAAGGTAAGGAGAGGTCCATGATTCAAGGCTCCTGGGCTATGGCTCACACAACCAGAGAAGGCTGGATTCTCTACGACTTTACCACTTTCATAATATAGTAATAGCACCTACAGTCGCCATGGCTAGCCTCGTCACTAAAACACACGGGAATGGCTAGATCAACCGTCGTGTAGGGCTGATGGGTAAAGGCATTTTCACGTGAGCACAGAGGCACATTAATGATTGGCGCCCTGCTTATGGCCTAGCCTGCATAGGACCCTACGTCATCTGTGCCAACACGTGGACACTCGCGTGCTGAAGCGGTAATTTGCACAGAAACACATTAATGATTGCGGCAGTGCTTAACTGCGTATGGATGTGCCAACACGTGCTTAACTGCGTATGGATGTGCCAACACATGACAGACACAGAGACGACGAAGCTAATGACAAAAGCGTCTCTGTTCGAGTCTTAGAACGAGTGTGCTCGCTTCTGACCCCGGTTCCAGTACGAGGAAAAGCGACCGTAAGTGCATTCATAGGCGTGTTTTGACAACGTGGTTTAAAATGTTACGGGCATGCTTATTAGCACGTCTGAAATCGCGTCTACCGACATGCGTCTATATGCGCATCTCTACTGATAGACGCGCATATAGACACACTTTGAAATTTAAAAAAAAATCCAGAGAGCTGCCTGTGCAGATGTACAGCTGCATTTTTTGCACATGCAGCTGTATTTTCTACACAGGTAGCTCTCTGGTTTTTAAGGTTTTGCTTACTTGTACATAGACGAATCAAGATCAGCAAAGATATCAACATAAAAACTTAAATTAAAGATAGATATGCACAAAAAGATTTGTGAACACACTTCGAATATTGATTAAAGAAGATGAGAAATTACATTTTATATCCAAAAATTTATTCATACATGATCGTAGCTGCCACGCAAGGCTTGAATAAAAACATAGATACATAAAGAAGATGAAAAATTTCATCTTATATCCAAGAAGTTGTCCATATATGATGGTAGCCACATGAGGCTTGAAAAAGAAACATAGTTGCATAAACCAAAACTATACATGAAGAAAAACTAACGGACGACTACTCGGAGGAGTCATCACTCTCCGAGTCATGTTGTCCTCCTTCTTGTCCACCTTGTGCCTACACAAAGAGAAGATATATATAAATAAAAATAGAAAGTATTATAAAGGTTGAAACATGTTTTGTAAATAAAAATAAAAAGTATTACCTGCGTTGGTGTTCTCCTTGCTCGATTGTATTATTCGTCGGAGATGATCCCGTCATCGTGAAGGTAATCCCATGTATTTCCTCTACTGTGGCGATGATGGTAGCCAGTCTCTGCCGGGGTAGGATCTCTACCCACAATGCCAAGTTACATCACAATTCAAACATTATAACACAACTCAAATAGCGAGAATACAAAGAAAAGACATGAAGTTGCACTATACATACAAACTCGGCCTCCCATGATGCACGACCTCCAAATCCGAAGTGTGACGATCCATATCACTCCATTTGTATTCGCCTGCACTTCTCTTTGTTGTTGGTTCACTACTCCTTCTAAGAGCTCTTTCTTGTATTTCTTCCACTCGCCCTTATGAGCAGTAGATGGCTTACCGTGTCCATTTTGACCGGCATCTATTCGGGCTTTCTCCTTCTTTGCATGTCTCCTTACTAGAGACCTCCTATTCTTAAGTATGTCTTTGATTTTGTGTCGTACCCATCTACTGTTAAACCTTTGGTCATGAGGATTAGGATACTTCTTGTGCATAGCTTTAATGCAATCATCCACTAAGCTCTCCCTTTGTTGCTTAAAATGTATAAAGCAGACTTTATAGTGTGCAAAAACTACTTGGCGCAAGTAGTTTACCACCTCCTTCCCATGAGAGTTATCAACTATGCCATCCACATCTGTGATATCATAATATGATATATCACTATGATGTGGTGGTGACTCTGAAGAATAGGTCTCATGCATAGTTTTATGCTTAAGGCCATATGCATAAGCTTTATGCTTAAGGCCTCATGCATAGCTTTATGCATAAAGCTTTATGCATGAGGCCTCATGCATGCTTTATGCATAAGGCCTAATGCATAATGCTTTATGCAAGGCTTGCATAACGGCTTACATAAGGCTTGTATAACGCATAGTGCTTTAAACATAATGTATAGTGTTTTAAGCTTATGTATAGTAATTTAAACATAATGCTTGCATAAGGCTGCTCTATCTTACATAAGGCTTGCATAATTATTTTTTAATATTCTCTTTGTTTGTATAGATGTGGCTTGGGTCCTTGTCCTCTTGTCCCACAGACCCATAGGTTGAGGCTCTCATCGAGTCTCAACGAGAGTTTGCTACGGAGATAGAGGGCATCTTTGGCTATACTCCCACCCCCGAGCAGTTGTTGGCAGCCTATGTAGCAGGCACCCAAGTTTACCATCAGGTTCGCCCACAACCCAACAGAGTCCCTTGCCCAGGCACTTTACCGTTGCCAGGCACTTTACATGCCTTTACATTCACCCCTCATCTGTCAGCCCCAGTTAGTGCTACAACATCTCCTACACCTCCACCTTCAGGAGATGTGACACCTCACAGTTATCATGGCTCTCATGAGAATGGCAGTCGTCATCGTAGGGAGGGTAGTCGTGTGTGGAGATAGTGGCAGTCGTACCTCACGCCACACTAGCACTAAGAGTGGAGGTAGAAGAGATAGAGGATGCCTAGGGCAGTGCTTTGGGGGTGGGGATATTTGCATAAAGCTTTAAGCATAATGCTTTATGCATGAGGCCTTATGCATAATAAAGCTTTAAGTATAATGCTTTATGCATGAGGCCTTATGCATAAGGCTTATGCATAAAGCACTATACATAAGGCCTTATGCATGAGGCCTTAAGAATAAAACTATGCATGAGGCCTTATGCATAAGGCATGCATGAGGCCTTATGCATAAAGCTATGCATGGGTTTTATGCATAAAGCTTATGCGCAAACCTACAAAACAAATCCCCAGCACCCAAGGGTGCAATAATAATAGAGGAAAGAGAGGAAAGATAGAAAAGCACTTACCTCTTTTTTTGTGATATCGAAAGAGAGGATTAGAGGACCTACAAAACCAACAAAAAGGTAAGGAAAGGATTAGTAATGCATACATACAAAAGCTTATGCAAGCTATGCCGCTATGCAAGCCTTATACAAACTACGCCGCTATGCAAGCCTTATGCAAGCTATGCTAAAGCTTATGCATAAAAAATGCATGAGGACTTATGCATAAAGCTTTAAGCATAATGCTTTATGTATTAGGCCTCATGCATAATAAAGATTTAAACATAATGCTTTATGCATGAGGCCTTATGCATAAAGCATTATGCTTAAAGCACTATGCATAAAGCATTATGCATAAAGCATTATGCATAAAACTTATGCGCAAAGCTACAAAACAAATCCCTAGCACCCAAGGGTGAAATAATAATAGAGGAAAGAGAGGAAATCACTTACCTCTTTTTCCTGATGCTACTGAAAGAGAGAATTAGAGGACCTACAAAACCAACAAAAGGATTAGTAATGCATACATATACAAAAGCTTATGCAAGCTATGCGGCTATGCAAGCCTTCTGCAAGCTATGCTAATATCAGCTTGAGGGCCTGTAACATAAATGTCTATGAAGGAGAATGTGGACAACACAAAGGAAACTCCCATTGGTCATACACATCCACTTGGACATCCTTAAGGTCTTCTTGATGGTCTTCATGCATTCCTACTGCTATGAAAAAATGTAGGAGAGAAGAGAGCTTGAGCTCTTGCAAGCACACACACAACAAAAGAGGTCTACAAGGAAGATAAAGTGACTAGCACACATAATAGAGTATATATAAGTGGTCCATAATGTGAACACGTTAAGTGGAGTGGTAGGTGTGGACTAGTTGGTGTATTCTAGCTGTAGAATCTCTAGTGAAGATATGCCACTGCTAGCTACTAAACCCGCTAGTGATGTAAATGTAGAACGGTCATGCAGGTGCCTTGTGAGTGTCAACTCATGTTGAGCTTGACATCTCAACACTCCTCCTTAAGCTCAACTCCAGCTCATGAACTCCAAGCATATCTTGAAATCTACGAAGCTTCTCAGCTCCCAAGGCATTCGTGACGATGTCAATGACTTGATCCTGTGTGTGCTGACATAGGCTAAGTCGATATCCCTTGTGCCAAGACTCTCTCCCTGATAAAGTGATAATGTACCTCAATGTGTTTCGACTCTGTGCATGGAAAATTGGGTTTCTGGACAACTGTATACTACTAATATTGTCACAATATATGATAATCTTTCTCTCCACATGCAACCCCAAGTGGCTTACGTAACCAAGCTACCTCACATGCTGCCACCACAACTCTTCTGTACTCTACCTCTGTACTCGAAAAGGCAACTGGGGCATGCTTCTTGTTGCTCTTTGTTGTCACAGCAGCACTCCCCAATGAAAACATAAATCCACTGGTGGATCTCTTATCTGAGATGCTACCTGCCCAATCTGCATTTGTGTACCCATATAGCTCCAATGGTACACTTGCTGCATAAAACAATGCATAATCAATAGCGGCCCCCTCAAATACCAAAGTGTGCGTTGCACACTATCAAGATGTGGTTTACTCGGAACCTCCATAAACTGGCTCTCTAATCCAACACTGTAACTCAAATCTGGCCTACTCGTGACATAGATCAAACTCCCCACAATCTTTCTCTACATAGTGGAATCCTCCATTACATAACCTGCATCCACACCAAACTTGCAATCTTGATCTAATGGCACCGAGATGGACTTACAATCAGTCATCCCATACTTGGACAACATGTCCAATACATACTGTCTCAGTGACAACCAAATACCATCAGGTATGCGAATGACCTCAATTCCCAAAAAGTAGTGGAGATCTTCCAAATCCTTCATCTCAAACTTCCTTTTGAGAAGACTTTTCACATGCTCAATCTCATCCAAGTTATCACCCCCAACAATAAGATCATCTACATAGATGGTGATGATCATAATAGCCTTATCACTCTTGTGCACATATAAAGACTGACTTGCATCTACCATATGAAAACCAATAGTGACAAGATACTTAGCAATCTTATCATGTCATACTCGTGGAGCTAAACTGTTATAGACACAACCTCATCCCAATAGCTATGCGGCATATTCTTCTCTGCCACATCAATGCTCGTGCTATCTCTGCAATGTGCTTGTTTTTGGCTCAGCAACTCCATTTTGCTACGGAGTGTATCTACATGTAAATTGTCTCTAAATGCCATTCTTTTGCAAGAATTTCAAGAACGCATTAGAGAACTATTCTCCCCCTCCATCTACCCTTAGGCATTTCACATGCTGTCCTATCTATTTTCAGCCAATCACTCTGAAATTCTGAAAAATGAGTGAACACTTCACTCTTCTCCTTCATGAAATACACCTACACTTTCCTAATGAATGTTACATAGTACTTGCAGCCACTCATAGACATAGTCTTCGCAAGATCCCATACATCTAAATGCATAACATCTAGTACATTCCTGCTCACATTTCTGTCATGTGGAAATACATTCTTTTTTTCCTTTCCAAATTGACATGATTCACATACTTTCTGCATACCTTCAACCTTAAACTTAGGTAGCCCTGTCATAATTTCTTTAGTCTGCATAAATTTCATTCTTTGCACATTTACATACCCAATTCTCTTATGCCAAATGTCTATATCTGCAACAACTCCTGAACCATTTGCAAATATTGCAGCAGTCACTTCAAGCATATTTATATTCAATGTAAACATTCTGCCCACACTATGTTGTCTTTTGAAACCAACCTACACTTATCTTTAAAGTCTTCTACATAATAGCCATCAGGGTTAAACCAAACCTGCAAACCCTGCTCAATCATCTCGCCAACATAAACTAGATTCTTTGTAAGGTTCGAAACATGAAATACATTTGCAATGTAATTCACCTTACCATCCTGCGCATAGACAATGGCACATCTCTAACATGGGCAATCGGATGAGCAGTGGCATCCCCTATTTCAACAAAACCTAGTCTTTCAAGACTCTTTATTTCCTTGAACCACTCATCATGACTTGTCATGTGGTTTGAAGTACCTCAATCAACATACCATACATCATCCTTACATGCTGCTACATCATTTCTAGACACATCATTAACCTCATGTTGCATAACAAACAATCTCTCATTATTTCTGCTAGAGAACGCATAGTTGTTTTGCTGTACTTTTCCATTTTGTATGTCACTCTATTTCTTATAGCAATCTGCCTGCACATGTCCAGGCTTACCACAGTAAAAATAACCTCGTGTATCATTATGTTGCCTTTGCCATTACTACAACCTCTTTGACTTCCCCTACCTCTAAACTGGCCTCTTTCACCCGTGTGTTATTGTTGAGAGTCCTAATACTGTTGCTGTTGCTGCTGACCATAATTCTGATTACCTCTTCCGCCACCACCTTGGCCACGTCCACGACCTCTACCTCGTCCTCTACCTGAAAATATGTAGAAGGCATGCTGCTCTGAACTGTTTTTGTTTTGTGAAGACTGTTGATCTTCACCCGAATTCTTCTCTTCAATGATCAGCATTGACACCAAATCTGTGAAGTTGGGAATGTTCTCCTGAGTTTGAAGAGACGTCTTGAACTCCTTGTATTGTGGCCCGAGACCATGTAGACACACTTCCACCTTAGTATTATCATGAACAAAAATACCAAGGGATTCCACAATGCCCTTGATCGTCAAGGCATAATCATTCACAAACATATTTTTCTTCTCCACAATATGAAGCTCATTCTTCAACTGAATCTTTTGTGCTTTGGTGTTAGTTTCATACAGCTTCACCAAGGTGTCGCATACCTCCTTAGGTGACTTGGCATCCTGTATATGCCCAATCATGGTGTCATGTATACTAATAAAAAGTCAATATATGACTTTTCTTGCTCTTGATTTCAATCCTAGAATTCTTTTACATCTGCACAGCAGTTGGATTAATCTTTGGTATCTCTCATGCCTCCCTATGTGCACCTTTAATGTAGTCCCATTAATCTTTTCCCATCATGAAATTTGTCAATCTAAACATCAAAGCATGGAAGTTGTTCTTGTCAAGATTCTCTGCAACAATTTGGTTTATTCCATCATTCGACATCTTGTCTACAACACAAATTTAACAAAAATAGCACTCTTGTTTGACCTACACAAACTGTTGTATTCTGTGCAGCAGAGCAGCAGCGGTACTATATTGCACTAAACTGTCACAACGAGTGACCTCAATTTGCACACATACATCCAATGGCAACTTTAAGGCCTCTTTGCAGTACACAAAGTGTTTGCACAACCAATCACCCTTCCTGCAGTTCCAAAAAAAGAGTTCCGCAGAGAATTGAAAACTTACCCATAGTGCCCGTGATGAACGCCTGTGTGAACTGGAAAACATAGGTCCAGACGCACCCGAAATGTGTTTTCGGCCAGAACATTTATCCAATGGACATAATAGTTGCCCTGTAGCTTTGCTCTCACCGCAAAGAAATCTCCTCAATCGGAGTTCATTTTCCGGTGCCTTCTGAAGAGCTCCTAACAAGGGTGTAGTAGCCAACACAAAGAGGGAAGAGTAGATGAAGCTCTTACCCTCGTACCGCTTCCTGTGCTTCTCTTGCGTGCCGCTCAGCCATTTAGCATGAACCAGGCTTTGATACCATGAAAAGAAATAGGGAAAAAGAGAGCTTGAGCTCTTACGCAAACCCTAGAAGAGAACACACAAGGTGTGAGGCTGAAAATTCTTCTTCTTCTTCACACAACAAAAGAGGTCTACAAGGAAGATAAAGTGACTAGCACACATACTAGAGTATATACAAGTGGTCCATAATGTAAACACGCTAAGTGGAGTGGTAGGTGTGGACTAGTCGGTGTAGTCCAACTATAGAATCTCTCGCGAAGATATGTCTGTGCTAGCAGCCACTAAACCCACTAGTGATGTAAATGTCGAACGGTCATGCACGCCTCTCGTGAGTGTCAGCTCATGTTGAGCTTGACATCTCAACATGCTACTCCCCCTGATCCTTGAGAATGGGTAGTGTATATGCAAATATGATCTTTGGAGATGGCTTTTAGTCTATTTTCCAACTCCTATCCATTGACTTTTACTTCAATGAGAGTAATAAAATCAAGTTTTCCTTTCCTTTTTAGCCATTGTCTATCCTTCTGAGCCTTGGAAGGGTATGTTATCCCCTTTACATTCAAGGTTAAGCACTTCATTTACCTTTCCTTTGGGATTTGGGCTCTCGTTGGGCTTCTTAGTCTTCTCCCTTTAGATTTCACCTCTATTTTCTCAATCAGGGGCTTTTCAAGGTCTACGTCAACCAAAATTTGAGGATGGCAAGCTGGATTATAGTCATTTTTAGGCCTCAGACCAAGGTCTTTCCCTATAGGAGCTACAATTTTATTTGTCTAGGGATAAAGATAGAAAGGCAGGTTTGGGAGTTCAACCCAAACAAGACAAGCAGAGGATTTTGGACCATTCGGACTAAAGTCCTTGGACCACCTAAAAAAACAAAAGAAGAGATTTGTGTACGTACATCCACTGGCCAGAGCCCATCACCTTCAAAGGCATAGGAGAGTCTTTAAAACAGAAAGACATAATAGCCATTGGGGAGGGCTTGAATCACCTTCACTTCAATCCCTATGCTAACTCAATTATCTCTTACCCAACCCCTCAGAAATTCCACAAGTGACTTGGGGCCAAATAGAAGTCTAACCAGACAACTTTCGTAGTAATCTCTTTCCAGCTTATTCACCAACTCTGTGGGGAGACAGACTTGTTGTGTAGCTATTGTTTTCTCCTTTGGTATGGTGTGGGTGTCCTCTTCAGCAAGCCGATCCCTTTGCTTTTGCATCAGGATGAGGTTGAGTTCCTCCACTCTTGCTCTTGACTCCTCTAGCTGTTTTTTTTTGTCACCATGAAGTCTTTGATAACATTGTCGTACCCTACTAGGGCTTGTCTGTCCCGTGCCGCCATAGAAGGGGTCTAGGGGGGAAACAACTAATGGATGGAGGACCTATTTTGAGGGTTAACTTGCCCTCAAAACAGCCCAAGGATGTGTGACTGAGGCCTAATCAAAGACTGGGTTCCCCTCCACTCGGTGCCCATGCACCCGAGCGAGGGGGGGGAACTTACGAGTCTAGGGAAAACCAAGAGTTAGAGACTGCTACACCCTAGAGGGGAGAGAGGGGAGCTACGTTGGGTTCTGCTAAACCCTAAAGCTCACCGACATCCCTCTCTCTCGGGCCCATGGTCCCAAGAGTCGTTGATTTTTACAGAATTTTTGTCAATGGTATGTCTATCTTGTCCTTTTATATATGTGAATGTTTAAATGTTCAAATGCACTAGGCAAGGCAGGTGTGTGTGCACTCATCCTTGCATTTTTATTTGATCTCCCCTTTGGACTTTAATGATCGTACTGTTTCTGAGCCCATCAATTATTGCTTTGCTTATATAGTATCTCTTCCACACACCACTGTTTTAAAAATCCAAGCCACTTCAAGGGTGACCGACCATAGTATAAATTTGAGATTTTCATAAAATTACCATTGGTAACATATACCAAATTTTGAGTTACAATTTGGCAATTTTCTAGATCTTAAAGTTTCCAAAGATCTCTTCATTTCTTTCATACATGCTAGATGTTGTATGAGTTTCAAAAAATTAAAGCTATTTCTATCAGTTATTGAGAGAACTGAGAGAACTTGAAAAAAATAGCAAGATATTATAGTGATTTCTACTTGGTGAACCTCAAGTTATCAATTTGAGCCTTGTTAAATATGCATCATATAGGCTTATAGAAAAACCTTAATGATAATTTTTCTTAAAAGGTGAGTTATCATTTGGTAAATTTTTACTAGTGTAAAGTTACCAAATGGTAATTAGATTACAATTTGTAACGTTTTACTAGTTTGGTTCCAAGCCTCAAGGTGGTTACCAAATTTATACTGTGTGACCGACCGACCCCATCCATCCAGGTTCGATGAGAGGGCCCCACCGCCCTACGGACCCCACCGCCCTACGGATTCTTGCCAAGTGGCCAGCTCACTCCGTATATCTGCATCACTTATTAGTGAACTCTCCGTATACCTTCATCACTTACTGAATTTGCCAAGCTGTCACTGTCCGTATACCTTCATCACCCAACGAAGCTGTTCGCATATCAAGGCAGGCTTTCATCTTTGAAAACGTCTCGTACGATTTTCAGCCTCTTTGGTCACTGGCGAATTTCACTGAAAATTAGTATTTTACACCTATCAAGGAAATTAGTATTTTACCACCATAGCGCTCTTCAGCAGTGCTCGAAAACAAAATTGGCATTATTAAAAAAATTGGCGACATTTTAAGTTGCGCTAATTTTAAGGAATGACTTTTATATATTTTAGTTATAAAACCGAGATATAGTAGAGATTTTAAAAATAAAAACTGAATAGATATAAGAGTTGTTCTTATTTTGATCGGTTGAAAAATATATATATTTTTTAGCATTGCTTTTCAGTGTGTAAGGTGGGGCTCGGGGCTCTGGACTGCAAATAATGTGGGTTACAAAGTACACTAGAGTTGTGGGGGACACAACTCTACGAGACAAGTTGAAGCAACTATTGGAGATATATGACCACACCAATTATTCGCCCGAATGACATGGGCTCTTCTTTGTGGACTTCCATTGCTACTTTTTCTCACACACTTGCATCTTCCTTTAAGGGCTTGTACACGTGAAAATGGAGGTTGCATGGTAATCTCAAGGTTGGATTTTAAGTGGGCACAATAGGCTAAGGACACACCCTCTCCAAAAGTCCTCCTATGTGAAAATACTTAAATGTGAGCTTAAGCCTTGTTCTCATTAGATTTCAAGCAAGCTTTTGGAAGCCCAAATAGTAAATCCGTATGATGCGTTAGAATCCTCTCTCTCTCTTTCCTAGTGATCTCTAGCAGTTCACATCCATCCCACTCTCTTTCTGTTCTCCACAAATAAAAGCACTACTATGGTGCCAAAATGCTACCGTATTGAAGAACCGCATGACATTCAAGGCAGAATTGAGGAGGCACACATCCTTGGTAATGACTTCACCCCTCTCGTTACAAATTGTCATACAAACAATAACCAGGTTAGCCATACTGTTAATTTTCTTAAATATAGGCAACTTCTTCCTTTTGGGTCGATAAGATTCTTCGACTTAGCAAGATTAAGTTTCTATTGGATAAACCTATAATGATTACTCGGGGGATCACTTTTAAATATGTAAGCGTAGCACGTGGGTTCAACAGAAGGGGTTTTTTAAATCTATTTTTTAAATACAGAAGGGTACCATTTAAAGAGGGTATTTACAAATTGAATAGAAAAAGGGTGTGTTTTATTCATGAAAAGTTTACAAATAAGGGGTTTTTTAAATAGGCCTTGAACGCACGTGATATAGAGAGTTTACGTATAGTGAACCCCCCCGAGAATGATTACAACTAGCATTGTACAAGCATCGCACCTCTCGCTTAAGTAAAGTAGCCAAAATAAATAAGTCTCCAATATGGAGAATTGCCACTTTCGTCCTTGTATATGCCCTTAAATAAGGCTAGTAAATGAAATTGTAAGTGAGTTATCTTACTCTATGCTTCTTTTTTCTTGTACAAGGATTGTAACTAAGAAGATCATCATTTTTCGATGTTGTTTTCTTATTGCTCAATGAATTATTAAAAAGAAGAGAATATTTTCTTGGTTTCAATGGATATGTTTGCTGGTTTCATTGCGAATCTGAAGGCACGTCTTCTCCCCTACTTAGCTAACTCACTCTTCCTTGCATACTCGGTGGATGGAGGCAATAGCAAGCCCGAGTAATCTTCTCCTATGCCACTCAGAATTGGATTTCCACCCTGAGAGAGTGGACATGTGATTATGGGGGACACTGGCTAGTTCTACAAGCCCATGCTAGTGCAGTGAATTAGCCCACCTCATGAGTAGACGTCATGGATATGGAAGCCTGAATCTGGCTGGCTGACTTGGTTTCAGGGTCTCGTTTGTGAACACTTTGCTGTAAAGAACTGTTTGATGTAATATTGTTATTTTAAAAGGTTATTTTAAGGAACATTGTGGAACTTCTTTACTTAAAGAACTTGTTTTTAGATGTTTCAGAGTATGGTAGGACCTAATTAGATAACAAAATTGAATGCGTGAGTGGACGGAAAGTGGGTGGATGGATGCACCAAAGGCACCATCCTATGGAAGGATGGACCCAATGAGTCCGTAACTTTCTAACGGATTTCTTTATTTCGATCCATAATATGAATAAGGCTCAAACAAGTTATGTTTTAGGGCAACGGGCGAATGGCCATGCCTTGTAAAACTGATGGGTCTAGGGAAAACCAAGAGTCAGAGACTGCTACAGCCTAGAGAGGGGAGAGAGGGGAGCTAAGCTGGATTCTGCTAAACCCTAAAGCTCACCGACATCCCTCTCTCTCTCTCTCTCTCTCTCTCGGGCCCATGGTCCCAAGAGTCGTTGATTTTTACAGATTTTTTATATAAAAATAAGTTAAAACAGAGGAATATATTAAAAAAAGGTGAGGTTACAAGTCCCCATGAGGGAGGTCCATGGGGAGACACTGAGAACTGTTAAACCCTGCAGATAATGGGATTAACTCTGAACCTTTAAAATCATATGCAGCAAAACTTAAACAGTAGACATAATCAAAGCTTGATGGGTAGTTTCATGAATCAAAACTTGATGAACAGCCTGAATTTTTATCAACGGTATGTCTATCTTGTCCTTTTATATATGTGAATGTTTAAATGTGCAAATGCACAAAGGCAAGGCAGGCGTGGTGCACTCATCCTTGCATTTTTATTTGATCTCCCCTTTGGACTTTAATGATCGTACTGTTTCTGAGCCCGTCAATTATTGCTTTGCTTATATAGTATCTCTTCCACACACCACTGTTTTAAAAATCCAAGCCACGGGCACATTCTTGAAAACTTACGGGGGGGATACAGCTCATAAAAAAGATCTGATAGAATCCGTCGGAGGACCGTTGCATGAACGACGCGTAGCCGCTGCTTGTGACCAGGTGTCGCCCATGCGCCCCTTCTTCTGCATGCTAAGCCTCCATCGCCCCCGCCCTGCTTCCCCTTTCCATCCTTCTTGCTGAACATCTCTTCTCTCTTCCCCCTCCGCCCGAGAGGGGGGAACGCTGTGCTAAGATGTCTCTGCGCAGGACATTGTGCTTGCTGGAGCCTCTTCGTCCTCGCATTCCGCACGTGAAGGAGCTGTTCGTCCGTCTCCCTGGTCCTGCATCAAGTGCCATTAAGGCCCCTCGGTGGTTCGCTCATCACCACACCCAAGGCTTCTACTCCTCTCCTTCGTCATCATAACAGACCGGGAGGCCAGTGTGAAGCTGAAGGAACTCGGGGTCCCATCTTGATGGCCCCCCTCAGGTTCATCTTGGTCATGCTCGCTCGGGTCACCTGACTTCTTTCGTTGAAGCTGTTCGTCTTTCGTCAGGCCCACGGGCGTTATCAGGTCATGTTGTTCCATCTCTACCCCCTAAATCTGTTGATAAGCCACTGATTAATCTGTCACAGAACCCAACTTTTGAGGAAAAAACTTGTGATTTTGATGTTGATGATGATGGTGCTGTAATATGCGATGATGAGGAATTGGCAGCATGGCAGGACCACCTGTCTTCACACGCCTTGATAGGTCTCTGTCATGGTGCGAGACCACCGGTTGACACCCTCAAATTCTGGATTAAATCGAACTGGGAACAGAAGGGGATTAAAGTAGCCTCTGTTCAACATCTTCCTAATGCTTACTATATGTTCCTGTTTGAAGACCCGGTAAGTGCCTCTTCTGTTATCAACAGCGGACAGTGGATAATCAGAAACACCCCCCTTTCTTTCTTTAGATGGTATGATTCATTTGATCCCAAAGGACCCAAACCCACCAAAATCCCTGTTTGGGTGGAATTTATAGATATGCCAACCAAGTATTCTATATGGGCTAAGAGGATAGGGGGTTCTGTAGGTAAGGTTCTGGAATTTATAGATATGCCAACCAAGTATTCTATATGGGCTAAGAGGATAGGGGGTTCTGTAGGTAAGGTTCTAGGACAAAAACCTTTTCAAGTTGTTAATCCTCAATGGGCGCACCAAATGCTTATTGAGGTAGACACCGCCAAACCCCTTAAAGAGAAAGTTCCCTTGAAAAACAGAGAGGGCTAGATTATTTATGAGCAAACTCTGACCTATAAGAACCTCCCGAACGCCTGTTTTAATTGTAACAAGGAAGGGCATCTTATCAGGGACTACCCTGATCTCCATCAACAAGCTACTAGTGATAAAACCCCAGCCAAAGAGGAGGCTTTTGTCCTGCCCCCAGAGAAAACATGTGTCCAAGGTTAAAAACAATAAATCTAATTGGCATATCCCAGCCAACAGATATGCCCCCCTCCTAGCTGAGGTGCAAGATGGTCTAGAAATGCAATTTCAGGCCAAAGAGGCTATTAGCTCAGCCCTTATAGGGGCTGAACAACCATCCCCGGGAAGGGTCCCCAACAAGGACCGTGTTTTCTTTAGTCAAGATCTTGATTCCCCTATGGAATCAGATGAGGATTTCATTGACAAAACTCAGCGTATCGATGAAGTTTTCAAAGCCCAACTTGATGAAGAAGATGCTTCTTTGATGAAGAGGATGTCCCTCTCACCAATGAAACAACACGAGGAGGATGACTTCTCTCCCCTTCTTATGGGTTCGAAAATGAAGAGGAAAAAGGAAAAAAGCCAAGATGTCCTAAGAACCTCCGTGTCTGCGGGGAAACCTTCCAAAACCAGTAAAAAATGAATTCTATTAACCTTCTCTCCTTTAACTGTAAGGGGCTCACGAACCCGAAAAGGGCTGTTGCCATCAATATGTGGTTAAGGGACTTAACTTTTGAATTTGACCTTCTCAGTCTGCAGAGCTCAAAATTGGGGGTCCTCAGCTGCACATGAACCTTCAAAAAATCTCTAGGAATGCTCGATGGTTTTTTACCAATCATCACTCTGGGAAAGGTGGGGCTGCGCGATTGGCATCCACATGAAGTGGGAGCATGCCTTTTTAGATGCTTGGTCTGATGTTAACCACTGTTGGACCACTGTAAGGATGGGCAACCCTTTCAACTTCACTTTGGTTTCGGTGTATGCCTCCTACTTGGCCAGCTTGAGAGCTGCTACTTGGCAGTCTATCACTCAGGTTGTGGGACCCATCTTGCTCATTGGTGACTTTAACATGGTAGAGGCCCAGGTGGACAGAAGTAGACTTCTGGGCAGTACCATTAGTGGTCATGAAAAATGTTAAATGGGACGTGTTGAAGGTGGAGAAAGACCTCTCTGACCTTTCTATGAAAACTGGATTCTCCTGGTCTAACAATCAAAAAGGCTTCTATCACAGAGCTGCCAGATTGGACAGACTTTATGCCTCAGGGAGCTTGATTGATATGTTCTTAAAAACCAAATTTACCACTAACTCCTCCCTAACCATCTCAGATCACCTCCCTCTGATCTGTAATCTTTCTTTAGGCCAGGCCAAAGGCAGGGCTGGATGGCCCCATCTTGACCCCTCCCTCTTCCGTCTCCCGTGTATCCAACAGATGATCAAAGCCTCCATTGCTGATGCCTTCAATCAGTTCGCTTCCCCATCCAAAGGATAAGACTGTCTGGTTAACAAGGTTCATTCGATCTGCAAGGAGTATAAGCTGAAAGTTTCTACGGTCCGTCTGAATCGTAGAGTCCAGATCAGGAACCAGATACAGGACATCTATCTGTCTAAAAATTGTGTTGTCGACCACTCTTTGATTGAGCTTAAGAATCAACTCAGACTTGAGGAGTTGTTGGCTGCTAAGGCCACTAGATTGTGGTACAGAGAGGTTTAGGCTGGGAAAATTGACACTCCTCACCCTAAGATGTAGGCTCTCCTTAAAAGGAAAAAAGGTAGAGATCTCATTCCTATGGTCAAGAAGCCCAATGGTCATCTTGCTTTAGATGATGTGGAAAACTTGCAGGTTATTAAGGATCACTTTTTTAACTTGTTCTCCACAGCCCTTCCTCCCTCTCAAGAAGTTTCTGCTGCTAGGGCCAAAATTGCCCGCATTAGGAGAAAGGTTGTTAACCCCTCTTTAGCTCTTAAGCTTGACTCCCCCTTCACTGAAAAGGAGGTCAAGGAGGCTCTCTCATCTCAAAAAGTGTAAATCTCCGGGTGAAGATGGGATTCCAAACGAATTCTTTCTTGTTTTCAAAGACGAACTGACCCCTCACATCCTTAACATCTGGAGGGAAGCCATGAGGAAGGGAGGTTTAGCTGAAAGGACCAATATGGGGATTATCAAGCTGATTCACAAAAAGGATGAGAAAGAATATCTAGGTAACTGGAGACCCATAACATGTCTCTCGTCCCTTTACAAAGTTTTTGCTCATATCGTGACTAGCAGAATCAACCCCTATATGGATGAGTGGATCCTCAAGGAGCAAAAGGGCTTTATCAAGGGAGGTATATTCTTGATGCTATCATTAGTCTTTGGGAGGGTATGGAGCATGTTGAAAACTTTGGCCAAAACTACATCTTCCTCAAAATAGACTTTGATAAAGCCTATGATAGAATAGACTGGTCTTTCCTCTTTCAATCCCTTCAAGATATTGGCCTCAATAGGAAATTCATAAAGTATGTCCAAACCTTGCTGGGGAATGCTTCTTCCAAGGTGGCAGTTAATGGGTCTCTCACTGATGCCTTTCCTCTTAGGAAATCTATAAGGCAAGGTTGTCCCCTTTCCCCCCTTCTTTTTGCTATTGTTGCGGATGCCCTGGGGTGGCTGGTTAACAAGGAGATAACAAACAATAATATCAAGGGTATTGAGATCCCCAATAGGGCTGATCCTTTATGCCTGCAACTTTTTGCTGATGACACGAATGTGCTGCTTCGAAATGAAGTGCAGACTGCTGCCCACTTCATGTCCTGCCTTGAAACCTTCTTGCCTTGCCAGTGGTTCGCAAATAAACCACTCCAAGACCAGCTTCAGAGTGCTCGAAGGTGTGCCCCCTCCCTCGATCCTGTCCGCTGGTTGTAAGATTATCCCAGATGGCGTTGTGTTCAGGCTTCTAGGAATCCCCATGGGCTTTAACATATCTTCCAAACAAACGTGGGACTATGTGCTGAATAAACTCAAGAATCAGGTCAAGAAATGGAGTCACATTAACACCGGGGTGGCATCAAGAGCCTTTGTCCTCAATCACTTCATCATCCCCTCGGTTGTTTACTTCCTGGCCTGTTGGAGACCCTCCGAGACCCAACTCCAATCCCTTAACTCTATCATGGGTAATTATCTGTGGGGGGGGTCTCTGGAAAGTAAGAGGATCAGCAAAGTGGCCTTTCAGGTATGTTGCTTGGAAAAAGAGCAAGGGGGTCTTGGCATCATCAATATTGGTTTGCTTGCTGAGAAGCTTGCAGCTAAATGGGTGCAAAGAGCCATCTTGTCTAATGATGTTTGGGCAGACTTGCTCAAAAGGGATGTTAATAAATTTTGGCTCAAAGGGAAAAGATCTTGGAAGGGTTTCTCTCTCAATGAAGTGTTGTTCTCAAAGGCCAATCTCTCCCCCATAGGCAGCAAACTGTGCTGTAGGATGTGGGAGTCTTGGATGAAATACAAAAAGCTCTTCTATTTCCAAACCTATACTAAGAGAGGTAGGTATGCTTATGCTGCGGACTCTGTGTGGTTTGGGCACCTCGTGTTTTTGATTTCCAATGAACAGGTCCAGATCAGTCTTTCTTGTTTCAAAGCTGGTATAAAGGTTTGGGGTGACTTATGTGACTCATCTGGCATGTTAAACAGGGAACAAATCAGCAATAAATTCATCTTGTCCCGTGGTGGAGTTGAGTTTGTAATGCAAAGGTGTAATGCTCTCAAGGTTTCCATTCCCCCGGGGCTGATTTGTGACTATATAACCTTTTCTAAAGCCATCCGCCCGGTGGGGCTACTCCAGTAACCTTGTCAAGTTACCTAACACTTTTCATGCAGGAAACCTGATTCTTAAGCTTAACAAGAGATGGTCCTTGTCCTGGAACAAACATCAATGGGCCTTCGCTCAAGAAAGAAAACACGCCATTTTGGCCTGGCTGGTCATGCACAAAGCGACCTGGACCCTTGAGAAGGCTTTGAAGTTTGGGCATGGGAACGGTCTTTGTCCCCGCTGTAATACCAAGCTGGAAACTGTCCCCCATCTCTTCTTCTCTTGCCCAGACACTAGTCAATTCTTGAATGTTCTGAACAAGGCCTTTAAGAAAATTACAAGGCCTTTAAGAAAATTAGGAACACCCCTCTAAGTTGGAAAGAAGTCCTCCTAGGAGAATGCCACTCTCTGGACCCCTTAACGTGGCAGTCTGTCAGAATTCTATTTCTTTGGCATGTATGGAAGCAACGTAATGAAGCGGTGTATGAAATAAAAACTAATCACCACTTTTATCTATTTCTTGACAGTGTACTCAAGCTAATCCACCAGCTTCAGCCGAGTGGTGTTCCTATGGAGGTGGACCGTTGGCAAGACCTACCTTGGAGGAAATGGAAGAAATTCCATGGCTCCTCGCATTGCAGAACAAAGAAATCCATGATACAAGGACTGAATCTGGAATGTCAAAGAAGGCTTCAGCACTCCGAGTACTACGTCCAGGCATCGGAAAGTTTCTGTGGGGTCCCTTAAACCCGCACGGTCTCAATCTTCTGCACATGATATTTTCCCATCCTCTCTCCCGGAATAGAAGACAGTCAAGATCCAACTGGTGCTGGCTGGCCACTGCCGAGTGCTTCAGGCTGTTCATCATGCTTTGTCTCATGAACCGGTTCATCAAAGTTTTACTGCTACAGTGTTGCTGTAGAAGTTTCAGAGTGGTTCCTTTTTTCTGAAGGTTTTAACATTTACTAGTGCTGGCTGGCCTCGGCCGATCTGTTCATCATGATCTGTCCCATGACCTGGTTTATCAAAGTTTCAGTCGTGCTGTATTTGTCTTAGAAGTTTCAGAGTTATTCCCTTTTTTTTGAAGGGTTTAACAGTTCGTAGTGTCTCCCCATGGACCTTCCGCATGGGGTCTTGTAACCACACCTTTTTTTTAAAATATATTCCTCTGTTTTAACTAAAAAAAAATCCAAGCCACTTCACGGGTGACCGACCGCCAACCCCATCCATCCAGGTTCGATGAGAGGGCCCCACCGCCCTACGTATTCTTGCCAAGTTGCCAGCTCACTCCGTACTTCTGCATCACTTATTAGTGAACTCTCCGTATACCTTCATCACTTACTGAATTTGCCAAGCTGTCACTGTCCGTATACCTTCATCACCCAACGAAGCTGTTGGCATATCAAGGTAGGCTTTCATCTTTGAAAACGTCTCGTACGATTTTCAGCGCCTTTGGTGAATTTCACTGAAAATTAAGTGCTCCAAATTTTTTAAAAAATGGCATTATTAAAAAAACTGGCGACATTTTAAGTTGCCCTTATTTCCACAGACCACAGAGTCTCTCTTTGCATTTTCTATCAATCTATCTATCTTTATACATACATAGACAAATCAACACACTCCCCTCCTCTCTCTCTCTCTCTCTCTCTCTCTCTCTCTCTGCATTTTCTATGTAGAGAGAGAGTAAGAGTGAAATACATAAACCGCAGGGGGAGAGTGAGAGAGAGAAGCTATGTCTATATATAAGGGGAGTATCTCTCTCTCTCTCTCACACACACACACGCACATACACCTCTCTCTCTCTCTCTCTCATGTTTATATATGCACACAAAATCTCTTTACTTATGTGAAAGCTATTGACTTGGCCAAAATATACAAACACATATATAAATATATATATGTGTACATACATGCGGAGACAAAATAATATAGAGATGCATATACATACTTGCATAATTTAGGAACTAGCATACACATAAACATATACACATACATCTACAATGTCTATCCATATATATTTACATACACACTTATATATATGCCTGCATACATATACATATAGTTATGTTTTTGTAAATATGTATGCTCACATACATATATACATTATATATACGCATTCATGTGTGTGTGTGTGTGTGTGTGTGTACATACACACATAACAATATACCTATTCATCCATATATACCCATGCATAGAAGCAATCAAGTATACATACATGTATATAGGCATACTTAACTTATCCTTATGTAAATGCGCATATAACTGGGTAAATAGTCTATATTTGCACAGATATATGTACATGGTACTCACATAGACTACCTATGCATATCAACAACATCTATCTAACTCTAGACATACATATGTACGCCGCTAAATGCTCTCTTTGCATGATCTATAGCACCAAGGTTGAAAGCATCTCACAATATTTGTGCTTTTTAAAAGTGTTTTTCTTGTTAAGCATAGTGTGATGATTACATATCTAATAAAAACCACGTTTAGGTCAGCCAAAGTCTAGACTTGTCCTGTGTAAAGGATTAATTCACCAAACAAAAATCCAATATCTTTTAAAAAAAGTGTTCTATTGTGTCACATAATAATTAGCCCAAAAGCACACAAGTACCCTTGATCGATAAATTAAAACAATATACTCCACTCATTTTCTAAATAACACAATTAGTAATCTCTCTCTCTCTCTCTCTCTCTCTCTCTCATACACACACACACACACACACAAACACACACACACGAACATGCATAGTAGCAAGAATACATAGCTCTCCCTCCCTCTTTCTCTCTTTGATCTCTCTCTCTCTCTCTCTCTCTCCTCTACATACATAGATAGACCCGCACAGTCTCTCTTTGCATTTTCTATGTAAAGAGAGAGTAAGAGTTAGAGAGATAAAGTGCAGGGAGGGAGAGAGAGAGAGAGAAGCCCTTTCAAAATAAATCTCTTGCTCTCTCTCTCTCTCTCTCTCTCTCTCTCTCTCTCTCTCTAATGCTTTGCATTTTCTATGTAGAGAGAGTAAGAGTGAAATAGATAAACCGCAAGGGGAGAGTGAGAGAGAGAAGCTATGTCTATACATGGGCGAGTCTATATGTAGAGAGAGTAAGAGTAAAATAGATAAACCGCAAGGGGAGAGTGAGGGAGAGAAGCTATGTCTATATATGGGCGAGTCTCTCTCTCTCTCTCTCTCTCTCTCTCTCTCCCACATTATATACCAAAAACTTAAGGAATACAATCTTGCCTGTGCACCTTTCTTTAATTGTTCTTTAATTGTTCTTTAATTGTTCTATGGAAAAAGAATCAATGGCTGTGCCTCTCGATGGGAAAAAAAACGTTGGTTTCTATGATCCAAGTGTAAGTTTCTTCCTCCTTGATCTGACCAAGTGACTCTCAGGTTCGGTCGGATCAGTTTGGTCAGTAATGACTTTGACTACATTAGAGTACAAATATCGTGGAGGAATCGCCCGTGCTTTCCAGTAGGGGGAAGATTTTTCGGGTTTGATTTTTGATGAACCAAAGGGATTAGTCTCTTGTCTGGATATCTGTGGGCGAGCCCAATGAGGGATCTTGCCCCGCGCAAGAAGTGCTACTTCCGCTGCTAACACCCCCAAATTCGTTGCACGGAGGGGGCAGGGATCTTTTAGCTGGTATCAGAGCAAATTGACTAATGTGGATCAACTGAGAAGCCAAAAATATCAAAAATTTATGAAGAAGCAGTAAAAGGTTGTAGTTGTGTGATAGAATTCATACAAATTGATATTCAAAATGAAGATTCATAAAATTGAAAGTGGGTCTTCAAATGAAGTGCTGTAATTGTATGGAAATCCCTGACTTGCTTGAGGCCTAGTCATGATGGTATTTACCTTATAATTCCAAGGACCGTGACTACCTGTATATATCGAGGGTATAATAACTGCAGCTCTTTACTGGCTGTATATACGAGTAAATGTAAGACTTGAAATTATGAGCATAATTGCTATCCAAATGATAAATTCGAATGTGGTTGATATGATTTTTAAATTCTGGTTGAGAACTGATGAGTTGATTTGGATTGTGATTGAAAAATGATGGTTCCTGAATTTTGGTTGAAATGTAATAAGCTGAGCAAAACCACAATGAGGATAAATGGGACGAGTCCCTATGATGATGTTCAAAACTAGAATGATGTTAATGACTTCAGTAAATCACTATGAGATTAGTGGATTATGCTGATGATAGATTGCTGCTATTAATACTTGACCCAATGGATCAAGTTAAGGATGTTAAATTAAAAATCTGTATAATTGAAAATTTCCATGGAGGACTGTTCAGATAGAAAGTTTGGTCTAATGGACCATTATTGTGATAAGGATTTAAATGTTATGATCTGAGTGAATTGTTATCTGATGGATGAGTTTTATATAAGAGATCTTTATCCCAGGATTCTGTTGGGTTCACCAAACTATAAGGAACCCCAGAATCGATTTGACCAAGTGACTCTCAGGTTGGTTCGGTTGGATCAGTTTGGTGAGTAATGACCTTGACTACATTGGTCAGTAATGACCTTGACTACATTAGAGTACAAATATCGTGGAGGAATCGCCCGTGCCTTCTGGTAGGGGGAAGATTTTCTGGGTTTGATTTTTGATGAACCAAGGGATTAGTCTCTTGTCCGGATATCTGTTGGTGGTGAGGCCCCGAGTGAGGGGTCTTGCCCCGCGCAAGAAGTGCTTCTTCCGCTGCTAGCACCCCCAAATCCGTTGTTGCGCGGAGGAGGCAAGGATCTTTCAGCTAGTATCAGAGCAAATTGACTAATGTGGATCAACCGAGAAGCCAAAAATGTCAAAAATTTATAAAGAAGCAGTAAAAGGTTCAGTTCTGTGATAGAATTCATACAAATTGATATTCAGAATGAAGATTCATAAAATTGAAAGTGGGTCTTCAGATGAAGTACCACAATTGTACGAAAATCCCTGACTTGCTTGAGGCCTAGTCATGATGGTATTTACCTTATAATTCCCAGGACCGTGACTATCCAGATGATGAATTCGAATGTGGTTGATATGATTTTTAAATTCTCGTTGAGAACTGATGAGTTGATTTGGATTCTGATTGAAAAATGATGATTCCCCTTCTGATCTTATAATTATTTCCCTCTCTGAAATAAAAGAAAGATTCTGTTTTACCCTGTATGTGGAAGAATGGATGTGGATGTGAAAGAATGGATGTGGATGTGTATGTGAAAGAATGGATGTGGATTTATATGTGGAAGAATGGATGTGGATGTGGATGTGGAAGAATGGATGTAGATGTGTATGTGGAAGAATGGATGTGGATGTGGAAGAATGGATGTGGATGTATATGTGAAAGAACGGATGTGGATGTGTATGTGAAAGGATGTGATGTCAATGTGGGTGAATGGATATGTAATGTGATGTGAATCAGGATGTGAATGAATGAGATGTGATGTCATGTGAATCGGATGTAAATGAATGATATGGGATGTGAATGGATGAGATGTGATGTAAATTGAGATAGATGTGAATGAATGATATGTGATGTAAATGAATGAGGTGTGATGGGATGTGAATATGGGTAGATGGGAGTGGATGAGATGTGATAGGGATAAATGAGGCAATATGTGATGAGATGAAAAATGATGTGATTGGATGAGAATAGGAATACATATGAATTGGATATGGATTAAGTAATGTGGACAGATGTGTTACAATCTGAAAGACGAGAGTTCATTAGAGAAACTGTATTTATGACCTGTTTTTAAATGATTGTTTTATGTCAATAATGCTGGGAAAGCATTTTGACCGTCTTTGAGAATGAGGTCATGGAGACCTAACTGATAAAGTTGCAATAGCTGACGGAGAGTCAATAGAGGATGTCTCATGTAGTAGCAAGGTCGGCTGAGGTCTTGACCAGCCTCGATTCGATTTAAATGGTGAGCTTTCGGTACGGTGGATGAGGGACCAAGGAAGCGGCCTATGAGTGAAGCGCTAGGTGACCTGTGAAGGATCCTAGAGGGTACTGACCATACGGTGCTTGGGCTCAAGGTCACGGAAGATACCCACACGTGCGTCGGGGAAGATATTGGAACAAGGAGTAAGAGTTGCTGGGCCTGGATCTGGGTGATTGACCTTGCTGGTCCTCAACGGATGAGTCCATGGCTCTTTTATATGGATGTGTTGGTTGATCTTGCTGATCTTCAATGGAGATTCCATCTTGATTTTTATAAGTGAATATATTGTCGATTACTATGAGAGCTAGGAACTATCGAAAAGGCCACTGAGTGGACAGGTGGTGAGCGTTTTGGTTGCTAATGATGCCATAGATACACCGATGAAGGAATGATTGGAAATAAGGATTCAACTGGAGATTTTGAGGATTATGATTAGTGACACTATGGTTTCATTAAATGATTGTTTTAAAGATAGCCGAATCTGTGAAAAAGGCAATTTCATATTGGGTGTGTAAGTGGTGTGACTGGTGTACATTTGCATGAATATCTAGCTAGGGGACCTGGGAACTCTTTTCCTTGGTACCCGGGACAAAACCTAACCAAACTCTTAATTGGATCCCATCACTATAGTGGTTGGGCGGTTAGCTATCCCCCACGGGACTGGATGGGGTTAGGCTGGATTGATGGATTCGTAAAATGAGACTCAATTCTGTTATAGTACGATAGATGAAGTAAATCCCGGATAGTAAAAGAATCAACGGTTGTGTCTCTTGATGGGGAAAAAAGCGTTGGTTTGTATGATCCAAGTGCAAGTTTCTTCCTTGATCTCTGACCAAGTGACTCTCAGGTTCGGTCGGATCAGTTTGGTCAGTAATGACCTTGACTACGTTAGAGTACAAATATCCTGGAGGAATTGCCTGTGCTTTCCGATAGGAGAAAGTTTTTTCGAGTTCAGTTTTTAATGAACCAAGGGAATAGTCTCTTGTTCGGATATCCGTGGTGGGGCAAGGCCCCGAGTGAGGGATCCTGCCCCGTGCAAGAAGTGCTACTTCCGCTGCTAGCACCCCCGACTCTGTTGTGCGGAGGGGGCAGGGATCTTTCACTCACTCTCCTTCTCTCACCTCTCTCACTTGCCCTCTCTCTTCCCTTCTTGTCTCCCTCACTCGCCCTCTCGCTCTCCATCACTCCCTCTCTCTCACTCACCTTCCTCTTTTCCTCGCTCTCCTCTCTCTCTTAACGCTTCAACAGCCGTCGTCTCAACAAGCGCACTGGCACCGGTGGGAAGTGGTCTTAACAAGCATGCCTCAACGGTTGGAACGTCCTTAAGCATCGAAGGAAGAGTTCTCAATCATCAAAGTTCTCTAGGTAGACTTCATATGGATAACATAACTGTAAGATTCCTCCCCAGCCCCTCAAGATGTCCAATTTCTTTCCCTGTAATCAATTTCCTTTTCAGAATAATCAAAAATCTTGTTTCTACCTGTTTTTGCCTAGAGAGAGAAAATATTCTAGAGAGAGATAATTCAGTTTTTAGATATCTTTGGATAAAAAAATATCCCTTCTAAAACAGAAGTTTAAAAAGAAATTCCTAAGGTGCATTAGAATTAAATTATAATGTTCACAAAAGACCTTAGCCTAAGGGCTCCTGTTTTCAGAAAATGTTGGATTAAGGTCCAAACAAAGGTTTGACAGGCCAATGAGATTAATCCAAATGTAGGGAGGAGATAAATTGAAGAATAAAAGGAAACCCCCCCAAAAATGAGTAAATGCTCACATAAGATGAAGAGTGGACTAAGGACCAAAGAAAAGAATTAAAAAACTGAATTTTGACACCTCAGTGTGGGGATCTCCCCTCCTGAAGTAGGCACCTTTTTCTCATCATTACCCCTAATTTTTAATCAATAAAATGAGATATTTTCATCTCTCGTTTCTCTTGTTTCAAATCTAGATCCAAAAAGTAAGCTGAACTTGGTCAAAAATTCTAGAATCAATTTGCTTGGTTAGAGGCTCAGTTTTTCCTATAAATAGAAGCCTCTGCCATTTATAAAAGCTTAATGGTGTTTATGCACTGTTACTCTACTCCTGTCCTGAGCCATCGACATTGCATTTTTTAATAATTCAATTGTTTTTGGCCTAATCCTCTCCAAATTGAATTAGAGGCCACTATTGCTTCAAACAAGAGTAGAACCCTCAATCCCTCAAGCCAAAGGAGAGCTTACAAGCTCCATGTAAGCTAATTTTCTTACTTTGTTTATGAATTTTAATGAAAAATCTATGGTTTTCTTGATTTTTATGTTTTGCAAATGATTGAATTAAATTCAAATGCTATGCCTTTGATGAAAAGGCCACCCCCTTCTCTTATTTACATTTCAATCTTTCTTAATCCTAGAAAGATTAACTAAGTGATCAATTAAACTCTTCTTATTGTTTACTCTTGAATTTAGAAAATTGTGTAGACTAGAGTTCTATAATTCTAAATTGGGTTAATTAAGTTAAGTGAAGCAAGATAAAAATGAGAAATGGTCAGCCATACAAAGGAGGTTATGGCAAAATTTTCCAGAATTCTATGAAAAAGAAAGTTTGTTTTTATGTTATTCCAAAAGAGTAATTCCCACCATTTTTGCATGTAAAAAAAATATTCTAATTACTCCATGTACATATTCACCTATGAATATGCCTGGATATCACTGATATTAATTATTAAAATTGATTTCTATGCATAAAGTAAATTTTTTTAATAATTAAAAAAGTGTCATTCTTATTAAATTTGATTTTTATGCATAAAAAGATGCGTAAAGGAATTTTTATTTATAAAAGCTTTATTCTTATAAAATTTGATTTTTATGCATAAATAGAGGCATTAAGATTTTTTTTAAATTATAAAAGTGTTATTCTTATTAAATTTGATTTCTATGCATAAAGGAATTTTTTTTATTATAAAAGTATTTTTCTTATTAAATTTGAATTCTATGCATAGAAAGATGCATAAAGAAAATTTATTAATTATAAAAGTGTTATTCTTATTAAATTTGGATTTCTATGCATAGAAAGATGCATAAAGAAAATTTTTTTAATTATAAAAGTGTTATTCTTATTAAATTTGATTTTTATGCATAGAAACATGCATAAAGGAATTTTTTTATTATAAAAGCGTTATTCTTATAAAAAATGACTTTTATGCATAAATAGATGCATAAAGAAATTCTTTGTATTTTAAAAGTGTTATTCCTATTAAATTTGTTTTTATGCATAAATAGATGCATAAAAGGATTTTTTATATAAAAGTATTATTCCCATTGAAGTTGTTTTTTATGCATAAAGAATTTTTATATCAAAATTAGAATTCTCTTAAATTCTATGTTTAAATTCTATGAGTATTTGATAAATGAATAATTAAATACTATAAGAGAGAAATTTCTATTGTTTTATATTCACACGGATTGTAAAAAGAAAATTCAGAAAAATCTATCGAGATCAAAATATTCAGATAAATGATTAATTTATTCCTCATTGGAATTCGTTAACTAATTTAGAAATTTGTTAAGTGAATATTCAAAGAAAGAAATTTAGTAAAATAGTAACTAAATTATCAAACCTTTTCGAGAAAGATAGTTCAAAAAAAATCTTATCCGACTCGAAGCCTGATTCAGACTATGACGAAGACCAAACTCTTTTGTCACTTCCGAGGAAAGAAGGTGTGACCAGTTTAGAAAAATACACTCAAAACTCCTACCAAATTTGAAACTAAGTTTGAGACCCTTCGAATTGATATGTGGATCAAGGTTATAGAATTCGAGGAATTCTGGTATAAAATGCAGAATTTCGATCAAGAAGTTTTGGGGATACTGATTTAAGAAATACTCCTTGTATTTAAAAGAAAATCAAACTGAAAACTTGCTTGGAAACCCTGTTTTCTTAAAGGAGTGCCTTACGCCAGAATGCTGGTGGAGGGAGCATTTGGTATATGTTTTTCGAAGGGAAGTTCAGTTTGCAACAGCTTGCGGCGGCGGGGAGTGTTCGAAGGACGGCTCATGCGCGGCAAAGCCTTCCCAGGTCTTGACCAGCCTCGGTATGGTTAAAAAAGGGTTTGATTTTTTTGCGAGCTTTATTTGGCGAGCTTTTTGGAGATAAGATAGTTTTATGTGAGCTTGTAAGAAAAATGATACATTTTGGTGAGCTTTCATATAGTAAGTATTTATGAAAGAGAAATAAATACATTCACATACATACATACATATATACATGTATATTCTCAAACACACCTACCTACCTACCTGCCTGCCTGCCTACCTACCTACCTACCTACCTGCCTACCTGCCTGCCTACCTACCTACCTAAATACATTCACATACATACATACATATATACATGTATATTCTCAAACACACCTACCTTCCTACCTACCTACCTACCTGCCTACCTACCTACCTACCTACCTACCTGCCTCCCTACCTACCTTCCTACATATATACATACATACATGCATGCATACATACATACATACCTACATACCTACCTTCCTACATATAAACACACATTTTATGTCCAAGAAACTTAAATATAGGCACAAAAATACCTATCTATGTACCTTTCTTCCAATGTTTATTTCAACACAAGTAAAAACAAGTATACCCGGCTCATGTTTTCTTACAAAAAGATTGAGTTCACATTTCCTTACAAGAAGATATCTGGTTGGTATAACTCCTTTACCATAGCGTCGCAAGCTACCTACAATAAGACTTTAGAGTACGTGACAGTATACTCCATCCCAAAGCAAGACAAAAATAATATTGGTTCAAATTTTGTTACAAAAAGATTGACTTCACATTTCCTTACAAGCTTAAGTAAGCACAAACATGGAAGGCTTGATTAAAGCTTAAGTAGGCACAAACATGAGAGGCTTGATTAAAGCTTAAGTATAGGCACAAACAGGCTTGATTAAAGCTTAAGTATAAGCACAAACATCCTTGCTTCGAGGACGTGATAGTATATTGTCCACTTCCTCTGGTGATAGTGTCGGTTGATGCATTACCATATCCTCATTCTTATGTAATCCCAAAACTCGTAAGAAGACAAAATAGATATGCTTACATGCAACGTAAGACTTTCCTCTAGATTCTCTTTGCATGAAATCAGGACATGTACACCAAGGTTGTACCTTGATGTGTATAAAATAGTCCTCTCCACTCTCACATGCCAAATGAAAAATAGAGTAGGGGGATGGCTGCATTGCACTCTCATTAAGGACTGTCGCTGTCATGGCCTCGGCACTACCAATCCTCTTTTCTGCTTCTTTGGAAATCCAATGCCTCCACTTGGTTGATCTCTTTGTATTCTGTGTAGCATCATGTGGCCTCTTGTCACTTTCTTTGTTGCCCGCTGCTTCTTGTGTGGACGTTTCTCCCACCCCCGACACAAAAGGTTCTTCATGAGTAACATCTAACTTGAACCCTGCCTTTACTAATTTATCTACCTCTTGGCTGGTTATGTTGGTCCCAACATCCACTTTCCACATATCTGGGTATGATGGCTTGTATATTATGTTTGGATCTACATGCCATGTGTGTGAAACATCTGAAGGACAAAACCACATCATTTGAGCCTTTGGCCCTCTCGGACCAGGATGTCGTCGCTCTGAGTAGAAGCTAGGGGCAACAACTCCAATAGAGCTTCCCTGTATGAATGAGTTGCACTTAAGTCTTCCATCAATACCTCCCAAACATTTGACTTTTGAGTTCAATGGGGTTCGTCTAATGGCCCACATTGTGCGTCCAACAGCCTCTTCCTTTACATGCATTTGTCCTCCGCTCATTGTGCCATAATGTTGTTTAGGCTCTTCATGTCCGACATCTTTGTTTCCTCCAGTCATTGGACTTTTTGGTCCTCCCCTTGAAGCGGGACTTGCTGCACTGTTTGTTCTAGATCTATCTCCAAAACTTACTCTTCTTGCTGTTCCCCGATTTTGACGATGTCTGCTCTGCATGACATAACCTGGACGATGTGAGCATTGGTCTACTTCCGTTGTCCTCACCCTCTTCCGTTGAATAGTCTCCTTATCCCCATGTAGAGGCCTTGATTCCTCATACATAGGAGTATTAGCTACTGTTTCATGGACCATGCGAGCCACTTGTGGTGGTGTCAGTCTTGACCTTGCTGCTACCCTGTCCAGCAACTTGCTCAAGCTTGGTCCCTCACCTTTGCGCTTCCCCATCTGATATGCATATTGCTTTGCACTTTGTAGTAAAGCGTTTGCTATATCTGAAATGCACGCATCATACAAGCTAACCTTTTCCTTGTATCCTTCACCAGCAAGCCAACTCCCATGTACACTTTCAGATAAGTTTGTTCGAGGGGTTTGTGCTAAATCCACCGAGCTTAAGACCACCTGCACACAAGAGGTTTCATACAAGAATTCATAAAATTGACTCCAATGCAAATGCATCCATACAACATATCAGTTCTCCATAAAATTTCTCACCCTTGACATGAGGTTGCCCCAATGTGCTATTCGTACTTCCCACCAACTCATCCACGTATCCATCACTGATAGTTTTCCCTCATGAACATGTCCATTTCTCCACCACTCACGAATCTCTTTACTTTTTAAGAAAGCTGACTCCTTATTGGTTGCCAATCTCCATTCTTCACACAAGTCAATATGGTGTTGTCGACTTTCTGCCTTCACGCATTGTTTAGCATGCTTCATCAAACTTTGTTTCCAATGGAATAAGCACGTTCGCTCCCTGTCCTCCATAATGTTGTGCGGACCCCCATTGAAAACGGTCCTAACTGCACACCAATTAGACCCTGCTTCATCAGCCATAAACCCATAGAAGTGTGCGGGTGCATAACCGCATTGCTCCATTGTGCTATTCAGCATTTCCCAAAATAGTACTTGGCTTTTTGTATCCTCCTCCTTCATTTCGCATGTGGCAATTGTCAACAGCTCTTGAACACTATAAGATTTTGGAGATAATTTTTTCAGTCAGCTATCATTCAAGGTTAATGAAAGAAATGAAAAAATTGGAGTACGTAGTCTCACCTTGGGTCGTAAACATGACAAGCCATTGTTGACCAACCAAAAACTCGATGAGTGTGATCAAACAAAACCCATGATTTTGACAAGTCACCTCCACTGTCACACCGCATGCGATTCACCAAGTCCACGCCTGATGCTGGTCCTCGCAAAGACATCTTAAAGACATAACATTTGTCATCAGGGCCACCTTGTCCTGGGAAACGGCTACCTTGTATAAATGAATAGCGAGATCTTCTCTGTATAAGAAGGATGCTATCAAAGCCCTCTCCTGCTGGCATCAATTTTCTTTTCTCCTGGGATACAATGCGTCTAAACCTAAAAAACATAATTTCACAATAAAGAGAGGACCGAATGTAGAAAAATACTTCCAAATATAATTAAGGTATAGAGTGAATACTCACCTCTGGTTTTCCACAAGAGGACTCAACTCCTCCAAAAAATTGCAGAGCTCATGATCCCCAATACTTGTAGGTAGCTCATCATTTTGATTCATCATGGAGGAAAATAGCATATCCTTCACAATATCCGTCTGTATTTTTCGAGGACCAGCACTTCTCTGGGTTTTTAGCACTTGAGAAACAAACATTTTCACGCGCTCCAACATTGACCTTGAAGTTCCTGGCTGAACTGGATGTTCATGCAGCCCAGTGTGGAGCATCATTCTTGTAATAGTTGTGTCACGAGGCATTACGTAATACACAATACATCTACACACTTGCACACAATGTGCAGTTTTGCGACAAAAGTGACAAACTATTTTAGATTTCTCATCCTCTGTCAAAAGTCCAATTGCAATCTTTTTTGTCAGATGTCCATGAAAGAAGGTGTTGTTATACCTTTTATTGTTCAAGTAAAAAGGACAGCTGAGTCTATGGCACTCCAAAGTACCAACACAATAGCTAATACGCACGGTACAACTTACAGACATGTTTGATGTTACTGGACGTGTCCATAGGTGACCATCATATTTTTGCTCCATTCCATCCATATTTCCTATTTTGCCATATGTTGGTGGAAACTCTAGGATGGAATCACCATCATAATGTCTTGGCACCTCCTGGACTTGGATGACTCGAGTAACTTTTTCCAACAATGAACGCAGAAGTGAAGGTTGCTCCTTCTTACGAAGAACCGAAAGTATACTCTCTGAAGCAATACATTCATCTTCAGAGATCTTGTGCTTTGAACCTTTTGGATTGCTTGTGCCTTCACCTGGTTGCAAAATAGTTGCTGAGCCATTCAAGTCACTCTCAGAGGAGGAGCTCGAGATATGAACATGGGTGTTTTGTATCCCTAATTCTTTATCCACTGAACTCTCCAAATGTCGGACATCTTGGGCAATGTCGTCAGCACTAGAATCAAGACTATCAGCAGCGCAAAGAGGACTACATTGTAGCATATATGTTTTACTTCGAGAAATATCTATGAGATAGTTTTTATTGCCCTCCATATCATAATGAGCGATGTTTTCCTGTAGGCTTCCATCGGTCCTAGTAGCTTTCACTCCAGAAAGGGTGTGTGAAGAAGGCAAAAACCCTTGTAGATATCCGTGACAAGCGTGGTCTGGTGGAGAAGTATTAAAGTTTGAGATTTTTTGCTACAGCCATCAAGGTAACAGTGTGCTCCATGGGGAAGGCAATATGAAGATGCAGAAAGGACAGGAGAGACGAAAATGTGAAACAGAAAGGACAGGGGAGACGAAAATGTGGAATGAAAATATAAAAACGAAGGAGCAGGTGGAGCAATCACGATTGAGAATGGAGGAGGTTGAAATGATAAAACAAGGTGGAGCAATCACGGTTGAGAATGTAGGTGGTTGAAATGATAAAACAAGGTGGAGCAATCACGATTGAGAATGACCACGATAAAATTTTTTAATAAAAAATATACAAATGTATATGTATCTACAAATATATAAAAAAATACACAAATATAAACATTTATTGATTCTAAGTGTTATTTTAATAACAGGCTTATCTCTTTGTAAACACACACACACATGTTTATATTTATATTATTATATTGTATATATTCTAGGCTAAGAACCCCGGATGGGGATATATGTAAATACACAAACACACACGTTTACATTTATATTAATATATTGTATATATTCTAGGCTAAGAATCCCCCGACGAGGATATATGTATTTTAGTGTGTGTGTGTATTTACAAAGAGACTAGTCTTTTACTTATTTTAGGATATACAAATATATTAGATTATATATCTAGTAGGCTACACACACACCACACACATTTATTAACATCAATATATATATACATATTTAAATAGCCTAAACTATAAAATGTACGTGTGTACAATAAAACACATAGAGCCTAATACATTTTTAGACATTTATTAACATCAATATATATATACATATTTAAATAGCCTAAACTATAAAATGTACGTGTGTACAATAAAACACATAGAGCTTAATACATTTTGACATACATATATGTGTGTGTATATGTATCTATTTTTAGGCTAAGTATGTTTTAGGCCACACACACATATGTGGTGCTTAGTTTAAAGGGTACACGAAGAAATTTAGGGTACATGAAGGATTCTTTCAAAACTCAGCAACCACGCAGACGAATGCGCCGGCAGAAGCAGACAGAAGAGGTAGCGGCTTCGTTTTTTTCTTTGTTCTTGATTTTTCTATGTTTTTCTTTTCTCTGCGCCGGCAGCGGCTTCGTTGGAGGTTTAGGGTGTAGCTTTCGTAACCACCGGCCATGGCCTCCTCTCTAGCAAGTCCACTCCCCCGGCAGAGCCTGGGGATGGTCTGCGCTAGCGCAGACCATCCCCAGGCTCTGCCGGGGGAGTGGACTTGCTGGAGTAGAGTCCTGCATCTCTCTCATTTGAGTGCATGCATCTGCTTCATATCTCAGGCTCGCTTGTTCACAGCAAAGCCGCCTTCTTGTCGGGGGAGGAAGCATGATGCTTGCTCATGTGATGGTCTCCTCTTGCATGGCTGCTGCTTGGAAGTGGTAGTGACTTGGTATGAAGAAGGAGGAGGCCGTAGGATTTTTAAGCAAGAGAAGTGTCGAGATTCAATAGGTAAGATCTATGTTTCCCTACCTTTTCACTTGGTAAAGGAAATCATGGATTCTTACCAAGCCAAGGTCCTTATTGGCTTGTGTCACAATCCTAGGCTACTAGCAGACATCCTCCATGGGTGGATCAAAAATAATTGGCTCTCAAGAGGACTAGATATTGACCAAATATAGTACCTTCCCAACAATATAGTACCTTCTCAACAACTATTTTAGCTTCATGTTCAGAGATGAGGGTATGGCAGGCCTCTACTCCAGCAAGTCCACTCCCCCGGCAGAGCCTGGGGATGGTCTAGCGCAGACCATCCCCAGGCTCTGCCGGGGGAGTGGACTTGCTGGAGTAGAGGCCTCCTCTCTAGCTAGTCCACTCCCCCGGCAGAGCCTGGGGATGGTCTGCGCTAGCGCAGACCATCCCCAGGCTCTGCCGGGGGAGTGGACTTGCTGGAAGAGAGGCCATGGAGGTGGAGCCGGTGGCGTTTGAAGAGGAGGAGCCGGTGGCGTTCAACTTTCCAAATTTTCTATCGCTGCCGTCTCATTGCCAAGTGAAGCCATCATTGAACAATGCATGCTTGAAGTGATAAGCATGTTCATGGGTGAGCATAAGGAATTTGAAGATCTACATTTACAAAATCTACATGTTCATGGCTACTTTCCTCGAAGGTTTCAATGAAGTAAAGAGCTCATGGGGGTGGCATATCTATCTTCAAAATGAATTTCGGAGATTAGCAATTGATTTTGCCATCGACCTGACTCAGGAAAATCTATGACTACTATAAGCATCTCTCCATACCTTCCACCCCATCATCAAAGGACATTCAAGGAGTGTTTCATGGTCGAATTTTTCCAGTGCAGCATGTCAATTTTTTTTAGTAAATCCTCCACTTCAACATGAGGCCATCCAAAACTTCTTGCACTCACACTGCTCGTCGTGTATAGTAACGCTTCCGAGTGAGAAATCTAGACAATTGTAATCTCCACCCACCCTAGCTTAGATATTTCATGTTGTATATGGCCAAAGGCCCATTGTTGTAATGAAAGTCGGCCATGCAAGTCTTGTATATGTAAAGAGGACACGTGTGGGTGGATAAACAAAGCCCAGTTGTATATAACTGACTTATGAGGGTGTCTAAGGTCACTTCTCATAATACAATCTGCTATTGAGCTCAAGCTTTGGAGATCCTTCCTTCTTGATTGTCTAGTTCTCTTCTTAATTCTTGCATGATTCTATGTTTATGTTTATCTTTGTCTATGGAATCTTGTTGAGTTACTTTCTTGCATATGTGAGTGCTCTTGTATTAAGCTAGGAAGCTCAGGTTTATTGGTTTCTCCTCAAATGTGCACTCTAACCAGAAGAGCCCATTGCAACTCTAGCTCTTCAATATAATCCGTGGCTTCACTTCATGTCTATGCTATTCTCTCTCTCCCCACACACACACACACTAGTAGGAGATGTTTGTGTGTGAGGTTGATGTTTTCCTATATACATGAAGTAGGGTTTATGTGTGATTCAGCTCAAACTTTTTGCTACTCATATTCAGGGCAAAAGAAAGGAAGATGGCTCCAAGAAAAGCAGGAAAACAACAGGCAAAGACTAAGAAAGGTATATGATGTGAATAGCGAAGATTCTATTGAGATTATGTTTTATTGTTTTAGATATGCTTACTTGGGCTTGGTGTGTTTCTTACAGACAACAGGGGATACTCACTAAGAGCTGGGCGTGTTTGTTTGACTCTTAGCGAGGAAGCTCAATCACGGACACCTTTGTCCTCACATGTATCTCCTGTTAGAGAGGAAACAGAAGCGCATAATTCTCTTGGTCATGAGGAAGAAGTGCTTGTGTTGGAGAACGAAATGAGCTCACCTCCTCCAACTCACACGGAGATTCCTGAATCTAGTACTGGTCAAGGGGAGACCCATAGAAGGCTTCTTGGAAAATCTATTGAATTGGGATTGCTTGGTGATGTATTCACTAAGTTTTTTGTGCAACGCAATTCCTCTACCCCATTGGTCCCTTTATGCAGGCTGATTCCAAATGAATCCATCCGTACAGTTTCTACCCAGCTTGAGGTGTTTCATGATTCTTTTGACTGCCATGGTTATGTCGAAGCATCTCCTCCTTTTTTAGTTTCACTTACACGTCCAGGAAGCTCTATGTATTTCGCGGTCACACAAATAGACTTGCAAGAATGGGGACCAAACTGGGTGGTACAACATGACAGATTTGAGGATGAAATCAGAGGAACTGAGTGGGAGGATCTCAGTGGTAAGAAGTTTCTTGTATGGGATGGTAATCATCGTGTGAAGGCATGGATGTCTCGAGTGCGCGAAGGTATGTTCTTTTGAATGTCATAGAGTGATTTTATGCAACATTAAAAGTAATATATTGTAATATCTTTATTTTGCTTTCTCTAGCTTGGTCTCATAGCCCCTCACGCCATGTCCGGGTCAAATGTCAATTTTTGGTTGTGGACAAGAAGCAAGAAGGAGAATTGCTATTGGATTTGCAATCTCAAAATGAGTAAGTGATCTCTCTCTACTTAGTTATGGACATTGTGAAGTCATAGTTAAGTTCTTAGCTCATTGTGACTCTTTACAACACAGATTGGTGCGCACTAGTGTGACACCCACATTGTCACATGAGATCTTCATGTTTCAACGATTTGGAATGGCGGACAAATCATCCATATTGGACTACCTAGGTGACGACGTAAGGAGGTGGGCTTTAATGGAGCTTAGTTTGGAGCGACGAAGTGGAGAGCAATGGTACAATGCTCCAGCTACAATCTTGGCACAGCTTGTGTGGAAGGTAGTGTTTGCATCTCCCAATATCATTAATAAACGGATTATCAATGTTTTTTAATCGTGCGAATGATAATGAGTCCTTTTCGTTATACGTAGACACCGTTTGAAAATGCGGTGAAGCAAGCTATATCATGCATTGATAGACATGCCATGGGGTTGCAAGAATATGAGACAAAATGTGAGAAAGCCAGACGTGGTGTAGAGCAAACATTTCGAGATAGAGCGTACAAGATGCTCATAATTGCAAACCCATCCAATGGTGATGCATTCTTTCAACTCGTATATAACTATGATTGGTCCAAGAAGGGATTGGTTGCTCTGACCAAAGAAAAGCTCTACACAGTCGCCATATCTTGGATTTCAACTCAAAGGTATGTCACATGTCAATAAACCTCCCTTAACATAAACTAACCTTAATATCTAATCTCTTATGGGTTTGGTATGATGCTGAAATAGGAAGACGGAATTGCTTCAAATGCTTATGACCGGGAGGGCAAAGGACAAGGTAATTTCAGAGATGTTTGGGGATAACAAAAAGACGTTGCTGCATATGAAGAAAGAGTTGTATTGGGAAGAGCTAATAGGGGAGGCAGACTCTATTTTGGAGGGTTTATTGGTATATGATGATGTTATCTACATCCCACCATTTATGCAATGGGTGCAAGAGGAGCGATTGAAACACATACCATGGGCCTTCCATGAGGTGTGGGCAAAGATTGGAAAAGTAAAGGAAGGCCAAAAGCAACCTGAGGTGGAGAATGCCGCAAAGAGGGTTGTCTATAGGTATATATCTTCCAATGCCATTACATTTTTGTAGAAAATACATATACGCTTTTAAAAAAATATTTTAGTACTGTTTGTTTTATTTTGGACATGTAGGTGGGTGCAGCTACTCATTGGCCAAGGTCTAATGGACGAAGAGACGGAAGCAATCAAAGAATGGGTAGATCCAAATTCCTCGGAAACAATGTATCCGAAGGAATGGGTTGAGAGAGGGGTTTCTGATTGGGAATTTAAGAGATGTCCTTGGTGGTTGGACTATCCTCTAAATCATGTGCCTCCAAGTGAGGAGCTCCTAGAAAAAGGTACTTTTTTGCTTTCTACTAAATTATATGCATGTAAATGTAAATGTATATGTTTATGTAAACCTTCCTACCTATACATATGTAAACTATCCATATGCATATACATATTAGATACATATACATACAGATATATACATATACAAATACATATGTATATACATATGTATATATACATATGCATACATAAATACATACCTACATACATACACTAAATTCCTACATACATACAAGGTTCATGTTACATTTAAGAATTGGCATGTTAGATTTTAAAGAAACATTGTTAAGTTTTGATATATACATACCTACATACATATACATATAAATAGATACATATACCTACATACATATACATACACATACATATACATAGACACATGCCTACATACATATACATAGATACATACCTACATACATATACATATACATATGCATATACACATACACATACATGTACATATACATATACATAGATACATATACATCTACATACATATACATATACAAAAAAGTATGGGGATTTTTACCTTTTTACTAATTATCTTGATCTATTTCTTGAAGAATTTAAGAATTGCCAATCTGAGCTTGAAAGAGAGCCCCCAACTCAAGAAGACTCTAGAATACCTTCCCCACAGCCAACAATCTTGACTCAGTCTCCAGTAGTTGGATCCTCGCGCGTGGCCCCAAAACCATCCACACCACTGTCACGAGTGCCACAATCACACCAAGAGCATACATCTACATCATCTCAAGTGCAACATGAGAGGCGAACAAAGAGACGTCTTGACATTATGCGTGATGTTCAAGCGGGAGACCCCACAAATGAAAATCAAGAGAGAGACCCTCCAGAGCATCTTCAAGAGGGGGAGGTGTCAGGACAACGTGACATCATGGACATGACTTTTGAGAAGTGTGTGCTTTCGAAATGCATCTCATTTTTTGTCTTGTTTACTTGCAGGTGAGAGATGTTTTTCACACATATTGCTGGTAGACATCCACACTCTTTTGGAGGGCTCAGATAGGTAAAAAGAATAATTTCACCATATAATTAGTTTTCCAAGTTGTACTTACCAAAACCAAACATCATAAATCTTTTATGTAGTGTGGAAGAATTCTTGATGAAGATTCCCAAGGCTCTATCTCATAGAGGTGCTCCCTCAGATACAGTGGCTCGCCTCGTATGGGCTGACTTTCCTACAGGTTTACAAGTTGTTGATGTAGATACAGATGGGTGTCCCTCATGGAATCAAGTTTCTTCATCATTGATACGTGCCACACTCAGTTTTGTTGGTTTGTTTGTGGCTGATGAGGGTTGGTTTGTGTGTTTGAGTCTAATGGATCAACTTCCTAAAATATATTCCATGGGAAAGAAAGTTGGATTGGTCATGCATCGAACAATGTCTGTTCATGTGGAATCAAGTTATTTGTATGACAATGGAGAACGGGTAAGTCATAATCTCTAAAATATTTCCCTTTGTGTATACATGTTATGTGGTATGGATATCCAAACATAATGTTTTCTCGTTATGGTAGGTGGATACATTGGCGCTTAGTATGTTCTATCGAGTAAATTGCCATGTCCCTATTATTGATCGTGAGGCTGGGCAAAATGTTTCAAAGAAGTTATTCAACGCTCAACGAAATTTCATTTTTGAGAAGAATAAGAAGCATCCATTCCAACGCACAATGGTCTTGGAGCGCTACATTCGAGGTGGTGCAGAAAGATCTCCTATGTTCTTTAGGTGAGACAATTTTCATTCTGGTCATTTTCATAGCTACTTTTTCAAAATACTTAGATGCACGTTTATGATTGTATTTCATTGTAGGTGGCTAGTGGAGACCTTCTCAAGTGAAGGAGATAGTGTCTTGGACGTTTTTGCGGGATGTGGAGGCTTGGGACGTGCATGCCAAGAGTTAAAAAGGCACTATATGGGGATAGAGAATGACATGGAGGTAGCCAAAGCATGTCTGGGAGATTTCTCATTAGGTCGGGATGACATGTAGAAGAATGCTATAATTTGTGGATCAAAAGACTTTGTATTCGAGATTGTCATGGTTTGGAAGTTTAAAGATTGATATATACATTTTTGATCTTTAAAAGATTGTGTTTTATATTTAAGTAAGTAAGAAAGTATGTATGTATGGAATGTATGTATATATGTTAGTGCTGCGTAGGTGGCCCTTGTATATATGTATATGTATGAGGTGTATGAATTTAGGTAGATATATGTATATATATAATTATATCAATAAGTATGATGTGGATCAAAGACTTTGTAATCGAGATTTTCATGGTTTGGAACTTTACAGATCGATATATATATTTTTTATCTTTAAAGGATTGTTTTTTTTCCTTTAAGTAAGAAAGTATGTATGTATGTATGTATGTATGTATGTATGTATATTAGTATGTATGTAGGTAGCTCTTGCATGTATGTATGTATATGTATATTTTGTATGTGTATATGTATGAGGTGCATGAATTTAGTTACATATATGAATATATGTAACTATATCAATAAGTATGATGTGGATCAAAAGATTGAAATTTATATTGTTGATCTTTCAAAGCTTGTTATTTATATGTAAGTTCTTGGTCCTTTACAAAGCTCATAGTAAGTTCATGGTCCTTTGCAAAGCTCGGACTCCTTGTTCATTGCTCCAAAAAGCTCGGCAAAAAAAGCTCGCAAAAAAAAATCCCCCCTTAAAAAATGGTGCGCTTCTCGTACCATGGGCAAGGGTCGACGAAGCCGTACCTGAGTGAAGTGCCAGGACACCTAAGGAGGATCCTGGAAGGTTCTGAGACCAGGAGATGCACAGGCTCGCGGTGCCTATGACACCCATGTGTATATCGTGGAAGATATGTATGATGGACGAAATGATTATTGTAATATGTTACTAGATCTTGTTGCTGACCAATTGGTCTCAATAGAGAGTCCAGAGTGAAACTATTTTTTGAGAAACAAGGGACTGGATGGAATTTTTGAGTTATGATATCTGTAACTAATAATTATTTGTCAATGGATTATTTTATATGTTAAAGTTTTAAATATGAGTGTGTGCATATCTGTATTCGAAAGAAAAAATTAAGAAAGGCATTCAATTATGGGTGGGTGAGTAATTGTCTGGTTCTACCAATTCCAGTGGTTGGGTGGTGGCGCTAATCCATGGGCCGATGGGGTAAGACTGGGATAAATGGAGTTTTAATAAATTAAATTGAAATAATAGGAATACGCTTAGAATTCGAGTAGTTAAATAAAAACCTGAAGAATTTCTCAAATGAGTAGATCAATGGCTGTGCGCCTGACTTCGGTTAGGAAAAAAGCGTTGATTTTCTCAAATGATTAGTTCAACGGCTGTGCCTGAATTCGATTAGGAAAAAAGCGTTGATTTTTTCAAACTAAGTCAGTGATAGTTTTCCTTCTATCTGGTTTAATCAGGTGAAGGATAGTTTAGTCTCTTGACCCTATTAGAAAATTTGTTAAGAAAATAAAAAAGGTGGAATCATCTCCATTTTCCGGGCAAGGAAAATTTTCCGAGTTTCGGTTTCGGAATGACCACCAGATTAGTCTTGTGTCCGGACATTCAAGGGCGAGGCCCCCAGTGGGAAACCCTGCCCCCCACAAGAGGAAGCTACTTCCGCGCTGTTGTAGCAACTGGGAATCCGATGCACAGAGGGGGCAGAGGGGTCTCACAACTGGTATCAGAGCGCTGTTATAAACTTACGAAACAGCAACAGAAATTGCCTAAAATTTTAAAGTGAATCTGGGAAATAATGTTTTCACTTGTTAAGATTATGTTTGAAATGAACTTCATAAATTGAAAACTCATAAATTGAACTAGATTTTTTGATGGATACCCCAAATCTGTCTAGCATTCCTGAACTCCGCTACAACCCGAGGAAGCAGAGTGAGACTCGCTTGTCACTTTGAGGATCTATACTTTCTTGATCCAGTAGAGCGACATCATCATATGTGGTTCTCTGGAGAGCAAAGTATTCGTGTCAATACTAATCAACGACAGAGACTCAGACAGAATATCTCGCTAGCCATGATCTTGATAAGGCTAGGAGTTGTTCATTATGTACAACCCTATAATCACTCACCCCAAAATTTTAGAATTTCTTGCCGTATTTTTAGACTTCTTAGCCGCTTTATTCCTAGGAGAAGAATTACAGCACCATTATCAGTGATGAATCGTGTATATCATAGCATGTCTCCATCATCGTAGTATCGCCTTTTTATGCGTACGCGATTGAGGCGGTGACTTTTGGAGCCGAGACGCTCTATGTATATATCAAAAACTTTTGATAATAAATGATGTTTTGCAAGAGATTCCAAATTGTTTTCGTGGTTGTGATTATTGGTTAATAAAATTATCAGAGTGAATCTTGTTTTCAAGAATTATGATGGAATATTTATTTGTTTAACAAATAAATCTCAAAAATTAAATAGTCAAAAAAATGATGACAAAGTTAAGTTGACAAAAATATCGTTTTGTCAAAATCATGAGGCACGCAGACCGTGGTAGGCAGCCAGATCCTCTTACGGATGATGAAGAGTTAGATCCGGACGTTCGTAAAGCCCTGCACTGATCCCAACCTGGTCCCTTCAAGGGTGAAGGGGAACAGTTAGGAGAAGTAGTGGAAAAATGGATCAAGGCAATGGAAGAGTATTTTGATGTAATCGGTTATAACGAGAAAAGCAAGATGGCTCTTGCCAGATTGAAAATTGTGGAAACGGCCAAGGTCGCATGAAGGAACCATTGCGAGACAAACGGTCTCGACTAAAATACCTAGACCTGGTCAGATCTTAAAGCTTACCTCAGGAAGAGGTTCTGTCCTCCGGGCTTCCTGGAAACCAAAATGAATGCGTTCTTGGAACTGAAGTAGGATAGCTGGATGATTGAAGAATACCATTAGGCATTTGCCCTTCTCCTCTTCACTTTTGGATGAAGAGTATCTGATGGCCAAATTCATTCGAGGGATGAACGAGCCATTGGACACTTTAGTGCAAAATGCCAAACCAGTCTCAATGGCAGAAGCTATCAGAATGGCAAAGGACTTTGCCAAAGCATTTGTTGAGGTCCCGCCGAAGCCTGCACTCTCAAACTTTAAAAGGTTTCAAATCCCAAGCTGTCATAATGGAAAAGGACTTTGCCAAAGCATTTGTTGTTAAGGTCCCGCCGCCAAAGCCTGCACCCTCAAACTTTAAAAGGTTCCAAACCCCAGGAAATGCTTCAAACTTTCCACTCCCAAAGAGGCAGCAAAGCCCTAATCAGAATCAAGATGCTGGGAAATTCAGAAGTGAAGGAAGACCCTTTTCTCTTAGAACACTTTCATAGGAGCTTAGAACTGAGAACATGTGTTTTGGGTGTCAGGGTTTTGGTCACCAGCTTAAAGATTGCCCGACTCTTGCCATGTCAAGAGGACAAGGACCCAGAGTGCAGAGACCAGCCCCTTCATATCAGTTAAATTAGCGTCCGTCTCGCCAAAATCAAGGCAATCCCAGGAGGACTCCAGCTTAACCATCTACCTCTGTTCAGAGTAATCTCAGAACTCCCTCCCAGAACTGGGGTAACCAAAGAGAAAGAGTTCCGTCCCAATCTAGAGCAGCCAGAGCAGTTACAATAGCAAACGTAGTGGAAGAGGAAAGAGGTTAGATTTATGCTGCGATTGAAAACCAAGGGCCAAATCGTCAATTCTCTGTCATCCATGCTCCAGCTGAGTATAAGGATAAGCCATTTAAGCTTTTGATTGATTCAGTGGCAGTACTCATTCATTTATTTCCCCAAGATGCTTGCATAAGCTAGTCTTAGAACAAAAATTAGGGAAACCTATGCAAGTTGAATTGGCCAGTGGGAAGATTCTTTTCACTCACCATGAGACAGATCGTATTCAGTTTAATCTAGATGGGAATGTAATTGACTGCCAGTTCAGAGTCTTACCTTTGGGAGTTTTTGACGGAATCCTTGGAATGGATTGGCTCCACAAAAATCAAGTTGGCATTCACTGTCACAATAGAACCATTTCCTTTCGTAACCTTCACGGGAACAAAGTTCAAGGAACTGAAATTTTCGGATCCCCAAATCTGCAATTAGTAAAAGCTTCTAGGTTACTGAAAGGACCTACAAAAAAGCAGCTCATTTATGTTGTCAAAATGAATCCGGTAGACACAAAGTTAAAGGCTAAAGAACCAGAATGGTTAAGTGAGTATGATGATTTATTTCCAACAGAGCTAACTGAGATGCCTGTGATTCGGGAAGTAGATCATGAAATAGAATTGACCCTCGGAGCTCAGCCAGTAGCCCAGCGCATGTACAAAATGCCAGTCCCTGGAGCCATTGAACTCAAGGAACATCTTAAGTAGCTGTTAGAACAAGGGTTTGTAAGACCCAGCGTTTCACCTTGGGGAGTGCCAGTTCTCTTTCAAAAAAAGAAGGATGGAACGTTAAGACTCTGTGTGGATTATAGAGGTCTCAATCAGCTGACTGTTAAGAATAAGTATCCTATCCCGAGAATTGATGAGCTTCTGGACAGGCTAAATGGAGCCCAGATCACGAAGATAGATCTCAAATCAGGGTATTACCAGATCAGGATTAATGATCAAGATATCCCAAAGACAGCCATCAATACTCACTATGGGCAGTATGAATTTACTATCATGCCATTTGGATTGACAAATGCTCCCAGCTACATTCAATCGCCTAATGCAAGACATTCTTAGAGAATACTTGGATGATTTTGTTCTTGTTTTCTTTGATGATATTCTGATTTACTCAAAGAATGTAGTTGACCATGAAGCTCACGTCCGTAAAGTTCTTGAGATTCTAAGGAAGCACCAACTCTTTGCAAAAAAGAGCAAATACACTTTCTTTGTCAACCATGTTGAATACTTGGGCTTTCTGGTATCCAAAGATAGAATTTCTCTAGATTCCGCAAAAGTCCAAATAGTCAAAGATTGGCCTGAACCAAAGACAGTGAAAGAAGTCAAGGGATTCTTGGGATTAACTGGTTGGTATAGAATTTTTATACCTAAGTATGCTCTCATAGCTTCCCCCCTGACTAATCTTCTCAAGAAGAATACCTCGTTTCAATGGTCTGCCAGGTGTCAGAGCGCTTTTGATAAACTCAAGACCACCTTGGTAACCAATCTCATTTTGAAGTTGCCAAATTTCTCTCTACCCTTTGAGGTAGTAAACTGATGCCTATGGTTTTGCCCTAGGAGGTGCGCTCATGATGTAGGAAGGTCATGTAGTGGCCTATGAATCCCCAAAACTCAGAACGCATGAGAGAAATTATGTTGACCACGACCTGGAGCTACTTTCAGTAGTCTATGCCCTGAAGTTGTGGAGGCATTACCTACTGGGTCAAAGATTCACTTTGATGAGAGATCATCAGAGCTTAAAGTGGATCTTCACTCAAAAGGATCTCAACATGCGCCAAAGAAGGTGGATGTAGACCCTGCAGGAATTTGATTTTGAAATCAAGTACCGCCCAAGCAAAGAAATTGTGGTAGCAAATGACCTCAACAGAAAAGCCTCCTTGCTTGCAATCATAGTAGTGTCAAATCCATTGATTAATGAAGCAAGAGAGAAGATCATACATGATAGATTCTTTGGCCCTATTGCTACCCTACTTAAGCAGGAAAGCAAAACTCTTTAGGAGTTGAACCAAGTTCGAGGGTACAGCTTGGATGAAGGAATTATGTATTATAATAGCAAGCTATGCATTCCCAATGATGAGGGAACTAAGGGTCAAATTCTGAATGAAGCCCATGATAGCCTTATTAGAAGAACATCCAGGTTTAATCAAGACCTACATGTCTGTAAAGCAAAGCTTCTTTTGGCCTGGACCAAAAAAGGATGTACTTAATCATGTACATCAATGCCTAATATGTCAGAAAGTCAAAGCCGAGAGAGTAAAAATGCTTGGAAAGTAACATCCATTAGACATCCCCTAGATGAAGTGGGAATGTATCAGTATGGATTTTATTTACTGGGAAGTTACATCCATTAGACATCCCCTAGATGAAGTGGGAATGTATCAGTATGGATTTTATTACTGGACTACCTTCAGTGCAATCAGGTTACAACTCCATCTTTGTGGTAGTTGATAGACTAACCAAAGTTGGCTATCTGATTCCATTAAAAGAAACCTACACTACAGTAGATGTGGCCAGAGTGTTCCTCAAGGAAATCTTCAGATTGCATGGCCTACCCAATAGGAGAATAGTAAGTGATCGAGATCCCAAATTCACATCAAGATTTTGGACTGCATTCTTCGAAACAGTAGGAACTTTCTTGGATCTTAGCATAGCTTACCACCCCGATACTAATGGTCAAACAGAAAGGGTGAACCAAGTAATCAAAGATATACTTTGATCATGCTGTGGTGCAGGGAACCCAAGAAGTGGCTAAGCTATCTGCACCTAGTCAAATTCGCCTACAATGCTTCTTATCGAAGTATCGAGATGATCCCTTTCAAAGCTCTCTATGGACAAGACTGCCTAACACCATTAACTTGGTTCGACCCATTGATTAGGGTCGAGATGTCCAGACAGATGCTTGACGACATGGAGCAATAGATGCAGTCAATCCGCAAGGATATAAAAGCTACCCAGGATAGAAAGAAGCAGTATATGCAGATAAGAAGAGGTCAAGCAGAAAATTCAAAGAAGCAGATATGGTCTTCATTCGAGTACGCCCCAAAAGAAGTTCTCTATCTCTTGGGAAGTACAAGAAGTTACCCCCCAAATACTGTGGGCCATATCTGATTACAAAGAAAGTAGGTGACTTAGCCTATGAACTTCTTTTGCCTCCTCATCTCAAAGTACATAATGTATTTCATGTCAACCTACTTAAAAAGGATGTACCGACACGTGCTTAATGATGAACTCTTAACTTCGATGGAACTTCAACATGAAGAAATCCTTGATGTTTGAGAGAAGGTTCTCAGGAACATAATTCTGAGAGAATTATTAGTCAAATTTTGAAGACACCACATGGGAGAAAGAAGCCGAATTGATGTGGGATTACTCCCAGTTTGCAAGATGAGGAAATCTTGCATTTTTAAAGTGGGAGAGGATGTAAGAATCCTCCCCAACCCCTCAAGATGTCCAGTTTCTTCCCTTGTAATCAATCCCCTTTTTAGAATAATAAAAGATCTTGTTTCTACCTGTTTTTACCTAGAGAGAGAAAATATTCTAGAGAGAGATAATTCAGTTTTTAGATATCTTTGGATGGAAAAATATCCCTTCCTATTAAAATAAATTCCCCCGAATCAGAAGTTTAAAAAGAAATTCCTAAGGTGCATTAGAAATAAATTATAATGTGCACAAAAAGACCTTAGCCTAAGGGCCCCTGTTTTCAGAAATTTTTTTGGATTAAGGTCCAAACAAAGGTTTGACAGGCCAATGAGATTAATCCAAATGTAGGGAGGAGATAAATTGAAGAATAAAAGAAACCCCCCCCAAAAAATGAGTAAATGCTCACATAAGATGAAGAGTGGACTAAGGACCAAAGAAAAGAATTAAAAAACTAAATTTTGACATCTCAGTGTGGGGATCTCCCCTCATGTAGTAGGCACCTTCTTCTCATCATTTTTCCCAATTTTTAATCAATAAAATGATATATTTTCATATCTCCTCTCTCCTATTTCAAATCTAGATCCCAAAAAGTAAGCTAAACTGACCCAAAAATGGTCAAAATTTGACCAAACTGATTTGGAAAATTCTAGAATCAATTTGCTTGGTTAGAGGCTCACTTTTTCCTATAAATAGAAGCCTCCTCCTTTTGTAAAAGCTTAATGGTATTTATGCACTGTTACTCTAGTCCTGTCTTGAGCCATCTACATTGAATTTTTTAATAATTCAATTGTGACTCTACTCCTGCTGTCTTGAGCCATCTACATTGAATTTTTTAATAATTCAATTGTTTTTGGCCTAATCCTCTCCAAAGTGAATTGGAGACCAATATTGCTTTAAACAAGAGTAGAACCCTCAATCCCTCAAGCCAAAGGAGAGCTTACAAGCTCTATGTAAGCTAATTTTCTTACTTTGTTTACGAATTTTAATGAAAAATCTATGGTTTTCTTGATTTTTATGTTTTGCAAATGATTGAATTAAATTCAAATGCTATGCCTTTGATAAAAAGGCCACCCCATTCTCTTCTTTACATTCTAACCTTTCTTAATCCTAAAAAGATTAACTAAGTTAACTCTTCTTATTGTTTACTCTCTTGAATTTAGAAAATTGTGTAGGTTAGAGTTCTATATTTCTAAATTGGATTAATTAAGTTAAGTGAAGAAAGATAAAAATGAGAAATGGTGAGGCATACAAAGGAGGTTATGGCAAACTTTTCTGGAATTCTATGAAAAAGAAAGTTTGTTTTTATGTTATTCCAATAGAGTAATTCCCACCATTTTTGCAATGTAAAAGAAATATTCTAATTACTCCATGTACATATTCACCTATGAATATGCATGGATATCACTAAATTATTAAAATTGATTTCTATGCATAGAAAGATGCATAAAGGAATTTTTTTAATGATAAAAGTATTATTCTTATTAAATTTAAATTTTATGCATAAAAAGATGCAACAAGGAAATTTTTTATATAAAAGCGTTATTCTTATAAAGTATAATTGCATAAAGAAATTCTTTTTATTATAAAAGTGTTATTCTTATTAAATTTGATTTCTATGCATAGAAAGATGCATAAAGAATTTTTTTATTATAAAAGTGTTATTCTTATTAAATTTGATTTTTATGCATAGAAAGATGCATAAAGGAAATTGTTTTATTATAAAAGTGTTATTCTTATTAAATTTGATTTCTATGCATAGAAAGATGCATAAAGGATTTTTTTTAATTATAAAAGTGTTATTCTTATTAAATTTGATTTCTATGTGTAGAAAGATGCATAAATGAATTTTTTTAAATTATAAAAGTGTTATTCTTATTAAATTTGATTTTTATGCATAGAAAGATGCATAAAGGAATTTTTTTATTATTAAAGCGTTATTCTTATAAAAATTAATTTTTATGTTTAAATAGTTGCATAAAGAAATTCTTTTTATTTTAAAAGTGTTATTTCTATTAAATTTGATTTTGTGCATAAATAGATGCATAAAAGGATTTTTTTATAAAAGTGTTATTCCCATTGAAGTTGATTTTTATGCATAAATAGATGCATAAAGAATTTTTATATCAAAATTAGAATTCTCTTAAATTCTATGTTTAAATTCTATGAGTATTTGATAACTGAATAATTAAATACTCTAAGAGAGAAATTTCTATCGTTTTATATTCATATGGATTGTAAAAAGAAAATTCAAGAAATTTATCGAGATCGAAATATTCAGATAAATGATTAATTTATTCCTCATTGGAATTCGTAACTAATTTATGTTGAAATTAGAGCAATGTGCTGAGCTATGGTGGATCAAATACTAGAATCAACATCATTAACAAAGTGATTAGCAAATAATTAAGATGTGAGTAATTAGCAAATAACTTAATGTAGGCATGGATAATAAAAAACCAGCAAATTCTCAATAGGCCAATGTCTCAATTTATAGAGTTTACATCCAAGCATCTAATCCCACTGATTTCTCCTTGATTCACTCCACATCTCCCAGAATATCTCCACCTCTTTTGCTTGATTCTCTCCACCTCTTCACTTTTCCCAGAATATCTCCCAGAATATCTCCACACTTTCTAAATCTTCTCATGCTACCCTTTATTCTCTCCCAGTAGATTCTTCTCACCTTTTCACAAGTTCTTTCACATTTACACATCCTCTTTTACAGCCTCTAACCAAGGGCTTGTTCCCGCACACACCCTATTCACTTGTATATTTTAACAGCTCCCCTCAAGTGAGTACTCTTTAGCACACCTAGACCCTATACCAAGTTTCTCTCTTACTAGTCCGCGAGACCAGTGTCTAGCACACCTCCCCTCAAGTTAACACCTGGACCCTGTACCAAGTTTCTCTCTTACTTGATAGCCCGCAACGACCAGTGCCTCAAGTCCCTAAACTCATAGTCCTTGACACACTCTCTCTCTATGTGTCCAAGGCTTACTATAGTTGCCCGTGACCTTTGACTAAAGTGCTCACACATACATCTGACAAGTGGCCTACATCATTGATGGCTCAGAGGTGGTTTTACTTTGTTGGGGAAGGTTACATTGGGTTGTGGGGTCTCTCTCTCTCTCTCTCAGAGATTTTCACATGGCTCCTCACTCTTTGGAGCCTCACATCTTCTCTTGTCTTCAGTCTTCTTGTCGTCTCGTGATAGCTTCTCTTCACGCGTCCGTCTCTTCTTTCAATCTTCTTGGGGCAGCTTCTCTTCTCATGTCCATGTCTTCCTTCAATGCTTCCTTTAGATCTTCTTGGTGTGGATCTTCCTCTTGGAAAGAGATCTTCTTCTTTCATGGGTGGGGCCATGAGCTTGTCCATCAGGTCTTTTTGCTCCATGTGAGCAACATGTTTAAACATTTTGTTGACAGTTCTTTTGGGCTTTTTGTGTTTATCTTGTGTCATTATGCAATGCAAACCCAAATCTATGTGGGAGGTCTTACCTCTTGCCTTATTCTGGACAAGGGCAGTGTCTGATCCCATTTTTACACTGATGTAATGTGTCCAATACATAATGCGTATAGCATTCATTCTAATGCACATTCCCAAATGCAACTCTGGCTATGAATAATCTTGAATTTGAGTGAGATTTACAGGCATTAACCAAGAACACCATATTAGATAATTTGGAAAAAATCCCATTCCCATTTGAAAAATGGGAGCATGGTGAACTTGTCCAAAAGTTTGTCAAAACCCCCTCATGTGACATATCATCGAAAAGATCTTGAAGAGTAGAATCTAAATCTATGATCTCCGACAAATTTGGAGTTAGTATGTTTAAGATATGTCCAAAACTATATGGAGTAATTGATTCCCAAAATGTGAGATTTTTCCCAAATTACCTAATATTGACTTCAAGGGTTAAATGTAAAATGATGATTACCATAAATTTATCAGCACAATTTTACCAGAAATTACATTAAATCGAGGGTAACCAATTTGTACGGAATGGTTGGAGTACCAAACCAACTCTGAATTGAAATCTGAAGTTATAGGGATCTGTATCAGATACCTAATGGTTAATTTGAACCCTCAATTGCACCAAAATATAGTGATTAGTAGCACTAATTAATCACTGATTAGTAAATTAATCCACTATTTTGTGTGCAGAAAACAGAGTATGCGGGGAGTCCAGATCTGGTGCCTTAGACTTCAAATGAGCTCAAATGCTTTCAAGGAAATCAATAGCAATGAGTCTAGTATAGGATTAAGCTAAGAAACACAAGATTTGACCAAATATTGAAACCTTAATCTCTGTTTTACCAAAGTCACATGCAGATTTAATGAAGAGCTTGGATATCACTGTAGACTTGATCAAATTGAATTCTCTCTTCACCAGCTTATAGAGCATGCTTGAAAACCCCTGGGGCTAAGAGGAATTAGACCAATTTGATTTGGAGCAGCTGCAATGTCAAATTTTCTCAAAAAAATGTGCCTGCAAATTGGGTTGCCGCCGCCGCGTTCTGCGGTGATTTGCTTCAATTCCTTTGAGATGAGTGTAGCCCCTTGAGTCCAGTTTGAGTACCTAAAAGGGCTTAGGATAATTTGATGTGTGCAAGGAGAGGGAGCTCCTCCACTGGCTGGGGGTACAGAGGCTAGTTGAAAAATGACTAAAAATTTGATTATTTTCTAATTATCTACTAATCCTAATAAATTAGATAATGGGCTCATAAACCTAATGGATTCTAGGCATGGCTCTGATACCATGTTGAAATTAGAGCAATGTGATGAGCTATGGTGGATCAAATACTAGAATCAACATCATTAACAAAGTTATTAGAAAATAATTAAGATGTAATTAGTGAATAATTAAGATGTAATTAGTGAGTAATTAAGTTATAATTAGTGAGTAATTAAGATGTAATTAGTGAGTAATTAAGATATAATTAGTGAGTAATTAAGATGTAATTAGTGAGTAATTAGCAAATAACTTAATGTAGGCATGGATAATCAAAAACCAATAAATTCTCATTAGGCCAATGCCTCAATTTATAGAGTTTACATCCAAGCATCTAATCCCACTGATTTCTCCTTGATTCACTCCACCTCTCCCAGAATATCTCCACCTCTTTTGCTTGATTCTCTCCACCTCTTCACTTTTCCCAGAATATCTCCACTTCCTAAATCTTCTCATGCTACCCTTTATTCTCTCCCAGTAGATTCTTCTCACCTTTTCACAGGTTCTTTCATATTTACACAACCTCTTTTATAGCCTCTAACCAAGGGCTTGTTCCCACACACACCCTATTCACTTGTATATTTCAACAATTTAGAAATCAATTAAGTGAATATTCAAAGAAAGAAATTCAGTAAGATAGTAACTAAATTATCAAACCTTTTCGAGAAAGATAGTTGAGGAAAAATCTTATCTGACTCGAACCTTGAATCAGGCTATGACCAAGACCAAACTCTTTCGTCAGTTTCGAGGAAAGAAGGTGTGACCAGTTTAGAAAAATACACTCAAAACTCTCGCCAAATCTGAAAGTACATTTGAGACCCTTCGAATTGATATGTGGATCAAGGTTATATGATTCGAGGAATTCTGGTATGAAATTCAGAATTCCAATCAAGACGTTTTGGGGATACACGGAGGGGACTGAGGGGCCTCACAGCTGGTATCAGAGCGCTATTATAAACTTACGAAACAGTAGAAATTGCCTAAAATTTTAAAGTAAATCTGGGAAATAATGTTTTCACTTGTTAAGATTATGTTTGAAATGAACTTCATAAATTGAAAACTCATAAATTGAACTGGATTTATAGATGGATAACCCAAATCTGTCTAGCATTTGTGGACTCTCCTAGAGTCAGGACCTTTGCCTTCAAAAATCTCATCAAGTACGCTACAACGCGAGGGAGCAAAGTGAGACTCACTCGTCACTTTGAGGATCTATACTTTCCTGATCTAGTAGAGCGACGTCAGCATATGTGGTTCTCTGGAGGGCAAAGCATTCGCGTCAATACCAATCAATGATAGAGACTCAGACAAAATATCTTGCTAGCCATGATCTTGATAAGGCTAGGAATTTTTCATTATGTACAACTCTATAATCACTCACCCCAAAATTTTAGAATTTCTTGCCGTATTTTTAGACTTCTTAGCCGCTTTATTCCTAGGAGAAGAATTACAGCACCATTATTAGTGATGAATCGTGTATATCATAGCATGTCTCCATCGCAGTATCACCTTTTTATGCGTACACGACTGAGGCGGTGACTTTTGGAGCTGAAACACTCTATGTATATATCAAAAACTTTTGATAATAAATGATGTTTTACAAAAGATTCCAAATTGTTTTCATGGATGTGAAGATTGGTTAATAACATTATCAGAGTGAATCTTGTTTTCAAGAATTATGATGGAATATTTATTTGTTTTTAAGAAATAAATCTCAAAAATTCAATAGTCATAAATCTGATGATAAAGTTAAGTTGACAAAAATATCGTTTTGTGAGAATCATGAGGCACGCGGACCGTGGTAGGCAGCCGGATCCTCTTACCGATGATGAAGAGTTAGATCTGGACGTTCGTAAAGCCCTGCACCGATCCCAACCTAGTCCCTTCAAGGGTGAAGGGGAACAGTTAGAAGAAGTAGTGGAAAAATGGATAGAGACAATGGAAGGGTATTTCGATGTAACCGATTATAGCGAGAAGAGCAAGATGGCTCTTGCCAGATTGAAAATTGTGGAAATGGCCAGGATCGCATGGAGGAACCATTGTGAGACAAATGGTCTCGACCGAAATACCTAGACCTGGTCAGATCTTAAAGCTTACCTCAGCAAGAGGTTCTGTCCTCCGGGCTTCCTGGAAACCAAACATTATATCATTTTTAATTGATTCCTTATGCACATTGGAAAGTTTATTTTGAACTTTTGTTTTAGGGGAAACCATTTTAGACACTAGGAGGATTTTCATATCCACAAATATCTCAATTTTGGATTACTTCTCTCTAGACATTTTCTCTCTCTAGGCCAAAATAGGGTAAAACAAGATCTTTCTTCTATTTCAGAGAGGGGAATAATTACAAGAATAGAAGGGGATGTTCTTACTCCTTTACACCTCAAAAGTTGGAGGGAGGAATCTTACACATAGTTTAAAGTGACACCCTGTTGTGACCACCATTCAAATGTGCCCGAGATCCCATTGCAATAGGCAAAGTCATACTCCTCACGAGAAGGAGAATGTCCCACCAAATTTTCCTATGTTAAACATGAAGGAACAAGATGGAGACAAGTAGTGAATACAAGTGAACGAATGTGCTCCACACAAGAAAGCTCCAATAGATGTTCGATAGAATGAGATACAAAGTACTTGGTATATATACCCAAGTAGAACATGAAAAATAGACTAAGTCCTAGTCTACCGTACAACACCATATCTTTGTATGTGTCTATAAATCCCTCCTCAAAGATATGGCTGAAGTACTTTGGAAATGTCTCAGTAGTACCTAGGGCACCTTAAGTACCATGGTTGCACAAATTCATCCATCAAGATATAGCAACCTATGGGGTAACACATGAATAACAATGTCATTTTACAACCCCCCTTGACATTGTTGTAATATCTCGAATCCCCAAGCCATGTTGATGATGTATGAAAAGTGGAGCTGACAGGATTTTAGTGAAGATGTCCACCACATTGTCCTTAGTGGAACAATAGATGAGGTCAATGAAGCCATCCTATATACAATCCCGAACATAATGATAGTGATTCTCAATGTGTTTCATGCGGGCATGAAAGACAAGATTCTTCCCAATGGCAATGCAACTCATACTATCACAAAAGATAGAGCTGGCCTCACCATCCTGTGCATGATGTAATCATACATAAGCTTCCTTAACCACATCACCTCTATAGTGGCTGCATTTGCGGCTTTGTATTCTGCTTCACTTGAGGAAAGAGAAACAGAGTCTTGCTTCTTATTACTAAGCCAAGATATGCATGCTAAACCCAAAGAGAGAAGCAATATCCGCTTGTTGATCTTCAATCATCCATGTCCCTTGACCAATCTGAGTCCGTGAAACTAGTCAAAGAAACATCACAAGCTGAAGCATAATGCAATCCAAATGAAAGAGTGCCCTGTAGATATCTGAGAACCCTCTTAGATGCATTCCAATGTGTGACTGTGGGACAATGCATGAACTGAGTAAGCAACCCTGTAGCATAGGCAATATCTGGCCTGGTAGAGCACAAATAGATGAGGCTCCCCACTAACTGCTTGTAAAGTTTTCCATCAAACTTCTTAGCTGTGTCATGTTTTGTAAGCTTGAGGTCTTTTTCCAATGGAGTGTCCACAGGTTTGCATTCTTCCATCTTAAACTTCTGTAAGAGATCTTTAGCATACTTTGTCTCTGACATGCATATCCCCTCCTGGGTCTACCAAAACTCAATGCCAAGACAATAATGCAATAAACCCAAATTTGTCATATCAAAGGTCTGACATAAGGCGACCTTGATGGCTGCAATTTTCTATGTATTACTTCGTGTGAGTAATATATCATCCACATAAAGTACCAAAATCAGCAAATCTGAATTTTCTTGTAGAACATAGAGGTTAGACTCTGTATGTGTGTTCACAAAGCCTTGGGATATCAAATACTGATGTATTGTGTGATACCATGCACGAGGTGCTTGTTTGAGCCCATATAACACCTTGTGTAGCCTGCATACCTTGTGCTCTTGTCCCTTAACCTCAAATCCTTGGGGCTATTGCACATAAACCTCCTCCTTCAAATCTCCATTCAAGAAGGCAGTCTTAACATCCATCTAAAAGACGGGCCAACCATAATGTGTAGCAAGAGAGATGCATGATGCAACGAATGGTAGTCATCTTGGCTACCAGAGCAAAATTCTCCTCATAGTCTATTCCCTCTTCTTGAGCATACCCCTTGGCAACTAACCTTGCCTTGTGCTTCTCAACAGTACCATCTACATGATACTTAACCCTATACATCCATTTTGTGCCAACAACATTCTTCCCAATTGGTCTATCAACCAAATCCCATGTGTCATTCTTCTCAATGGAACTAATCTCTGATTTCATGGCCTTCTGCCATGTGGGATGTCCCTTTGCATCCTCAAAATTTTGAGGCTCTAATTTAGCATCCATCATTGAGGCCATCAATGCATAATTCACCTGAGATAGGGCATTCTTTGTGGCTGTCCTGGTTCTCCCTAAAATTGGCTGATCCTTGGTGTCTCTAAGTGTCAATCGTGCCCATTTTGGAACTAAAACTTCCGCGTTACGCCACTGCTGTACCACTGGGTGTGGCATCCTTTGCATGACGGTGATAATGTTTCCAAACATGTGGCTAAACATGTGGTTGTCCATCCTCCCCACTAGCTGGATTGCCCATTTGGAACACTTGAGGGAGAAACACCCTCAACATGTGGCACCAATGCTAAACTGGGTGTGAGGAAGAAGAAGCAACCTATGGAGAACCCATCTCATCATCCTCAAACTGAATTATATCAAGAGGTACATCATCATCATATGGTGGCAAGTTCACATTGACTGGCTGCATTACTTCATTCTATGCAAAAGCAACATCTCTGCTTATGATAACCTTTCTAGTAATAGGATCATAAAGACGGAATCCTTTACTTTCAAGGCTATATCCTACAAATATGCATTTGGCACTCTTGTCATCATCAAGCTTTGTTCTGTGTTGGGCTGGAACTAAAGCATATGCAACCGATCCAAAAATTCCAAAGTGATGAACCTTGGGCTTGTAGCCATGAAATGCCTCAAATGGAGCTTTATCTACCAAAGCCTTGGTTGGGCACTTGCTCAAAATGTAGGTGGTTGTAGGTAATGGCCTCTCCCCAGAATCCCTTTGAGATCTTCTTATATTTTAGCATGCATCTAGTCATCTCCATGAGTGTCCTATTCTTCCTTTTGGCAATAGGATTATGTTGAGGTGTGTATGGCACTGTCAAATGATGCTTGATGCCACATTCCTACAAATACCCCTCAAAGGCATCTGAAGAAGTGTACTCTCCCCCTATATCTGAACAAAGTGTTTGTATCTTTGAATTGGTTTGATTCTCAGCCATAGCCTTGAATATCTTGAACCAATAAAATACTTCTGACTTATGCTTCATGAGGAAAAGCCAAGTGAACCTAGAATTATCATCAATAAAGATAACAAAATACCTTGCCCCTCTATGAGTAGTCACATTCGTGGGGCCACACACATCACTGTGCACTATCTGCAATACTCTTGTTGCTTTGACATCACCCTTGCCATCCTTCTTGAAAGGTAGGCGGTGTAATTTTCCAAGAGCACACCCTTCACACATTCCATGAGCTGGCTGCTGTAATTTAGGCATTCCAATGACCATCTTGTTGTTATACAAGTAGGTCAATGCGCTGTGATGAACATGGCCAAACCTTGCATGCCATAAATCACCCTGAGAAGCACATGATACAACCATAGCATGCTGAGTATAGGACTGAGCATCAAGCTTGTACAACCCCTTCTCATAAGTACCTGCTGTAAGCCACAATAGCATAGCCCTTCTTGGGATCCTTAATCCGGCATTGGCCATACTGGAACTCCACCAACATCTGTTGGTCATGAGAAATGGAAGAAATTGAAATGAGATTCTTTTTCCAATCTGGCATATACCAAACATCACGGATGTATTGTTTCTTCCGTGAAGCATCCAAAAGAATAGGAACATGTCCCACTCCTCTGATGTCTTGTGTAGTAGCATCATTGCACAAATCACTAGTCTACCATGAACATGTGTGATCTCCTCAAACTAATCTCTGTGGTGTGTCATGTGCCTCAATGCACCACTGTCCAAATACCATGTGTCAGTGGTAGCCAAAGATGCATCAAGTGTCTCTGGCACTCGCTCAATAAGAGCATGTGCATGTGCATGAGCATGTGCACTACAATCACTGCATTCCCCCCTTGTGTTAATCATCTCATGATCCATTACCCCAAAGGCAAAGTCCTTGTCATTCTGTGCATAATGAGCATGAGATGAGGCATTTGAATTTTCAGCCGGAGCAAGAATATTACTGTTTGTACCTTTCCTCTTCTTCTCATTTGCGATTCTTTTTGGACATTCTGCAATGTAGTGACCTAGCACCTTACAGTAATTGTATCTTCCCTTCTTCTTTGGTCCTTGACTAGCATTATTACTTGCATTTCCCTCATTCTTGGGCTGATATGCATGGCTTTTTGTTCTCTGAAAATTACCTCCATTGGGCTGAAATTTGCCCTTCCCTCCAAAAAGTGCTTGCTCACCTTGGCTGGAAGAATGGGCAAAATTAGAGGTTCTCTCCTCTTCCTATAAGAGCAGCTCTACCAACTCATCAAAAGAAACAGGGGTAGACCCGAGCATAATGGTCAAAGATGTCACAAAAGTACCATAAGAAGGGGCCAGGCTATTAAGAGTAGTGGAGACTAACTTTTTGTCCTCCATTTACTCATCAACACGTGCTAGAGCTGATCTCTAAGATCAGTGATCTTTGCAATATACTCAGTGATGGTTTGACCTTTCTCCATCTTCTTCAACTCCTTGAGTTGATTGGTCAATGCAAGAATTCCAGCCTCATTCTTGACATGATACATGATACATGCTCTCCAACTTATCCCATGCCACCTTGGCACTTTTACATGACTTGATGGTTGACATGATACATGCTCTCCAACTTATCCCATGCCACCTTGGCACTTTTACATGACTTGATGGTTGACATAATGTGCCTCTTCACTGAGAGCTCAATCAATGACAAAGCTTGGGCATTCCTTCTATCAAACTTCTTCTGCTCATCCAAAAGAGTAGTAGATGGAGTAGGTAGAGTAGAAGGCGTCTGACTTGTAGTGGATGAGCTAGTGCTACCAGATGCTAGCAGGCCTAGTCTCATCTCCACTCACAATGTCCCAAAGACCCTTCCCAACCAAAATATTCTACAGCATAAATGACCACAATTCATAGTTGGGACCTTCCAACTTATCCCCTTCGGTAAAGAGACATGGTGACTTCACAAACAGCTGACTGCAAATACCTGTAAACAGCTGACTGTAAATACCTGCAAGCAGCTGACTGCAAATACCTGCAAGCAGCTGACTGCAAATACCTGCAAGCAGTAAAAACAATGCAACCCAGAGAAAACATGCTCTATGCAATCACTACAAATGGCATCAGCTTCTGCAACCCAAATCTGAAATTTGAAAGTGCATCTCAGGTGCAATAATGCATCCAATCATTGCCAACACAATCTGAAATTACAAGCTTGCAATTGTGTCCAAGCAATAGGTACCTGTTCACTGAGTTCCTGAGGGCAGGGAGTAGCACAAAGAAAGACAAGTTGAATACTAAGAATTCATAGCCCACAAAAGTCCAACTTTTGAAGCTTAGCTCAGAATGAAATTCTGAGTGCACGAACAACTCCAGAAGGGGGGTATTACCCTAAGACACTTGGCTACACAGCTTCCAGATCACCCAGATTGATTCCAGGAGCTTACCTCTACCAAACAGCCTATAAATTACATGCGCACGTGTGCGGCAATGCACAAACTGAACATAACTGCTCTTGGTAAGCACAGAAAGAGGGCTGAATGCTCGATGACCTCAAGAAGAGAAGAAACACAGCAACCTTTGCACGAACTAGCTGGAAACAGGATCACGACCGAGCACCACTGGAGCACCGGGGAACTTGCGATGCGATGGGAAGCAAGGTAGACGGGAGCTCTGATACCATGTTGGAAACATGGATCCTCCCAATTCTCGGGAGGTCACCCATCCTAGTTATGTTCCTACACAAGCGCGCTGAATTGAGGTGTTTCACAAATTGGTCTAGCCATCTAGACCCCAAAACCTTAAGGTTTAGGACACCTCTAGTAATCCAATTTGTGGAAACCTCAACTTGCCAAGATTCAAACCCAGTCTCACCATGTGAGCTGGTTCTCTCTAGAAGTGTGGATTGCATCTCCAACACCCCCCCTCAAGCCACACTTTGGTTGAGGTCTTAGCTTCTAACATCACAACCTTGGAGACAAGTAGTGAACACAAGTGAATGAATGTGCTCCACACAGGAAAGCTCCAATAAATGTTTGATAGAATGAGATACAAAGTACTTGGTATATATAGTACCCAAGTAGAACATGAAAAATAGACTAAGTCCTAGTCTACCCTACAACACCATATTTTTGTATGTGTCTACAAATAAACACACATTAAAAAAGAAAAACTTATATAAGTTTTAATTATTTGGAAACTAAAAGTTTTGAATACAAATGTTAAGGGTTCAAATACTTATAAATTGAGCAACAAAAGATGGCCTTCCACCCGATCTAAGATGAGAATCCCCTCTTTTATGCATGCACACTTGGGTTGCTTCTCTTTGTTGCTTGAATAGATCAGGATTTTCCCAATACATCTTCTTAGCCTTCTTCCAATCTTTTCTTGATTCTCGTGGTGGGTTGATGCCACCACGCTTGACGGCCTTGGCAATCAATAATTTGCTATAACTCACATGTCCCCACATACGATCCAACATCTTAAGGTCATTAAATTGTAAGTCGAGGTGTGGCACATGAAACTCTAACTTCAATACACTTAGAATGTATTTATTCTTTGTTTTGTCTTGATTTATATGGTCAATGGCCCAGATGTTTATGAACTCAAGATTTACAAGGTGATGCATGCATGCTATGACATGATTCCCCTTGCTATCCTCAATGATGCTCCCATCTGTCCCCCTCACACGGTGTCGCAGGGTTGTAGGCATTTGGATCCACCACTTGTTTTACCTACCCAAAACCACCCCCACTAGAACGATGACCCCCACTGGGGGGAAGCATGGTTAGGTGTTGGCTATTATTGTCATTTCATTTTCATGTATGCCAATATAGCTTTCCCCCTTTACGGAATGCCAACAAGCTTATATCACCCTAAAGAAATCCTTAGCAACAAGTTCTCCTGTTTTGAGGTCCCCCAACTAGGACATCATCTTTCGTGTGCACATCGACACATTTGCCTTTGATGTTGGGTGTACGTTGGCCCAACTCAGTAAACATAAGATGGATTTCCCCATCAGCTTTGCCAGCTGCCGCGCCAACTAAATGAGGCAGAACAAAATTATACGACAACTGAGAGGGAAGGGTTGGCCATGGTTTACACGGTCAAGAAGTTTTGCCATTATCCTCTGGCGACCAAATTTATCTTCTTTGTAGACCAATCAAGCTCTTCTATATCTAATAAACAAGCCCTGCACAATAGGAAGAATCACCAGATGGTTGCTGATCTTGCTTGAGTTCAACTTCACACTATCACACATTGCCAAAGGGCTCACAACATGTCTTGGTGGACCATATGTCATGCATTCCCAATGGCTAGCCACTGGTGGGAGTTGATGATGATTTACTAGATGCTGCCTTGTTCCAATTATGCTTAATTACAGAATGGGTAGAGGACGTTGTACACTTTCTAGCCAATGGCCTACCAGTTGACCCCCTCCTCAACAAGGACCGTGCACGGTGCCTCATTAAACAAGTGGCTCCCTACCAATTGATCGTAGGAAAACTCTACATGCAGGAGAAAGATAATATTATTAGATGCTATGTTCAAGACGACGAATATGTCTTCCTTTTAGAATAGGCTAGGAGGCATCAAATATCACTACATGCAAAGTCCTCACAGCCAGGTTGTGGTGGCCCACCTTAATGGTCAATGCAGCAAAATACGTCAAGCGGTGCGATGAATGCTAATGAGCGACAATTCCCTACTTTAAGGACAATATGCCCCTAAACCGTGTTGTGTTGCAACCATTCAAAAACTAGGGCATTGATTTCATTGGACCCGTTAGTCCCGTGGCTAGATACACTCAAGCTCAATATATCATCAAAACCATGGACTATTGCACAAAATGGGTCGAATCAAGGGGTACCTGTAAAGTTGATGCACGTTCTACTCTAAAATTCCTGTATGAGTCAATAATCAATTGCTTTGGATGCCCCCTTGAGATTGTGAGTGACAATGGCATGCACTTTATTAATGAGGTAATCAAATTTCTCATACAAGAATTCCCTGTCACTCATAGAAAATCTTCCCCATATTACCCCCAAGCTAATAGTCAAGCATAAATCACAAATAAAGTTCTATGTGCCATTCTCACTAAAACGGTTGAAGCCACTCGCAACAATTGGGAACAAAAGTTGACAACAACACTTTGGGCTTATCGAGCATCCTACAAGGTTGCTACCAATGCGACACCCTTCAATTGGACCTATGGTATTGAAGCGGTTATGCCAATGGAGTTCTTAGTCCCGAGCTTACAAAATGCTATAAAAGAAAAACTCACGTGCAATGTACTAGGCTCTCGCCTGTTTGAGCTTGAAAAGCTTAACGAAACACGTCTCCTCGTTGTCTATAGAATGATTGTAGAAAAACTGAGGCGTAAACAATGGTTTTATGACCAGCTGAAGGACAAACAAATGAATGGGTGACATGGTCTCTTTAGCACAAGAACCCATGAAACGAAACTCAAGCTCAGAGGCTTAGGACCTTTCCTAGTCAGTGAGATAACCTCACAAGGCATAATGCACATAGAGACACTCAACGACACCGAGATGGTAGGATATTACAATGGTAAAAAATTAAAATGCTACTATGGCCCACTAGCCGAAACCACCGTTAGGGCCATTCATGGGACAGAAGACAAATAAAAAATGAACTTAAAGAAATGTAACAAGTAGCCCAACAAGAGGCTAAAGAGCACCAAGCCAAACTTTGGGGGAAAAACATTATGGTCAACATGGCCCAAGTTGTAGACCTTGAAAAAGAAGATTCTGAGGTTAAGCCTGCTATGGTTAGGAATGACCACCCTGACAAGCTTCATCCCAAATGTAAGATTCCTCCCTCCAGCTTTTGAGGTGTGCAAATGTAAGAACCTCCCCTTCTGATCTTATGATTATTCCCCTCTCTGAAATAAAAGAAAAATCCTATTTTACCTTGTTTTGGCCTGGAGAGAGAAAATGTCTAGAGGGAGGTAATCCAAAATTGAGATATTTTTGGATATAAAAATCCTCCTAGTGTCTAAAATGGTTTCCCTTGAAACAAAAATTAAAAAAGAACTTTCCAATGTGCAATTGGAGTTAATTGAAAATAGGTATAAAGAACCTTAGCCTAAGGGTCTAGATTTTCAGAAATTTTTGGATTATGGTCCAATTAAGGTTCCTATGAGCCAATAGGATCAATCCAAATATGGGGAGGAGATAAATCCAATTTATAAAAGAAAAATACCTAAAAATGAGTAAATGCCCACATAAGATGAAGAGTTGACTGAGTACAAGGTTTATTAGTAAAAAACTATGAATATTACTAAAAAATGAGATATTTTGGGTATAATGACACATTTTGACACCTTGGTAAGGAGAAGGGGGCTCTTCAAGGAGGCACCTATTTCACATGTGTGGAGGAGTTTTAAACTCAAAAATAATAAGATATTTTTATCTCTCCTATGTCCTGGATATCAAACCAAAGCAAAAAGGGAGCCAAACTGGTCCAAATCTTGTCCCCAAATTCAGCCAAACTGAACCTGGAAAATTCTAGGAAGTAGTTGGACTTGGTTAGAGGCCTCCCTCACCTATAAATAGATCCTTAGCCCTTTGTCAAAAAATATGTGAACTATACCATGCTAGTATTATACTGAAATAATGATATTTTCTCTTATCCTCTAAAAATCCTCTACAATTTGGAGAGAATGGAGTTTCTCTCTCTCTTCAACCTTCTTTTGAGTCTTCATCAACATACTAAACCAATGGATTGGTTGGGGGCCTCTCCTTAGACTAAAGAATTTATGGTCTTTTTCTTAATCTCTACATGTTTCTCACTCCTCAACCCCTCTCAAGCTTGAGAAGTATTCAATTGAATGGCTCTTTAATGCAATTGAAGCTCTTTAATGGATTTTAGTGATTAAACACATAAAGTTTTCATTTATGCTTAAATTAAAATAATTTTTTTAAAGCATATCTCTCTCTCCCCCAAAGAATGGTCATTCCTATGACCTATTCTAAATTCAATTAATGCTTCTCATGGAGAAATTCTCTATTCACAAGTCAAACTCTAGGCTTGTGAAGCTAAAGGTTTAAGAAAATGGTTTTGATACTTATATGCTTGAAAAATATAGTTTTTATACTTATATGCTTCAAAAATATGGTAATATTATGGGATAAATCCATAAATTGGATTTAATGCTAAAAGATAGTTATACTATCTTAATTATTTTACTATGTCTTATTCTTTTCATCAAAATTAAAAATTACCAGTAATAGCAGCGGAGCTATGGCAAAATTTTTAAGAAATTGATGCATAATTCATTCTTATGCATAACGTGAAAAGAGGACTTCCTATTATATTCTAGGATTGAATATCCTAGGTTAAAAGAATGGTTTTTGTCACATTCAATGGAAAACTAATTTTTTTAGTTTATGTGTAATTAAATAATTAAGAAATGAGAAAATTATGGTAATTATATTTAACGGATAAAAGAGGAATCTCTATTCAGTCATAATCTAGGCCAAGCAATTGGCAGAAATTTAGAAAAAGTCCCATTATCGGTATCAAAGTAGTAAAAACTACTAAATGGAAATAGGATGTGGAACGGATGTGATAAGATATAAATGGGATGTGATAAGATGTAAATGGGATGAGATAAGATGTAAATGGGATGTGATAGGATGTGAATGGATGTGATAAGATGTAAATGGGATGTGATAGGATGTGTTAAGGATATGAATGATATGTTTTGAATGAATTGTTATCTGATGATGAGTTCTGTATGCTGGATATTTATCCTAGGATTTTGTTGGGTTGACTAGACTGTAAGGAACCCCCGAATCAGTTGGAACTTAAGGGAAAGAGTTGTCCTCTAGTTTGTGAGATGAGGACATCTCGCATTTTTTAAGTGGGGTAGGATGTAAGATTCCTCCCTCCATCTTTTGAGGTGTACAGGTGTAAGAACCTCCCCTTCTGATCTTATAATTTTTCCCCACTCTCAAATAAAACACTATATTCGTGAGTTTGGGAATTTCTCAACTCCCTTTTTTGGGACCTGGATAACATGCCTATAAGTTTTTCAAAACCATATCATGTGACCTATTGTTGGAAAGCGCTTGGAAAATGGAATCTAGTGAGCTATAGAGCGCTCAATTTGGAGTAACGGTGTTCAAGTTATGATTAATCCAAAGATTTGACCACGTGTCCCAAACTTATGGGAAATTCCCATATTCCCCAATATGGTGTTATAAAAGAAAGATCTTGTTTTGGCCTGGAGAGAGAAAATGTCTAAAGGGAGGTAATCCAAAATTGAAATATTTTTGGATATAAAAATCCTCCTAGTGTCTAAAATGGTTTCCTCAAAAACAAAAATTCAAAAAGAACTTTCCAGTGTGCAATTGAAATTTATTGAAAATAGGTATAAAGGACCTTAGCCTAAGGGTCTAGATTTTTTGAAATTTTTGGATTATGGTCCAATTAAGGTTCCTATGGGCCAATAGGATCAATCCAAGTGTGGGGAGGAGATAAATCTAATTTAAAAAATAAAAATACTAAAAAATGAGTAAATGCCCACATAAGATGAAGAGTTGACTGAGTACAAGGTTTATTAGTAAAAAACTATGAATATTACTAAAAAAAATGAGATATATTGGGTATAATGATACATTTTTGACACCTTGCTCCTCCTAAACCTGTGAAGAACCACCCAAGTCTCCCAAGAGTGCATCATGGAGAGCATCCTGTGTCTGTTGACGACCTTTCACCTTTTTCCCTGCACCCATTGCTAGAAAATTCTCAGCAATCAACTTATCCCTAATGTCCTTTGGTAGTACTGCCTTGCACCCTGCACAGTTATTGGTTGTGCCAATGCCTGTCAAGTGCATAACGACGCGAGAAATGGTATTGGTGAGCTGAAAGTTGCAATACTTGCATTGCCATCGTCGCGTGCCAGATCCACCTTGCCCTGGCGTGTTGACAATGCGGATGACATTGGTGTGCTTGCCAATACGGGTTAGTTGGCTTAGGCATGATGGCTCTTGAGACTTTTGTCTGCACACCTGCCAAGTGCGTAGCACATATGCAAAGGACTCAGAAATAATTTATAAGCGGCAAGCCAGAGGTCTTGCATGACGGGGAGAAAGAGATAAGACTCAAGAGGGAGAGGGAGAGAGAGAGAGGAAGATGCTCAGTTTACCTACAGGCACGCCAAAGTTCCAACGCTGTGCAAATGTTTTCGCCTGGTTTTTTTCGATAATTTTTTGCTCTCTGTAACGCATGCTCTCTGCAATAAGTGTATACAATACAATGTACATTAATCAAAGGCCTAGTGATTAAACACATAAAGTTTTCATTTATGCTTAAATTAATTTTTTTAAAAAAAGCATCTCTCTCTCTCTCCCCCAAAAAGAATGGTCATTCCTATGACCTATTCTAAATTCAATTAATGCTTCTCATGGAGAAATTCTGTATTCACAAATCAAACTCTAGGCTTGTGAAGCTAGAGGTTTAAGAAAATGGTTTCTATACTTATATGCTCAAAAAATATGGTAATATTATGGGATAAATCCATAAATTAGATTTTATGCTAAAAGATAGTTATACTATCTTAATTATTTTACTATGTCTTATTCTTTTCATCAAAATTAAAAATTGCTAGTAATAGTAGTGGAGCTATGGCAAAATCTTTAAGAAATTGATGCATAATTCATTCTTATGCATAACGTGAAAAGAGGACTTCCTATCATATTCTAGGATTGAATATCCTAGCTTAAAAGAATGGTTTTTGTCACATTCAATGGAAAACTAATTCTTTAGGTTTATGTGTAATTAAATAATTAAGAAATGAGAAAATTATGGTAGTTATATTTAAATGATAAAAGAGGAATTCCTATTCAAGAAATTATGGTAATTATATTGAAAGGATAAAAGAGGAATTCCTATTCAATCATTTAGATGGGAAAAGAGAAATTCCTAGTATATTGGAATTAATGGATATTTTAGTTAAATTCAAAGATGAATTTTAAATAAAATTATTTTATCTATGAGAAATATATAAATGGTAAAAGAGGAATTCCTATGACATTTGGAATTCAATCATTTAGATGGGAAAAGAGAAATTCCTAACATATTGGAATTTATGGATATTTTAGTTAAATTCAAAGATGAATTTAAAATAAAATTATTTTATCTATGAGAAATATTTAAATGGTAAAAGAGGAATTCCTATGACATTTGGAATTTAATCATTTAGATGGGAAAAGAGAAATTCCTAGCATATTGGAATTATTAGATATTTTATTCAAAGATGAATTTATTTTATCTATGAGAAATATTTAAATGGTAAAAGAGGAGTTCTTATGACATTTGGAATTCAATTATTTAGATGGGAAAAGAGAAATTTCTAGCATATTGAATTAATGGATATTTTAATTTTGATGAATTTATTATATGAGAGATATTTGATGATAAAAGAGGAGTTCCCATGATATCGGAATGCAAATAATCAAATGCAAAAAGAGGAATTCCCATGATATTTAAGGTCCAAGAAATTAAATGAGAAAAAGAGAAATCTTTAGTATAATCCAATTTATGATTATTTATTAAAAGTGAAAATATGGGTAGAATTGATTTTTGTAAATCCCATGAATTCTTCTATTCCAAAAGAGGGATATTGAATATAATTCATTTGAGAAATTGAGAAAGAATATGGAAATAGTCGTCGAGAAAAAGAACGTTTATCTAGGCCAAGCAATTGGCAGAAACTTAGAAAAAGTCCCATTATCGGTATCAAAGTAGTAAAAACTACTATATGGGAATAGGATGTGGAATGGATGTGATAAGATGTAATGAGATGTGATAGGATGTAAATGGGATGTGATAAGATGTAAATGGGATGTGAATGGATGTGATAAGACGTAAATTGGGATAGATGTGAATGGATGATATGTGATGTGAATGAATATGATGTGTTGTGGATGTGTATGCGAAAGAATGGATGTGGATGTGGATGTGTATGGATAGATGTGGGTAGTCGTACATGTGAACGATTGGATGGATGTGGATGAATGAGATGAGATGTGTATGAATGAGACATGATGTGGAAAGATGTGATGTGATGTAATGTGGATAGAATGTATGGGATGGGATGGTGATGAGAATGAATGTGATGGATAATATGAATGAATGTGATGTGATGTAAATGAATGTGATGGACGTGAATAGATGTGATGTGATGTGAATCGGGATGTGAATGAATAAGATGTGATGTCATGTGAATCAGGATGTGAATGATTGAGATGTGATGACATGTAAATGAATAATATGGGATGTGAATGGATGAGATGTGAATCGGGATGTGAATGGATGAGATGTGATGTGATGTGAATCGGGATGTGAATGAATGAGATGTGATATGAAATGGATGTGATGAGATGTGATGTAAATTGGGATAGATGTGAATGGATGATATGTGATGTGAATGAATATGATGTGATGAGATGTGGATATGGGTAGATGCGAGAGGATGAGATCTGATGAGGATAAATGAGGAGATGTGATGAGATGTAAAATGATGTGATTGGATGAGAATGGGAATACACATGAAATGGATGTGGATTAAGTAATGTGGATTGGATGAGAATGGGAATACACATGAAATGGATGTGGATTAAGTAATGTGGATTGATGTGGAACAATGTGGAAAGACGAGAGTTTGTTATAGAAACTGTATTTATGATCTGTTTCTAAATGACTATTTTATGTCAAGAATGCTAGGGAATCATTTTGATCGTCTTGTGAATGAGGTCGTGGTGGAGACCTAACTGATAAAGTTGCAAAAGCTGACGGAGAGTCAACGGAGGACGTCTCGCATAGCAAGGTCGACCGAGTTGACCAGCCTCGGTTCGATTTAAATGGTGAGCTTTGGGTACAGTGGATGAGGGACCAAGGAAGCAGCCTATGAGTGAAGTGCTAGGTGACCTGCGAAGGATCCTAGAGGGTGCTGACCATACGGTGCTCGGGCTCTGGGTCGCCAAAAGATACCCACACGTGGGCCGAGAAAGATATTGGAATAAGGAGTAAGAGTTGTTTTATGAAACCGGGCATGGATCTGGTTGATTGACATTGCTGGTCCTCAAACGGATGAGTCCATGGCTCTTTTATATGGATCTGTTGGTCGATGTTGCTGATCTTGAATGGAGATTCCATCTGGATTTTTATAAGTTAATATATTGTCGGGTACTACGAGCTAGGAACTATTGAAAAGGCCCCTGAGTGGACAGGTGGTGAGCGTTCTGGTTACCAATGATGCCATAGGTACTCCGATGAAGGAATGATGGGAAATTAGAATTCAACCGGATATTTTGGAGAATTATGATCAGTGATACTATGGTTTCATTAAAAGATTGTTTTTAAAGACATCTGAATTTGTGGAAAAAGGCAATTTCGTATTGGGTGTGTAAGTGGTGTGACTAGCTTGAAGTTTGCATGAAGCTCTGGCTAGGTGACCTGGGAACTCTTTTCCCTGGTATATCGGGGACAAAACCTAACCAAATTCCTAATTGGATCCCATCACTATAGTGGTTGTGCGGTTGGCTAACCCATGGGACTGGATGGAATGAGGCTGGTCTGATGGATCCCTAAAATGAGACTCAATTCTATTATGGTACGATAGATGAAGTAAATCCCAGATAGAAATCCCGGATAGAAATTGTTCTATGGAAAAGAATCAACGGCTATGCCTCTCAATGAGGAAAAAAGCGTTGGTCTCTAGGATCCAAGTGCAAGTCTTTTCCTTGATCTGACCTTGGAACTTATGGGTTCGGTCGGATCAGTTCAGTTAGTTAAGGCTATTGACTACGTTAGAGTCAAATATCCCATGGAGGAATCGCCCGTGCTTTCTGGGTGAGGGAAGTTTTTTCGGGTTCGGTTTTGGAAGAACCGAGGGATTAGTCTCTTGTCCGGATATTCGTGGGCGAAGCCCCGAGTGAGAGACCCTGCCCATGCAAGAAGTGCTACTTCCGCAGCTAGCACCCCCGAATTTGTTGCACGGAGGGAGGAGGCATCTTTTAGCTGGTATTATCAAAGCGAATTGGCTAGTGGATCAACCGAGAAGCCAAAAATGTCAAAAATTTATGAAGTAACAGTAAAAAGTTGGAAATGCGTGATGAAATTCATACAAATTGATATTTAGACTGGAATTCATAAATTAGTAATTGGGTCTTTAGATGGAAGTACCGCAATTGCATGGAATCCCTGACTTGCTTGAGGCCTAGACATGATGGTATTTACCTTATAATTCCAAGGACCATAACTACCCGTATATACCGAGGGTATAACTGCAGCTCTTTACTGGCAGTATATACGAGTAAATCTAAGACCTTCAAATTATAAGCAAAAATGTTATTCAGATGATGAATTTGAATGTGGTTGATATGATTTTAAAATTTTAGTTGAGAACTAACGAGTTGATTTGGATTCTGATTGAAAAATGATGATTCCTGAACTTTGGTTGAAAAGCAATAAGCTCAGCAAAACCGCAATGAGGATGAATGGGACAAGTCCCAGTAATGATGTTAATAACTAGAATAGCAATAATGACTTTAGCAAATAACTACGAGATTAGTGGATTGTGCTGACAGATTGCTCGTGTTTGACCTTTGATCCAGCGGCTCAAATTAAGGGATGACAAATTAGAACTTATATAACTGAAATTTTCGTGGAGGAATGTTCCGATAGAATTTTCGGTCTAATGGACCATTATTGTGTTAAGGATATGAATGATATGTTCTGAATGAATTGTTATCTGATGATGAGTTCTTTATAAGGGATCTTTATCCCAGGGTTCTGTTGGGTTGACTAGACTATAAGAAACCCTAGAATCAGTTGGATCTTAAGGGAAAGAGTTGTCCTCTAGTTTGTGAGATGAGGACATCTCGCGTTTTTTAAGTGGGGTAGGATGTAAGAGTCCTCCCTCCAGTTTTTGAGGTGTATAGGTGTAAGAACCTACCCTTTTGATCTTATAATTATTCCCCTCTCTAAAATAAAAGAAAGATCCTGTTTTACCCTATTTTGGCCTGAAGAGAGAAAATGTCTAGAGGGAGGTAATCCAAAATTGAGATATTTTTGGATATAAAAATCCTCCTAGTGTCTAAAATGGTTTCCCTTGAAACAAAAATTCAGAAAGAACTTTCCAATGTGCAATTGGAGTTAATTGAAAATAGGTATAAAGAACCTTAGCCTAAGGGTCTAGATTTTCAGAAATTTTTGGATTATGGTCCAATTAAGGTTCCTATGGGCCAATAGGATCAATCCAAATATGGGGAGGAGATAAATCCAATTTATAAAAGAAAAATACCCAAAAATGAGTAAATGCCCACATAAGATGAAGAGTTGACTGAGTACAAGGTTTATTAGTAAAAAGCTATGAATATTACTAAAAAATGAGATATTTTGGGTATAATGACACATTTTGACACCTTGGTAAGGAGAAGGGGGCTCTTCAAGGAGGCACCTATTTCACATGTGTGGAGGAGTTTTAAACTCAAAAATAATAAGATATTTTTATCTCTCCTCTGTCCTGGATATCAAACCAAAGCAAAAAGGGAGCCAAACTGGTCCAAATCTTGTCCCTGGTCCAAATCTTGTCTCCAAATTCAGCCAAACTGAACCTGGAAAATTCTAGGAAGTAGTTGGACTTGGTTAGAGGCCTCCCTCACCTATAAATAGATCCTTAGCCCTTTGTGAAAAAATATGTGAACTATACCATGCTAGTATTATACTGAAATAATGATATTTTCTATTATCCTCTAAAAATCTCTACAATTTGGAGAGAATGGAGTTTCTCTCTCTCTTCAACCTTCTTTGGAGTCTTCATCAACATACTAAACCAATTGATTGGTTGGGGGCCTCTCCTTAGACTAAAGAATAAAGCAAAATAATAGGTAAAGTGTGATTTATGGTCTTTTTCTTAATCTCTAAATGTTTCTCACTTATCAACCCCTCTCAAGCTCGAGAAGTATTCAATTGAATGACTCTTTAATGCAACTAAAGCTCTGTAATGGATTTTTGTGATTAAACACATAAAGTTTTCATTTATGCTTAAATTAAAATATTTTTTTAAAGCATATCTCTCTCTCTCTCTCTCTCCCAAAGAATGGTCATTCCTATGATCTATTCTAAATTCAATTAATTCTTCTCATGGAGAAATTCTCTATTCACAAATCAAACTCTAGGCTTGTGAAGCTAAAGGTTTAAGAAAATGGTTTTTATACTTATGCTTGAAAAATATGGTAGTATTATGGAATAAATCCATAAATTGGATTTAATGTTAAAAGATAGTTATACTATCTTAATTATTTTACTATGTCTTATTCTTTTCATCAAAATTAAAAATTGCCAGTAATAGCAGAGCGGAGCTATGGTAAAATTTTTAAGAAATTAATACATAATTTTATTTTTATGCATAACGTGAAAAGTAGACTTCCTATTATATTCTAGGATTGAATATCCTAGGTTAAAAGAATGGCTTTTGTCACATTCAATAGAAAAATAATTTTTTAAGTTTTTGTGTAATTAAATAATTAAGAAATGAGAAAATTATGGTAATTCTATTTAAAGGATAAAAGAGGAAGTCCTATTCAATCATTTAGATGGGAAAAGAGAAATTCCTAGCATATTGGAATTAATGGATATTTTAGTTAAATTCAAAGATGAATTTTAGATAAAATTATTTTATCTATGAGAAATATTTAAATGGTAAAAGAGGAATTCCTATGACATTTGGAATTCAATCATTTAGATGAAAAAAGAGAAATTCCTAGCATATTGGAATTAATGGATATTTTAGTTAAATTCAAAGATGAATTTTAGATAAAATTATTTTATCTATGAGAAATATTTAAATGGTAAAAGAGGAATTCCTATGACATTTGTATTCAATCAGTTAGATGGGAAAAGAGAAACTCCTAGCATATTGGAATTATTAGATATTTTATTCAAAGATGAAATTATTTTTATCTATGAGAAATATTTAAATGGTAAAAGAGGAATTCCTATGACATTTGGAATTCAATCATTTAGATGGGAAAAGAGAAACTCCTAGCATATTGATAAAAGACGAATTAATGGATATTTTAATTTTGATGAATTTATTTTATGAGAAATATTTGATGATAAAAGATGAATTCCCATGATATTGGAATGCAAATAATCAAATGCAAAAAGAGGAATTCCCATGATATTTGAGGTCCAAAAAAATAATTGAGAAAAAGAGAAATCTTTAGTATTATTCAATTTATGATTATTTATCAAAAGTGAAAATATGGGTAGAATTGATTTTTATAAGTCCCATGAATTCTTTTATTTCAAAAGAGGAATATTGAATATAGTTCATTTGAGAAATTGAGAAAGAATATGAAAATAGTCGTCGAGAAAAAGAACCTTTATCTAGGCCAAGCAATTGGTAAAAATTTAGAAAAAGTCTCATTATCGGTATCAAAGTAGTAAAAACTACTAAAATGGGAATAGGATGTAGAGGAACGGATGTGATAAGATGTAAATGGGATGTGATAAGATGTAGATGGGATGATATAAGATGTAAATGGGATGTGATAGGATGTGAATGGATGTGATAAGATGTAAATGGGATGTGATAGGATGTGAATGGATGTGATAAGATGTAAATTAGGATAGATGTGAATGGATGTAAATGGGATGTGAATGGATGTGATAAGATGTAAATTAGGATAGATGTGAATGTATGAGGACATCTCGCGTTTTTTAAGTGGGGTAGGATGTAAGATTCCTCCCTCCAGCTTTTGAGGTGTACAGGTGTAAGAACCTCCCCTTCTGATCTTATAATTATTCCCCTCTCTGAAATAAAAGAAAGATCTTGTTTTACCCTATTTTGGCTTGGAGAGAGAAAATGTCTAGAGGGAGGTAATCCAAAATTGAGATATTTTTGGATATAAAAATCCTCCTAGTGTCTAAAATGGTTTCCCTTGAAACAAAAATTCAAAAAGAACTTTCCAATGTGCAATTGGATTCCTATGACCTATTCTTTATTCAATTAATGCTTCTCATGGAGAAATTCTCTATTCACAAATCAAACTCTAGGCTTGTGAAGCTAGAGATTTAAGAAAATGGTTTTTATACTTTTATGCTTGAAAAATATGGTAATATTATGGGATAAATCCATAAATTAGATTTAATGCTAAAATATAGTTATACTATCTTAAATATTTTACTATGTCTTATTCTTTTCATTAAAATTGAAAATTGCCAGTAATAGCAGCAGAGCTATGGTAAAAATTTTAAGAAATTGATGCATAATTCATTCTTGTGCATACCGTGCTCGGGCTCTAGGTTGCCGAGAAAGATATTGGAATAAGGAATAAGAGTTGTTTTTTGAAACTGGGCATGGATCTGGTTGATTGAACTTGCTGGTTCTCAAAAGGCCCCTGAGTGGACAGGTGAGATAGTTGCTGAAGTAGCCCCGCACCTCATCAGAACCCTCTAAGATCCTACTTAGGTGTCCTCGCACTTCACTCAGGGACCGCTTCATCGATCCTCGCCCATCCTACCGGAAGCACACCATTCTAACCATACCGAGGTTGTTCAAGACCTCGGCAGGCTTTGCCTCGAGCGACGTCCCTTGACAACTCCCCGCTAGCTGTTGCAACGAGTCTCTCCTTAGTTAATCACATACCAAATGCTTCCTCCAGCATTCTGGTGTAAAACATTTCTTTAAAAAAAAACAGAGGTTCTATGCAAGTAGTATTCCCGGTTTGATTCTACAAAACCCTTTTTTTATAATCTAGATTTTCTTAATGAGAATCATTAATCTCACATCAGGGTAATCTACCCATCATTTGACTGAATTTCCAACTTGATTCTTGGTGATTTCAGTTAAGGGAAAACTTCTCTAATTCAACGGTAATCTATTCTTTGTGTCAAGATTTGGAATTGGTCTCAAGGTTTCTGCTTGATTCGCTTGATTTAGATTCAAGAGATGGGCAAGTAATTTAGTGGCCGCCATTCTCATAGTCGTGGTCTAACCAAAATTTTTTGGTTTACTTTTAACTTTGATTCCTAAGGATTTTCTTCAAATAAAAATCTACTAAACTTCTAACCGTAAGGAGAATTCTAACTTTATGAATTTTGTTCCTTCCTAACCACAATAGATTAATAAATAGTTCTATATGAGAATATCGAGATTTTATAAAAAATACTCTTCCTCCACTAATCCAATTTTGGGTATATATATCAATTTTGTGATTTATCCACATAAATGTCTAAGAATATTCTTTCCACCAATTTAATTATCAACTTTAATATACCCTAATTTTCTAGGTGGAATTATGCTGAAAATTCCTCTTTTGTTATCAAAATTAATTTAAACCTTTTTCTACTTAAAATACCATGAAAATTCCTCTTTTACAAATATCCATTTTTTTGGAATATGCCAAAAATTCCTCTTTTTGCATTCAAACGATTGAATTCTGAATGTCATGGGAATTCCTCTTTTATCATTGAAAAATTCTTATGCATAAAATAAAATTATCACAAATTTCTTTTTTTCTTAATTAAATAATTATGCATAAATACAAAAAAAGTATTCTTTCCTCAATATGGTCAAAAATCATTCTTAACCTACAATATGGTAGGAGTTTCTCTTTTAGTATATGCATAAAAATAAGATATATATATATATATATATATATATATAATTTACCATAGCTTCGCTGCTATTATTGATAATTTTCAAATTTTCTAAAAGAATAAAAGCTTAATGAAAATATGATAGAAGTTCTACTTTTAAGCTTAAATTTAAATTATTAATTTAAATCATAATTTTAACTATAATTATAAACATAATTATGGTTATCCCACTAGATTAAGCTAATTTCAACATTCCTCTTTTCCCAATTTATTAGGATAATCTATTTCTCATTTAGAACGAGTTAAAGTAGTTTTTTAACTACTCATAAACAATCTAAAAGAATTAACCATTTTAATAGCACAAAACCATGAAAATATCATTCTCAATCTCTAGCTCATCAAGCCTAGAGTTTAGTTTTGAAATAAGAGATTATCTTTGAGAAACATTCATTTGATAAAGAATTATCCATAGAGATGACTATTCTTTTTGAGAGAGAGATTTGCTTACAGAAAGCATTACCAAATAAGCATAAAGATTAACTTTCTCATAATTAAAAATTAAGACTCTTAGGGAAAGCTTGATTTTAATTAAAACAATCATTTAGAAAGCTTCTCAAGCTTGAGAGGGGTTGAGAAGAAAGGCATTGAGAAAAATTAGAAAAAATCACAAAAATCATTCTTACCTCTAGATTAGCCTGATTCTTACCTAAGGACTGAATCCCCCAACCAATCAATTGGCTATCAAGAGGAGAAGAGAACCCCAGTTGTTGAAGAGAGAGAGAAGCTCCAAGCTTCCCAAAAGTAAAGGAAAATTAAGGGATAATAGAAAATACAATTATTTTAATGTAATACTAGCATGGTATAGCTCACATATGAGAATACAAAGGAATGAGGGTCTATTTATAGGTGAGGGAGGCCACTAACCAAGTCCAATTGGGTTCTAGAATTTTTTAGCTTCAGTTTGACTCAATTTGGATAAGATTTGGACCAGTTTCGCTCCCTTTTTGATCGAGTTTGATCCAGGAGAGAGGAGAGAGAAAAATATCCCATTTTTGTATTAAAAAACTCAAGTAATCATGAAGAAAAAGGAGCCTCCTTGAGGTGGCATTCCCTCCTTATTGAGGTGTCAAAAATGCATCATTTCCTCTAAATATCTCATTTTTTAACTAATATCTCTTAATTTTTAACTAATAAACCTTGTACTTAGTCAACTCTTCATCTTATGTAAGCATTTACTCATTTTTGGGTATTTTTTTAATTCTTTGGATTGATCTCATTCCAACACTTGAATTAATCCTATTGGCCCCCATAGGAACCTTAATTGACCATAATCCAAAAATTTCTAAAAATCTGGACCCTTAGGCTAAGATCTTTAATACATATTTTTAATTGATTCCTAATGCACATTATTAGAGAATTTATTTTGAATTTCTATTTCAAGGAATTACATTTTAGACATTAGGAGAATTTTTATATCCAAAAATATCTCAGTATTGAATTATCTCTCTAGAAATTTTTTTCTCTCTAGGTAAAAACGAGGAAAAACAATATTTTCTTGCATTCTAAAATAGGGAATGATTACAGGGGATTGAGGTAAAAGCTTATTCAATTTTCAAGCTGAGGAGGAATCTTACATCGCTTCCAAAACCAATGCAAGTAAAGTCTGCATACCAACATGTGAACTCAGAGGAGGTGTTTGTGAAGCTTGGTTCACCAGTACATATTGAAGCAACATTCGTTTTGCTAAAGACAGAGATGTACTCTTTAACCAGCATAACAATATTTTCTCTGATCTTGAAGCTTTGCAAAGGTACGGAGTTCAGTTCTTTGAGATTAGTCAAGAAGAATGTGAAGGAGTTCTAAAATTTGTTTTGAAACTGGATGAGTGTGAGATTTTAAAGAATAAAAAAATGGAGAGGGTTACTATCACTTTAATGAACAGGGCCTTAGACACATCAATTACAAAAGATGATGCAAAATATTTTAGTGTTCAATCGGAGAATAACATATTGCCGCTTGGATCTTTTGGAGTATCTTCTTTATGATTGAATATGATTGTGTATTACGTTGAAATAATTTAAACATAAAACTTGTATTAAACATAAACTTCTTACTAATGACACAGGTGGATAAAGAAGACTTTGAAATTTTGCATTGGGTGTTTCATCAAACTACAATTCCATCACTGATTAGTGAGAAAAGAAATGGAAGGGCCCTTCATGTGGCTGGGTTTGGTGACTATAAAGTGGAATGGCACATGGCAGGTGATTTGAAGACTCTAAAATGCATGTATAACATAAGCAAAGGTGCAAATGCAAAGAGTCCATGTCTATATTGCATGTCAAGTGCCAAGACTTTAGATCGTGTACTATGGAACAAAGCTCTTGATAGGCATTTAAAAGATAAAGATTTCAAAGCAGTGCTTGATATTCCTCTATCCAAAGTGCACATATGCACATTGAATGCACTATGTAGAATTATAGAGAAGCTAGTGTATTTATACATATGCACATTGAATGCACTATGTAGAATTATAGAGAAGCTAGTGTATTTGTACATATGCTCTGCATGAATGTTAAAGCCTAAAAAAGAATCTCTAAAGCAATCAAAGCAATAGAAAAAATGCTATCATACATTGTCTTGCATGGGAGGCATGTTAAAATTGAGGAGGACGACAAGCGGTCAGAAGGACGTAGCAAAGTACCAAGAAAACCATCAATAGGTGGTGTGAAAGCTAAAAGATTTTTGTCATACTACCTCAAAGACTGTTGAGATAAAAACAAGCAAAAGATGTTTAATCGATGGAAAGATCTACATAATGTAGTCAAGGACATTGGAAATGAAAATTCAATCCAGAATCGGAAGGCAGATGTGTGGATTTCACTTGATAAGATCTTTGCATTCATGGTGGAGAAAAAGAGCTGGAGCAATAGTGAGATAAAATTATTTGAAAACATATTAGAGACTTGGAGGAAGGCATTCATGTTGAAGGATGGAGTGATCAACATGTAACTCATTACATGGTAAGAACTTTAAAAACTGCTGCAATCTCAATACTATGAGACCAACTAATACATACATCTGATTTTTTTATGTTGTCATTGATTGCAGCATATACTATATAATCATACACCATATTTCGCAAAGACATATGGTTCATTATCAATATGGTCAACTCAAGGCATGGAGAAGTCACATTACATGGCAAGAACAAGTTACTTTAAGCACACTAGACATGGTGGAGGCAAAAATCGAGCCAATAGTCTTTTAGAGTTCACTGGACTTACAGGAAATTGATTCACAAAGCAAAACAAAAAGACACATTCAAGTCCTCATCATTGACACATGCAATACAATTGATTAATAAAGAAAAGTGACAATGCGCTTGGAATCAGTCAACTGCGAGAGAGCGCCATCAGTTGTGGCGTCACTCAAGAGTTAGGGTTGGGAGAAGGTAGTCTAGATGAGGTGGGCTTGATCTTCTTCAGTGTTCTTCTTTCTTCGTCTTCCTTTTCCTCTTCTTCCTCTTCATTTGCCGAGAGATCTATTTTTGGCATCTGCACTATTGGAGGCAACAATTCTAACCGGATTTTTCTTGTCCTTATTAGATATCTTTTTTCATATGGATGCAATGTGTCTGGGTCTGTATTTCCCGCTACAAAATCATTTAACGGGAGAATTGATCTAACGAGTCAAAGTCTTAACTAACGAAACTGATCCGACCGAACCCGAAAGTCACATGGTCAGATCAAGGATGAGACTTGCACTTGGTCCATATAATCACCGCTTTTTTCCTCCTTTAGCGAGGCACAGTTCGTTGATTCCCTCCCAGAGAACAAGGGTCTTCCTAGGACTTAATCTAATTAATGTAACTCCAACCCATGGGTTAGCCAACTGTCCAACCACTGTATTGGTGGGATTCCTTTATAAAATTTGGTTATGTTTTGCTCGAGTACCGAGGAAAAGAGTTCCCACGCCTCCTAGCTAGCACTTCAAGCAAAATTCAAGGTAGTCATACACCACTTACACATCCAATATGAAATTGCCATTTTAATATATTCGACTGTCTTTAAAACAATCTTTCAATGAAATCATAGTATTAGTGATCATAATTGCCATTTTAATATGAAATTGCCATTTTAATATATGCGGCTGTCTTTAAAACAATCTTTCAATGAAATCATAGTATTACTGATCATAATTCTTCAAAATATTGAGTCCATTGATTTACAAAAATTATCATCCGGACTCTTTGTTGAAGACCAGCAAGTCAGCCAATGATATCCAATATCAAAATTTAGCTCACAAAAGTAATTCTTTTCAGTTCATCCGTATCTTCCTTGATGTACGCATGGGTGTCCTAGCAACCACAAGCTCGTGCATCACCTAGTTAGAACCCTCTAGGATCTCCTACTTAGGTGTCCTCCATCGTACCGGAAGCATACCATTTTAACTATACCGAGGCTGGTCAAGACCTCGGCAGGCTTTGCCACGAGCAACGTCCCTCGATGACTCCGTGCTGCGAGTTGTTGCAACAAGTCTCTCCTTAGTTAAACACATACCAAATGCTTCCTCCAGCATTTTGGCGTAAAACAGTCCTTTAAAAGAAAACAGAGGTTCTATGAAAATAGAATTCCCGGTTCGAGATTGGTTCCATGAAACCCTTTTTCCTTAATCCAGATTTTCTTAAAATGAGAATCATTGATCTCTCATCAAGGTAATCTACCCATCATTTAATTGAATTTTCAACTAGATTGTTGGTGATCTCGGTTAAGGAAAAACTACGCTAATTCAATAGTAGTCTATTCTTTGTCTAAAGAATTGGAATTAGTCACGAGGTGTTTGCTTAATTCAGATTCGAGAGATGGGCAAGTAGTTTATTGGCCCCCGCCATTCTCACAGTCGTGGTTTAACCAAAAATTTTTCGGTTTACCTCTAACTTTGATTCCTAACACGCTTTTCTTTAAATAAACATCTAGTGAACTTCTAACCGTAAGGAAAATTCTAACTTTATGAATTTCATTCTTTCCTAACCATAATAAATTTAGAAATGGTTCTATGTGAGAATATCAGTCACCAAAATTTAATTTAAACCTTTTTCTACTTAAAATACCATAAAAATTATTCTTTTATTTAAATACAAATATCCATTTTTTGAATATGCTTAAAATTTCTCTTTTTGTATTTAAATGATTGAATGTCATGGGAATTCCTCTTTTATCATTAAAAAATTCTTATATACATAAAATAAATTTATCTTTTTTAAATTAATGTACTAAAAATTTCTCTTTTTGCATTTAAATGATTGAATTCCAAATTTCATAGGAATTCCTCTTTTACCATTTAAAATTTTATATGCATAAAATAAATTTATCAAAAATTTCTCTTTTTTTTAATTAACTAATGAATTATACGTAATTAGAAAAAAAGTATTCTTTCCTAAATATGATCAAAATCATTCTTTTTGCTTTAAATTTCTAAACCTACAATATGGTAGGAGCTCCTCTTTTAGTATTATGGATAAAAATAAGATATGTATTTTTTTCAGAAAAATTTGCCATAGCTTCGCTACCTGCTATTACTGATAATTTTTAATTTTCTTAAAAGAATAAAACATTGTAATAAAAATATGATAGAAGATCTATTTTTAAGCTTAAATCTAAACTAGGAATTTTAATCATAATTTGAACCATAATCATAAACTTAATTATGATTATTTCACTAGATTAAGCTAATTCCATTATTCCTTTTTTCCCAATTTGATAGGATTATCTATTTCTCATTTAGAATCAATCAAAGTAGTTTTCAACTATGGACATACTGCCTTGCAAACCACTTGTGCTTCTGTCTCTCCGCTGGGTCTGAGAAATACAAAACCTCGAAATGGCTTGTGAGTCTAGGCTCAGCTCATTCGAGTCATAGCGGAAGAGATGATATGCTCGAAGGCGAAAGCAATCATATCTTGTAACTAGGTGAGATCGGGAATACTAGAAAAGCATGGAACTTCCATCTATAAAACTAAATTCTTTGATTAAAAATCTTCATTAATGAAGCTCAAGGAATGAAAATACAATACGTGAATGCTCTTTCTGAGTTTTTATTATAAATTTCTGATAAGAATTCAATTTTTCTTATTAGCTTTCAACAAAGCTCTATACCAGCTGTGAGACCCCTGCCCCTCCGCCGATGCCCCCTCCGAGGGCGCTGGTAGCGAAAACAGCGTCAATCTCTCGCGCGGAGCAGGGATCCACACTCGGGGCCTCACCCCACAGATATCCGGACAAGAGACTAGCCCGGTGGTTCCTCTGAAACCAAACCCGAAAAAACTTCCCTCGCCTGGAAGGCACGGGCGATTCCACCAGGAAAATCATCTAACGGGAGAATTGATCTAAGGAGTCAAAGTCTTAACTAACCAAACTAATTCGACCGAGCCCAAAAGTCACATGGTCAGATCAAGGAAGAGACTTGCACTTGGTCCATAGAATCACCGCTTTTTTCCTCCTTTAGGCGAGGCACAACCGCTGATTCCCTCCCACAGAACAAGGGTCTTCCTAGGACTTAATCTAACTAACGTAACTTAATCGTAACTATTTGTATCGCATGAATCCCCCGATCCACGGGATAGCCAACCGCTGTATTGGCCCATGGGTTAGCCAACCACTGTATTGGTGGGATTTCTTTATAAACATTTGGTTATATTTTGCCCGGGTACCGAGGAGGAAAAGAGTTCCCAGGCCCCCTAACTGGCACTTCAAGCAAAATTCAAGGTAGACATACCACTTACACACCCAATATGAAATAGCCATTTTAACAGATTCGACTGTCTTTAAAACAATCTTTCAATGAAATCATAGTATTACTGATCATAATTCTCCAAAATATTGAGTCCATTGATTTACAAAAATTATCATCCCGACTCTTCGCTGTTGAAGATCAGCTAGTCAACCTAACGAGATCCAATATCAAAATTTAGTTCACAAAAGTAGTTCTCTTCAGCTCGTCTGTATCTTCCTTGATGTACGCATGGGTGTCCTAGCAACCACGAGCCCATGCATCTCTTGGCCAGAACCCTCTAGGATCCTACTGATGTGTCCTAGCACTTCACTTAGGGACCATTTCGTTGGTCCTCGCACATCATATCGGAAGCACACCATTTTAACCATACCGAGGCTAGTCAAGACCTCGGCAGGCTTTTCCGCGAGCGATGTCGACTCCCCGCCAGTTGTTACAAATGAGTCTCTCCTTAGTTAACACATACCAAATGCTTCCTCCAGCATTCTGGCATAAAACAGTCCTTTATAAGAAAACAAGGGTTCTATGAAAGTAGAATTCCCGGTTTAAGATTAGTTCCATGAAACCCTTTTCCCTTAATCCAGATTTTATTAATGAAAATCATTGATCTCTCATCATCAAGGTAATCTACCCCATCATTTGACTGAATTTCCAACTAGATTCTTGGTGATTTTGGTTAAGGGAAAACTATGCTAATTCAACGATAGTATATTCTTTGTGTTAAGAATTGGAATTGGTCACGAGGTTTTTGCTTGATTCAGATTCGAGAGATGGGCAAGTAGTTTAGTGGCCACCATTCTCACAGTTGTGGTTTAACCAAAATTATTCGGTTTACCTCTAACTTTGATTCTTAAGGATTTTCTTCAGATAAACATCTAGTGAACTTCTAACCGTAAGGAAAATTCTAACTTTATGAATTTCATTCCTTCCTAACCATAATAAATTTAGAAATGGTTCTATGCGAGAATATCGAGTTTTTATAAGAATACTCTTCTTTCCCATTAATCTAATTTTGGGTAAATATCAATTTGGTGATTTATCCACATAAAATATCTAAGAATATTCTTTCTACCAATTTAATTATCAACCCTAATTTTCTAGGTGGAATTGTGGTGAAAATTCCTCTTTTGTCACACCAAAATTTAATTTAAACCTTTCTTTACTTAAAATACCATAAAAATTATTCATTTAATTAAATATAAATTTTTATTTTTTTAATATGCTTAAAATTTCTCTTTTTGTATTTAAATGATTGACTTCCGAATGTCATGGGAATTCCTCTTTTATCATTTAAAAATTATTATCCACAATTTTTTTAATCTAAAAGTCCTCTTTTTTAAATTAAATAAAAATATCCATTATTTTGAATATGCTAAAAATTATTTTTTTTGCATTTAAATGATTGAATTTCAAATTTCATAAGAATTCCTCTTTTATCATTGAAAAGTTTCTTATGCATAAAATAAATTTATAAAAAATTCATCTTTTTCTTAATTAATTAATTAATTATACATAATTACAAAAAAAGCATTCTTTCCTAAATATGATCAAAATCATTCTTTTTGCTTTAAATTTCTAAACCTACAATATGGTAGGAGTTCCTCTTTTGGTATTATGCATAAAAATAAGATATGTATTTTTTTCAGAAAAATTTATCATAGCTTCGCTGCTATTATTGATAATTTTCAATTTTTCTTAAAAGAATAAAACATTGTAACGAAAATATGATAGAAGATCTATTTTTAAGCTTAAATCTAAATTATGAATTTTAATCATAATTTAAACCATAATCATAAACTTAATTATTATTATTCCACTAGATTAAGCTAATTCCATTATTCCTCTTTTTCCAATTTGATAGGATTATCTATTTCTCATTTAGAATCAATCAAAGTAGTTTTTAACTACTTATAAATAATCTAAAAGAATTAACCATTATTTTGTTAACACAAAATTATAAAAATACCATTTTTTAAATCTCTAGCTTAACAAGCCTAGAGTTTGGTTTTGAAATAAGAAATTATCAATGAGAAGCATTCTTTTGCTAAAGAATTAGCCATAGAAATGACTACTCTTTTTGAGATATCTCATTTTTTTAGTAATATCTCTTTATTTTTAACTAATAAGCCTTGTACTCAGTCCACTCTTCATCTTATGTAAGCATTTACTCATTTTTTGGGTATTTTCTTTATTCTTTGGATTTATCTCATCCCAATACTTGGATTAATCCTATTGGCCCATAGGAACCTTAATTGGACTATAATCGAGAAATTTCTAAAAATCTAGACCCTTAGGTTAAGGTCTCTTATATCATTTTTAATTGATTCCTAATGCACCTTGGAGGATTTATTTTGAATTTTTGTTTTAGAAAAATATATTTTAGATATTAGGAGAATTTTTATATCTAAAAATATCTCAATATTGAATTACATGTCTCTAGAATTTTTCTTCTCTCTGGGTAAAAATAAGGAAAAATAATATTTTCTTGGATTCTCAAATAGGGAATGATTATAAAGGATTGAGGTAAAAGCTTATTCATTATTTAGGCTGAGGAGGAATCTTACATCTTTCTTAAGCTCCTCAAGCGCCTCTTCAACTCTTCCCGAGCACCTCTTTCTCAAGCGCCTCTTCAGCTTTAGTGTTTATTTACTTGTCATGATCATGCCATCGGTAGAGGAGCTTACCATGAAGTGTCTCATTTTGTAAAGATACATGGTGCTTGATGAGATGTACAAGAATGACCCAATCAATCTTGACTTGTACCAAGCTAGAGAGATTACGGGGAGTTTATTATTGAAATTAAAGTAAATAATCCAAGGAAACGAGAACCACTTGGCAACAATAGATATATTTGAGCTCAGAATATTAAGTGCAGTTGTTGCTTATTGGAGGACATACAGAGTTATTAAACGATGAGAACGAGCGGTTAATTAGGAATACGGCCCAATCAATGGTTACCTGTTGTGAAAACTTATGAGTGTCTTTCATACTAAGTTTTGAGGTTTGTAATAATGTTGGCATTACTTCATAATGCAACTTCTTGATATATAAACTTCATAATGCAACTTCATAGTGCCAACTTCTTTAATGTATTTGTCGAGTTTTTTAGATGGTTATGTTTTTTGATGTCCATCTCTTGTAAACCATGATGAAGGAGAGTACAGAGAGAAATAAGAGAGAGACGAGGGAGAGAGATGATTGGATGCTAATTTTAAAAAAATATATATATTTTTAGATTTAAAAAAATATTTTTTAAAATAATAAAAAATATAATTAAATAGTAACGATTTGATTATAAACGATCAACTTGCTTAAGGGTTCTAATCACCATTTAGTACTTGTGTACTCCCTACCTATTGTACCATTCTTTTTTGTTCTTGTGTATTTCATTTTTTCTCCTCTTTATAATGAGTTGCACAATCACATTCCCATCTTCTAAGAAAGAACTGAGTTTCATCAATGGACGAGTTGTGGTGAGTGCAAAGTTTTTACATGAGCAAGTACCTTCCCGCTCATTTTGTGGATTTCAAGCCTTAGAAAGTATTGGGACCCAAGAGTTGCACATTCCTCTCGAGGCAACCTCTAATCATGAGTGAGAGGAGTTCTACATACTTGAGGACTCTCTATCAGCCAACTACTCATCACAGTAGTAACAGTTGATTCTTCATTGACATCAAACCTAGAAAACCAATAGCCATCTTAGACAGCCCGCCCAAAGGTTTTCCAACTCTGAAGAATGTGATAGATTTATGCGGCCCAGAGGATACCAATGCATCAGGCTCATCCAGTGTTGCAATAGGACAAGGTAAGAGCATTTTAAAATACCTTTTCAGCATGAAGAAGAGAAACACATTAACAAAGATTTTGCTAAATATCAAAGACATTATCAAGGCTGTGGAGATGCCTAAACAATACAATGGTTATATTGCATTTGAGTTCCCAGCAATCATGGGAACACACCCAAGAATGGACTCCATGGAGCATAAGTATGATCCCCACTGGTGGTCAAAGCTGCAGACCTCTAACATTGCCTTCCCTAGGGTATGTCAGCGAAGCCATTATCTAGGTAGTTTGAAGTGTGTTAAGGAACTTTGCCCACGTTTAAAGAACCACAGGGTGTCAAATAAATCACATTTTATTGAAAGCATGCTAAAGGCACCAACAACTAGAGAGGAGTGCAACAATGCATCTGGGAAGCTCATATGCCATTACTGCTCAATTCCAACAATGTGCATTACTTCATGCAATTTTTGCTACATCTGTTATGTGATGCCCTTCGATGAGACGATGAGCATATTAATGATACACATTGACACCCACCATCAACATAATGTACGTGCAGGCACATCAAAGGCACTAACTCATAGGACCAGGCAAATGGTGTCCAGGGTGCTAGGGGTGGATCGCAATGCTGGGGCAAGGAAGGTTCAAATGTGTGTGGTAAAGTTAATCATCATGACAGCACTAGTAGACGCAAGATTTCTCTTTATGATGTATGTACTACCAATATGGTGAATGTAATTTTACAAAGCACAAAGGAAATCTCTTATAATCAAGGAAAGCACATAGGGAGAGGCCCAAGCTTAGAGAAACTAAAAGAACGGTGCTCTACAAGCCCTGCCCAAGTGCTTCGAACAGTTAATTAGGCAACGAAAGGAACACCCATGTACAAGGTGCCCACCCCCTCTCTCACTCGTGAACAAAGAGAGTGCACATCACAAGATACCATCAAGGGTGGTAATTGATATTGATGATGAGGCCACGCATTGACCAGAGTACAACACACATGTAAGAGATCACAAGGATTCTGGGAGGCCATGGAAGATCAATTTCAAAGAACATGATACAAAAAAAACTCCAGAAAGAATTACAGAAGTCACAGAGGGCAATGTCATTGAGCATAAGAGCAATGTGGGCAATCCGAAGGACATGCATTAGCAACAAGGTCATATGGAGCAGAACGCCTCGTGGGGGTAAGAGGTTGTTATGGCCTCCTTGAAACATATCCAAAAAGAGATTACCTGGTGAACCATAACTGTCGTCTTTCCAATGGCCGAGCTCGTAACCCTTGAAGTCTTCAATCTCTATAACTCCTTGAGAAGCAATTCCACCGCGTCTCCCACCGCCGCGAGCGTTGTCACACCGCCGGGTACTCGTCCCTCCTCTCATCTCACTTTACTCACACACACTCACTAGCATGCATTAGGGAGAGAGATTAGAAAGAGGATTAGCAAGAGCAAGACTCAATTGCATAATGGGAGAGTATCTTGTGTTCAGACTCACTTAAACTATGGCCAGTCGGGACTTTAGCTTATAAGAGGCCTAATGCAGTTACAATGACTACTCTCATAATATATCCATGAAGTACATCACTTAGGACTTCATCCTTTCTTGCTAACATGCGCACTTGAAGTGGGAATCGGCATAGAAATCAGGTGGTCTTGGTTAGAGCTTCCCTCTCCTATAAATAGAACCTGAGTCCTTTGTAAAAAAATAGGAGAATTTTACTATACCAAAATTATGCTGAAATAATGATAATTTTTACTATTCTCTAAAATTCTCTCCAAATTGAAGAAATTGGAGCTTCCCTCTTTCTTCAATCTCCATTGGTGGCTCCATCAGCATACCAAACCAATTGATTGGTTGGGGGCCTCTACCGTGATCAAAGAATCAAGCAATTTGTAAGAAGGTAAAGTGTGAATTTTGATCTTTTTCCATAAATTCTCAATGTTTCTCTTTTCTCAACCCCTCTCAAGCTTGAGAAGCTTAATTGGAATGGTTTTTTAATGCTATTGAAGTTAATTGATGAATGGTAGTGAAGAATTACATAAATTCTCATTTATGCTTAATTTTAATGGTTTTTATGTAATTTCTCTCTCTCACTCAAAGAATGGTCATTCTCATGACCTATTCTCAACCCAAATGAAGCTTCTCATAAAGCTTTTCCTTAATCCAAGATTAATCTATTCTTGTTTAATTGGAGGCCAAATTAATGGCTTTTTTTAATGCTTTTAGTTTATGTATTTCATGAATATGGATGATTCAATCCATTATTGGATTAATGATCCAATTATGGCAAAATGTTTGTAAAAATTACACATAAAACAATTTCATTCAAAGCATGAAAACAGGACGTCCTACCATATTCTAAGAATTATCATCCTAGATTAATTGAAAGAATTTCATTGTAATCATGGAGAAATTGATTTTTATGTTATGCATAATTGATAAATTAAGAAAAAGAGGATTTCTAGTAAGAATTATCATCCTAGATTAATTGAAAGAATTTCATTGTAATCATAATTGATTTTTATGCTATGCATAATTGATGAATTAAGAAAAAGAGAATTTCTACTAATTAAATTTTATATTAAAAAGAGTAATCCCCATCGTATGAGTATTCTTAAAGGGTTATTTTCATTCTAGGCATAGAAAAATGTATACTAGAAATATTTTATTATAAAAGGGTGATTTTCATATCATAAATGATTTTATGCATAAATTAGATGCATAAAAGAAATTATTTTATATTAAAAGAATGATTTTCATCATAAATGATTTGTATGCATAAAAGATTTTTTCATATTAAAAGTGAGATTTCATAAATGGATTTTATGCATAAATTAGATGCATAAGAGAAATTCTTTTATTCTAAAAGTGTAATTCCTACTAAATTGGATTTATGCATGGAAAGATGCAAAAAGAATTTATTTTAACCCAAAAGTGTTATTCTCATCAATTTTGATTTTATGCATAGAAAGATGCATAAAGAATTTTATTTTTAATTTAAAAGAGATATTCTTATCAATTTTGATTTTATGCATAGAAAGATGCATAAAGAATTTTATTTTTAATTCAAAAGAGATATTCTTATCAATTTTAATTTTAAGCATAGAAAGATGCATCAAGAATTTTATTTTTAATTCAAAAGAGATATTCTTATCAGTTTTGATTTTATGCATAGAAAGATGCATAAAGAATTTTATTTTTAATTCAAAAGAGTTATTCTTATCAATTTTGATTTTATGCACAGATAGATGCATAAAAGATTTTTTTTTCTAAAAGTGTTCATTTCATTAAGATGTAAGATTCCTCCCTATAGCTTTTGAGGTGTAAAGGTGTAAGAACCTCCCCTTCTGTTCTTGAAACTATTCCCCTCTCTGAAAAAGGAGAAAGATCTTGTTTTTACCCTGTTTTGGCCTAGAGAGGGAAAATAACTAGAGAGAGGTAGTCCAAAATTGAGATATTTTTGGATATAAAAATCTTTCTAGTGTCTAAAATGGTTTCCCTTGAAACAAAAATTCAAAAAGAATTTTGCAATGTGCATTTGAAATTAATTGAAAATATGTATAAAGGACCTTAGCCTAAGGGTCAAGAATTTTTGAAAATTTTGGATTACGATCCAATTAAGGTTCCTATGGGTCAATAGGATTAATCCAAGTGTGGGGAGGAGATAAATCTAATGAATAAAAGAAAATACCCAAAAATGATTAAATGCCCACAAAAGATGAAGAGTTGACTAAGTACAAGGTTTATTAGTTAAAAACTATGAGATATTACTAAAAAAATGAGATATTTTGGTATAATGATACATTTTTGACACCTTGGTAAGGAGGTGGGGAGACTTCAAGGAGGCACCTATTTCACACATGTGGTGGAGTTTTTAATTCAATAAAATTGTGATATTTTTATCTCTCCTCTCTCCTGGATCAAACCAAATCAAAAGGCAACAAAACTAGGTCCAAATCTTGTCCAAATTTAGCCAAACTAAACCTGGATAATTATAGAACCAAATTGGACTTGGTTAGAGGCCTCCCTCACCTATAAATAGATCCTTAGTCTTGTAAAAAAATTTGTGAACTATACCATACCAGTATTACATTAAAATAATAATATTTTCTATTATCCCTTAAAAATCCTCTACATTTTGGAGAGATGGAGCTTCTCTCTCTCTTCAACCTTCCTTGGAGCTTTCTTCTCAACATACTAACCAATTGATTGGTTGGGGGCTTCTTCTTAGATAGAGAAGCAAGCAAAAACAAGACATAAAGTATAATTTTATGGTTTTTCTCTACTATTCTCAATGTTTTCACTCCTCCACCACTCTCAAGCTTGAGAAGTTTCTAAATTAAGTGTTTATAATGCAAATCAAGCGTTTCTTAAGAGTTGTAATGAATAATTAAAAAAAGTTTACATTTATGCTTAATTAGGATGCTTTTTATGATTATCTCTCTCTCCCCAAAAGAATGGTCATTCCTATGACCAATTCTCTATTCAAATGATGTTTCTCATTGATAAATTCGCAATTCACTAATCAAACTCTAGGCTTGTGAAGCTAGAGGTTAAGAAAGTGGCTCATTATACTTTTATGCTTCTAAAATTATGACAATCTTATGATTTAAATCCATAAATTGGATTTAAGCTTAGAAGATAGTTATACTATCATAATTGTATTACTAAGTTTATTCTTTTCAAAAATATTAAAAATTATCAGTAATAGCAAGAGCAGAGCTATGGCAAAATGCTTAAGAAATTGATACATAATTCATTCTTATGCATAACGTGAAGAGAGGACTTCCTACCATATTCTAGGATTGGTCATCCTGTGCTAAAAGAATGATTTTCATCACATTCAATGGAAAACTCATTTTTAAGATTTATGCATAATTAAATAATTAAGAAAAGAGAAAATTATGGTAATTTTAGTTAAATGATAAAAGAGAAATTCCCATGACATTTTGAATTCAATCATTTAAATGGAAAAAGTGGAATTCTTAGCATATTGAATTAATGGATATTTTAATTAAAATTCAGAGGAATTTTAGATACATTTATTTTATGCATGAGAAATATTTAAACGATAAAAGAGGAATTTCCATGACATTTGGAATTAAATCATTTAAATAGTAAAAGTGGAATTCTTGGCATATTGAATTAATGGATATTTTTATTAAAGAAAAGAGGAATTTTAGATAAATTTATTTGATGAATAAAAGAGGAATTCCCATGACATTTAGAATTCAATCAATTAAATGTTAAAAGAGGAATTCCCATGATATTTGAAATCCAATAAATTAAATGGAAAAAAGAGAAATTTTTAGTATAATTCAATTTATGAATATTTATCAAAAGTATAATTTTGAGCATTATTGGAAAATATGGGTAGAATTGATTTTTGTAAATCCCATGAATTATTTTATTCAAAAGAAGAATATTGAACATATTTCACTTGAGGAATTTGAGAAAGAATATGAAAATAGCCGTCTCTCGAGAAAAAGAACCTTTACCTAGGCCAAGCAATTGGCAGAAATTTAGAAAAAGTTCCATCGCCTCGGTAATCGAAGTAGAAAAAGCTACTAAATGGGAATGAGATGTGATAGGATGTGATAAGATGTGAATGGCATGTGATAGGATGTGGTGTGATGTAAGTGAATGTGGATGAGATGTGAAGTAAATGGATGTGGACGTGAATGATGAGATGAGAATGAGATGTGAGGTTATGTGAAAGGATGAGATATAAAGTAAATGGATGTGGATGTGTATGTGAAAGAATGTGATGTAAATGAATGTGGATGTGATTGATGAGATGAGAATGAGATGTAAGGTTATGTGAAAGGATGAGATGTAAAGTAAATGGATGTGGATGTGTATGTGAAAGAATGTGATGTAAATGAATGTGGATGTGTGAATGATGAGGTGAGAATGAGATGTGAGGTTATGTGAAAGGATGAAATGTAGAGTAAATGGATATGGATGTGTATGTGAAATAATGTGATGTAAAGGAATATGCATGTGAATAATGAGATGAGAATGAGATGTGAGGTTATGTGAAGGCGGTGGTGTCATGTAAATGGATGTGGATGTGGATGTGATAGGATGTGATGTGATGTAAATGCATGTGGATGTGGATGTGATGTGATTCAAATGGATGTGGATGTGGATGTGATAAGATGTGATGTGATGTAAATGGATGTGGATGCGATAAAATGTGATGTAATGTAAATGGATGTGAATGCGGATGTGGAATGAGATGTGATGTGATATAAAGGGATGTGGGTGTGATGTGATGTGGATGTGAATGTGATGAGATATGAAGTGATAGGTGTGAATGTGAATGAATGGATGGATGTGAATAGTCGTGCATGTGAATGATGTGGATAAATGAGATGGGATGTGTATGAATGATATATGATGTGGATAGATGTAGATGTATGATAATGTGGATAGAATGTATGTGATGGGATGGTGATGAGAATGAATATGATTGATATGAATGGATGTGATGTGATAGATGTGAATGGATGTGATATGAATGAATTTGATGAATGTGAATGGATGTGATATGATGAATGTGACGTGATGTGATGTGATGTGAATCGGGATAGATGTGAATGGATGAGATGTGATGTGATGTGAATCGGGATAGATATGAATGGATGAGATATAATGTGAATCGGGATAGATGTGAATGAATGAGATGTGATGTGAAATGGATGTGATGTGAATGAATGAGATGTGATGTGAAATGGATGTGATGTGATGTGATGTGAATCGGGATAGATGTGAATGAATGAGATGTGATGTGAAATGGATGTGATGTGAATTTGGATAGATGTGAATGGATGAAATGTGATGTGAACTAGGATATATGTGAATGGATGAGATGTGATGTGAAATGGATGTGATGTGATGTGGATCGGGGTAGATATGAATGGTTGAGATGTGCATGAATCTAATGTGATGAGATGTGGACATGGGTAGATGCGATTGGATGAGACGTGATAAGGATAAATGTGGATAGATGTGATGAGATGGAATATGATGTGATTGCATGAGAATGGATAAAGGACGATGGGAATATGATGTAATTGGATGAGAATGGATGAAGGACGATGGGAATATGATGTGACTGGATGAGAATGGATGAAGGACGATGGGAATACATATGATTGGATGAGAATGGATGAAGGACAATGGGAATATGATGTGATTGGATGAGAATGGATGAAGGACGATGGGAATACATATGATTGGACGTGGATTAAGAAATGTAGATTGATGTGAAACAATGTGGAAAGATGAGAGTTCGTTATAGACTGTATGAGTGAAGCGCTAGGTGACCTGCAAAGGATCCTAGAGGGTGTTGACCATATGGTGCTCGGGCTCTCCGCCGTCGCTGAAGATACCCACACGTGCATCAAGGAAGAAAATGGAACAAGGAGTTAGTTATTTTGTTAAACCGGGCATGGATCTGGTTGAATATTGACCTTGCTGGTCCTCAACGGATGAGTCCATGGCTCTTTTATATGAATCTGTTGGTTGATCTTGTTGATCTTCAACGGAGAGTCCATCTAGATTTTCTTATGTGATTATATTTCTGCGTACTATGAGCTAGGAACTATTGAAAAGGCCCCTGAGTGGACAGGTGGTGAGCGTTCTGGTTGCCAATGATGCCATAGGTATAGTGATGAAAGAATGATTGGAAATTAGAATTCAACCAGATATTTTGGAGGATTATGATGAGTGATACTATGGTTTTATTAAAAGATTGTTTTAAAGACAACTGAATCTGTGAAAAAGGCAATTTCATATTGGGTGTGTAAGTGGTGTGACTATCTTGAAGTTTGCATGAAGCGCTGGCTAGGGGGCCTAGGAACTCTTTTCCTTGGTACCCGGGACAAAACCTAACCAAATTCCTAATTGGATCCCATCACTACTACAGTGGTTGGACGGTTGGATAACCCATGGGACTGATGGGGATAGGCTGGACTGATGGATCACTAAAATGAGACTCAATTCTATTATGGTACGATGATAGATGAAGTAAATCCCGGACAGTCCTTGTTCTATGGAAAAGAATCAACGATTGTGTCTCTCAATGAGTAAAAAAGCGTTGGTCTCTATGATACAAGTGCAAGTCTTTGCCTTGATCTGACCATGTGACTTACGGGTTCGGTCGGATCAGTTTGGCTAGTGATGACCTTGACTACATTAGAATAAAATTATCTTGGAGGAATCACTCGTGCTTTCTGGTGGGCGAGGGAAGTTTTTTCGGGTTCGGAAGAACTCAGGGATTAGTCTCTTGTCCGGATATCCGTAGGCAAGGCCTCGAGTGAGAGGCTCTGCCCTGTGCAAGAAGTGCTACTTCTGCTGCTAGCAACCCCGAATTCATTGCGCGGAGGGGACATGGATCTTTCAGCTAGTATTAGAGAAAATTGGCTAAAGTGGATCAGCCAGTGGATCAGCCGAGAAGCAAGAAATGTCAAAAATTTATGAAGTACCAGTAAAAGATTAAAATTTTGTGTGATGAAATTCATAAATTGGTAATTGGGTCTTCAGATGGAAGTACCGCAATTGTATGGAATCCTTGACTTGTTTGAGACCTAGATATGATGGTATTCACCTTATAATTCCAAGGACCATGACTACCCATATATACCATGGGTATGACTGTAGCTCTTTACTGACAATATATACGAGTAAATCTAAGACCTTGAAATTATAAGCAAAAATCCTATCTAGATGATGAATTCGAATGCTGGTTGATATATTTTAGAATTCTGGTTGAGAATTGATGGGTTGATTTGGATTCTGATTGAAAAATGATGATTCCTGAATTTTGGCTGAAAGGCGATAAGTTGAACAAAACCACAACATGAGGATGAATGGGACGAATCCTAGTAATGATGTTAATAATTTGAATGGTGATAATGACTCAGTAAATCACTACAAGATTAGTGGATTGTGCTGACAGATTGTTGCTGTTAACCCTTGACCCTGTGGATCTAATTAAGGGATGATAAATTGTAAACCTGCATAACTGAAATTCTCATGGAAGAATGTTCAGATGAAAATTTCGGTATGATGGACCATTATTGTGTTAAGGATATGAATGATATGTTCTGAATGAATTGTTATCTGATATTGAGTTCTATATGAAGGGATCTTTATCCCAGGATTTTGTTGGTTTGACCAAACTATAAGGAACCCCAGAATCAGTTGGATCTTAAGAGAAAGAGTTTGTCCTCCAGCTGTAAGATGAGGAAATCTCGCGTTTTTTTAATTGGGGTAGGATGTAAGATTCCTCCCTCCAGCTTTTGAGGTGTAAAGGTATAAGAACCTCTCCTTCTATTCTTGGAATTATTCCCCTCTCTGAAATAGGAGAAAGATCTTATTTTACCCTATTTTGGCCTGGAGAGAGAAAATGTCTAGAGAGAGGTAGTCCAAAATTGAGATATTTTTGGATATAAAAATCCTCTTAGTGTCTAAAATGGTTTCCCCTAAAACAGAAATTCAAAAAGAACATTCCAATGTGCATTTGGAATTAATTGAAAATATGTATAAAGGTCCTTAGCCTAAGGGTCAAGATTTTTTGAAAATTTTAGATTATGGTCCAATTAAGGTTCCTATGTGCCAATTGGATTAATCCAAGTGTGGGGAGGAGATAAATCCAATGAATAAAAGAAAATATCCAAAAATGAGTAAATGCCCACATAAGATGAAGAGTTAACTGAGTACAAGGTTTATTAGTTGAAAACTATGAGATATTACTAAAAAAATGAGATATTTTGGTATAATGATACATTTTTGACACCTTTGTAAGGAGGGGGGGAGACTTCAAGGAGCCACCTATTTCACACATGTGGAGTTTTTAATTCAATAAAATTGTGATATTTTTATCTCTCCTCTCTTCTAGATCAAACCAAATCAAAAGGGAGCCAAATTAGGTCTAAATCTTGTCCAAATTCAGCCAAACTGAACCTGGAAAATTCTAGAACCCAGCTGGACTTGGTTAGAGGTCTCCCTCACCTATAAATAGATCCTTAGTCTTTTGTAAAAAAATCTTTGAACTATGCCATGCCAGTATTACATTAAAATAATAATATTCTCTATTATCCTTTTAAAATCCTCTACATTTTGGAGAGATTGGAGCTTCTCCCTCTCTTCAATGTTCCTTGGAGCTTTCTTCTCAACATACTAACCAATTGATTGGTTGGGGGCTTCTTCTAAAGACAGAGAAGTAAGCAAAAACAAGAGGTAAAGTATAATTTTATGGTTTTTCTCTACTATTCTCAATGTTTTCATATCTCCACCCCTCTCAAGCTTGAGAAGTTTCTAAATTAAGTGTTTATAATGCAAATCAAGCTTTTCTTGAGAGTTGTAATGAATAATTAAGAAAAGTTTACATTTATGCTTAATTAGGATGCTTTTTATGTTTATCTCTCTCTCCCCAAAATAATGGTCATTCCTATGACCAATTCTCTATTCAAATGATGCTTCTCATTGATGAATTCTCAATTCACTAATCAAACTCTAGGCTTGTGAAGCTAGAGATTAAGAAAGTGGCTTTTTATACTTTTATGCTTCTAAAATTATGATAATCTTATGATTTAAATCCATAAATTGGATTTAAGCTTAGAAGATAGTTATACTATCATAATTTTATTACTAAGTTTATTCTTTTCAAAAATATTAAAAATTATCAGTAATAGCAGCGGAGCTATGGCAAATTTTTTAAGAAATTGATACATAATTCATTCTTATGCATAACGTGAAAAGAGGACTTCCTACCATATTCTAGGATTGGTCATCCTATGCTAAAAGAATGATTTTCATCACATTCAATGGAAAACTAATTTTTAAGATTTATGCATAATTAAATAATTAAGAAAAGAGAAAATTATGGTAATTTTATTTAAATTATAAAAGAGGAATTTTCATAACATTTGGAGTTCAATCATTTAAATGGGAAAAGTGGAATTCTTAGCATATTGAATTAATGGATATTTTTTTAAAATTCAAAGATAAATTTTAGATAAATTTTATTTTATGTATGAGAAATATTTAAATGATAAAAGAGGAATTCCCATGACATTTGGAATTCAATCATTTAAATAGTAAAAGTGAAATTCTTGGTATATTGAATTAATGCATATTTTTATTAAAGAGAAGAGGAATTTTAGATAAATTTATTTGATGATAAAAGAGGAATTTTCATGACATTTAGAATTCAATCAATTAAATGTTAAAAGAGGAATTCTCATGATATTTGAGATCCAAGAAATTAAATGGGAAAAAGAGGAATTTTTAGTCTAATTCAATTTATGAATATTTATCAAAAGTTAAATTTTGAGCATTATTGGGAAATATGGGTAGAATTGATTTTTGTAAATCCCATGAATTTTTTATTCAAAAGAATAATATTGAACATATTTCACTTAAGGAATTAGAGAAAGAATATGAAAATAGTCGTCTCTCGAGAAAAAGAACCTTTACCTAGGCCGAGCAATTGGGAGAAATTTAGAAAAAGTCCCATCTCATCGGTATAGAAAAAGCTACTAAATGGGAATGAGATGTGATAGGATGTGATAAGATGTGAATGGGATGTGATAGGATGTGGTGTGATGTAAATGAATAAGGATGAGATGTGAAGTAAATGGATGTGGATGTGAATGATGAGATGAGAATGAGATGTGAGGTTATGTGAAAGGATGAGATGTAAAGCAAATGGATGTGGATGCGTATGTGAAAGAATGTGATGTAAATGAATGTGGATGTGAATGATGAGATGAGAATGAGATGTGAGGTTATGTGAAAATATGAGATGTGAAGTAAATGGATGTGGATGCGTATGTGATGTAAATGAATGTGGATGTGAATGATGAGATGAGAATGAGATGTGAGGTTATGTGAAAGGATGAGATGTAAAGTAAATGGATATGGATGTGTATGTGAAAGAATGTGATTTAAATGAATATGGATGTGAATGATGAGATGAGAATGAGATGTGAGGTTATGTGAAAGGATGTGATGTCATGTAAATGGATGTGGATGTGGATGTGATAGGAGGTGATGTGATGTAAATGGATGTGGATGTGGATGTGATAGGATGTGATGTGATGTAAATGGATATGGATGTGGATGTGATAAGATGTGATGTGATGTAAATGGATGTGGATGTGATAAGATGTGATGTAATGTAAATGGATGTGAATGCGGATGTGGAATGAGATGTGATGTGATGTAAAGGGGATGTGGATGTGAATGGATGTGATGTGATGTAAAGGAATGTGGGTGTGATATGTGATGTAAAGGGATGTGGATGTGAATGTGATGAGATGTGAAGTGATAGGTGTGAATGTGAATGAATGGATGGATGTGAAGAGTCGTGCATGTTAATGCCTGGATGGAAGTGGATGAATGAGATAGGTTGTGTATGAATGAGATATGATGTGGATAGATGTGAATGTGATGTAATGTGGATAGAATGTATGTGATGGGATGGTGATGAGAATGAATATGATGTATATGAATGGATGTGACATAAATGAATGTGATGAATGCGAATGGATGTGATGTGATGGATGTGAATGAATGTGAATGGATGTGATGTGATGGATGTGACGTGATGTGATTAGATGTGAATCGGGATAGATGTGAATGGATGAGATGTGATGTGAAATTCATGTGATGTGATGTGATGTGAATCAAGATAGATATGAATGGATGAGATGTGATGTGATGTGAATCGGGATAGATGTGAATGAGTGGGATGTGATGTAAAATGGATGTGATGTGAATCGGGATAGATGTGAATGAATGAGATGTGATGTGAAATGGATGTGATGTGAAACGAGATAGATGTGAATGGATGAGATGTGATGTGAAATGGATGTGATGTGAATCGGGATAGATGTGAATGAATGAGATGTGAATGAATGAGATGTGATGTGAAATGGATGTGATGTGAATCGGGATTGATGTGGATTGATGAGATGTGATGTGAAATGTATGTGATATGATTTGGATCGGGGTAGATATGAATGGATGAGATGTGAATGAATGTAATGTGATGAGATGTGGACATGGGTAGATGTGAATGGATGAGATGTGATAGGTATAAATGTGGATAGATGTGATGAGATGAAATATGATGTGATTGGATGAGAATGGATGAAGGACGATGGGAATACATATGATTGCACATGGATTAAGAAATGTAGATTGATGTGAAACAATGTGGAAAGACGAGAGTTCGTTATAGAAACTGTATTTATGACCTGTTTTTAAATGATTGTTTTATGTGAAGAATTTTGGGGAAGCATTTTGACCATCTTGTGAATGAGGTCGTGGAGACCTAAGTGATAAAGTTGCAACAGCTAACGGAGAGTCAATGGAGGACATTTTGCATAGCAAGGTTGGCTGAGGTCTTGACCAGCCTCGGTTCGATTTAAATGGTGAGCTTCCGGTAGTACGGTTGATGAGGGACCAAGGAAGCGGACTATGCGTGAAGCGCTAGGTGACCTACGAAGGATCCTAGAGGGTGCTGACCATACGGTGCTCAGGCTCTGGGTCACCGAAGATACCCACGCGTGCATCGAGGAAGAAAATGGAACAAGGAGTTAAAGTTGTTTTTTGAAACCGGGCATGGATCTGGTTGATTGACCTTGCTGGTCCTCAACGGATGAGTCCATGGCTCTTTTATATGGATCTGTTGGTTGATCTTGCTGATTTTCAACGGAGAGTCCATATGGATTTTCTTATGTGATTATATTTCCGAGTACTATGAGCTAGGAACTATTGAAAAAGCCCCTCAGTGGATAGGTGGTGAGCGTTCTGGTTGCCAATGATGTCATAGGTACACCGATGAAGGAATGATTGGAAATTAGAATTCAACTGGATATTTTGGAGGATTTTGATCATTGATACTATGGTTTCATGAAAGGATTGTTTTAAAGACAGTTGAATCTCTGAAAAAGGCAATTTCATATTGGGTGCGTAAGTGGTATGACTATCTTGAAGTTTGCATAAAGTGCCGGCTAGGGGGCTTAAGAACTCTTTTCCTTGGTACCCGAGGAAAAGGGACAAAACCTAACCAAATTCCTAATTGGATCCCATCACTACAATGGTTGCGCGGTTGGCTAAGCCATGGGATTGGATGGGGTTAGGCAGGACTGATGGATCCCTAAAATGAGACTCAATTCAATTATGGTACGATAGATGAAGTAAATCCCAGACAGTCCTTGTTCTATAGAAAAGAATCAACGGCTATGCCTCTTGATGAGGAAAAACGCGTTGGTCTCTATGATCCAAGTGCAAGTCATTTCCTTGATCTGACCATGTGACTTACGGGTTTGGTCGGATCAGTTTGGTTAGTGATGACCTTGACTACGTTAGAATAAAAATATCCTAGAGGAATCGCCCGTCCTTTTGGGTGAGGGAAGTTTTTCCGGGTTCGATTTTGGAAGAACCGAGGGATTAATCTCTTGTTTGGAAATCCGTAGGCGAGGCCCTGATTGAGAGTCCCTGCCCTGCGCAAGCTACTTCCGCTACTAGCAACCCCGAATTTGTTGCACGGAGGGGGTAGGGATCTTTCACTCCTCAACTAAAGGGACTAAATTTACATCCATGTTCTTCACCTTGTACTTTACAGGAACTATCAAAGACAATAAAAGATGCCCTTTTTTTTATCGCTAGCCATGGTGGAAGATTATAGTTAACTAAACAAATAGGCCATGTACTCCATGATGAACTTCATAGACCAAATGGATTCTCTCCATCCATCTCTAGCCCGAGTGGAATATGGTGAGCCTCCTCTTGAAAGGCTGCCCACTTCTCTTCAATGTGCTTCCATGCAGGGGAATGTATTGGCACAAGCATTACACCATCCGCCGTGGACCTAGTGTTACGGTGCCAAGTCATCAATCCTGCAATGGATTTGCACTTGATTTTAAGCTAGGGGATGATGGGAAAGTGTCATAAAACTTTTGTTGGTACCCTTTCTCCTTGCACATCTTGTCTATATCTCGATGTACCACAATGTGGACATTGTACTGCATTGTTATATTCTTGTTGATAAGTAATACAATCATTTGGACAAGCATGGTGTGTGTTGTAGCCCATGCCAATCGAGTGCAACATTGTTTTTGCTCGATTATGGTCCACTGGCATCTCATTATCTTCTGGCAATATTTGATGTTTCAATAAGCTATTACACAAAATAGACAGGCTAAGAAAATGCATATTAAGGTACATAACTCACTTGAATATGATATCATCACTTATGCAAAAAGTTTTGATACGCTTATATCAGACCATCTAAAAATTGATTGCAAGTTCAATATGGATAGGCAAGCGCGTAAAATAGACACATGTGCTCCACGATATAGTGGAAGACGAGCAAGCCAATGTAGCTCTTTGCTTCTTGGGAAGTGTATTCCACACGTCATGTGATTTCTTCTAACCCTTCGTACTCCAAACCACGATCAAGATGTTCCATCATGTGAGGCATTTATCATGTCATCCATGTCATGTTCTAGTATTTGCTCCGAATCCACCTCAAGTTCCTCGAGTTGTTGGATCACCTCGTTTGTGGCTACTCTTGTTGGTCTCGATTGTTCAGGCCAGATGTCCACTGGTTCATCATTGTTGAAGCATGCATTGCCACTAATTAGATGTTCCAATCGCTCCACCAGAAATAATTCCCATTTTTTTGTATGATCATTGCAAATTCGTCGACTTCGAGCCACTTGGTATTTGTAGCGAGTACATGGGCAAAGTGTCTTCTCCTCTAAATCAACAAAATTTGAGAGTGTGGCATCGTCCATGGTTTGCATATTGATTAGCAATGGGAACGAATGCTTATTTTTGGAGGGGGATCCTCCCTTAAGTATTTTTGGAGGGTGGAAGTCGGTGATATAGAATCTGAAATGTCAGGGGCATGAAAGATCTGGAAAGATTTTGAATTTGAATGAAAAGTAGCGATCCTCGAAATAAGCGTGGAAACAATCGTGGAAAAGGTCATCAAAAATACCATCGAAAAGGACGTCGAAACCATGGTCAAAATCAGCGTGGGAAATTTATTTTTTTGACGCTTGTTTCCACGTTATTTTTTGACGGGTTTTTTGACACTTTTTTCAACCCTGATTTTGACGATTTTTTTGGATGGTGGAGGTTTTTATAGTAAAACAGAGCCTCACTTTTTCTGCGTGCGTGCGCGTGCATTTTCCTCCCTCAAGCATTAGGTTTGCCTCCTTTGCCCTCACTCCCCTCTCCTCTTGGTTGCATGTGCATGTGTTGTAAGATGTGTGTGTGTGTGATTAGGGATAATTTTTTTATTTTTTGCTTTATTCTTTGTTTTATAGGTTCTCTCTCTCTCTCTCTCTCTCTCAAGCTCTTCTCCACTTCCTTACCACTCAAGCAGGTTTGCCTCCTTCTTTGCCCTCCCTCCCCTCTCCTCTTGGTTGTGAGATGTGTGTGTGTGTGTGTGATTAGGGATAATGAATGTTTCTGTTTTTTGCTTTGTTCTTTGTTTTGCAGGTTCTCTCTCTCTCTCCCAATCTCTTCTGCACTTCCTTACCACTTAAGAAGGTTTGCCTCCTTCATTGCCCTTTCTCCCCTCTCCTCTTGGTTGTGAGATGTGTGTGTGTGTGTGTTTAGGGATAATGAATGTTTCTATTTTTTGCTTTGTTCTTTGTTTTGTAGATTCTCTCTCTCTCCCAAGCTCTTCTCCAATTCCTTACCACTCAAGTAGGTTCACCTCCTTCTTTTCCCTCCCTCCCCTCTCCTGTGTAAGTGTTGTGTGTTGTGAGATGTGTGCTCTTATTCATGTGTATGCTCTTATTCAAGTGCCCATGTGGGTTTTGTTGTGTGTGTGTAGAGACATGTCCCGCACTCCAGATGAGACAACGGCTTACTATCCATCCCTCTCTCCATGGATATGCCATGTCACCTGACCAATTTATGGGTTTTTGAGCATAAGCCACGCTCGAGAAAAGAGGGATGGCACAACAATATTTTGGGGGAGGGGCAGACACTTTGGCCGCACCATCGGGAACCACCACCGCTAACCCTAGTTCACCAATAGAAACCCCACAAAGAGCCGCCATAACCCCTCCCTCAGGTCGCTCATCCAGCACTCGCAGATGACAACTCTTGAGTGGTGGTGGTGGAGGCAGTTGTTGTCCAAGTGGGGGCATGGATGGGTCTATGCCCCCACATGAGCAACCTTCCCCATCTAGTGCTAGAAGCACTCCATGCTCGCGATCATCGCTCATGATGTTTCGACACACACCCCACACCCAATGGGGAAAAATATTATGCAATTGTCATTCGCAATGTGGTTTCGGATGATATCGGGCAAGAGATGAAGAGCCGCATCCGCGAGCTTTGCCACATTGTCTTTGCTAATGACTTTATGACTTTATGGCCAAAGTTGGATAAAGCTAAGAAAAAAGAATCATTAATCAAATCAAGGATGAGTACAAGCCAACCGTTGGTAGTGATGTCGTCCCCATAAGGTGGATAAAGGACCACATGGTGGACGTCATGAAACATTGGCAGGGAGATGTGACTAGGAGAGTGAAGGCAGGGGGTGAGAAGCCTTGGTACATCAGCACCAAGGATTGGAATGAGAAGAAGCAAAAGTATGCAAGAAATCCCCAACGCTACAAGCAACAAAAGGATGTGGAGAAAAAGCCCGAATGGAGAGTATAGGAAGCTCTCACATTGGAAGTGGCGGCTGGGACGCATTCCATGTCTACTTTGTAAGTACCAACACTTATCTTATATGTTTCATTTGATGTTATATTATGTTTATTGTTTTTATGTTATGGTACTTTTAGGATCACTTGGTTGGTCGGCCGACAAAACGGGAGAAGAGGAGGACATTGCTCGCCCCACCATAACACGTACTTTCTTTTGGAGAAGGCATCAACCTCAATCAGGGGAATGTTGCAGATATGGCAAATGCGACAAGCCTTAACCTTATGATTTGTATACTTGCTTTACCATATTAATTGCATGTTAGATCATTGTTTAGTATACCAAAAAAAAGCATCTTGTATGGTTTTTGTAGGGACCAATACCTGACCCTGAGTGAGGGCTCTGCATAGAGTGGCCTTGCCCATGTCTTTCCTCTTGTACATACATATTTTAGTCAGCTCACATCTTTGTTTGAGCTTGTATAGCTTGTATCCAACTACTTTATGCAATTTTGGTCATTGAGTATAAAAACCATTTTGGCTTTCCATACCATACTATGGTCTTTTGTCGGCTCATCTCGTCAGAGCTTGTAATATGGTCTTTGATATGTAAATTTCACATCTTCTTGCAATATAATTTGGCCATTGTTTGCACTTGTGTACAATGTACATACTTTGTAATGTCAAAAACGTTCTGGCACTCCAACTTTTCCAACAAATTCGCTTCGTTCTTCATATCAGAGTACAGTTGACTTTGGTACTCTATAAGTTTGGCATAATGGTGCATCCAGCTACAAGCTAGATGCACCATTATGCCAAAAAACAATTTATACTGCACGCGTTGAAATAAGCGTTGAAAGTTCCTGCATTCATCGAAATAATCATTGAAAATTTATACTGCACGCGTTGAAAGTTCCTGCATTCATCGAAATAATCATTGAAAATTTCTTGCATCTGTCAAATAAGCATCGAAAATGTTCTACATCCGTTGAAATAATCGTCATAATACCAGTCGAAATAATAATTGAAATAGCAATCGAAATATGCACCAAAAATGCCGTTCAAAATAAGAGTGGGAAAACATGTTTATTTTGACGTGTATATCGACGCATGTTTCGACGCTTATTTCCACGAGTATTTTGATGTTTTGGGATTTTTGAGCTTAGTTCTAAAGCATCGAAAAAGGCGTGGATAATGGTCCGCCTCTTTTAGTGAATGTCTCTATTTTGGCATGTTTTTTAAAAACTTATTGTTATATTTTCAATTATAATCTCAAAAAATAAGCAAATCGAAGTCTTTTTTTTCATATCAATTTTTGTAAGAAATGTGTAAAGTTCCCAAAGTATTATTGTTTTTTGGTAGTGTTGTACGCATGCGTAGACCACTTTTTGAAAAGAGGTAAAAAAACTTAACTTTTTTGATGGGATCTTTAAAAGATGCCAAAATTTTCTCGTTTTCAAGAGATATTACCTATTTTGTCCACAACAGTGATCTTCTCTTCACTGCATGGTAGCTCTAATGACAAAATAAAGGGTGAGACATAATAGCAAAAAGTAGGGGGGCTAATGGGCAACCTTGTCTGATTGACTTGTTGATCTCAAATCCCCCTATAATTCTTCCATTAAGAAGCACTTTAGAATATCCACCCAAGGAGAGAGTATAAATGCATCTAGCCATTTTAGCTCCAAACCCATTTTTCCCATCACCCTAGTAATGAATGACCAATGTATCCTATCATAAGATTTCTCTAGGTCCAGTTGCATCATAATGCATTTCTGCTGAGTTTTAATGGCCACATCTCTACCTAATAGAGTAGCAAAAGTATTATCATAAATAGACTTGCCTTTGATAAAGCCATGTTATTTTTTTGAGATAACCTCTTACTAAATAGGAGTGATTCTGAGGGCAAGCACCTTACCTAGAATTTTGTACATCACAGTTAATAAAGTAATAGGCCTCCAACACCCAAACCTACTACAAGCAGTCTATTTAGGAATGTGTTTCACAAGTCCTTCTTTAAAAACCTTGTCCCAAAGACCCAATTTAAAATCTTTCTTGTAGATGTCAGCCACCACCTCTTTTAATGAAGGCCAGAAGCCTATGAAGAACTTAGTTGAGAGACCATCCCAAGTAAGAGCTTTCTTCATAGGCCAGAAGCCTATGAAGAACTTAGTTGAGAGACCATCCCCAAGCAAGAGCTTTATCCCTTCCCAGCTTTAGGAAAACACACAAACGCCCATCAACCTCAATATCTCTTTCTAACCACTTGGCTTTGTCACGATCCACCTTCTAACTTAGAAGGCCAAGCAATCTGTTTTCAGCTTGAAATCTCCTCAAGGAGTAGTCCTCTTTTAGACTCAAGGTTGATCCCAAAAACTTAACCCATTTCAAAGCAAGTGATTTGGTGTCATGTACAAGATTACCATCCTCATTCAAGATGTTCCCCACAATCTCTCTATCACCTTTATTCTAGGAGAGTTTATATGAAATCCACACACTCTCACTCTTCTCTCACTTCGCTACGTAACTCTCTCACTTTCTTTCATGTGAACATTATGTTTATTAAAATAGAGACACAACACTCTTAGTCAACACATAACAGAGAGTACACAAAGATAAATTGAATAGCAACATTGCTCTATGTTTAATGTATTACTTCCAAAATCAGTACAGGTTCACTACAAAGCAACTGCTCAACAGAAGGCTATGACTTTCTAAGAACTATAAATATGTTAAGATTCACATCATTGGTTGTCCACTACTAGCTATGAGTTAACTGCAGCATACAACCTCTGTAACCTTAATTACCTTTAAAAAGTGTATCCCACTGCTAATCCTACAGTAGTGACCAGCCATCCTTTTAAGCTTAGTCTTCTTAATCTTGGCAATGGCTACTCGGGTGGTTATAGCTTGCTACCTTCACATACCCTTAAGTACCTAGACAAATGGATTGCTCAAGGCCTAATACTGACAATACAACATTGAGAAACAAGTTTTTATGGATTTGGCTACCCAATACCTATATAGTATTAATTGGCAAGAAATCTTATTGTTTATTGGTGTCTTCAAAAAAGGTGATGTGAGAACTTGCCATAGGTTTCCAATTACCTTATGATCATAATACAAAGTGAGCGACAATGATTGACATGCCTTATGCCTTCTCAAGAAACTACACCAACAAACTCTACCCTTTCCCTAGTGGATCCAACACCCCAACTAGCTGTACCAAGACAAATCCCATTAGACTTTACAAATCATGAGTCACAGAACACCCAGTCTACACAACCCTCAAAAGTAGCACTTGAAAAACAATTGCATGTCAATGAATCTAGAACCTCAAGAGGCACACAATAACCAAACAAAGCCGTTAGTGCCCATTACTCAAGTAATTTTGAAACAATCTACCTCAGAGGCTCTAAAGAACTCGAAAAATGTTGCTCCATATTTTAGAGGATATCTAAGCACATGGACGAATGGGGTACTCAAAAAAGTATACATTGGGAATACAACATTGAGACCCAACTACTCAAGGACTTGTCCACGCACCAAATCTATGAAGTCCTTTGGCAAGAAATTGTGCAATCTATATCTGGTACCATGAAACGAGCTAAGAATCTTCAAGAGGTTACCAATTGTGCATTGCTAAGGTATTTTAGACTGAGCATCACTTTCTTGCAGCCACCCTACCCACAAATGTGCCCAGGCCAACACAAGCTCAAGAAAATAAGGTAAAAACTGGAGCGCCAAGACTGGTGGGAATATCACCTCAAATCCCATCATGTGCTACTTCTATCATACCACCACAAGGCTTTCAAAAAAACAAGCTCCAAATAATCCTCCACATGAGATAAATGGCAATGCCCGTGTATGTGTTCACACCAAGACTTCCTAGAGGCCAATGGCTAACATTATCGACACATGGTATGTGCATGTGTAATGTGGCCAAAACTACATATGTAGAACTAGCCACCATTAAATTGAAGGTATTGAACTAGTCATGGTGGCCTAGTCATCATGGAAGGGCCATACCTCTTGTGTCCCATGCAGGGTCCCAAAAAAGTGGAGATGATAATAGTATTCAAATCTCATTTGTTAGTCTATGAAAAACTTGAGATTTTCAACTATTGATATGCATTTATTTCCACCCAAACTTATGAAGTGTGCTGTGTGGGATGTAGTTCTACAAGGAAGGTGTTGGAGATATTTGACTAGCGTTTGTTTTTGAAGGTTGCTAAGCCCTTCTAGTGAGATTTTTTGCCTACTTGGGGGGTAAAAATGTAACCTTGCTAAATATGGGTATGTAAAAAATTCTATTCACATTAAAAGGGGGCAACTAAAGAAAACCTTCATAGAATGGGTGCTTGTATGACTAATATATGTATGTATGTATGTATGTATGTGTGTGTGTGTGTGTGTGTGTATATATATATATATATATATATATATATATACATACATACATTTCAAATATATATAACCTTGCTAAAGATGGGCATGTTTAAAAAAAATCTCTTCACATTAAAAGGGGGTAACTGAAGCATCCCTTTATAGAATGGTCACTTAAGTATGACTAATAAAAATATGTATATATATATACATTGTAAATATATTTACATATATCATGACTTTAATCAATTTTTAAAGGCACATATGTGTGAAAATTTCTAGTTCTATTTTGAAATCTATGGGCACATATGCTTGAAAATTTTGGTTCTTTTCTGAAATATATGGTTAATTCTTATTTCAATCTTTCAAAGAATTGTATTTATTCTTGTATATTGACCGGTAAATAATTACTTTACCCTTCTTCAAGAAGGTCAAATTCCCAATACACCTTCCTATAAAATAGTGCGGGCTTGTAATTGCTACTTTTTCTCACACTTGCACCTTCCTAGAACTTGGTCATGCACAAATGGAGACTGGATGGGAATCTCGAGGCTCTCCATCAACGGTGCCAAGCACTATCCCAAGCTTTGAAAACTAGTGGAGATGATTCACTTTTTGGCCAGGTAGAGACAAAAAACTAGTTCTATTTTGAAATATATGTTTAGTCCTTATTTAAATTTGTAAAAAGAATTGTATTTATGTTTTGTATATTAAAGGGCAAATTAAAAAGTTTAAAAATAAGTGGCTGATTCACTTTTTGGGTTGAAATCTATGGTTAGTTCTTGTTAAAATCTTTAAAAAATAGTTGTAGTATTTTTATGGTTGTATATTGAATGGAAAATTAAAAATAATTGTAGTATTTATGGTTGTATCTTGAAGGGAAAATTAAAAATTATGGTCTATTTTTTAAATTGATCATTAGTTCTTGCTTAAATCTTAAAAAATAATTGTAGTACTTATGGTTGTATATTGAAGAATGTCAAATTCCCAATACACCTTCCTACAAAACAATGTGGTCACACTTGCACCTTCCTCTAAGGGCTTGTTCATGCACAAATGAAGGTTGGATGGGAATCTTAAGAGGCTAGATATATTAAATGGGCAACAGTCCCAAGCATTTCCCAAGCTTTGAGAACCAGTGGTGGGGCCGATTCATTTTGGAGAAAAAATAATTATTCTTACATGCTAGAGAGTTTCTTACCATGTCTCTGTTAAAATTTTAAAATTTATGTGTGAACTAAATGCCAATCAGATTGTGAGGCATCTATATAAACAATCCCTAAGAACACTGTTCAGACAAAATAGATAATATTTCCTAAAAAGGAGAAACATTTGGCATCTTTCAAAGATTCCATAAAAAAAGTTCAATTATTTACCTCTTTTTAAAAAGTGGTTAACGCATGCGTACAACACTACCAAAAAATGATAATATTTTGGGCACTTTATACATTTCTTACAAAAATTGACATGAAAAAAAAGACTTCGTTTACTTTCTTTTTGAGATTATAATTGAAAATCTAACAATAAGTTCTCAAAAACATGCCAAAATAGAGACAATGTTTATTATTTCCATCTTCAATCCATTAAAAAAATGATACAACTATAAAAAGAAGCTATTTTCTAAACATATAGCTTATTGCATAGTTATGGTTCCTCATAATTATTGCTACACCATCACTAGTTGATGTGCCTTTCCCTGAGAAGGTAGACAAGGCATCCTCTTCTTCACTATCCACAAATACATTTTTGTTCTTCTATGTGTACACTTGAAGCTTAGAATCCTTGGGTCATTTGCAATGTTAGCATGATTGAGGATGTGCTACAGAGTAGTACAACTGTAAAAAAATTATTTATATGATTATATTACAAAAGCATTATCTTGATACAGTTATTATCTTAATTATTAAACCCTATTTTGGCTCTTGATGATGAGAGTAGTATTAAAATCCATTTTGAAGCTCTTGAGTATCATAATTTCTTAATTAATAATATATACTTTTTAAAAAAGAGTTCGTTATATATAGATGAAATTTAAAATATCATGAATAAGCTATTTAAAAGTTGTCTAATTTTAAAAATTAATTACACACTCATTTTTAAAGAAGATGTGTCCTTGATGTGACAAAAAGAGGTTGAATAGTAATTTTAGTTATTAATTGAGTTTAGAAAGCATGAAAAAGCTCGCTTTAAGAAACAAAAGTTTATACTTTCCAAAATATTTTTTTGTAAAATATTAGGTAAGGACTTAGGTTTGAATCCTACTGGCTACTACACATGGTAAAGATGTTTTAGCTACAACATTTGCAGCCAACTTAATGCTAAGTAAGAACTTCTCAACTAAGAGTTGATGTTTTTCATCAACTTGATACAAAACATCAACTTTTATAAAAATTTAATATTTTGCATTAAGTTGATGACTTAATATACAAAACATCAACTTTCTATGCAAAAAGATCAACTTTTTTACAATACTTGATGTTTTGTATCAATGTTATGCAAAACATCAACTTCCCACAAAACTTGATGTTTTGCAGCATCAACTTTGATATCGAGTTTTGTAGAAAAGTTGATATTTTGCATCAACTCGAACTTCTCAACTAAGAGTTGATGTTTTTCATCAACTTGATACAAAACATCAACTCGGTGCAAAACATCAACTTTTAGCCTAAAAGTTGATGTTTTGCATAAAAGTTTTGTAAAACATCAACTTTTTCATAAAACTCGATGTTTTGCATAAAAGTTTTGCATCGAGTTGATGCAAAACATCAATTTTTTCACACAACTCAATGTTTTTCATCAAAGTTGATGCAAAACATCAACTCTACCACAAAACTTGATGTTTTGCATCAATTTCGGATACTTTGGAGAAGAAAGTTAGAGGATCAGAGGTCGATTTTCACAAATGGTTTGTTTTAGTGATTCCGTTCGTGCCGCCCGCCGCCGCTGGCATGCTCAGACAACCTGTTCCACAAAGTTTGAGTACCAACACGACTATGTTTCGATGTGATGTGTAGACATCACAAAGCGAGACAACTTGTTCCACAAAGTTTGAGTACCAACACGACTATGTTTTGATGTGATGTGTAGACGTCCAAAGCGATTTGCTTAGCATCAGCAAATCGCTTTGTGATGTCTACACATCACATCGAAAGATAGTCATGTTGGTACTCAAACTTTGTGGAACATGCTGTTTGAGCAAGATATCGTAGATGGAATCACTAAAACCGTAACCGTTTGTGAAAATCAACCTCCGATCCTCCAACTTTCTTCTCCTCTTCGGAGCATCCGAAATTGATGCAAATCAACAAGTTTTGTGGTAGAGTTGATGTTTTGCATCAACTTTGATAAAAAACATCGAGTTGTGTGGAAAAGTTGATGTTTTGCATCAACTCAATGCAAAACATAAACTTGTAGCCTAAAAGTTGATGTTTTGCATCAACTCGATGCAAAATTTTGATGCAAAATATCAAGTTTTATGAAAAAGTTGATGTTTTGCATCAACTCGATGCAAAACATCAACTTTTAAGCTAAAAGTTGATGTTTTGCATCGAGTTGATGCAAAACATCAACTTTCTCATAAAACTCGATGTTTTGCATCAAAGTTGATGCAAAATATATGTTTTATGAAAAAGTTGTTGTTTTACATCGAGTTGATGCAAAATATCAACTTTTTCACAAAACTTGATGTTTTGCATCAAAGTTGATGCAAAACATCAAGTTTTGTGAGAAGTTGATGTTTTGCATAACGTTGATACAAAACATCAAGTATTGTAAAAAAGTTGATCTTTTCCATAGAAAGTTGATGTTTTGCATATAAAGTTGATGTTTTACATCAACTTAATGCAAAATATCAAATTTTCATAAAAGTTGATGTTTTGTATCAAGTTGATGAAAAACATCAACTCTTAGTTGAAAAGTTCTTACTTAGCATTAAGTTGGCGCAAATGTTGTAGCTAAAACATCCTTACCATGTGTAGTAACCAGTAGGATTTGAACCTAAGTCCCTGCTTGATATTTTACAAAAAAAGTATTTTGAAAAGTATAAACTTTTGTTTCTTAAAGCGAGCTTTTTTATGCTTTCTAAACTCATTTAATAACTAAAATTACCTATTAACTCCTTTCTATCACATCAAGGACACATCTTCTTTAAAAATGAGTGTGTAATTATTTTTCAAAAGTAGACAACTTTTAAATAGCTTATTCATGATATTTAAAATTCATTTGTACATAACGAACTCTTTTCTAAAAAGTATATATTATTAATTAAAAAATTGTGATACTCAAGAGCTTCAAAATGGATTTTAATACTACTCTCATCAAGAGCCAAAATAGGGTTTTATAATTAAGATAATAATTGTATCAAGATAACGCTTTTGTAATATAATCATATAAATAATTTTTTATAATTGCACTCTGTAGCACATCTGCAATCATGCTAACATTGGAGATGACCCATTCTAAGCTTGAAGTGTACACATAGAAGGAAAAAAATGTATTTGTGGATAGTGAAGGAGAGGATGCCTCGTCTACCTTCTCAGGAAAAGGCACATCAACTAGTGATGGTGTAGCAATGATTATGAGGAACCATAACTATGCCATAAGTTATATGTTTAGAAAATAGCTTCTTTTTATAGTTGTATCATTTTTTTAATGGATTGAAGATGGAAATAATAAACATTGTCTCTATTTTGGCATGTTTTTGAGAACTTATTATTAGATTTTCAATTATAATCTCAAAAAGTAAGCAAAACGAAGTCTTTTTTTTCATGTCAATTTTTGTAAGAAATATATAAAGTGCCCAAAATATTATCATTTTTTGGTAGTGTTGTACGCATGCATTGACCACTTTTTAAAAAGAGGTAAAAAACTGAACTTTTTTATGGAATCTTTGAAAGATGCCAAATGTTTCTCGTTTTTTACTTTGAAACATAGTACGGGCTGTAACTATAGCATGCATCCAATGGAGCCATTCCTTTTTAAGAAAATATGCGTTTAATAGTGTCTTACAAGGCTTCAAACTGTTTAATAGTGTCTTACAAGGCTTCAAACCGTTTGCACTTAGAAGCCTATAGTATTATGACACAAGCCTATTTAGAGCCATGTCCCACGCTCTGGGTTTTTAGGGGTAGTGGGGCGGTCTTACACCCCACTATCTACGTGCCCCACCATAAAAATTAGTGGGGGCTCCAAGTTTATAGGGCCCCTACTATTCCTACAAATCTTCTCAAAAAGTCAAAGTTTTGTAGAGACTAAGGATCTTTCCACTTTTTTTTGGTGAGAGAAATGGCTAAGATTCCACATGCAGAGACTTGATATAATGGGGGGACTCGGGAGGCCTTCCCCTCACTAAATTAAACACAGGACCCATTAAACCTTGGTGCGGCGTGGCTCTTAGTAGTTACTATTATTTGGAATAAGCTATCTACTTCCAACCAGTTCGTAGGGAAGGATGTTGAAAAGAAACACTGGTGGAAAGTTGACGGTCGACTTGAAAAGGAAAACTGTGGGAAGCTAAAGGTGCAATGGTGGTGGAAATCAATTAGGCACGTGAATCAATAGGTGTACCACCAACTTCTCATGAGAGGGCCACTCTCAATACTGCGTAACAACCTCTTAGCTGTGGCCTAGGCAGCCTAAGCGATCTGGCCGGGAACCAGTGGGCCAGTTCACACACACATGATTTGGTTAGGATCTGGATACGATCCAGCCAGCCAACCACCACCACTGGTGGACTCCAATGAGGCAGTGAGGCCTGAGGTCCAATATTTGAAAACGAGAGTCCAAGCTGGTTTTGTGTACGTGGCAGATTCCTATCACTTTGTTTTATTTTTAAAACTAGGTTGTTTCATGTGAAAAACTACTTTGCTTTATTCATGAAACTCCAACCACATAAAAAACTTAAGTAAATGCAGCTCACGGGCGCGTAGTTGAGTTGGTAGAACGGTTGGGTTCTAGCGACACGACACGGGTTCGATGTGGGTATGTGTGTGTTCAAATATATATCGATCTCCCTCAAAAAAGTTAAGTAAATGCAAATAATTGTGAAACTCGTGTGAACAAAAATGGCAACCATCATCCAAATGGCAACCGTCGGGTGCATGTGAACAAGCCACATGCCACTCTCAAAACTGCGTGAACATGTGAACATGTTGGTACTACGTGAATAGGCCACTTTAGTTGTTGTGAACAGGGTAATCTGGTCACCGCAGCTTCTAGACATGTTGATGTTGCTGCGTCGTGCTGAGTTGGACACCACACTATTGATGAGATAGCCATGTTGCCCCAATTTTATATTATATTAAGAGAGAAAAAAAAGGATACACCATCCCAAGAAGCATAACTTCTGCAACAGTGCTCACACCGAAAACTAGCCTTAACTTCATCCTTAAGAAAATCAACAAAATTTTTACATATTTAGTTAGAAAACAGGTTAGTAGCAAGTTTTTTATTGATGAAAACTGGAATAGCTTAACCTTGTTCTTTTTTAGACCGGTTGAGAAAAACGTTTTTCACGAGTACTGTTCTTCACCAAACCAAAACCTTAAGCATGATTCCAAATAAGCTTCGAAAAAAATAATGTCCTAGTTTTTATTGAGAAAATGCATAGGTTAATCGGTTTTTTATAACTAAAATTTTAAAATATGAATCTTTAAAATCAACGCTAGGCAAAATAATAATCGATTTTTCTGAATTTGAGCCATGAAAATTACACTAAAGGATGGTTTTTCTTTAACACTGTTGCCACCCACCAATGCTCCAAAAAAATAATAGCTTTTTCATCAATCTAAAAGTAAAGGTCGCTTCCAACAACAATCGCCATTTTAAAACCCAACCGCTGAGATCCTTAAATTTGAAGCGAACTTTTAAAGGAATCCACATGGGCAACACTAAACATAAAAATTGATGGAAGTGTCCTTAAATCCTTGAGAATGAAAGATAATATTTAAACAAAGGCATCATTATTTACAAGTAACCAAAATGTTATAGTATTGTCTTTCGTTGTTCTCAAAAGCAATACACACAACCATATTCTAGTTATCATATGTTTCAAATCAAAAGTCTAAACACTCATAAGGTTCATGAATGCAAGCTATATTAATAGCTATGCTTGCTAAAAACCATTACAAGTAGCCACAATGTTATAGTATCAATGTCTTTCTTTGTTCTTAAAAGCATTACACACAACCATATGCTACTTATCAAATGTTTCAAATCAAAAGTCTAACTCAAAAGAATTACACACAACCAAACGCTACTTATCAAATGTTTCAAATCAAAATTCTAACCACTCACCACAAGGTTCATGAATGCAAGATATATGAATAGCTATGATTGCTAAAAACCATTACAATCGTTAAAGGAGTGTATATAGTTCAATCCCTCTACACAAGCATTGTTTTTGCTTTGCCCCTTATAAACCTTGGCTTTGAGAGATGTTCCACATGGACACTTAACATGAAAGAGTGTATATAGTTCAATCCCTCTCTACACAAGCATTGTTTTTGCTTTGCCCCTTATAAACCTTGGCTTTGAGAGATGTTCCACATGGACACTTGAGAATAGAAAGATAATATATAAAGACTTTATCATGAGCAACCAAAAGTTAACAACATTCTCACTATTCAAGTAGTCCTACACAACCACATGCTAGTTTGCACATGTTTCAAAATAAAAGCTAGAAACATTTGTAAGGCTTATAAATACAAGCTATATCAAAATATATGCTTACTATAAAGTTCTTAGTACAAACATGAAAAATTTATGTAAATGTCCTCACGACCTTGAGAATAGAAAGATACTATACAAAGACCTTATTATGAGTAACCAAAATTTTACAATATTGTCTCTATTCAAGCCCTCCTACACAACCACATGCTATCTTATAAAATACCGAACCACTCATAAGGCTCATAAATACAAGATATATTAATACCTATGCTTGTTATAAAGATCTTACCGAGAATAACTTCACAATTCAAAACATTACAATCCTTAAAGCAATATAAATAGATTCATTCTCCTTGTGCACCAAGATTAACATTTGCTTTTTCTCTTTTGAAACCTTGTTTTTAAGAGCCATTCCACATGAACACTCAACATAAAAATTTATGTAAATGTCTGTACAGGCTTGAGAATAGAAAGATAACACACAAACTTAAATTTATGTAAATGTCTATGTACAAGCTTGAGAATAGAAAGATAATACAACAAACTTAAATTTATGTAAATGTCTATAGAGTCTTGAGAATATAAAGATAATACACAAAATTAAATTTATAATCAACAAAAAATACAAAACTTATCATTAATACATAAAACTCTTGAATCCTATTTAATCTTATCAACTCTAGACAAACACAAAAAAAACTAAGTTCAATACAACATACTTAACACAATTTACTCATGAGTATGTCAAAAGAGAAAAATTGCATAACAGTTGAAATTTTGAGAAGCATATATATTGCTAACCACTGGTTTCTACAAGAATTCTCCACTCCTCAATGGAATTATTGAAATCATAATCAATACGAGGAGGACCTTTGATTGACACACACATGAGTGCATCCATACTTCTTAAAAAGGAATTTTGCATCTTGGACTTACTTGTTTTTTTTTTGCTTAATCCTTTCTTGCATGTTGGTATACCAGCACACTAATGCATGGAAACATGTGCTATTCTAAGAAACATGTGATACTTGGCACTAGTAGTTTGATTTCTACCACATCAGCAAAGTAAACCCTAGGAGCATGGATTCCATATGGATCATGGCATGGCATCTGAGGTGTGCCCTCTTTTGCACTCACGTGTTAGACTCATAGGTCAAAGAGGAGATGGCATTGACTGGCAGGCTTCTAGGGGGGTTGTGCTAAGACTTTGAGGTTAAAACGATACGTCAGTGCATCCATACTTCTTGAACTGAAGGAATTTGGTATCTTAGACGTAATTGTATTTATATGCTCAAACCTCTTTCTCATGTTGTTTTACTAGCACACTAAAACTTGGATGACTGTATTTAATCCTTTCAAGAAAATTTCAAGAACTATGCTAAGATCAGTAGCATTAAAACTCTTTCATACAAATATATCATGTCTATATTACTGCATATTTCTTCATAGGTTCATTAAGGAGTTACCCAAATTTAGGCAAGTCCTTAAAATAGAGAGTCATAAAAAATTAGCATGAGTCGTGAGTTGTCATTTGCAAGGGCTCATCCAAAATTTCACTACAACTTAGAAAATGGCCACTTTTTTGAACATGTAAATCCATTTGTAACAAAAAGTTGCATTTTGGTTTTGAAAAATGAGTTTTTGAATTAAATTTTTATAGAATTACTTGATGGCTTCTCTGTCACAACAAACAAGCTATTTTCTAACAAAAAGATAACATAGACACCACCTACAAAGTTCTGTTACCAAAACTTAGCAAAAAAATGAGACTTTTGAACCTCAATAAAAATTGTGACTCTATAGCACATCAACTTTTAAGGTTTTGATGCTTCTATAGCTGGGCATTCAATGAATATTGCAAAAAAATTTAAGAGATAAGATATCATGGTACTAGGCCTACATCCAAGCAATATCCAAAGAAGCTTGATGAATTTATAACCCATGAATAGACCTTCATCACATGCAAATTAAAATTAAAAATGTGCCAAACTTCAACAAACAATTGCTGCAAACATTTTGAGCTACAATTCAAAACAAGTATATTCACAAACAAAATGACAAGTTTTTTGAAACTAAAAGTATGTGTCAAGGAGATCTAAAAAGTCATAAAAACTATGCTTGAATGGGAAGCTCGCCTTCCTCCTAATTCCTCACCTCATCTCCCATTGAAGTGATTGCAAGAGGAGTGTTAGTAACTTGTTCCTCAGCTTCTAGGCCATCTGGCTCATAATCCACAAGGACAACTATCTTCCCAATCTCCTCACTACTAATCAGAAGCTGTGGCTTTCCAAATGCATTAAGAAAACAAGGATCCGATGCCATGTTTTTCATTCATACCTCTTGGAACTCATCTGGTAACTCCTTGAGAGCTTTCACTCTTTGCTCAATAAATTTTACTTGGAGTGAATCACATTCCATTAGAACCACATTTCTATCTCTTTTCAACGCGTTGACAGTTGTGGTACGAGTCCCTACTACAAAGAGGTCCATCAACCACTCTCCTTTCATAGAAAGTAAATCAATTTAATCCATCATCAGAAGCTAAGGCTTTTTATATGGATTTATTACTCCTTGTAGATTCGTACTTGTCTGCTTGAACTTTTTGTAAACTCTTGTGGTCATTCAAAAACATTTATGGGATTTGGTTTAACAACAAAATTGTATGATCCTCTACTTTGCATGCTCAAAGATGAGTAAAATCCAATGGTAGAAAACTCACAAGCCCAAGAAATACGATAAATTTTATAACCATGGATGTTTGGCTTTGTCCTACAAAATAAAAGTTAACATCTAAGAAAAGAGAAACACATAATAATGCCTTAATGCTAGTATCAAATTTTTCAAAGCTTTTACTTACCATGTCATCATTTGAGACGTCATGTTTGAGTCGGTGAAGGCTTTTTGCACTGTAGTAATTTAATGATGGGTATGAAAAAATACTAGTGTCCAAGAGTCACAAGTAGCACCCTTGCTAAAAGACTCTGTGACTTGTTTGTAGGTAGATACTCCGTACTTCACATCGTCATTGACTGGGTTTAAAGCACAAAAACCCTAAGTAGCACTTGCAATGGCCAAATGGTAAGGATGTGCTATGACAAATGTGTTCATGTCTTCAGCTCTACCTTTGGGAGCACATCAATGAGTTGGAGACTCGTCTACATTATCAAGAATGAAAAATGAGAGACGAGGAGTGATTTCAATGCTTTGGGGCTATTGTCTCCTCCTCCTCTCTAGATATCAATGGGAAAGAAATTGCTCAAAGTCAAGACAAATTTGATTAATGGCAACCCGTGGATCTTTGTTCATTAAAAAAAAACAATCAGGATGTATGAGGTGAAGAAAATGGTTTGTTAAAGAAAGATTAAAGCTTAAGCACAGTTAGATCTCAAAAGTTAAGGTGTCAATGGATTCTAGAATCCAAAGTGAAAACAAAAAAAAATGCTAGAAACAAAGCCAAAATTACTAAATCTTCAAAAAAGGGGGTCATTTTAAAGATTCTATAAACTAGATCCGTAAATAAAACACAAATGGAACATCCCTTGGGATTCTAGAAACCAAATCCACGTGCACCTAGAAGACATTAAAAGTCATTTTTCCTCAAAGACCATGGTGAATGCACCTTAGATTTTAGACATGCTGCTAGAAAAGAGAAAGAGAAGGCAAGATGAACAACTCATCATGTTACCAAATAACAACATGCACTTTCCAACACTTGGGGTTTGCTTGAGTCTGGATGGATGGTAGGGCACTATCTCATCCCAATTATAGAAATTCAACTTTTCAATCATTATTATTTACATGCGAATCATGGTTTTTGCCTAATAGACTACAAAAAAATAGGGGTTTGCTTGAGTCTGGATGGATGGTAAGGCATTATCTCATCCCAATTAAAGAAATTCAAATTTTCAATCATTATTCTTTGCATGTGAATCATGGTTTTTTGCCTAATAGACAACCAAAAAAATAGATCTGATGAAACAAGTAAAACTTCAAAAAACATTTGAGTTAATTTAACAAATAACCTTTCAAATTCTTCTCTCATTTGCTTCCACACTTCACGTGTGAGATAATTGCAATGATCAATGATTTCTCACATGAATTCCTTGCAAATTTCTACACATTGTTATCTTCATTTCTTTGGGAATGGGATTTGGTGCATCATCACCTGAGGCACCTTTGCCTTTGGAAGCTGTGGACGACTTTGCTTAACTTTTGATCTTTTAACTTTCCCTGCTCATGTAGCTTAAAAATATCTTCTTGTAAATCCTAAATTTCTCCATCACAAAAGACAAGTTGAAAATAGTTATCATATTGTTTCACATTGGGCTTCTGACTTGCTCCATGGCCACCTTTCTTTTTCACTTCAAGACCACACTTTTCACAAAGTGCAACTCAAAACTTCTCATTAATTTTCTCACCACGCCTCGAGGTATCAATCCACTCATTATGAAAGAACCTTATCTTTTGAATCAAAGTCATTTCTATTTGAAATTCTGAGTTAATATTATGGTCAAGCGCAAGCACTTTTCCTTCTCATTTGTTAAACCAACATACATGCAACGTAAGATTGGAGAGTACTACTGCATCAATGATGTGCTGACCATTAGAGCTTGGCGAAAAAAGCGAGGCAACAATGGTAATATTGTGGTTCCTTATGAGTTCAACAATGGTAATATTGTGGTTCCTTATGAGTTCAACAATATATTTGTTAATCTACAATGTCTTTAGAAAGTTATGATCTTATTCTATGGATTACCTAATAATTGTAAGTAACTTTTATATCTCTTGCAAACTAGTTGAAAAAGTCTATGAAAAATCAAAGCTTATTTAATTTTGTTTGTCATGCAAGGTGAAAAAATTAGCTTTGTGTTGAAAATGGATGAGTGTCAGATTGTGAAAGGATAGAGGATAGAGTGAATGAGTATCACACTCATGAATGAGGCTATGCCATATGCAAAAAGTTCAGAGTAATCATCTTTTCTCAGTGAAGACACATTTGAGGGGAATACTGTGATCAATCAGACTCCTGGATAGGGAGAGGATTTGCAAGCTAGAATTTTCCTCATATAATGTCCAATCTGAGAAAGAGATATTGTGGCTTGGGCATTTTAAGTACCAAAAGAGACACATGAAGTTCTCGCTTGGATGTTTGATAGGATACCCTGGATTACCACTGTCATCAAAGCACAGATTCAGGGAGAAAAACTTGAGGTAGAGGGAAAGGGTACTTATATAGTAGATTGGCATTTGGGGGCTGACTTGAAGACAATAAAGTGCTTGCTTGGGTGTCCACTCGTGGGGGGTGCACTACCAAAAAACCCTAGGTATCACGTGCATTCAAGAGGTATTAAAAAAACCCTAGGTATCACGTGCATTCAAGAGGTATTAAAAAAAACTCCTTAACTAAAATTTTCCCCCCAATAAAACAACCCCTCTTTACTTATGAACTAACAGATTTTTTTTCTAAAGTTGAATTAAAAAATCCCTCTTGTGTAATGTAATCCTGTTAAATTTTCTCAATAGATCTAATTAAAAAAACCCTCCTGTTGAACTCACGTGGTACACTAACATTTTTTGAGGTGAACCTCCCTAGGGTGTCTAGAAGGTGCTAACACCCCAAATCCTTGTCCATGGTGCATGAGAATGGTGAGGGAAAACAAACAAAAGTCAGGAAAGAAGAGGATGCTTGAGAATCAAGATATTGAGCACACAACCCCATGGATGATGATGGTGGAAATTGGGTTGGAGGTGTCTTGTCTACCAATATGCTAGCTGTGCCAAACAAGCATTTGAGAGACTCATAATGGAATCCTATATTTCCATTTGAACTGAAGAATGTCCACTTTTGTACACTGCATGCATTCATGGGTGTGTTTGACCGTTTGCTCAAGTGTCACCATATAGATTATGCATTTACCATGCAAGGAAAAGAACGACAAGAAGAAGCTCTTCATAAAGTAGAGCAACTACTCAACTCAATTGGGTGCAATGGTGGCAATATGCAAATTACTGTTAACAAAAAGACCTCTGGCATGAATCATGAGGTTGCGCAACAAGCGTCCATGAGTGGAAATAAAGCAAGATGTTTTCTGGCGAAGTTAGAAAATGCAAAGAACTCAACCAAGCCTTGGAACTCATGGAAGAATTTATGCAAATGTACAACATTTGACCGCACCAATTCAAGCCTTGTAATTCTATGTGAGAAGGTTTGATCAGACTTCAGTAAGATGGTGAAACTTTTGACCAAAAGAAAGACAACCACAGAAGAGCGACCAAAATTTCAAGACGAGCTTTCTAATTTTATGAAGTCCATGGTTGATACATGGGGTGAAACCAACATTATGCACTACATGGTAAACACATTTGCTCCTTCCTACTAGATATTAAGAAACGAGTATGAATAACTATTGACTCTGTCTTAATTTTTGTGCAACACATTCTTTATCTTCATGAATGAGTATGGTTCTTTGGACATGTGGTGCACACAAGGAATGGAGAAATCTCACTATCGAGCTAGAGGAGTATATTTTAAAAACACCCGGCATGGAGGAGGGAATACTCGTACAAATTACCTCAAGGAGATGTTTAACTGGTTTTACAGATACACTTTTGGGCAAAAATTATCCATGCAAAGGGCACATATGAGCAATCTAGAAAGGGCAGCACAAAATAATGCCAAACAGAGAAGATCACTAAAGTGGAAAGCTGGCATAGGACCAGTACATCATGTAGCATGGAGATCTTCACACGAAGACGCATAGGAAGAATTTGGAAGTAGAAATAGCACTTTGAAGTTGAAAGTATTTTGAATAAAGTTGTAAAAATTTTTGACTTAGGAAGTAGACAACATTTAGAAGAAAGTTGTAAAGCTTTTTGACTTGAAAATAAAAAATAATTGCACCATTCCATTATATTAAAGATTTACAGTGAAAATAAAAAATAATTGCACCATTCCATTATATTAAAGATTTATAGTGAAAATATTTACAACAAAAAGAGCTAATTGCTCTTGAGTTTCTTCTCTTATTGCTCCCCCTCTTCGGTACGCATTTTCCCTCTATAATGCAAAAACCTTTTACAACTATAGCCCTTGAGTGACTTTACATTCTCCACTCTTGCACATAGCTTGAATAACATAGGAAATAACCTACTCGAGAAGGCCAAAAACCAGGGCCATATCCAAAGATATGGATAGCAGAGCACAATTCTCTATAAGCATGACTTTATGTATATTATAAGGTATAAATGCATACCGTGTATACCTAGATAGGGCTTTCAGTGTAAGGAGTGGAATCTCTACATCCCTGGAGTACTTTCTATGATATATAATAAATATAATTTTGTCGATAGAAGAGATGTAGTGTGCAAGAGCGGCATCTTGCCCAACTCTTGCATGACCAGCACCACCTCATCTAAGAAATCCATCGATGTCGTCAAGCTCTATCTGCAAAGAACCAGGAAGTAACAAACTAAAATAGGAAATAATTTAAACAGACTGAAGCAATAAGAATTAAACCACACAAACTTAAGCAATAACAATTAAACCAGACAAACTTAAGCAATAATTTACCTTCTGGTTCTCATCCTCCTCCAACTTGGCTGCATCCCCCCAAAGGTTGATGGAGCCCTCTTTGTTTTCTTGGTCAAGTTTGGGAGGAAGTTCCTTGCCAAACTCAGAAATGCCCATATGTTGCTGAAGGGCTTGAAATTCTTCCTCTGAAGGAAGAGAAGCTTCATTCTCCTTGGCTTTTTTATTGCACAATGACATTGCTTCTAGGGCCTCTTTGAAGTTTTCTGTCACTTCCCTGTCAAATGCGAGAAATTCATCCTTATGCTCATTCTCTACATCGAGAACACCGGACGCCGCTTCACAACCGTCTACTATTATAGAAAGACAGTAATCCTCCCTAAAATTGTAGAGTTTTTTAATGTGGGAGAGGAGGAGGTAATACTTCCCATTAATTAGGAAGCACGGTAGCCTCGGAATGACAAAGTTGGATGTCCCATGGACGGATGACATTCCTTCATCAATGACGGTGGAGGCCTTAAACTCTGCCATATCAAAATTTGTGCTGAGGAGTTCCTCCTCCTTCTCGGACACAAGGTCCAGGACCTCTTCTTTTGCAGACCGAGCACTTGAAATAAAGGACTATTTTGATTTATGAGTACTTCCTTTGAGCTCCTCCTTTGTGTAATCCTCCTTATCAGCATGAAGAAAGAGGTAGGCAACAAACCCAAAATAATATTCTAACAACCTGCATTTCCTGCCATCATGCACTGGGCACATGTCAACACATATCTTGATACGTTGATCATCTGAGTAAGTGTCCCATCTCTTCGACATGCTTGCATTCTGAGAGGAGGTGACTGTGCGAAGCTTGACATGTGGACATACGTAATTGACCCTTTTGAGATAGTTTCTCCACCAACCAACCTGCAATACTCTGTCCACTCTCCCTACAGCAATGTCTGCCATGTCCTTGATAATATCCTCTAGACTGAAAGGAACATTGAACATAGGCTCTACATGGGAAAGGGATTTCTCTTGCCCAGCCTTCCTGAGTAGATCAAAGAGATGCTATGTGGCGCTGGGCCCATCCTTAAACTCCTCTAGCAATAAATAATCCACGTCATCTGTAGCATTGTACAAGTGACAACTCTTAACCTCCATTGCTGCTGGCTGGAAACTATTTACCGTACGATAAGTGGAAAGCAAAGGAGGGCGAATATAGGCACCGTGGACAGTATGGGCTGTACTCGCTATTATATATGCACATTATGTGTGCATATACTAGGAGGCTAACCCACATTAGGCTTGTGAGCATGGGAGCATGGGAACAAGCTCTAGTGGAGCATGGGTTAGGACTAACCTTAAGGGTTAAGTTTAGGGTCAGGTATCCAAGGGTCACACATGGGAAATGGAGAGTCAAGAGTCACTTGAGGGCCCTCCTATATAATAGGGGCATGGGGCATACTCAAGGGAGGCTTGGGGACTTAGGCTATGGTCTCTTGATGTTATCTTGAGGCTAAGGCTATGTTATCTTGAGGTTATGATATGATGTTCTCTTGTATAGAGGATTATATCTACTCACCTACCATTTCACACTATAGCTACATGCTGTTGACGGTATGGAAGGCGAGAAATTTTTGAACGTAGAGAAAAGCACAGAAAAAAAAGATTCGCACAACCGTGGCCATGGACGGTATGAAAATTATCAAAAGACAACTTTATATAGGTCAAATAATAGATCTGATGTCACATGATTTAGGATCAAACGCCACGTGTGGTAGGGCTTACATCATCGTCCATTCACGAGTTGCCACGTGTAGGGTTGACGCTATCGACGTCATGATTGCGTTTTTCTCTATAAAAAGGAGGAATATTTTTTTTCCACGCCTTTTTTCCCAATCTTTTTTTTTCCTTGCTTTTTTTTCATTGCGTTTCTCCATGCTTTGCTTCTATAGCTCGCAGACAGCTCAATCCTTCCATACTAGCCCCTGTATCCCAGCCCTTGTAGGTTTTTTGCTCTCTTCGCCTTGTATTTTGCTCTCTTGGTTCAAGGCACGATATGGCCATTCTCCAACTTTTGGAATCGTCATATCTCTCTGTGGACAGTTTGGGTTAATTTTATTGCCACATTATTGTTTCGTTCACCGTGCAATATTTATATTGGTCCACATTAGGATTCACCATATCACGCGGTGGTGGATGGTTGTCGGACTGATTTTTGGCTACTAATTCTGCCTTCTCTTTTCTAGTACTACCATGGCCCGCACAAAACAGACTGTCATGAGAGTTTCAGTGCCAGCACCAGATCCAACACCAAATCGAGTGCCGGTTCCAGATCTTCTAGAAGACGTTCCAAAGGACCTCGCAAGCAAACTTGTGCTCCCTGAGGTCAAAACCCAGCACCAGCAGGAATATTTCAAAGGCCGGGGTCTCTTTGCAGAGGCAAAGGAAAAGGTTTGCGGAGATAAGGCGCAGGCACGACTGTGAATCTCCTCATGCCCAAAGCTCCTTTCTTGAGGATTGTCAGATCCATTAGTGATAGAACAAATATGAAAGGTTACTTTAAATGGCAGAGTAGTGCCGTTGCATGTCTTCAAGAGTCATTCGAAGACTTCCTTATAGACTTATTGAATGATAGTAACATTTGTGCTGCCCATGCCAGGAGGGTCACACTAATGGACAAGGACATGAGAGTAGTAAGCAGAGTTAGGTATAGATATGAAAAGTTCATGCAACCTCTGCCATTCAGGGGGATAGAAAGGCAGTAGAAATCCTCTCCATTCCTCCTGCTTTGAAGAGGAAGAGGGCTGCTATGATGAGTGACAAGGTGGTGATTGAAGAGGTGACGACACCAGGTCCACAAAGTTGGAAGAGGCTGGTAAAGGGGGTGGATTTGAAAAGGGAAAGGAGACAGTTTTAGAAGAGAATGTGGTTAGGGTGGATGAATTGGTAGAAAACCTTCTGGAGTTGGAGATAGAGTTGGATGAATTGGTAGAAAACCTTCTAGAGTTGGAGATAGAGAATAACGACAGACTTAAGGCGATGCCCGGTCAGATCATATGCAATGTCTCGTACACCGCCGAGCAAGAGACGTACCTCCATATCACTCCAATGGATGTTTATATGCTCGTTGAAAAGAATAGTGAGATCAAAGACAATATTGTGCTTACTTGTTTAAGGTGTGTACTCTTCGCCTTTTTTTGAATGCTTCCTTATTTTGATTTCTTTTTCCCTTTCCTAATGTTTTTAATTCAATTTGTAGGGCATTGTTGAAAGATCTTTTGCTAGACGAGGCAAAGCAAGTATATATTTGTGATCCTTTGGTATCAACTACCCTAATTGACCCGTCCAAGTCGAAAGAGGACCTTGCTCCTTATTTCCAGGGAGTTAGTCCGGGTACCTACTTTGTTGTGCTGCTATATGTAGAGAAGTATGTATTTTCTTTGAATTTTAAGCTGTTAATGGAATTTAAATTATTAGTTGCATGTGTTAGGTTTCTTATATTTTTTGTTTACTTTCTTAATTTCAGAGGGCACTGGTATTCTTGTTTAATTAATGTGGTGAAATGCCTAACAATTTTTATGAATAGCCTTCTCGGAATGCACGGACAGTCTAAATTGTAAGTCATTATACTTTATATCGTTTCCTTCTTGCTTCCTAATTGTTGATTGTAAGTCATTCTTACTTTATATCGTTGACTATAGGGCATGTAAGAGGGCAGTTCCATTGATTGAAACTCTATGTCCTGAATTGAAAAAGGATATAGAGTGGAAATTTCTCAACCAACCCGTTCCTATGCAAAAGGATTCGCACTCTTGTGGCTGGCATGTAGTCGCATATGTTACCAGAGCCCGTAACCGCTTAGAGGCATTTTGTATATGTCTAGAGCCAAAGCGTTGTGTACAGATTTTGTATTTTTATTGAGTGCGGCTCATTTTTGTATAAACATTCTGTATTTTTATTGAGCCCTACTCATTTTTTATTTTATGAGTACAATGCTTTGCCTTAATAAAATACATTGTTGAGAATTTTTATTCTCGTAACTTATCTTTGGTTAAAACTAAATTTTAAAGACGTTTTCTTCAAAATCGTTTTATGAGTACTTTGTAGACACATGTCCATGTAGAAATGTTTCATCACATTAGTCATTGCTAAGATACAACAGTTTAGTACAAGTGTTACAATGACTTCTATTGGGCCTAAGTCCCTCGATACAAGACCTATCTAATTCTGCACGATAGATTTTTCCTCAATCTGCTTCTCTGGGTTGTTCATCTGAAGAATTCTTTGATGCACCTCTTTGGCTTCATCTATCAGTTTGTCTACATCTTCAAGGTCTTTCTTGAAGCTTTCAGATATCTGGATAGGTTGATCATCTGTATCCCCAATGGAGGAATAGGAGTCATCATCAGAAGAAATAGATGGCCTAGCAACCTTGCTAGGAATAGTCCTCTCATTAGAAGAATTTGCATCCATGGGTGGCTTTTGTATAGAGCTTATAAGTTGTAAGATATTATGTTCTCAATTCCCTTAGGAATAGTCGGTCTTTATATACTGTTTTGGATGGAGTCCAAAACCATCAACAAAGAAAAACCATGTGCTGTAAATCTGTGTGCCACTAAACCATTTTGGAATTTGAACCCTAGTACCTACACTACTGAGCTGATTGTTAATCATGCACACACAAGACAGCTTTAGAGTAAATTTGTTGAGCTATATTATAGCTTTAATATAAAAATCTAACAAGAATTCTAAATTCATAGCGTTACAAGAGAAAAATCATTGCTTAGAACACTTTTTTAAGGGCAAGGACTTTACAAAATTAACATGCTTGAAGTAGGTTCAAAATTCACAAAATTCAAAATCCCCATTAACTAAGCAATATATCATCAACATCCCAATCGGGATCTACCAAGGTCTTTGGCTCTAGTCGTTTTCGAATCTTCCTATTGTTCACCTTGAATTGTGCTCTACTAATATCCTCACCTCCCTAATATTTAGGAGGCTCCAATGTCTACTTACACCTACAACTTTCACTGCACCACTGGGCAACCAAAGGCATATGTCAAGAGGCAAAACAACTTGTTCATCTACTTGCATTGGGACCCAACAACTATTCTTTTTCATCCATCGCTCATAATAGAAGCGTATGTATAGTGTGGCACGAGCTTTGAGATACCGAAATGAAACACTAGATTTTACTATATTGCACTTGAATGTGTCATTCTTCTGTATCCCTTATACAGTCCTCCAGTGGTCTCCAAGCAAGGTTACCATGTCATCACCTAATACCTTCTTACACATAAACATGGTAGGTGTTTGTGAGAAACAAAGGGCTTTGCAAACTTCAAAGACCCTTGTATATCACAAAACATCTTTGATTTCATGACCATTACAGTCCAAGCATTACAGTCCAAGCATCTAGAATTGGCCATTCTAGAGAAGATAGGGGTGGAGATGTGATTATCTATAGCTTACAAAACCCATCATCTTGCTTTGACACCAGATAAAAGAAGTGCTGGTAAAAGAAGACCTTTTCCTTAAGAAGTTGTGCACTTGTTTTACAAGAAAACATTGCCTCACCAATGTCTGCATGCAATGCTTGAAATGTTCCGGTAAGGCTTTCCAATCGCTACTCCTCTACCATGTTTGAAGGAAAAATATCTGCAAACAAGAAGTAAGTTCAATTAGATTGAAACATCTCTATCATAAAATCTCACATGCCCCTTTCTACCTGCGATACTTACAATTGAATGAAAATCGAGTTTGTTTGGCAAAGATGGATATGTCCTGCTGTGTAAACATGTTGTACCATGGCCACACTAGTTCTCCATCGCTTGCCTTCTTGAAGCCTTGTAAACGACCTTTTCAATAGTGCTCCAATAGATTTCGTCGTCGAACTCGGTGAGGCCAGATTGTTTGCAACAGGCTCTAAAAGAACCCAAGCGCTCTTATGAAATGCCTTTCCCACCTAAGCACCATGATCGTCCTTCTTGTTGTGCAGGGATATCTCCTCAATCTCATCTTTTGGTCTTCTTGGTGTAGCCAAATCTTCTTGGAAGCTAGAGTAGAAAGGTTAGGGTTAGAGTAAAAAGGAAAGAGATCAAAGATGATGTGCAGACTAGGGTTTTACGGGAGCCTTGAAGATGAAAGAGATGGAACTACGAGAAGGGAGGGAGATTAAGATGGAGGAGAAAGTCTAGGGTTTTGGGCTTTGATGGTTTCATTAAGGTTGGGCAAATGAGATAGAGATGGAAGAGAAAGGGAGGAAGAGAAAGGGAAAACGGACTTGAAAATGAAATTTTTGACTACAATGAAATTTGAGATGGGTTTTTGGGTGGAAAAGTGAGTTTTGGGGGAATCTCAAAATTTTCAAAATTTTAAGGATTTTTTGAGCCACGAAAATGGTGGGACCGTACCTACCCTCTAAACCTCCTACTTTTTTAAAGGGAGAAGTGTAATTATTAGTACTAAAAGCCTAGTCCCCCTCCCTACAGCCTAGTCTCCCTCCCTATATTCAAAGGAGACCAAATGTGCACAATCCTCTATTCCTATTGGTAGTGTAATTATTAGTACTAAAAGCCTAGTCCCCCTCCCTACAGCCTAGTCTCCCTCCCTATATTCAAAGGAAACCAAATGTGCACAATCCTCTATTCCTATTGGTCCGTTTACTTTCATTAGTAAAAGGCCCAAAATATGTTCAAATGCCCCCTAATGCATAGCCATTTTGTAAGTGTTAACATGCTCATATTCTATAGCAAACTCTTACTTGGTAAGCAAACAATGAGTGGCCCCAAGAACCCAATATTTGTAAGACTCAGCATTAGCCTTCACCCAAGATTCCTTATTAGGACACTATTGTCTATCCACTAAAACAAGCAAGGGTAACACAATGGAATTCGGCTTATTTTTCATTTTGTAAATCATATTATGAACATGATGATCAACAACATCGTAAATATCTAGGGGTATTCTATGTGTTTGGGGCTTAAGTGCATAATCACACTTATGGGAAAAAAATATAGGCAAAGGATCCACCAGGTTATTTAACTTGACCCTCTCTCTTAAAACATTGAAAGATCTTGAATCTCTTGTGTCAGGTAAGTAGGCACCAGGAATGGATAGAACAACCTCTGATTCAAGAAGAAACTTAGAGTCTTTTGATTTACCTAACTTTTTGCTTTGTTTCTTGCCTATAGTAGTAGTAGGGGTTTGCAGTGGAGAGAGGGGCATTCTTTCTCAACCTCCTCATCACTTGAAGAAATTAACTTTTCTTCTACCTCTCCTTCCTCTTCGATGCAGTCACTTGAAGAGTTCTTATTTGAGCCAAAAGAACCCTCCAACATTTCACTGTAGGCTCTCCCAAATGTCTACAATAAAAAACAATGAAATCAATGACATGTTTCAAAATAAAAGAGACAAAGTTGTAAAGGACATGAGAAAAGTTTATTCTTACTTTTCATTGCATCAATCATCATCAAGTTTTTTGTTCTCAAAGGATTTTTTTCATCCATCTCAAAGTCCTTCAATAAAACAAGAATGGCAAAGCGAGTTGAGTCATCACATTGAATAAGAAAATATACCGTATTTTTTATCTTTTTTCTCTTGCACTTTCTCGATGTATCCAGTAAAAATGTACTTGTTAGAATCACTTGAAGGTGATTTGTGTTTCATAACAATTAAAAAATTGGTTGTTGAATCAATTGATTACCTGCGCTCCACATTATGCCCAAAGATGAGTCCAAGCATGCTCATCTTTTCTTTTTGTAGAAACTTTACCCAACATATCTTTTTCTTGAGATATTTGAAGGGTTTCTGTCTCTCTCAGAGGTATAAGAACTTGAAATTTCCCCTTTCCAACGTTTTGGTGATGCTCTTTGGTGTGCTAAGTCATTGTCTTGCAAGGGAACTGTTCAGTAGAAAGAAGCTCTCAACGGGAAGAATGGGGAGGACTTTCAAAAAGCCTCGTTACTTCAAAACCCAAACTCTGTGGTGTGGGAACCAAGTGAGAAGACATCAACGCACTTGAGTGTCCTATCCTTTAGCTTGAATCGGGTTAAGATTTCATAGAAGCATGCGTTGAAGTTTTAGACTTCTTGCTTGAATGCGAAAGTCGAGATTAAGAAGCCATGACCTGGAAGAAAAAAACAACCATGGCTAAAAAGTTAATCATGGATTCTAGATTCAACTAGAGAGGACAAGAGAAGGTACTGGGATTCTAGAATCCCTCAAACATAGAGAAGGGATGAGGATTCTAAAATCCCGTAAGGCCACGACAAGTGCGATAGCACTGGCCATGTGCTTGTGGCTATGGTGGCACCTGAAAGTGCACCAACGTCGGTGCTATTCGGTAGTGCATGCACACAGCCAGGGCCGTGATGCGTGTGCACACAATCGGGGGCCATCCAGCACAAACAACCTCGATCGTCGGGCAACGTGCACACAACTGGAATCGTCTTGCATGCACACATAGTTGGGGCAACGTGCACACAATTGGTCTCACCATGCGCTCGCACACAGTCGGGGGTTAGCATGCGCTCGCACACAGTCGGGGGTCACCATGCGCTCGCACACAACCATGGTCACCGTGCATGCAAATCCACCATACGACACCATAGCTAGGGCCGTTGTGCATGCACCTTCACCGTGTGTGTACCTCCGCCTATTTGACGAACACCACCTAATGCACACCTCCACTACCCACTTGCCTGGATGTCGACGAACACACCTGATGCTTCCCTCTCCTTCCCAAGATCGCAAGACTTCTTCCTCATAAACCCTTGTGCTTTTGGTGCTTTTGGATTTTAGAATCCACTTTTTGTGTTATTTTGGATTCCAAAATCCACTTCTTCAAGAAGGCTGGATTCTAGAACCCAGTTTTGCTCTTGAGTTGGATTCTAGAATCCAAATTATCACGAAATAGGATTATGAAATCCACTTTGTCTCACAAGCACAATTCTCAAAACCCGAATTTTCTCAAAGCATGGATTTTAGAAAACAATATACACCCTAAGTTTAGTTTTTTACCAAAACAATTTTAACAATAATATGTATTTTCCTCTAAAATTATTTCAGTGATGCCCTAGATGTAGGCATCATTTATGCCATGATTTAGGTGTCTGTTAAGCGCCGTCTGGTTTTGTCGCTACTATGAGAGTTGCTGAAGCGATGCCTATAGCGATGAAAACAGGCATTGCTATGGAGGTGTGGTGTTGTAGTGATCTGAGACCACCATCTAGACTTCCAAATGGGCCTACAATTCGAGAACAATCTGTCCTCAATTTGTTGTCCACCAACACTCACTAATGTAGTAACATAGCCCTCATAAGCAAGTATCTTGCTTGGCAAGGAAATGAACAAGAAACGTATAAAATAATGAGAGATTAATCACTTATATGCACAACTCTATCTAGGAAAAGCTTTATAGTTTGTCATCAAGCTTTCCATTCCTCAAACTATTGTAGACTGTCATCAGCATCTATTCCACAAAAAATTATTGAGATTTTCTCACATGGCATATATCAACTTCATTGACATGTGCATGTCCTCTATACTTCTTGCACTCAGAAATTCATCAAAATTGTTTCTTGGTCATCTGTGCTAAGTTCACTTGCCCCCTAAAGCATCAACCTGAAAAAGAACTTAAGCTTCAAATTAAGAAGTCTAGAAGAAAGTAAATGTACATCATACGTATAGGAATGAGATTAAAACAATATACACTAACAAAATTACCTTTTAAGATTGAGTAGCTTCAATAGAAGATGGCGTATCATCTATAGAAGAATCACCCTAAGAGAAGTAGGGCACTAAGTGAGAATCATAAGTGTACAATAACTCAAAAAATATAGACAAGTAAAAATTAAGTTTAAAAGTTTAATATATATTATTTTTTAAATCATTTAAGAAGAGATGCTATTAACGTTAAATATCTAACTACCTTAAGCTTTTTTAATTTAAAGATAGAAGACACCAAGGTTTGTTTATCCTCCACTTAGTGTTTATATAACTTGGTACTTATCTACACCCATGTTGAATTTTGTTTTTAATATATCTGTAGGATTTAATAATCATCATGACAAAAGTAGAAATGGTAGAAATACTACCTTTCGTACTTGGAAGCTTTTTCTTGTATTTGATTCATGCATTGGTGACACACTTTTATTTCTAATGATCTTTATTTAAAAATTGATGTTAGTTAGTATATCTAAATCTACTCTTCAAACTTACAAAAAATAAGAAGGTGATAATTGAATCTCATGTATATGACATGTGATATTAAGAAACTCTGTATAGATTCTAGTATTTTAATAAAAGAATAACACTTTTGTAATAAAAAGAATTTCTTTATGCATCTATTTATGCATAAAAATTAATTTTTATCAGAATAATATTTTTATAATAAAAAATTTCTTTTATGCATCTTTCTATGCATAAAAATTAAATTTAATAAGAATAATACTTTTATAATATAAAAAATTTCCTTTATGCATCTTTCTATACATAGAGAGTAATTTTTAATAATTAATATTAGTGATATCCATGCATATTCATTGGTGAATATGAACATGGAGTAATTAGAATATTCTTTTAGATGCAAAAATGGTGGAAATTACTCTTTTGGAATAACATAAAAACAAACTTTCTTTCTCATAGAATTCTAGAAAATTTTGCCATAACCTCCTTTGTATGGCTCACCATTTCTCATTTTTATCTTCACTTAACTTAACTAACCCAATTTAGAATTATAGAACTCTAATCTACACAATTTTCTAAATTCAAGAGAGTAAAGAAGAGTTTAATTAATCACTTAGTTAATCTTTCTAGGATTAAGAAAGATTGGAATGTAAAGAAGAGAAGGGGGTGGCCTATTCATCAAAGGCATAGCATTTGAATTTAATTCAATAATTTGCAAAACATAAAAATAAAGAAAACCATAGATTTTTCATTAAAATTTGTAAACAAAGTAAGAAAATTAGCTTACATGGAGCTTGTAATCTCTCCTTTGGCAGCATTAGGAATTTTTTGGACCCAAAAAGGGCCTCCTAAGGATTCCTAATTTTAAGGGATTAGAGCTTAAAAAGCTGGGCTTAAGGGAGACAAAGGCTATGATGACCCCTATTTTTTACCTTGCCACATCAGCCATACTCTTCTAGTTTCACTTTTTAAAGGGAATATTCTCATACTCTCTCTCTTACTTTTTGACTTTTCTAATACTTTCTCTCTTAATTTTTGAATTTTTTATCTTAACTCTCTACAAATTGAATCTTTCTTGTCAGTTTGAAATCTCCTTTCTCATTAATTCCCACCATATCTCCCTTCCACATCAGTAAAACATTCTCATTAATTCCCACCATATCTCCCTTCCACATTAGTAAAACATTCTCATATTTAGGTGGGCCCCATAAAATATTTTTTTATTATTTTTTTACATTTTAAGGTGGAAAAAACACCACCCAGTCAATATGTATGATGAGAATTTTCCTCCAAAAAGCTTATAATTCAAGGGTCATGTCAGAAGCCTGTCAGGAGCCAGTACATCCATAACTAACTGTCAGGTCCCCACAACCCCATAAACATAACTAACTATCAGGAAGAACCACTACATCCACGAGATCCTGAAATTGTGGGGACCCCAAAAATTATTATTTTTTAATTTTTCTCATTAATATAATTTATTGATGAAAAACTCCATGTTAATATATTTGTATATCAAAAATATCATTTTCTTCTTAGAAAAACGGATTTGTGTTAAACCTACAACAACAAAAATTTAACAGTCTCTCTCTCTCTCTCTCTCTCTCTCTCTCTCTCTCTCTCGCTATATGAGGATCTCTTTGCTTTCACTTCTTCCTCTCCTTAGCTATGGAGCCTTTGCAAGCTATGTGTGTAGCCCCTTGTGAAGCTAGAAAACGGAAGGTTGATTTACACATTCGTATTCCTTGTGCAAGAGGCACATAAGGATGCAAAAAGTCATGCTCGGCTTGAATGGTTGCAGACCAATGCTCCCCATAGGCATGGTGCTTGGCGTGCGTGAATGAGGAGACAAGGGAGGTGTTGGGTTGTGCACGCACCAGTATAAATCTAGATGTAATATGGCTAAGAAAATAAGTTTAGTTAGGTTTTTTTTTCCTTAAAAAAAACTATTAATAGTTCCTTCTCTCATGAATTTTTAATTCACTTTTTTAGAGAGCTTGAGCTCAAGATCTACGTAGACACCCACGTAAGGACACTAGCACATCACCACGTTAGCTAGTCGCACATGGATATGGCATGCACCAAGAACACCGCACGTGTTACCATGCCTTCACAAAACATAGTGCAAGGCACCCAACGACCACATACTCATCGCGACACCATGGAAGAGAGTGACCCCTTGGATTCTAGGACATGCCCAATGGGATCACAAGAGTCCAACCCTCCTCCCACAGCAACACCATGCACACACATGCAGGCCCTTCTAGTGGGAGCAATCGTGTGAAGAAGACCCCACAATGCAACCACCCTAGAGATCAAGACAGAGAGGCCGATGATGAGCAGTTCAATTGGGTTGGTGAAAACATTCCTACATTGCGCAGCACCATAGGTGGCAAGACCCTACTACCAGGACAGGGTCCCCTACCTACCTGGGAGGAACTTGATACACAGGTACCACAGCAACAGGAGGAGGAGGATTCAGACTATGAGAGAGACCAAGAGGAGGTTCCTGCAACAAGTGCGCGCAAGCGTAGAAAGGTCAAGCTCTTCAAGACAAGGAAGTCCCAACCTCGCCAACACACTAACACAACACAGAGAGCTCCAAGGGCATAGGGCTCTATAAAAAATCAAGTTTTATCAGAGGAACACTGAGTTGCTGATAAAGAAGAGCCCCTTTCTTTTGCCAACACACTAACACAACACAGAGAGCTCCAAGGGCATAGGGCTCTATAAAAAATCAAGTTTTATCAGAGGAACACTGAGTTGCTGATAAAGAAGAGCCCCTTTCTTTTGCCAACCTCGCCAACACACTAACACAACGCAGAGAGCTCCAAGGGCATAGGGCTCTATAAAAAATCAAGTTTTATCAAAGGAACACTGAGTTGCTGATAAAGAAGAGCCCCTTTCTTTTGCCACACAATGAAGGAGATTCTCCAACGATATAGAACAGAGTTTTGTGTGCCGGGGATTGCCCTTGAAGCATTGCAAGAAGCCTCCCGAGGCTTACCTTGTTGGGCTTTTTGAAGACACCAACCTCCTTGAAATACATGCAAAGAGGATTACCATATTTGCCAACAAGGACATGTAACTAGCTCGGCGCATTTGAGGTGAGCGAGACACGATCTAGGGATCTTAGATGTTAATCTTTTTTTTGAAGCAACTCTGTTATTTCAAACCCCCCTTTGTAACAAGCCTATCTAGATTTCATTTGTAACCTTCTGATAATTAAAATTTAAGTTTCTCTTACAATGTCTCGGTGTCATCATGTTTGTTTAACATGGAGTGTCTATCATGTGCCAGTTTGTCACCCAAGGCATCAGAAATGCTCCTAGAAGACTGAGGAAGCTATGCCAAAATAGTGCGAGTTTGGCCTCTACAACGGTGATGTAGGCTCAAAATTCGCACTGTTTTGGCATTTCTCCCCTAGCCACTCAAGATCATTTCTAATGATGCATTTAATAAAGTTAAGCACACTAATTGTGAGAAATAATAGTTTATAAGATAAAAATACTTTTAATCATGTGTAAAAATATAGTGTTTATCAACAAATGCATCAGAATTGTCCTGGAGGACTGGGGAAGCTATGCCAAAATAGTTCGACTTTAGTCTCTACAGAGGCGGTACAAGCTCAAAATTTGCACTGTTCTAGCACTACTCCCCCAGCCACCACTCAAGATTACTTCTGATGCATTTATAATGAAGTTGAGTACACTAATTATGAGAAACAATAGTTTATAAGATGAAAACAGCTTTAATCATGTGTAAAATTACATTGTTTGTCATCCAATGCATCACAATTGCTCTTGGAGGACTGGGGAAGCTATGCCAAAACTGTGCGAATTCAGGCTCTGCAGCGACGGTGCAGGCTCAAAATTTGCATTGTTCTGGCATTGCTCCCCCAGCCACTCAGGATCATTTCTGATGCATATAATGAAGTTGAGTACATTAATTATAAAAACAGCAATTTACAAAATAAAAATACTTGTATAAAAATACATTATTTGTCATCCAATGCATCAGAATTGCTCCTGGAGGGCTCGAGAAGCTATGCCAAAACAGTGCAAATTTGGGCTCTACAACAGTGGTGCCAGCTCAAAATTTGCATTGCTCTGGCACTGCTCCCCCAGCCACTCAGAATCATTTTTAATGCATTTATAATCAAGTTGAATACATTGATTATGAGAAACAATACTTTACAAGATAAAAATACCTTTAATCATGTGTAAAAATACATTATTTGTCATCTAATGCATCTGAATTTCTCCTGAAGGGTTGGGGAAGCTGTGCCAAAATAGTGCGAATTTGGGCTCTACAGCAGCGGTGCAGGCTCAAAATTCGCACTGTTCTGGCACTGCTCCCCCAGTCTCCCAGGGTCATTTCTGATGCATTTAAAAAAACATTGATGGTACAAACTAGAAAAAACAATGATATACTTGATGAAAATGAATTTGCAAAAACTATATTGTATTCATAATAAGAAGTGATACATCATCTTTACAAAAGCTTTCTTACAATATTGAGCTTCCTTCTCTTATTATTGGGCAGAGTGTGCTCAAGGAGTGATTGGGCTATTTCTTGAGGATCCTCTATGCCTATGCTTTTGGCTAACCTATATGAGCAAGAATCTTACCCCTAAATCCAGAACCAAAAACATCAAAGGCAAGGGATTTTTTAATCAGAACTATATATTTGGTGCTCTGTGCCATAGAGGCTACATAGAGCACCTTAGAGAGAGAGGGCTTTCAAAAAGAAGAGAGTGAAGGCAGACTGAGGGGTGTAGTCCCTATGGATAATGGCGATGCCATCCATAGGAAGTTGACTAAGATAGTGCGCCAACGCAGCATCATGTCCATGAACCTTGGCCTGGTCTCTGCTACCGCCGCCTCTCCCAGCAAATGCGTCAATTTCAACCACCCTCTGCACTCAAAATATTTTCCTATACATAATTACAAATGTTTCTAGGTTGTAAAAGGTCGATTATTACCTCTTGCTCAATGTCTTCTTTTGCCAAAGTGCTGGTGGGGGATGGAGATGTCAATTGAGGACTTAGCCTCATCCATTTTTGGTGCTTTGGTCTCCTCCATCACTCCAGCAGCAGCAAGGGTATCCTTTTTAGCCTCTACCTTGTCTTGTAAGGTTGTGAATTCCTCCTCTAGAGCTAGGTCTTGCTCCGCGGTCTCAACCACAGTTTCCTTGACCAAAGCAACTATCTCTGTGATAGATTCTCCAAGGGGTGATATAGCACTATCTAGGTGAGGAACGAGGTTGGACATATCAAGGTTCACCTCACATCACATGCATATAATGCCCAAGCATTCATCCATTCTCAAGCCAGCTACCTTTTCAAGGTCATGAAGAAATAAGTATTCTTCACCTTCCACCACAATGGTGCTCAAGAGATTGATCTCAAGCTCTGGCAGCACCTTGCTCTCCTGTGGGGAAGATGGCCCTGCATCTTCTACTACAGTGGGCTGTTTAGCTGCAGATTGTGCACCCTCTAGAAAGTGCTCTAATGCAAGCTGCTACTCTTCTACACCAGCACTCGCCTACTGCCTTCACTTCCTTGTCATCCCTCAAATACCCTGCCAACTGCAATGTAGGTATCTCTACCTCCTCATCCGAATCCTCATCGGCTGATGAGGAATGCAAAAGTGGCGAGCCACGAGAGGAACCTAGTTCCTAAATTGCCCTCTCCAACCTCTTCACCTCCTGCTTATTAAAGGTACAGTAAGCTCCTGCAGGGATGCAGATGTCAAGGCGTTGGATGTAGGGGCAGGAATATTGTTGAATGTACTTAAGCAGCTCAACAGGCACCCATCGATCATTGGGGCAATGGGATAAGGAGATAGAGTGGGGAGCCAAGTATTGCTCCGTGTATGCAATTTGCGTCTCATAATGTTGGGACGCAAGGGCGAGCGACTTTTCAAAGTCAACTTCACGAGAGAACATGGCAAAGAGCTTGCTCTTGCCCGCCCACGGGGTGGTGGAGAGGAACTCACATAAATTGTCAAAGTGGGTAGCCATGTGAATGCAAAGAGATAGTGTGAGCTCGTGCTTGGTTTCTATCGTGTGAAAATGAGAAAGAAGGCACCTTTGGCTATTTATAGTTAAAATTTAAAGTTTGGCCTTTTCACACTAGACAGCTAGACAAAAAAAAAACAATTTTGCAAAAATTTTAAGATTTCAATTCAATAAAGATTGGTTAAAAAAGAGCCTGCTACAAAATTTCAAGCATGTCATCTAATCTAAAATTGTTATAATGTCTTCATTTTTTACCCCTCTTGTGACATTTACTTCATGTTGATCTCCATCTCCTTGTTGACTTGAAAGCTTGTCATTGCCTTCACCTTGATCCTGAAACTCTTGCCCCTCACGTGCATCAAAACAGAGGCTATTTTCCCATATACTCAGTTCATCGTCAAGCTTTTCCACATGCCTACTATGTGTTGGTAGGGCTATGCACCTTGCTGCTAAAAATTCAAGGTCCCCCATTTGCCATGATTCTGAGACCATGGTTGTCCCCTCCTTATGCTTCCCAATCTGTAAAAATATAGAAAGTGGCAGAATAACCAGAAAGTGTAAGGGTTAATTCTAGACATGTAGTGGAATCAGATATACCTTTCTTCTCATCAACTTGAAACTTGACTCTTCCACATTGTCAAAGCCCATGATGCTAAAGTGTTGACGTAGGTATGCTAGGCTCCAATGTTTTCTTGCTGCCACTCACTCAATCCATCCATTTTGCATCATCACAGCTACCTCAATAGGCATAATTTCTTCTTCTGAGGCTTGAAGTGGGATCCATGTCCGGTGCTTTTGCATCCATCTTTGGTAGTGTAGACGCATGTACAAAATAGAGCGTGCCTTCAAGAACCTGAAAGCAATTGTAGAATCTACTACATTGCACTTGTACACATCACCTTGATGTGGCCCCTCATTAACCTCCCAACCCTCATCACCTTGATGTGGCCCCTCATTAACCTCCCAACCCTCTCCTAGTAATCCTTGAATGAGGTCAGACCGTACCTCCTTTTACAAATATACATTGTTTTTGTTTGGTGCATTGGCATGGAATTGAACATGTGCACAAAAACATGTAAAGGACAAAACCAATTTAGCCCTACTAACCTAGATGCCACCATCTTAAACTTTAAGCATAAGATGGTCCAAGCATCAGGTTTGGGCCATTCAGGATTGTTAAGAGGGGATTGTTAAGAGGGGGGTTGGGGATCTCTTCTAGCTTACCAAATAAACCTGGTTTTTTATCTACAAAATATGAGTGAGAAAAGAAAAAGATATTGTTTTGTACAAGATCACTTGGGCTTTGAGATACAAACATTGCCTCTCCAATGGATGCATGCATAGCATACAAAACTCTAATGAGGCTTTGGAGTGGTTGTTCCTCAACATAATTAGAGGGGGAAAATATCTGCAGAGAGACATAAGAAAATGGAGAATCATAAGAAACTTTGAAACAAAAAATCCAATATTAGCATGTTGTTAAAGCTTTGTTTATGTTACACTGACAATTTGAAGGAAACCTTAGTCGTTGGCCTTGAATGTACAGGTCTCCAAGGGTATACACATGTTGCACTATGGCAACCAGTCCTTCCTTCTTAGTATGCTTGAAGCCTTGTAGCCGCCCCTTCCAATGATGTAGCATATTCCCCAGTTGATGCACTCAATGTGGTCCCTTAGAGCTTGGCTCCATGTAGACCCAAGCCCTAACCCTGAATCTTGTTGGAGCCCAAACTCCATTCTCATCTCTTGTGTTATGCAGCATAAGCTCTTCCACCTTCTCCTTAGGTCTTCTCACATTACTGGAAGAGGCCATGGTGGTAAGAAAAGAGAAGAAGGGAAAAGAAAAGCTTGTTTTACAATAGAGGAGTAGAGAGGAGAGAAAGTTCACGGTTTTCAGTGCAGCAATGAAAAGCTTAAAAGAGGGTTAGAGTTTGAGAATAGGCTTCCTGAACCTAGAGTAGACTAAAGAGGGATAAAGTTTCTGCAGCAAATGGAGAGGGAGGGAGCTTGAGAGAGAGAGAGAGAGAGAGAGAGAGAGAGAGAGAGAGGGAGGGAGCTTGAGAAGGAGGGAGAGCTTGAGAGGGATGGAGATTCTATAGCAATGGAGAGCTTAGAAGGGAAGAAAGAGGGAGAGAAAGCTTGACAAGGAGGGAGAGCTTGAGAGCTATGGAGTTTTGGCAGCAATGGAGAGCTTAGAAAAGGAAGAAAGAGGTTCAAAATGAGCTTTCCAAACCTAGAGTATGTTGGGGGGAAGTTTGAGAGGGAAAACACACTTTTGGAAAAAAATTAAAAATTTTCAATTTTTAGGGTTTTTAATCTGCGCGATTCTAGGTGGGGGACTTCTAAGTTTGGGCCCAAGAGGTAGGAGGACAAGAGTAGTAATTAGGCCCCATTAGCAAGCTAAAGCCTAGGCCCCCTAGGGTCAAAGAAGTCAAAAATATGCTCCCATCCCTCTTTCTATTGGTCCATTCCTAATCAAAAGTTAATCCAAGAGGCCCTCTTTGGGTCCAAAAAAATCCTAATGTGAGGGATTGAGGGTTCTACTCTTGTTTGAAGCAATAGTGGCCACCAATTCACTTTGGAGAGGATTAGGCCAAAAATAATTGAATTATTAAAAAATTCAATATAGATGGCTCAGGACAGGAGTAGAGTAACAGTGCATAAACTCCATTAAGCTTTTACAAAATGGAGAGGCTTCTATTTATAGGAAAAAGTGAGCCTCTAACCAAGCAAACTGATTCTAGAATTTTCCAGATCAGTTCGGTCAATTTTGACTATTTTATTGGATTTAGATTTGAAACAAGAGAGAGGAGAGATAAAAATATCTCATTTTATTGATTAAAAATTAGGGGTAATGATGAGAAGAAGGCGTCTACTTCATGAGGAGAGATCCCCACATTGAGGTGTCAAAATTCAGTTTTTTAATTCTTTTCTTTGGTCCTTAGTCCACTCTTCATCTTATGTGAGCATTTACTCTTTTTTTGGGGGGGGTTCTTTTATTCTTTAATTTATCTCCTCCCTAAATTTGGATTAATCTCATTGGCCTCTCAAACCTTTGTTTGAACCTTAATCCAAAATTTTCTAAAAACAGGGGGCCTTTAGGCTAAGGTCTTTTGTGCACATTATAATTTATTTCTAATGCACCTTAGGAATTTTTTTTTAAAACTTCTATTTTAGAAGAATTTATTTTAATAAGAAGGGATATTTTTCCATCCAAAGATATCTAAAAACTGAATTACCTCTCTCTAGAATATTTTCTCTCTCTAAGCCAAAACAGGTAGAAACAAGATCTTTTATTATTCTGAAAAGGGGATTGATTACAAGGGAATAAACTAGACATCTTGAGGGGCTGGGGAGGAATCTTACATGCTCTCCCACTTGAAAAATGCGAGATGTCCTCATCTCGCAAACTGGGGGTAATCTCGCATCAATTCGGCTTCTTTCTCCTAGGTGGCATCTTCAAAAGGATAGAACTTCTATTTGACTAATAATTCTCTCAGAATTCTATTCCTCCTGGAAACCTTCTCTCGAACATCAAGGATTTCTTCAAGTTGGAGTTCCATCTGCCCTTGGGTTGAAGAAGTTAAGAGTTCATCATTAAGCACATGATTCGGGCTCGGTACATACTTCTTAAGTAGGCTGACACATGAAATACATTATGTACTTTGAGATGAGGAGGTAGAAGAAGGTCATAGGCTAAGTCACCTACTTTCTTAAGGTTGAAGAAGTTAAGAGTTCATCATTAAGCACATGATTCGAGCTCGGTACATACTTCTTAAGTAGGCTGACACATAAAATACATTATGTACTTTGAGATGAGGAGGCAAAAGAAGGTCATAGGCTAAGTCACCTACTTTCTTTGTAATCAGATATGGCCCACAGTATCCGGGGGATAACTTCTTGTACTTCCCAAGAGATATAAAACTTCTTTTGGGGCATACTTGAATGAAGACCATATCTGCTTCTTTGAATTTTTGCCTTGACCTCTTCTTATCTGCATACTGATTCTGTCTATCGTGGGCAGCTTTTATATCCTTGCGGATTGACTGCATCTGCTGTTTCATGTCATCAAGCATCTGTTTGTACATCTCAACCCTAATCAATGGGTCGGACCAAGTTAATGGTGTTAGAGGCAGTCTTGTCCATACAGAGCTTTGAAAGGGATCATCCCAATACTTCGATGATAAGAAGCATTGTAGGCAAATTCGACTAGGTGCAGATAGCTTAGCCACTTCTTGGGTTCCCTGCCATAGCATGACCAAAGTATATCTTTGATTACTTGGTTCACCCTTTCTGTTTGACCATCGGTCTCGGGGTGGTAAGGCTATGCTGAGATCCAAGAAAGTTCCTACTGCTTTCGAAGAATGCAATCCAGAATCTTGACAAGAATTTGGGATCTCGATCACTTACTATTCTCCTGGGGGTAGGCCATGCAATTTGAAGATTTCCTTAAGGAACACTCTAGCCACATCCACTACAGTGTAGATTTCTTTTACTAGAATCAGATGGGCAACTTTGGTTAGTCTGTAAACTACCACAAAGATGGAGTTGTAACCTGATTGCACTGAAGGTAGTCCAGTAATAAAATCCATACTGATACATTCCCACTTCATCTGGAGGATGTCTATTGGATGTAACTTTCCAGGCATTTTTACTCTCTTAGCTGCTTTGACTTTCTCACATATATCAGGCATTGACGTACATGATTAAGTACATCCTTTTTTAGTCCAGGCCAAAAGAAGCTTTTCTTTATAGACATGTAGGTCTTGATGAAACCTGGATGTCCTGCTATAAGGCTATCATGGGCTTCATTTAGAATTTAACCCTTAGTTCCCTCATCATTGGGAATGCATAGCCTACTATTATAATACATAATTCCTTCATCTAGGTTGTACCCTTGAACTCGGTTCAACTCCTGAGGAGTTTTGCTTTCTTGCTTACATAGGGTAGGGCCAAAGAATCTATCCTGCATGATCTTCTCTCTTACTTCATTAATCAATGGATTTGACACCACTGTGATTGCAAGCAAGGAGGCTTTTCTGTTGTTGAGGGCATCTGCTACCACATTTTATTTACTTGGGCGGTACTTGATTTCAAAATCCAATTCCTGCAGGGTCTCCATCCACCTTCTTTGGCGCATGTTGAGATCCTTTTGAGTGAAGATCCACTTTAAGCTCTGATGATCTGTCATTAAAGTGAATCTTTGACCCAGTAGGTAATGTCTCCACAACTTCAGGGCATAGACTACTGAAAGTAGCTCCAGGTCATGGACATCATAATTTCTCTCATGCGTTCTGAGTTTTTGGGATTCAAATGCCACTACATGACCTTCCTGCTTGAGCGCACCTCCCAGGGCAAAACCACTAGCATCAGTTTTACTACCTCAAAGGGTAGAGAGAAATTTGGGAACTTCAAAATGGGATTGCTTACCAAGGTGGTCTTCAGCTTATCAAAAGTGCTCTGACACCTGGCAGACCATTGAAACGGGGTATTCTTCTTGAGAAGATTAGTCAGGGGGGAACCTATGAGAGCATACTTAGGTATAAAAATTCTATACCAACCAGTTAATCCCAAGAATCCCCTGACTTCTTTCACTATCTTTGGTTCAGGACAATCTATGACTGCTTAGACTTTTGCGGAATCTGGAGAAATTCCATTCTTGGATACCAGAAAGTCCAAGTATTCAACATGGTCAACAGAGAAAGTGCATTTGCTCTTTTTTGCAAAGAGTTGGTGCTTCCTTAGAATCTCAAGAACTTTACGAACGTGAGCTTCATGGTCAGCTGCATTCTTTGAGTAAATCAGAATATCATCAAAGAAAACAAGAACAAAATCATTCAAGTATTCTCTGAGAATGTTCTGTATTAGGTGATTGAATGTAGCTGGGGAATTTGTCAATCCAAACGGCATGACAGTAAATTCATAGTGCCCATAGCGAGTATTGATGGCTTTCTTTCAGGATATCTTGATCATTAATCCTAATTTGGCAATACCCTGATTTGAGATCTATCTTTGTGAAGATCTGGGCTCCATTTAGCTTGTCCAGAAGCTCATCAGTTCTAGGATAGGATACTTATTATTAACTGCCAGTTGATTGAGACCTCTGTAATCCACACAGAGTCTTAACGTTTCATTCGTCTTTTTCTGAAAGAGAACTGGCGCTCCCCAATGTCAAACACTCGGTCTTATAAACCCTTGTTCTAATAGCTGCTTAAGCTATTCCTTGAGTTCAATGGCTCCAGGGACTGGCATTTTGTACATGTGCAGGGCTATTGGCTAAGCTCTGAGGGTCAATTCTATCTCATGATCTACTTCCTGAATCAGAGGCATCTTAGTTAGCTCTGTTGGGAATAAATCATCATACTCACTTAACCATTCTAGTTCTTTAGTCTTTAACTTTGTGTCTACAAGATTCATTTTGACAACATAAATGAGCTGCTTCTTTCTAAGTCCTTTCAATAACCTAGAAGCTTTTACTAATTGTAGATCTGGGGATCCAAAAATTCCAGTTCCTTGAACTTTGTTCTCGTGAAGGTCACGGAAGGAAATGGTTCCATTATGACAGTGAATATCAGCTTGATTTTTGTGGAGCCAATCCATTCCAAGGATTCTGTCAAAAACTCCCAAAGGTAAGACTCTGAACTAGTAGTCACTTACATTCCCATCTAGATTAAACTGAATACGAGGTGTCTTGTGAGTGAAAAGAATCTTCCCACTGGCCAACTCAACTTGCATAGGTTTCCCTGATTTTTGTTCTAAGACTAGCTTACGCAAGCATCCTGGAAAAATAAATGAATGAGTACTACCTGAATCAATCAAAAGCTTAAATGGCTTACCCTTACACTCAGCTAGAGCATGGATGTGACAGAGAATTGATGATTTGGCTCTTGGTTTTCAATCACAGCATCAATCTTACCTCTTTCCTCTTCCACTACTTCTGCTATCGTAACTACTCTGCTTGCTGCAGATTGGGGCGGAACTCTTTCTCTTTGCTTACCCCAGTTCTAGGAGGGAGTTCTGAGATTACTCTGAACAGAGGCAGATGGTTGATGAGCTGGAGTCCTCCTGGGATTGCCCTGATTTTGGCGAGATACGAAGGGGCTGGTCTCTGCACTCTAGCTCCTTGACTTCCCTGTCCTCTCTTGACATGGCAAGAGTCGGGCAGAGTGACCAAAACCCTGACACCCAAAACACATGTTCTCTTAGTTCTAATCTCATCCCTTTGAATCCTTAAAAGAGGTGGGACTCTTGAGAAAGTGTTCTGAGGGAAGGGTCTTCCTTCACTTCCGAATTTCCTAGCATCTTGATTCTGATTAGGGCCTTGCTGCCTCTTTGGGGGTGGAAAGTTTGAAGCACTTCCAGGGGTTTGGAACCTTTTAAAGTTTGAGGGTGCAGGCTTCGGCGGGACCTTAATAACAAAAGCTTTGGCAATGTCCTTTGCCATTCTGATAGCTTCTGCCATTGAGATTAGTCTGGCATTTTTCACTAAAGTGTCTAATGGCTCGTTCATCCCTTGAATGAATCTGGCCATCACCCAAAGTGGAGAATATTTGAGGAGAAGGGCAAATGCCTGATGGTATTCTTCAATTGTCCAGCTATCCTGCTTCAGCTCCAAGAACTCATTAATTTTGGTTTCCAAGAAGCCCAGAGGACAGAACCTCTTCCTGAGGTAAGCTTTAAGATCTGACCAGGTCTGGGTATTTCGGTCGAGACGGTTTGTCTTACAATAGTTCCTCCATGCGACCCTGGCCGTTTCCACAATTTTCAATTTGGTGAGAGCCATCTTGCTCTTCTCGTTATAACCGATTACATCAAAATACTCTTCTCGTTTACGGGTTACATCAAAATACTCTTCTCATTAACCAATTACATCAAAATACTCTTCCCGTTATAATCGGTTGCATCAAAATACTCTTCTCGTTATATATATAACCGGTTACATCAAAATACTCTTCCATTGCCTCGATCCATTTTTCCACTACTTCTCCTAACTATTCCCCTTCACCCTTGAAGGGACCAGGTTGAGATCGGTGCAAGGCTTTACGAACATCCGGATCTAGCTATTCATCATCGGTAAGAGGATCCGACTGCCTACCTGATTCTGACAAAACGATATTTTTGTCGACTTAACTTTATCATCAGATTTATGACTATTTAATTTTTGAGATTTATTTCTTAAACAAATAAATATTCCATCATAATTCTTGAAAACAAGATTCACTCTAATAACGTTATTAACCAATATTCACAACCACGAAAACAATTTGGAATCTTTTGCAGAGCATCATTTATTATCAAAAGTTTTTGATATATACATAGAGTGTCTCGGCTCCAAAAGTCACCGTCTCTCAATCGCGTATGCATAAAAAGGCGATACTGCGATGCAGACATGCTATGATATACACGATTCATCTCACTGTGATAATGGTGCTGCAATTGTTCTCCTAGGAATAAAGTGGCTAAGAAGTCTAAAAATACGACAAGAAATTCTAAATTCCGGGGTGAGTGATTTTAGATTTGTACATAATGAACAACTCCTAGCCTTATCAAGATCATGGCTAGTGAGATATTCTGTCCGAGTCTCTGTCGTTGATTGTTGGTATTGACGCGAATGCTTTGCCCTCTAGAGAACCACATATGCTGACACGAATGCTTTGCCCTCTAGAGAACCACATATGCTGACGTCCCTCTACTGGATCAGGAAAGTATAGATCCTCAAAGTGACGAGCGAGTCTCACTCTACTTCCTGGGGTTGTAGAGGAGTTGATGAGATTTTTGAAGGTAAAGGCGATTATATCTTGACTCTGGGAGAGTCCACGAATGCTAGACAGATTTGGGGTATCCATCTAAAAATCCAGTTCAATTTATGAGTTTTCAATTTATGAAGTTCATTTCATACATAATCTTAACAAGTGAAAACATTATTTCCCAGATTTACTTTACAATTTTAGGCAATTTTTGTTGCTGTTTCGTAAGTTTACAATAGCGCTCTAATACCGGCTGTGAGACCCCTCAGCCCCCTTCACGCACCAGATTCCCGATTGCTAGAGCAGAAGTAGCTTCCTCTTGCATGGGGCAGGGTTTCCCACTCGGGGCCTTGCCCTCGAATGTTCAGACACGAGACTAATCTAGTGGTCATTCCGAAACCGAGACTGGGAAAATTTTCCTTGCCCGAAAAATGGGGACGATTCCACCTTTTTGATTTTCTTAACGAATTTCCTAACGAGGTCAAGAGACTAAACTATCCTTCACCTGATTAAACCAGATAGAAGGAAAACTATCACTGACTTAGTTTGAAGAAATCAATGTTTTTTTTCTAACCGAATTCAGGCACAACCGTTAATCTAACACCATATTGGGGAATTTGGGAATTTCCTAAGTCCCACTTTGAGAAATAGACCTATTTTTTATGCATTTTGTATAGAAATATTTGTATTTTTATAACCAAACCTAAAAGTTTACCTTATCTATGAGAATAAAGCAAATTAAATGTTGAAAAAATAACTAGAAAACTATAGAGTATGTGTGTTTTCCTAAGGAATTTCTTCTTTACTTCACTTTATATTAATACATGATGCTTGGACATCAATGCATTCTCTCTCTCTCTCTCTCTCTCTCTCCAACCCTTGACCTTTGACTACATATGCATAGTCGCCATACAATATAATAGTATGGTTATAATTCTGGTTAGCTCTTTCTAGTAAGTTGGAAAGAATATGTATGTGTGGTTAATAGTCTCGAAAAGAAAATCCCAAAAAATATTACTTAGAATTATTTGAGATCAAAGCACACTATATTCTTTTTGTCTATATTTGTGCTGAATGTTTCTAAGTTGGAAAAAGGATATCTACATTACCCTTGAAAATAAAAATCAAAACAACAATAATGAGACTAATTTGAGATTTAATATATCTAGTATACTTTGCATTCATACTGCAGTCATTTAATATCAAAGCACAGTTGGTATATTTTTTCATCAAAGCGCGTTCTCTCCATCAAAATATAGTTAGAATATCACTCTTCCACGATGATCTTGTTTACAAAACAATCAAGTCTTCTATGAAATCACAACCCAAAAACCTTGAGCTAGTCTCCAATGTTGAAAGAATTTATAAACACCAAGGTATAAGTTAGAGACATGAATGTATTGTTGCCTTGTCACATCATTTTTGTGGAAGGTAAAATTCTAAAGTTTTTTAATGAAGTGTCTAGCTACATGACCACAAGATACTTCATAAAAGTATATTTTTGACCGTGTGGCCAAAGATCACAAAATACAATATTATAGGACTATTGAATTAAGAAGCAACAATGCATATAGTTGCAATGAACATTTTAGAATATATTTCCATACACACATGCTACAACACTTCCCACATTAATATATGCATATAGGACATATGTGTAGATCATACTTAGAAAAACATATTTTAAGAGGAAAAATATTCGACCATGTGGCCAAATATCAATAGACACCAACTTGATACCTTTGATAATATGAGTCATATCAATATTTCAATCAAAGCAGTGCAATTGTAATTGGCAAAAGCATTGTAGCTATATGATACAAAAAAAATTCTTCCTATATATTTGACTATGTGGTAAAACATCAAAAGATCCAACACTTTAGACCAATATTTAGATCAAAGTAATGCAATTGGAATTGATTCAAGCATTCTAGCTACCATACAAGAAATTGCTTCTTCCAATATAACTTCAACAATATACTTGAAAATAAAATTCAAAACAACAATACCGAGACTAATTTGAGATTTAAACTTTTCTAGTATATTTTGCATTCATGCACGCATTCATTTAATATCAAAGCACAATTAGTATACCTTTTCATAAAAACACATTTTCTCCATCAAATTACATTTAGAATATCATTCTTCATTGAGGAGCTTGTATATAATACAATGAATTCTTCCATGAAATCACAATCCAGAAATCTTGAGCTAGTCTCTCTGAACGCATTTATAAACACCAAGGTACAAGTTGTAGAAAAGAGTGTATTATTTTTGTGTCACATCATTTTCGTGGAAAGTACAATTTTTGAAGGTTTTTTATGAAGTGTCTAGCTACACGACCATTTATGTAGTCGTCCTTATATCCTAGCTGATGAGCAAGTTGCATTGCTTCCATATTCTTTAGAGTAGAAACCAAAGGAATCCGCTTTAACCTCGATACTTGTGAGACACCCAATGGATGGGTTGGATGAATTGAGACTCTTGATGATGATCCTTGTACAATTGATGATCTCTTCAAGCAAGAAGTGATTGAAGATTGTTTCATATATATTCCATCTCCACGATTGATGTTCTTGGGTTGTACTGATGATGAAGATGACATAGCATTATCATCTCCTTTAAGCCATGTGTCAATCACAACCTTGAATTGTGTGTACAACTCATGTCCATATTGAACTGGCTCAAGTCCATATCGATCAAATTTTATGACTTCACGTGCATCATGGGATCCACTTAAGCGAGTCAAGTAGGGTAGAAGTTCCTCAATCAAGATTGAGTCTCCTTGGTTAACATCAAATGTCTGTGGATAGATGCAGTTCTCAAGAGGGTTAGGACACCCCTTGTAGGGACTATCATCTATCAAAATAGTCTTGCTATGTTCACAAACATTGCCATATTCGTTCCACACATATTGAAGGGGCTTGAACATTGCTTCCACCCCCATCTTGTCTGGCCGATAGATGATCTTGAGTGGATGCATATGGCATTTCTCCTGTCCCCAAATCATGAAAAAAGGATATCTCCTTTTTGCATAGCTCTCCAAGCAATTGATTATTGCGATGACATTTTTGTGTGAAGCTGTAGACCAAACTCCCACTTGGAATCTTGCAAATGTAGCTTCAAGAAACTCAATGCATCCTGGTCGAAGAACAACCCATTGCTTGCCCACTCGAAAACTTTGGAACCTCTTTGATGTGGAAAAACAACGTTGTAAAAGAAGACCATTGAGATCAAGTATCACACATAGTTTGGTAGCACTTTTCGCCAAGGCCACATCACTTACTTTGTTTGCTCTGCTCAAATCTGCCAAATATGCAAATAGACTATTCTTAGTCAAATTTGAATCATTCTATCATACAACACAAAGGTTAAGAACAAAATAGACATCTAGTCTCCTACAAGTTTTTTTTTTCATTTTAGAGCTAGTAAGCTAAGATAAAAACATTATATATAGTTCAATAGGGCTAAGTTTATTGTACTATTCCATATGTACATTGTATAAGACATTAAATTTAATATGCAAATAGTATGCATGGATGGTAGATACTTCATCGAAATATATTTTTGACCATGTGGCAAAAAAATCTCAAAAAGTAATATTATATGACTATTGAATTAAGATACAACAATGTATATAGTTGCAATGAACATTTTAGAATATTTTTCCATACACACATGCTACAATATTCCACATTGATGTGCATGTGGGACATGCATGTTGAGCATACTTAGAAAAACATATTTCAAGAGAAAAAATATTAGATCATGTGGCCTAATATCAATAGACACCACATTGACACCTTTGATAATATAAGTCATACCAATGTTTCAATCAAAGCACTGCAATTGAAATTGAAAAACTCAATGTAGTTGTATGACACAAAACATTTTCTTCTAATATATTTGACCACATGGCAAAATATTGAAGGACAAAACTTTAGAGAAAACCAATACCAACATTTGGATCAATGTAATGTAATAGCAATTGATTAAAGCATTCTATACCATACAAGAAAATATTTCTTCCAACATTATCATGTACTTCATACTTGTATTTTAATACAGAAGCACAAACTTTTTGCAACCAATTTTAGGTACAATATGATGAAAATATTTCTAGAAATAAGGACTCTTAAACAATAAACACAAAATTGAGAGAAATAGGCTTGTAAGGCTTGCTTTAGATAGCACCACAAAATGAGAAAATATGTAGGAAATGTTATGTCATGAAATCATCCTCCAAAACACAAGTTCAACCTTACACCATAGTGTTCTCATTGACAAAAGTTAGAGATAGAGAGGTTCAAACACCTGAAGTAGCCTTCAACCTCTCTTTCATAATAATATTGGCTATGTCTTGGCTTGATTCATCCACACCCTCTGGCGGTAGGTCAAGAGCTAGAGCACCAATGGGAGGAACCTCTTGAGCACTTGTAGGTGGGTTGGCGCTCTCATGGGCTCTCCAACATGCCGCTTCAATCTCTCTTTGCTCTTGACTATTGCGCACCACTGCAATAGTCTTCATGTGATGTTCCAATGCGAGCGTTGATGCAACACCACATGAGAATATATCACATACAACGTCATGTGCATCATTGAATGCCTTGACTGTAGCCCTGATGACCTTCTTTTTCTTTCTAAATATGGCCTTTGCAATAGTTTGTTCTTCTTCAAGCTCTCCATCCTTTCCTTCTTTGTCAATGGCTTCAATGGATTCATTATCCAAAATGCATGGCTTGTTGGAATTTCCAACATATCGATCTAGATTGATGAAGCTTTTCTCCATGGTCACAAGTGTCAACACAACAAATGAATCCATGGCCCCAAAAGCAAGACTCTTGGCCATTGGTAGGAAGTCAACACTTCCAACTTGCATATGGTACTTGCATGAAAGATTCTCAAGGGCCTCCTCCATAGCTGCCATTTGTTTGCGGTTGAGAAATGACAACAAAATGAATTGTTTAGGCTCACATGTCATTTTTAACAATGTGAAGACCACCTTTCCAAACATGATAGAATCCCATGTCATGCCCCCAACTCCATGTGCCGCTTCTAGGACAACCACACCAATGGTAATAGGATCTTTATACACATTGTATATAAGATCGAATGCCTCAAGGTTGCACCCCACAATATATACTTGCCAAGGTAAGCTAGTAGAAGAATGAAGAGGATCTTGCTTCTTCACAATAAGAAAGTTCACAATGTCTTTTGCACCATTTGGTAATGGTCCTGCATCATCCCCACGTGTGAGCTTTTGTGACACCCAATCACTGCAAACACCTAAAATCTTTGTGTATACATCATTGGTGATGTCGTATTCAGCAACAAGATCTTCCCAACTCTTCATCATACTATTGCTAGCATGAGTTGAGGCATTGAAGAGAGAAACTAGATCCTCATGGAGCACCCTATCTTGCTTGATTTGCTTTGCCCTTGTCTCCATGTGAACAACATCCTCTTTGTCCCATTTGTTTCTAAGAAAGACGATGTGTCCATCATTAACTTCCTTTTGTAATGTGAGGATGTCCCCATCCTTTAGACCCATAAGGCAATGAAAAGTTGCGGGAGAAGGCTGCCTTCCCTTCTTTGTGGTGGTATCCTCTTGAGATGAAAGCTCCCCCTTTGAGTATCTCTTCATGATGGTAATCCAACCATCAAATATCTCTTGTGTGCTCACTATCATATGACAATCACGTGATGCACACTTTTCTCCAATGTATTCTATAAATCTCTATCAAAAATAAAAATATGAAATGAGAAAGAAAACACCAAATGCATCTTGAATAAGACAAGCTAAGGTTGTACATCATTACCTCCCATGGTAATCTTTGAGGACTACCCTTTGGAAGCCCTTGTTGAGGTTTTGGTGGAGACCCAAATGCTATCCATTGATCCCTTACTTGTTGAAGTTGCCCAAGATAAGGACCATTCTTCATAACATTGTGGGAATCCATATTTGTCATCCTAGAAAGCTCAATGCACATTTCAGCAAGACAGTCCACCAAGATTCTTGCATTCCTTGTGGCATATAGATGTTTGGTTGCTAGGCATCGATGAGTGCTACTTAGGATATAGATCTTTGCCGCATGGATTGAGTGAAGACCTGATATTATCCAATAGGAGTAAGAATGTAGCTTATCCACTTCCACCTCGTCACGATGCATGGGTCGCTTCACATCACTCTCCTCCAAAAAGGGCATGAGGTATGCTACTGTTGCTGGATTCATGGGATTCTTTACAAAAGATGATGTCAACTTTTGCACATAATCCCAACAAAGTGTTCTATAGGCATATAAAGGTGGTGCCTCATAGCATATACCAACATCAATAGGAAACTGTGTGGTTGAGCCAAATGGAAAGTATTTTTCAAACATGTGAAATCCTGAACCATCCTTTTTACCCTTCTTCTTAACCATGTCTGGAAAGTCAAAGGTTCTTTCAACACCCTTGACTTCAAGTGACACCAAAGGTGTTGCTTGGATTACTTGTGCCTTTGAAGATTGGTTTGTGTTGTCTAGAGGAGTGTTAGGAGGTACACTCACACCAAGAGCCTGTGAGTTTGAAGCTATTGATTGTGCTTGTGCATCTTGAATCTTTGTCCTCTTCTTTGGTCGAACACCATGTTTTGTAGTAGGAAAAAGAAGTTCACTATGCTTGATAGACTCAAATGTAGCTATTATGTCTTGTGTGCCTGATATCTCCTCTGGGAGGCTCCAACCCATTGCTCTCAAAGAGTATACTTCATCCTCTTTTATATGTGTAGATTGAAAAGATAAGGGATCCAGGTTGTATTCAATGTTCTTTCCCTTGATCTTTACTACAATACACGGGATCCCTTCCTTCCCAGCACATCCATCCATCAACCCCTCAATGATCCCAACTTGATCATATGTTGAATCCTCAAGCTTTGAAGCATATAAAGGGACATTGTTTGCCCTTTTTCCTTCTTTGTCATAAACATCCATAAACCAAGGCCACACAAAATCCCCACTAACTCCATCAATGATTTGATTCTCCTTCCTTGCCGAAGTAGATTTCTTTGCCATTGAATAAACCTACATAAGTACAAAAAATAAGATATATTAGAAACAAATCTCAAGTTTTGACCACATGGCCAAAGCTTTACTCAATAGTGTTATGATTACCATATGCATGCATAGGATTTGACCAATGTATGTCCAAATATCATCATAGAAAGGGTTTAAGTTAGAATCTAACCATATGGCAAGATATTGCATAGAAATATTAGGTTTTGACCACATGGCCAAAACTTTATTCAATAGTGTTATGATTATAATATGCATGCATAGGATTTGACCATATGGCAAAAACTTTTCTCTTTCTAGTTTTACTCTGAGAAGGAATCTCTACCTAGCCTTGAGGCTTTTCCATATACAAGTGATCTTGATCCATATACAATTTCAAAACACAAAAAGAACCATATTTGTAAGCTAGGTGCTCATAGATTTTAGCTATAATTTCATGCAACAATCAAACACAGGTGAGCATGGATTTTATCCATACTCTCATGCCACAATGAAAGGTTTATTTGTAATGCCAATTTTCATGTAGACATGGTCATAGGTTCATCATGGACCTATTATAGTGGAAGTGGCCAATTGATAATTCATATTCATGGGATTTTGAAGAGATGTCTTCTATAGAATTTGACCATGTGGAAAAAACTTTGCTTTGTTTAGTTTTACTCTTAGAAGACACCTCTACTTGGCCAACTTCCTTGAGGCCTTTCAATATACAAGTGATCTTGTAATTAAGATGATTGAAAAAGATTTTTAGAACAAAAAAAGAACCATCTTAGTAACCTAGGTGTCCATGGATTTTAACCATGATTCCATGCAACAAAATCAAACATAGGTGCTCGTGGATTTTAGCCATACTATTATGCAACATTGAAAGAATACATGATTTTCTTACTTTTTTCCCATAATTTCAAATTTTGTTTGACATGAAGTAGAGAGACAATGTGTTACATGTAACAATTGAGATACAAAGATTTGACCACAAGGCAAAAGCCTATGTGTCCAAAATGTTGAATGTAATAATTATAAGGTAGAATTTGACCATATGAACAAATCTTGTGAGAATGGAGAGCACTAATGTTAGAGATCACTAATGGATATATAGAAGTGAGCATGGATTTTATCCATACTCTCATGCCACAACGTTTGGTTTTTTTGTAATACCAAATTTCATGTAGACATCGTCATAGATTCATCGTGGACATATTATAATGAAAGTGGCCATTTGATAATTTATATTCTATGTGTAGCATGGGTTTTTGAAGGAGATGTCTTCTATAGAATTTGACCATATGGTAAAAACTTTGCTATGTTTGGTTTTACTCTTAGAAGACAGCTCTACTTGGCCAACTTCCTTAAATCCTTTCAATGTACAAGTGATCTTGGATATAAGATGATTAAAAAAAAATTAGAACACAAAAAGAACCATCTTAACAACCTAGGTGTCCATGGATTTTAACCATAATTCCATGTAACAATCAAACATAGGTGCCCATGGATTTTAGCCATATTATTATGTGACATTGAAAGTATGCATGATTTTCTTACTTTCATCCGATTTTAGTCTGATATGCAATAGAGACACAACATGTTACGTGTAATAGTTGAGGTACAAAGACTTGACCACAAGGCAATATCCTATGGCTATTTCAGAAAGAAGCTTTCATATTGACCATGGCTTTTGGCCACACAGTCACTTTTGTTTGAAGCATCATATAACCAGAAGTATATTTTTGTTACCTCTTTTGTAAGCACAAGTATGTGTGTCTTGAAAAAGTCATTTCAAGTGAAATGCATACATATACAGAGAATTATTCTACAATGTCCAATTAGTCTCTATTGTGCTACATGGATAGATCACTATTTTCTGCATAGCGAGTGATTACACATATGTGCAAGTAGTATTTAGAAGTACGCTTATACAAGCAAGGTTAACGCAGCATACAAGAAGAATCAGCAAGACAAAAGCATTCTCAAGGGACAAAGGTCGCATCTCTGCCATAACAAGAGTGTTGAAAAACTGATCAAGGTTAGTTTCATACTTGTTTTCTTATTTCTGCATTATTTGTTTTTTCAATTAGGCTCTTAGTCAAGAAACATTCTCGATTTTAAGAAAACTGGGTGTGAAGTTAACCATATTTTTATTTTTATGTCATGAATGTACTATATGATCTCATTTATCTTACTAGGCTAATTATGATTAAGAAAGATTAATTATGTAATTAAGTATTATGAACCAGAAAATCAAGAAAACAAAGAACATGCATGAGGCAAAGAGCCTACCTTTAAATGGCTATGGTTACGATGCTTGTTGGCAAAGTTCTGATTAGCGTCAATATTGTAAATGGTTGTTGTTGTTGTGAAGCTTACTGGCACAGTCGCTTCTGATTAATGTGTGAAGACAGAAACAAGAAGATGAAAAGAAGTAGATATGCAGATGAAACATACATGAAGGATCAAAATCTTGCTTAAGCACAACTAAATCTTTTGATTAGAGAGCTTAGGTGAGTCGTAATGCAGAGAAAACATCACAGAGAGAGCAAGAACAAAAACCAAGGTCGAAAGTGCGAGCAAGAAGAAGAGTACGTTTTTAGGAGAAGAGGGAAATCGTAGAGAGAGAAGATAGAAAGAGAGGGCCAAATTCAAATTCTTAGAAAAGGTTCACATCAGTAAAGGATATCTTCTTTAATGAAGCATATATTCTCAAGAATATATCACATTTAATGAAGAACGTTTATAAAAAATGGACGTTTGACAATAAATGGAATTATTTAAAAAAATCACATTTAGGTTCACATCATTAAAGGATATCTTCTTTAATGAAGCATATATTCTCAAGAATATATCACATTTAATGAGAACGTTTATAAAAAATAGACGTTTGATTATAAATGGAATTATCTTTAAAAGTCACTTTTATCAAAGTTCGTAATAAGAATTAAGCAATCGATTTTTTTTCATATCACACATAGGTCTTACCGCGTGGGCCCCCAGACCCCGCCGAGCTGGGGGCGTTGCCCCCCCCGGGGGGCAACGTCTGGACCCCCACCCCCGGGGGGCGCTACCCCCCGGACCCCCGGCTGGGGGCGTTGACCCCCACCGGGGGGCGCCCCGGGACCCCCGGCTAAGGACGTTGCCCCCAGACCCCCACCAAGGATGCTGCCTCCGAGACCCCATTAGGGATCATTACCCATAGCAACTAGTGCCTCAAATGTCATTTAGAGTTTCTAAGAAATCCACCACTACAGTGAATAATACTATAATATTATTATATTTTAAAATATACTATTATAATATAATATTATTTTATATTATGATAATAAGTTATATTATTAAATAATAAATATTAAAATATTATGTTATTAAATATAATATTAATTTATTGATATTTTTTTTATAAGACAACATAGAAAGTAATAAGTTAGTTACATAGGATTACTCATTTTGCATCATTTATTGCTTTGCTAAAAGAGTTCCTATGTCTACATAGATATTTCAAGAGGTGTTGAGGCTATTCTAATATTAATGCCATATAAAATACGATTCATATCTTGCTATTCTATTTTCACGACCTTTACTTTTCATTATATGGATAAATCTACTCGTTTCAAATCTACTTTTTAATTTGACACAACTCATATTTGTTACTTCTTGATGTATATTACTGACAATGTGCACTACATTTAGGCCATAATACCAACTATTGGTATATGATTATTCAATTTTGCATCCAAAATTATTGCTTGTGCATGCACTAACATTTGTGCTTCCCAATATATTAATAACTATTCTACTTACCACGTGGACATGCACCAACCAAATCTTATTCATACTATGCCTGCAATACATTAAACCTTGAGAGGATTCAACCATGTGGCTAAAACATTCTCTAAACTTGCACACCATAAATTGTCTTCCCATGGAAAAGTCACATATGATCTAAGTATATTTTAAGAATGATAATCCTTGAGAGGATTCAACCATGTGGCTAAAACATTCTCTACACTAGTTCACAAAAAAGTAACATATGATCTATAGATATTATAAGAATGATAAGCCTTGAGAGGATCAGACCATGTAGCTAAAACATTCTCTACACTAGCACATAATAAACTGTCCTCCACAAAAAAGTAACATATGATCATATATGTTTTAAGAATGATAATCCTTGAGAGGATTCAACCATGTGGCTAAAACATTCTTTACACTAGCACACAATATACTGTCTTCCATGGAAAAGTAACATATGATTTGTACATATTATAAGAACAATAAGCTTTGATAGGATTTGATCATGTGGCTAAAACATTCTCTACACTAGCACACAATAAATTGTCTTCCCATGGAAAAGTAACAGATGATCTACCCATGTCTTAAGAATGATAAGCCGTGCGAGAATTTGTCCATGTGGCTAAAACATTATGTAGACCATCACACACACCATGAATACTTTTTATACTAAAGTAAGATATGATGTGCATATATACTAAAGTAAGATATGATGTGCATATATTATAGGCTATTGAAGTTTTGGCCATATGGTCAAAGCATCCATTTCAACTAAGCAATGATGACTACATAGACCTTTTTTATCTAGTAACTCAAGTAATCTAGATCAAGGATATACTACCATGTTCATTGAGAAAACAAGTTTTGGCCATGTGGTCAACTTTATTCTCTCTCTTATGATGTTGGAAAATGGAATACTGCACTAATTTTGCAATGTATACTTCAGCTTGTCATCTATTAATGCATGTTTTCATTATCAATGCTATGTGATTACTTGATGAATATAAGATCACTCAATCTCTTATGATTAAATGTCTTATGATGAATATAAGATCACTCAATCTCTTATGATTAAATCTCTTATGAGATGAATATAAGATCACTCAATCGCTTATGATTAAATCTCAAATTTTTCACTTACTCAGGCAACATGGACCAAGACTTTCATTGTGGGGATCGTGTCAATTTGATGATGGATCGAGATGTTGTTGCACTTAGAACAGTATGTGCAATACGTCCAACTGACACATGCCATGGGCAAGTCCTTGGAGATGGATTTTTGTCAGTTTCTATGGACAACTGCCTAAATGATGTAGCTTGCTTGCCATTTCCAAACAACAAAGCAACAAAGGTCATTTAGGCAGTGGGTAGTTTTGTAAAGTGGGAAAAGAAAGATGTGGTGGTTGTTACAGGTGCCGTCATGATTGTTGATGATGTTCATGCAGTGCCACCTTCTAATGATTTTAATACTGTTGGAGATGAGGACACTCCAAGTATCCGTGAAAGTTGGAAAGAGCGTAAAGTGATGCTCTGGACAGAAGGCAATGAGAAGTACGTTGGAACAGGGATTATTCTCTTAACATTTCCATATGATGTGATTAACTTTGATCTATTAGGAGAAGAAGATGTGGGTGTGGTGGTAGATCAGATCCTTGATCCAACTACAGGGACAGACACATGTGACATGCTTCAGTGCGTCAATCTGGTTAGGTGGCCTATCAAACAGGTCACCTTTGATGATGGTACACCACTGCTACATGAACAGGAAACACAAGCTTTCACATCTCCAAATGAGAGCATAAAAGATGTCTGTGAGAAAACTGAGGACTTTATTTCAGGTTCAAAATCCATTTTCTTACAGAAGAGATCATATAGTATGATCAATAGAAGGCCTAGAATTCTTGCTCTCAAAGCTTCGAACTTGAGAACCTCAATGAAATCAGTTTTACTTGTTGCTACAATTGATTATTGTCCTGCAAAGTGTTGTCAATATGCTGATAGAGATGCAGTACACCAATTGCGGAGGCACTTCTGGGGGTTACGTTTGGAAGAACGTACCAACTATGTTTATGATGTTTTGGAGTCATCATGCCGCATTAACAATATGGGTACACGAAAATACAGTTTTATATTCAATGGGAAAGTTGTATGCAGTAGGGCATGGTATGGGATGCATGGCATCCCCAAAACATCTTTCTATAGGTATAGGTTGCATTTTGAGTAAGGAGGGCAATGCATGGCAATAAAGGAGCAATTAGAGCAGCTTGGGATCACACACAAATGGGCAAGGCAATCTTGAGAGACTTTATTGAGAAGAATGCAGAGCAAATGCCACATAAAAGTAGAACCATGCAGGATGGTTCCAGAGAGACACAATTGGTCATCCCAGATGTTTATAAGCAAATAGACATATGGGGAGAAGTGAATGCCACATTAGATGCTATTGGATGTAAGCAAATGTCTTTGTCCACATTAAATCGAATTTGGAATACAGAGTTCAAGCATGTCACCTTAGCAAAGACAAGCGAGTTCTCCAAATGTAGTGTCTGCTCAGAGATCAAAGAACAACTTGCAACAACCAAATGCCTTGAAGAATGCAACATACTATTGAGGAAGCGTCGAAGTCACATGTTGCAACAACAAAGTTTTCGAAACATATACTATGGATGGCGTCTAGCATCAGTGCTAAATCCTGAAAAGAACTTGTGCATCATACATGACAAGATGGACCAACAAAAGACAGCTATACCAAGGTTGAGAGTTCGATCAAAAGAGACAGATAGATCCACTCAACTACCAATTTCCTTGACAGGCATGATCACACATGGGCATGGGGAAGGAAGATATGGGTACTTTGCAATTGATCTTTGGCCCCATGATCCTAACTTCATAGTTGCCTCATTGTCTCTGTGTTTCAAGAACTTGGAGCGACTTGACAGGCATGAAGCTAGTGATCTACAACTAGATGGAATGCCAAGATCAAGCTCTTTGTTGCTAAATGCTTTAAACTCAAGGAAAGCACTAGACTACCATTAACAAGGTTCTCATACTACTACACAAATGGAGGACATAATACTACAGGATGGACAACAAGGTTTTAGATGACTACCAGAGAACTTGTTGCTACAGCTAGATAATTGTGGATCAGAAAACAAAAACCGTTATCTCTTTGCATATTTATCATTGCTTGTGGCACGAGGGACCTTCAAGATGATCCAAGTTGGGTTTCTCATGGTGGGTCACACACATGAAGACATTGATGCAATGTTTAGCAAGTTCTCAGAGAAGCTTAGAACAAGCATGACATTCACCTTTCCTCACCTTATGCGGCATTTTCAATTGTGCCAGTCAACAAGGCCTTCTCCTTTTTTGTTGACACATGTACCAGACTTCAAGAGTTACATTGAAGGATACTTATGTGACTCCAAGGATGCACTTGTTGGTCACTCAAAACCACTTCACTTTCGTTTCTACATGCAAGGGGATACACCTCTAATGCAATACAAGATCCATCCTAAGTCAGTAGAATGGTTGCCAAGAGAAGGCGGTATTGAACAATGGAAAAGAGACTCAACAATAGGAAAGCCTACCCTTCCAAAGGGTCTTCCAACCTTGCTACCCATGTCTGAGTATATTAAAGATCATCAAGAGGTGGTAAGTGGAATCAAAGACTATCTCAAGTATTGGGAAAGATGGTCAAGTGCACAAGGTCCTGAAGCGGAGTACACAAAGTTCATAACACCAGTGATTGATTATTGGAAAACCATGCTTGATGCACTTCAAGCTCCAAATGTCCAAGAAGCAAGAGTATTCATGGACTTTTGTCCAAGAAGCAAGAGTATTCATGGACTTTTGGCCAAGGACACAAGGTGATACATTATTTCAAGACATAGATGATGTGGATGACTTTCTTGGCTTGGAGGAGTTGAATGACCACTACTGTGGTCCTCTCAGCAAGCGACCAAAAGATGCATTTCAACCAATGATAGATGTCAAGAAAGACGACTTTGTACTTGTTCGACCTTCAGATCCAATATATCCAGTATGGCTTGGTGTTGCACAAAGTGAGGGTGATACAAATAAAAAATCAAGCAACTATCAAAAGATCTGTATACAATATTGGGCACCAGTTTGTGGTTGACAAAATGCTATAGATGAGGAGGTATATCAGAATTGCTGGGATAAATACTGGATGTGCAACAAGAAAGACCCTCAACGTTGGGAGAGAGTGGATACAATTGTTTTCTCTTGGATAACAAAAGCTACCAAAGTTCCCAAAAAAATTAAAATCCCTCCAAAGGTTGTCTTGAAGGCTAAAGCCAATCTACAAGAATCATTGGGCTAAAGACTTCCATGCTGGAGAGCTTGCCAAAGATAAGGTGTTTATTAACACCACCTATTTAAGATTTTATCAATATCTTCTACATATACAATAAATATACTTCACCAATATTCAAGGTTCCAAATTAATGAAATTCCCAAATTCACGGGATTCATTTTGATTTGGAATTCCCAAACTATTGGGAGATTCCCAAATTCTCAAATATGGTGTTATCTAATCATTTGAGAAAATCAACACTTTTTTCCTAACCGAAGTCAGGCACAGCCATTGATCTACTCATTTGAGAAATTCTTCACGTTTTTATTTAACTACTCAAATTCTAAGCTTATTCCTATGATTTTAATTTAATTATTAAAACTCCACTGATCCCAGCCTAACCCCATAGCCACCACCCAGCCCCACTGGAATTGGTAGAACTAGTCAATTACTCACCCACCCATAATTGAATGCCTTTCTTAACTTTTGCTTTTGAATATAGATATGCACACACTCATATTTAAAACTTTTACATATAAAATAATCCATTGACAAACAGTTTATTGGTTACAGATGTCATAACTCAAAAATTCCATCTAGTCCCTTGTTTCTCAAAAAACAATATCACTCTGGACTCTTCGTTGACCAAGTGGTCAGCAACAAGATCCAGTAACAGATTACAATAATCATTTCGTCCATCTTACATATCTTCCATGACATACGCATGGGTGTCATAGGCACCACGAGCCTGTGCATCTCTTGGTGAGAACCCTCCAGGATCCTCCTTAGGTGTCCTGGCACTTCACTCAGGGACTGCTTCATCAGCCCTCGCTCATCGTACTGGAAGCGCATAATTTTTCAACCATACCGAGGCTAGTCAAGACCTGGGCGGTAGGCTTTGCCCCGTGAGCCGTCCTTTGAACACTCCCCTGATAGATGTTGTAAGTGAACTTCCCTTAGAAAAACATATACCAAATGCTCCCTCCAACATTCTGGCTTAAGACAGTCCTTTAAGAAAACAGGGTTTCTAAGCAAGTTTTCAGTTTTATTTTCTTTTGAATACAAGGACTATTTTTCGAATCAATATCCCCAAAACGTCTTGATCGAAATTCTAAATTTCATACCAGAATTCCTCGAATTCTATAACCTTGATCCACATATCAATTTGAAGGGTCTCAAACTTAGTTTCAGATTTGGCGCGAGTTGTTTTGAGTGTATTTTTCTAAACTGGTCACACCTTCTTTCCTCAACACCGACGAAAGAGTTTGGTCTTGGTCATAGTCTGATTCAAGGTTTGAGTCGGATAAGATTTTTCCTCAACTATCTTTCTCGAAAAGGTTTGATAATTTAGTTACTATTTTACTGAAATTCTTTCTGTGAATATTCACTTAACTGATTTCTAAATTAGTTACGAATTCCAATGAAGAATAAATTAATCATTTATTTGAATATTTTGATCTCGATAGATTTCCTGAATTTTTTTTAAAATCCATGTGAATATAAAATGATAGAAATTTCTCTCTTGGAGTATTTAATTATTCATTTCTCAAATACTCATAGAATTTAAACATAGAATTTAAGAGAATTCTTATTTTGATATAAAAATTCTTTATGTATCTATTTATGCATAAAAATCAACTTCAATGGGAATAACGCTTTTATTTAAAAAAATCCTTTTATACATAAAATCAGATTTAATAGGAATAACACTTTTAAAATAAAAAGAATTTCTTTATGCATAAAAATCAAATTTTATAAGGATAACGCTAATATTTCTTTTACATGCAAAAATGGCGGGAATTACTCTTTTGGAATAACATAAAAACAAACTTTCTTTTTCACAGAATTCCGATAACCTCCTTTGTATGGCTCACCATTTCTCATTTTTATCTTTCTTCACTTAACCTAATTAACCCAATTTAGAAATATAGAACTCTAATCTACACAATTTTCTAAATTCAAGAGAGTAAACAATAAGAAGAGTTTAATTAATCACTTAGTTAATCTTTCTAGGATTAAGAAAGGTTAGAATGTAAAGAAGAGAACGAGGTGGCCTTTTTATCAACGGCATAGCATTCGAATTTAATTCAATCATTTGCAAAACATAAAAATCAAGAAAACCATAGATTTTGCATTAAAATTCATAAACAAAGTAAGAAAATTAGCTTACATGGAGCTTGTAAGCTCTCCTTTGGCTTGAGGGATTGAGGGTTCTACTCTTGTTTGAAGCAGTACTGGCCTCCAATTCACTTTGGAGTGGATTAGGCCAAAAAAGTAAGAAAATTAGCTTACATGGAGCTTGTAAGCTCTCCTTTGGCTTGAGGGATTGAGGGTTCTACTCTTGTTTGAAGCAGTACTGGCCTCCAATTCACTTTGGAGTGGATTAGGCCAAAAACAATTGAATTAGGTAACAAAAATATACTTCTGGTTATATGATGCTTCAAACAAAAGTGACTGTGTGGCCAAAAGCCATGGTCAATATGAAAGCTTCTTTCTGAAATAGCCATAGGATATTGCCTTGTGGTCAAATATTTGTACCTCAACTATTACACGTAACATGTTGTGTCTCTATTGCATATCAGGATGAAAGTAAGAAAATCATGCATACTTTCAATGTCACATAATAATATGGCTAAAATCCATGGGCACCTATGTTTGATTGTTACATGGAATTATGGTTAAAATCCATGGACATCTAGGTTATTAAGATGGTTCTTTTTGTGTTCTAATTTTTTTTAATTATCTTATATCCAAGATCACTTGTACATTGAAAGGATTTAAGGAAGTTGGCCAAGTAGAGCAGTCTTCTAAGAGTAAAACCAAACATAGCAAAGTTTTTACCATATGGTCAAATTCTATAGAAGACATCTCCTTCAAAAACCCATGCTACACATAGAATATAAATTATCAAAACTGGCCACTTTCATGACAATATGTCCACGATGAATCTATGACGATGTCTACATGAAATTTGATATTACAAAAAAAAACTTTCATTGTGGCATGAGAGTATGGATAAAATCCATGCTCACTTCTGTATATCCATTAGTGATCTCTAACATTAGTGCTCTCCATTGTCACAAGATTTGTTCATATGGTCAAATTCTACCTTATAATTATTACATTCAACATTTTGAACACATAGGCTTTTGCCTTGTGGTCAAATCTTTGTATCTCAATTGTTACATGTAAGACATTGTCTCTCTATTTCATGTGAAACAAAATTTGAAATTATGGGAAAAAAGTAAGAAAATCATGTATCCTTTCAATGTTGCATAATAGTATGGCTAAAATCCATGAGCACCTATGTTTGATTGTTGCATGGAATCATGGTTAAAATCCATGGACACCTAGGTTACTAAGATGGTTCTTTTTCTGTTCTAAAATTCTTTTTCAATCATCTTAATTACAAGATCACTTGTATATTGAAAGGCCTCAAGGAAGTTGGCCAAGTAGAGGTGTCTTGTCTAAGAGTAAAACTAAACAAAGCAAAGTTTTTTCCACCTGGTCAAATTCTATAGAAGACATCTCTTCAAAATCCCATGAATATGAATTATCAATTGGCCACTTCCACTATAATAGGTCCATGATGAACCTATGACCATGTCTACATGAAAATTGGCATTACAAATAAACCTTTCATTGTGGCATGAGAGTATGGATAAAATCCATGCTCACCTGTGTTTGATTGTTGCATGAAACTATAGCTAAAATCTATGAGCACCTAGCATACAAAGATGGTTTTTTTTGTGCTCTGAAATTGTATATGGATCAAGATCACTTGTATATGGAAAAGCCTCAAGGCTAGGTAGAGATTCCTTCTCAGAGTAAAACTAGAAAGAGAAAAGTTTTTGCCATATGGTCAAATCCTATGCATGCATATTATAATCATAACACTATTGAATAAAGTTTTGGCCATGTGGTCAAAACCTAATATTTCTATGCAATATCTTGCCATATGGTTAAATTCTAACTTAAACCCTTTCTATGATGATATTTGGACATACATTGGTCAAATCCTATGCATGCATATGGTAATCATATTACTATTGAGTAAAGCTTTGGCCATGTGGTCAAAACTTGAGATTTGTTTCTAATATATCTTATTTTTTGTACTTATGTAGGTTTATTCAATGGCAAAGAAATCTACTTTGGCAAGGAAGGAGAATCAAATCATTGATGGAGTTAGTGGGGATTTTGTGTGGCCTTGGTTTATGGATGTTTATGACAAAGAAGGAAAAAGGGCAAACAATGTCCTTTTATATGCTTCAAAGCTTGAGGATTCTACATATGATCAAGTTGGGATCATTGAGGGGTTGATGGATGGATGTGTTGGGAAGGAAGGGATCTCGTGTATTGTAGTAAAGATCAAGGGAAAGAACATTGAATACAACCTGGATCCCTTATCTTTTCAATCTACACATATAAAAGAGGATGAAGTATACTCTTTGAGAGCAATGGGTTAGAGGAGATATCAGGCACACTGGACATAATAGCTACATTTAAGTCTATCAAGCATAGTGAACTTCTTTTTCCTACAAAACATGGTGATCGACCAAAGAAGAGGACAAAGATTCAAGATGCACAAGCACAATCAATAGCTTCAAATTCACAGGCTCTTGGTGTGAGTGTACCTCCTAACACTCCTCTAGACAACACAAACCAATCTTCAAAGGCACAATTAATCCAAACAACACCTTTGGTGTCACTTGAAGTCAAGGGTGTTGAAAGAACCTTTGACTTTCCGGACATGGTTAAGAAGAAGGGTAAAAAGGATGGTTCAGGATTTCACATGTTTGAAAAATACTTTCCATTTGGCTCAACCACACAGTTTCCTATTGATGTTGGTAGATGCTATGAGGCACCTCCTTTATACGCCTATAGAACACTTTGTTGGGATTATGTGCAAAAGTTGACATCATCTTTTGTAAAGAATCCCATGAATCCATCAAACAGTAGCATACCTCATGCCCTTTTGGGAGGAGAGTGATGTGAAGCGACCCATGCATCGTGAGTGACGAGGTGGAAGTGGATAAGCTACATTCTTACTCCTATTGGATCATATCAGGTCTTCACTCAAACCATGCGGCAAAGATCTATATCCTAAGTAGCACTCATCAATGCCTAGCAACCAAACATCTATATGCCACAAGGAATGCAAGAATCTTGGTGGACTGTCCTACTGAAATGTGCATTGAGCTTTCTAGGATGACAAATATGGAATCCCACAATGTTATGAAGAATGGTCCTTATCTTGAGCAACTTCAACAAGTAAGGGATCAATGGATAGCATTTGGGTCTCCACCAAAACCTCAACAAGGGCTTCCAAAGGGTAGTCCTCAAAGAGTACCATGGGAGGTAATGATGTACAACCTTAGCTTGTCTTATTCAAGATGCATTTAGTGTTTTCTTTCTCATTTCATATTTTTATTTTTGAAAGAGATTTATAAATTACATTGGAGAAAAGTGTGCATCACGTGATTGTCATATGATAGTGAGCACACAAGAGATATTTGATGGTTGTATTACCATCATGAAGAGATTCTCAAAGGGGGAGCTTTCATCTCAAGAGGATACCACCACAAAGAAGGGAAGACAGCCTTCTCCCGCAACTTTTCGTTGCCTTATGGGTCTAAAGGATGGGGACATCCTCACATTACAAAAGGAAGTTAATGATGGACACATCGTCTTTCTTAGAAACAAATGGGACAAAGAGGATGTTGTTGACATGGAGATAAGGGCAAAGCAAATCAAGCAAGATAGGGTGCTCCATGAGGAGCTAGTTTCTCTCTTCAATGCCTCAACTCATGCTAGCAATAGTATGATGAAGAGTTGGGAAGATCTTGTTGCTGAATATGACATCACCAACGATGTATACACAAAGATTTTAGGTGTTTGCAGTGATTGGGTGTCAAAAAAGCTCACACATGAGGCTGATGTAGGACCATTGCCAAATGGTGCAAAAGACATTGTGAACTTTCTTATTGTGAAGAAGCAAAATCCTCTTCATTCTTCTACTAGCTTACCTTGGCAAGTATATATTGTGGGGTGCAACCTTGAGGCATTCGATCTTATATACAATGTGTATAAAGATCCTATTACCATTGGTGTGGTTGTCCTAGAAGCAGCACATGGAGTTGAGGGCATGACATGGGATTCTATCATGTTTGGAAAGGTGGTCTTCACATTGTTAAAAATGACATGTGAGCCTAAACAATTCATTTTGTTGTCATTTCTCAACCGCAAACAAATGGCAGCTATGGAGGAGGCCCGTGAGAATCTTTCATGCAAGTACCATATGCAAGTTGGAAGTGTTGACTTCCTACCAATGGCCAAGAGTCTTGCTTTTGGGGCCATGGATTCATTTGTTGTGTTGACACTTGTGACCATGGAGAAAAGCTTCATCAATCTAGATCGATATGTTGGAAATTCCAACAAGCCATGCATTTTGGATAATGAATCCATTGAAGCCATTGACAAAGAAGGAAAGGATGGAGAGCTTGAAGAAGAACAAACTATTGCAAAGGCCATATTTAGAAAGAAAAAGAAGGTCATCAAGGCTACAATCAAGGCATTCAATGATGCACATGAAGTTGTATGTGATATATTCTCATGTGGTGTTGCATCAACGCTCGCATTGGAACATCACATGAAGACTATTGCAGTGGTGTGCAATAGTCAAGAGCAAAGAGAGATTGAAGTGGCATGTTGGAGAGCCCATGAGAGCTTCAACCCACCTACAAGTGCTCAAGAGGTTCCTCCCATTGGTGCTCTAGCTCTTGACCTACCGCCGGAGGGTGTGGATGAATCAAGCCAAGACATAGCAAATATTATTATGAAAGAGAGGTTGAAGGCTACTTCAGGTGTTTGAACCTCTCTATCTCTAACTTTTGTCAATGAGAACACTATGGTGTAAGGTTGAACTTGTGTTTTGAAGGACGATTTCATGACATAACATTTCCTACATATTTTCTCATTTTGTGGTGCTATCTAAAGCAAGCCTTACAAGCCTATTTCTCTCAGTTTTGTGTTTATTGTTTAAGAGTCCTTATTTCTAGAAATATTTTCATCATATTGTACCTAAAATTGGTTGCAAAAAGTTTGTGCTTTTGTATTAAAATACAAGTATGAAGTACATGATAATGTTGGAAGAAATATTTTCTTGTATGGTATAGCTAGAATGCTTCAATCAATTGCTATTACATTACTTTGATCCAAATGTTGGTATTGGTTTTCTCTAAAGTTTTGTGTCCTTCAATATTTTGCCATGTGGTCAAATATATTAGAAGAAAATGTTTTGTGTCATACAACTACATTGAGTTTTTCAATTTCAATTGTAGTGCTTTGATTGAAACATTGGTATGACTTGTATTATCAAAGGTGTCAATGTGGTGTCTATTGATATTAGGCCACATGATCTAATATTTTTTCTCTTGAAATATGTATTTCTAAGTATGCTCAACATGCATGTCCTACATGCACATCAATGTGGAATATTGTAGCATGTGTGTATGGAAAAATATTCTAAAATGTTCATTGCAACTATATACATTGTTGTATCTTAATTCAATAGTCATATAATATTACTTTTTGAGATTTTTTTGCCACATGGTCAAAAATATATTTTGATGAAGTATCTACCATCCATGCATACTATTTGCATATTAAATTTAATGTCTTATACAATGTACATATGGAATAGTACAATAAACTTAGCCCTATTGAACTATATATAATGTTTTTATCTTAGCTTACTAGCTCTAAAATGAAAAAAAAAATCTTGTAAGAGACTAGATGTCTATTTTGTTCTTAACCTTTGTGTTGTATGATATAATGATTCAAATTTGACTAAGAATAGTCTATTTGCATATTTGGCAGATTTGAGTAGAGCAAACAAAGTAAGTGATGTGGCCTTGGCGAAAAGTGCTACCAAACTATGTGTGATACTTGATCTCAATGGTCTTCTTTTACAACGTTGTTTTTCCAAATCAAAGAGGTTCCAAAGTTTTCGAGTGGGCAAGCAATGGGTGGTTCTTTGACCAAGATGCATTGAATTTCTTGAAGCTACATTTGCAAGATTCCAAGTGGGAGTTTGGTCTACAGCTTCACACAAAAATGTCATCGCAATAATCAATTGCTTGGAGAGCTATGCAAAAATGAGATATCCTTTTTTCATGATTTGGAGACAGGAGAAATGCCATACGCATCCACTCAAGATCATCTATTGGCCAGACAAGATCGGGTGGAAGCAATGTTCAAGCCCCTTCAGTATGTGTGGAACGAATATGGCAATGTTTGTGAACATAGCAAGACTATTTTGATAGATGATAGTCCCTACAAGGGGTGTCCTAACCCTCTTGAGAACTGCATCTATCCACAGACATTTGATGTTAACCAAGGAGACTCAATCTTGATTGAGGAACTTCTACCCTACTTTACTCGCTTAAGTGGATCCCATGATGCACGTGAAGTCATAAAATTTGATCGATATGGACTTGAGCCAGTTCAATATGGACATGAGTTGTACACACAATTCAAGGTTGTGATTGACACATGGCTTAAAGGAGATGATAATGCTATGTCATCTTCATCATCAGTACAACCCAACAACATCAATCGTGGAGATGGAATATATATGAAACAATCTTCAATCACTTCTTGCTTGAAGAGATCATCAATTGTACAAGGATCATCATCAAGAGTCTCAATTCATCTAACCCATCCATTGGGTGTCTCACAAGTATCGAGGTTAAAGCGGATTCCTTTGGTTTCTACTCTAAAGGATATGGAAGCAATGCAACTTGCTCATCAGCTAGGATATAAGGAAGACTACATAAATGGTCGTGTAGCTAGACACTTCATAAAAAACCTTCAAAAAATGTACTTTCCACGAAAATGATGTGACACAAAAATAATACACTCTTTTCTACAACTTGTACCTTGGTGTTTATAAATGCGTTCAACATCAGAGAGACTAGCTCAAGATTTCTGGATTGTGATTTCATGGAAGAATTCATTGTATTATATACAGGCTCCTGAGTGAAGAATGATATTCTAAATGTAATTTGATGGAGAAAATGTGTTTTTATGAAAAGGTATACTAATTATGCTTTGATACTAAATGAATGCGTGCATGAATGCAAAATATACTAGAAAAGTTTAAATCTCAAATTAGTCTCGGTATTGTTGTTTTGAATTTTATTTTCAAGTATATTGTTGAAGTTATATTGGAAGAAGCAATTTCTTGTATGGTATCTAGAATGCTTGAATCAATTCCAATTGCATTACTTTGATCCAAATATTTGTCTAAAGTGTTGGATCTTTTGATGTTTTACCACATGGTCAAATATATAGGAAGAATTTTTTTGTATCATATAGCTACAATGCTTTTGCCAATTGCAATTGCACTGCTTTGATTGAAATATTGGTATGACTCATATTATCAAAGGTGTCAAGTTGGTGTCTATTGATATTTGGCCACATGGTCGAATATTTCTCCTCTTAAAATATGTTTTTCTAAGTATGATCTACACATATGTCCTATATGCATATTAATGTGGAAGTGTTGTAGCACGTGTGTATGGAAATATATTCTAAAATGTTCATTGCAACTATATGCATTGTTGCTTCTTAATTCAATAGTCCTATAATATTGTCTTTTGTGATCGTTGGCCACACAGTCAAAAATATACTTTTATGAAGTATCTTGTGGTCATGTAGCTAGACACTTCATTAAAAAACTTTAGAATTTTACCTTCCGCAAAAATGATGGGACAAGGCAACAATACATTCATGTCTCTAACTTATACCTTGGTGTTTATAAATTCTTTCAACATTGGAGACTAGCTCAAGGTTTTTGGGTTGTGATTTCTTAGAAGACTTGATTGTTTTGTAAACAAGATCATCGTGGAAGAGTGATATTCTAACTATATTTTGATGGAGAGAACGGGCTTTGATGAAAAAATATACCAATTGTGCTTTGATATTAAATGACTGCAGTATGAATGCAAAGTATACTAGATATATCAAATCTCAAATTAGTCTCATTATTGTTGTTTTGATTTTTATTTTCAAGGGTAACATAGATATCCTTTTTCCAACTTAGAAACATTTAGCACAAATATAGACAAAAAGAATATAGTGTGCTTTGATCTCAAATAATTCTAAGTAATATTTTTTGGGATTTTCTTTTCGCGACTATTAACCACACATACATATTCTTTCTAACTTACTAGAAAGAGCTAACCAGAATTATAACCATACTATTATATTGTATGGCGACTATGCATATGTAGTTAAAGGTCAAGGGTTGGAGAGAGAGAGAGAGAGAGAGAGAGAGAATGCATTGATGTCCAAGCATCATGTATTAATATAAAGTGAAGTAAAGAAGAAATTCCTTAGGAAAACACACATACTCTATAGTTTTCTAGTAATTTTTTCAACATTTAATTTGCTTTATTCTCATAGATAAGGTAAACTTTTAGGTTTGGCTATAAAAATACAAATATTTCTATACAAAATGCACAAAAAATAGGTCTATTTCTCAAAGTGGGACTTAGGAAATTCCCAAATTCCCCAATATGGTGTTATAAAAGAGCCATGGACTCATCCGTTGAGGACCAGCAAGGTCAATCAATCAGATCGATGCCCGGTTTTAGATAACAACTCTTACTCCTTGTTCTAATATCTTCCGCGACGCACATTTGGGTACCTTCGACGACCCAGTACCTGAGCACCGTATGGTCAGCACCCTTTAGGATCCTTCGCAGGTCACCTAGGGCTTCACTCATAGCCGCTTCCTTGGTCCCTTATCCATTGTACGGAAAGCTCATCATTTAAATCGAACAGAGGCTGCGACTGACCTTGCTATACGAGACATCCTCCGTTGACTCTCTGTAAACTATTGCATCTTTATTAGTTAGGTCTTGATGACCTCATTCTCAAGATGGTCAAAATGCTTCCCCAATATTATTGACATAAAATAGTCATTTATAAATAGGTCATAAATACAGTTTCTATGATGAACTCTTGTCTTTCACATTGTTCCACATTACTTAATCCATATCCAATTCATATGTATTCCTATTATCATCCAATCACATCATTTTTCATCTCATCACATCTTTCCTCATTTATCTTCATCACATCTCATCCACTCGCATCTACCCATATTCACATCCCATCACACCTCATTCATTTACAGCACATATCATTCATTCACATCTATCTCAATTTACATCACATCTCATCACATTCATTTGACATCTCATCTCATTCATTCTTATCCTCCCGATTCACATCATTGAGACAGAAACTTAGAAAAGTCCTATCAATATCAAAAGTAGAGAAACTGTACTAAAAGTGGATGTGATAAGATGTGATGTGGATCTAAATAGATGTAGATGGTTGTGATGATGTGTGAATGGGTGTGATGAGATGTGAATGAATGGATGGATGTGAATTAATGTGATGAGGTGTGAATGGATGAGATGTGATGTGATAGATGTGAATGTGAATGAATGGATGAATGTGGATAGATGTGAATGTGAATGAATGGATGGAGGATGAGATGAGATGTGATGATATGTGAATGGGTGTGATGAGATGTGAATGAATGGATGGATGTGAATGAATGTGATGAGATGGAATGAATGTGATGTATATACCGTGGGTATAACTACTGCTCTTTACTGGCAATATATATACGAGTAAATTTAAGACCTTGAAATTATAAGCAAAAATGCTATCGAGATGATGAATTCGAATGCTGGTTGATATGATTTTAGAATTCTGGCTGAGAATTGATGAGTTGATTTGGATTGTGATTGAAAGATGATGATTTCTGAATTTTGGTTGAAAGAAGATAAGTTGAACAAAGCCACAATGCGGATGAATGAGACGAATCTCAATGATGATGTTAGTAACTGGAAGACGATTATGACTTCAGCAAATCACTATGAGATTAGTGGATTGTGTTGACCAATTGCTACTATTTGACCTTTGACCCATTGGATCTAATTATGGAATGACAAATTGAGAACCTGCATAATTGAAATTTCTGTGGAAAATGTTCAGATGGAATTTCTGGTCCGATGGACAATTATTGTGTTAAGAATATGAATGAATTATTCTCTGGTAATGAGTTCTGTATGTTCTTCTTGTAGAAGGGATATTTATCCCAAGATTCTGTGGGGGTTTGACCAATCTATAAAGAACCCTAGAATTAGTTGGATTTAAAGTCAGATTTGAATTATAAATAAAGTGGTCTGTTCACCTAAGCATCTTGGTTGATTTGGGAAAAAGGGACTTAATGATAATTTCGTATTGATGGGATCATGGATCGAGGTTGTTGAGGTAGGAATGTTAACCACTAGCTCGATGAGGAACAGCTCAACCGGGATAATCGTAAAACTCTTCATGGATCGTAGCTTGGACCTTTCAAGGGTGAAGAAGAATACTTGGGTGAGGCTGTGGAGAAGTGGATCAAAGCAATGGAAGAATACTTCGATGTCATCGAGCACAATGAGAAAGGCAAAATGGATCTTGCAAGGCTAAAGATAGTAGAAACAGCCAGAGTGGCATGGAGAAACCACTACGAGACAAACCGTCTGGATTGAAACACCCAGACATGGAATGATCTCAAGATTTACCTAAGGAAGAGATTCTGTCCTCCCGGCTTTTTGGAAACCAAGATGAATGAATTCTTAGAGTTAACCCAGTGGAGCAGAACTATTGAAGTGTATCACCAAGCTTCGCTCTCCTCCTCAAGTACTCGCCACCGCTGGATGAAGAATAGCTGGCAAGGTTTATTCGGGAAATGAATAAACCCTTGAATACCCTGGTGAAGAATGCCAAGTTAGGTTATATGGCTAAAGTCATATGTATGGCGAAGGATTTCGCCAAGGCCTTTGTTGTCAAGGTTTTGCCGAATCCAGTCCCATCATCTTTCAAAAGATTTATAGCTCCGGAAGGTGATTCTAACTTTCCACCGCCTAAGAGACAACAAGGTCAATCTTAGGATATGGGAAGTTCCAGAAATGAAGAAAGGTCTTTTTCTCGGAAGTCAATCCCCTGGAATTCAACTTCAGAAGTTCCACTCTTGAACAAAGAAGTTAAATGCTATAACTATCAAGAATTTGGACATCACAAGATGGATTTTCCAACTCCTTTTGGATCAAGGTTGTTGGGGCACGGAAGTTAGGGACCAAGATTCTAGACTCCAGCTCCTTCCTTCTAGAGTAATCAGGTTCCCTTCTGTCAAAATCAGGGAAATCCCAGAGGTAGACCCTCTATCCAAACCTCAGTTTTAATACAAATAATGCAAGACCTCTGCTTCACAATAGGGGAAGGCAAAGAGAGATGTTCCTAGATCTTCCGTCCACTTCCAAGGTAGAAAGGCTAGAAGTGATTGAAGAAGATGAAAGAGATTATCCTTCAGCTTTGCGAGATGAGGACATCTCCCGTTTTTTAACTGGGGTAGGATATAAGATTCCTCCCTCTAGCTTTTAAGGTGTAAAGTTGTAAGAACCTCCCCTTTTGTTCTTGTAATCATTCTCCTCTCTGTAATGGAAGAAAGATCTTGTTTTACCCTGTTTTGGTCCTAGTAGGGAGAGAAAATGTCTAGAGAGAGATAATTCAACATTGAGATATCTTTGGATACAAAAATCCTCCTAATGTCTAAAATGGATTCCCTTGAAACAGAAGTTCAAAATGAGCTTTCCAATGTGCATTAGGAATTAATTGAATATGGTATAAGGGACCTTAGCCTAAGGGTCCAAATTTTGAGAAATTTTTGGATTATGATCCAATTAAGCTTCCAATGGGCCAATTGGATTAATCCAAGTGTTGGGATGAGATAAATCCAAAGAATAAAAGAAAATTTCCAAAAATGAGTAAATGCTCACATAAGATGAAGAGTTGACTGAGTACAAGGCTTATTAGTTAAAAATTAAGAGATATTATTAAAAAAAAGAGAGATATTTTAAAAAAATGATGCATTTTTGACACCTTAGTAAGGAAAGGGGGACTCTTGAGGTAGGCACCTTTTTCACATGTGTGGAGGAGTTTTTTAATTCAAAAAAATGTGATATTTTTATCTCTCCTCTCTCTTGGATCAAACTAGATCCAAAAGGGAGCCAAACTGGTCCAAATTTTGTTCAAATTGAGTCAAAATGAACCTCAAAAATTCTAGAACCTAGTTGGACTTGGTTAGGGGCTTCCCTCACCTATAGATAGACCCTAGTTGGATTTGGTTAGGGGCTTCCCTCACCTATAGATAGACCCTCATTCCTTTGTATTTTCCTATTAGAGCTATACCATGCCAGTATTATATTAAAATAATCATATTTCTATTATCCCTTAAATTTTTCTCTCTCTTGGGACCTTGGAGCTTCTCTCTCTCTCCAACAACTCTTGAAGTTGCTCTTCTCTTCTTGGTGGACCAACAATTGATTGTCTGGGGGGGGTAAATTTGATTTATATGGTTTTTTCAAATTATCTCAATGACTTTCTTCTTCTCAACCCCTCTGAGTCTTGAGAAGCTTTCAAAATGCTAGTTTTTATTCAAATCAAGCTTTCCCTTAGTTTCTTAATGTTTGATTAGCATTAAGTTAATCTTTATGCTTATTTGTAATGCTTTCTTTAAATAAATTTCTCTCTCTAATAGAGTAGCCATCTTTATGGATAAATCTCTTGGAAAAGAATGCTTCTCAATGATAGTCTCTCAGTTCAAATCTAAACTCTAGGCTCAATGAGCTAGAGGATAAGAATTGATATTTTCATGATTTTAGATTAGTGAAAATAATGGTTAATCCTTTCTAGATTGTTTATGAAAATAATGGTTAATCCTTTCTAGATTGTTTATGAGTAAATCCTTTCTAGGCTCAATGAGCTAGAGGATAAGAATTGATATTTTCATGATTTTAGATTAGTGAAAATAATGGTTAATCCTTTCTAGATTGTCTATGAGTAAATAAAGATTACTTTAATTCATTCTAAATGAGAAAAGGATTTTCCTTTTCTCATTCTAAATGAGAAAAGGATTTTCCTAGTAAATTGGAAAAAGAGGAATGTCTAAATTAACTTAATCTAATGAAATAATCATAATTATGTTTATAGTTATATGTGGTTAAAATTATGATTTGAATACATAGTTTGATTTTAAGCATAAAAGAAGAACTAGTATCATATTTTCAATACAATCTTTTATTCGTTTAGGAAAAATTGAGAATTATCAATAACAGAAGCGAAGCTATGGTAAAATTTTCAGAAAATAATACATATCTTATTTTTATGCATAATGCTAAAAGAGGACTTCCTACCATATTCTAGGATTAGACACCTGATTGAAAAAGAATGATTTTCATCATATTCATGGTGGGAAATAATTTTTTTAGTATTTATGTATAATTATTTGATTATGAGAAAAAAGTAAGTTTTGATAAATTTATTTTTATGCAAAAAGAGGAATTCCCATGATATTCGAGATCCAAACAATTAAATGTTAAAAGAGGAATTTTGGGACATAATTCAAATTATGAGTATTTCTGAAAAGTGAAATTTTGAGTATTATCATTTTTATTGAGAAATATGGAAAGAATTGATGTTGTAAATCCCACGAATCTTTTATTCAAAAAGAAGAATATTGAATATATCTTAATTGAGAAATTTGAGAAAGAATATGAAAACATCCATCGAAAAAACTTGGATAATTCTTATTCAGAAAAGGGAATCTGCAATCCCTGGGAGGATCGAGGATCCAACGAGTAAACAAAAGTTTAGAACTAGTTCTCATTAATGAAGCTTAAGGAATGAAAATACAAAACATAAATGCTCTTTCTGAGTTTTACTATTCAATTCTGATAAGGTTTATTTTCTCTTTTTAAACCTTCAACAACACTCTGATACTTAGATTTAATGGGATCGAGAAAAAGTACCTTTAACTAGGTCAAGCAATTGACAGAAACTTAGAAAAGTCCTATCAGTATATCGAAAGTAGAGAAACTGTACTAAAAGTGGATGTGATAAGATGTGATGTGGATCTAAATAGATGTAGATGGATGTGATGATGTGTGAATGGGTGTGATGAGATGTGAATGGATGGATGGATGTGAATGAAAGGATGGATGGATGTGAATGAATGTGATGAGGTGTGAAGTGATAGATAAGAATGTGAATTAATGGATAGATGTGTATAGATGTGAATGTGAATGAATGGATGAATGTGGATAGATGTGAATGTGAATGAATGGATGGATGTGGATGAGATGAGATGTGATGATATGTGAATGGGTGTGATGAGATGTGAATGAATGTGATGAGATGGAATGAATGGGTGTGATGAGATGTGAATGAATGTGATGAGATGGAATGAATGTGATGTATATACCGTGGGTATAACTGCAGCTCTTTACTGGCAATATAAACGAGTAAATGTAGGACCTTGAAATTATAAGCAAAAATGCTATCAAGATGATGAATTCGAATGCTGGTTGATATGATTTTGGAATTATGGGGCTGAGAATTGATGAGTTGATTTGGATTGTGATTGAAAGATGATGATATTGGAATTTCGGTTGAAAGAAGATAAGTCGAACAAAGCCACAATGAGGATGAATGAGACGAATCTCAGTGATGATGTTAGTAACTGGAAGACAATTATGACTTCAGCAAATCACTATGAGATTAGTGGATTGTGCTCAGATTGCTACTGCTTGACCTTTGACCCATTGGATCTAATTAAGGAATGACAAATTGAGAACTTGCATAATTGAAATTTCCATGGAAATTGTTCAGATGGAATTTTTGGTCTGATGGACCATTATTGTGTTAAGAATATGAATGAATTACTCTCTAGTAATAAGTTCCGTATGTTCTTCTTGTAGAAGGGATCTTTATCCCTTCTACAAGAGTATGAATGAATTACTCTCTAGTAATGAGTTATGTATGTTCTTCTTGTAGAACGGATCTTTATCCCAAGATTCTGTGGGGGGCTGACCAATCTATAAAGAACCCTAGAATTAGTTGGATTTAAAGTCGGATTTGACTTATAAATAAAGTGGTCTTTTCACCTAAGCGTCTTGGTTAATTTGAAAAAAAGGGACTTAATAATAATTTCGTATTGATAGGATCATGGATCGAGGTTGTCGTGGTAGGAATATTAACCACCAGCTTGATGAGGAACAGCTCAACCCGGATGTTCATAAAACTATTCATAGAGATCGCAGCCAAGACCTTTCAAGGGTGAAGGAAAAAACTTGGGTGAGGCTGTGGAGAAGTGGATGGAAGTAATGAAAGAATACTTCGATGTCACTGGTGGGCACAACGAGAAAAGTAAAATAGATCTTGCAAGGCTGAAGATAGTAGAAACAACCAGCGTGGCATAGAGAAACCACTGCGAGACAAACCGCCTGGATCGAAACACCCAGACATGGAATGATCTCAAGATTTACCTAAGGAGAGATTCTGTCCTCCCAGCTTTTTGGAAACCAATATGACTGAATTCTTAGAGTAAACCCAGGGAGCAGAACTATTGAAGTGTATCACCAAGCGTTCGCTCTCCTCCTCAAGTACTCTCCACCGCTGGATGAAGCTGATGGCCAGGCTCATTCGGGGAATGAACGAACCCTTGAATACCCTGGTTAAGAATGCCAAGTTAGTTTCTATGGCTAAAGTCGTACGAATGGCGAAGGATTTTGCCAAGGCCTTTGTTGTCAAGGTTTTGCCGAATCCAATCCCATTATCTTTCAAAAGATTTATAGCTCCGAAAGGTGATTCTAACTTTCCACTGCCTAAGAGACAACAAGGTCAATCTGAGGATATGGGAAGTTCCAGAAATGAAGAAAGGTCCTTTTCCCGAAACTCAATCCCGTGGAATTCAACTTCAAAAGTTTCACTCTTGAACAAAGAAGTTAAATGCTATAACTGTCAAGGATTTGGACATCCCAGTATGGATTGCCCAACTCCTTTTGGATCAAGGTTTTCGGGGCAAGGAAGTCAAGGACCAAGATTCTAGACTCCAGCTCCTTCCTTCTAGAGTAATCAGGTTCCCTTCCGTCAAAATCAGGGAAATCCCAGAGGTAGACCCTCTATCCAACCCTCACTTTCAATACAAAGTAATGCAAGACCTCCACCTCAGAATAGGGGAAGGCAAAGAGAGATGTTCCTAGATCTGTCATCCACTTGCAAGGTAGAAATGCTGGAAGTGATTGAAGAAGAAGAAGATGAAAGAGATTATTCTTCAGCTACGAGATGAGGACATCTCCCATTTTTTAAGTGGGGTAGAATGTAAGATTCCTCCCTCCAGCTTTTGGGGTGTAAAGGTGTAAGAACCTTCCCATTTGTTCTTGTAATCATTCCCCTCTCTGAAATGGAAGAAAGATATTGTTTTACCCTGTTTTGGTCCTTGTAGGGAGAGAAAATGTCTAGAGAGAGATAATTTAAAATTGAGATATCTTTGGATACAAAAATTGAGATATCTTTGGATAAACAAATATCCTCCTAATGTCTAAAATGGATTTCCTTGAAACAAAAGTTCAAAATGAGCTTTCCAATGTGCATTAGGAATTAATTGAAAATGGTATAAGGGACCTTAACCTAAGAGTCCAGATTTTAAAAAAAAAATTGGATTATGGTTCAATTAAGCTTCCAATGGGCCAATTGGATTAATCCAAGTGTTGGGATGAGATAAATCTAAAGAATAAATTAAAATACCCAAAAATGAGTAAATTCTCACATAAGATGAAGAGTTGACTGAGTACAAGGTTTATTAGTTAAAAATTAAGAGATATTAGTAAAAAAAAAAAGAGATATTTTGGAGAAATGATGCATTTTTGACACCTTGTCAAGGAAAGGGAGACTCTTGAGGTAGGCACCTTTTTCACATGTGTGGAGGAGTTTTTTAATTCAAAAAAATGTGATATTTTTATCTCTCCTCTCTCCTGGATCAAACTAGATAAAAAAGGGAGCCAAACTAGTCCAAATTGAGTCAAATTGGACCTCGAAAATTCTAGAACCTAGTTGGACTTCGTTAGTGGCTTCCCTCACCTATAGATAGACCCTCACTCCTTTGTATTTTCCTATTGGAGCTATACCATGCGATTATTATCTTAAAATAATCATATTTTTGTTATCCCTTAAATTTTCCTCTGTCTTGGGAGCTTGGAGCTTCTCTCTCTCTCCAAAAACTCTTGAAGTTGCTCTTCTCGTCTTGCTGGACCAATTGATTGGCTGGGGGCTTTACTGCTAATAAAGAATCAATCCAAACTTGCAGAGGTAAATTTGATTTATATGGGTTTTTCAAATTATCTCAATGACTTTCTTCTTCTCAACCCCTCTGAAGCTTGATAAGTTGAACAAAGCCACAATGAGGATGAATGAGACGAATCTCAGTGATGATGTTAGTAACTGGAAGACTTCAGCAAATCACTATGAGATTAGCGGATTGTGCTGTGAACAGATTGCTACTGTTTGACCTTTGACCCAGTGGATCTACTTAAGGAATGACAAATTGAGAACCTGCATAATTGAAATATCTGTGGGAAATGTTCAGATGGAATTTTCGGTGTGATGGACCATTATTGTGTTAAGAATATGAATGAATTATTCTCTGGTAATGAGTTGTGTATGTTCTTCTTGTAGAAGGGATCTTTATCCTAGGATTCTGTGGGGGGATGACCAATCTATAAAGAACCCAAGAATTAGTTGGATTTAAAGTCGGATTTGAATTATAACTAAAGTGGTCTTTTCACCTAAGCATCTTGGTTCATTTGGAAAAAAGGGACTAATTTCGTATTGATAGGATCATGGATCAAGGTTATCGTGGTAGGAATGTTAACCCCCATCTTGATGAGAGGAAGATCTCAACCTAGACGTTCGTAAAACTCTTCATAGATCACAGCCTGGACCTTTCAAGGGTGAAGGGGAAAACTTGGGTGAGGCTGTGGAAAAGTGGATCGAAGGAATGGAAGAATACTTCAATGAGAAAAGTAAAATGGATCTTGCAAGGCTGAAGATAGTAGAAACAGCTAGAGTGGCATGGAGAAACCACTACGAGACAAACTGTCTAGATTGAAACACCCAGACATGGAATGATCTCAAGATTTACCTAAGGAAGAGATTCTGTCCTCCCGGATTTTTGGAAACCAAGATGAATGAATTCTTAGAGTTAACCCAGGGGAGCAGAACTATTGAAGTGTATCACCAAGCATTCGCTCTCCTCCTCAAGTACTCGCCACCACTAGATGAAGAACAGTTTATGGCCAGGTTCATTCGGGGAATGAACGAACCCTTGAATACCCTGGTGAAGAATGCCAAGTCAATTTCTATGGCTAAAGTTGTAGGTATGGCGAAGGATTTCGCCAAGGCCTTTGTTATCAAGGTTTTGCCAAATCCAATCCCATCATCTTTTAAAAGATTTATAGCTTCGGAAGGTGATTCTAACTTTCCACCACCTAATAGACAACAAGGTCAATCTCAGGAAATGGAAAGTTCCAGAAATGAAGAAAGTTCCTTTTCCTGGAAATCAATCCACTGGAATTCAACTTCAAAAGTTCTACTCTTGTGATGAACAAAGAAGTTAAATGCTATAACTATCAAGGATTTGGACATCGTAATATGGATTGCCCAACTCCTTTTGGATCAAGGTTTTTGGGACATGGAAGTCAGGGACCAAGATTCTAGACTTCAGCTCCTTCCTTCTAGAATAATCAGGTTCCCTTCCGTCAAAATCAAGGAAATCCTAGAGGTAGACCCTCTATCCAACCCTCAGTTTTAATACAAAGTAATGCAAGACCTCGGCCTTAGAATGGGGGAAGGCAAAGAGAGATGTTCCTAGATCTTCCGTCCACTTCCAAGGCAAAAACGGTGGAAGTGATTGAAGAAGAAGAAGATGAAAGAGATTATCCTTCAGCTGCTGCGAGATGAGGACATCTCTCATTTTTTAAGTGGGGTAGGATGTAAGATTCCTCCCTCTAGCTTTTGAGGTGTAAAGGTGTAAGAACCTCCCCTTTTGTTCTTGTAATCATTCCCCTCTCTGAAATGGAAGAAAGATCTTGTTTTACCCTGTTTTGGTCGTCCTAGTAGGGAAAGAAAATATCTAGAGAGAGATAATTCAAAATTGAGATATCTTTGGATACAAAAATCCTCCTAATGTCTAAAATGGATTCCCTTGAAACAGAAGTTCAAAATGAGCTTTCCAATGTGCATTAGGAATTAATTGAAAATGGTATAAGGGACCTTAGCCTAAGGGTCCAGATGTTCAGAAACTGTTGGATTATGGTCCAAAGAATAAAAGAAAATACCCACAAATGAGTACATGCTCACATAAGATGAAGAGTTGACTAAGTACAAGGTTTATTAGTTAAAAATTAAGAGATTTTAGTAAAAAATGAGATATTTTGAAGAAATGATGCATTTTTGACACCTTGGTAAGGAAAGGGGGACTCTTGAGGTAGGCACCTTTTTCACATGTGTGGAGGAGTTTTTTAATTCAAAAAAATGTGACATTTGTTTCTCTCCTCTCTTCTGGATCAAACTAGATCAAAAAGGAAGCCAAACTGGTCCAAATTTTATCCAAATTAAGTCAAACTGAACCATAAAAATTTAAAAAAAAATGTGACATTTGTTTCTCTCCTCTCTCCTGGATCAAACTAGATCAAAAAGGAAGCCAAACTGGTCCAAATTTTATCCAAATTAAGTCAAACTGAACCATAAAAATTCTAGAACCTAGTTGGACTTGGCTAGTGGCTTCCCTCACCTATAGACCCTCATTCCTTTGTATTTTCCTATTGGAGCTATACCATGCCAGTATTATCTTAAAATAATCATATTTCTATTATCCCTTAAAATTTCCTCTCTCTTGGGAGCTTGGAGCTTCTCTCTCTCTCCAACAACTCTTGAAGTTACTCTTCTCATCTTGGTGGACCAATTGATTGGCTGGGGGCTTTACTGCTGATAAAGAATCAATCCAAAATTGGAGGTAAATTTGATTTATATGGTTTTTTCAAATTATCTCAATGACTTTCTTCTTCTCAACCCCTGTGAAGCTTGAGAAGCTTTCAAAATGCTAGTTTTTATTCAAATCAAGCTTTCCCTAAGTTTCTTAATGTTTGATTAGCATTAAGTTAATCTTTATGCTTATTTATAATGCTTTGTTTAAGTAAATCTCTCTGTCTAAAAGAGTAGCCATCTTTATGAATAAATCTCTTGGAAAAGGATGCTTCTCAATGATGGTTTCTCAATTCAAATCTTAACTCTAGGTTCGATGAGCTAGAGGATAAGAATTGATATTTTCATGATTTTAGACTAGTGAGAATAATGGTTAATCCTTTTTAGATTGATTATGAGTAAATAAAGATTACTTTAATTCATTCAAAATGAGAAAAGGATTATCCTAGTAAATTGGAAAAAGAGGAATGTCTAAATTAACTTAACCTAGTGGAATAATCAAAATTATGTTTAAAGTTATGGATAAGATTATGATTTGAATACATAGTTTGATTTTAAGCATAAAAGAAGAACTAGTATCATATTTTCAGTACAATATTTTATTCTTTTAGAAAAAATTGAGAATTATCAATAATAGCAGCGAAGCTATGGTAAAATTTTCAGAAAATAATACATATCTTATTTTTATGCATAATGCTAAAAGAGGACTTCCTACCATATTCTAGGATTAGACACCTGATTGAAAAAGAACAATTTTCATCATATTCATGGTGGAAAATAATTTTTTTAGTATTGATGTATAATTATTTGATTATGAGAAAAAAGTAATTTTTGATAAATTTATTTTTATACAAAAAGAGGAATTCCCATGATATTCAAGATCTAAACAATTAAATATTAAAAGAGGAATTTTTGGGCGTAATTCAAATTCTGAGTATTTATGAAAAGTGAAATTTTGAGTATTATCATTTTTATTGAGAAATATGGATAGAATTGATGTAAATCCCATGAATCTTTTATTCAGTATCGAAAGTAGAGAAGCTGTACTAAGAATGGATGTGATAAGATGTGATGTGGATCTAAATAGATGTAGATGGATGTGATGAGATGCGATGATGTGTGAATGGGTGTGATGAGATGTGAATGAATGGATGGATGTGAATGAATGTGATGAGGTGTGAATGAATGTGATGAGGTGTGAATAGATTAAATGTGATGAGGTGTGAATAGATTAAATGTGATGAGGTGTGAATGAATGTGATGAGGTGTGAATAGATTAAATGTGAGGTGATAGATGCAAATGTGAATGTGAATGAATGGATGGATGTGTATAGATGTGAATGTGAATGAATGTATGAATGTGGATAGATGTGAATGCGAATGAATGCATGGATGTGGATGAGATGAGATGTGATGATATGTGAATGGGTGTGATGAGATGTGAATGAATGGATGGATGTGAATGAATGTGATGAGATGGAATGAATGTGAATGAATGTGATGAGATGGATGTGAATGAATGTGATGAGATGGAATGAATGTGAATGAATGTGATGTATATACCGTGGGTATAACTGCAGCTCTTTACTGGCAATATATATGAGTAAATTTAAGACCTTGAAATTAAAAGCAAAAATGCTATCCAGATGAAGAATTTGAATGTTGGTTGATATGATTTTAGAATTCTGGCTGAGAATTGATGAGTTGATTTGGAAGATGATGATTTCTGAATTTTGGTTGAAAGAAGATAAGTTGAACAAAGCCACAATGAGGATGAATGAGACGAGTCTCAGTGATGATGTTAGTAACTGGAACATGATTATGACTTCAGCAAATCACTATGAGATTAGTGGATTGTGCTGACAGATTGCTACTGCTTGACCTTTGACCCAGTGGATCCAATTAAGAAATGACAAATTGAGAACCTCCATAATTGAAATTTCTGTGGAAAATGTTTAGATGGAATTTCCGGTCGATGAATTATTCTCTGGTAATTAGTTCTGTATGTTTTTCTTGTAGAAGGGATCTTTATCCCAAGATTCTGTGGGGGGACTTACCAATCTATAAAGAACCCCAGAATTAGTTGGATGTAAAGTTGGATTTGAATTATAAATAAAGTGGTCTTTTCACCTAAGTGTCTTGGTTAATTTGGGAAAAAGGGACTTAGTAATAATTTCGTATTGATAGGATCATGGATCGAGGTTGTCATGGTAGGAATGTTAAACCACTAGCTCGATGAGGAAGAGCTTAACTTGGATGTTCGTAAAACTCTTCATAGATCGCAGCCTGGACCTTTCAAGGGTGAAGGGGAAAACTTGGGTGAGGCTGTGGAGAAGTGGATCGAAGCAATGGAAGAATACTTTGATGTCACCGGGCACAACGAGAAAAGTAAAATGGATCTTGCAAGGCTGAAGATAGTAGAAACAACGAGAGTGGCATGGAGAAACCACTGTGAGACCAACCATCTAGATTGAAACACCTACACATGGAATGAACTCAAGATTTACCTAAGGAAGAGATTCTGTCCTCTTGGCTTTTTGGAAACCAAGATGAATGAATTCTTAGAGTTAACCTAGGGGAGGAGAACTATTGAAGTGTATCACCAAGCATTCGCTCTCCTCCTCAAGTACTCGTCCTCAAGTACTTGTGCCACTGCTGGATGAAGAACAAGTTTATTCCAGGAATGCACGAACCCTTGAATACCCTAGTGAAGAATGCCAAGTCAGTTTCTATGGCTAAAGTTGTATGTATGGCGAAGGATTTCGCCAAGGCCTTTGTTGTCAAGGTTCGCTGAAGCCAATCCCATCATCTTTCAAAAGATTTATAGCTCGGGAAGGTGATTCTAACTTTCCACCACCTAAGAGACAACAAGGTCAATCTCAGGATATGGGAAGTTCCAGAAATGAAGAAAGGTCCTTTTCCCAGAAATCAATCCACTGGAATTCAACTTCAAAAGTTCTACTCTTGATGAACAAAGAAGTTAAATGCTATAACTATCAAGGATTTGGACATCGCAATATGGATTGCCCAACTCCTTTTGGATGAAGGTTTTCGGGATAGGGAAGTCAGGGACCAAGATTCCAGACTCCAGCTCCTTCCATCTAGAGTAATCACGTTCCCTTGCGTCAGAATCAGGGAAATCCCAAAGGTAGACCCTCTATCCAACCCTCACTTTCAATACAAAGTAATGCAAGACCTTCGCCTCAGAATAGAGGAAGGCAAAGAGAGACGTTCCTAGATCTTCCATCCACTTCCAAGGCAGAAACGTTGGAAGTGATTGAAGAAGAAAAAGATGAAAGAGATTATCCGTCAGCCTGCTGCTACTGCTGCGAGATGAGAACATCTCCCGTTTTTTAAGTGGGGTAGGATGTAAGATTCCTCCCTCCACCAGCGTTTGAGGTGTAAATGTGTAAAAACTTCCCCTACTGGTCTTGTAATCATTCCCTTCTCTAAAATGGAAGAAAGATCTTATTTTACCCTGTTTTGGTCCTAGTAGTAGGGAGAGAAAATGTCTAGAGAGAGAAGTCAAAATTGAGATTTCTTTGGATACAAAATCCTCCTAATTTCTAAAATGGATTCCCTTAAAACAGAAGTTCAAAATGAGCTTTCTAATGTGCATTAGGAATTAATTAAAAATGGTATAAGAGACCTTAGCCTAAGGGTCCAAATTTTCAGAAATTTTTGGATTATGGTCCAATTAAGCTTCCAATGGGCCAATTGGATTAATCCAAGTATTGGGATGAGATAAATCCAAAGAATAAAATAAAATATCCAAAAATGCGTAAATGGTCACATAAGATGAAGAGTTGACTGAGTACAAGGTTTATTAGTTAAAAATTAAGAGATATTAGTAAAAAAATACCCAAAAATGGTCACATAAGATGAAGAGTTGACTGAGTACAAGGTTTATTAGTTAAAAATTAAGAGATATTAGTAAAAAAATGAGATATTTTAGAGAAATGAAGCATTTTTGACACCTTGGTAAGGAAAGGGGGACTCTTGAGGTAGGCACCTTTTTCACCTGTGTGGGGGAGTTTTTTAATTCAAAAAATGTGATATTTTTTTCTCTCCTCTCTCCTGGATCAAACTAGATCAAAAAGGGAGCCAAACTGGTCCAAATTTTGTCCAAATTGAGTCAAACTGAACCTCAAAAATTCTAGAACCCAGTTGGCTTGGTTAGTGGCTTCCCTCACCTATAGATAGACCCTCATTCCTTTGTATTTTCCTATTGGAGCTATACCATGCCAGTATTATCTTAAAATAATCATATTTCTATTATCCCTTAAATTTTCCTCTCTCTCTCTCTCTCTCTCTCTCTCTCTCTCTCTCTCTCTCTCTTTGTCGGGAGCTTGGAGCTTTTCTCTCTCTCAACAACTCTTGAAGTTGCTCTTCTCGTCTTGGTGGACCAATTGATTCGCTGGGGGCGTTACTACTAATAAAGAATCAATCCAAACTTGGAGGTAAATTTGATCTATATGGTTTTTTTAAATTATCTCAATGACTTTCTTCTTCTCAACCCCTCTGAAGCTTGACAAGCTTTCAAAATGCTAGTTTTTATTCAAATCAAGCTTTCCTTAAGTTTGTTAATGTTTGATTAGCATTAAGTTAATCTTTATGCTTATTTGTAATGCTTTCTTTAAGTCAATCTCTCTCTCTAAAAGAGTAGCCATCTTTATGGCTAAATCTCTTGGAAAAGGATGCTTCTCAATGATGATAGTCTCTCAGTTCAAATCTAAACTTCAGGCTCGATGAGCTAGAAGATAAGAATTGATATTTTCATGATTTTAGATTAGTGAAAATAATGGTTAATCCTTTTTAGATTATTTATGAGTAAATAAAGATTACTTTATTTCATTCTAAATGAGAAAAGGATTATCCTAGTAAATTGGAAAAAGAGAAATGTCTAAATTAACTTAATCTAGTGGAATAATCAAAATTATGTTTATAGTTATGGGGTTAAAATTATGATTTGAATACATAGTTTGATTTTAAGCATAAAAGAAGAACTACTATAATATTTTCATTACATTCTTTTATTCTTTTAGAAAAAATTGAGATTTATCAGTAATAGTAGTGAAGCTATGGTAAAATTTTCAAAAAATAATGCATATCTTATTTTTATGCATAATGCTAAAGGAGGACTTCCTACCATATTCTAGGATTAGGCACCTGGATGCAAAAAGAATGATTTTCATCATATTCATGGGAAATAAATTGTTAGTATTTATGCATAATTATTTGATTATGAGAAAAAAGTAATTTTTGATAAATTTATTTTTATGCAAAAAGAGGAATTCCCATGATATTCGAGATCCAAACAATTAAATGTTAAAAGAGGAATTTTTGGGCATAATTCAAGTTATGAGTATTTATGAAAAGTGAAATTTTGAGTATTATCATTTTTATTGAGAAATATCGATAGAATTGATGTTGTAAATCCCACGAATCTTTTATTCAAAAAGAAGAATATTGAATATATCTTAATTGAGAAATTTGAGAAAGAATGTGAAAATATCAAGAAAACTTGGATAATTCTTATTCAGAAAAGGGAATCTAGAATCCCTGGGAGGATCGAGGATCCAATGAGTAAATAGAAGTTTAGAATTAGTTCTCATTAATGAAGCTTAAGGAATGAAAATAGAATACGTAAATGCTCTTTCTGAGTTTCACTATTCAATTGTGATAAGGTTTATTTTCTCTTTTTAAACCTTCAACAACACTCTGATACTTAGATTTAATGGGATCGAGAAAAGGTACCTTTAACTAGGTCAAGCATCGAAAGTAGAGAAACTGTACTAAAAGTCCTATCAGTATATCGAAAGTAGAGAACCTGTACTAAAATGGATGTGATAAGATGTGGTGGATCTAAATAGATGTAGATGGATGTGATGAGATGTGATGATGTGTGAATGGGTGTGATGAGATGTGAATGAATGGATGGATGGATGTGAATGAATGTGATGGGGTGTGAATGAATGTGAATGAGGTGTGATGGGGTGTGAATGAATGTGATGAGGTGTGAATGGACGAGATGTGATGTGATATATGTGAATGTGAATGAATGGATGGATGTGTATAGATGTGAATGTGAATGAATGCATGGATGTGGATGAGATGAGATGAGATGTGATGATATGTGAATGGGAATGAATGCATGGATGTGGATGAGATGAGATGTGATGATATGTGAATGGGAATGAATGCATGGATGTGGATGAGATGAGATGTGATGATATGTGAATGGGTGTGATGAGATGTGAACGAATGCATGGATGTGGATGAGATGAGATGTGATGATATGTGAATGGGTGTGATGAGATGTGAATGAATGGATGGATGTGAGTGAATGTGATGAGATGGAATGAATGTGATGTATATACCGTGGGTATAACTGCAGCTCTTTACTAGCAATATATACGAGTAAATTTAAGACCTTGAAATTATAAGCTAAAATGCTATCCAGATGATGAATTTGAATGCTGGTTTGATATGATTTTAGAATTCAATCTGAGAATTGATGAGTTGATTTGGATTGTGATTGAAAGATGATGATATCTGAATTTTGGCTGAAAGAAGATAAGTTGAACAAAGCCACAATGAGGATGAATGAGACAAATCTCAGTGATGATGTTAGTAACTAGAAGACGATTATGACTTAAGTAAATCATTATGAGATTAGTGGATTATGTTGACAGATTGCTACTGTTTGACCTCTGAACCAGTGGATCTAATTGACCTTTGACCCAGTGGATCTAATTAAGGAATGAAAAATTGAGAACCTGCATAATTCAAATTTCTGTGGAAAGAAGATGGAATTCTGGTCTCATGGACCATTATTGTGTTAAGAATATGAATGAATTATTCTCTGGTAATGAGTCCTGTATGTTCTTCTTGTAGAAGGGATCTTTATCCCAGGATTCTGTGGGGGGACTGACCAATCTATAAAGAGCCCCAAAATTAGTTGGATTTAAAGTCGGATTTGAATTATAAATAAAGTGGTCTTTTCACCTAAGCGTCTTGGTTAATTTGGGAAAAAGGGATATTAATAATTTTGTATTGATAGGATCATGGATCGAGGTTGTTGTGGTAGGAATGTTAACCACTAGCTCGATGAGGAAGAGCTTAATCCAGATGTTCGTAAAACTCTTCATAGATCACAGGCCTGGACCTTTCAAGGGTGAAGGGGAAAACTTGGGTGAGGCTGTGGAGAAGTGGATCGAAGCAATGGAAGAATACTTCGATGTCACTGGGAACAACTAGAAAAGTAAAATGGATCTTGCAAGGCTGAAGATAGTAGAAACAGCCAAAGTGGCATGGAGAAACCACTGCGTGACCAACCGTCTAGATTGAAACACCTACACATGGAATGATCTCAAGATTTACCTAAGAAAGAAATTCTGTCCTCTCGGCTTTTTGGAAATCAAGATGAATGAATTCTTAGAGTTAACCCAGGGGAGCAGAACTATTGAAGTGTATCACCAAGCGTTTGCTCTCCTCCTCAAGTACTCGTGCCACTGCTGCTGGATGAAGAACAGCCGATGGCCAAGTTTCTATGGCTAAAGTCGTACGTATGGCGAAGGATTTTGCCAAGGCCTTTGTTGTCAAGGTTTTGCCGAATCCAATCCCATCATCTTTCAAAATATTTAAAGCTCCCGAAGGTGATTCTAACTTTCCACCACCTAAGAGACAACAAGGTCAATCTGAGGATATGGGAAGTTCCAGAAACGAAGAAAGGTCCTTTTCCTAGAACTCAATCCCTTGGAATTCAACTTCAGAAGTTCCACTCTTGAAAAAAGAAGTTAAATGCTATAACTATCAAGGATTTAGACATCGTAGTATGGATTACCCAACTCCTTTTGGATCAAGGTTTTCGGGGCAGGGAAGTCAGGGACCAAGATTCCAAACTCCAGCTCCTTCCTTCTAGAGTAATCAAGTTCCGTTCCGTCAAAATCAGGGAAATCCCAGAGGTAGACCCTCTATCCAACCCTCAGTTTCAATACAAAGTAATGCGAGACCTCCGCCTCAGAATAGGGGAAGGCAAAGAGAGATATTCCTAGATCTTCCATCCACTTCCAAGGCAGAAACGTTGGAAGTGATTGAAGAAGAAGAAGATGAAAGAGATTATCCTTCAACTGCTGCTACGAGATGAAAGAGATTATCCTTCAGTTGCTGCTACGAGATGAGGACATCTCCCGTTTTTTAAGTGGGGTAGGATGTAAGATTCCTCCCTCCACTAGCGTTTGAGGTGTAAAGGTGTAAGAACCTCCCCTTGTGTTCTTGTAATCATTCCCCTCTTTGAAATGGAAGAAAGATCTTGTTTTACCCTGTTTTGGTACTAGTAGTAGTAGGGAGAGAAAATGTCTAGAGAGAGATAAGTCAAAATTGAGATATATTTGGATACAAAAATCCTCCTAATTTCTAAAATGGATTCCCTTGAAACAGAAGTTCAAAATGCGTTTTCCAATGTGCATTAGAAATTAATTGAAAATGGTATAAGGGATCTTAGCCTAAGGGTCTAAAATTTTCAGAAATTTTTGGATTATGGTCCAATTAAGCTTCCAATGGGCCAATTGGATTAATCCAAGTATTGGGATGAGATAAATCTAAATAATAAAAGAAAATACCCAAAAATGAGTAAATGGTCACATAAGATGAAGAGTTGACGGAGTACAAGGTTTATTAGTTAAAAATTAAGAGATATTAGTAAAAAAAATGAGATATTTTGGAGAAATGAAGCATTTTTGACACCTTGGTAAGGAAAGGTGGACTCTTGAGGTAGGCACCTTTTTAACATGTGTGGAGGAGTTTCTTAATTCAAAAAATGTGATATTTTTTTCTCTCCTCTCTCTCTTGGATTAAACTAGATCAAAAAGGGAGCCAAACTGGTCCAAATTTTGTCCAAATTGAGTCAAACTGAACCTCAAAAATTCTAGAACCCAGTTGGACTTGGTTAGTGGCTTCCGTCACCTATAGATAGACCCTCATTCCTTTGTATTTTCCTATTGGAGCTATACCATACCAGTATTATTTTAAAATAATCATATTTCTATAATCCCTTAAATTTTCCTCTCTCTCTCTCTCTGTCTCTCTCTCTCGGGAGCTTGGACAACTCTTGAAGTTTCTCTTCTCATCTTGATGGACCAATTGATTGGCTAGGGGCTTTACTGTTAATAAAGAATCAATCCAAACTTGGAGGTAAATTTGATCTATATGGTTTTTTCAAATTATCTCAATGACTTTCTTCTTCTCAACCCCTCTGAAGCTTGAGAAGCTTTCAAACTGCTAGTTTTTATTCAAATCAAGCTTTCCTTAAGTTTGTTAATGTTTGATTAGCAATAAGGTAATCTTTATGCTTATTTGTAATGCTTTCTTTAAGTAAATCTCTCTCTCTAAAAGAGTAGCCATATTTATGGCTAAATCTCTTGGAAAAGGATGCTTCTCAATGATAGTCTCTCAGTTCAAATCTAAACTCTAGGCTCGATGAGCTAGAGGATAAGAATTGATATTTTCATGATTTTAGATTAGTGAAAATAATGGTTAATCCTTTTTAGATTGTTTATGAGTAAATAAAGATTACTTTAATTCATTCTAAATGAGAAAAGGATTATCCTAGTAAATTGGAAAAAGAGGAATGTCTAAATTAACTTAATCTAGTGGAATAATCATAATTATGTTTATAGTTATGGGGTTAAAATTATGATTTGAATACATAGTTTGATTTTAAGCATAAAAGAAGAACTACTATAATATTTTCATTACATTCTTTTATTCTATTAGGAAAAATTGAGAATTATTAGTAATAGCAGCGAAGCTATGGTAAAATTTTTAGAAAATAATACATATCTTATTTTTAGGCATAATGCTAAAAGAGGACAATATTCTAGGATTAGGCACTTGATGCAAAAAGAATGAGTTTCATCATATTCATGGGAAATAAATTTTTAGTATTTATGCATAATTATTTGATTATGAGAAAAAAGTAATTTTGATAAATTTATTTTTATGCAAAAAGAGGAATTCCTATGATATTCGAGATCCAAACAATTAATTGTTAAGAGAGGAATTTTTGGGCATAATTCAAATTATGAGTATTTATGAAAAGTGAGATTTTGAGTATTATCATTTTTATTGAGAAATATGGATAGAATTGATGTTGTAAATCCCACAAATCTTTTATTCAAAAAGAAGAATATTGAATATATCTTAATTGAGAAATTTGAGAAAGAATGTGAAAATATCCATCAAGAAAACTTGGATAATTCTTATTCAAAAAAGGGAATCTAGAATCCCTGGGAGGATCGAGGATCTAATGAGTAAACAGAAGTTTAGAATTAGTTCTCATTAATGAAGCTTAAGGAATGAAAATACAATACGTAAATGCTCTTTCTGCGTTTTACTATTCAATTCTGATAAGGTTTATTTTCTCTTTTTAAACCTTCAAGTCAATCTAATTCAATAAAGTATGAAGTATGTTTTGTATGTTATACTAGTTATTTCATCATCTAATAACTATTTGTTTTATTTTCCTTATAGGAGTGATGAGTGGTGTATCACAGATCCGTCTAAACAACCAATTCCAGTACCTTTGGTTTCATAATCGTGTATAGGGGACATGGGCATAGAGTTCTCCATCGACATGCGGGGACACATTCTGGACCGAGATGGAGGCAAGGTTTTCCATTGGCTCCGAGACCTCGTGGACCTCTATATATTGTAATATGAGATGGTTGTAAAAAGAAAGGGACAGGACGAGGTTAGTAAGAAATTTATCATCGCACAACTAGAGCGAGAGTTCAGGGTCAATGAAGCCACAAGGTTATTCTATTGAAGGAGTGCACGATATTACTCAGGAACCGGAGAAATAACGCATGGTAATAATAAGTTAACTTGTTGACGCATTGTTGAAGTAAGCATTCTAACTTACAAATTTGAATTAGTGGTTTAAGGTTTAGGATTTAAGACTAATTATAATTGATGATATTGGATGCAGGCTATTATCAAACATGCTTCCAAAGGACAATAGGCTACCCACCTCAAGAGACATAGCGAGGCGCTATGTGACATCTCTTGGAGGACTGGATTATGATAAAATACATGCATGCGTCAATGATTGCATTCTCTTTCGTGGGACGCATAAGGAGGCTCTACATTGTCCCACTTGTGGTGAAGCAAGGTACAGAACAGATATGAAGAGTTTTGATGTACCTCGTAAAGTCTTGCAACACTTTCCTATAATTCCTCGCATCAAACACATGTTCAAGTGCAAATCCATAGCAGAGCTCATGTCATGGCATTCCTCACATCGATCGGATGATGGCACGTTGTCGTGAAGTGTGCGATACAGCCAGGAAAGTACGAGACTTCTAGCTGTGAGAGTGAATGTCAAATCTAACAAGGAAACTCACACACAAAATTTCCCAAGGAGTATTGAACATCACTATTTCCAATGACAAATACATGTGTCGATTCACCTCAATACATCCTTGAATTCATCCTGATGATTGCACAAAATTGCATACCAAGTGTTTGTTCCTTTACTCACTGACTTCTTTCTCGAAATCCTTTGAACCATTCACATGTAGGCATAACAAAGCCTTCAAATTTTTCCAATATACATGTGACCAGTTACATCCTTTACATCCAGTGCCATCAAAACCATTATATCAAGATGCTCTTTATCACCTGAAAACCTGCCTTAATATTCTAACATCTCACAAGCAAAAGATAGCATTCGGCATAGCTATAACATACTCGTAATTTCCAAAATTCATTTGAGTAGAAAGTAAGGCCAATTTCCCTCGACTTCAATGTATTTTTTTTGTTACCTTTTTCACAAATCTCCGAGCTCCAAATCCTTTAGCTTTTTCCCAAAGTCTTTCTACTCATTTCCATATTTCTTTTGATATATAAGATATACGATTTTCATAAATCGTATGGAGTGAAGGTAATTTTAAAAGAAATAAAAAAAAAGTCACTTAACTGATGGTTTACAAGCGAAATTTCCCTTGATTTATTTCACTATTCGCGAAGCTGTACGCTGCCGACTGTTTGATGAAAGTCGTGAAGAAAAACGAAGAGCATCTCCTTTAGTAGTACTCAGAATTCTCTTCAAATCTAACACCTACAAGGCACGAACAGTATATATATTCATGAAATGAAATTCACTGGTCGATTGGGCACTGGTTCCCATTTTCTGCAAACATTTCTCTCCTCTGGTCCTCGCCGCCTCCTACCTCTGGTTTTTCTCTCTTTTTCCCGCGAGGAAATCGTGCTTACACCACCTTTTGCAGCTATCAATCCGGAAATTTCCATTTTCAAAAAGCTGCGCTCGCATTTCTCTTGCATATTATCTAGAAAATTCCAATAAAAAGAAATACATTTTATTTCATTCCACGTACGCTGCCACCCACCATTTCCTCCTTTAATACTTTCCATTGTTTTCCTTTCTAATGCCACGCAATCTGCCCCCTTGGTGTAAAGCACCTAACCTTGGCATTAAGGCAAGGTTTCCAATGTAAAATAGATCATCCATTTTTTATTCCCCGCATTCAATTAAGACTTCGGCACTCTAATGCCCATTGAATCTCCATTACTCTTGACGCCTCCATAGTTTATAATGTCATCACATCAGCCATATGATTTGTAGAATTCCCCAATTGTTTACTCAAATATTTTTCCATGTCTTCATAAATGCATTCCTTTGTACATTGGCATGCCCTCATGTTTGCATTCCATAAGAGGTGTTCACTGATTTGACCCAGTCGATACCATTTAAAAGCTACCACACATTATGCACATGGGAAGCCATTAACATCATTAACTTATCCCTTTGGCGTGCCACTCATACCATCATATATAACTGGATGTTTCTAACTTACCCATGGGCTCTGAGTAACAGCAGAACTGTCACTCTCCACACTCATATACAAAAACTTCTAGATCTGGCTCAGCCTCAGCTCGTCTTATTGAACCTCATTTACAATATGAACATATGTACATGGCATCATATAATGACTCGTCATGGCACTTAACCCCATGCATCTGGATGTGTATTTGATGGCCTCACATGCACGGTTTCACACCATAGAGGTGCCATGGCACGACATCCACCCCCTCTAAACCTGCACATCCTCTGGTATGTGCCAAATCATCATCAAGATCTACATATAGCTGGATGTCGTCTTCATCTTCTGCATTGTCAGGAAGATCATCCTCTTCCTCTTCAACCATATCCATACTACCACTGTCAAGCCTCTCATCCTGAGTCTCCTGTGAATCAAAAGGATCACTATCATGCCTTCTTTTAAATATCTTGATCCTTTTGCCTGCCACAAGATTCTTTATTTCTGTTCCATCAAGCTCACACAGAGTATACGTGGCATTTCCATGCACATGCTTGACAATGTAAGGGCCAAACCATCTTTTTGCAAATTTTCTTTGAACGGTGAATTGGTTGTCAAGGCTACTATCATACATTAGAACCCAATCACCTTCTTCAATAGGTTTTGGCCGGAGTCTGTGTCTACTATCAAATCTTTCTTTATTTTTCAACCTTGCATCTTTCAAGCGAGCTTTAGCAAGCTCTATATCTTCAGGCCTCCTCTCCAACTGTCTTATTCGCAATGCAAGGAGGTCATCTCTGCTCAATCCTTCCACCCAGGGCAATACATTCCAAGTTAGAACTACTTCTTCAACTGGCATCACTGGCTTCTGACCATACATCAATTCTGCAGGCATGTATCCTGTCACTGAGCGATGAGTTGTACGGTCAGCCCACAAGGCATATGGTAGCAGCTTTGGCCACTCTCGCATTCTTTCTCTGCATACCTTAGCCAAAGCTTTAATGATTGGAGGATGTCCTCGCTCACTTTTCCCATTGCCCTCAGGATTGTAAGCACATGTTAGGGACAGTTTGATACCAATTCTAGAGAAGAATTCCCTTGCTTCTTCAACATCTAGCTCACCCCTATCAGCTGTTATTTTCCCAACACAACCATACCGGCAGATCACATCTTCCAAGAGAAATTTGCATACTGTTTCCGTACTCTTTGTTCTAAGAGCACGCCCTTCTACCTGATTTGTCAAATCTTCTCTTGCAAGTGCTATATACCGCATCTGCCAAATTCCCAAAGGCATTGTAACTAGATCCACTACCCATTTGTAGTGCATGGCAGGTGGGTAGGTTGGTTGCAAGCCATCACGATGCCGCACATTTGAGTACATTTGGCATACCATGCATGTTTCCACATATTGGGAAATATCCTTGTACATTCCTTTCCACCAATATTTTTCCTTTATTTTGGTAAAGGTGGCCCACACACTTCTATGTCCAGCCCAGAGACTCTCATGGAATTCTTTCACAAGCTTTCCTTGAGTCTCTTTATCACATATGACTCTCTGTGGCATAGCATTCCTCTGCTTAGGATGCTTCCAGAGATACCCATCCTTTAGGAAATAACCATATGCTTTTCTGCGGATCCTCTTAAATTCTGAGTCAGACCAATTTTCTTGCCTTGTCAGAGTACTCAAATATTGACCAATAAGCAACCAATCTCCTTCATATATTTCCTCAATAAAAGACTCAAGTGCATTTGATAGGCAAATATGATCCCCTTTTGCATATGCTGTAGTATAGAACTTTGTACCCACATCATCAATGTCACTAATCATCTCTTTCTCATCTTCATACCTGGCTCTTGATAGCATATCTACAACTGGATTATCTTTTCCCGCAATATGCTCAAACTCAGGATTTAGTGACTTGATATAAGCAATCCACCTAAGCATAGCAATATCTGGAGTGGTACAACTTGCTATCATCCCAAGAAGTGGCAAGCAATCAGTTTCCACAAGTATAGATGCCCCAATAAGATATTCTTTTTCACATTTTAGAGCAGTGACTATCCCCCATAACTCTCTCTTGATCTGTGGATACTTTCGTTGCCGAAAGCTTAATACCTTTGCTCCAAATCTAATTACATACCTATGATCATCCTCATCATCTTGCCCTACTGCCCATCCTATCCCAGTAGGACTAGTATCAACTGTAACAATCACAGGTCTGCCACACTCATAATCTGCCTTTCTCAAAGTGGGTGATGATTGGAGCAAATATTTCAGCTTCCGCATAGCTTTAATATGTACTGCACTCCACGGAAATTTTTGATTTTTCCTCAAAAGTTGATAAAGAGGATCTGCTACATGTGCATAATGTGGGATCCAAATAACATAAAAGACACATGCTCCAAGAAATCTCCTCAGCTCTGTAACATTAATGCATGTTTCCTTCATTCTTTGTATTGCATCTATCTTGGCTGGACAAGGTCGGCGTCCACTAGTACTACAAAGATGTCCCACTATTAGCACTTCACCAACTCCAAACACTGATTTCAACCCAGATAAAGTAAGATTCACTTCTTCAAGCCTGGATAGAATCATGTCACAATCCTTTATATGATTTGCCACAAACTTGCGGCACCCCTTTGAATCCAAATCCCCATCTTTGTCTTTCTCATCACAGCCCTTTATTGGCACATCATCCAAAAATGGCATAGTTTTTTGTGGTATGAAGTCTCGTAAGACTTTATTCATTCCATTCATCATATGTGCCACTGAGTTAGTGGCTCCCTGTGGTAAGGTACACATCCTTACTAATCCCAAAGGAGTTCTCATTGTGGTCAAGTCCCTGCTTTGTATATCCAGCTGGAACTGATCATATCCCGAATACAGATCACCCATAGAGTATATAGCTTTCCCTGCAAATGCTTCTGCAAACTCATCCACAATTGGACCCGCTCCCACATTCCTGATTGTGACTTTGTTTACAGGTTGCATGTCTTGAATAAAGCGCACTGTCCCATTTTTCTTTGGTACAGTAAACCATCTGTTGGAATATGGGGCACATGAAGGCTCCAAGATTCCCATCCTGATCTTTTCGTTTAGTAATTCCATCAACTTCGGCAAGAGAGCCTTTGGTACTGGAATTGGCCGCAGGTTCCAGGGCACATGTGGAACAGTAAAGATCACCATTGGTGCTGTTACACTTGGATCAACACAGCCTATCTCATGCGGCTGAAAAGCAAAGGCTTTCCCATGTTTTACAAGCATCTCCTCAAAGCATTCCCTTTCAACTGGCAACAGAAAATCCTTCTCACCAATCTTCAGCTCTTTTAGAGTTTCTTGAGTAAATTTATGCCCAATTTTCTTCGGATCTCTAAGATTTGGTTGCATAGAAGCTTCATCTATCTTCTCCTTGCTTCCTGGTGGCAAGGGCAAGGCAACTGGTTTCACCTTCTTTGCAACCGTTTTGTACTTTGTATCAACATGAGCATCCATCTCACAATTCATGTTTTTACATTCCACCCCCTCAAATTCCTGGATTATATCATACATCTCCACAGATGACACCTCTATCATTTCATTTCCACCCTGTAAGCATGCTCTTCCCATATCAAAAAGCACATCCATAGTATCTACAAATGACACCTCATCAAGCACCCCTGAAATAAACTCATTCTTCCCCAAAAGACCACACTGCTCAAAACTTTTTTGTTCATTTTGTATATGTTTTCGCATGCCACGCTTCAAATCCTTGCTTTTTACAAAAACCAGTGACCCATAGCTGGAGAATCCCTGAAAATTTGCTGAAAAACTATTTACATTGATTGAGTCCTGCGAGAACTCATTTTTCCTTGTACCATTGGAATCCCGCCTTACAATGGCACCTGGCCAAAATCCCTCATCTCCCTGTAATTCATGAATTCTCTATTTATCTTTGGAAGTGACTGTGCCCGAAGAGACTCACGATTCCTTTCATGGTTAATACAAACTGTCAAAAACTGAACAGCTTTTTTGCCATCTTTACTCCTTATTCTTGCATATGCTGAACCATCATCCAAAACCTTTGTTTCCATCCTTACAGCTGTAATGTAGGGTTGCCCAAGAATGAGGGGATACGATGACATCTCCTGAACAAAGAAGTTCTGATCATCTTTCACATCCCCTATAGTTACCCTTACATTTGGACATGCTGCATAAAGCTCTCCAGATGAGTTATTAGCTGCCTTAATCATCCACCCATGATCCACATCCATTGGCCACTTACATTTGTTGTAGAGATTTTGAGTCATAAGATTTATTTCAGACCCATGATCAATTAGAGCGACATATGGCTCTTCCAAATCACCTATCTTGACAAGGGTTTCAGTGGTTGCTCTTGCCCAATGGCTCCTGGAGTAATGACTCTTTGTAAGAACTTCTTTTTCATCATCTTCTTCCACAAAGTGCACTTGTCGTGCCCCATCAGCAGAGTGATTACATTCCACCACATTTTCTCTCTCTTCCTTCTTCTGTACCTGTACTCCATGAGTCTTGGAAGTGCTTGCCTCCCCTTGTGATGGAATAGATTCAATTATAGACTGCCTTTTTCTTCGTATAATATCAATTATCTCATCATGAAATTCTTTCTTTGCAATCCCCAAGACTTCCCCTAGTGTGAATTCCACCCTGCTGTTTAGAATCCTCTCTTCAAGCACCTTTTTCAAATCTGTTGCAGCTTCAATATCAGATTGAAGCTTGTAAAGTGGACTTTTCCCTTTACCCTTCTCCTTCATTTTTGCTGGCACTTCTTCCATTGAAACATCCTGTGGGGTTCTGCTATGCTGTGGAGGCATATGTGATGGCCCAGGATCCTTCTTTTCACTTCCACGTGTAACTCTTTTTGATGGCCCTCCTTCCTCACTTTCCCTTTTACGCTTCTCCTCTACCTGTGCCTCATTATTTTGGCATTTGGCAATATAGGCATGAATAGATAAAGAATCCACAGGCTCCTCCCAGCCAGTCTCAAGACGTATACAATCACCTGCCTCATGCAAAGCTTGCTTTGACACTTTCTTTGACGCAATTAATTCCATTGTTGATGGCCAAAAATCCTCATTCTCATAATCCTCATCATTCTCAAATCCCTGCTTTAGTTGACCAACCTTTAATCCATAGGTTGCTGCCTCAACCATAGAAATGGCATGACTAGCAGCCATATCCTCTACCAGCTTTTTCATCCCTCCTTTCCCAAAGTTTGTACTCAATGGAAGACCAGTCTCTGTAAGATGGATTTTCCCATCTTTGAAAAACACAAGTTGATTTTTAAGAGCTTCTTTATAGCTAGCACAATCCTTCTTTGCATGCTCTGGGTCATCACACCATATGCATCTATATGTAAACCCTTCTTTGCTTTGAGGCCTTTGCATAGAAGCCTGCCCCAATGGTAGACCTTTTTCTTCAATCCTGGACATCTTCAATTTTAAGTCACGCATACCCTTGATAAGCTCATCCATCGGCCCATCTATCTTTGGAATTGTAGCAGCTGGTTTGGATAGATTCTCCGGGGTGACAGCAGTTATGGGGGTTGCAGAGCCCATCACCATTTTATCCCTCCTCCGCTGCCGCTTTGCTAACATAGTGACTGCATCCTCAACATCATTCCAATCACTCTTTAATCCCTGCTCTGTATCCTTATCCTCAAGGAGGATTTCCAATTTCTCCTGGAGATCTTTCCCAGCTGCTTGTAAGAAGAGCTCTGTTTTTTCTCTGTCCAAAGTTGCACGCTCTATCCTTGACAGCTGGGCATAGCGCTTCTCAAACTCTCTTAGCAATTCTATGGCAGAAATTCCCATTTTAGGTTTTGTGACCCATTCCAAGAAAGTTCGTTTGGTCACTCGCTCAGAATCCTCCATGAAATATTCATCCTTTAAAGCAAGCTTGAACTCCTCCCAATTTCTGCCACCATGTGCTGTCTGCAATCCTCTTATGCGCTCTCTTATTTCAGGAACACATACCAGCTCGAAACTTCGAACCATATCCTCCTCAGTCACCCATGTTTAGCTCCATCTCCTTTATATAATTGCGCAGGTACTTTGTAATGTCCTTCCCATCAAATTGATCCATCTTTTTCACAATTGATTGTAGTGCTTTGGTCGTGGAAATTTGTCCCCTCTCAGCAGCTTGCTGCTGTTGCATGTACATGGTAAACATCTGAAACATCTGCATAACTCCAGGGTCAAAATGAACCCCCTGACCCTCAGAATTCTCAGCCATAGCTTCCCTGTATATTTCACCACACTCTCACCCCAGCAGGTTCACGTCGGGTTCACCAAAGATGTCGTGAAGTGTGCGATACAGCCAGGAAAGTACGAGACTTCTAGCTGTGAGAGTGAATGTCAAATCTAACAAGGAAACTCACACACAAAATTTCCCAAGGAGTATTGAACATCACTATTTCCAATGACAAATACATGTGTCGATTCACCTCAATACATCCTTGAATTCATCCTGATGATTGCACAAAATTGCATACCAAGTGTTTGTTCCTTTACTCACTGACTTCTTTCTCGAAATCCTTTGAACCATTCACATGTAGGCATAACAAAGCCTTCAAATTTTTCCAATATACATGTGACCAGTTACATCCTTTACATCCAGTGCCATCAAAACCATTATATCAAGATGCTCTTTATCACCTGAAAACCTACCTTAATATTCTAACATCTCACAAGCAAAAGATAGCATTCGGCATAGCTATAACATACTCGTAATTTCCAAAATTCATTTGAGTAGAAAGTAAGGCCAATTTCCCTCTTCAATGTATTTTTTTTGTTACCTTTTTCACAAATCTCCGAGCTCCAAATCCTTTAGCTTTTTCCCAAAGTCTTTCTACTCATTTCCATATTTCTTTTGATATATAAGATATACGATTTTCATAAATCGTATGGAGTGAAGGTAATTTTAAAAGAAATAAAAAAAAAGTCACTTAACTGATGGTTTACAAGCGAAATTTCCCTTGATTTATTTCACTATTCGCGAAGCTGTACGCTGCCGACTGTTTGATGAAGGTCGTGAAGAAAAACGAAGAGCATCTCCTTTAGTAGTACTCAGAATTCTCTTCAAATCTAACACCTACAAGGCACGAACAGTATATATATTCATGAAATGAAATTCACTGGTCGATTGGGCACTGGTTCCCATTTTCTGCAAACATTTCTCTCCTCTGGTCCTCGCCGCCTCCTACCTCTGGTTTTTCTCTCTTTTTCCCGCGGGGAAATCGTGCTTACACCACCTTTTGCAGCTATCAATCCGGAAATTTCCATTTTCAAAAAGCTGCGCTCGCATTTCTCTTGCATATTATCTAGAAAATTCCAATAAAAAGAAATACATTTTATTTCATTCCACGTACGCTGCCACCCACCATTTCCTCCTTTAATACTTTCCATTGTTTTCCTTTCTAATGCCACGCAATCTGCCCCCTTGGTGTAAAGCACCTAACCTTGGCATTAAGGCAAGGTTTCCAATGTAAAATAGATCATCCATTTTTTATTCCCCGCATTCAATTAAGACTTCGGCACTCTAATGCCCATTGAATCTCCATTACTCTTGACGCCTCCATAGTTTATAATGTCATCACATCAGCCATATGATTTGTAGAATTCCCCAATTGTTTACTCAAATATTTTTCCATGTCTTCATAAATGCATTCCTTTGTACATTGGCATGCCCTCATGTTTGCATTCCATAAGAGGTGTTCACTGATTTGACCCAGTCGATACCATTTAAAAGCTACCACACATTATGCACATGGGAAGCCATTAACATCATTAACTTATCCCTTTGGCGTGCCACTCATACCATCATATATAACTGGATGTTTCTAACTTACCCATGGGCTCTGAGTAACAGCAGAACCGTCACTCTCCACACTCATATACAAAAACTCCTAGATCTGGCTCAGCCTCAGCTCGTCTTATTGAACCTCATTTACAATATGAACATATGTACATGGCATCATATAATGACTCGTCATGGCACTTAACCCCATGCATCTGGATGTGTATTTGATGGCCTCACATGCACAGTTTCACACCATAGACGTGCCATGGCACGACAACGTGGAGAATTCCCGCAGACACTCTTGCTTGGAAGCATATTGAAGATGAGTGGCCCAGCTTTAAAACAGAGCCCAAAAACTTGAGACTTGGCGTGGGTATGGATGGAGTGAATCCATTTGGTTTCAAAAGCACCGCATACAGCGTGTGGCCAGTTGTGTTGGTGAATTACAACCTTCCACCATCAATGGCGATCAAGAAGGGACATCTTATGTTATCCCTTCTAATTCCAGGGAAACATAAAGTCAAGCATATGGATGTTTATCTTGAACCACTGATTGATGAGTTGGAGAAACTATGGAGAGGTGTCGGTGGTGGACATTAGTAGGCCTCCCTCCTCTCGACACTTCGACTTAAAAGCAGTGTTGATGTGGACAATGCATGACTTTCCAGGATACAGCGATTGTTCTGGTAAGAATTCTAATTACCTCCCTACTCTATTACTATTGGCTATATATATTAATTAGACGGTTTGACTTTATTATTCTAACTTTTATTTATATTTTAACAGGTTTAAAAACATCGGGTAAACATGCATGTCCTGTTTGTGGTCCTTCGTTAGTACATGAGTATGCTGACGGTTTGTGTAAGACTATATTCGATAATCATCATCGATTTCTCCCCTCAGATCATCCTAAATATGTTGCTAGTAAGAGTAACATTCCTCCACAAACACTTCGTGCAAAAGATTGGAAGCGTATTTGGGAGTCTACAACTATTCTTCCTCCAGATGGCATGAACAGGTATAGTGATGTTTTTTCAATCTTGTTTTGTGTAGTCTCTAATTGGATTAAAGGTCACATAGAGCAATCCCTTGTGTAGGTACTCCATTTTTTTTCGGCTGCCATATTGGACCCATCTTTAGATCAACCATCTTCTTGATCCCATGCACATCTTCAAGAATGTGGGATCTGGTATTTGGGAACATATTATTGGTAAACGAGACAATGTTAGCGTACGTGAGGACTTGCGGGTCACAGGACGTATGCGTCAAGCTTGGCCACGAGAGGTGGGTGGGCACGAGAGGTGGGTGGGCACGTTCGTCTTCCGCCTGCACCATGGATTATATCAAAGAAAGAGGAGAAGCAGGTAAAGCAGGCCACGAGAGGTGGGTGGGCACGTTCGTCTTCCGCCTGCACCATGGATTATATCAAAGAAAGAGGAGAAGCAAGTAAAGCAGGCCATCACCACTTTGCGTACTCCCACTGGATGCATGAGATCATTGAAGGGAGCCTTTACAACCACTAAGAAAAGAGGCGTTGAGCAACTATATGGGTTGAAGTCCCACGATTGGCACAAGATGCTTCAAGTAAGTGTTTTCCAAGTCTTGTACGTACGTTGAAATTAAATTTTGTAATGCCATAAACCATAAATGTGCTCTTATGTGCGCAGTTCATACTACCTACTAGCATCGACCATTGTGCAAATAAGAGTTTGAAAAAATGTATTTATAAGATGGGCGAGCTTGTGAGGTATGTAAAACCCATGCTCAGATCACCCTTCATTATACCTTGCAAAATGAACGTGCATAAGGTATAACATACTATTTATTTATTTTTCAGATATGTTAGTTCCAAAGCAATTGATCCAGCCACGTTGGATGATGCGCGTGTTATGGCAGTGGAGGTGGTTTGTTTGGTAGAGGAGACTTTTCCGCGAACCATTCTCACAAGTCAACTACATCTCATTGTGCATTTAGTGGACGAAATTGCTTTATGTGGTACTGTGCATGCACGCTGGATGTTCTTCCTAGAGCGCTTCATGAAGACCTTAAAAGACTTTGTGAGGCAAAGTGCAAGGCCTGAAGGAAGCATGGCCGAGGGTTGGTTGATACAAGAGTCTCTTGTATATATTTCAGAATTTCTTGGTCAGGTGGACAGCTCTTTGCCACGACTATGGAGCAATGAAGAGGACTTGAGGATGACCTCTATTGTGCCTCAAGGAAAAGGACAGAGTAAAGTAATTGACAGAACATTGATTGATGATCTCAATTTCACTTGTATCCTTAATAGTGATGTGATGAGCAGATGGGTTACAAGATATGAGGATGCAAAGACAAAAAGGCAAGCAGAAAGAGCTCTCTTTCGGAGGCAACATGGCTCTCGGAAGGCGTACCCTAAGCATCTAGCAACACTTCCGAATGATATCCATGTTGATTGGTTGCATGAGGAAATGGAGAGAGCAAAGAGCGACGAGGGGCTGCATATCACGGCGGAAGAATGGGAGTATGCACGAGGATGCATGTCAAAGGTACATAGAACTAATGTTTTGCATTAGTTGTAAGTGATTTGCTTTTAATATTTATTCACATTGCTTACACAAATATTGCTTCTATTTTGGTCCAGTGCACTATGTTCAATGCTATATGGTGTGAAGGCAAGCATTTTCGAACACAAAGAATTGATGAAAAGAGAAATACACAAGATTGCGGTGTCATTAGTAGCTTTGAGGGAGCTAATGGAAAAATGGATGATTATTGTGGCATAATCCAAGACATATTTAGGCTTGACTTTCGTCGCTTCTTTGTGTATGTTTTGGATGTCAAATGGCAAATGAACGTGGTGGAAAAAGGGCCTGATGCAATGATAAAACGCCATGCAAGTGGATATGTAACTATTGACTCTACAAAGTTCTGGCAAACAAAGAAAGATAGGCTCGTATTGCCACAACAATGTGAGCAGGTATGCATTTTTTACTAATGTGTTTCATGTACATATATATCTAAGCTCGCGTACCCCTTGACTTTTGATATGCTAATTAATTACTGTACTGTGTGTATTTGAGTAGGTTATCTATCTACCAATGGTGCATGACATCAAATGGTGGTACGTCATCCCTATTGCACCACGTTCCAAAGTGATGTATAATACATTCACTGATATGGAGCATATGGAGGATGTAACAAGCCGCAATGAAGATGATGTCGAACATGCCATTGAAGATGTTGTGATCGATGATCAAGAAATAAGAGATGATCATGATAATGAGGATGAGCATGCCATTTCTCATGATCATGAGAATGACCCTACCATTGAGGATGATGGTGATGTTGATGAGGATGACCAAGACATCGATACCATGATCAATGGAGTACAGAATATCGATAGTGGAATAAATTTAATCGTAGCCTTACCAATTGATCAAATGGATATTGATGTTGATCGTTTGGCAAGGATGGATCTTATTGAAGATGAGATCGAACCCTAACCAATCCGTCACTGTATGTTCTAAATTGATGACATTTCTATCATCTCATATGCATGATTTATTTTTGAATATATTTCATTGTTGTAAATGCATGTAGTGGGATTGTGTAATGATGTATACTGTAATGTACTATGAGATGGTTTAAGGAAAATAGTTTTTAATTTTGTAAAGGAATTCAGTTTTTCTTCAGTTTTTCTCTGCCATGCGTGTATTAATCCGTGTATAGTAGCGTGTATTTATCCGTGTGTAATAGCGAGTATTAATCCGTGAATATTACCGTGTATAGATGCGTGTACTACTGCGTGTATATAAACGCGTTTATACACGCGTTGATAAATGCAAACATACACGCGAACTTAAATGCTAAAATACACGCGCCCGATTCTATTCAAATACAGGCGTGACCATACACGCGTTCGTAATTTATCGCGTGTATGAAACGTGTGTATGGCAGCATTGTGTTGTAGTGGATGACATAACCATGACCCTATGTACCTCTCCTCTGTGTCCTGTACAATTGAACAAATATAAATATTATAGCAATTTTTTAACAAATGATAGCTCAAAAGAGACAAATTATAGAAATTATACATATTTATCTGGTTGTATGGTGCCACGTCCTTCTCATGATCCTCATTCTCCGGTGCCGCGACCTACTCCTAGTCTTGATCCTTCGATGCCACATCTTGCTCCTGACCCTAACCCTCATCCTCTTGGCCATTTTGCTCTAGATCCTCCTCCAACGGATCTAGAGGTGCCCTTGCTAGGGACTATGGGCCGCAAGGAGCAAGAGAGCATAGTGATTACGGTAGCCTCCAACTCGTCAACGCTCAACACAAAATATTCTGGCATTTCCTCATCTATCTCGGACCTACTCAAACCAAGAGTTCACAATAGTTGTAAGATTCCTCCCCCACCCCCTTTTTGATGTCTAGTATCTTTCCCTGTAATCAATCCCTCTTCAAAAATATAAAGACCTTGTTTCTAACTATTTTAACCTAGAGAGAGAAAATATTCTAGAGAGAGAATATTCAGATTTTGAATATTTCTGGATAGAAAAATATCTCTTATAATTAAGATGAATTCCCCTAAAACAGAAATTCAAAAAGAATTTTCCAATGTGCAATTGGAATTAATTGGAAATGTGTATAAAGGACCTTAGACTAAGGGTCTAGATTTTCAGAAATTTTTGGATTATGGTCCAATTAAGGTTCCTATGGACCAATAGCATCAATCCATGTGTAGAGAGGAGATAAATCCAATTTGTAAAAGAAGATACCCAAAAATGAGTAAATGCTCACATAAGATGAAGAGTTGAAAATGTACAAGGTTTATTAGTAAAAAAATATGAGCAATATTAAAAACATGAGATATTTTGGGTATCCAAAAATGAGTAAATGCTCACATAAGATGAAGAGTTGAAAATGTACAAGGTTTATTAGTAAAAAACTATGAGCAATATTAAAAATATGAGATATTTTGGGTATAATGATTCCATTTTGACACATATGTAAGGAAGGGGAGTTCTTTAAAGGAGGTGCATATTTCACATAAGATGAAGAGTTGAAAATGTAAAAGGTTTATTAGTAAAAAAACTATGACACATATGTAAGGAAGAGGAGTTCTTTAAAGGAGGTGCATATTTCACATAAGATGAAGAGTTGAAAATGTACAAGGTTTATTAGTAAAAAACTATGAGCAATATTAAAAATATGAGATATTTGGGTATAATGATTCCATTTTGACACATATGTAAGGAAGGGGGGTTCTTTAAAGGAGGTGCATATTTCACATGCTTGAATGAGTTTTAAACTCATAAAAATTGAGATATTTCATCTCTCCTCTCTCCTCATTCAAGTCTAGTTCCAAAAAGTTAGCTTAACTAACCTAAAAATGGTCAAAAATTGACCAAACTGATTTGGAAAATTCTAGAATCAGTTTGTTTGGTTAGGAGCTCAATTTTTCCTATAAATAGAAGCCTACCCCTTGTTGAAAAATATATAGTGTTTATGCATCGTTACTCTACTCCACCTAAGCCAAGAACTGTGAATTCATTAATAATTCACTAGTTTTTGGAGCTTCCCTCTTTCTTCAATCCCCATTGGTGGCTCCATCAATATACTTAACCAATTGATTGGTTGGGGGCCTCTACCGTGAACAAAGAATCATGCAATTTGTAAGGTAATTAGTGAATTTTGATCATTTTCTATAATTTCTCAATGTTTCTCTCTTCTCAACCCCTCTCAAGCTTGAGAAGCTTAATTACAATGGTTTTTGAATGTTATTGAAGTTAATTGATGAATGGTAGTGAAGAGTTACATAATTTGATGAATGCTATTGAAGTTAATTGATTAATGATAGTTAAGAATTACATAAATTTCTATTTATGCTTAATTCAAATGGTTTTTATGAAATTTCTCTCTCTCACTCAAGAAATGGTCATACTCATGACCCATTCTCAATCCAAATGAAGCTTTTCATAAAGCTTTTCCTTAATCCAAGATTAATCTATACTTGAGGTCAAATTAATGGCTTTTTTCTATGCTTTTAGTTTATGTATTTCATGAATATTAATGATTCAATCCGTTATGGATTATTGATCCAATTAGGGATCATTCTAATTAATTCTTAATGATAAGCTTTATCCCTTAGAAAAAATTGAGATTTATCAGTCATAGCAGCAGAGCTATGGCAAAATTTTTATAAAAATTACGCATACAATAATTTCATTCAAAGCATGAAAAGAGGACTTCCTACCATATTCTAGGAATTATCATCCTAGATTCATTGAAGATATTCATAGAGAAATTGATTTTTATATTATGCATAATTGATTTTCATGCATAGAGGTATGCATAATAGATTATTATTTTAACATAAAAGTGTTACTTTTATCATAATTAGATTTCATGCATAGAGGTATGCATAAAAGATTATTATTTTAATGTAAAAGTGTTACTTTTAGCATAATTGAATTTCATGCATAGAAGTATGCATAAGAGTTGATTATTTTATTATAAAAGTGTTACTTTTATCACAATTGAATTTCATGCATAGAAGTGTGCATAAGAGTTGATTATTTTATTATAAAAGTGTTACTTTTATCATATTTGAATTTCATGCATAAAAGTATGCATAAAAGTTGATTATTTTATTATAAAAGTGTTACTTTTATCATATTTGGATTTCATGCATAGATGTATGCATAAAAGATGATTATTTTATTGTAAAAGTGTTACTTTTATCATAATTGGATTTCATGCATAGAGGTATGCATAAAAGTTGATTATTTTATTATAAAAGTGTGACTTTTATTATATTTGAATTTCATACATAAAGGTATGCATAAAAGTTGATTATTTTATTTTAAAAGTGTGACTTTTATTATATTTGGATTTAATGCATAGAGGTATGCATAAAAGATATTCTTTTATACTAAAAGTGTGATTTTCATCATAAATGGATTTTATGCATAACTTAGATGCATAAAAGAGAAATTCATCATAAATGGATTTTCATCATAAATGGATTTTATGCATAACTTAGATGCATAAGAGAAATTCTTTTATTCTAAAAGTGTAATTCCTACCAAATTGAATTTATGCATAAGAAGATGCATAAAAGATTGATTTTTACTTCGAAAGTATTAATCTCCTTAAATAGAATTTATGCATAAATAAATGTGTAAAGAAATCTTATATCAAATATAAGAATTCTCTTGTATTCTATAAATAGATATGAGATGTGATAGGATGTGATAAGAGGTGTATAAGATGTGACAAGAGGTGATAAGATGCTTATGAAATAAGTTATGAGGTGATAAGATGAATTAAGATTTGATAAGATGTGTATGGGATGAGGTAAGAAGTGTATGTGATAGGATAAGATGTATATGGGTTGTGATAGGGCGAGAATGGATGTGATGTAAAAGATTAGATGTGAAGGCATATGGGGTTATATGAATGGGAATGTGGAAATGGATGTATGTATGTGGATGTGTGGATGTGGAGATGGGAGTGTGGATGTGTGGATGTGGAGATGGGAGTGTGGATGTATGAATGTGGAAAGGGATGTATGCATGAAGATGTTTATGCATAGATGTGAATGTGGATGTAGATGTGGCTGTATAGATGTGAATGTGGAATGTGGATGTGGATGTATGTATGTATGTGGATGTAGATGTGGATGTATAGATGTGAATGGGAAGGTGGATGTGGATGTATGTGAATGTGGATGTAGATGTGGATGTATAGATGTGAATGTGGATGTAGATGTGGCTGTATAGATGTGAATGTGGAATGTGGATGTCGATGTATGTATGTATGTGGATGTAGATGTGGATGTATAGATGTGAATGGGAATGTGGATGTATGTATGTATGTGGATGTGGATGTGGATGTATGTATGAATGTGGATGTGGATGTATGTATGTATGTGGATGTGGATGTATGAATGCGGATGTGATAGTAGATGTATGCATTTGGATGTGGATGTATGGATGTGGATATGGATGTGTATGTATGAATGTGGATGTATAAATGAGGATGTGAAAATGGAGGTAAGCATGTAGATGTGGATGTATGGATGTGAATGTGGATGTGGATGTGTATGTATGAATGTGGATATGGGATGTGGATGTATAAATGAGGATGTGAAAATGGAGGTAAGCATGTAGATGTGGATGTATGGATGTGAATGTGGATGTGGATGTGTATGTATGAATGTGGATATGGGATGTGGATGTATAAATGAGGATGTGAAAATGGAGGTAAGCATGTAGATGTGGATGTATGGATGTGAATGTGGATGTGGATGTGGATGTATGGATGTGAATGTGGATGTGGATGTGGATGTGGATGTATGGATGTGAATGTGGATGTGGATGTGGATGTGGATGTGGATGTGGATGTATGGATGTGAATGTGGATGTGGATGTGGACATGGATGTGAATATATGATATGTGATGTGAAGGAATCTGAAGTGAAGAGATGAAAAATGATGTGATTGGATGAGTACACATATAAATGGAATGTGGAATAAGTAATGTGGATTAATGAGGGATAATGTGGAAAAATGAGAGTTAATATAGAAATTGTATTTGTAAACTGTTTGTAAATGCTGTTTGTAAATGGTTGTTTTATGTCAAGAATGCTAGGGAAGCATTTTGACCGTCTTGTGATTAAGGTCATGGATACCTAACTGATAAAGTTGCAACTGACGGCGGAGAGTCAATGGAGGACGTCTCGCGTAGCAAGGTCGACCGAGGTCTTGACCGGTTCGATTAAAATGGTGAGCTTCCGGTACGGTGGATGAGGGTCCAAGGAAGCGGCCTATGAGTGAAGCGCTAGGTCACCTGCGAAGGATCCTAGAGGGTGCTCACCATACGGTGCTCCGGCTCTGGGTCGCCTAGGATACCCACGCGTGCGTTGAGGAAGATATTGGAACAAGGAGTAAGAGTTGTTTTCTGAAACCGGGCATGGATCTGGTTGATTGACCTTGCTGGTCTTCAATGGATGAGTCCATGGCTCTTTTTATAGATCTGTTGGTTGATCTTACTGATCTTCAACGAGAGTCCATCTTGATTTTTATAAGTGATTATATTGCCGAGTATTATGGGCTAGGAACTATTGAAAAGGCCCCTGAAGTGGACAGGTGGTGAGCGTTCTAGTTGCCAATGATGCCATAGATACTCTGATGAAGGAATGATGGGAAATTATGAATCAACCGGATAAATTGGAAGATTGTGATTTCATTAAAGGATTGTTTTAAAGTTAGCTGATGCTAAGAAAAAGGCAATTTCATATTGGGTGTGTAAGTGGTGTGGCTAGTTTTATGTTTGCATGAACTTCCGGCTAGGGGGCCTTGGAACTCTTTTCCTTGGTACCCGGGACAAAACCTAACCAAATTCCAAATTGAATCCCATCACTACAGTGGTTGGGCGGTTGGCTAACCCATGGGATTGGATGGGGTTAGGCTGGACTGATGGATCCATAAATCGAGACTCAACTTTTGTTATTACGATAGATAAAGTAAATCCCGGACAGTAATTGTTCTATGGATAGGAATCAACGGCTCTGCCTCTTGAATGGGGAAAAAAGCATTGATCCCAATGATCCAAGTGCAAGTTTCTTCCTTGATCTGACCAAATATCTTATAGATGCAATTGGATCAGTTTGATCAGAAATGATCTTGACTACGTTAGAGTAAAAAGTTATCCTGGTGGAATCGCCTGTGCTTTCCGGTAAAGGAAGTTTTTCCGGGTTCGGTTTTGGAACAACCGACGGATTAGTCTCTTATCCGGATATCCGTGGGTGAGGCCCCGAGTGTGGGACCCCTGTCCCGCGCGAGAAGTGCTACTTCCGCTGCTAGTACCCCGAATCTGTTGCTCGGTGGGAACAGGGATCTCACAGTTGGTATCAGAGCATTTGGCTAATAAAGATCAACTGAGAAACCAAATATGTCAAAAATTTATCAAGAAGCACAAAAAGGTTATAATTGTGTGATATAATTCATACAATTTGATATTCAAACTGCAATTCGTAATTTGGTAATTGGGTCTTCAGATGGAAATACCGTAATTATATAGAATCCCTGACTTGCTTGAGGCCTAGATATGATGGTATTTACCTTATAATTCCAAGGGCCGTGACTACCCGTATATACCGAGAGTATACTGCAGCTCTTTACTGACAGTATATACGAGTAAATCTAAGACTTGAAATTATAAGCGTTAAGCTATCCAGATGATGAATTCGAATGTGGTTGATATGATTTTTAATTCTGTTTGGGAACTAATGAAATTGATTTGGATTCTGATTGAAAAATGATGATTTTTGAAATTTAGTTAAAATGTAATAAGTGAGCGAAACCACAATGAGGATGAATGGGACGAGTCCCAGTGATAATAATTATAGCTGGAATGATAATAATGATTTCAGCAAATCACTATGAGATTAGTGGATTGTGCTGTCAGATTGCTACTGTTAACACTTGAGACGGTAGATTAAGTTAAGGGATGACAAATTGAGAACTTGCTTAACTAAGTTAAGGGATGACAAATTGAGAACTTCCTTCTGAACATTCCTATGGAGGAATGTTCAGAAGGAAAATTTTCAGTCTAATGGACCATTATCATGTTAAAGATATGAATGATATGATCTGAATGAATTGTTATTTAATGATGAGTTCTATATAAGGGATAATTATCCCCATATTCTGTTAGGTTGACCAGAATATAAGGAACCCCAGAATAAATTGGATCTTAAGAAAAAGAGTTGTCCTCTACCTTGCGAGATGAGGACATATCGCACTTTTCAAGTGGGGTAGAATGTAAGATTCTCCCCCAGCCTTCGAGGTATACAGGAGTAAGAATCTCCCTTTCTGATCTTATAATTATTCTCTCTCTAAAATAAAAGAAAGATTCTGTTTAAAAAAGGAAGAACCTTTTCCCTGAATACTTCTCAAGAGTCCCACCTGTTTTAAGGATTCAGAACAATGAGTTCAGAAGTGAGAATCGATGTTTTGGATATCAAGGTTTTGGTCTTCATTCGAGTATGGCCCAAAAGAAGTTCTTTATCTCTTGGGAAGTATAAGAAGTTATCTCCCAGATATTGTGGACCAAAGAAAGTAGGTGATTTAGCTTACGAACTTCTTTTATCTCCTCATCTCAAAGTTCTGAATGCCTTCTATAGAAAAATGTTCCAAACCCAAATCATGGAAAGACGGTAAAACTTCAGTGGCAAAGTTACCGTTGGCTTCTAAGTTACGCTAGCTCCTTCCTTTATGTAAGTCGTAACTTTTACTTGTCGTTCATAGTAATCTTACTCCCATCGATCTCCTTTCTTTCTTAATCTCCTTCATGGCTTGGCAACAAGAATTAGTTTTATCCATAATGATTCGTCACCTTCAAGACGCAAGTGAGTCTGTGAAGAAGGATTTTATAGAACAGTATGAGAGCTCACTTTTCCCTCACTTGGGAACTTCTGTAGCTCAGACCAAATGGCGGACCTATCAATACATAACTAGGGTAACACCCTGGGGTCAGCAGCACTTTCGTAACAATGTCCGCTTAGCCATGGTTATTGAAGCTTTGGGTTTGGGTCCCCGATACTACTGCGTCATGAGATCAAGGCATCTTGGGTCCCCGATACTACTGCGTCATGAGATCAAGGCATCTTGGGTTTTCTGAGCGGGTCTTCTTACTGTCGTGTTTTCTTCCTCATGAGAAGATATGCCTTTACCCCGGTCCTTTTGTTAGATCACCTCATACCACTGAGATAGGTGCGGCAATAACCAGCAGAATTATTCCCATAGATGAGTTACCTTATACTTATGCAGCTTGTGAGTACTGCTTTTGTGACCATATGATGGACGCGCTTATGGAAGTGTAAAGAGTTCTTCTATCTTTACTGTATAAGTTTCAAGAATGAATAAAGTTTAAATCTTGTTCTTATCTTGCTCTCTTTGAGACTTTTCTTGGTGGTTAATCTTGATTAAAATTTTTCTCTAAGTCTCATATTCGTGCATCTTGCGAAATTACCCTAGTTTGCGAGATGACATCTCGCGTTTTTTAAGTGGGGTAGAATGTAAGATTCCTCCCCCACCCCCTTTTTGATGTCTAGTATCTTTCCCTGTAATCAATCCCTCTTCAGAAATATAAAGACCTTGTTTCTAACTATTTTAATCTAGAGAGAGAAAATATTCTAGAGAGAGAATATTCAGATTTTGAATATTTCTGGATAGAAAAATATCTCTTATAATTAAGATGAATTCCCCTGAAACAGAAATTCAAAAAGAATTCTCCAATGTGCAATTGGAATTAATTGGAAATGTGTATAGAGGACCTTAGCCTAAGAGTCTAGATTTTCAAAAAATTTTGGCAATAGCATCAATCCATGTGTAGAGAGGAGATAAATCCAATTTGTAAAAGAAGATACCCAAAAATGAGTAAATGCTCACATAAGATGAAGAGTTGAAAATGTACAAGGTTTATTAGTAAAAAAATATGAGCAATATTAAAAATATGAGATATTTTGGGTATCCACCAAAAATGAGTAAATGCTCACATAAGATGAAGAGTTGAAAATGTACAAGGTTTATTAGTAAAAAACTATGAGCAATATTAAAAATATGAGATATTTTGGGTATAATGATTCCATTTTGACACATATGTAAGGAAGGGGAGTTCTTTAAAGGAGGTGCATATTTCACATAAGATGAAGAGTTGAAAATGTACAAGGTTTATTAGTAAAAAAACTATGACACATATGTAAGGAAGAGGAGTTCTTTAAAGGAGGTGCATATTTCACATAAGATGAAGAGTTGAAGATGTACAAGGTTTATTAGTAAAAAACTATGAGCAATATTAAAAATATGAGATATTTGGGTATAATGATTCCATTTTGACACATATGTAAGGAAGGGGAGTTCTTTAAAGGAGGTGCATATTTCACATGCTTGAATGAGTTTTAAACTCATAAAAATTGGGATATTTCATCTCTCCTCTCTCCTCATTCAAGTCTAGTTCCAAAAAGTTAGCTTAACTGACCTAAAAATGGTCAAAAATTGACCAAACTGATTTGGAAAATTATAGAATCAGTTTGTTTGGTTAGGAGCTCAATTTTTCCTATAAATAGAAGCCTACCCCTTGTTGAAAAATATATAGTGTTTATGCATCGTTACTCTACTCCACCTAAGCCAAGAATCGTGAATTCATTAATAATTCACTAGTTTTTGGAGCTTCCCTCTTTCTTCAATCCCCATTGGTGGCTCCATCAACATACTTAACCAATTGATTGGTTGGGGGCCTCTACCGTGAACAAAGAATCAAGCAATTTGTAAGGTAATTAGTGAATTTTGATCATTTTCTATAATTTCTCAATGTTTCTCTCTTCTCAACTCCTCTCAAGCTTGAGAAGCTTAATAAGAATGGTTTTTGAATGTTATTGAAGTTAATTGATGAATGGTAGTGAAGAGTTACATAATTTGATGAATGCTATTGAAGTTAATTGATTAATGATAGTTAAGAATTACATAAATTTCTATTTATGCTTAATTCAAATGGTTTTTATGAAATTTCTCTCTCTCACTCAAGAAATGGTCATACTCATGACCCATTCTCAATCCAAATGAAGCTTTTCATACAGCTTTTCCTTAATCCAGGATTAATCTATACTTGAGGTCAAATTAATGGCTTTTTTCTATGCTTTTAGTTTATGTATTTCATGAATATTAATGATTCAATCCGTTATGGATTATTGATCGAATTAGGGATCATTCTAATTAATTCTTAATGATAAGCTTTATCCCTTAGAAAAAATTGAGATTTATCAGTCATAGCAGCGGAGCTATGGCAAAATTTTTATAAAAATTACACATAAAATAATTTCATTCAAAGCATGAAAAGAGGACTTCCTACCATATTCTAGGAATTATCATCCTAGATTAATTGAAGATATTCATAGAGAATTTGATTTTTATATTATGCATAATTGATTTTCATGCATAGAGGTATGCATAATAGATTATTATTTTAACATAAAAGTGTTACTTTTATCATAATTAGATTTCATGCATAGAGGTATGTATAAAAGATTATTATTTTAATGTAAAAGTGTTACTTTTAGCACAATTGAATTTCATGCATAGAAGTATGCATAAGAGTTGATTATTTTATTATAAAAGTGTTACTTTTATCACAATTGAATTTCATGCATAGAAGTGTGCATAACAGTTGATTATTTTATTATAAAAGTGTTACTTTTATCATATTTGAATTTCATGCATAAAAGTATGCATAAAAGTTGATTATTTTATTATAAAAGTGTTACTTTTATCATATTTGGATTTCATGCATAGATGTATGCATAAAAGATGATTATTTTATTGTAAAAGTGTTACTTTTTTCATATTTGGATTTCATGCATAGAGGTATGCATAAAAGTTGATTATTTTATTATAAAAGTGTGACTTTTATTATATTTGAATTTCATGCATAAAGGTATGCATAAAAGTTTATTATTTTATTTTAAAAGTGTGACTTTTATTATATTTGGATTTTATGCATAGAGGTATGCATAAAAGATATTCTTTTATACTAAAAGTGTGATTTTCATCATAAATGGATTTTATGCATAACTTAGATGCATAAGAGAAATTCTTTTATTCTAAAAGTTTAATTCCTACCAAATTGAATTTATGCATAAGAAGATGCATAAAAGATTGATTTTTACTTCGAAAGTATTAATCTCCTTAAATAGAATTTATGCATAAATAAATGTGGAAAGAAATCTTATATCAAATATAAGAATTCTCTTGTATTCTATAAATAGATATGAGATGTGATAGGATGTGATAAGAGGTGTATGGGATGAGGTAAGAAGTGTATGTGATAAGAGGTGTATAAGATGTGACAAGTGGTGATAAGATGTTTATGAAATAAGTTATGAGGTGATAAGATGAATTAAGATTTGATAAGATGTGTATGGGATGAGGTAAGAAGTGTATGTGATAGGATAAGATGTATATGGGTTGTGATAGGGCGAGAATGGATGTGATGTAAAAGATTAGACGTGAAGGCATATGGGATTATATGAATGGGAATGTGGAAATGGATGTATGTATGTGTATGTGTGGACGTGGAGATGGGAGTGTGGATGTGTGGATGTGGAGATGGGAGTGTGGATGTATGAATGTGAAAAGGGATGTATGCATGAAGATGTTTATGCATAGATGTGAATGTGGATGTAGATGTGGCTGTATAGATGTGAATGTGGAATGTGGATGTGGATGTATGTATGTATGTGGATGTAGATGTGGATGTATAGATGTGAATGGGAAGGTGGATGTGGATGTATGTGAATGTGGATGTAGATGTGGATGTATAGATGTGAATGTGGATGTAGATGTGGTTGTATAGATGTGAATGTGGAATGTGGATGTGGATGTATGTATGTATGTGGATGTAGATGTGGATGTATAGATGTGAATGGGAATGTGGATGTGGATGTATGTATGTATGTGGATGTGGATGTATGAATGAGGACGTGATAGTAGATGTATGCATGTGGATGTGGATGTATGGATGTGGATATGGATGTGTATGTATGAATGTGGATGTATAAATGAGGATGTGAAAATGGAGGTAAGCATGTAGATGTGGATGTATGGATGTGAATGTGGATGTGGATGTGTATGTATGAATGTGGATATGGGATGTGGATGTATAAATGAGGATGTGAAAATGGAGGTAAGCATGTAGATGTGGATGTATGGATGTGAAAGTGGATGTGGATGTGGATATATGGATGTGAATGTGGATGTGGATGTGGATGTGGATGTATGGATGTATGGATGTGAATGTGGATGTGGATGTGGATGTGGATGTGGATGTATGGATGTGAATGTGGATGTGGATATGGATGTATGGATGTGGAAATGGATGTGAATATATGATATGTGATGTGAAGGAATCTGAAGTGAAGAATTGGAAAATGATGTGATTGGATGAGTACACATATAAATGGAATGTGGAATAAGTAATGTGGATTAATGAGGGATAATGTGGAAAAATGAGAGTTAATATAGAAATTGTATTTGTAAACTGTTTGTAAATGCTGTTTGTAAATGGCTATTTTATGTCAAGAATGCTAGGGAAGCATTTTGACCGTCTTGTGATTAAGGTCGTGGAGACCTAACTAATAAAGTTGCAACTGACGGAGAGTCAATGGAGGACGTCTCGCGTAGCAAGGTCGACCGAGGTCTTGACCAGCCTCGGTTCGATTAAAATGGTGAGCTTCCGGTACGGTGGATGAGGGACCAAGGAAGCGGCCTATGAGTGAAGCGCTAGGTCACCTGCAAAGGATCCTAGAGGGTGCTGACCATACGGTGCTCGGGCTCTGGGTCGCCTAGGATACCCACGCGTGCGTCGAGGAAGATATTGGAACAAGGAGTAAGAGTTGTTTTCTGAAACCGGACATGGATCTGGTTGATTGACCTTGCTGGTCTTCAATGGATGACCAGCAAGGATGAGTCCATGGCTCTTTTTATGGATCTGTTGGTTGATCTTACTGATCTTCAACGAGAGTCCATCTTGATTTTTATAAGTGATTATATTGCCGAGTATTATGGGCTAGGAACTATTGAAAAGGCCCCTGAGTGGACAGGTGGTGAGCGTTCTAGTTGCCAATGATGCCATAGATACTCTGATGAAGGAATGATTGGAAATTATGAATCAACCGGATAAATTGGAAGATTGTGATTAGTGGTACTATGGTTTCATTAAAGGATTGTTTTAAAGTTAGCTGATGCTAAGAAAAAGGCAATTTCATATTGGGTGTGTAAGTGGTGTGGCTAGTTTTATGTTTGCATGAACTTCCGGCTAGGGGGCCTTGGAACTCTTTTCCTTGGTTGGGTGGTTGGCTAACCCATTGGATGGGGTTAGGCTGGACTGATGGATCCATAAATCGAGACTCAACTTTTGTTATTACGATAGATAAAGTAAATCCCGGACAGTAATTGTTCTATGGATAGGAATCAACGGCTGTGCCTCTTGAATGGGAAAAAAAGCGTTGATCCCCATGATCCAAGTGCAAGTTTCTTCCTTGATCTGACCAAATATCTTATAGATGCAATTGGATCAGTTTGATCAGAAATGATCTTGACTACGTTAGAGTAAAAAGTTATCCTGGTGGAATCGCCCGTGCTTTCCGGTAAAGGAAGTTTTTCCGGGTTCGGTTTTGGAACAACCAACGGATTAGTCTCTTATCCGGATATCCGTGGGTGAGGCCCCCAGTGTGGGACCCCTGTCCCGCGCGAGAAGTGCTACTTCCGTTGCTAGTATCCCGAATCCGTTGCTCGGTGGGAACAGGGATTTGACAGTTGGTATCAGAGCATTTGGCTAATAAAGATAAACTGAGAAACCAAATATGTCAAAAATTTATCAAGAAGCACAAAAAGGTTATAATTGTGTGATATAATTCATACAATTTGATATTCAAACTGCAATTTGTAATTTGGTAATGGGGTCTTCAGATGGAAATACTGTAATTATATAGAATCCCTGACTTGCTTGAGGCCTAGATATGATGGTATTTACCTTATAATTCCAAGGGCCGTGACTACCCGTATATACCGAGAGTATACTGCAGCTCTTTACTGACATTATATACGAGTAAATCTAAGACTTGAAATTATAAGCGTTAATGCTATCCAGATGATGAATTCGAATGTGGTTGATATGATTTTTAATTCTGTTTGGGAACTAATGAAATTGATTTGGATTCTGATTGAAAAATGATGATTTTTGAAATTTAGTTAAAATGTAATAAGCTGAGCGAAACCACAATGAGGATGAATGGGACGAGTCCCAGTGATAATAATTATAACAGGAATGATAATAATGATTTCAGCAAATCACTATGAGATTAGTGGATTGTGCTGTCAGATTGCTACTGTTAACACTTGAGACGGTACATTAAGTTAAGGGATGACAAATTGAGAACCTGCTTAACTAAAATTCCTATGGAGGAATGTTCAGAAGGAAAATTTTCAGTCTAATGGACCATTATCGTGTTAAAGATATGAATGATATGATCTGAATGAATTGTTATTTAATGATGAGTTCTATATAAGGGATAATTATCCCCATATTCTGTTGGGTTGACCAGAATATAAGGAACCCCAGAATAAATTGGATCTTAAGAAAAAGAGTTGTCCTCTACCTTGCGAGATGAGGACATCTCGCACTTTTCAAGTGGGGTAGAATGTAAGATTCTCCCCCAGCCTTCGAGGTATACAGGAGTAAGAATCTCCCTTTCTGATCTTATAATTATTCTCTCTCTAAAATAAAAGAAAGATTCTTTTTAAAAAAGGAAGAACCTTTTCCCTGAATACTTCTCAAGAGTCCCACCTATTTTAAGGATTCAGAACAATGAGTTCAGAAGTGAGAATCGATGTTTTGGATATCAAGGTTTTGCTCTTCATTCGAGTACGGCCCAAAAGAAGTTCTTTATCTCTTGGGAAGTATAAGAAGTTATCTCCCAGATATTGTGGACCAAAGAAAGTAGGTGATTTAGCTTACGAACTTCTTTTATCTCCTCATCTCAAAGTTCTGAATGCCTTCTATAGAAAAATGTGCCAAACCCAAATCATGGAAAGACGGTAAAACTTCAGTGGCAAAGTTACCGTTGGCTTCTAAGTTACGCTAGCTCCTTCCTTTATATAAGTCGTAACTTTTACTTGTCGTTCATAGTAATCTTACTCCCATCGATCTCCTTTCTTTCTTAATCTCCTTCATGCCTTGGCAACAAGAATTAGTTTTATCCATAATGATTCCTCACCTTCAAGACCCAAGTGAGTCTGTGAAGAAGAATTTTATAGAACAGTATGAGCGCTCACTTTTCCCTCACTTGGGAACTTCTATAGCTCAGACCAAATAGCGGACCTATCAATACATAACTAGGGTAACACCCTGGGGTCAGCAGCACTTTCGTAACAATGTCCGCTTAGCCATGGTTATTGAAGCTTTGGGTTTGGGTCCCCGATACTACTGCGTCATGAGATCAAGGCATCTTGGGTTTTCTGAGCGGGTCTTCTTACTGGCGTGTTTTCTTCCTCATGAGAAGATATGCCTTTATCCCGTTTTTGGCTTGCCTCTCAGAGGTCCTTTTGTTAGATCACCTCATAGCACTGAGATAGGTGCGGCAATAACCAGCAGAATTATTCCCATAGATGAGTTACCTTATACTTGTGCATCTTGTGAGTACTGCTTTTGTGACCATATGATGGACGGGCTTATGGAAGTGTAAAGAGTTCTTCTATCTTTACTGTATAAGTTTCGAGAATGAATAAAGTTTAAATCTTGTTCTTATCTCGCTCTCTTTGAGACTTTTCTTGGTGGTTAATCTTGATTAAAAATTTTCTCTAAGTCTCATATTCGTGCATCTTGCAAAATTACCCTAGTTTGCAAGATGAGGATATCTCGCGTTTTTTAAGTGGGGTAGAATGTAAGATTCCTCCCCCACCCCCTTTTTGATGTCTAGTATCTTTCCCTGTAATCAATCCCTCTTCAGAAATATAAAGACCTTGTTTCTAACTATTTTAACCTAGAGAGAGAAAATATTCTAGAGAGAGAATATTCAGATTTTGAATATTTTTGGATAGAAAAATATCTCTTATAATTAAGATGAGTTCCCCTGAAACAGAAATTCAAAAAGAATTTTCCAATGTGCAATTGGAATTAATTGGAAATGTGTATAAAGGACCTTAGCCTAAGGGTCTAGATTTTCAGAAATTTTTGGCAATAGCATCAATCCATGTGTAGAGAGGAGATAAATCCAATTTGTAAAAGAAGATACCCAAAAATGAGTAAATGCTCACATAAGATGAAGAGTTGAAAATGTACAAGGTTTATTAGTAAAAAAATATGAGCAATATTAAAAATTTGAGATATTTTGGGTATCCAAAAATGAGTAAATGCTCACATAAGATGAAGAGTTGAAAATGTACAAGGTTTATTAGTAAAAAACTATGAGCAATATTAAAAATATGAGATATTTTGGGTATAATGATTCCATTTTGACACATATGTAAGGAAGGGGAGTTCTTTAAAGGAGGTGCATATTTCACATAAGATGAAGAGTTGAAAATGTACAAGGTTTATTAGTAAAAAAACTATGACACATATGTAAGGAAGAGGAGTTCTTTAAAGGAGGTGCATATTTCACATAAGATGAAGAGTTGAAAATGTACAAGGTTTATTAGTAAAAAACTATGAGCAATATTAAAAATATGAGATATTTGAGTATAATGATTCCATTTTGACACATATGTAAGGAAGGGGAGTTCTTTATAGGAGGTGCATATTTCACATGCTTGCATGAGTCTTAAACTCATAAAAATTGAGATATTTCATCTCTCCTCTCTCCTCATTGAAGTCTAGTTCCAAAAAGTTAGCTTAACTGACCTAAAAATGGTCAAAAATTGACCAAACTGATTTGAAAAATTATAGAATCAGTTTGTTTGGTTAGGAGCTCAATTTTTCCTATAAATAGAAGCCTACCCCTTGTTGAAAAATATATAGTGTTTATGCATTGTTACTCTACTCCACCTAAGCCAAGAACCGTGAATTCATTAATAATTCACTAGTTTTTGGAGCTTCCCTCTTTCTTCAATCCCCATTGGTGGCTCCATCAACATACTTAACCAATTGATTGGTTGGGGGCCTCTACCGTGAACAAAGAATCAAGCAATTTGTAAGGTAATTAGTGAATTTTGATCATTTTCTATAATTTCTCAATGTTTCTCTGAATGTTATTGAAGTTAATTGATGAATGGTAGTGAAGAGTTACATAATTTGATGAATGCTATTGAAGTTAATTGATTAATGATAGTTAAGAATTACATAAATTTCTATTTATGCTTAATTCAAATGGTTTTTATGAAATTTCTCTCTCATACTCAAGAAATGGTCATACTCATGACCCATTCTCAATCCAAATGAAGCTTTTCATAAAGCTTTTCCTTAATCCAAGATTAATCTATACTTAAGGTCAAATTAATGGCTTTTTTCTATGCTTTTAGTTTATGTATTTCATGAATATTAATGATTCAATCCGTTATGGATTATTGATCCAATTAGGGATCATTCTAATTAATTCTTAATGATAAGCTTTATCCCTTAGAAAAAATTGAGATTTATCAGTCATAGCAGCGGAGCTATGGCAAAATTTTTATAAAAATTACGCATAAAATAATTTCATTCAAAGCATGAAAAGAGGACTTCCTACCATATTCTAGGAATTATTATCCTAGATTAATTGAAGATATTCATAGAGAAATTGATTTTTATATTATGCATAATTGATTTTCATGCATAGAGGTATGCATAATAGATTATTATTTTAACATAAAAGTGTTACTTTTATCATAATTAGATTTCATGCATAGAGGTATGCATAAAAGATTATTATTTTAATGTAAAAGTGTTACTTTTAGCACAATTGAATTTCATGCATAGAAGTATGCATAAGAGTTGATTATTTTATTATAAAAGTGTTACTTTTATCACAATTGAATTTCATGCATAGAAGTGTGCATAAGAGTTGATTATTTCATTATAAAAGTGTTACTTTTATCATATTTGAATTTCATGCATAAGAGTATGCATAAAAGTTGATTTTTTTATTATAAAAGTGTTACTTTTATCATATTTGGATTTCATGCATAGATGTATGCATAAAAGATGATTATTTTATTGTAAAAGTGTTACTTTTATCATAATTGGATTTCATGCATAGAGGTATGCATAAAAGTTGATTATTTTATTATAAAAGTGTGACTTTTATTATATTTGAATTTCATGCATAAAGGTATGCATAAAAGTTGATTATTTTATTTTAAAAGTGTGACTTTTATTATATTTGGATTTCATGCATAGAGGTATGCATAAAAGATATTCTTTTATACTAAAAGTGTGATTTTCATCATAAATGGATTTTATGCATAACTTAGATGCATAAGAGAAATTCTTTTATTCTAAAAGTGTAATTCCTACCAAATTGAATTTATGCATAAGAAGATGCATAAAAGATTGATTTTTACTTCGAAAGTATTAATCTCCTTAAATAGAATTTATGCATAAATAAATGTGTAAAGAAATCTTATATCAAATATAAGAATTCTCTTGTATTCTATAAATAGATATGAGATGTGATAGGATGTGATAAGAGGTGTATAAGATGTGACAAGAGGTGATAAGATGCTTATGAAATAAGTTATGAGGTGATAAGATGAATTAAGATTTGATAAGATGTGTATGGGATGAGGTAAGAAGTGTATGTGATAGGATAAGATGTATATGGGTTGTGATAGGGCGAGAATGGATGTGATGTAAAAGATTAGATGTGAAGGCATATGGGGTTATATGAATGGGAATGTGGAAATGGATGTATGTATGTGGATGTGTGGATGTGGAGATGGGAGTGTGGATGTGTGGATGTGGAGATGGGAGTGTGGATGTATGAATGTGGAAAGGGATGTATGCATGAAGATGTTTATGCATAGATGTGAATGTGGATGTAGATGTGGCTGTATAGATGTGAATGTGGAATGTGGATGTGGATGTATGTATGTATGTGGATGTAGATGTGGATGTATAGATGTGAATGGGAAGGAGGATGTGGATGTATGTGAATGTGGATGTAGATGTGGATGTATAAATGTGAATGTGGATGTAGATGTGGCTATATAGATGTGAATGTGGAATGTGGATGTGGATGTATGTATGTATGTGGATGTAGATGTGGATGTATAGATGTGAATGGGAATGTGGATGTGGATGTATGTATGTATGTGGATGTGGATGTATGAATGAGGACGTGATAGTAGATGTATGCATGTGGATGTGGATGTATGGATGTGGATATGGATGTGTATGTATGAATGTGGATGTATAAATGAGGATGTGAAAATGGAGGTAAGCATGTAGATGTGGATGTATGGATGTGAATGTGGATGTGGATGTGTATGTATGAATGTGGATATGGGATGTGGATGTATAAATGAGGATGTGAAAATGGAGGTAAGCATGTAGATGTGGATGTATGGATGTGAATGTGGATGTGGATGTGGATGTATGGATGTGAATGTGGATGTGGATGTGGATGTGGATGTATGGATGTATGGATGTGAATGTGGATGTGGATGTGGATGTGGATGTATGGATGTGGACATGGATGTGAATATATGATATGTAATGTGAAGGAATCTGAAGTGAAGAGATGAAAAATGATGTGATTGGATGAGTACACATATAAATGGAATGTGGAATAAGTAATGTGGATTAATGAGGGATAATGTGGAAAAATGAGAGTTAATATAGAAATTGTATTTGTAAACTGTTTGTAAATGCTGTTTGCAAATGGCTGTTTTATGTCAAGAATGCTGGGGAAGCATTTTGACCGTCTTGTGATTAAGGTCGTGGAGACCTAACTAATAAAGTTGCAACTGGCGGAGAGTCAATGGAGGACGTCTCGCGTAGCAAGGTCGACCGAGGTCTTGACCAACATCGGTTCGATTAAAATGGTGAGCTTCCGGTACGGTGGATGAGGGACCAAGGAAGCGGCCTATGAGTGAAGCGCTAGGTCACCTGCAAAGGATCCTAGAGGGTGCTGACCATACGGTGCTCGGGCTCTGGGTCGCCTAGGATACCCACGCGTGCGTCGAGGAAGATATTGGAACAAGGAGTAAGAGTTGTTTTCTGAAACTGGGCATGGATCTGGTTGATTGACCTTGCTGGTCTTTAATGGATGAGTCCATGGCTCTTTTTATAGATCTGTTGGTTGATCTTACTGATCTTCAACGAGAGTCCATCTTGATTTTTATAAGTGATTATATTGCCGAGTATTATGGGCTAGGAACTATTGAAAAGGCCCCTGAGTGGACAGGTGGTGAGTGTTCTAGTTGCCAATGATGCCATAGATGAAGGAATGATGGAAAATTATGAATCAACCGGATAAATTGGAAGATTGTGATCAGTGGTACTATGGTTTCATTAAAGGATTGTTTTAAAGTTAGGTGATGCTAAGAAAAAGGCAATTTCATATTGGGTGTGTAAGTGGTGTGGCTAGTTTTATGTTTGCATGAACTTCTGGCTAGGGGGCCTTGGAACTCTTTTCCTTGGTACCCGGGACAAAACCTAACCAAATTCCAAAATGGATCCCATCGCTACAGTGGTTGGGCGGTTGGCTAACCCATGGGATTGGATGGGGTTAGGCTGGACTGATGGATCCATAAATCGAGACTCAACTTTTGTTATTACGATAGATAAAGTAAATCCCAGACAGTAATTGTTCTATGGATAGGAATCAACGGCTGTGCCTCTTGAATGGGGAAAAAAGCGTTGATCCCCATGATCCAAGTGCAAGTTTCTTCCTTGATCTGACCAAATATCTTATAGATGCAATTGGATCAGTTTGATCAGAAATGATCTTGACTACGTTAGAGTAAAAAGTTATCCTGGTGGAATCGCCCGTGCTTTCCGGTAAAGGAAGTTTTTCCGGGTTCAGTTTTGGAACAACCAACGGATTACTCTCTTATCCGGATATCCGTGGGTGATGCCCCAAGTGTGGGACCCCTGTCCCGTGCGAGAAGTGCTACTTCCGTTGCTAGTACCCCGAATCCGTTGCTCGGTGGGAACAGGGATCTCACAGTTGGTATCAGAGCATTTGGCTAATAAAGATAAACTGAGAAACCAAATATGTCAAAAATTTATCAAGAAGCACAAAAAGGTTATAATTGTGTGATATAATTCATACAATTTGATATTCAAACTGCAATTCGTAATTTGGTAATGGGGTCTTCAGATGGAAATACCGTAATTATATAGAATCCCTGACTTGCTTGAGGCCTAGATATGATGGTATTTACCTTATAATTCCAAGGGCCGTGACTACCCGTATATACCGAGAGTATACTGCAGCTCTTTACTGACAGTATATACGAGTAAATCTAAGACTTGAAATTATAAGCGTTAATGCTATCCAGATGATGAATTCAAATGTGGTTGATATGATTTTTAATTCTGTTTGGGAACTAATGAAATTGATTTGGATTCTGATTGAAAAATGATGATTTTTGAAATTTAGTTAAAATGTAATAAGCTGAGCGAAACCACAATGAGGATGAATGGGACGAGTCCCAGTGATAATAATTATAACAGGAATGATAATAATGATTTCAGCAAATCACTATGAGATTAGTGGATTGTGCTGTCAGATTGCTACTGTTAACATTTGAGACGGTAGATTAAGTTAAGGGATGACAAATTGAGAACTTGCTTAACTAAAATTCCTATGGAGGAATGTTCAGAAGGAAAATTTTCAGTCTAATGGACCATTATCGTGTTAAAGATATGAATGATATGATCTGAATGAATTGTTATTTAATGATGAGTTCTATATAAGGGATAATTATCCCCATATTCTGTTGGGTTGACTAGAATATAAGGAACCCCAGAATAAATTGGATCTTAAGAAAAAGAGTTGTCCTCTACCTTGCGAGATGAGGACATCTCGCACTTTTCAAGTGGGGTAGAATGTAAGATTCTCCCCCAAAGCCTTCGAGGTATACAGGAGTAAGAATCTCCCTTTCTGATCTTATAATTATTCTCTCTCTAAAATAAAAGAAAGATTCTGTTTAAAAAAGGAAGAACCTTTTCCCTGAATACTTCTCAAGAGTCCCACCTATTTTAAGGATTCAGAACAATGAGTTCAGAAGTGAGAATCGATGTTTTGGATATCAAGGTTTTGGTCTTCATTCGAGTACGGCCCAAAAGAAGTTCTTTATCTCTTGGGAAATATAAGAAGTTATCTCCCAGATATTGTGGACCAAAGAAAGTAGGTGATTTAGCTTACGAACTTCTTTTATCTCCTCATCTCAAAGTTCTGAATGCCTTCTATAGAAAAATGTGCCAAACCCAAATCATGGAAAGACGGTAAAACTTCAGTGGCAAAGTTACCGTTGGCTTCTAAGTTACGCTAGCTCCTTCCTTTATATAAGTCGTAACTTTTACTTGTCGTTCATAGTAATCTTACTCCCATCGATCTCCTTTCTTTCTTAATCTCCTTCATGGATTGGCAACAAGAATTAGTTTTATCCATAATGATTCCTCACCTTCAAGACCCAAGTGAGTCTGTGAAGAAGGATTTTATAGAACAGTATGAGCGCTCACTTTTCCCTCACTTGGGAACTTCTGTAGCTCAGACCAAATGGCGGACCTATCAATACATAACTAGGGTAACACCCTGGGGTCAGCAGCACTTTCGTAACAATGTCCGCTTAGCCATGGTTATTGAAGCTTTGGGTTTGGGTCCCCGATACTACTGCGTCATGAGATCAAGGCATCTTGGGTTTTCTGAGCGGGTCTTCTTACTGGCCTGTTTTCTTCCTCATGAGAAGATATGCCTTTACCCCGTTTTTGGCTTGCCTCTCAGAGGTCCTTTTGTTAGATCACCTCATAGCACTGAGATAGGTGCGGCAATAACCAGCAGAATTATTCCCATAGATGAGTTACCTTATACTTGTGCAGCTTGTGAGTACTGCTTTTGGGACCATATGATGGACGGGCTTATGGAAGTGTAAAGAGTTCTTCTATCTTTACTGTATAAGTTTCGAGAATGAATAAAGTTTAAATCTTGTTCTTATCTTGCTCTCTTTGAGACTTTTCTTGGTGGTTAATCTTGATTAAAAATTTTCTCTAAGTCTCATATTCGTGCATCTTGCAAAATTACCCTAGTTTGCGAGATGAGGACATCTCGCGTTTTTTAAGTGGGGTAGAATGTAAGATTCCTCCCCCACCCCCTTTTTGATGTCTAGTATCTTTCCCTGTAATCAATCCCTCTTCAGAAATATAAAGACCTTGTTTCTAACTATTTTAACCTAGAGAGAGAAAATATTCTAGAGAGAGAATATTCAGATTTTGAATATTTCTGGATAGAAAAATATCTCTTATAATTAAGATGAATTCCCCTGAAACAGAAATTCAAAAAGAATTTTCCAATGTGCAATTGGAATTAATTGGAAATGTGTATAAAGGACCTTAGCCTAAGGGTCTAGATTTTCAGAAATTTTTGGCAATAGCATCAATCCATGTGTAGAGAGGAGATAAATCCAATTTGTAAACGAAGATACCCAAAAATGAGTAAATGCTCACATAAGATGAAGAGTTGAAAATGTACAAGGTTTATTAGTAAAAAAATATGAGCAATATTAAAAATATGAGATATTTTGGGTATCCAAAAATGAGTAAATGCTCACATAAGATGAAGAGTTGAAAATGTACAAGGTTTATTATTAAAAAACTATGAGCAATATTAAAAATATGAGATATTTTGGGTATAATGATTCCATTTTGACACATATGTAAGGAAGGGGAGTTCTTTAAAGGAGGTGCATATTTCACATAAGATGAAGAGTTGAAAATGTACAAGGTTTATTAGTAAAAAAACTATGACACATATGTAAGGAAGAGGAGTTCTTTAAAGGAGGTGCATATTTCACATAAGATGAAGTGTTGAAAATGTACAAGGTTTATTAGTAAAAAACTATGAGCAATATTAAAAATATGAGATATTTGGGTATAATGATTCCATTTTGACACATATGTAAGGAAGGGGAGTTCTTTAAAGGAGGTGCATATTTCACATGCTTGAATGAGTTTTAAACTCATAAAAATTGAGATATTTCATCTCTCCTCTCTCCTCATTCAAGTCCAGTTCCAAAAAGTTAGCTTAACTGACCTAAAAATGGTCAAAAATTGACCAAACTGATTTGGAAAATTATAGAATCAGTTTGTTTGGTTAGGAGCTCAATTTTTCCTATAAATAGAAGCCTACCCCTTGTTGAAAAATATATAGTGTTTATGCATCGTTACTCTACTCCACCTAAGCCAAGAACCGTGAATTCATTAATAATTCACTAGTTTTTGGAGCTTCCCTCTTTCTTCAATCCCCATTGGTGGCTCCATCAACATACTTAACCAATTGATTGGTTGGGGGCCTCTACCGTGAACAAAGAATCAAGCAATTTGTAAGGTAATTAGTGAATTTTGATCATTTTCTATAATTTCTCAATGTTTCTCTGAATGTTATTGAAGTTAATTGATGAATGGTAGTGAAGAGTTACATAATTTGATGAATGCTATTGAAGTTAATTGATTAATGATAGTTAAGAATTACATAAATTTCTATTTATGCTTAATTCAAATGGTTTTTATGAAATTTCTCTCTCATACTCAAGAAATGGTCATACTCATGACCCATTCTCAATCCAAATGAAGCTTTTCATAAAGCTTTTCCTTAATCCAAGATTAATCTATACTTGAGGTCAAATTAATGGCTTTTTTCTATGCTTTTAGTTTATGTATTTCATGAATATTAATGATTCAATCCGTTATGGATTATTGATCCAATTAGGGATCATTCTAATTAATTCTTAATGATAAGCTTTATCCCTTAGAAAAAATTGAGATTTATCAGTCATAGCAGCGGAGCTATGGCAAAATTTTTATAAAAATTACGCATAAAATAATTTCATTCAAAGCATGAAAAGAGGACTTCCTACCATATTCTATGAATTATTATCCTAGATTAATTGAAGATATTCATAGAGAAATTGATTTTTATATTATGCATAATTGATTTTCATGCATAGAGGTATGCATAATAGATTATTATTTTAACATAAAAGTGTTACTTTTATCATAATTAGATTTCATGCATAGAGGTATGCATAAAAGATTATTATGTTAATGTAAAAGTGTTACTTTTAGCACAATTGAATTTCATGCATAGAAGTATGCATAAGAGTTGATTATTTTATTATAAAAGTGTTACTTTTATCACAATTGAATTTCATGCATAGAAGTGTGCATAAGAGTTGATTATTTTATTATAAAAGTGTTACTTTTATCATATTTGAATTTCATGCATAAAAGTATGCATAAAAGTTGTTTATTTTATTGTAAAAGTGTTACTTTTATCATATTTGGATTTCATGCATAGATGTATGCATAAAAGATGATTATTTTATTGTAAAAGTGTTACTTTTATCATAATTGGATTTCATGCATAGAGGTATGCATAAAAGTTGATTATTTTATTATAAAAGTATGACTTTTATTATATTTAAATTTCATGCATAAAGGTATGCATAAAAGTTGATTATTTTATTTTAAAAGTGTGACTTTTATTATATTTGGATTTCATGCATAGAGGTATGCATAAGAGAAATTCTTTTATTCTAAAAGTGTAATTCCTACCAAATTGAATTTATGCATAAGAAGATGCATAAAAGATTGATTTTTACTTCGAAAGTATTAATCTCCTTAAATAGAATTTATGCATAAATAAATGTGTAAAGAAATCTTATATCAAATATAAGAATTCTCTTGTATTCTATAAATAGATTTGAGATGTGATAGGATGTGATAAGAGGTGTATAAGATGTGACAAGAGGTGATAAGATGCTTATGAAATAAGTTATGAGGTGATAAGATGAATTAAGATTTGATAAGATGTGTATGGGATAAGGTAAGAAGTGTATGTGATAGGATAAGATGTATATGGGTTGTGATAGGGCGAGAATGGATGTGATGTAAAAGATTAGATGTGAAGGCATATGGGGTTATATGAATGGGAATGTGGAAATGGATGTATGTATGTGGATGTGTGGATGTGGAGATGGGAGTGTGGATGTGTGGATGTGGAGATGGGAGTGTGGATGTATGAATGTGGAAAGGGATGTATGCATGAAGATGTTTATGCATAGATGTGAATGTGGATGTAGATGTGGCTGTATAGATGTGAGTGTGGAATATGGATGTGGATGTATGTATGTATGTGGATGTAGATGTGGATGTATAGATGTGAATGGGAAGGTGGATGTGGATGTATGTGAATGTGGATGTAGATGTGGATGTATAGATGTGAATGTGGATGTAGATGTGGCTGTATAGATGTGAATGTGGAATGTGGATGTGGATGTATGTATGTATGTGGATGTAGATGTGGATGTATAGATGTGAATGGGAATGTGGATGTGGATGTATGTATGTATGTGGATGTGGATGTATGAATGAGGACGTGATAGTAGATGTATGCATGTGGATGTGGATGTATGGATGTGGATATGGATGTGTATGTATGAATGTGGATGTATAAATGAGGATGTGAAAATGGAGGTAAGCATGTAGATGTGGATGTATGGATGTGAATGTGGATGTGGATGTGTATGTATGAATGTGGATATGGGATGTGGATGTATAAATGAGGATGTGAAAATGGAGGTAAGCATGTAGATGTGGATGTATGGATGTGAATGTGGATGTGGATGTGGATGTATGGATGTGAATGTGGATGTGGATGTGGATGTGGATGTATGGATGTATGGATGTGAATGTGGATGTGGATGTGGATGTGGATGTATGGATGTGGACATGGATGTGAATATATGATATGTGATGTGAAGGAATCTGAAGTGAAGAGATGGAAAATGATGTGATTGGATTAGTACACATATAAATGGAATGTGGAATAAGTAATGTGGATTAATGAGGGATAATGTGGAAAAATGAGAGTTAATATAGAAATTGTATTTGTAAACTGTTTGTAAATGATGTTTGTAAATGGCTGTTTTATGTCAAGAATGCTTGGGAAGCATTTTGACCGTCTTGTGATTAAGGTCGTGGAGACCTAACTGATAAAGTTGCAACTGACGGAGAGTCAATGGAGGACGTCTCGCGTAGCAAGGTCGACCGAGGTCTTGACCAGCCTCGGTTCGATTAAAATGGTGAGCTTCCGGTACGGTGGATGAGGGACCAAGGAAGCGGCCTATGAGTGAAGCGCTAGGTCACATGCGATCGAAGGATCCTAGAGGGTGTTGACCATACGGTGCTCGGGCTTTGGGTCGCGTAGGATACCCATGCGTGCGTCGAGGAAGATATTGGAACAAGGAGTAAGAGTTGTTTTCTGAAACCGGGCATGGATCTGGTTGATTGACCTTGCTGGTCTTCAATGGATGAGTCCATGGCTCTTTTTATAGATCTGTTGGTTGATCTTACTGATCTTCAACGAGAGTCCATCTTGATTTTTATAAGTGATTATATTGCCGAGTATTATGGGCTAGGAACTATTGAAAAGGCCCCTGATGAGTGCACAGGTGGTGAGTGTTCTAGTTGCCAATGATGCCATAGATGAAGGAATGACGGGAAATTATGAATCAACCGGATAAATTGGAAGATTGTGATCAGTGGTACTATGGTTTCATTAAAGGATTGTTTTAAAGTTAGGTGATGCTAAGAAAAAGGCAATTTCATATTGGGTGTGTAAGTGGTGTGGCTAGTTTTATGTTTGCATGAACTTCCGGCTAGGGGGCCTTAGAACTCTTTTCCTTGGTACCGGGGACAAAACCTAACCAAATTCCAAATTGAATCCCATCACTACAGTGGTTGGGCGGTTGGCTAACCCATGGGATTGGATGGGGTTAGGGTGGACTGATGGATCCATAAATCGAGACTCAACTTTTGTTATTACGATAGATAAAGTAAATCCCGAACAGTAATTGTTCTATGGATAGGAATCAACGGCTGTGCCTCTTGAATGGGGAAAAAAGCGTTGATCCCCATGATCCAAGTGCAAGTTTCTTCCTTGATCTGACCAAATATCTTATAGATGCAATTGGATCAGTTTGATCAGAAATGATCTTGACTACGTTAGAGTAAAAAGTTATCCTGGTGGAATCGCCCGTGCTTTCCGGTAAAGGAAGTTTTTCCGGGTTCGGTTTTGGAACAACCAACGGATTAGTCTCTTATTTGTATATCCGTGGGTGAGGCCCCGAGTGTGGGACCCCTGTCCCGCGCGAGAAGTGCTACTTCCGTTGCTAGTACCCCGAATCCGTTGCTCGGTGGGAACAGGGATCTCACAGTTGGTATCAGAGCATTTGGCTAATAAAGTTCAACTGAGAAACCAAATATGTCAAAAATTTATCAAGAAGCACAAAAAGGTTATAATTGTGTGATATAATTCATACAATTTGATATTCAAACTGCAATTCGTAATTTGGTAATTGGGTCTTCAGATAGAAATACCGTAATTATATAGAATCCCTCACTTGCTTGAGGCCTAGATATGATGGTATTTACCTTATAATTCCAAGGGCCGTGACTACCCGTATATACCGAGAGTATACTGCAGCTCTTTACTGACAGTATATACGAGTAAATCTAAGACTTGAAATTATAAGCGTTAATGCTATCCAGATGATGAATTCGAATGTGGTTGATATGATTTTTAATTCTGTTTGGGAACTAATGAAATTGATTTGGATTCTGATTGAAAAATGATGATTTTTGAAATTTAGTTAAAATGTAATAAGCTGAGCGAAACCACAATGAGGATGAATGGGACGAGTCCCAGTGATAATAATTATAACTGGAATGATAATAATGATTTCAGCAAATCACTATGAGATTAGTGGATTGTGATGTCAGATTGCTACTGTTAACACTTGAGACGGTAGATTAAGTTAAGGGATGACAAATTGAGAACTTGCTTAACTAAAATTCCTATGGAGGAATGTTCAGAAGGAAAATTTTCAGTCTAATGGACCATTATCGTGTTAAAGATATGAATGATATGATCTGAATGAATTGTTATTTAATGATGAGTTCTATATAAGGGATAATTATCCCCATATTCTGTTGGGTTGACCAGAATATAAGGAACCCCAGAATAAATTGGATCTTAAGAAAAAGAGTTGTCCTCTACCTTGCGAGATGAGGACATCTCGCACTTTTCAAGTGGGGTAGAATGTAAGATTCTCCCCCAGTCTTCGAGGTATACAGGAGTAAGAATCTCCCTTTCTGATCTTATAATTATTCTCTCTCTAAAATAAAAGAAAGATTCTGTTTAAAAAAGGAAGAACCTTTTCCCTGAATACTTCTCAAGAGTCCCACCTGTTTTAAGGATTCAGAACAATGAGTTCAGAAGTGAGAATCGATGTTTTGGATATCAAGGTTTTGGTCTTCATTCGAGTACGGCCCAAAAGAAGTTCTTTATCTCTTGGGAAGTATAAGAAGTTATCTCCCAGATATTGTGGACCAAAGAAAGTAGGTGATTTAGCTTACGAACTTCTTTTATCTCCTCATCTCAAAGTTCTGAATGCCTTCTATAGAAAAATGTGCCAAACCCAAATAATGGAAAGACGGTAAAACTTCAGTGGCAAGTTTACCATTGGCTTCTAAGTTACGCTAGCTCCTTCCTTTATATAAGTCGTAACTTTTACTTGTCGTTCATAGTAATCTTACTCCCATCGATCTCCTTTCTTTCTTAATCTCCTTCATGGCTTGGCAACAAGAATTAGTTTTATCCATAATGATTCCTCACCTTCAAGACGCAAGTGAGTCTATGAAGAAGGATTTTATAGAATAGTATGAGCGCTCACTTTTCCCTCACTTGGGAACTTCTGTAGCTCAAACCAAATGGCGGACCTATCAATACATAACTAGGGTAACACCCTGGGGTCAACAACACTTTCGTAACAATGTCCGCTTAGCCATGGTTATTGAAGCTTTGGGTTTGGGTCCTCGATACTACTGCGTCATGAGATCAAGGCATCTTGGGTTTTCTGAGCGGGTCTTCTTACTGGCGTGTTTTCTTCCTCATGAGAAGATATGCCTTTACCCCGTTTTTGGCTTGCCTCTCAGAGGTCCTTTTGTTAGATCACCTCATACCACTGAGATAGGTGCGGCAATAACCAGCAAAATTATTCCCATAGATGAGTTACCTTATACTTGTGCAGCTTGTGAGTACTGCTGCTTTTGTGACCATATGATGGACGGGCTTATGGAAGTGTAAAGAGTTCTTCTATCTTTACTGTATAAGTTTCGAGAATGAATAAAGTTTAAATCTTGCTCTTATCTTACTCTCTTTGAGACTTTTCCTGGTGGTTAATCTTGATTAAAATTTTTCTCTAAGTCTCATATTCGTGCATCTTGCGAAATTACCTTAGTTTGGGAGATGAGGACATCTCGCGTTTTTTAAGTGGGGTAGAATGTAAGATTCCTCCCCCACCCCCTTTTTGATGTCTAGTATCTTTCCCTGTAATCAATCCCTCCTCAGAAATATAAAGACCTTGTTTCTAACTATTTTAACCTAGAGAGAGAAAATATTCTAGAGAGAGAATATTCAGATTTTGAATATTTTTGGATAGAAAAATATCTCTTATAATTAAGATGAATTCCCTTGAAACAGAAATTCAAAAAGAATTTTCCAATGTGCAATTGGAATTAATTGGAAATGTGTATAAAGGACCTTAGCCTAAGGGTCTAGATTTTCAGAAATTTTTGGCAATAGCATCAATCCATGTGTAGAGAGGAGATAAATCCAATTTGTAAAAGAAGATACCCAAAAATGAGTAAATGCTCACATAAGATGAAGAGTTGAAAATGTACAAGGTTTATTAGTAAAAAAATATGAGCAATATTAAAAATATGAGATATTTTGGGTATCCAAAAATGAGTAAATGCTCACATAAGATGAAGAGTTGAAAATGTACAAGGTTTATTAGTAAAAAACTATGAGCAATATTAAAAATATGAGATATTTTGGGTATAATGATTCCATTTTGACACATATGTAAGGAAGGGGAGTTCTTTAAAGGAGGTGCATATTTCACATAAGATGAAGAGTTGAAAATGTACAAGGTTTATTAGTAAAAAAACTATGACACATATGTAAGGAAGAGGAGTTCTTTAAAGGAGGTGCATATTTCACATAAGATGAAGAGTTGAAAATGTACAAGGTTTATTAGTAAAAAACTATGAGCAATATTAAAAATATGAGATATTTGGGTATAATGATTCCATTTTGACACATATGTAAGGAAGGGGAGTTCTTTATAGGAGGTGCATATTTCACATGCTTGCATGAGTCTTAAACTCATAAAAATTGAGATATTTCATCTCTCCTCTCTCCTCATTGAAGTCTAGTTCCAAAAAGTTAGCTTAACTGACCTAAAAATGGTCAAAAATTGACCAAACTGATTTGAAAAATTCTAGAATCAGTTTGTTTGGTTAGGAGCTCAATTTTTCCTATAAATAGAAGCCTACCCATTGTTGAAAAATATATAGTGTTTATGCATCGTTACTCTACACCACCTAAGCCAAGAACCATGAATTCATTAATAATTCACTAGTTTTTGGAGCTTCCCTCTTTCTTCAATCCCCATTGGTGGCTCCATCAACATACTTAACCAATTGATTGGTTGGGGGCCTCTACCGTGAACAAATAATCAAGCAATTTGTAAGGTAATTAGTGAATTTTGATCATTTTCTATAATTTCTCAATGTTTCTCTCTTCTCAACCCCTCTCAAGCTTGAGAAGCTTAATAAGAATGGTTTTTGAATGTTATTGAAGTTAATTGATGAATGGTAGTGAAGAGTTACATAATTTGATGAATGCTATTGAAGTTAATTGATTAATGATAGTTAAGAATTACATAAATTTCTATTTCATGCATAGAGGTATGCATAATAGATTATTATTTTAACATAAAAGTGTTACTTTTATCATAATTAGATTTCATGCACAGAGGTATGCATAAAAGATTATTATTTTAATGTAAAAGTGTTACTTTTAGCACAATTGAATTTCATGCATAGAAGTATGCATAAGAGTTGATTATTTTATTATAAAAGTGTTACTTTTATCACAATTGAATTTCATGCATAGAAGTGTGCATAAGAGTTGATTATTTTGTTATAAAAGTGTTACTTTTATCATATTTGAATTTCATGCATAAAAGTATGCATAAAAGTTGATTATTTTATTATAAAAGTGTTACTTTTATCATATTTGGATTTCATGCATAGATGTATGCATAAAAGATGATTATTTTATTGTAAAAGTGTTACTTTTATCATAATTGGATTTCATGCATAGAGGTATGCATAAAAGTTGATTATTTTATTATAAAAGTGTGACTTTTATTATATTTGAATTTCATGCATAAAGGTATGCATAAAAGTTGATTATTTTATTTTAAAAGTGTGACTTTTATTATATTTGGATTTCATGCATAGAGGTATGCATAAAAGATATTCTTTTATATTAAAAGTGTGATTTTCATCATAAATGGATTTTATGCATAACTTAGATGCATAAGAGAAATTCTTTTATTCTAAAAGTGTAATTCCTACCAAATTGAATTTATGCATAAGAAGATGCATAAAAGATTGATTTTTACTTCGAAAGTATTAATCTCCTTAAATAGAATTTATGCATAAATAAATGTGTAAAGAAATCTTATATCAAATATAAGAATTCTCTTGTATTCTATAAATAGATATGAGATGTGATAGGATGTGATAAGAGGTGTATAAGATGTGACAAGAGGTGATAAGATGCTTATGAAATAAGTTATGAGGTGATAGGATGAATTAAGATTTGATAAGATGTGTATGGCATGAGGTAAGAAGTGTATGTGATAGGATAAGATGTATATGGGTTGTGATAGGGCGAGAATGGATGTGATGTAAAAGATTAGATGTGAAGGCATATGGGGTTATATGAATGGGAATGTGGAAATGGATGTATGTATGTGGATGTGTGGATGTGGAGATGGGAGTGTGGATGTGGAGATGGGAGTGTGGATGTGTGGATGTGGAGATGGGAGTGTGGATGTATGAATGTGGAAAGGGATGTATGCATGAAGATGTTTATGCATAGATGTGAATGTGGATGTAGATGTGGCTGTATAGATGTGAATGTGGAATGTGGATGTGGATGTATGTATGTATGTGAATGTAGATGTGGATGTATAGATGTGAATGGGAAGGTGGATGTGGATGTATGTGAATGTGGATGTAGATGTGGATGTATAGATGTGAATGTGGATGTAGATGTGGCTGTATAGATGTGAATGTGGAATGTGGATGTGGATGTATGTATGTATGTGGATGTATAGATGTGAATGGGAATGTGGATGTGGATGTATGTATGTATGTGGATGTGGATGTATGAATGAGGATGTGAAAATGGAGGTAAGCATGTAGATGTGGATGTATGGATGTGAATGTGGATGTGGATGTGTATGTATGAATGTGGATATGGGATGTGGATGTATAAATGAGGATGTGAAAATGGAGGTAATCATGTAGATGTGGATGTATGGATGTGAATGTGGATGTGGATGTGGATGTATGGATGTGAATGTGGATGTGGATGTGGATGTATGGATGTATGGATGTGAATGTGGATGTGGATGTGGATGTGGATGTGGATGTGGATGTATGGATGTGAATGTGTATGTGGATGTGGATGTATGGATGTGGACATGGATGTGAATATATGATATGTGATGTGAAGGAATCTGAAGTGAAGAGATGGAAAATGATGTGATTGGATGAGTACACATATAAATGGAATGTGGAATAAGTAATGTGGATTAATGAGGGATAATGTGGAAAAATGAGAGTTAATATAGAAATTGTATTTGTAAACTGTTTGTAAATGATGTTTGTAAATGGCTGTTTTATGTCAAGAATGCTGGGGAAGCATTTTGACCGTCTTGTGATTAAGGTCGTGGAGACCTAACTGATAAAGTTGCAACTGACGGAGAGTCAATGGAGGACGTCTCGCATAGCAAGGTCGACCGAGGTCTTGACCAGCATCGGTTCGATTAAAATGGTGAGCTTACGGTACAGTGGATGAGGGACCAAGGAAGCGGCCTATGAGTGAAGCGCTAGGTCACCTGCGAAGGATCCTAGAGGGTGCTGACCATACGGTGCTCGGGCTCTGGGTCGCCTAGGATACCCATGCGTGCGTCGAGGAAGATATTGGAACAAGGAGTAAGAGTTGTTTTCTGAAACCGGGCATGGATCTGGTTGATTGACCTTGCTGGTCTTCAATGGATGAGTCCATGGCTCTTTTTATAGATTTGTTGGTTGATCTTACTGATCTTCAACGAGAGTCCATCTTGATTTTTATAAGTGATTATATTGCCGAGTATTATGGGCTAGGAACTATTGAAAAGGCCCCTGATGAGTGCACAGGTGGTGAGTGTTCTAGTTGCCAATGATGCCATAGATGAAGGAATGATGGGAAATTATGAATCAACCGGATAAATTGGAAGATTGTGATCAGTGGTACTATGGTTTCATTAAAGGATTGTTTTAAAGTTAGGTGATGCTAAGAAAAAGGCAATTTCATATTGGGTGTGTAAGTGGTGTGGCTAGTTTTATGTTTGCATGATTTTCTGGCTAGGGGGCCTTGGAACTCTTTTCCTTGGTACCCGGGACAAAACCTAACCAAATTCCAAAATGGATTCCATCACTACAGTGGTTGGGCGGTTGGCTAACCCATGGGATTGGATGGGGTTAGGCTGGACTGATGGATCCATAAATCGAGACTCAACTTTTGTTATTACGATAGATAAAGTAAATCCCGGACAGTAATTGTTCTATGGATAGGAATCAACGGCTGTGCCTCTTGAATGGGGAAAAAAGCTTTGATCCCAATGATCCAAGTGCAAGTTTCTTCCTTGATCCGACCAAATATCTTATAGATGCAATTGGATCAGTTTGATCAGAAATGATCTTGACTATGTTAGAGTAAAAAGTTATCCTAGTGGAATTGCCCGTGCTTTCCGGTAAAGGAAGTTTCTCCGAGTTCGGTTTTGGAACAACCGACGGATTAGTCTCTTATCCGGATATCCGTGGGTGAGGCCCTGAGTGTGGGACCCCTGTCCCGCACGAGAAGTGCTACTTTCGCTGCTAGTACCCCGAATCCGTTGCTCGGTGGGAACAGGGATCTCACAGTTGGTATCATAGCATTTGGCTAATAAAGATCAACTGAGAAACCAAATATGTCAAAAATTTATCAAGAAGCACAAAAAGGTTATAATTGTGTAATATAATTCATACAATTTGATATTCAAACTGCAATTTGTAATTTGGTAATTGGGTCTTCAGATGGAAATACCGTAATTATATAGAATCCCTGACTTGCTTGAGGCCTAGATATGATGGTATTTACCTTATAATTCCAAGGGCCGTGACTACCCGTATATACCGAGAGTATACTGCAGCTCTTTACTGACAGTATATACGAGTAAATCTAAGACTTGAAATTATAAGCGTTAATGGTATCCAGATGATGAATTCGAATGTGGTTGATATGATTTTTAATTCTGTTTGGGAACTGATGAAATTGATTTGGATTCTGATTGAAAAATGATAATTTTTGAAATTTAGTTAAAATGTAATAAGCTGAGCGAAACCACAATGAGGATGAATGGGACGAGTCCCAGTGATAATAATTATAACTAGAATGATAATAATGATTTTAGTAAATCATATGAGATTAGTGGATTGTGCTGTCAGATTGCTACTGTTAATACTTGAGACGGTAGATTAAGTTAAGGGATGACAAATTGAGAACTTGCTTAACTAAAATTCCTGTGGAGGAATGTTCAGAAGGAAAATTTTCAGTCTAATGGACCATTATCGTGTTAAAGATATGAATGATATGATCTAAATGAATTGTTATTTAATGATGAGTTCTATATAAGGGATAATTATCCCCGTATTCTGATGGGTTGACCAGAATATAAGGAACCCCAGAATAAATCGGATCTTAAGAAAAAGAGTTGTCCTCTACCTTGCGAGATGAGGACATCTCGCACTTTTCAAGTGGGGTAGAATGTAAGATTCTCCCCCAGCCTTCGAGGTATACAGGAGTAAGAATCTCCCTTTCTGATCTTATAATTATTCTCTCTCTAAAATAAAAGAAAGATTCTGTTTAAAAAAGGAAGAACCTTTTCCCTGAATACTTTTCAAGAGTCCCACCTATTTTAAGGATTCACAACAATGAGTTCAGAAGTGAGAATCGATGTTTTGGATATCAAGGTTTTGGTCTTCATTCGAGTACGGCCCAAAAGAAGTTCTTTATCTCTTGGGAAGTATAAGAAGTTATCTCCCAGATATTGTGGACCAAAGAAAGTAGGTGATTTAGCTTACGAACTTCTTTTATCTCCTCATCTCAAAGTTCTGAATGCCTTCTATAGAAAAATGTGCCAAACCCAAGTCATGGAAAGACGGTAAAACTTTAGTGGCAAGTTACCGTTGGCTTCTAAGTTACGCTAGCTCCTTCCTTTATATAAGTCGTAACTTTTACTTGTCGTTCATAGTAATCTTACTCCCATCGATCTTCTTTCTTTCTTAATCTCCTTCATGGCTTGGCAACAAGAATTAGTTTTATCCATAATGATTCCTCACCTTCAAGACGCAAGTGAGTCTGTGAAGAAGGATTTTATAGAACAGTATGAGCGCTCACTTTTCCCTCACTTGGGAACTTCTGTAGCTCAGACCAAATGGCGGACCTATCAATACATAACTAGGGTAACACCCTGGGGTCAACAGCACTTTCGTAACAATGTCTGCTTGGCCATGGTTATTGAAGCTTTGGGTTTGGGTCCCCGATACTACTACGTCATGAGATCAAGGCATCTTGGGTTTTCTGAGCGGGTCTTCTTACTGGCGTGTTTTCTTCCTCATGAGAAGATATGCCTTTACCCCGTTTTTGGCTTGCCTCTCAGAGGTCCTTTTGTTAGATCACCTCATACCACTGAGATAGGTGCGGCAATAACCAACAGAATTATTCCCATAGATGAGTTACCTTATACTTGTGCAGCTTGTGAGTGCTGCTTTTGTGACCATATGATGGACGGGCTTATGGAAGTGTAAAGAGTTCTTCTATCTTTACTGTATAAGTTTCGAGAATGAATAAAGTTTAAATCTTGTTCTTATCTTGCTCTCTTTGAGACTTTTCTTGGTGGTTAATCTTGATTAAAATTTTTCTCTAAGTCTCATATTTGTGCATCTTGCGAAATTACCCTAGTTTGCGAGATGAGGACATCTTGCGTTTTTTAAGTGGGGTAGAATGTAAGATTCCTCCCCCACCCCCTTTTTGATGTCTAGTATATTTCCGTGTAATCAATCTCTCTTCAGAAATATAAAGACCTTGTTTCTAACTATTTTAACCTAGAGAGAGAAAATATTCTAGAGAGAGAATATTCAGATTTTGAATATTTCTGGATAGAAAAATATCTCTTATAATTAAGATAAATTTCCCTGAAACAGAAATTCAAAAAGAATTTTCCAATGTGCAATTGGAATTAATTGGAAATGTGTATAAAGGACCTTAGCCTAAGGGTCTAGATTTTTAAAAAATTTTGGATTATGGTCCAATTAAGGTTGCTATGGGCCAATAGCATCAATCCATGTGTAGAGAGGAGATAAATCCAATTTGTAAAAGAAGATACCCAAAAATGAGTAAATGCTCACATAAGATGAAGAGTTGAAAATGTACAAGGTTTATTAGTAAAAAAATATGAGCAATATTAAAAATATGAGATATTTTGGGTATCCAAAAATGAGTAAATGCTCACATACGATGAAGAGTTGAAAATGTACAAGGTTTATTAGTAAAAAACTATGAGCAATATTAAAAATATGAGATATTTTAGGTATAATGATTCCATTTTGACACATATGTAAGGAAGGGGAGTTCTTTAAAGGAGGTGCATATTTCACATAAGATGAAGAGTTGAAAATGTACAAGGTTTATTAGTAAAAAAACTATGACACATATGTAAGGAAGAGGAGTTCTTTAAAGGAGATGCATATTTCACATAAGATGAAGAGTTGAAAATGTACAAGGTTTATTAGTAAAAAACTATGAGCAATATTAAAAATATGAGATATTTGGGTATAATGATTCCATTTTGACACATATGTAAGGAAGGGGAGTTCTTTAAAGGAGGTGCATATTTCACATGCTTGAATGAGTTTTACTCATAAAAATTGAGATATTTCATCTCTCCTCTCTCCTCATTGAAGTCTAGTTCCAAAAAGTTAGCTTAACTGACCTAAAAATGGTCAAAAATTGACCAAACTGATTTGGAAAATTCTAGAATCAGTTTGTTTGGTTAGGAGCTCAATTTTTCCTATAAATAGAAGCCTACCCCTTGTTGAAAAATATATAGTGTTTATGCATCGTTACTCTACTCCACCTAAGCCTAGAACTGTGAATTCATTAATAATTCACTAGTTTTTGGAGCGTCCCTCTTTCTTCAATCCCCATTGGTGGCTCCATCAACATACTTAACCAATTGATTGGTTGGGGGCCTCTACCGTGAACAAAGAATCAAGCAATTTGTAAGGTAATTAGTGAATTTTGGTCATTTTCTATAATTTCTCAATGTTTCTCTCTTCTCAACCCCTCTCAAGCTTGAGAAGCTTAATAAGAATGGTTTTTGAATGTTATTGAAGTTAATTGATGAATGGTAGTGAAGAGTTACATAATTTGATGAATGCTATTGAAGTTAATTGATTAATGATAGTTAAGAATTACATAAATTTCTATTTATGCTTAATTCAAATGGTTTTTATGAAATTTCTCTCTCTCACTCAAGAAATGGTCATACTCGTGACCCATTCTCAATCCAAATGAAGCTTTTCATAAAGCTTTTCCTTAATCCAAGATTAATCTATACTTGAGATCAAATTAATGGCTTTTTTCTATGCTTTTAGTTTATGTATTTCATGAATATTAATGATTCAATCTGTTATGGATTATTGATCCAATTAGGGATCATTCTAATTAGATCTTAATGATAAGCTTTATCCCTTGGAAAAAATTGAGATTTATCAGTCATAGCAGCGGAGCTATGGCAAAATTTTTATAACAATTACGTATAAAATAATTTCATTCAAAGCATGAAAAGAGGACTTCCTACCATATTCTAGGAATTATCATCCTAGATTAATTGAAGATATTCATAGAGAAATTGATTTTTATATTATGCATAATTGATTTTCATGCATAGAGGTATGCATAATAGATTATTATTTTAACATAAAAGTGTTACTTTTATCATAATTAGATTTCATGCATAGAGGTATGCATAAAAGATTATTATTTTAATGTAAAAGTGTTACTTTTAGCACAATTGAATTTCATGCATAGAAGTATGCATAAGAGTTGATTATTTTATTATAAAAGTGTTACTTTTATCACAATTGAATTTCATGCATAGAAGTGTGCATAAGAGTTGATTATTTTATTATAAAAGTGTTACTTTTATCATATTTGAATTTCATGCATAAAAGTATGCATAAAAGTTGATTATTTTATTATAAAAGTGTTACTTTTATCATATTTGGATTTCATGCATAGATGTATGCATAAAAGATGATTATTTTATTGTAAAAGTGTTACTTTTATCATAATTGGATTTCATGCAGAGAGGTATGCATAAAAGTTGATTATTTTATTATAAAAGTGTGACTTTTATTATATTTGAATTTCATGCATAAAGGTATGCATAAAAGTTGATTATTTTATTTTAAAAGTGTGACTTTTATTATATTTGGATTTCATGCATAGAGGTATGCATAAAAGATATTCTTTTATACTAAAAGTGTGATTTTCATCATAAATGGATTTTATGCATAACTTAGATGTATAAGAGAAATTCTTTTATTCTAAAAGTGTAATTCCTACCAAATTGAATTTATGCATAAGAAGATGCATAAAAGATTGATTTTTACTTCGAAAGTATTAATCTCCTTAAATAGAATTTATGCATAAATAAATGTGTAAAGAAATCTTATATCAAATATAAGAATTCTCTTGTATTCTATAAATAGATATGAGATGTGATAGGATGTGATAAGAGGTGTATAAGATGTGACAAGAGGTGAAAAGATGAATTAAGATTTGATAAGATGTGTATGGGATGAGGTAAGAAGTGTATGTGATAGGATAAGATGTATATGGGTTGTGATAGGGCGAGAATGGATGTGATGTAAAAGATTAGATGTGAAGGCATATGGGGTTATATGAATGGGAATGTGGAAATGGATGTATGTATGTGGAGATGGGAGTGTCGATGTGTGGATGTGGAGATGGGAGTGTGGATGTATGAATGTGGAAAGGGATATATGCATGAAGATGTTTATGCATAGATGTGAATGTGGATGTAGATGTGGCTGTATAGATGTGAATGTGGAATGTGGATGTGGATGTATGTATGTATGTGGATGTAGATGTGGATGTATAGATGTGAATGGGAAGGTGGATGTGGATGTATGTGAATGTGGATGTAGATGTGGATGTATAGATGTGAATGTGGATGTAGATGTGGCTGTATAGATGTGAATGTGGAATGTGGATGTGGATGTATGTATGTATGTGGATGTAGATGTGGATGTATAGATGTGAATGGGAATGTGGATGTATGTATGTATGTGGATGTGGATGTATGAATGAGGACGTGATAGTAGATGTATGCATGTGGATGTGAATGTATGGATGTGGATATGGATGTGTATGTATGAATGTGGATGTATAAATGAGGATGTGAAAATGGAGGTAAGCATGTAGATGTGGATGTATGGATGTGAATGTGGATGTGGATGTGTATGTATGAATGTGGATATGGGATGTGGATGTATAAATGAGGATGTGAAAATGGAGGTAAGCATGTAGATGTGGATGTATGGATGTGGATATGGGATGTGGATGTATAAATGAGGATGTGAAAATGGAGGTAAGCATGTAGATGTGGATGTATGGATGTGAATGTGGATGTGGATGTGGATGTATGGATGTGAATGTGGATGTGGATGTGGATGTATGGATGTATGGATGTGAATGTGGATGTGGATGTGGATGTGGATTGGGGATGTATGAATGTGAATGTGTATGTGGATGTGGATGTATGGATGTGGACATGGATGTGAATATATGATATGTGATGTGAAGGAATCTGAAGTGAAGAGATGGAAAATGATGTGATTGGATGAGTACACATATAAATGGAATGTGGAATAAGTAATGTGGATTAATGAGGGATAATGTGGAAAAATGAGAGTTAATATAGAAATTGTATTTGTAAACTGTTTGTAAATGATGTTTGTAAATGGCTGTTTTATGTCAAGAATGCTGGGGAAGCATTTTGACCGTCTTGTGATTAAGGTCATGGAGATCTAACTGATAAAGTTGCAACTGACGGAGAGTCAATGGAGGACGTCTCGCGTAGCAAGGTCAACCGAGGTCTTGACCAGCCTCGGTTCGATTAAAATGGTGAGCTTCCGGTACGGTGGATGAGGGACCAAGGAAGCGGCCTATGAGTGAAGCGCTAGGTCACCTGCGAAGGATCCTAGAGGGTGCTGACCATACGGTGCTCGGGCTCTGGGTCGCCTAGAATACCCACGCGTGCGTCGAGGAAGATATTGGAACAAGGAGTAAGAGTTGTTTTCTGAAACCGGGCATGGATCTGGTTGATTGACCTTGCTGGTCTTCAATGGATGAGTCCATGGCTCTTTTTATGGATCTGTTGGTTGATCTTACTGATCTTCAACGAGAGTCCATCTTGATTTTTATAAGTGATTATATTGCCGAGTATTATGGGCTAGGAACTATTGAAAAGGCCCCTGAGTGGACAGGTGGTGAGCGTTCTAGTTGCCAATGATGCGATAGATACTCTGATGAAGGAATGATGGGAAATTATGAATCAACCGGATAAATTGGAAGATAGTAATTAGTGGTACTATGGTTTCATTAAAGGATTGTTTTAAAGTTAGCTGATGCTAAGAAAAAGGCAATTTCATATTGGGTGTGTAAGTGGTGTGGCTAGTTTTATGTTTGCATGAACTTCCGGCTAGGGGGCCTTGGAACTCTTTTCCTTGGTACCCGGGACAAAACCTAACCAAATTCCCAATTGGATCCCATCACTACAGTGGTTGGGCGGTTGGCTAACCCATGGGATTGAATGGGGTTAGGCTGGACTGATGGATCCATAAATCAAGACTCAACTTTTGTTATTACGATAGATAAAGTAAATAGAATCAACGGCTGTGCCTCTTGAATGGGGAAAAAAGTGTTGATCCCAATGATCCAAGTGCAAGTTTCTTCCTTGATCCGACCAAATATCTTATAGATGCAATTGGATCAGTTTGATCAGAAATGATCTTGACTACGTTAGAGTAAAAAGTTATCCTGGTGGAATCGCCCGTGCTTTCCGATAAAGGAAGTTTTTCCGGGTTCGGTTTTGGAACAACCGACAGATTAGTCTCTTATCCGGATATCCGTGGGTGAGGCCCCGAGTGTGGGACCCCTGTCCCGCGCGAGAAGTGCTACTTCCGCTGCTAGTACCCCGAATCCGTTGCTCGGTGGGAACAGGGATCTCACAATAGTCCTATACGAATACACTCATAATCCACTAGTACATATACGTAAGATATAACACAAACACACTTATCATCATCACATGTGTTGAGAAATATAGTGCCATGGAGCACAAGGAAAGTATGGAGTGAGTGTGAGAAGCCATATCACCAAGTGGGAAAGTATGGAGTGAGTGTGAGAAGCCATATCACCAAGTGAGAATTTTCCCTTATGCAAGAGAAAAGAGAAGTTGTACTCTCCTCATATAAAAGCTTGTAACCCTAACTCAACTTGAGTCTAATCTTGATTAGCACACACTCACAATGACTCTCTTTCATTTCTATTCACGTTAGATTATAAATATCATTAGAGTAGATTAGTGTATGATTGAGATGTGTAATTAGGAGAGATTGATCCATGCTTTTTAACATGGTATCAGAGCTAAGGTCTAGCTCTCTTAGCTTAGCTGTAGCTCAAATTAGCAAGTGATTAGGAAGTGAGTAGATTTCAGTAAGTAGGTGACCATAGGTGATTAACTCATTCCGAGAGTTGATTAGTTCTTGGAAGAGAGTGATGTTTTTATCTTAAGAAAGAGTAAAGTAGATGCAACTCCATTGAGTTTAAAGAAATGTGAAGTCCAGGTGGCTAAAGCAACCAAAGAAAGTAAGCATACTTAGCTTCTGCATTGAAAGATCCCTGCCCCCTCAGTGCAACGAATTCAGGGGTGCTAGCAGCAAAAGTAGCACTTCTTGTGTAGGGCAGAGTCTCCCACTCGGGGCCTCGCCCATGAATATCCAGACAAGAGACTAATCCCTCCATTCTTCCAAAACTGAATCCAAAAAAACTTCCCTCGTGCAGCAGACATAGGCGATTCCACTGGGAAAAATCTATTCTAACGTAGTTACGAGAGCCTTAACTAACCAAACTAATCCGACCAAACCTGTAAGTCACATGGTCAGATCAAGGAAGAGACTTGCACTTCAGTCATTTAAAAATAGGTTTCATAAATACAGTTTCTAACGAACTCTCATCTTTCCACATCATTTCTCGTTATTCCACATTCTTTTACAAACATTGCTTATTCCACATCTAGTCATATGTATTCCCATCGTCCTTCATCCAATCACATCATATTACATCTCATCACATCTATCCACATCACATCTATCCTCATCACATCTATCCTCATCACATCATGTCACATCTCATCCATTCACATCTATCTAGGTCCACATCACATGACATCACATCTATCCACGTTACAACATATCCACATCACATCTCATGCATTCATATCACATCACATCCATCTACATTCATTCAAATCTACATATCATCACATCACGTTCACATCTATTTACATTACTTCACATCTATTCACATGTACCTAGATCCACATCACATCACATCTCATCTATCCACATCATATCTCATCCATTCATATCTAACCAGATCCACATCACATCTCATCTATTCACATCTCATCACATCCACTTACATCTCATCACATCCATTCACATCTCATTACTCCCATTCACATCCATTTACATCACATCCACATCTATCCATATCACCTCATATCCATTGACATCTAATCACATTCATCCACATCCACATCACATCACATTCATTCCATCTCATCACATTCATTCACATCCATCCATTCATTTACATCTCATCACACCCATTCACATATCATCACATCTCATCTCATCCACATCCATCCATTCATTCACATTCACATTCACATCTATCCACATTCATCCGTTCATTCACATTCACATCTATACACATCCATCCATTCATTCACATTCACATCTATCACATCACATCTCATCCATTCACACCTCATCACATTCATTCACATCCATCCATTAATTCACATCCATCCATTCATTCACATCTCATCACACCCATTCACACATCATCACATCTCATCACATCACATCTATCACATCACATCTCATCCATTCACACCTCATCACATTCATTCACATTCATCCATTAATTCACATCCATCCATTCATTCACATCTCATCACACCCATTCATTCACATCTCATCACACCCATTCACACATCATCACATCTCATCACATACATCTACATCTATTTAGATCCACATCACATCTTATCACATCCACTTTTAGTACAGTTTCTCTACTTTCGATACTACTGATAGGACTTTTCTAAGTTTCTGTCAATCTTGACCTAGTGAAAGGTGCTTTTTCTCGATCCCATTAAATCTAAGTATCAGAGTGTTGTTGAAGGTTTAAAAAGAGAAAATAAACCTTATCACAATTGAATAGTGAAACTCAGAAAGAGCATTTATGTATTGTATTTTCATTCCTTAAGCTTCATTAATGAGAACTAATTCTAAACTTCTGTTTACTCATTGGATCCTCGATCCTCCCAGGGATTCTAGATTCCCTTTTCTGAATAAGAATAAGAATTATCCAAGTTTTCTTGATATTTTCACATTCTTTCTCAAATTTCTCAATTAAGATATATTCAATATTCTTCTTTTTGAATAAAAGATTCGTGGGATTTACAACATCAATTCTATCCATATTTCTCAATAAAAATGATAATACTCAAAATTTAACTTTTCATAAATACTCATAACTTGAATTATGTCCAAAAAATCCTCTTTTAACATTTAAGTGTTTGGATCTCGAATATCATGGGAATCCCTCTTTTTGCATAAAAATAAATTTATCAAAAATTATTTTTTTCTCATAATCAAAAAATTATGCATAAATACTAAAAATTTATTTCCCATGAATATGATGAAAATCATTCTTTTTGCATCAGGTGCCTAATCCTAGAATATGGTAGGAAGTCCTCTTTTAGCATTATGCATAAAAATAAGATATGTATTATTTTTTAAAAATTTTACCATAGCTTCGCTACTATTACTGATAAATCTCAATTTTTTCTAAAAGAATAAAAGAATGTAATGAAAATATTATAGTAGTTCTTCTTTTATGCTTAAAATCAAACTATGTATTCAAATCATAATTTTAACCCCATAACTATAAACATAATTATGATTATTCCACTAGATTAAGTTAATTTAGACATTCCTCTTTTTCCAATTTACTAGGATAATCCTTTTCTCATTTAGAATGAATTAAAGTAATCTTTATTTACTCATAAACAATCTAAAAAGGATTAACCATTATTTTCACTAATCTAAAATCATGAAAATATCAATTCTTATCTTCTAGCTCATCGAGCCTAGAGTTTAGATTTGAATTGAGAGACTATCATCATTGAGAAGCATCCTTTTCCAAGAGATTTAGCCATAAAGATGGCTACTCTTTTAGAGAGAGAGATTGACTTAAAGAAAGCATTACAAATAAGTATGTTTTGTATGTTATACTAGTTATTTCATCATCTAATAACAATTTGTTTTATTTTCCTTATAGGAGTGATGAGTGGAGTATCACAGATCCGTCTAAACAACCAATTCCAGTACCTTTGGTTCCATAATCGTGTATAGGGGACATGGGCATAGAGTTCTCCATCGACATGCGGGGACACATTCTGGACCGAGATGGAGGCAAGGTTTTCCATTGGCTCCGAGACCTCGTGGACCTCTATATATTGTAATATGAGATGGTTGTAAAAAGAAAGGGCCAGGACGAGGTTAGTAAGAAATTTATCATCGCACAACTAGAGCGAAAGTTCAGGGTCAATGAAGCCACAAGGTTGTTCTATTGAAGGAGTGCACGATATTACTCAGGAATCGGAGAAATAACGCATGGTAATAATAAGTCAACTTGTTTGAAAGAATGAGAAGATAAATGTATGTATGATGTTTGAAAGCTCTCAAAGCATGTGACACATGTTGGGTGTTTTGGAGTCTCATGTGTATGAGTGTGCCTTGTGTGTGAGCAACATCTATAGGCTAGTGTGTACGTGTCTTGTGTAAGTGTGCTTATGTGTGTGTAGTGTGTGTGTGTGTGCTGTGTAAGTGTGCTTATGTGTGTGTAGTGTGTGTGTGTACTGTGTACTGTGTAGTGTGTCTGTGTACTGTGTAAGTGTGGTTATGTGTGTGGGTCAATTCACGATCGGGTGTAGCCATTCGTAGAACTATTTTTGGGGCACTTTTGGGGCCACAGTGCGACACGGAGGGGGTGAGATTTTGGATTTAGAGCGGGCTGGCGCTCTCATCGGTTTTTTTTCTAACATACTATCATATTCATGACTCTTCTTTGAACATTGTAGACCTCGAGATGCATCACCTTGTGCATTTCCTCTGTGCGCATTTTACGGTCCTTATCACCAGTCAATGTCGTCATGCAAACGCAATCTACCAAAACTCCCTGTTCTCAATACCACAAAGCTCGACACGTGTCACTATGCAACCCCCACGCCTTGCTAGTCTTGCTCTTTGCTAGAAACGACCACCGCGATGGTCTTTCCCATCGCGCAGAGTTGGACACGTGTCACTACATGGCTCTCTCCACCAGCGACTCTCTCCACTGTGGTGGTCTTTCTCATCGCGTAGAGCTGGACACGTGTCACTACATGGCTCTCTCCACCAATGCACTGGTTAACTCTCTCCACCACTGCGCTAGTTTTTGCATGCAATCTAATGAAAATGACCATCACGATGGTGTTTGCAGGTGATACCATCGCGTTGGGTCTATTTTAAAGAATGAACCGCGCTAGTGATATTTTCAAGTATTGTTTCAACCACCATGTGGTTCCGCATATCTCCATCTCTCCCTCAATTGTACTTATAAATTTGCACTCAATTTGTTGTTTTACATTCGTTTAGATACAAACTTCAACTTCTCTTCTCATAAAGAAACTTTTGTGTTTTTCCTTGCGGGGAAAAAAACAAACTTCAGTGAAGGTATCTTCTTTAATCAAAATTGAATCAATCAAAGATGGAGCCCTCTTTCGAGCCACCTCCAATCACAACACCTTCAATCAATCAATTGTGATATTGCACTCCTAAATTAATCAAATTCAATTCTTTAAAAACTGTGCATGGTCGCATGATTCACCAGCACGGTGGCGTTACATAGGATCAAATAAATCCTAGCTCCTTCAACTCGCCAGCGCGATGGCCAACACTATACTATCTCTTGCACATGTGGACATGTATGAAACAAAAGATACATATTCATCAGAAGTTAACAATTTGAGAGAACAAAAGATATAGATTCATGAGAAGTTAACAATTTGAGAGATTCATTTAAAGTGAGCATTTTACGAGATTACAGGCGTGAGAAAAAAGATGCAGCAAAATGTTGTCCTTTGGCAAAATTGGCCTTGTGTTTATACATCAAAAATAATTTACAGAGAAGGATTTACGATACAGTCTCATGAAGTGAGGAGCATAAAATGTATTTGTACACAAAAATGAATGTACAGTACAGTCTCATGATGTGAGACCACTCCTCCATGAATCTTGCTATCCCTTTGTCAACATCCACAGTCTCATGAAGTGAGGAGCATAAAATGTATTTGTACACAAAAATGGATGTACAGTATAGTCTCATGATGTGAGATGAGACCACTCCTCCATGAATCTTGCTATCCCTTTGTCAACATCCACAGGGCATCCATACAGAGGAGGACGACACAATAGAGGCCTGCTTCATGCATCTGCCATAGATGGGCGATGTAGAGTCCTATGTGGGGAGCCGACCAAGAGTCCAAAGATGGTGCACAAGTGAATTTAGCAAGAGCCAGTTTGAATGCAAATCGGCCACCTTGTAGGCAGAAGATGACAAAATGGGGATGACATTGATACGAGGAGTAGGAGGAAGAGTGATACGAGGAGGCGTTTGGGTGGAGTTAAAAGGCATGACGATGGTGTCATTGAAGGGAAAGGGTGTGGTGTTGAAGGGAGTGGAGGGAGCGGGTGTGGCGATGGAGGGAGCGGATGGGTGCATGGCAATGGAGGGAGAGGATGAGCAATGAAGCAAAGTAGAGGAGAGTGAAGAGCACAGGTAGCACAAAGTAAGTGATGTAATATCATGAAATAGCCAAGTAGGAGTCTCTTAAATAATACTAGTTCCACCAGGTTGGTTGTGTACTCTACTGAATCTCATGGAAATTGGTGGTCCGAATAATCATGCGAGCTCGATAGGATGGCAAACATCCAAAAGACTCATGTAGCCGACTGGAAATTTACTGCACCTTTGATGTAAATCTTGGTGGAATCTTGGTGGTGGTCTAAATAATCTAAGCGATTGGTCATTTACTGCACTGCAATTAGCCCGGGTGGTGGTCTAAATAATCTAAGCGATTGGTCATTTACTGCACTGCAAGCCCGGGTGGTGGTCTTCCTTCAATCAAAAACCGCGCCGCCACTTGATTTCACATGCCAGCGTGGTGGTGACTGAATCAACGCCACCACTTAATTTCACATGCCATCACGGTGACTGAATTGACTCTACCAAATGATCATGACTAGTAATTAATGGCACTCTAATCTTAAATAAATCAATCAAAATCCAGGTCACATGCCTTGTAATTAAGCCAGCGTGGTGGCACTTAAGCCCAGTGGTCTTCCTTCAATCACTCAAAATCCGAGCCGCCACTTAATTTCACATGCTAGCGCGGTGATTGAATCGACTCTATGGTGCCCTCCAAATGATAGTCGCCACTTAATTTCACATGCCAGCACGGTGACAGAATGGACTCTATGGTGCGCTCAAAATGATCATGAATTTGGTATTAGGTAATTAATGGCACTCTAATCTTAATGAAATCCAAGTACTCATGTAGGCGACTGCACCTGACTGCACCTTTGATCCAAATCTTGTTGGAATCCCAGTGGTGGTCTGAATGAGTGACTGGTCATTTACTGCATTGAACTTAATCGCATGCAAGCCCGGTGGTGGTCTTCCTTCAATCAATCAAAATCCGAGCCGCCACTTAATTTCACATGCCAAATCTGAGCCGCAAGCCCAGTGGTGGCTGGTAATCAGAAGCTCAGTGGAAGATGTCCAAATAATCATGAGCCACCTTCAATCAAGGTGAATTATATTCAATGGGACTGTCCTCAATATGCCACCATGGTGGCTTTGGCTAAGGCCTAATTACCTTCCCCACTCTACTTAAGCATTTACTACATTGAACTTAATCGCAATGCAAGCCCGGTGGTGATCTTCCTTCAATCAATCAAAATCCCAACTGCCACTTAATTTCACATGCCAAATCCGAGCCACCACTCAATCGCAAGCAAGCCCGGTGGTTAGTAACTAGAAGCTTGGTGGTAGATGTCCAAATAATCATGAGCCACCTTCAATCAAGGTGAATTATATTCAATGGGCCTCTCCTCAATATGCCACTGTGGTGGCTAGCTAAGGCCTAATTACCTTCCCCACTCTCATGGGCATCTCCTCAATATGCCACTGTGGTGGCTAGCTAAGGCCTAATTACCTTCCCCACTCTACTTAAGCCTCCACTCTTCCATTTCGTTGCTCCCTTGCAACTATCCCCTCTCACACTCCCTTGCACTCTTCTTGCAACTTCTATCCCCTCTCACCAATGGTGGATCCCCCCTGGATGCACGGAGCTCCAAAACGTGTCATTCCCCTGTGCATAGACTGAGATCTCCTCACACAACCTTCAGAACCCCTCTACATAGGCCGAGGTCTCCTCACACAGCCTTCAGAACCCCTCTTCACAATCCGAGAGCTTCTCATACGATCTCTCCCCCCCAAGTCTTAATATTGTGAGTTACGAGAGCTCCTCCTCAGAGATCTCTGTCAACTTCACCAAGTTGATAGATTCAGTGGACATGAAGGATGGATTCATCATTTGTAAAGGTAACATGATCAACATCGATAAAGTATTGATTGAAAAGGTGCTAAAAATTCATGGAGGTGACTTGCAAGCGCAATTCTTGGAGAAGAAGTGGAAGAAAAAGGATGTGTTAGATTTATTCCCCGATTAGTGCAGATGGTGGAATTAAGGTTTTGAGCTTGCCTGATGATTATGAGAAAGAGTTGAAAAAGATAAGGCAGTTCTTTCCTGATACGAGGGGAACACTGAAATTTTGGCATGTTCAAGCACTAGTAGAGATAGTGAATAAATGTCTGATCTCTTTCTCGAAGGTGATCTCCAAGAGCATGATACTTAACTTGCACAATTTCTTGAATGGCAAATCTCAATTGTCGCCTCAAGCAATGAGTGTTGGAATGTACCTGATGGAGAAGCACCTCAAAAAATGCTTTCAGCAAGTCAAGAAGTAGATCAAAACTCTGAACATGAAAGCCACCGATGCAGCATAAACAGCCTAGCATGAGAGAACCCTCAGGAAGGGTGTTGAAGCGAGGGTAGAGGAGGCAGAAGCAAAGGCCTTGTAAGAACGAGAGCAAGCTGAGGCCACTGAAACATTGGCAGAGATAGAAAAATAGAAAAGAGAAGAAGCAGAGAAGCACATCGAGGAGCTAAATCAACAGCTTTCGAGATATTCAAACGGATGGGGATGATGCAGAGGAAGAGCTAGAAAGGATGAAGCAGACACTTGCAAATTAGATAGCCAAAAAGGAGTTCCTCTACAAACGGCTCTGTAGCATGCAGAACGCATTGAACATTGAGAAAGATGATATGATAGAGAAACTGAGAAAGGAGAATGCAGAAACCAGGCTACTGATGCAAGAACTGCAAAATTATTTCAATGCCAAGAAGGATGAAGAAGTGGCAACGAGCAGCCTTAGTGAATGACACAATGAGACTACCTAATATTGGCAAGACAGGTTTGATTCCCTGCAAACAATTGACCTACAGTGCACTTGCCGATGAGCTTTCATTTTCTCTTCATAGTTTTGAGAAGCAGTCTTAGACGTTGATTGAAACGTGACATAGAAATGATGTCTTGGGAACGGGCCTACACAGGCACTGCTAAAGAATTTGAGGAGATTTGGCAGCAGAGCTGGTAGAATTGGATGCAGCTTGTGCCAAAAGTTAGTAGCAACAAGTGGAGGTTCTAAAGGAGAACATCCGCACCCTTAGGATGAGAGAGGCAACAATCAAGACACATATTATTCGTCAGACTAGTCAGACTGTGATACTCACGGCCGCAATAGTTAAATTGGATGAATATCCTCTTGTGATGCGAATGAATGCTCCTATGTGCTCTGTGTGCTCTGTGTGCAAAGGGCACATCATAGATGAATGCATGATCAGATGGCCCCATTGCCACCACCCTCTGCATGTGTTTTGCTTTGGGGTGTTTGTGCATGCAAAATCGAGATATGCAGAGTTTGTTTGATGCCAATGGTGCTATCTTGGGAAAAAATGATGTGCCTCCCTGCTACAAATATCCACAGCGAGAATGTGAAGATGCAATAGCATTCCAAATTGCTCATACACGTGAAAAGAGAAAGGAACTTGACCAGGCTAAAGAACGAGCCTGAAGAGAAGAAGTCCAAGTTCATGGAGCTCGAAGAAATCGAAGAAAAGAACCAACCCTACCGAAACGAGCGAGAAAGGCTGAAGGAGCTCAAAGAAAAGAACCCACCCTGCCCAAAGGAGCGAGAAAGGAAGAATTCCAAGCATGGAAGGAAATCTCGTGAAGGGAGCTCAAAGAAAAGAACCCACCCTGCCCAAAGGAGCGAGAAAGGAAGAATTCCAAGCATGGAAGGAAATCTCGTGAAGGGAGCTCAAAGCAGAAAGGAGATGTATAATCTCTGAAATGTATTGATGTGTATAATCTATGAAATAAATTCATTATTGCCAATGTTTATCCTTCGATTATTGCCTAGGATCACAACTTTCAACTGTTTTCTTATTAAGGCCTAGGATCACAACTTTTAACTTTCGCTTATTAAGCTAATTTAGGACTGCAACCAGCGCGGTGGTAGTACTAGGAAGTGGTTGGTCTCTCCTTTTAGGGATCTTAGCCAACACGGTGGTAGTACAGGATAAGTGGTAACTAGCACGGTGGTAGTATTGTATAAGTTATCACCAGTGCAGTGGTTGGTATATCGGCAGACAAATCACACGATATTTAATTTATGACGGTGGTAGTCACCAGCGGGGTGATATTTATTAATTTAATTAAGCTAATTTAGGACTGCAACCAGTGTGGTGGTAGTACTAGGAAGTGGTTGGTCTCTCTTTTTAGGGATCTTAACCAGCACGATGGTAGTACAGGATAAGTGGTCACCAACGCCATGGTGGTTTAACCAGCACGGTGGTAGTATTGGATAAGTTATCACCAGCACGGTGGTTGGTATCAGTAGACAAATAACATGATATTTAATTTAGGACGGTGGTAGTCACTAGCACGGTGATATTTAATTTAATTAAGCTAATTTAGGACCGCAACCAGCGCGGTGGTAGTACTAGGAAGTGGTTGGTCTCTCTTTTTAGGGATCTTAACCAGCACAGTGGTAGTACAGGATAAGTGGTCACCAGCGTGGTGGTTTAACTAGCACGGTGGTAGTATTGGATAAGTTATCACTAGTGCGGTGGTTTGTATCGGTAGACAAATCACACGATATTTAATTTAGGACGGTGTCCAGCGGTGATATTTATTAATTTAATTAAGCTAATTTAGGACCGCAACTAGCATGGTAGTAGTACTAGGAAGTGGTTGGTCTCTCTTTTTAGGGATCTTAACCAGCACGGTGGTAGTATAGGATAAGTGGTCACTAGCGCCATGGTGGTTGGATAAGTTATCACCAACGTGGTGGTTGGTATCGACAAACAAATCACAGATATGATGGTGGTACCCACGTAGTGGTTGGTTGTACATGATAACCATCACGGTGGTAGTATTGGATAAGTGATCACCAGTGCGGTTGTTGGTATCGCACACTAATCACACGATGTTTCATTTGTACGAGATGAATGCCATAAAAAAAAATTGTGTTTCATCTTTGACATTGTGCATCCAAGCCGTTTCTTCTTTGTTTCAGGGGATACCAGCATAGTTAATGTTTCCCTCTTTGCACAGCTAGTTGATCTAAGTTGTGCACCCCTTTCACTTTTTGTAGGCCATCTCTTAGGTTAGAAAGCAGTGTCTCTTGTGCATGCATCTCCTGAGGTGTTGGTAGGGTTGTCACTCTATGAATTTTAGGGTGCAAGGTAAAGCTTCTAATGACGAAACTTATACTCATGTGAATGGCCTGATGTTGCTATCATGAATTATCCCACCAATTGATTGGCCACAGCTCGTGTTCTTTGCTCCAATGGCAATGTTGATATGTGTCCATCTGCAATCGCTTCCTACTGCTGCTTTGCAAGGGGTTTGATTTTTTTGCGAGCTTTATTTGGCGAGCTTTTTGGAGATAAGATAGTTTTATGCGAGCTTGTAAGAAAAATGATACATTTTGGTGAGCTTTTATATAGTAAGTATTTATGAAAGAGAAATAAATACAGTCACATACATACATACATATATACATGCATATTCTCAAACACACCTACCTACCTACCTACCTACCTACCTACCTACATATATACATATATATATATATACATACATATATACACGCATTTGTACCTACCTACCTACCTACCTACATATATACATACATATATACATACATACATATATACACACATTTGTATGTACAATACATACATACATACATACATCCATACTCCCAAACATATTGCTTTGCACTTTGTAGTAAAGCGTTTGCCATATCTAAAATGCATGCATCATACAAGCTAACCTTTTCCTTGTATCCTTCACCAGCAAGCCAACTCCCATGTACACTTTCAGATAAGTTTGTTCGAGGGGTTTGTGCTAAATCCACCGAGCTTAAGACCACTTGCACACAAGAGGTTTCATACATGAATTCACAAAATTGACTCCAATGCAAATACATCCATACAACATATCATTTCTTCATAAAATTTATCACCCTTGACATGAGGTTGCCCCAATGTGCTATTCGTACTTCCCACCAACTCATCCATGTATCCATTACTGATATTTTTCCCTCATGAACATGTCCATTTCTCCACCACTCACGAATCTCTTTAGTTTTTAAGAAAGATGAAAACTCCTTATTGGTTGCTAATCTCCATTCTTCACATAATTCAATATGGTGTTGTCGACTTTCTGCCTTCACGCATTGTTTAGCATGCTTCATCAAACTTTGTTTCCAATGGAATAAGCATGTTTGCTCCCTGTCCTCCATAATGTTGTGCAGATCCCCATTGAAAATGGTCCTAACTACACACCAATTTGACCTTGCTTCATCAGCCATAAACCCATAGAAGTGTGCGGGTGCATAACCACATTGCTCCATTGTGCTATTAAGCATTTTCCAAAAATAGTACTTGGCTTTTTGTATCCTCCTCCTTCATTTTGCATGTGGCAATTGTCAACAGCTCTTGAACACTATAGGATTTTGGAGAGAATTTTTTTCAATCAGCTATCATTCAAGTTAAATGAAAGAAAGGAAAAAATTGAAGTACGTAGTCTCACCTTGGGTCGTAAACATGACAAGCCATTGTTGACCAACCAAAAACTCGATGAGTGTGATCAAACAAAACCCAGGACTTTGACGAGTCACCTCCACTATCACACCGCATGCGATTCACCAAGTCCACGCCTGATGCTGGTCCTCGCAAAGACTTAAAGACATAACATTTGTCATCAGGGCCACCTTGTCTTGGGAAACGGCTACCTTGTATAAATGAATAGCGACATCTTCTCTGTATAAGAAGGATGCTATCAAAGCCCTCTCCTGTTGGCATCAATTTTCTTTTCTCCTGGGATAGAATGCGTCTAAACCTAAAAAACATAATTTCACAATAAAGAGAGGACCGAATGTAGAAAAATACATCCAAATATAATCAAGTTACAGAATGAATACTCACCTCTGGTTTTCCACAAGAGGACTCACCTCCTCCAAAAAATTGCAGAGCTCATGATCCCCAATACTTGTAGGTAGCTCATCATTTTGATTCATCATGGAGGAAAACAACATATCCTTCACAATATCCATCTTTGAGGCTTCATGTTGTCCATTTGCGACCTCCACTTTTAGAGGCTTCATCGTCTCTATTGGGCATAGTTTCAAAGAATTTATTGATTTAGAGTTCACAAAACTATGTGTACTCCTCGAATCAACAAGTATATGAATGAATCTGCCCCCAATATTCTCCATAAGCCTCAACGTGTTGGAACCTTTGCATCCTGCTTTAGCTTCTTGTGAAATGGCACTAAGCATGGCTGTCCTTTCTTTTGTTTCAACTTCTACCCAATCCTCTCCACCCAGACCAAAAGGAAACTCTTGAGAGGGGTCAAGAGTAGGCTCTTCTATCACCTCATTTGTACAATCTTAAAATTCAGCCTCATCCACATAATCCAATGGTGCTTCTTCATCTTCAACCACCTCGAAGGTCATGTTAGCTCTCACCTCCTTTGCCTTGCAAACCTTTTTATGCTCAGGATTCCATTTCTCATTACAAAGGAAGAAAACCCCTTTCTTCCTCTTCTCCTCCATCTCCACTTGTGATAATTGCTTAATCACTTTGCCTTGAAGGGAAGAAGATTTGGCATCACTCTTGAGAGGAGGTTTGGCCATAGAACCACTCAATTTCACATTCCTTGGCTGTCCATACACACTAGGATATTGTTGTATGGGCATAGAAGTTGGAGTGAAGCTTGCACAAGGTACATTAGGTGTTGAAGAGATAGAAGTTGGCCATTTTATTGCATTTGGACTGAAAGTAGATGGTTTAGTTAATCTCGCATTCCATCTATTTACAACACCCCTGTCATACTTAGATTCAAAGGCCTCCGCATAATACATGGCATCTTGCAAAGTTTGAGATCTTTGAGCCTTCACATAAACTCTAAGTGAGGATTGCAATCCATGTATGTACTTCACCATTTTGTTATACTCATTCATTCCTCCAAGTAACATGGAAAGCTTCCTAAATTTGTTGCTATATTCCTTGACGAAACTTACCTTTTACTCCAAGTCATACCATTGTCCCAATTGAGCTAATTCCAATGGAGATGTCAATTTTTGAAACATGGCATCTTTGAATGCCTCCCAAGTGTCAAAATTCAAACCCTCATGTTGATTAAATTGCCACTATGAATGGGCATAATCTTCCAAATGCAACATGGCAAATTGTACTTTGTCTTCGTCCTCGTCACACGGATACAATGCAAAGTACATCTCCATCTTGCTAGTCCATTCCTCCAATTCCTCAATGGTTGTGTTCACCCCTTTGAACTTGGGAAGTGTTATCTTGTCTTTCACATCTTTGGCTCTTGGTGATTCCAATGTAGGACATCCATGGGTATTGTGCGGTATATCCCATCTTCCACTAACATTGTAAACACCTCTTAAAGAGCCTTCCATGGGATCCAAAACTATGGGCTGCTTTCTAAACCTAGAACCTGGAACATGGCCACTTTGATGGTCTCTTGAAGGCATACTTGACTTTCCTTGCATACCACCAAGATTCCCATGCAGATTTGGTGCATGATCAAACCTGTCCACACCACTTTGTACACCTAAAGTCTTGTCTTCAACAGTTGCAAACCTTTCATCCAACTTGTCCACCATTTGATGCATCAACATGGCATTCTCATTGCCTTGACGCGCAATATCATTACTAATGTAGAGCACCTCTTTTGGAGCATCCCTTTGAGTGTCCTTGATTGCATTAGTGAGAGAAATCCTTAACATATCCAAAGTAATGTTTACCCAATGAGATTTGATCATGTCCATTGGTGTGTATCGGCATTCATTCGTTCACTATTTGCCCACTAATGTCTTGAAGAGGTACTCTATCTTGTTGTATAGCCCTTGAACTTTGCCCATATTCAACAATGGAATGTGGATGATTGTGTTGCAGATATGGTGATAAGAGGTCTTTGGTCACCTGAAGAAGATGACAAGTTGAAAAGCACTTTGCTAGATAGCCATCACATTAATGCATCGACGTAGAGCGACGTAGCTCATAAAGTAGGTGCGGCAATTACCATTGGGCCAACCACTATAGTTCCTTTTTCTTAAAACAAAAAAAGAGGATTTAAAATTTTAAAAAAAATCCCTTATATGGATTAAGGTATATTCGAGTATTTTCCTATAAATGTTTCCGTTTTCCATTGGTCGACTACTATAATGAGAACATTAATAAAATAGCAAGCTTGAAGCGATGTGGAAAAAGCTGCAGGAGGCACTCGATGAATCATCTGAGGATAGGCTTTAAGAGACACAAATTTTCCCAACACAAAATTATGCTTGTCTTACATTTGCAGCAGTTATATGGGAATCGGTACTCATGCAATTATTATATAATGTCCAACTACTGCAGCTGGACGTACGTTGTGAGACTGTTCTCCAGCGAGATGGATGGCCTAACTCTAGAAACTTGCCAATTTAGCATGGCCCCAAATGTGTATTCATATAGTTTTTGTTTCCATGGCAATGTTGACTACCACAATTACAGATGAGCTAAAATAGCTTCACATTTGCAAGGGAGAACGATCTGAAAAACTTGTGGCACAGTCATCTGATGAGAAGCTATTTTAGCCTCCCCTTACCCCAGCCACCCCAAGCTCCTGGCAGAGCCTGGGGTGGCTGGGGTAAGGGGAGATCATGCCATTGTCTAGCCACACAAAGCGAAGGTGACGATGAAGTTGTGCTCGTTGTTGACAAAGGTGACGATGAAGTTGTGCTTGATGAGAGCCTCGGCAAGCTGCACCATGGGATTGATCTGGCCTTGGATAGGGTATGGTATCATCACCACATGAAGCTTTCTGCTATTACGATCATGACTACTGTTTTTGTTCGTGGTTGAAGAAGAAAGATGGGTGGGTAGCAGGCTTTCGGCCATGGCTTCAGCTTGAGAGGGCAAGTATACGGCTGCCATGGCCAAGCTATAATGAATGTTTATGCATGAGAGCGAATGTTTGCAAAGGTGCGCGTGTGATGGAGAGAGAGAAATTGTGTGATGGAGAGAGAAATTGTGTGCAACAGTGCGTGATGGAGAGATCATGACCCTTACCTTGCCCCCATTGCTCCAGCCACCCCAGGGTCTGCCGGGAGCCTAGGGTGGCTAGAGCAACGGGGGCAAGGTGAGGGTTTGTCCACGTATTTAGAACTCTTAAATAATTTGAAATAAGCAGGGTGCTTAGGTTGGACAGCGGACCGTTGCAGCTACATCCTATGGCAATAAGATCTCAATTACCAATATGTTTCAATTGTTGCTCAATTATCTCTGATGATCAGACAAAGACCAGCTAGTTGGTGAGGCGAGTAAAGAAAAGAAGACGTCTTATAGAGCAAAGAAAAGAAGACAAAGAAAACAAACATAATACCTTTCAACGTAGGAGGCGGCAGGTTCTGACACAACGTGGCAGGTTATGTACTTTATTCAAAACATTCGCCAGAGCGGGAGGCTTGAAAATTCAAAAGTCCGCGGGATATTGAAATTTTCACCCACCGTGGTTTCCCCCCTTTGGCGATACACGTCAGCAAAATCTTGCCCCCAAGCAAGTGGAATGTGGCCTAAAATGCTTCAAAACACCAATAGGCCAAAGGGCACGCTATCGGATTTGATGGTGTGCAATGTGAAATGCAATGACCCTTGACATGCTTATAAGACTTCATATAGCAAGGAACTGCAAGGAAAAAGAAGCAATGAAAAATTGTAAATAGTGTTGGATTTATTAAAAGATCTTTGTACATGCAAAAATTGAACATTTTCAATTTCTCCCATTCCAAGGTGAATCAAGATACCGATATCACCAGCTATCAGTGTTTTAAGACCACCATGCACTAGTCCCACTAGTGTGGATTCCATTTTTTCAATCCGTTTAGGTTTTCAACAAACCAAAAAAAAGTTATGGAGCATGCCCTCGAATGGGTATGCAAAATTTTAGTACAACGTTGGAGGTCCTTTAAACCATACGAGATGTTCTCAATTGGATGTGTCCTATGGTTGAGGAGAAGCTCACGTAGTGTACTTTAGAATGATTACTTGGTTGCATGTATGTGTAGAACAAATTTTTGATGTTTTTTTATAAAGTGTTATAACGTATGCTATTTAGAACATATGCCTCACATGCCACATAGAACTTGTAACAATTTAATGTCAAATTATAAATTTTTCTGTGTTTTTTGGTCTCATATTGAAGATTTTAATGTGTACTACTGCTTGGATACTAAGTTTGTCAAATTCCATTGAGCAATGCATAAGTTATGGGTCCGGCAAGATACCTATATACAAAAAATGCCCTGAACCTCTTAAAAAATGGCTACACCCAAGTATGCATTGACCTGTGTGTGAACCCACTCTTAAAGTGGTTAGAATAATATCTAGATATTATACATATGTGACACCATTGCTTTGAGATGAGCCCCTTAGGTTATAAAATCATTTCCTACATTGTCCATAATTTTCATTTCCAAAATGGCCACCAATTTGTCCTCAACCGTGACGTCTACCTTTTCTAAAGTGTTCTTACTTTGGGAGGAAGAGTCTTCACCCAAAGAATTTTCTTCTATGATAACAAATTTCAAAAATTGGGAATGTTATCTCTTATGAAAATGAAGGTCTTGAATGTCTTGTTATATTTGCCAAGTCCATTCAAATAGACTCTCCTTGTGAGATCCTTATCCCCACTGCGCAACGAATTCAGGGGTGCTAGCAGCGGGAGTAGCACTTCTTGCCTGGGCCAGGGTCCCACACTCGGGGCCTCGCCCACGGATATCCAAACAAGAGACTAATCCATCGGTTCTTCCAAAACCGAACCCGAAAAAACTTCCCTTGCCTGGAAAGCACAGGCGATTCCTCCAGGATAAATTTTTCTCTAACGTAGTCAAAAGCCTTAAGTAATTGAACTGATCTGATCGAACCCGTAGTATCAAAGTTAGATCAAGGAAAAGATTGCACTTGGATCATAGAGATGAACGCTTTTTTTCTCATTGAGAGGCACATCCGTTGAATCTATAGAACAATTTTTATCTCGGATTTACTTCATCTATCGAACCATAACAGAATTGAGTCTCATTTTAGGGATCCATCAGTCCAGCCTAACCCCATCCCAGTCCCATGGGTTAGCCAACCACCCAAGCACTGTAGTGATGGGATCCAATTAGGAATTTGTTTAGGTTTTATCTTGGGTACCAGGGAAAAGAGTTCCCAGGCCCCCTAGCCACATATTCATGCAAACTTAAAACTAGTCACACCACTTACACACCCAATATGAAATTGCCTTTTTCACAGAATCAGCTATCTTTAAAAATAACAATCATTTAATGAAACTATTGTGTCATTGATCATAATCCTCAAAATATCTGATTAAATCCTTATTTCCAATCATTCCTTCATCGATGTACCTATGGCATCATTGGCAACCAAAACGCTCACAACACCCATCCACTTAGGGGCCTTTTCGATAGTTCCTAGCTCATAGTACCCGGCAATATATTCACATATCAAAATGGAATATCCATTGAAGATCAGCCAACAGATCCATATAAAAGAGCCATGGACTCATCCGTTGAGGACCAGCAAGGTCAATCAACCAGATCCATGCCCGCATTCAGAAGACAACTCTTACTCCTTGTTCCAATATCTTCCATGACGCACGTGTGGGTATCGTCGGCGACCCAGAGCCCGAGCACCGTATGGTCAGCACCCTCTAGGATCCTTCGCAAGTGACCTAGTGCTTCACTCATAAGATGCTTCCGTGGTCCCTCATCCACCATATCGGAAGCTCACCATTTTAATCGAATAGAGGCTGGTCTGCTATGCGAGACGTCCTCCATTGACTCTCCGTCAGCTATTGCAATTTTATTAGATTAGGTCTATAGGACCTCATTCACAAGACGGTCAAAATGCTTCTCCAGCATTCTTGACATAAAATGGTCATTCAAGAATACAGCATTCTTGACATAAAACGGTCATTTAAAAACAGTTCAAGAATATAGTTTCTATAACAAACTCTCGTCTTTCCACATTGCTCCACATCAAACGACATTAATTAATTCCACAACCATTTCATAAGTATTCCTATTCTCGTCTTTCCACATTAATTAATTCCATAACCATTTTCATAAGCATTCCTATTCTCATCCAATCACATCATTTTCATCTCATCACATCTTTCCTCAATTTATCCTCATCAGATCTCATCCACTCACATCTACCCATATCCACATCTCATCACATCACATTCATTCACATTTCATCCATTTAGACCACATCACATTCACTCACATCTCATCCATTCAGACCACATCACATCTCATTCATTTTACCTCTCATCTCAATCATTCACATCTATCCCGATTCACATCCCGTCACATCACATTCCTTCATATCCATCACATTCACATTCACATTCATTCATATCCATCACATTCATTCTCATCACCATTATATCACATCACTTCTATCCACATCATATCTCATTCATACACATCTCATCTGATTCATCCACATCCATCCAAATCGTTTACATGTACGACTACACGCATCTCTCCATGCATTCATATCTATCACTTCATATCCACATATATTCATGTCACATATCATCTCTTTACATCACATCATATTCTTTCACATACACATCTATATCCATTCTTTCACATACATCCACATCCATTCTTTTACATACTCATTCACATCCATTCTTCTCATACACATTCATATCCATTCTTCACATACACATCCTTATCCATTCTTTCACGTACTCATTCACATCCATTCTTTCACATACTCATTCACATCCATTCATCACATACACATTCACATCCATTATCATCACATACATTCACTCACATCTCATATCATTCATTTACATTCTGATTCACATGACATGACATGACATCTCATCCATTCATTCACATTTATCTGATTCACATCACATCTCACTACATCTATTCACCTCACATCTCATCATCTCTATTCACATCACATCCATCCATTCATTCATTGCCATCTATCTGATTCACATCACATCTCACATCTATTCACCTCACATTCTCATCACCTCTATTCACATCACATCCATCCATTCATTCACATCTATCTAATTCACATCGCATCTCATGCATAATTCAAATTTAAGGAAAAAAATATTTTTAAAAAAAAATTAAATCCTTTATGCATCTTTCTATGCATAAATTCAATTTTAATGAGAATAATACTTTTGAAATAAAAATAAATCTTTTGAGCACCTTTCTATGCATAAATTCAATTTTAATGAGAATGACACTTTTGAAATAAAAATAAATCTTATATGCATCTTTCTATGCATGAATTTAATTTTAATGAGAATGACACTTTTGAAATAAAAATAAATCTTTTATGCACCATTCTATGCATAAATTTAATTTTAATGAGAATGAAACTTTTGAAATAAAAATAAATCTTATATGCATCTTTCTATGCATAGATTCAATTTTAATGAGAATAACTCTTTTGAAATAAAAAAATCCTTTATGCATCTTTCTATGCATAAAATCAAAATTAATGAGAATAACTCTTCTGAAATAAAAATAAATTCCTTTATGCATTTCTATGCATAAAATCAAAATTAATGAGAATAACTCTTTTGAAATAAAAATAAATTCCTTTATGCATCTTTCTATACATAAATTCAATTTTAATGAGAATGACACTTTTGAAATAAAATAAATCTTTTAGAATGCACAAACGAAAGGAATTACTCTTTTAGAATAACCTAATGATAAACTTTAGTTCCACAAAATTTAAGAAAATTTTGCCATAACCTCCTTTGTATGGCTGACCATTTCTCAATTTTAACATTCAATTTATGACTTGAGTTAATCCAATTTGAATTCTAATATCTCTAATCTACTCCATTTTCCAAGAATCAAGAGAGTAAACAATGAAAAGAGTTTAATCAATCATTTACTTAAACTTTCTAGGATTAAGAAGGGCTAAATTGTAAAGAAGAGAAGGGGGTGGCCTTTCCATCAAGGCATAGCATCAGATTTTAATTCAAACATTTTCAAAGCATAAAATTTAAGAAAACCATAGATTTAAAACTCACAAAAAATAAGTAAGAATTAAGCTTACATGGAGTTTGTAATCTTTCCTTTGGCTTGAGGGATTGATGGTTCTACTCTTGTTTGCAACAAGAGTGGCCACCAGTTCTTTTGGAGAGGATTTAGTCAAAAACAATTGAATTATCAAAGTGAATTCAATGTATTGGACTCTGGGGAGGAGTAGAGTAACAGTGCATATTCACTATTAAACTTTTACAAGGGGAGAGGCTTCTATTTATAGGAAAAAGTGAGCCTCTAACCAAGCAAACTGATTCTAGAATTTTCCAGATCAGTTTGGTCACTTTTGACCATTTTTAGGTCAGTTCAGCTTACTTTTTGGTTCTAGTTGAAACACGATAGAGGAGAGATGAAAATATCTCATTATTTGTGAGTTTAAAACTCATCCACACATGTGAAATAGGAGCCTCCTTCGTGAGGGGAGTTCCCCACACAAAGGTTTCAAAAATGCATCATTTCCTCTAAATATCTCTTCTTTTTTAACTAATAAACCTTGTCCTTAGTCAACTCTTCATCTTATGTGAGTATTTACTCATTTTTGGGGGATTGTTCTTTTATTCTTCAATTTATCTCCTCCCTACATTTGGATTAATCTTATTGGTCCATAGGAACCTTAATCTAAAATTTTTAGAAAATGTGGACCCTCAGGCTAAGGTCCTTTTTACTATTTTTTAATTTATTCCAATTGCACACTGGAAAGTTCTTTTTGAATTTCTGTTTCAGGGAAAACCATTTTAGACACTAGGAGGATTTTTATATCCAAAGATATCTCAATTTTGAATTACCTCCCTCTAGACATTTTCTCTCTCTAGGCCAAAACAGGATAAAATAGGATATTTCTTTTATTTCAGAGAGGGGAATAATTATAAGATCAGAAGGGGAGGTTCTTACCCCTGCACACCTCAAAGGATGGAGGGAGGAATCTTACATCCTATCCCACTTCAAAAAATGCGAGATGTCCTCATCTCGCAAAATTAGAGGACAACTCTTTCCCTTAAGATCCAACTAATTCTGGGGTTCCTTATAGTCTGGTGAACCCAACACAATCCTGGGATAAAGATCCATTATTTAGAACTCATCATCAAATAACAATTCACTCAGATCATATCATTTGAATCCTTATCACAATAATGGTCCATTAGATCGAACTTTCTAACTGAACAGTTCTCCATGGGAATTTTTAATTATACAGATTTTTAATTTAACATTCCTTAACTTGATCCACTCGGTCAAGTGTTAACAGTAGCAATCTATCATCAGCACAATCCACTAATCGTATAGTGATTTGCTCAAGTCATTAACGTCATTCCAGTTTATGAACATCATCACAAAGGGACTCGTCCCATTCATCCTCATTATGGTTTTGCCTCAGCTTATTACATTTCAATCAAAATTCGAGAATCATCATTTTTTAATAAAAATCCAAATCAACTCATCAGTTCTCAACCAGAATTTAAAAATCATATCAACCGCATTCGAATTCATCTGGATAGCATTTGCTTATAATTTCAAGTCTTAGATTTACTCGTATATATACTGCTAGTAAAGAGCTGCAGTTATACCCTCAATATATACGGGTAGTCACGATCCTTGGAATTATAAGGTAAATACCATCATGTCTAGGTCTCAAGCAAGTTAGGGATTCCATGCAATTACGGTACTTCCATCTGAAGACCCAATTACTAATTTATGAATTTTAGTCTGAATACCAATTTGTATGAATTTTATCACCCAATTACAATCTTTTACTGCTTCTTCATAAATTTTTGACATTTTTGGCTTCTCTGTTGATCCTCATTAGCCAATTGGCTCTGATACCAGCTGTGAGATCCCTGTCTCCACGTGCAACGAATTTAAGGGTGCTAGCAGCGGGAGTAGCACTTCTTGCATGGGCCAGGGTCCCACACAAGGGCCTCACCCACGGATATCCGGACAAGAGAATAATCCATCGATTCTTCCAAAACCGAACCCAGAAAACTTCCCTTGCACAGAAAGCACAGGCGATTCCTTCAGGATAAATTTTCCCTAACGTAGTCAAAAGCCTTAGCTAATTGAACTGATCTGACCGAACCCATAGTATCAAAGTCAGATTAAGAAAAAGATTTCACTTGGATCATAGAAATCAACGCTTTTTTCCTCAGAGCCGTTGATTCTTTTCCATAGAATATTTCTTTTATTTTAGAGAGGGGAATAATTATAAGATGAGAAGGGGAGGTTCTTACACGTGCACACCTCAAAAGCTAGACGGAGTAATCTTACACTCCTAAGTCCTCGTCTTTCACTGCGGCATTAATAGATTTAAGGGATTCAACAATTCCCTTAATCTTCAATGCATAATCATTGATAGACATGTTCTTCTATTTTAGTTGCTGCAACTTCCTTGCCTATGTTTTCTTTTAAACATCTTCACTAGGTTTTGCCATGAAACTGTTGGAGTCTTGGCATCTTGTATATGCTGTACATATCGTAGTGTCTGATACACTACATGACTTTCCTTGCACCCTCATTCTAGCCTTTGAACACCTTTATCTCTGTTGGAGTTGCATTCTCTTTAGACAATTCTAGAGGCTCCTCATTGTCTCCTTCAACATTGTCCCAAAATCCTTTTCCCATCAAGAAATTTGTTATTCCAAAATTCCATGCATGGAAGTTGTTCTTGTTAAGGCTCTCACTGATAAGTTGGTTGATGTTGTCAGACATCTTTGCTTATAACAACCAAAAATCTATAGACATACAATTTTGTATGTAACCTGTAACATATCAATATATGTTGTAGGTTCTGTGCAGTACTTCTTCTGCATAACCTATATGTCACATTACGTGACCAGAGTACATATACATATGACCAAAATCAACAATACATGTGATATCTCTCTTTGGACACCTAAAATGCACTGCTATAGTACAATAACTAGAGTTCAGACATAGTAGTTCCAAACTAAAACTTCTCAAAAGTTTCTAAAAACACCTTGCAATGGTGAAAGGAGGCCGAAACGCACCCAAAATGTGAGTTTGGCCACATAACCTAACTACATAGTACAAAGTACTACAAGCCACATAAGCACCTCCATGCCTGCAAAGGTAGCTCCTTAATTAAAGATTTGTAGCTCCGAGAGCTACCCAAGGGGTGTCGTACCAAAACAAGAGAGGGAAGAGATGATGATTCTCTTACCTGTGTATCTCTTTCTTTGAGCTTCCTTTGCTTGCTATTACCTGTGTATCTCTTTCTTTGCTTTTGCTGCTTAGCTCCTTAGCTTGAACCAAGCTCTGATACCATGAAAATATTGGGAGAGAAGAGATAGCTTAAGCTCTTCCAAGCACACACTCACAACAATGGATAACACACACAAAGATGGAAGACTGAAAATTTATTCTTCTTCTTTCTCTCAAAATGAGGCTATAAAAGGTAAGTGAAAACCGTATAAGTGGTCCATATGTGAACTTTTTCCTTCATTGAAGCTTCTAACCCTAGCTTCTACATAGAAACCCTAATAAAGAGATTTGATGGAGAGATCTCCATCAAAGCTCTCTATTATGTTTTCTATTGAAAAGCTAGGGTTAGGGTTAAGCTATAATGAGAAGGGAAAAAGAAAGATTCAACAAGTTAGGACAAAATCTTTCATTAAGATTTCTATTAATATTAGGGTATTGTATATGCTTTCTATTAGGGATAAGATTAGTGTTACTAATACTTTTTTTCTTTATTTGGTTTGATTTTATAGGTTATCCAGACATATCCAGACATACAAGATCCATAAGGTGAAAGATCTCTCCCTTTTATGTTTCCTCTTTTATGCTTTTACATGTTATAGGGTTTCTAAGTTTTAGGATTTGTTATTTTTTCTCCTCTACATGGATAGAATAGCTCCTCTCTAGAGGTGGCCATATGCCTTAGCCTCATGTATGAGGCTAGTGCATAAAGCTTATGCATTAGCCTTATGCATAAGCCTCATACATAAGGATAGTGCATAAACCGCATGCATAAGGATAGTGCATAAACCGCATGCATAAGACATGTATGAGGCTAGTGCATAAAGCTTATGCATTAGCCTTATGCATTAGCCTTATGCATAAGCCTCATACATAAGGATAGTGCATAAACCGCATGCATAAGACATGCATTACCAAATGTATAAGCCTCATGCATAAGGCTTATACATACGATTTATGCATGAGACTTTTGCATAAAGCCTCATGTGTATAAAGCTCATGCATTAGCGATAATCCTCTATGTATAGCCTTATACATAAGCTTATGCATGAGGCTTATGTATTAGCCGTATGCATAAGCATCATGTATAAAGCTATATGAATAAGCCATGTATAAAGCCATACGCACAAGTCTTATGTATAAAGCTTATGCATATGGCTAATGCATAAGCCGGATACATAAGCTTTATGCATAAAGTTTTATACATAAGCCTCACGCATAACCCACATACATGAGGCTTTTGTATAAGCTATGAATGCGTAGCTTTGTGTAACTATGAATGCTATGAATGAGCCTTATGCATTAGGCAAGTGCTACCTAGGCATGCACGTAGCTACCAAAATGCGTTGGTTGCTACTCACATGCTGGAAGCTACCTAAGCATGCTGAGTAGCTTCCTATGCATGCCGGTAGCAACCAACGCATGCTGCTAGCTTCCTACGCATGTCAATAGCAACGAACGCATACTGGTACCTTCCTATGTGCGTGTTAGTTTTGCTACCGGCATGCGTAGGAAGCTACCGGCATGCATTGGTTGTGCTACCGGCATGCATAAGAAGCTATCGACATGCGTTGGTGCTACCGGCATAATAGGAAGCTACTAGCATGCATTGGTTGCTGCGGCATGCATCGGTAGCACCCTACATATGTCGGTTGCTTCCTACGCATGCTAGTAGCAACCTACGCATGGCGGTAGCTCCCAATGCATGTCGGTAGCAACCTACGCATGGCGGTAGCTCCCAATGCATGTCGGTAGCTTCCAACACATGACAGTAGCAACGTACACATGCCAGTAGCTTCCTATGCATGCCGGTAGTAGCAACCAACACATGCGAGTAGCTTCCTATGCATAAGAGTATTAAGTATTTATGTTTTTTCTTCGATAGATGACAATAATTTGAGGCGTGATGTTACACGTGAAGGAGGAGTCGATATCCCGACAATATTTGTAAGTATATATTAGCCTAACATTGTATCTTATCTTTTAATTAAAGAAGGTAATCTTAAATAACAACTTTCTGAAATGTTCACTTATTTGTACAAATGTACCTTAAAGCAGTGGACCGCCCCCCTACACAAGAGGAATATGATTTTGCATTACAACGGGGTTTGCAAGATCTATTTGATAGGGTGCAAGATGAAGGATGGATTGTTACTACAGGAGATGCTTGGAAACCATGGCAAGTAAGTACATTCCTAAACCCTAAACCTCTTTGTTTTTGCAAAAATGATTCTCACTTGTGTTAGTTTTATTGTGTTTTAGGATCATATAACTCAAAATGGTGGTGCAAACGTAGCTATCGATAGAAATGGCAATGTTAGAAGCGAAGGGGTTGGAGCCAAGAGGAACAATACCAATCGCACAGCATGAGATCTAGATAGCCCCTAGCTCCATAGGTTTTTATTACGCTTTATCTTGTATATGAGTTTTTTGGAAATATACACTTATGTAATCCGCTAAGTATTGTAATTGAATTTTGACATTCCTAAAACTATGGTTTGTAAATGTCTTTTGTTTTTGGTATTTGTAAGTTTTACATTACACTTGTCCATGATGATGTAAAGTTATGTTAGTTTTACTATGTCTACATTAAAAAAAAAGGAACTGGTGTGTAGACTGGGGAGTTCTGTGTAGACTCCCTGGTCTACCCGAGCTTTTTTTAATTTTGCAGTACATTCGCTACTCAGCAGCAAAACTACAACGTTACTGCAGTACATTCGCTACTTCAGTAGCAAAACTACAACGTTATTTTGCTCTACTGATGAGTAGTGAAACTACAACGTTATTTCGCTACTGAGTAGCGAAAAAGTGCTTCTAGTTTCGGTACTGTGAGCAGAACCTGTTCAACAAAAATAGCAGCGTGTTTAGCAGCGATATAGGCCCGACATCTCTGTACCCTTCTAGTTATAAAAGCGCTCCTATTTTCATTGTTAAACCCTGACTTTCTTGTAGTGTAATCTAATTAAAGTGAATGTGTCTACATGTGTGTGTGTGTGTGTGTGTGTGTGTGTGAGAGAGAGAGAGAGAGAGAGAGAGAGAGAGAGAGAGAGAGAGGGAGATCTAAAGTTCAAGATTATATGTGGGATGACCCTGTCTTGGGATTGAGACAAGTCTCAAATCAAAGCAAAATTCAATTAGGTACATTCAATATTAATATACCTATACACCATCCACCTCGGGTTCACCAATTTGTCATTAATTTGAAGAGATATCATACATTCATGCCAACAAATTATTATCTCATAGTCTAACTATTACCAACTAGCATAATGGTATATTGAGCTATAATTTGTAGTCGAGCTGGATACACCATTCTGACAAGTAATCTTACTAACTGTTAGAATGGTGAATCTAGCTACAATCTACAGTCTAGATGGATATACCATTCTACCAAAAAAACTTGCAGAAAGAGCACATGTATCAGCACATGTATAGGTGTTAGTATATGCACCATACTATGTAGCTACCTATGCCTATGATGCCAACATGTATATTGGCACCTATACCCATGCCTACACCAATGCCTTTATTACCACCTATACTGGTGCCTATACCAACACCTATACTCATGGCTATAATGGCACTGAATATGAGCTGGTGCCTATACTAGCATAGCGATGCTCGAGTATTTATAATGTTGTGTTTTGGCATTGATAACTGATCATTCCGCTGTAGTGGGGGTCTTAATGTTGAATTTGTAGATGATAAATGCATTTTCCATGAGACAAATAAAAAGACAAACGGATTGTACTACTCGATCATTAACCATTGGTGGTTTATACAAATTGTATGTATGAAAATTGTGATGTTGCTTATCTCGCATACACTTCTAATGTAATGAAAGATGCCCAATTGTGGCATGCTAGATCTAGCCACACTTGGTGGTTTGATGCTTTTGCAGAAACATGGGATATTAGAGGATCTTCCTCCATTTGATCCACCACCACCAAGATGGTTTGATACTTTTGTGGAAACATTGGATATTTGAGGATCTTCCTCCACTTGATCCACCACCACCAAGATATGTTTGTGAAGGACGCATCCTTCCTAAACTTGATCCACCACCAAGATATGTTTATGAAGGATGCATCCTTGGTGAAATTTCTTGCCAGCCTTTCCCAAAGAATGTACCAAATTGAGCTGATCACGAATTATAGCTCATACATAGAGATGTGTGTGGTCCAATGAGGATTACTTATTTGGTAGGAAACTTATACTTTGTTACATTTATCGATGATTAACTATGACAAGTATAACTCCCTGTTAAGGAAAAATTAGAGGTCTTTCCCATTTTCAAAACTTTATTGTTGTGGTTGAAAATGAAACTAGCTTAAAAGTTCTAAACTATCCATTTAGGCATGAGTGGGGAATACATATCAAATGCATTCAAAGATTTATTAACACAAAAAGGCATTAATGTAGAAATCCTTATACACCACAACAAAATAGTGTTGCTGAGAGGAGAAGTATGACTGTCATGGAGATGGTTAGATTCATGGTTAAAGGTCAGGAGTAGCTTCCACACAAATTTTGTATAGAAGAAGTTCTTTGTACTACCTATGTGCTGGAATCGGTGCCCCACTATAGCTTTAAAGGCTATCACTTCTTATGAGCCTTAGTTCAAAAATCAAAAACCCAAGGTAAAACACATGCATATTTTTGGTTATTTGGAATATGCACATGTGCTAGCACAAAGTAAAACTAAGCTTGATGACAAGGCATTGAAATGCATTTTTATTAGTTATAGTGTTAAAAGCAAAGGTTTATCTCTATAATCCTCTCACAAAGAAGATTATTATGAGTAGAGATGTCATTTTTGCACAAGATTATGTATGTCCAATGATGGAATTCAATAAGCATGCCTATGCCAATTCTTCGAACATGTTTGATGGGTTATTACATGTGCTAGTATCTAATCGATTCTCATTAGATTTTACATGTACTAGTATGTGTTGATTCTTAGCATATTTTACCTAGTGATCCTTATTTGTTTGCAAAGGGGGAATTCTCAAGGATTTGATGCACCAACTTTAGATCAACTAGAAGATGCAGTAAATGTTGAAAGATCAGCACAATAAATCTAGGCTTATGACTAGATGGGTTAAAAAGACCTTGCAAGATCGAAAACTATTTATTCCTTTGCAAAGTAGAACTAGTTCTAGTGGTGAAACCACTTCTTTACCAGATATTGCTCAGTTTTCATTTCTTATTCCTCTACAAGATGTAAATGAACTTAAGTATTCTAAATATTCGCAAGAAGATCCAAATTGGGTAAAAGCCATGTAGGATGAAATTCATGCCATTCAGATAAATGGTACCTGATATTTAGTGGATCTACCATGTGAGACCCCTGCCCCCTCCGTGCGTTCTCCTTCGGGGCACTGGCAGAGCAGAAGCAGTAGCTTCTCGCATAGGGCAGGGATTCCCACTCGGGGCCTTGCCCACGAATATCCAGACAAGAGACTAGCCCGGCGGTTCCTCCAAAACTGAACCCGGAAAAACTTCCCTCGCCCGGAAGGCACGGGCGATTCCACCTAGAAAATCATCTAACGGGAGATTTATCTAACGGGTCAAGGTCTTAACTATCCAATTTGATCCGGCCGAGCGCGTAGGTCACATGGCTACATTCAGGAAGAGACTTGCACTTGGTTCATAGAATCACCGCTTTTTTTTCCCTTAGGCAAGGCACAACTACCGCGCTGACTCTTTCCACAGAACAAGAATCTTCTAGGGACCTATTCTAACTAGCATAACTTGACGTTTCTGACTGTATCGCCGCAGGAATCCGCCAATCCACCCCAACCGGCCCATGGGTTAGCCAACCGCCCAACCACTGTATTGGTGGAATCCCTTTATATAAAAATTTGTTTATGTTTTGTCTCTCGGGTACCAAAGAAAAGAGTTCCCAGGCCCCCTAGTCAGCGCTTCAAGAAAAATTCAAGGTAGACACACCACTTACACACCCAATATGAATTTGCCTTTTTTAGAGATTTGGCTATCTTTAAAGCAATCTTTTAATGAAACCATAGTATTACTGATCATAATCCTTCAAAATATTCAATCCATAGTTTTACAAAAAAATATCATCCGGACTCTCTGTTAAGACCAGCTAGTCAACCAACGAGATCCAATCTTGAATTCCAGTTCACATAGATAATTCCTTTCCAGTCCATCCATATCTTCCTCGACATATGCATGGGTGTCCTAGAAACCGCGCGAGCCCGTGCATCACCTGGTCAGAACTCTCTAGGATCCTACTTAGGTATCCTAGCAATTCACTCAGGGACCGCTTCATCGGTCCTCGCCCATCATATCGGAAGTGCACCATTTTAACCAGACAAAGGTTGGTCAAGACCTCGGCAAGCTTTCCGCGAGCAACGTCCTCTGACGACTCCCGCCAGCTATTGCAACGAATCTCGCCTTAGTTAAACATAAGCCAAATGCTTCTTCCTACATTCTGGCATAAAACGGTCCTTTTCAAAAACAGAGTTTCTATGCAAGTAAGAATTTTCCCATTTTGAGTTTGACTCCACAAAACCCTTTTTCTCGAAAACCCAACTTTCTTAATGAAAATCACGAATCTCATGTCAAGGTAATCCACCCGTTAATTTTTCCCAGATTAAAAAATCATAAAAATAACTTATCTCTTTCTCTAGCTTGTCAAGCTTAGAGTTTTGATTAAAATAAAGAGGGTATGAATAAGAATCATCCTCCTACCAAGGATCTAGCCATAAGAATGACTAATCTTTCTAAAAGAGAGATTTTCTTAAAGAAAACATTATGATTAAGCATAAAAATTAACATTAATCTAAATAGACATTATGAATCTTTGGAAAACTTGATTTGAAGAAAAAGCCATTTCTTAGAAAGCTTCTCAAGATTTAGAAGGGTTTAGAAGAAGAAAATCATTGAGAGAATTGAAAAAACACCATTAAATTAGGTCTACCTTTGATTTGGGCTTGTTTATTTGGCTAGAGCCTAGAAGTGAAGCCCCCAAGCAATTCCTTGGCCACCAAGAGAGGGAGAGTAATCTCCAAGAGAGGATGGAGGAGAGAGAAGGTCCAAATTAGCTCTCAAGAGAAGAGGCAAATTAGAGGGATAATAGAAATATGCTAATTTAGAGATAATACTTACATGGTAATGCTCCAATATGAAAATACATGAGGGTCTATTTATAGGTGAGGAGGCCACTAACCAAGCCCAACTCGGTTTTAGAGCCTTCTAGCTTCAGTTTGACCCAATTCGAACAAGATTTGGATCAGTTTGGCTCCCTTTTTGATCCAGTTTGCACCAGGAGAGAGAAGAGATGAAATATCTTGCATATTTTGAATTAAAAAAGCCAAACAATGATGAGGAAAAAGGTGCCTACCTCAAGTGGGTGTCCCACCTTACTGAGGTGTCAAAAATGAATCATTTCACCTTAATATTTCATTTTTTAACTAATATACCTTAATTTTTAACTAATAAACCTTGTACTTAATCAACTCTTCATCTTATGTGAGCGTTTACTCATTTTTGGGGTATTTTCTTTTATTCGTTATATTTATCTCATCCCAACACTTGGATTAATCCTATTGGCCCTCTGGAACCTTATTTGGACCTTAATCCAAAAATTTCTGAAAACGTGGACCCTTAGGCTAAGGCCTTTAATACACATATTCAGTTAATTCCTAATGCACATTGGAATTTTTTTTTGAATTTCTATCTCAAGGGAAATCATCTTAGATATTAGGAGAAATTTTGAATTACCTCTCTCTAGAACATTTCCTCTCTCTGGGCCAAAACAAGGGAAAAATTTTCTGAGATCCCTATCCCCACCGCGCAACGAATTCAGGGGTGCTAGCAGTGGAATTAGCACTTCTTGGGTGGGGTAGGGTCCCACACTCGGGGCCTCGCCCACAGATATCCGAACAAGAGACTAATCTATCTGTTCTTTCAAAACCGATCCCGGAAAAACTTCCCTTGCCCGAAAAGCACGTGCGATTCCTCCAGGATAACTTTTCTCTAACGTAGTCAAAATCCTTAACTAACTGAATTGATCTGACCAAACGCGTAAGTCCCATAGTCAGATCAGGGAAAAGATTGTACTTGGATCATAGAGACCAACGCTTTTTTCCTCATTGAGAGGCACAGTCATTGATTCTTTTCCATAGAACAATTTTTGTCCAGGATTTACTTCATCTATCCAACCAGAACAGAATTGAGTCTCAATTTAGGGATCCATCAGTCCAGCCTAACCCCATCCAGTCCCATGGGTTAGCCACCCGCCCAACCACTGTAAATTGCCTTTTTCACAGATTCAACAGTCTTTAAAACAATCATTTAATGAAACCATAGTGTCACTGATCATAATCCTCTAATTATCTAGTTGAATCCTTATTTCCAAACATTCCTTCATCGGTGTACCTATGGTATCATTGGCAACCAGATTGCTCACCCCCTATCCACTCAGGGGCCTTTTCGATAGTTCCTAGCTCATAGTAACCGGCAAGTATTCACTTTAACAAAAATGGAGTCTCCGTTGAAGATCAGCAAGATCAACCAACAGATCCATATAAAAGAGCCATGCACTCATCCGTTGAGGACCAGCAAGTTCAATCAACCAAATCTATGCCCGAATTCAGAAAACAACTCTTACTCCTTGTTCCAATATCTTCCCTGAGGTACGTGTGGGTATCTTTAGTGACCTAGAGTTTGAGCACCGTATGGTCAGCACCCTCTAGGATCCTTCGCAGGTCACCTAGCGCTTCACTCATAGGCCACTTCCTTGGTCCCTCATCCATTGTACCGGAAGCTCACCATTTAAATCAAACCGAGGCTGGTCAAGACCTCGGCCGACCTTGCTATGTGAGACGTCCTCCGTTGACTCTCCATCAACAGTTGCAACTTTAACAGATAGGTCTCCATGACCTCATTCACAAGATGGTCAAAATGCTTTCCCAGCATTCTTGACATAAGACAGTCATTTAAAAACAGATTTCACAGACAAATACAGTTCCAACAATATTTCCATCTTTTCTCATCACTCCACATCCTTTCACATTAGTCCCCATCTTTTCTCATCCTCCCACATTTTTTTTTCTTCATCGATCCCTATCACATCACATCATTCCCACATCAAATCACATCCAATCGCATCATCCACACATCAATCCACATCATCCATACATCCATCCACATCATCCACATCTAATCGCATCATCCATACATCCATCCACATTATCCACACATCCATCCACATCTTCCATACATCCATCCACATTAATCCACATCATCCATACATCCATCCATACATCCATCCACATCAATCCACATTATCCACACATCAATCCACATTATCCACATCAATCCACATTATCCATACATCCATTCACGTCAATCCACATTATCCACACATCAACCCCCACATCATCCATATATCCATTCACGTCAATCCACATTATCCACACATCAATCCACATCATCCATATATCCATCCACATCATCCACATCATCCACATAATCCATACATCCATCCACATCAATCCACATTATCCACACATCCATCCACATCTTCCATACATCCATCCACATCATCCACATCATCCATACATCCATCCACATCAATCCACATTATCCACACATCCATCCACATCTTCCATATATCCATCCACATCAATCCATATCAATCCACATCATCCATACATCCATTCACGTCAATCCACATTATTCACACATCAACCCACATCATCCATAAATCCATTCACGTCAGTCCACATTACCCACACATCAATCCACATCATCTATATATCCATCCACATCATCCACATCAATCCACATCAATCCACATCATCCATACATCCATCCACATCAATCCACATCATCCATACATCCATCCACATCAATCCACATTATCCACACATGCATCCACATCTTTCATACATCCATCCACATGAATCCACATGTCAATCCACATCATCCATACATCCATCCACATCAATCCACATTATCCACACATCAATCCACATCATCCATACATCCATTCACGTCAATCCACATTATCCACACATCAACCCACATCATCCATACATCCATTCACGTCAATCCACACTCATTTCATAAGTATTCCCATTCTCATCTAATCACATCTTTTTCTATCTCATCACTTATTTTCTCATTTATCCTCATCAGATCTCATCCACTTGCATCTACCTATACATCTCATCACTTCACATACATTAACATCTATCCAGTTTACATCTCATCTTATCACATCCATTTCACATCACATCTCATTCATTCACATCCCGATTCACATGCTAACACATTCATTCACATCCCTTATCGTTCATTCACATCCCGATTCACATCTTATCACATCCATTCACATCCCTTATCATTCATTCACATCCCGATTCACATGCCATCACATTCATTCACATCCTATATCATTCATTCACATCCCGATTCACATGCTAACACATTCATTCACATCCTATATCATTCATTTACATCCTGATTCACATGACATCACATCCATTCACATCCCTTATCATTCATTCACATCCAGATTCACATGCTATCACATTTATTCACATGCTATCACATTTATTCACATCCTATATCATTTATTCACATCCCGATTCACATGCTAACACATTCATTCACATTCTATATCATTCATTTACATCCTGATTCACATGACATCACACATTCATTCACATTCTATATCATTCATTTACATCCTGATTCACATGACATCACATCTCATCTATTCATTCACATTCATCTGATTCACATCACATCTCATCACATCTATTTACCTCTTATTCTCATCATTTCTATTCTCATCACATCCATTCTCTAATCATTCTCATCTATCTGATTCATATCACATCTTATCACATCTATTTATAGAATGTAAGAGAATTCTTATTTTTGATATAAAGATTCTTTACGCATCTATTTATGCCATAAGAAAAACTTCAGTGGGAAATAACACTTTTATAAAAATCCATTTATGCATCTATTTATGCATAAATTTAATTTTAAAAAGAATAACTATTTTGAAATAAAAATAAATTTCTTTATGCATCTTTCTATGCATAAAATCAAAATTAATGAGAATAACTCTTTTGAACTAAAAATAATTTTCTTTATGCATCTTTCTATGCATAAAATCAAAATCGATGAGAATAACTCTTTTGAAATAAAAATAAATTTCTTTATACATCTTTCTATGCATAAAATGAAAACTGATGAGAATAACTCTTGTGAAATAAAAATAAATTTCTTTATGCATCTTTCTATGCATAAAATCAAAATTGATGGCGACAATAACTCTTTTGAAATAAAAATAAATTTCTTTATATGAGCCGCCTGGGGGATAGGCCCCACACTTATACCATTGGCATGGTTGGTGAGATCATGGGTGATATGCGGCCAGTGGGATGACAGGCTGTGTGACAGCCATTCTAGAGACTGGCATAGTTATTGCGCCATCTCATTTAGTTGGGTTCACACTATAGAGAACCCTTGTATGTATTTGGTTGAGTACCTTTCATATTGCGTGTACTCTTATCTTTGTATATGGTGTGTTGAGTGTTGAGTGAAGAAGAAGAAGATTTTCAGCCTCTCACCTTGTGTGTTCTCTATTAGGGTTTTGTGAGTGTGTGTGTGCTTGCAAGAGCTCAAGCTCTCTTCCACCTTGCATCTTTTAATGGTATCAGAGCCTGGTTCATGCTAAGGGCTGAGCTGCAAGCAAGAGAACCACATGAAGCGTACGAGGGTAAGAGCTTCAACTACTCTTCCCTATTTGTGTTGGTGACTACACCCTTGTCGGGAGCTCTACGGGAGGCACCGGCAAACGATCTCTGATTGAGGAGCTTTCTTCGCGGGAGTAAAGCTATAGGGCAACTATATTGTCCTATTGGACTACATTTTCTGGGCCGAAAACGCGTATCGGGCGCGTCTGGACCTCCGTTTTTCAGAAAGCAGGCGATTTCGAGCGCTGCGGGTAAGTCATCAATTCTCTGCAGAAATCTGTTTTAAGAACTGCACGAAAACAGATTGGCTGTGCAGACACTGTGGGTGCTGCAAAGAGGTCAACAGTTGCCATTGGGTGTATGTATGCATATTGAAGTCACTAGTTGTGACATTTGAGAGTACTACAGTACTGCTGCAGAAATATAGCAGTTTGTGCCAACCAGAGTGCCTGGCAAGATGTCAAATGATGGCATAACACAGATTATGGCTGAGAAGCTTGATAAGAATAACTTCCATGCTTGGAGGTTCAGGTTGACGAACATGGTATTGGATTACTACAGAGACAGTATGGCTTGGACATGTTGTCTAAGTATGGTATGACAGGCTGTAAGCCTATTTCCATGCCATTGGATCAGAATGGCAAGTTGAGTGCAGATTCAGGAGAGATTTTGGAGGATCCTACTATGTATAGGCGCATAGTAGGAAGCTTGATCTATATGATGATCACCAGACCAGATTTGAGCTATGCTGTTGGGTTGGTGAGTCAGTTTATGTAGGTTCCACGAAAACCGCATTTGGATGCATTGAGACACATACTGAGGTATGTGAGGTCTACTTTGCATTGTGGACTATTCTATGAGACTGGGACAGAGATATGCGTACATGGGTACACAGATGCTGATTGGGCTGGTAGTATCTCAGATAGAAGATCTACCAGTGGCTTCATGTTTTCTTTGGGGAGTGCTGTTGTGACTTGGAGCAGCAACAGAAGCAGCCTAAGGTTGCTCTATCCAGTACAGAGGCCGAGTACAGAGGAGCTGCTATGGCAGCATGTGAGGTAGCTTGGTTGAGAAAGCTACTTGCAGATTTGGGTCTATCAGTGGTAGACAAGTTGTCATTTTTTGTGACAACATTAGCACTATACAGTTGGCCAAGAACCCAGTTTTTCATGCTCACACGAAGCATATAGAGGTCCACTACCATTTTGTCAGAGAGAAGTTCTTGGCAAGAGACCTTGACCTTGTTTATGTCAGCACACAGGATCAGGTAGCTGACATCTTCACCAAAGAATTGGGTACAGAGAAGCTCCGCAGATTCAGGGCTTCGCTTGGTGTACATGAGATGGAGTTGAGCTCGAGGGGGAGTGTTGAGATATCGAGCTCATCTAGTGAGGCGGTGGACACTGATGACCCGCCTGGGGGATAGGCCCCACACTTATACCACTGGCATGGCTGGTGAGCATCACATCATCCATACATCCATCCACATCAATCCACATTATCCACACATCAATCCACATCATCCATACATCCATTCACGTCAATCCACATTATCCACACATCAACCCACATCATCCATACATCCATTCACGTCAATCGACATTCACGTCAATCGACATTCATTTCATAAGTATTCCCATTCTCATCTAATCTTTTTCTATCTCATCACTTATTCCCTCATTTATCCTCATCACATCTCATCCACTTGCATCTACCCATACATCTCATCACTTCACATACATTAACATTTATTCAGTTTACATTGCATTGTATCACATCCATTTCATATCACATCTCATTCATTCACATCTCGATTCACATGCTAACACATTCATTCACGTCCCTTATCATTCATTCACATCCTGATTCACATCACATCACATCCATTCACATCCCTTATCATTCATTCACATCCCAATTCACATGCTATCACATTTATTCACATCCTATATCATTCATTCACATCCCGATTCACATGCTAACACATTCATTCACATCCTATATCATTCATTTACATCCTGATTCACATGACATCACATCCATTCACATCCCGATTCACATGCTATCACATTCATTCACATCCTATATCATTCATTCACATCCCAATTCACATGCTAACACATTCATTCACATCCTATATCATTCATTTACATCCTAATTCACATGACATCACATCTCATCTATTCATTCACATTCATCTTATTCACATCACATCTCATCACATCTATTTATCTCTCATTCTCATCACTTCTATTCTCATCACATCCATTCTCTATTCATATCACATCTTATCACATCTATTTATAGAATGTAAGATAATTCTTTTTTTTGATATAAAGATTCTTTACGCATCTATTTATGCATAAGAACAACTTCAGTGGGAAATAACACTTTAATAAAAATCTGTTTAATATGCATCTATTTATGCATGAATTTAATTTTAAGGAGAATAACTCTTTTGAAATAAAAATAAATTTCTTTATGCATCTTTCTATGCATAAAATCAAAATTGATGAGACTAACTCTTTTGAAAAAAAAAATTCTTTATACATATTTCTATGCATAAAATCAAAATTTAATGAGAATAACTCTTTTGAAAAAAAATAATTTTTTCTATGCATAGAATCAAAATTGATGATGAGAGTAACTCTTTTGAAATAAAAATAAATTTCTTCATGCATCTTTCTATTATGCATAAAATCAAAATTGATGTGAATAACTCTTTTGAAATAAAAATAAATATCTTTATGCATCTTTCTATGCATAAAATCAAAATTGATGCGAATAACTCTTTTGAAATAAAAATAAATTTCTTTTTGCATCTTTCTATGCATAAAATCAAAATTGATGAGAATAACTCTTTTGAAATAAAAATAAATTTCTTTTTGCATCTTTCTATGCATAAAATCAAAATTGATGAGAGTAACTCTTTTGAAATAGAAATAAATTTCTTTATGCATCTTTTTATGGATCAAATTAAAATTGATGAGAATAACTCTTTTGAAATAAAAATAAATTTCTTTATGCATCTTTCTATGCATAAAATCAAAATTGATGAGAGTAACTCTTTTGAAATAGAAATAAATTTCTTTATGCATCTTTTTATGGATCAAATTAAAATTGATGAGAATAACTCTTTTGAAATAAAATTAAATTTCTTTATGCGTCTTTCTATGCATAAAATCAAAATTGATGAGAATAACTCTTTTGAAATAAAAATAAAATTCTTTATGCATCTTTCTATGCATAAAATCAAAACTTGATGAAAGTAACGCTTTTATAATTTAAAAAAATTCTCTTATGCATCTATTTATGCATTAATTTAATTTTAATGAAAGTAACACTTTTATAATAAAAAAATTCTTTTATGCATCTATTTATGCATAAAAATCAATTTTGATGAAAATAACACTTTTATAATCAAAATATTTCCAATATGCATCTTTCTATGCAGAGAAATTAATTCTAATGAAAATAACACTTTTATAATAAAAATATTTCTAATATGCATTTTTCTATGCATAGAATAAAAATAACACTTTTAGAATACACAAGCGGTGGGGATTACTCTTTTTGAATAATAAAAAGATAAAACTTACTTTACCAAATTTAAGAAATTTTTTCCATAACCTCCTTTGTATGGCTGACTATTTTTCAAAATTTTCACTCTAAAATTTACTAGAAATTATCTAAGATGATTTAAATCATTCTAATCTAATCATTTTACACTTTATTAAGAGTAAACAATATGAAAAGTTTAATTCCATCAATTAGATTACACATCTAGGATAAAGAAAGGCTGAATTTAATAATTAAGAGAAGGGGGAAAGCCTTTCCAGCAAGGCATAACATCCATTTTCATTTTAAAGAAAGAAAAAATTAAAAAACCATAAAATAGAATAAGAAAAAGTAGAATTTGTAGCTTACTAGGAGTTTTGTGAGCTTTCCTTTGGCTTGATGGTTTGAGGGATCTACTCTTGTTTGCAACAAGAGTGGCCACCAATTCTTTTGAAGAGAAAATGGTGAAAAAAAATAAATTATCAATGAATTCACTGTTTTGGGCTTCATTTATAGGAAAAAGGGGGAGGCTTCATTTATAGGAAAAAGTGAGCCTCTAACCAAGCAAACTGATTCTAGAATTTTCCAGATCAGTTTGGTCAATTTTTGACCATTTTTAGGTCAGTTTAGCTTACTTTTTGGATCTAGTTGAAGCAGGAGAGAGGAGAGATGAAAATATCTCATTATTTGTGAGTCTAAAACTCAACCACACATGTGAAATAGGTGCCTCTTTCATGAGGGGAATTCCCCACACTGAGGTGTCAAAAATGCATCATTTCTTCTAAATATCTCTTCTTTTTTAACTAATAACCTTGTCCTTAGTCAACTCTTCATGTTATGTGAGCATTTACTCATTTTTTGGATATTTTCTTTTATTTTTCCATTTATCTCCTCCCTACATTTGGATTAATCTAATTGGTCCATATGGACCTTAATTCAAAAATTTCAAAAAATGTGGACCCTTCAGCTAAGGTCCTTTTACCTGATTTCAATTTATTCTAATTGCACATTGGAAATTTCTTTTTGAATATCTGTTTTAGGGGAAACCAATTTAGACACTAGGAGGATTTTTATATCCAAAAATATCTCAATTTTTAATTACCTCTCTCTAGACATTTTCTCTCTCTAGGCCAAAACAGGGTAAAATAGGATCTTTATTTTATTTTAGAGAGGGAAATAATTATAAGATCAGAAGGGGAGGTTCTTACATCTACACACCTCAAAAGACGGAGGGAGGAATCTTACAACAATATTTTCTTGCATTTTGAAATAGGGGATCATTACAGGGGATTAAGGTAAAAGCTTATACATTATTCAGGGCTGAGGAGGAATCTTACATCATCTTCCACTTGAAAAATGCGAGATGTCCTCATCTCCCAAAGTGGGGGTAATCCTTTACTAGCTCTTCTTCTTTCTCCTCCCAAGTGGCATCCTCTAAAGGGAAGAACTTCCACTTGACCAGAAATTCTCTAAGGACTTTGCTCTTGAGAACCTTCTCCCGAATATCAAGGATTTCTTGAGGTTGGAGTACCTTCTGGCCTTGAGTCAGAGAAATCAACTCCTCATCTCATCAAGCACGTGACTCAGGCTAGGTACATACTTTTTAAGTAAACTGACATGGAATACATTATGTACCTTGAGATGAGGAGGCAGAAGAAGTTCATAAGCTAAATCTCCTACTTTCTAAATAGACATTAATCTAGATAGACATTAATCTAAATAGACAGCTTGATTTGAAGAAAAAGCCATTGCTTAGAAAGCCTCTCAATCTTTAGAGGGGTTGAGAGAAGAAGAAAATCATTGAGAGACTTGAAAAAAAAACCATTAAATTAGGTTTACCTTTGATTTGGGCTTGTTTCTTTGGCTATAAGTGAAGCCCCCGAGCAAGTCCTTGGCCACCAAGAGAGGATGGAGGATAGAGAAGCTCCAAAGCTCTCAAGAGAAGAGGCAAATTAGAGGGATAATGGAAATATGCTAATTTAGAGATAATATTGGCATTGTAATGCTCCAATATGAAAATACAAAGAAATAAGGTCTATTTATAGGTATGGGAGGCCACTAACCAAGCCCAACTGGGTTCTAGAGCCTTCCAACTTTAGTTTGACTCAATTCGAGCATGATTTGGATTAGTTTGGCTTCCTTTTTGATCCAGTTTGCACCAAGAGAGAGGAGAGATGAAATATCTTGATTATTTTGAATTAAAAAAGCCAAACAATGATGAGGAAAAAGGTGCCTACCTCAAATGGATTTCCCACCTTACTGAGGTGTCAAAAATGCATCATTTCACCTAAATATCTCTTTTTTTAAAACTAATATACCTTAATTTTTAACTAATAAACCTTATACTCAGTCAACTCTGCATCTTATGTGAGCATTTACTAATTTTTGGGGTATTTTCTTTTATTCTTTGTATTTATCTCATCCTAACACTTGGACTAATCCTGTTGGCCCTCTGGAACCTTATTTGGACCTTAATCCAAACATTTCTAAAAAATGTGGACCCTCAGACTAAAGCCTTTAATACACATATTCAGTTAATTCCTAATGTACATTGGAAAATTTATTTTGAATTTTTGTTTAAGGGGAATGAATCTTAGATATTAGGAGAAATTTTGTATCCAAAAATATCTCAATTCTGAATTACCTCTCTCTAGAATATTTTCTCTCTCTAGGAAAAAACAATATTTTCTTGCATTTTGAAATAGGGGATGATTATAGGGGATTGAGGTAAAAGCTTATACATTACTCAAGGCTGAGGAGGAATATTACATCCTCTCCCACCACTTGAAAAATGCGAGATGTCCTCATCTCGCAAAGTGGGGATAATCCTTTACTTACTCGTCTTCTTTCTCCCAAGTGGCCTCTAAAGGGAAGAACTTCCACTTGACAAGAAATTCTCTGAGGACTCTACTATTGAGAACCTTCTCCCAAACGTCAAGGATTTCTTCAGGTTGGAGTACCGTCTGGCCTTGAGTCGGAGAAATCAATTGTTCATCATCAAGCACGTGACTCGGGCTGGTGGGTACATACTTTTTAAGTAAACTGACATGGAATACATTATGTACCTTGAGATAGAGAGGCAGAAGAAGTTCATAAGCTAAATCTCCTACACAGGAAAAATTAGGAATTTTCTAAAAATTATTTTTAGAAATCCTAAAAATTGGTATTTTGGCAAAATTATTGCTAATTTTTTTTTTGGAAAAATATAAGTTTGGAATGCCATAAGATAGGGTTCTGTGGCTTCTGGAACTGGCATTTTGTATGCACATTGCTACTGCTAAGTTTCGGGGGTTAACTCTATCTCATGACCTACTTCACGAGTTGGAGGCATCGCAGTTAGTTCTTCTGGGAACACATTAGCATACTCACTTAACCACTCTGGTTCCTTAGCCTTGAATTTTATGTCTACGGGATTTATCTTAACGACATAGACAGCTTGCCTCTTTCTGAGTCCCTTTAATAGTTTAGAAGCTTTGACTAACTGCAACACTAGGGATCCGAAAATTCCAGTTTCTTGAACTTTATTTTCGTGAAGGTCAAGGAAAGAGATTGTGACAATGAATGTTAGCCTGATTCTTATGGAGCCAATCCATTCCAAGGATTCCATCATAGATTCCCAAGGGTAGGACTCTGAAACTGGTAATCTGTTACTTTCCCATCTAGATTAAACTGAATACGGTTTGTCTCAGGGTGGGTGAAAAGAATCTTTCCCCACCACACTGGCCAATTCCACTTGCATAGGTTTCCGTGATTTTTGATTTAGGACTAACTTACGCAAACATCCTGGTGGGAAAATAAAAGAATCTATACTACCTGAATCAATCAAAAGCTTGAATTTCTTACCCTTGTACTCTGCTAAAGTCTGGAGAGCTGAGAATTGACGATTTGGCCCCTGATGCTCAATGGCGGCATAGATTAGTCCTTTTTCTTTGTCGACTTCCTTAGCTATTATGACGGCTCTAGCTCCTACAGTATGAGAAGGAACTCTCTCTCTTTGGTTTCCCCAATTCTGGGAGGGAGTTCTGAGGCTACTTTGCATTGAGGCTACAAGCTAAGCTGACACTCTTCTGGGATTGCCCTGGTTTTGGCGAGGGGGACTGTGATTGGATTGATACGAAGGAGTCGGTCTCTGAACTCTAGGACCTTGGCTTCCTTGGCCCATAGAAGGGCAATCCTTGAGCTGGTGCCCAAACCCTTGACAATCGAAACAATTGTTTTCACCCCGAAGCTCTTCCCTCTGCATTCTAGAAAGAGCCGGGGTTCCTGGATAAAAGCTTCGAGGAAAAGGTCTTCCTTTGTCCCTGAAATTTCCCGTCTCCTGGTTCTGATTGGGACCTTGGTGTCTCTTTGGAGAGGCGGAAGGTTGGAAGAACTTCCCGGTGTCTGGAACCTTTTGAAGGATGAGGGAGTTGGCTTTGGCGAGACCTTCATAACAAAGGCCTTGTGAAGTCCTTCGCCATCCTCACTGCTTTAGCCACATTGAAACTAGCTTGGCATTCTTTACTAGGGTATCCAAGGGTTCATTCATTCCTCGAATGTACCTGGACATCAGTTGTTCTTCATCCAGTGGTGGCAAGTATTTGAGGAGGAGAGCGAACGCTTGGTGAGACTCTTCAATAGTTTTTCTCCCCTTGGTTAACTCCAAGAATTCATTCATCTTGTTTTCCAAAAAGCCGGGAGGACAAAATCTCTTCCTTAGAAAAGCCTTGAGATCAATCCATGTCTGGGTGTTCCGATTGAGATGGTTGGTCTCGCAGTGGTTTCTCCATGCTACTCTGGTTGTTTCTACTATCTTCAGCCTTGCAAGAGCCATTTTACTCCTCTCATTGTATCTGGTGACATTGGAGTATTCTTCCATTGTTCAATCCACTTCTCCACAGCCTCACCCAAGTTTTCCCCTTCACCCTTGAAGGGACCTGGTGCGCTAAGTTCTATGAAGGGCTTTGCAAACATCAGGGTCAAGCTCTTCCTCATCTCTGAGAGGACATGGCTGGTGGCCACGGTTTACGCGTCTCATGATTCTGCCAAAAAATGATACATCATTAAATGTCCGAGGGATAGATCTTATTTCTTCAACTCGTCATCTATAGACAAATCACTTATATAACTAAAAATTTTCCACAAAACATTTCTTTATTTAAATAAAGGTTGCAATATGTACATAGAGCATCCATGCTCTAGAAAGTTAAAACCTCCATGAAAAACGCATGAGACAGCGATACTGGACTACAAATCTAGAAGAGGGGCGATACAAGATCACACCATGAACCACCTTTAGCTTCAATAGGATCATAGTCAAAGAGATATTCTCCCTCAGCATCAGGCGTTAGCTGTAAGAGGCGTGGACATACTACCCTGCATACCACTTATGCTGACGTCTCTATGTTGGGTCGAGAAAATATAATTCCTCAAAATGATTTGTGAGCCTTACTCTGCTCCTTCCAGACGTAGTGGAAGAGAGGATATGCTCAAAGGCAAAAGCAGTCATATCCTAAGATGGAGTGAGATCAGGAACACCAGATAAACATGGAACTTCCATCTATAAAATCCGATTCATCGATTAAAAGTTTTCATTAATGAAGCTTAAGGAATGAAAAAATCAATATGTAAATGCTCTTTTTGATTTTTTTATTATAAATCTCTAATAAAATTCATTTTCCTTCTTAAGCCTTCAACAACGCTCTGATACCGGTTGTGAGACCCCCATCCCCTCCGCGAGGCCTTCTTCGGGGGCACTAGCAGCAACAGCGAAAGCAACAACCTTTCGCGCAGGTCAGGGATACCCACTTAGGGCCTCGCCCACGAATATCCAGACAAGAGACTAGCACGGCGGTTCCTTCGAACCCGAAAAAACTTCCCTCACCCGGAAGGCATGGGTAATTCCACCTGGAAAATCATCTAATGGGAGATTTATCTAACGGGTCGTCAAGGCCTTAACTATCCAATCTAATCCGACCGAACCCATAGGTCACATGACCATATTATCAAGGACGAGACTTGCACTTGGTTCATAGAATCACCGCTTCTTTTCCCCTTAGGTGAGGCTCAGCCCCTCCCCGCTGATTCTTTCCCATAGAACAAGAATCTTCTAGGGACTTATTCTAGCTAGCGTTACTTGACGTATCTGACTATATCGCAGGAATCCATCGATCCAGCCTGCCCATGGGTTAGCCAACCCTTTTATATAAAAATTTGGTTATGTTTTGTCTTGGGTATCTAGGAAAAGAGTTCCCAGGCCCCCTAGTTGGCGCTTCAAGCAAAATTCAAGGTAGTCACACCACTTACACACCCAATATGAATTTGCCTTTTTCACAGATTTGGCTGTCTTTAAAGCAATCTTTTTATGAAACCATAGAATTACTAATCATAATCCTACAAAATATCCAGCCCATTGTTTTACAAGAATATCGTCCAGACTCTCCGCCGTTAAGACCAGCTAGTCAACCAACGAGATCCAATCTTGAATTCCAGTTCACATAGATAATTCCTTTCCAGTCCATCCATATCTTCTTGGACATACGCATGGGTGTCCTAGCAACCGCAAGCCCGTGCATCACCTGGTCAGAACCCTCTAGGATCCTAATTAGGTATCCTAGCACTTCACTCAGGGACTACTTCGTCAGTCCTCGCCCATCGTACTGAAAGTGCACCATTTTAACCATACCGAGGCTGGTCAAGACCTCGGCAGGCTTTGCCATGAGCGATGTCCTTTGATGACTCCTTGCCAGCTATTGCAACGAATCTCTCCTTAGTTAAACATAGGCCAAATGCTTCCTCCAGCATTCGGGCATAAAACAATCCTTTTTAAAAACGTAGTTTCTATGCAAGTAAGAATTTTTTCTTTTTGAGTTTGATTCCACAAAACCCTTTTTCTCAAAAACCCAACTTTCTTAAATGAAAATCACGAATCTCATGTCAGGGTAATCCACCCATTAATTTCAATGAACTTCCAGTTCATTTCTCAATGATATCGAGTCTAAGAAAACTTCTCTAATTCGGCCGGTAGTTTATTCTTCGTATAACAAAGATTTGGAATTGGTCACGAGGTTTTGCTTGATTGAGATTCGAGAGATGGGTGAGTAATTTACTGGCCCGCCATTCTTGTGGTTGTGGTCTAACCAAAAATTATTTAGTTTACTTCTAACTTTGATTCCTAAGGATTTTCTTCAAATAAATTAACACTGACTTCCAACCGTAAGGGAAAATCCAATTTTATAAAAATTCATTCTCTTTGACCACAATAGATTTAAAAATAGTTCTATTTGAGAATAATGCAATTTTATAAAAATAACTCTTTTTTTCCAAATAATCCGATTATGAATATGCATCATTTTTTAATCCACATAAAATATCTTAAGATATCCTTTTCATCAATTTGTGCTTCAACCTTAGGATACCATAATTTCCTACGTGAAATTATGGTGAAAACTCTTCTTTTAACATCAAAATTAATTTAGATATTTTTTGACTTAAATACAATGAAAATTTCTCTTTTTAAATAAAGAAAAATATCCTTATTTTGGAATAAACCAAAAATTTCTCTTTTAGCATTTAAATATTCGCATCTAGAATATCATGGAAATTCCTCTTTTTACATCTAAATTTTTATGCATGAAAATAAATATATCAAAAATTTCTCTTTTCTCTTAATTAAATAATTATGCATACCATAAATATGATAAAAATCATTCTTTTAGCATAAAATATCAAAATCTAGAATATGATAGGAATTTCTCTTTTTGCTTTATTAAAATTATGCATAAAAATAAGATTTATTTTTTTCCCTAAAAATTTTGCCAAAGCCTGCAACTACTGAGAATATTAAATTTCTGAATTAAAATGAAAACTTGTAATGAAAATATGATAGAAACTCCTCTTTTACACTAAAATTAAATGTATGCATACATAGCATAATTATAATCATAATTATGATTAATTTAGGAGAGATGAAACATCTTAATTATTTTGAATTAAAAAAGCCAAACAATGATTAGAAAAAATGTGCCTACCTCAAGTGGGTTTCCCACCTTATTACTGAGGTCATGTCACCTAAATATCTCATTTTTTAACTAATATACCTTAATTTTTAACTAATAAACCTTGTACTCAGTCAACTCTTCATCTTATGTGAGCATTTGCTCATTTTTGGGATATTTGCTTTTATCCTTTGTATTTATCTCATCCCAACACTTGGATTAATCCTATTGGCCCTCTGGAACCTTATTTGGACCTTAATCCAATTTTTTTTGAAAATGTGGACCCTTAGGCTAAGGCCTTTAATACACATATTCAATTAATTCCTAATGCACATTGGAAAATTTATTTTGAATTTCTGTTTCAATGGAATTCATCTTTGATATTATGAGAAATTTTGTATCCAAAAATACCTCAATTTCGAATTACCTCTCTCTAGAATATTTCCTCTCTCTAGACCAAAAAGGGAAAATAATATTTTCTTGCATTCTGAAATAGGGGATGATTACAAGGGGATTGAGGTAAAAGCTTATACATTATTCAGGGCTGCGGAGGAATCTCACATACCACATGGCAAGAAAGCTATTAATACTAAGTGGGTTTTTCAAACTCAAGAGAAACTCAAGAGAAGACATATGCATATGTTGATAGATTCAAGGCTAAGCTTGTTGCAAAATGTTATCCCAATAGAAAGGGATTGATTATGATGAAAATTTTGCTCCCACTTTTCACACGACCACTATCTAATCTATTATTCTTTGGTAGCCCATTATGGATAGAAGGTTTGCATCAAAATAGTACCCTTGAAAGGTGACAAAGAAGTTTATGTGAGTCAACCTACTAGTTTTTCCCAACTTGGTCAAGAACAAAAGTTATACAAGCTTAATAAATCATTATATAGTCTAAAACAAGCTCCCAAAGCTTGATATTACCAAAACATTCATGCCTATCGAGTTGGATAGGGATTTCAAGACAGTCCTATGGAAATCACTTTATATGTAAAAAAAGGATAACTTTGTAAGATTTTCTTGTTGTCATTATCTATGTAGATTAAATAGCTTTAGTAACAACCTTTATAAAACCTCCTCACAAATCTCAAGGAAGCATATATGATCCATTCTCTAAGTAGACATGATCCATTCTCCAAGAAAAGGGTCGGAGAAGATAATGCAGGTATAGAGAGGGTTCCAACGTGATTGTTGTAATAGGCTAATGTACTCCTATATAGTGAGTGCCATCACCCTGGTTATAAACAAGTGTGAGATATGAGGTCATATATGAACTTATCAAGTTATATAAGCTCTTCTAGTAATGTTGGGATTCCATAATGTGTGACTCTTCATTTCATACCCACCAATGTCATCCCCTCTTTCTCTCTCTTATCCACTCACCCATTAGGCATATTTGATATACCTCATTTGTAATTATTTATCAAGAAAGAGTCAAGGGTGAAGTGGCGAGTGTTTATTTCATAATAGATTCAAGGGTGACTCTTCATTTTTACCCTCACCAATGTCATCCCCTCTTTCTCTCTCTTACCCATAAGGCATATCCACATCTCTTTTTAATAGTCTACAAATACCATTATACCAATTGTGAGGTGAAAAAAAGAAAGAAAACCCTTGCCTCTACAGCTCTTCCACCTCGCAAACTTGGAATAACAACACGAACGGGGGCACCACCAGCACCGGCTGGAACCTTCTCACACTTCACCACCCAACCCACGCCAGACAGACAGCAAGAACAGGGGCACCATAGACCAAGATAAACACCCAGCAATATATTTCCACTTAAAACATTTCATACAAGCTTCTCTCGACACAGAAGCCTTACTCACACAACCATAAACACACAGGCTCAGACCTGTCAGCCGAGGATACACCACATCCCCAATCACCACATAATCCACTTGCCTGCATGCTGTATCAACCACACCAGAATGAACCCGGCCACTCTCACTCCAGAAGGCGCCCACACCAGCTAACCCTCGAGTCCTCTGCAGCCCATCACTTCTGCATGTGTCGTCAGCAGCAGCTACCCAAACATCTCTCTCTCACTCTATCTCTGTGCTGATCTTCTGCCAGCTCGCAACAAACCCAGGCAGCTTATCTGCCCTGCTACCGGCCCACCACCAAGCAACAACACTTCATCTCCTAGGCGGCCCACACCAGCCACCAGCCTTCACTTATATCCACAGCCACACGCTGTCCACCTGTCTTCAGCGTCCATTCTGACTGACCGAACCAAGGCCACACCACCTAAGTCCGTCCACTAGTCGTCGCGAGCCCTCCTGGGCATCCAGCCTCTCTTACGTTCACCAGCCACCAAGCGGCTTCCACCATTCACCTGCCCTTCAGCAGCTGCACCCCACTTCACTCACACTCGAGCTACCTGCTCCTCTTGCTGTCCACGAAACTCCAAAACCCAACAGCTCCATGGCGCCTTCCACTTCCGGCTTCAGCTCTCTCTCCGCAGACTGACCAAGCTCCCCACCTTCATATAAGGCGGCCACACTGCCTTATATCATCGGCCTTCCAGTCCCTCTGCTTTCGAAACCACTGCCAGCCGCCACTTGCTTCTCTTCTTGCGCTTCAGCTACGCCAGCCCACACGACCAGCTACTCCAGTCACCAGCCTACGGCTGTCCTCTCCAAGTTGCCGTCAGCTTTTCACCAGCAGCCTTGCGCCTTCATCCCTTGCGCATGTGGGGCTGCCACTCAGCTCTTCGCCCTTCGCTTCTCTCCTACACTGTCAGCCTGTCTGCCTCTGCTCTGCAGCTCACCCCACGACTCTGCGCTGACCATTCTCACTTCACACGTCGCCAGTGCACTTCACTTCACAAGCCCAGGCTTTAACACCAGCTGCGCCAGCATCTCTTTGGCGCCTTCACACTTTGCCTAGGCGACTCCCCACCAGCCTTCGCTAGTCCCTCTTCTCTTACATCTAGCTGCGCCCACCTTGGCCACATAGGCGGCCTCCTACACGCCTTCACCCTGTCGTTCACCAGGGAGGCTCCCCGTTGGCCTCTACACCAGCCACACGTCACCCCAAGGCGATTCAGCCCGCTGTTCCTTCCTCTGCAATCCTGCAGTTGCGCCTGGGAACCCCCGACTCCTCAAAACGGCGACCTCCTTTTTTTTACCTGCAGCTCGCGCATCTCGCCAGCTCTCCAAGCTTCTGGAACTCGTGGTGGCAGCCACTCAAGCCAAGTGGCTTTCCTTCTTATGGCCACGTCAACATAATTATTTTTTTTAAATTTTCCAAGGCCTAATGAATGGCCACGCTTCCTTTTCACACCAATCTAAAGGCCACCTTGGCCCATTCATTGCCCACCCTTCCATACCTCTTCAGATGCAACCCACGATGCCATTGTATTTCTAGGACGCCCACACACTTCAAGACGACCGAACAGCTGAAATCAACCCTAGCGAACCTCTCGTGGACCACTTCCGGACAGGCCTGCACGAGCCTCAAAACAAAAGCATCCACACTGTACACCTGGCAACGCCTTCAAAACCAACCTCTTCACACCTGCCATGCACACGTATGTACACTGACCAAAAAGACCACTCAGAAAAACGCCTGACATACTTTGCCAACCCCCCATCTGCTAGAGCATTCATGCTCAGCAGCAAAAAGCAAATCTAGTAGTTATCCACCAGGATCAAAAGGAAACAGTTCCAAGTCACCATCCCATTTTCCAACGTCCTTGAAACACCATGGCTGCATCACTGCACACCAAACATCCACCATATGCATCAGAAAATCATTTCCATCCATCATCTGGATCAGCATTCACCGACTCTGACCACACAACATCATCTTCAAGCCTTTGCTCTTCACTCACAACAACCCTTCTCATCTTCAAAACCTGTGGCATTGCAGCATCTAGCATCCCATCCATCAACACCTGTGAAGGCCAGCTTCCAGCATTTTGACCTTTCTGCACACAAAAATCTAGATCCTTTCCAACAGCGTCCATAAGCACTTCCAGCTCTTGAAATACAGGCACTTCACAACCATACAAAGACTCAACTGGTTCAGAATCTTTGTCTTCCAGGGACTTTGCCTTCAGCATTTCAGCTACACGCAAAGAAGCCTTTGTCACACTCTCAACCATATCAGCATCCATCTCCACCTCTGCTCCTGCTCATCAAGGCTAGCAACTTCCCACATATCATCCTCACACACAATACTCTCCACACAACGCTCTTGATCAGCCAAACCAACAGGCATACCTTCTTGAGTGTTGCCAACCCCCCTGGTATCATCGTCCAAAGACTCCTCAGCACATAATGCATCCAATGGACAAGCATCCACATCATTCATCATCACAGGTACCATATCACCATCAAGCTGTCCAAGAAAATCCATAATGACAGGATCTTCCTCCACGCTCTCCACATCCGCATCCGTCTTCACTTCATCAGAAGTCTCTACCCCATCCTCCTCCCTTGCAGAATCTGGCAAAGAATCATCTTCAAAGCATCCCGTATCCAGCTTCTCTTCCTTCTTATCATCAGCCAATCCCAAGGCATCATCCTCTTTGCTTCCCTATGCATGCATATCATCCAGATCCAAATGATCTCCAATAGAGCCTTCCAAATCACTGTCTTGCATAGCTATCACGTCCAAATCCAAAGAAGAATCCACTCACAACTCCTTATCTTCACTTTGCCCCTTCACTTGCTTTTCATCCACCTGCACATGCTTTAAAGACTTTGGAAAAAAGTCAGAAGGCATATAGAACATCCCCCTTTGTACCTGTATCGGCCTTTGAGGCTCCTGTCTCATCAAACCTTGCATAGGACTCTTACCCACCTCAACCAAATTTATCTGCATATCCCTTGCAGACACAACACCTTCATACGGATAAATACCCATCTCCATCTGCTTCAAAACCTTGCCTTCCTTTTCCCTAGCAACCCTAACAGCATCATCAAATGACTTGGGATTCTTTAATTCAACCCTGACCCTCAAATGGGGTAACAGACCATCAATAAACAAGCTCTTCTTCAGAAACATAGGAGGAACTTCCTGCTTTAGTGTCACACACCACTTACTCCACAAACATGTAAATACCTTCACAAAATCATCCAGTGATTGTCCATGTACCTGCTTCAAGATACTCAACTCCTGCCAAAGCACACTAGGATCCTCCACTTGCTGAAAACGCTCCAAAAGACCTTCTTTCAACCTGTCTAAGGTCAAAACACCAGCATCCTGTGCTTCAAAATCCTTAAGCCAGCTTCGGGCATCTCCTTTCAAGAAAATATTTATCAGCTTCAGAACCTGCTCTTCATCTGTCACATGATTGCTAATGCATGCCAACTCCATCTGCTCCAAGAAGTCACACACATCTTCACCCTTCCTGCCATGAAACTCAAGATATGACCACATCATGACAAACCTGTAACAATCCCTGAGCTCTCCTCAGAGTGGAACACACGCCCTTCTAGGCAAAGAACAACACCAGAGCGATCCTCAGTCACACAATGCCAGAGCAACTCCTCAGTGGGACACACGCCAAAGCACAACACCAGAGTTATCCTTAGTGGGGGCACCAGAAGGATGTGAGGTGAAAAAAAGAAAGAAAACCCTTGCCTCTACAGCTCTTCCACCTCTCAAACTTGGAATAACAACACGAACGGGGGCACCACCAGCCACCGGCTGGAACCTTCTCACACTTCACCACCCAACCCACGCCAGACAGATAGCAAGAACAGGGGCACCATAGACCAAGATAAACACCCAGCAATATATTTCCACTTAAAACATTTCATACAAGCTTCTCTCGACACAGAAGCCTTACTCACACAACCATAAACACACAGGCTCAGACCTGTCAGCCGAGGATACACCACATCCCCAATCACCACATAATCCACTTGCCTGCGTGCTGTATTAACCACACCAGAATGAACCCGGCCACTCTCACTCCAGAAGGCGCCCACACCAGCTAACCCTCGAGTCCTCTGCAGCCCATCACTTCTGCATGTGTCGTCAGCAGCAGCTATCCAAACATCTCTCTCTCACTCTATCTCTGTGCTGATCTTCTGCCAGCTCGCAACAAACCCAGGCAGCTTATCTGCCCTGCTACCGGCCCACCACCAAGCAGCAACACTTCATCTCCTAGGCGGCCCACACCAGCCACCAGCCTTCACTTATATCCACAGCCACACGCTGTCCACCTGTCTTCAGCGTCCATTCTGACTGACCGAACCAAGGCCACACCACCTCAGTCCGTCCACTAGTCGTCTCGCGAGCCCTCTCTTACGTTCACCAGCCACCAAGCGGCTTCCACCATTCACCTGCCCTTCAGCAGCTGCACCCCACTTCACTCACACTCGAGCTACCTGCTCCTCTTGCTGTCCAGAAACTCCAAAACCCAACAGCTCCATGGCGCCTTCCACTTCCGGCTTCAGCTCTCTCTCCGCAGACTGACCAAGCTCCCCACCTTCATATAAGGCGACCACACTGCCTTATAGCATCGGCCTTCTAGTCCCTCTGCTTTCGAAACCACTGCCAGCCGCCACTTGCTTCTCTTCTTGCCCTTCATCCCTTGCGCCTGTGGCTGCCACTCAGCTCTTCGCCCTTCGCTTCTCTCCTTCACTGTCAGCCTGTCTGCCTCTGCTGCAGCTCACCCCACGACTCTGCGCTGACCATTCTCACTTCACACGTCGCCAGTGCACTTCACTTCACAAGCCTAGGCTTTAACACCAGCTGCGCCAGCATCTCTTTGGCGCCTTCACACTTCGCCTAGGGACTCCCCAGCCTTCGCTAGTCCCTCTTCTCTTACATCCAGCTGCGCCCACCTTGCCCACATAGGCGGCCTCCTACACGCCTTCACCCTGTCGGCTTCTTCACCAGGGAGGCTCCCCGTTGGCCTCTACACCAGCCACACGTCACCCCAAGGCGATTCAGCCCGCTGTTCCTTCCTCTGCAATCCTGCAGTTGCGCCTGGGAACCCCCGACTCCTCAAAACGGCGACCTCCTTCTTTTTACCTGCAGCTCGCGCATCTCGCCAGCTCTCCAAGCTTCTGGAACTCGTGGTGGCAGCCACTCAAGCCTCCAAGTGGCTTTCCTTCTTATGGCCACGTCAACATAATCATTTTTTTAAAATTTTCCAAGGCCTAATGAATGGCCACGCTTCCTTTTCACACCAATCTAAAGGCCACCTTGGCCCATTCATTGCCCACCCTTCCATACCTCTTCAAATGCAACCCACGATGCCATTGTATTTCTAGGACGCCCACACACTTCAAGACGACCGAATAGCTGAAATCAACCCCAGCGAACCTCTCGTGGACCACTTCCGAACAGGCCTGCACGAGCCTCAAAACAAAAGCATCCACACTGTACACTTGGCAACGCCTTCAAAACCAACCTCTTCACACCTGCCATGCACACGTATGTACACTGACCAAAAAGACCACTCAGAAAAACGCCTGACACCAATGTCATCCCCTCTTTCTCTCTCTTATCCACTCACTCATAATACTTCTTATTTGGATGATGTGTCACTTGCCTCCTTGCTTCTTATGGGCTCTATGAGTTGATCTTGGTTAATTGGAAAAAGGAGACATCAAAGTAATATCATTCAATGGGCAACCAAAGTAGTGGAAAATATTACCTTCTTAATCATCTCGCCAGTTCTCTACTTGATGTGGTTAAAGTTCACTACACTGACCATGCATGGATGAGTTTGATGCATGACCCTAATTGCCTCTATGTGATTCTTGACTTTGAAGTTCTAGAGACAACAAGCAAGAAGACATATTAGTAATGTGACTATTTTCAATAAGAAGGTTTGACCTTTTATCTATCATCAAGTTAGTTAGCTCTTTCAAAGTAATACATAGTTGGAGTTGTTTTTCTTGTATGATTTCCACCTAGACAAAGAGACAAAGGCCATTTTTTAATGTTTTCAAGATGGTGTTATCATGGTCAAGGCTGATGAGAAGATTTTCAAGGGGATGTTCTATATTTCTATCAAATATGTGGATGCCTCATATGTGAAAGACCTAAAATCATAGTTCTTTGCTAAGATAAGTAATATCTAATGAGAATTTTCTGACTACCATTTATGAGGGTAACCTTGCCTCCCTTCCAACAACGTGAGTTTCAAGAGAGAATTTTTAAAATTAGGTCCATTGTAAAGGAAATTAAAGCTAGATATCAAGGGGGAGATGTTTCATGTAATAACTCAAGTTGTTGATTGCCCAAATAAGTGCAAGAGACTAGTGTCTTGTCAATCCTAAGATGCTAGTCATGTGGCTATCCCTTCTTTGGAAGCATCTAGAATTAGCCCACCATAAGTCATTAGTGCAAGAGACTAGTGTCTTGTTGATCCTAAGCAGCTCAAGTTGTTGATTGCCCAAATAAGTGCAAGAGACTGGTGTCTTGTGAATCCCAAGACGCTAGTCATGTGGCTATCCCTTCTTTGGAAGCATCTAGAATCAGCCATAAGTCATTAGTGCAAGAGACTAGTGTCTTGTTTATCCTAAGCGGCTCGTTTCATGAGGCTATCCCTTCTTTTGAAGTATTGGCCCTTCCAGTTTGTATTGGGGAGTTTGTGTTTCTAGTCAAGGATGCATGCTTGGAGCTGGCACGGTTTGTGAATGAGAACAATGTTAAGGGGACTAGATTCTAAAGTTATAGATTTTATTTGCACCTTCAATAGTGAGGCAATTTCATAATTTTAGGTGCTTTGTCAAGTGCATCTTTTAAAACTAGCTAAGATTTAATACAACCTATAGTCTCAATTCTTTAGTGATCTTAATCGGAATGTGCATAAACGTGCCAAATTTGAGATGTTTTATAAAAAATGATGCAAGAATTTGAGAACACATGTAATATATTTCTTTTTTTCTGAATGAATCTCTTGAGATAATTATTGTATAGTGAATTAGGTCTATAAAGCAAAAAAAGAATATTTTGGGAATTACATCCATAAAGGAAATAATTTCTTATGTTTTGAATTAGGTCTATAAAGAAAATAATTTCTTCTGTTGTGAATTAGGTCTACATAGCAAATAATTTTCTAAGTAGTGAATTAGGTCCATATAGAACAAATATTTTCTATGTAGTGAATTAAGTCTATATAGCAAAAAAAAAATCTATAGCCAAATATGTCTGCATAGAAAATAGTTTCCCATATAATAAGTTAGGTCTATATTATCACTCATGTATATCTAGCAAATAGTTTCCCATATAATAAGCTAGGTCTATATTATCACTCATATAATAAGCTAGGTCTATATTATCACTCATGTATATCTAGCAAATAATTTCCTATCTATAGTAATTACCTTTCTTGGAAATAATTTCTCATATAGTAATTATCTTTCTAGCAAATACTTTCCTATATGGTAAATCATTTCTTTTATGAATTTTCTATGTAATAAGTCATAATTGACTTTCTAGAAAATAATTTCTTATATAGTAAATTGTTTCTTATAAATTGCTATGTAGTAAGTAATCTACTAGAAAGGCAATCTAGAAAATGTATCACCTTTCCTAGTTTTCACTCTTAATAGAAAGAATTAATCTATCCAGCAAATTATCTAGCATTTTTTATTGCTCTATAATAACTTGTCAAAAGTTCTTTATACCGATTTAGGCAATTACCATTCTACTGATGGCCAGGGACAAGAGTGGAAGTTTCCTGAGCTGTGAGATACAAGATGTTCTTCCCTTCCTACTCTTCATCGACCCCATGACATCGTCACCTCACTTTTGCCACAAATTTCTTGGTGGAGAACCCAGATTGTTTATGATCACATCATCCAAGGTATATCAACTTTCATAGAGCCTTTTCACAAGGGACTTCTAACACATTCCTTTTTAGTATAGTTGATTTTATCTAGAAAATTTGGATAAATTTGCTAGATCTTAACACACCTTTTTCTTATTCAATCTAGTGAACACAATTTTCGATATATTAATCTAGCAAATTACATTATCTATCTAGTAAATAAGTGGTTCCAATATATAGAAAAACAAAATATCTATATAGGAAACTAACTTTAGATCTAGTAAAGCAATGATTTTGTATGTAGGAAATGTAAATATCTATATAGGAAATTAATCTTACAACTAGTAAATAAGGTTTTTGTATATAGCAAACAGCATTTCCTATATAGCATTATGAAGTTTCGAGAGGGAATGAGCGAGAACGCGTTCCGAGTGGAGGAGAAACGATTTGTAATGAACGTGAAGACACATGTAGTATTGTTTTGTGAATATATCATCATTGGATCGTCTAACCACCATAACCATAACTTTTATAGGAAAAAAATGCTTGATCGCAAACAAGAAACCTCAAATGGTGAATCTTAACTTCTCTTGAAGAAAAAAGCTTGATGACAACAAGAAACCTTATACTAGGCAACCCCCAACAATGAATTTTTAACATACTAGGCTACTAAAAACAGTATTGAGAAACACGTGATCAAATATATACATATTTTACCGAGATACAGGAAATGCGACCCTCACCAAAAACCCACAAATAGAACTTCAACAATTTTTGCTAAGCATATTCTCCTTCTAAGACCAAAATACAAGCGACCAAAAACATTTTCCATGCGTTTAGATAGCAAACCAAAATATGGGAATGCATATTCAGACATCCCACAATGCATCATGGCCTTGCTACATTTGCATGGTAGAGATGACCAAATAATGCTTCAAACAACTCCACTTTTGTCAAAGCATGTTGGTGCATAAACTCATGCACGACCTTCAAGATTTAACACTTGCAAAAAAATATAATACGTATGTTTGCAAGGGAGGTACATCTCATGCTTTTCTTCTCTCTTTTGGAAATCCGGATAAGAGCATCTTGGGTACTCAGACACATTCACCACATAATTCACTCCAGCCGCACGTGACCTGTCTATGCTCACATAAAACATGTGCAATTCATTACAGATGACAATTTCTTCTCAAACAATGCAAGTTGAAATCAAACAAGCTTTTTGTACATTTGCCTAGAATTATTTATTGAGCCTCTTGCGCCAATAGACAATCTTACCAGCCTGATACTTAGGTCTGCATGAGCTTGCAACTATTTCTGGTAGTCTTGACCCTATTGTCAATGTTGGATTTTGTGGGTTGTGCTACTTGTCTCCAATAGAGACCCTGCTCTCTTTAGATCAGACACCTCCTCCATTTTAAGGTTTTTACTTTTTGCAATCGGCCAAACACTTGGAGTGGGTCGAGGTGGTGCAATCACTCACTTGGTGTCCACATGTCAGCAATGTGTATTCACAGTAGCACATAACCATACAAATCCCTCCTGAATGCCACCTGAGGCACCATCATGTCTCGGGTAAGTATGTCGTCCCCAAAAATAAGGTGAAGGTGCACCACCTTTGCTGTGGTCCACATTGTAGATTAATCAGGGCACCGCAGTGCTGCTTTATATCTAATTGTAGAAATCCAAAGCATGTAGCTTTAAACTTAGGTTCTTTTCATCTTATCCCCCATAGTGTTTTCACTAGCTTCTTCTGTTGAATGGAGGGCAACATGGATTTTGGAGGAGCCGAAATAGGTGGTCCTTTTTTGTTAACTGTCACAGTCACGTACTCTAGCCTATGGCTATCATTCTCATGCACAACACCTTGATGCCAAGATAGGTCTTGTATGTTGCATAGGTTTTTGCTCTTGTTCCACTTTTTGGCAATAACAGCGAGTCATGAAAAATGTTCACAAAACCGTGCAAAAACTCACTCAACTCCATTTTTGGAAGAAAAAACCCAAAAATGTACCTTTTTACAAATTTATGGAGACAAAAGACATACTTTCATGTCAAACATTAAAAAAAACCACTACTTTTATGGAAAAAAATGCATAAAACATTACTTACATTTTACTCTAAACCCAAAAATGTCCAATTTGAAAAAAGAAAATTTACAAAGGAGAAGAAACTCTTCCAATCAATTATTAGCAGAGTCATTGGACCTTTTGCTTAAAAATATTAATTGTTTTCTAGCGCAAGTGTCCATAATTTTTTAAATTAAATCCATACACAAGAATTTCTACAGCATATAAATTAAGCATGTTGACACGCTAACAAATTACACTTTTCTCTTTTCTTTTTTGCTTTGTTTAAGCATCTCTATCTCATACTTTCTCTTGAGCACAGATAAGTTTTGTACTAATACACGTTTTTAGACTATGTGTTATATGTACCATGTTATTTACAAACTGATAGGTGGTAAAATTGACGTTACTTTTAGACCCAATATAATTTTATGAAACTCTCTTACAGACTAGTGCATTATCTAAGAAAAAAATTCTTTGTATACAAATAAAATTTGATGAAACTATCTTACAAACTAGTGCATTATCTAAAAAAATAAATTTTCTTTGTATACAAATTTGATCCAATGGTGGAATTTAAGCATATTTTGATATTAAGATAGGTAGTAGGTATATGGAGTCCATGGTCATAGAAGACGTTTATTGAAGGCAAAGATTGTTGGAACTATATAAAGATGTGCTCTATATATAGTGTTGGAACTATATATAGATGTGCTCTATATATAGATGGGTCTCCTCTATATATGATCAATCTCTCGTGTGTATTGATGAACACACCTTTGGGGATGCATATGATGTCTCTCTCTCTCGCACGTTGGTTCAACATGGTATCAGAGCAATGCGACTGCTCCCTACAAGAAGCCTCTGTCCTTTCCATCCATCCGCAGAGTACACATCAATCAGATTTTGCTCCCGATTTATACGATTTAAAAGATATCTCACTTGCATCTTTATTCTCGATGCATCATCCTTCACGGAAGCTTTGGTATGCTTCTTACGCTTTATCTGTCGATGTGCATTACTTTCTGTATTGCTTTTGGGATCTGCTTCAGATGGAGAAGCTTTCTGCTGTGGCGTGTGAGAGCGCAACCACCTGACCAGGCTGCTTTCAGAACCCGCACGCTTTGGTATACTTCTTACGCTTTATCTGTCGATGTGCATTACTTTCTGTATTGCTTTTGGGATCTGCTTCAGATGGAGAAGTTTTTTGCTGTGGCGTGTGAGAGCGCAACCACCTGACCAGGCTGATTTCAGAACCCGCACTTTCATCCTTTTTGGAAGCCTTTGATGAGCGGTCTTCGTTCACGTTACCCCCAGTAATAGGGCCAGTAGCGAGACGAGGAGGTGGTCTCAGCATTCGTGCAGTCCTGGTCCGTCCGCAAAGTCTAAAAGGAAAGGGTGCTAGAGGAAGGCATCGCAGGGGGCGAGGGGCTCCGGCTTCGCAAGCTGCTGCGCCAAGCACGTCGAGAACTGCTCTGTGTGTTGAGGGGACTGCAACGTGCTGCCACTTTTCTCTGCTAATGCTAATTATGGGAGCCTTGCTGATATGATATGGGACCCACAGGCCACACGAGGGGCTATGGTTGCAAGACCCCCTCAAGAAGTTTTAGGTGAATTCCCTTGAAACATTTCAACTTTGAAGATAGTTTATAGGTTGATACGACGGCTTCTATAGTGGCTTTCTTCCTACGACGGCTCATGGCAATTTTATTAAAACTAAGAGAAAATTCATATTTAGCGTTAAAAGATCTATCGCATCATGCATAGAGTTTAGCCATCATCATGATGGTATTTGATATTGATGAGATGCATATTTCTTAGAGTTGTTTATCCATGATAATCAACATATTTGATTCTTACTTTCATGATGTAAGTAGAAGAAGATCTTTCGTACCTTATGCAACTCAATCAACATATTTGATTCTTACTTTCATGATGTAAGTAGAAGAAGATCTTTCGTACCTTATGCAACTCACATTGATCGTGACTTATGCCATGGTCTGGTATAACTCTTATGCTACCATGATGTACTTCTACAATAATCTTGATCTTTTTGATTGCTTCATGAGCTAATATGTTGTGATCTTGTTTTAGTGCTAGCTACAGGAATCACATGATTAAGCTTGGACGTTCATAATGTATTTATTGACAATCCAAGGTATTATCACATGATGGTAATTATGCCTTTCTTTTCGATCGACTGATGATATGTATATGGATTTTGTTCATCCTGCCATGGTTTTATTTTGTGATACTCATTATGATGATTTCTTTATATTCGTTGATGACGTTTCCATGGACTCTATCCATGATGCCATGGTTTTGGCTTGCTATCCTTTTGGTGTATGTCTGCTTGATATTACTTACATATCTGATGTTGGATCTTACTTTTTGAATGGTTACTCCTCTCAATATCAGTTCGTAGCCCTATGCGTGAGCAAAAATCTCGCATACCAAACCAAAGGTGTGCATTAGTTTGTTTGAAATAGGTTGGTTCTAGTTTGTGCCCATGAAATGCTTGTGGTAAATTCAATGAAGACCCTTTTATCTCATGACTTCAGAATCGTTACAATCACTTGCTCATGGTCATCTCAGTGATGATCTGATCGCTTCAACTCATGACTTAGGAATCGTTATAGTTACTTGCTCATGGTCATCTCGGTGATGATCTCATTATTTTATATCATTACTTCAGAATCGTTACAGTTACTTGCTCGTGGTCATCTCGTTGATGATCTGATTGTTTTATATCATGACTTCAGAATCGTTACAGTTACTTGCTCGTGGTCATCTCGGTGATGATCTGATTGTTTTATATCATGACTTCAGAATCGTTACAGTTACTTGCTCGTGGTCATCTCGGTGATGATCTCATTATCCTTTTATTTCATGACTTAAGAATTGTTATAATTCCTTGCTCATGGTCCTCTCGATGATGATGTGATCGTTTTATATTATGACTTCAGAATCGTTACAGTTACTTGCTCGTGGTCATCTCGGTGATGATCTAATTATCCTTTTATCTCATGACTTAAGAATTGTTATAGTTACTTGCTCATGGTCATCTTGGCGATGATCTGATCGTTTTAACTCATGACTTAGGAATCGTTATAGTTACTTGCTCATGGTCATCTCGGTGATGATCTCATTATTTTATATCATTACTTCAGAATCGTTACAGTTACTTGCTCGTGGTCATCTCGGTGATGATCTCATTATCCTTTTATCCCATGACTTAAGAATTGTTATAGTTCCTTGCTCATGGTCCTCTCCGTGATGATCTGATCGTTTTATATCGTGACTTCAGAATCGTTACAAGTACTTGATCATGGTCATCTCGGTGATGATCTGATCGTTTTAACTCATGACTTAGGAATCGTTAAAGCTACTTGCTCGTGGTCATCTCGGCGATGATCTGATTGTTTTATATCATGACTTCAGAATCGTTACAGTTACTTGCTCATCGGTGATGATCTGATCGTTTTATATCATGACTTCAGAATCGTTACAGTTACTTGCTCATGATCATCTTGGTGATGATCTAATTATCCTTTTATTTCATGACTTAAGAATCGTTACAGTTACTTGCTCATGGTCATCTCGGTGATGATCTGATCGTTTTATATCGTGACTTCAGAATCGTTATAGTTAATTGCTCGTGGTCATCTCGGTGATGATCTGATTGTTTTATATCATGACTTCGGAATCGTTACAGTTACTTGCTCATGGTCATCTCGATGATGATCTCATTATCCTTTTATCTCAGTAGTGATGTTGATCTCTCGTTTGATTGTTCTCACAAGGAAGTTGTGTATTTGTTCTTTCTATGGCTTTGAGGAAGTTTGTCTTGTGCGTAAAGAGGACTTTATTGATGCATAGCATGATATTACTGCTCGAGAGGCTTTGTAAGCATGCAACTATTTCTCGGGAGCCTTTGCAAGAAATAGTTAAAGGTGCCATGTGTTCTACCTTTGCTTGTTACATTACAACCAGTCTCACGGACTTGACAATTATTATTTTAAGCATCCAAGCTTTGGTGATTCTGACAGGTTTGGTAAGTTTGTAATTTTGGTGCCTTGGTAATCATATCATTAACTATGTCACTTTGACTCATGGCATCTCAGTAATGATAATCTCTAGTGCCAAGACAATAGTACCTTTTTCATATTCATGATTTCATATCATTAACTATGTCACTTTGACTCATGGCATCTCAGTAATGATAATCTCTAGTGCCAAGACAATAGTACCTTTTTCATATTAATCTCAGTGCCCTTCCTATATGTTATTTGTATGACACATTTGTGATTTCATATGCGCAAATTTTTCATTAGTATCATTTGTGCTTATGTTGTGATATTTTGTATATAACATAATTATACCACTTTCTGTTGAGTTTATGATATTATAAATTATGCTGCCCAGATCTGAAGAGAAGGTAAAGACATATCACAAAGACAATGAGATTACAGACTATGTTGCCTGAATTTAAAGAGAATACAAAGACATATCAAAGACAATGAGTGAATCTATTTTCTCATTTAGTTATAGCTATAAATCATTTAGTCCGTATCTATATACCGTTTGTATCTATGTTGTCTTGAGAGCGGCGTTGCGAACCATCTCTTACGACATTGTGATTGCATTTCACATTCATAATCTTTCCATAACACTTTATGTGGATTCTTTGTTTTGAGTTTATGATGCTTCTAGGCCATAACAAGCAGAAGTCGTATTCAATTGATGATGCTTCTAGGTCATAACAAGCAGAAGTCATATTCAATTGATGACTCACAGAAAAGTTGAACTCAAGCCGATGATTCTAGGTCATAACAAGCAGAAGTCATATTCAATTGATGACTCACAGAAAAGTTGAACTCGAGCTGATGCTTCTAGGTCATAACAAGCAGAAGTATTCAATTCATGACTCACAGAAAAGTTGAACTCAAGCTGATGACACAAATTCTTTCAAGATGTTTTATATCTTTCAAGTAAGCCTTTGTGGCCACCATTGTATATTTGGGAGTGATGTAGCTCCTTTGAACAATTCTTTTGTAACTTGAAATAATTTAATATAACGGTATGTGTATATAGAGCTGTGGGTTTTTCCCTTGTGCCCCCAAGGGTTTTTTCATCCACAGTTAGAGACCCTTATTTGAGCGGGGGTGTTGGAACTATATATAGATGTGCTCTATATATAGTGTTGGAACTATATATAGATGTGCTCTATATATAGATGGGTCTCCTCTATATATGATCAATCTCTCGTGTGTATTGGGGATGCATATGATGTCTCTCTGTCTCTCACGTTGGTTCAACAAAGATGTCTCTAGATTTAGATGGAAATCCAGTGATCCAAACGGTCAAATTTTATACGGTAGTGATTACTACAATTTATACTTTACTTTATTCTGATATAATAGTTAGATTTTGAGTTATAGTCTTTGCAAAAACACAGTTTTTAGTTTTTAATAGCTAAATTTTGAGCCATGAAAATGACAATAGTTGTTGTTTTGAAAAAGTGATGCAAATTTGGATTCTAGAATCCACTTTGTTGATTCTGGAATCCAAAATTCTGTGACAAACTAACGTTTCTATTGCGAGAGTGAAATTTACATCCAAAAAAAGAGAAATTGTGGTCCATAATAATTTTGCTTTTATTAGACGAAAAATTTAGTTCGTCGGTGGAAAATATTTTTGTCGACTACGATGGAATTTCTTTCGTTGGATGGAAAAAATTACGGTTGAGGAGAATTCAGAATCTAAATTTCAATCGATGAATTGAAATTTTTGTAGATGAAATTTTTTTCTGTCAAAAATTACATCGACGGAAAAAAATCCTGTCGAGACGAAAAAAAATCTATAAAAAATTCCATCGAGGGAATCCAAATTCTCATAGACAAAAAACAAATTCCATTAAAAATTTCATCGACGAATTTCTTTTTTTGTCAGATTCTAGAATTCAAATTTTTGTCAAGAGACAAATTAAAATTTACAATGTCAGATTGAAATTTTTATTGACGAAAATTTGGATTCCAGAATCCAAATTCTCATTGATGGATTTTTTTTCCCCATTGACGGCTTTTTTACATCGACAAATTTTTTTTCTGTCGATGAAATAAAATTTTCATCTTATAAAAGTGAATTTTTTATTTATTATGGACCAAATTTTCTCTTTTTCGGACGTAAATTTCACTGTCATGATAGAAACATCAATCTTTTGGATTCCAGAATCTACTTTGTCAATAAAGTGGATTCTAGAATCCAAATTCAAAACGATAACTGTTGTCATTTTCATGGTTCAAAATCTAAATGTTATAAACTAAAATTTGTGTTTTTGCAAAAACTATAACTCTAAATCGAAATTAGATCAAAATAAAGTAAACTAATAAATTGTAGTACTCACTATGGTCTAAAATTTCACGGTTTGGATCGTTGGTTTCTATCTAAATCTAGAGCAATCGTTTCTTTCAATAAGCCTCTTCTATGGCCACACGGACTCCATATACCTTCTTATCTTAATATCAAATATATGCTCTAATTCAATGATTGGGATAAACTGCAATGATTGGGATGAAGTTAGTTAAATTCTTGTAGAAGAAAAATCACATTTTTAGAATTTTAAGTAAAGAATGTATTATAGATTTAATAGACATGCATGAATTATTAGTAGTTTTAAAGAATATTAGATCTTGTCTCATTAACCTTGTTTTTTCCATTTTGTTTTTTGGCATGAAAGTGAAAAAAATTTCAGCATTAAATTAGCAATATGTACATGTTTTAAAACTATGCTTATTTTGCAAAAGTTATAAAAAAATTCTCTTTAATGTCTTCTCGAGGGGTGCACTACTAGAAAACCCTAGGTATCACGTGCATTCAAGAGGTATTAAAAAAACTCCTTAACTAAAATTTCCCCCCCAATATACAACCCCTCTTTACTTATGAAATAACGGATTTTTTTCTAAAGTTGAATTAAAAAACCCCTCCTGTTAATGTAATCTTGTTATTTTTTCTCAATGTATCTAATTAAAAAACCCCTCCTGCTGATCTCTTGTGGTACACTAACATTTTTTGCGGTGAAGCCCTCGAGAATGTCTCCAAAAGATTGTAAAATTTATCAATATTTAGGACTAGTGAAAAATCAAGATAGCTTATTGTGCAAATGACTACTCACGACTCGTGGAACAATTTTCATGACTCGCTATTCAATACAGATTAGCCTCTGTTATTGCACTATGGGTTAAGTCAAATAGTCTTTTTCTTGTTGACACCCCACTATTCCTTGAAAGGAAGCACTCCTTGATTTCTTGCAGTCCCGATACACCAGTCCTAGTATAACCACCCACCAAGTATGCATTACTGTGTGCACTTTGCAACACAACCATTGAAAGGTCAACAGTAGTAGCCTTACACAGAGATAATTGTTTCTTATAACTGACAACTACTCTCATGCTAGAGTGCTTGTTTTTAGCAAGGTTTATGGTCGCAGCAAGAAAGGACCATCTTTCTCTTGTGTCAAAACCAAGAACTCCAATGCATTACATGCACTTCCCACCATGCAAGCCATGTTTCCATTCATGGCTCACCCTCCACAACATGTCCATGTCTCCACCACTGCTTTAAAGCATGTTTACAATTTGCCGCCATAATATCTGAGCTTGCATTCTTCCGCTTTCTACACAAGACCTTGTGTTCCTCATGGGAAAGGTGGTCTGATATACTTTTTTGTATGATTCACCATGCTTTGCTCCTAATGAAAAGAAGATGATCGTTCTTTTTTTCAGGTAACGCTACCCATAAAAATAAACAGAGCACAATACATTCCAATTTGCACCAGCCTCATCAGCCACCATAAAACCCCTCAACTCGAGTTTACCATAACCTCATTATTGCACAACATCATTTAACATTTTCCAAAATTCTTTCTGAGAGCATATCTATCCTCAAGCTTAAATTCACATGTAGTAACGGTCAGAAGTTTGTTGAGGAAAGGATCGTAAACAAAATCCCCCATTGTAGACCAACCATGAACACGATGCATGTGATCAAAATGCACCCACATTTCGTGCAAGTTACCACCCGGTCTCATTCTATTTACCAAATCTACTCCACTCTGTTATTATTTTGAAAAGGGGATTGATTACAGGGGGAGAAACTGGACATCTTGAGGGGCTGGGGGAGGAATCTTACACCATCAGTCCAGCCTAACCCCATCCAATCTCGTGGGCTAGCCAACTGCCCAACCACTGTATTGATAGGATCCATCATAAAAATTTGGTTATGTTTTGTCCCGGGTAGCAGGGAAAAGAGTTCCCAACCCTGCCGCCGGCACTCATGCAAAATACAGTATAGACACACCACTTATGCACCCAATATGAAATTGCTTTTTATAGATTCAGCTGTCTTTAAAGCAAAATTGAAATGAAACCATAGTATTACCGATCATAATAAGAAAGAGGACGTTTTTTGGCCATTCTCATAAGCTATTGAGTGAAGCTCTTGAGCTCTCAAGCTATGGTAACTCTCCAACTCTCTCTCTATTGTACTCTAATGAGCATCAAGCTCCAATGAGTATAGCTCCACTTCTTTCTCTTAATCTGTTTTAGCATCATTGAAGTAGATTAATCTATGATTAGTTGAATGCTTCTTTCTTTCTCTTGTGTATGCATGCTTGTAGTGTGTGTGTGTGTAGTCTCCATTGATGCAAGCTCTTGCCCACTTCATTGGCAATGAGTTATTCATGGATAGACTCTCTCTATGAGCTTGTGGGTTTGTGAATGTTACATTCTATGCTTGCTTAAGCTTGTGGTTTAGTAGATGCACGCTTATGGGTTTGCTGGCATTAGGGAAAGCTAAGATTTAATCAATGTTTGAATGGGATTAAGAGATTGTGATCATTGCTTGCTCTCTTGATTAGTGTAGTGGGTTTAAGGGATTGAGAGATTGATTGAGGTGTTGAATGGTTGAATCGTCAAGTGGTGGTTCGTGTATGTGAGCTCTCCCGCAAAGGGATAAGCCTTCATGCACTAATCGGGTCAAGTCCTCGGATTGACATTGTGTTTCTCAACACATTTGTTGATCGGTAGTACTCTATGAGCACTATATTGCATGGTAGAGGGAACTGCTCTTCAATCACTACAAGGAATCGGGCTCATACCCGCGCTCCTAGCCGCTAAAAATGACTTGTGGAAAAAAAGTAACGGGCCCGTGTAAAAGCGCATGTATCATCGCGGCCAGAGACATGCATGTAAAAGCGTGTGTATAGGAATAGTCAGACGCGCTGATACACACGGGCGTATACACGCGTTCTGTCAGTTTAGCTGCACTTAGACGCGCTGATAGGAGGGTGTATACACGTGTTTTGTCAGTTTAGCTACGCTTATACACGCGTATTTCATAGATTATCCATGTATATACACGCGACTTTTCCAGAGTTGACGCGTCTATACACGTGCATTTCACAAAGTATCCACGTATATACACATGACTTTTTGCAGAGTTGACGCGTCTATACATGCGAACAGAGAGCAAAAAAAAAATCCAAAGAGTGCTATTTGTTGGTACTTGATTGCTGTTCCAGCATTCAAGCACCCAATAACACTCTCTGGATTTTTTTTTTGGGTGCATTGGACCATCCACGAGGAAGATTTATGACAAGAACGACATGAATGCATACATTGTCAATACACGATTGAAGACAGACATGAATGCAATACTATTGATTCACGATTCAATATTACTATCAAAATTTTATGTGTACACATATATACAAGGGAGTCCATATGTCGAAGTAGCCCATGGCTTCAGTTACAAAAATATATATACAACCACATCCTCAATATGGAATGTGATACTATAAGTCTGAGTACTACTCAGACCCAGATGATGACTCGGTACTCCTTCCATGATCAGATGAGCTCACATCGGTCGGAATGTCCGATGAGTAGTGCTCACGTCCACCCTGTGCAGTGGCGGTGGGTGGATCATCAGCAGCTTGTGCATGTTCAAGTAATACATAGTATATAAGTATATATATATGTAATTCAATAAACCAAAATCATTCATTTAGATTTTTCAAGTACCTGTCGGCTGTATGGTCTCATGGCCATCTCAAACTGCGCGTCCGTAATATGTCCCTTGGCTCTGAAGATGGCCCACGTGTCACGTCTGCTATGCCGGCGAGCATACCCAGTATCGTGGACTGTGGGCTTCCTCCCCATAACCCGTCTCGCTGTATCATAATCAACACAATTTGTAAGATTAAAACAATCATAGAATCAATGAATTAAGTAAACAATCAAAGAAAGTGGCAAGATACTTACGAACTCTGTCTCCCATGACTTGACGCCGCCAGATCCGAAATGCGAAGATCCAATGGTCTCCATCTGGATCCGTCGTGCCTCCACATGCTGCCTGCTCTTCACGCCACCCTCTGCTCATTTCTTTGCCTCCTTCCACTCGCGTTTGGCAGGTTTCTCGGTAGGATAGCCACCTGCAGCTACATTTAGCCCATCATCGTACGCGAGTTTCTTAAGGTGAGATCTTTTATTACTTAAGATCTCCCTTATTCGCGTCCTTTCCCATACATCCGAGAATGTCGCATGTGGGGGATTGGGGTACCAACTATGTACAGCATCTATCACCTCCCCAACTAATCGGCTATTTTGATCCCGTGAAAGTCTGTGCAGACAGCATACACGCAGACATACACGCGTTCCTACATGCGGCCTACGAAATTTTTTTTTTGAAAGCGACCGACCTCCGACAAATCGTACTTATAAAAAGCTCACTGTCGCCCAGTGTCACAATCGTTCACTAGATGGTAACCAGAGAAGGAGAAGGATAGAAACAAATGCATAAAGGAAAGAGACAATAGCATAAACAAATGGAAGGAAAGAGACAGGACAAAGGACAAACTGACTCACCTCTGAAAAAGTGAGTCTTCTTTTTGGCTGGTTTCCTTCACCCGTGTGTGCTCCTTGTCTGCTCCTTGCACTTAGGTTTAGTGCTCTGTTGGAAAAGGCGTGACGAAGGAGAGCAAATCTTGAGTTTGAAAATGTTTATTTGGAGAAGGCGGGCTATTTTTAGATATGGACAGGTCGTCGCGTGTAAAAGCGCGTGTATTTTTACATTTAGAATAAATCAGCCGCATTTATACACGCGATTTTTAGGATGTAGCCACGTTTATACACGCGATTTTTAGAATTTTGCCGCGTTTATACACGCAAAGAAGAGGATATAGCCGCGTTGATACACGCGATATTTAGGATGTAGCCGCATTGATACACGCGATTTTGAGGATATAGCCGCGTTATTACACGCGTTTTTTGTAGTTTAGCTGAAAATTGATTATGATTTTGTGTTTACTCTTTTGTACATAGGATGTCATCAACCTCCTCAAGCAGTTCTGGTGAGGATGAGACAATGCGTCATCGTAATCGCGATGTGTGGTTGGGACAAAGGATCAAGTGTATGTGTAATCGATATCAAGGATGCATTGTACGAGTGCGTGGAATTACCTTGAATCACGTTTCCATGTATGGAGAATGGAATCAAACAGATTTAGAGGTGAGTAGATGTAAATTGATAGTATTCAAATGACTCATGGTATCCAAATTAAATTAATGGAGTTGTAATATATATACTCTAATTGAAGCAAGATGCAGTACCACACCCTAACATGGTGCCCTACATGCGGCGAGAGCACGCAAAGCGTCGACGAGATGATGCTGGAGCTTTGGGATCTATATATTGTCAGACATGAGTGGGAAAGGGATGACAATAGCCCTGCACCCCACGAAGTTGTGGAAGAGGAAGTGTTTGATGATATGGTGCGGTATCTTTTTAGGGATGATCCCAAAGGTATGGACGACTATGATATGGAACAAGAGAATCTTTACAAGGCTTCATCGACACCGGTTTTTGAAGGGTGCACATTCTCTATTTTACGTGCTTCACTTGAACTACTCAATATACAAACAGTTTATGGATGGAGCAATGCAAGTCTTGACGCATTATTGAAGTAAGCATTCTAACTTGCAAATTTGAATTAGTGGTTTAGGGTTTAGGGTTTAGGGTTTAGGACTAATTGATGATATTGGATGTAGGCTATTATCAAACATGCTTCCAAAGGGAAATAGACTACCCACCTCAAGAGACATAGCGAGGCGCTATGTGACATCTCTTGGAGGATTGGATTATGATCGCATACATGCATGCACCAATGATTGCATTCTCTTTCGTGGGACACATAAGGAGGCTCGACATTGTCCCACTTGTGGTGAAGCAAGGTATAGAACAGATGTGAAGAGTTTTGATGTACCTCGTAAAGTCTTGCAACACTTTCCTATAATTCCTCGCATCAAACACATGTTCAAGTGCAAATCCATAGCAGAGCTTATGTCATGGCATTCCTCACATCGATCGGATGATGGCATGTGGAGAATTCCCGCAGACACTCCCGCTTGGAAGCATATTGAAGATGAGTGTCCCAGCTTTAAAACAGAGCCCAGAAACTTGAGACTTGGCCTAGGTATGGATGGAGTGAATCCATTTGGTTTCAAAAGTACCGCATACAGTGTGTGGCCAGTTGTGTTGGTGAATTACAACCTTCCACCATCAATGGAAATCAAGAAGGGACATCTTATGTTATCCCTTCTAATTCCAGGGAAACATAAAGTCAAGCATATGGATGTTTATCTCAAACCGTTGATTGATGAGTTGGAGGAACTATGGAGAGGTGTTGCGGTGGTGGACATTAGTAGGCCTCCCTCCTCTCGACACTTCAACTTAAAAGCAGTGTTGATGTGGATGTTGATGTGGACAATACATGACTTTCCAGGATACAAAACGATTGTTTTGGTAAGAATTCTAATTACCTCCCTACTCTAATACTATTGGCTATATTAATTATAACTATTGACTTTATTATTCTAACTTTTATTTATATTTTAATAGGTTGGAAAACATCGGGTAAACATGCATGTCCTGTTTGTGGCCCTTCGTTAGTACATGAGTATGCTGACGGTTTGTGTAAGACCATATTCGATAATCATCATCGATTTCTCCCGTCAGATCATCCTAAATATGTTGCTAGTAAGAGTAACATTCCTCCACAAACACTTCGTGCAAAAGATTGGAAGCGTATTTGGGAGTCTACAAATATTCTTCCTCCAGATGGCACGAACAGGTATAGTAATGTTTTTCAATCTTGTTTTGTGTAGTCTCTAATTGGATTAAAGATCACATAGAGCAATCCCTTGTGTAGGTACTCCATTTTTTTTCGGCTACCATATTGGACCCATCTTAAGATCAACCATCTTCTTGATCCCATGCACATCTTCAAGAATGTGGGATCTCGTATTTGGGAACATGTTATTGGTAAACGAGACAATGTTAGTGTATGGGAGGACTTTCGGGTCACAGGACGTATGCGTCAAGCTTGGCCACACGAGAGGAGTGTGGGCACGTTCGTCTTCTGCCTGCACCATGGATTATATCAAAGAAAGAGGAGAAGCAGGTAAAGCAGGCCATCACCACTTTGCGTACTCCCATTGGATGCATGAGATCATTGAAGGGAGCCTTTACAACCACTAAGAAAAGAGGCATTGAGCAACTATATGGGTTGAAGTCCCACGATTAGCACAAGATGCTCCAAGTAAGTGTTTTCCAAGTCTTGTACGTTGAAATTAAATTTTGTAATGCCATAAACCATATATACATGTGCTCTTATGTGCGCAGTTCATACTACCTACTACTAGCATCGACCATTGTGCAAATAAGAGTTTGAAAAAATGTATTTATAAGATGGGCGAGCTTGTGAGGTATGTAAAACCCATGTCAGATCACCCTTCATTATACCTTGCAAAATGAACATGCATGAGGTATAACGTACTATTCATTTATTTTTCAGATATGTTAGTTCCAAAGCAATTGATCCAGCCACGTTGGATGATGCGCGTGTTATGGCAGTGGAGGTGGTTTGTTTGGTAGAGGAGACTTTTCCACGAACCATTCTCACAAGTCAACTACATCTCATTATGCATTTAGTGGTCGAAATTGCTTTATGTGGCATTGTGCATGCACGTTGGATGTTCTTCCTAGAGCGCTTCATGAAGACCTTAAAAGACTTTGTGAGGCAAAGTGCAAGGCCCGAAGGAAGCATGGCCGAGGGTTGGTTGATACAAGAGTCTCTTGTATATATCTCAGAATTTCTTGGTCAGGTGGACAGCTCTTTGCCACGACTATGGAGCAATGAAGAGGACTTGAGGATGACCTCTATTGTGCCTCAAGGAAAAGGACAGAGTAAAGTAATTGACAGAACATTGATTGATGATCTCAATTTCACTTGCATCCTTAATAGTGATGTGATGAGCAGATGGGTTATAAGATATGAGGATGCAAAGACAAAAAGGCAAGCAGAAAGAGCTCTCTTTCAGAGGCAACATGGCTCTCGTAAGGGGTACCCTAAGCATCTAGCAACACTTCCGAATGATATCCATGTTGATTGGTTGCATAGAACTAATGTTTTGCATTAGTTGTAAGTGATTTTCTTTTAATATTTATTCACATTGCTTACACAACTATTGCTTCTATTTTGATCCAGTGCACTATGTTCAATGCTATATGGTGTGAAGGCAAGCATTTTTGAACACAAAGAATTGATGAAAAGAGGAATACACAAGATTGCGGTGTCATTAGTAGCTTTGAGGGAGCTAATGGAAAAATGGATGATTATTGTGGCACAATCCAAGACATATTTAGACTTGACTTTCGTTGCTTCTTTGTGTATGTTTTGGATGTCAAATGGCAAATGAACGTGGTGGAAAAAGGGCCTAATGCAACGATAAAACGCCATGCAAGTGGCTATGTAACTATTGACTCTACAAAGTTTTGGCAAACAAAGAAAGATAGGCTCGTATTGCCACAACAATGTGAGCAGGTATGCATTTTTTTACTAATGTGTTTCATGTACATATATATCTAAGCTCGCGTACCCCTTGACTTTTGATATGCTAATTAATAACTGCAGTATGTGAATTTGAGTAGGTTATCTATCTGCCAATGGTGCATGACATTAAATGGTCGTACATCATCCCTATTGCGCCACGTTCCAAAGTGATGTATAATACATTCACTGATATGGAGCATATGGAGGATGTAATAAGCCGCAATGAAGATGATGTCGAACATGCCAATGAAGATGATGTCGAACATGCCAATGAAGATGTTGTGATCGATGATCAAGAAATAAGAGATGATCATGATAATGAGGATGAGCATGCCATTTCTCATGATCATGAGAATGACCCTACCATTGAGGATGATGGTGATGTTGATGAGGATGATCAGGATATCGATACCATTATCAATGGACAAAATATCGATAGTGGAATAAATTTAATCGTAGCCTTACAAATTGATCAAATGGATATTGATGTTGATCGTTTGGCAAGGATGGATCTTATTGAAGATGAGATTGAACCCTAACCAATCCATCACTGTATCATTCTAAATTGATGACATTTCTATTGTATATGTTCTTTTAATTATCTCATGATTTATTTTTTAATATATTTCATTGTTGTAAATGCATGTAGTGGGATTGTGTAATGATATATATTGTAATGTACTATGAGATGGTTTAAAGAAAATAGTTTTTAATTTTGTAAAGGAATTTAGTTTTTCTAAATAAAGCGTGTATTGATGCGTGTATTCATGCGTGTATTCATGCATCTATAATTGCGTGTATATACACGCGCTGGTAGATGCGTTACTTAAAGTTCAATACACGCGAATTTAGATGCCAATATACACGCGCTCGTCGATACTATTCAAATACATGCGCGACCATACATGCGCCCGTAACTTATCGCGTGTATGGAATGCATGTATGGCAGCAGTGTCTTGTAGTAGTGAATGGCGCCGCTACCGGGGAAAGAGTGCCTACATTAGTTGAGCACACACTACCACTCCTTGTTAAGCTCCAATCGGTTGCAAAACTGTTGGATAGGAGAGCAAGCTTTGGGACTAATTTTGGTACTTATTTAAGACTAATCTTTTGTTAAATTCTCTTTATTGTCTTGCAATTTGAGTGCGATTGGCTACCTACGCCTCTCTCTTGAGGTCAGGACAAGGATTCAACACATGGGAAAGATTGGAGGTAGGCGCTAAACCTGCCAATTTCAATTTGTGTGCGAAAGAGAGAGGCCTGATTTGCATTTTTGTCATTCTGTTCGAGGATAATTTTTGCTGTTTGAGGTTAATTTTTACAGTTTCAATTTTCTGCATGTTCGTTTTATTTTCTGTTCTTAGCTTAGTTTTCTGCATCTTTAATTTTGTGCATTTTAGTTCTCTGTTAAACCTACACCTGTGGAGAAACTGAAATCTGTACACACATGAAAATTGAACATTTAGATTTCTCTGTAAATCTCACAGTTGCACACGCATTGAGTTCTTGCTACATGCATTGAATTCGTTGCAAATCTCACAGCTGCACACGCATTGAATTCCCTGCACACGCATTGAGCACGCACTTCCAAAAAGAAAAAAAAAAGAAGGCACATGTGCATGAACAGTGCACCGCGCGGAGAGACCCACACACCGCACCATAAAGACTGCCAGCGCATCGGATAAAGGGGTGCAAAAAAAAGAGTCTGGAAAATTTTTCATTTTCTGGTGTAAAAAATTGGAAGATTTTGTAACTTTTCAAGAGGAGTTAGAAAACACCCATCGTCGAAATTTTGGTCCCGGAACCATTTTCCCATAGTGAGTTCAGTATGGGAAACTCGTAAATTTTAGGTGATTTTTTATCCTGAAAAATACGCTATTTTTTTGGCCTAATGTGTTTGAGGGGGTTCAAAATGGGTTCTGGCAAAAGTTTGAGCCAACTTGAAAATTTTTGGATTTTTTGAAAAAAAAATAATTATATATAAAAAATAATAATTAGATATTCAAAAAAACCAATCTTAAAATTTGACCTTATGCACTTGCGGTCGGGACGTCATATAGACACTCATAGGGTCTAGGGCACCTTCTAGAGTACCTACACAGGAAAGTGGAACCCAATCGGTAGGAAATTTGGCAGATACTGCTGAAACCTTTTCCGAATCCCAATGTGATACCCTTTCCAGGACAACTAGCTCATTGTCTGGACAATCTAGGGCCGTCAAATAGTCATCCCTTAGCCCCAAATAGGACACCCACAAGATCTTTTAATCCATTTGAAGCCGACATCATGGGGTTACCACTCAATGTGAGACTGCAATATGTCTACACGAATGCTCAAGGAGCTGAGATCTTTAGGGATCCACAACGGTATCTCGTTAAGATTGCAGAATTTTTCTCAGAGCTTGATAGAGCACCTCTAGTCAATGACCAGGGTAACATGTACATGGGTGGAGATGGTGTTCGCTACGAAGTCACCTATCATCCAGAGAATGTAGACAAATTAGAAGAGCTCTCTAAGAGTGAGTTCCTAGATTTATCAAAGCCTTCTGGAGCAAGGGAGTCTAGAGATGATTGGCTCATTGAGCCGGACATGCTTGGACCATCCAATCTCCAGTCCTCAAAGCCATCCATAGATGATTTACTTTTTGTAGATCTAAATTTGGAAAGGGACAGGAAAGGCAAGAGCAAAATGGATCAGGGGACTGAGAACCAATGGGAGTTTGTACGACAAATTCCAGTGACAAAGGTCTTTCAGGATGATCCACTTCAAGAGGTCTATAAGAACTCTTTAGAAGGATATTATGCCACAACTAGATTGCCAGAGCTAGATCTTCCTCTAGCACTTGTGGTGGTAGTCGAGAAGCTTGCAGGATACAAGAACCGAATCGTTGATAAATGGGCCAATGAATACCGAACCTTAGATTGGAAGGAGATTCGTGAGCTCACGTAGAGAGGACAACCATTATTCTTGGAAGTGTTCTCAACTAATACAGCTAAACCAAGAGAGACAGCCTTTCTTGGAGAAACTGTTACTCCTCCCCTAGTTCACTAGAGAGGGACCCTCAACATCAAAGTGGACCACTGCAAGTAGCCCAACTCTAGCACCAAGATATTATCCTACACCAAAAGTGCGACCACAGATCACACCACAACAATGTTTCTCTCACTATGACAATCGGATTGTAGGGGAGCCAACTCCGCCTCCCATAAATGCACCTCTTGAAATGCGGGTAACAAGATCTTTTGAGAGGGTTGCTGAGGCAGGTAATAGGAGACCCACACTAATTTGGGATGCATATGGACTATCTTACCACAGAGAGGAACCACTGAGAGTGAGAGTCTGTAGGCCTGATGATGAGTATTCAAGACGAGTAATGCCATCAACTCTTCAGAAACTAGTAAAGAAGTACGAAGGGTCGGGAGATCCATATGACCATGTAGCAGCATTTAGGCAAGCTATTCGAGTTGACTGACAAAAGCATACGCAAATTGAAGGATTTGGTCTCACTCTTGAGGGAAAGACCCTTGCTTGGTTTCAGGCACTAGAGGCTTCAAACAAATCTTCTTTAACAAGTTTTGGAAGAGAGATTCATTGCTGCTTTTTCCTTGATGGGGATTCAACATGACATAGTAGCAAACATCTACTCTTTCAAGCAAGGCAAGACTGAGAGTGTTAGAGACTGTGTAAATAGGATGAAGCAATACATTAATCGTTGTCCAGAAGATGAGAAGCCCACCCAGAGTCGATTAATTTCTCTCTTCTTAAAAGGACTCAAAAATTCAACACTGCACACACATCTCTATGCAAAGAAGCATACAAATTTCAATGAGTGTTGCCATGATGCTATGGACTTCACAGATAACTTCAAATTCCAAGATGGTATTGGCCCTGAGGTGCAACCTAGAGATCAGTGGGGTGATGACCAAAGTTCAGGGTCTAGCGCACCAGTAAATACAGACCAGATAGCTAACCTAGTACTAAGGAGATTGGGACAAACCTATCGCCCACCCATGCAGCCCCCACAACAGCAGCAGAGCGAATGAGGAGTGTACTACCTACAGGTCCTCATCTTTGTGGAGCATGTGGCGATAACCATAAAACCAAAGAATGTAATACCTTTTCTCCTCTAGTCACAAACCAACCCACAAAGAAGTGGTGCCAGGCCTGTGCTTGGAATTATACCCACACCACACAGGAATGTACTCGCATTGCAAGAATGAGACAAGAGCGTGAGCAGTAAAGGGGTGCAATGCTCCACAAATGTATCTCAACAGTATGCTAATTTTGAACGTAAGCCACCGATGGCACAAGAGCAAGCACGACCTATGCTTGGAGCTCAACCTCCTGCTCCTGGGACTGCTCTTGTGAGGTTTGTTGACTATGACAATTCAAATATGTGTAGGGACTTGGTAAACTCAAGCTATGTGGAGGAGGAATATGCATCATATTCATCCAAGGAAAATCTCTTTGAAAGACCCGCATATCCAAGCCAAGCACTGGAGCCTCGATCGGGGGAACAAAATTCTTTGATGTTGCTAGGCAGCTACCAACCTAGGACTCAAGGCCCCTCAGGTCAATGGCAGCAAAGGAAAGTAGAAGCCAAACTAATGGGCCCCTGTTATGAGTGCGGAGAAGCCCATTGGGCTCGTGATTGTCCACATCGCCAAAGGCAAGCAACTCGATCCAATACAACAGTACCACAGTTTCCACCAATTGAAAGATATTGTCTAGGGTGTTGTGTAGAACACTTTCCAAAGGATTGTTTGCTGAGACCACATGAGGAAGGCACCTCTCAACCGAAGGTCTCACTCAACTTTATAGAGGCAGTTCCATCGCCACCTTCATCAGAGAATGAGGATGTCGTGCCACTTAGAGTCATGACTAGATCACAGATACGAAATGCCGAAATACAAACTGATGAGACACCTCGAACTAGGGATGCAAAGGCAAATCTAGTGGACAAGACCCTACATTCCAATAGAAAAAGGACCACTAGGAGGAAAAAGAACCGCAACAAGCAAACTAAGAGTGCATCCACTAGTTCTCAAGAAGTCTCTTAACAAAACATGAAGGATCAAGCTTTTACATCCCAAGAAGTGCATGAGGAGCATCAACCTCAACCTGGGACTAGTGCTAAACAAGATGAGGCTATTATTACAACCGAGGATAGTTCAGGGGGTTCTGTTTTTGTGGATAAGGTGAACGAGACTCTAGATGCCATTATTGATGCTCATAGAAGTCGCATTGCAGCTTTATCTGAGCTACCCAAGAAGCTTCAAGAATACCCAAACCCTCGTGAGGAGAAGATCAATCTAGCTGTACATCAGCAACTCATTAGGGAAGCTCAATCAATACTTGAGGGCCCACCTCCACCTATCCCTCAGGGCCCCACATTTCTTAAGCCAACATTAGAAACCATACCAAAAGTGACATCAAGTTGGAAAATGAAAAGTGAGCTGATCTCACAAGCTCATAGCGAGAAGTCTGCACCAATTGACACCCCATTGAAAGAAGGCATTCTGCCACCACCTCGTCTTGCCTTGCCTTCCCATGCAATGATGAAGTTATTGATACTAACGAGGACATGGCAAATGCGATGTGGGCAGCAGTTCATGAGAAAGTTAATGAGAATATGTCCTCTATTATTTCACCTCCATTCTCTGAAGTGGATTTTACTAGGGGCACAGAAAACAACTGTAGACACCCAAGCATCCAGGAGGAAGTTCAAACAATTGTTTCTCCTAGAAGTAAGCATACAATGAAAACCTTACCATCTTATTTGGGAGAATATGAGAACTATTCTCAAACCTTAAGGATACCCTCCATGCATAGAAGGTTGACAAAGGAGATGGATATGGGTATCTTGCAAGCTATTTTGTCAGCACCAGTGGCTTGTACCTTACCTTTGCTTGATTTGATAAAGCTTCGACTAGGGTTGTGGAATGATATTGCCACATTTTTGACAGAGCAGGTATTGCTACAAAAGGGTCACCAACCATCAATGTGATATACACCCTGAGACAAAGCATGTTATGCCAGTTCTTATCAACAAAGTAGGAAAATTTTGTGAGAATGATCAGGGAAATGCTACCCTCCCATTAGAAGTGCGAAAAGTAGCTTCAACTGCAATACTTGATAGTGGTGCAAGAGTGGGCATTGTGACAAGGTCCATTTAGGAAAAGTGGGGCAAACGAGCTATTAGGAGTACAAGGATGCGCTTGCAGCTAGCAGATGGAAGCTTAGAACACCCCATTGGGTTGCTAGAGAACATATTGGTCACCAAATGTGGAATTGAATATGAGCACACATTTGCAGTAGTGGATTTTGGAAAGCATCCAAACTATGAAGTGATACTGGGTAAACCATTCATGCGACAATTTCAAATGATTCAAGATTGGGGATACAATTATTTGTACCTCCGACATGATTCTGTCATCACAAGGGTCAACCTAAAGAATCACTCATATCGTGATGTAACAAGGTCTCCAATAGATGAGTTTGATTTTGCTTCATCTGAGGGCTCAAGAGTTACATTGTCAGATGGGCGAGAAGATCTGTGGATGTGTGGAGCCTCATGTAAGGATTTCAACACTGAGAGACTTAAGGGTAATCGAAGTGTATCAGATGAGGCATACATTCCACAACCCTTCCCTGAGCACTTAATTGATCCCCTAGAATGGAGTCATGTCCTTGCAACATTATCGACATGTGCTTTACCTAAGCCAATTCAATTTTTGTGACTCAGATGGATATGAAATTATTCCTATACGAATGGTACAACCACGTGACCTTCTAGATGATTTATACTATGGGGATGCATCCACAGCACTGCATGTAGAGGAAGTCTCAGTGGAGGATATAACACTCGAATCTACTAATGATGCTGATTAGGAAGATGGATGGGACTCTGATTTTGATGATGATGTGATAATCCCTGAGGAAGAGTTAGGAAAGGCACACCTACTCTTGAGAGGAAGGTAGGTTCAAATAGAGATCCCTCGAAGTCGACCTAAACATAAATGCTGTAAGAGCCATAAGAGAATCCGTAAACAAGATGAGAGGGAATGACGTGAGAGAATACAAAAAGAAAACGAGGTGTTTAAGAACGAACACTCTCGACCACCACCTCACTTCTCAGGAAAGAATGGATATCTATACTATCCAAGCACAAGATAGTATCAAAGACCAAGTAAAACGATCAGATGGATTCCAACCAAGAGAAAAGCTAAAAACTGTTAGCAAAAATCGCAAAAAAACAAAGAGACCAAAACAAAAACTCAAGTCTCAAACAGATTCAAAAGAGAGTGTCGCAAGTGCAAAGATAAAGGTTGAACGAAAAACTCTGATGCAAGATTGCAAAAGAGAGCTCAAAATTGCATGGTCTTCAATTAGTGATGACTCAAGTGGACAAGAACAAGGTCTCAATGTTCCCCCCAACTTCACACAGTACACTCTTCAAGATCGGAAGATTGTTCTTCAATAGCCCATGTGACAAAAGCCAAGCATGCCAGGGATTTCATATGATGGTCTAGAAGATGCAATAAAATTTGATATCGCTGAGCTAGGAGAAGAGCCTCGCTATGTGTGGATTGCCACAGACTTGTCCTTAGATGAGGAGAAGTTATTAATTCAAACAATAAAGGAGTATCACGATGTTTTTGCTTGGAGTTATAAAGACCTCAAAGGAGTTGATCCAAGCATATGTCAGCATACAATTCCATTGCGAGAGGATGCAAAGCCTTCCAAGCAACGTCCTTATACTTACAATGCGAATTTTGCACGAAAGATAAAAGAAGAAATAGACAAGCTCTTAGAGGCAAAATTTATGAGATTGAACACACTGAATGTGTCTCCTCTATTGTAGTGGTGCCCAAGAAAAATGGAAAACTTTGAGTATGTGTAAACCTCAAGAAGGTAAATGCAGCTACTGTACATGATCATTACCCACTTCCAATCACGGATCATGTTTTGGAACGTGTTGCAGGGAAAAAGGCATATAGTTTCTTGGATGGATTCTCCAGTTACAATCAAGTGTCAAATTGATCCAAAGGATCAACACAAGACAGCCTTTGCTACTGAAGATGGCATCTTTGCCTATCGTGTTATGCCATTTGGTCTAACAAATTCACCTGCAACCTTTCAGCGGGTTAATGACTCATGTATTCAAGGAGTACCTTAGGTTGTTTCTTGAGATCTTCATGGATGATTTATGTGTTCACTCACAAGAGCGTGATGATCATATAGAACACCTCAAACTTGTGTTTCAAAAGTGTCAAGTTTATCGTATATGCTTGAATCCTGACAAGTGCAAATTCATGGTAAGACAAGGAAAGATTTTGGGCCATATTGTTTCTCGCAATGGTATTTCAATAGATATGGATAAAATTGATGTCATTGTCTCATTACCTCGTCCTATCAACCCTAAAGGGGTTCAAATATTCATGGGACATTGTGGCTATTATCGTCGATTCATCTACATGTACGCTGTCCTAGCCAGACCATTACATGCTCTTCTTGTAAAGTTTAATTGGACTGACGAGTGTGAGGAATCCTTTGAAAAGTTGAAGCAAGCATTAGTGTCTGCACCCATCTTACGGACACCAGATTGGAACCAAATCTTTCATGTCCATATTGATGCTTCAAACTTCGCAATTGGATGTATTTTGGCTCAATCGGGAGAAAATAATAAGGATTTCCCAATCTCATATGCTAGTCCTCGACAGTTGAACAATACTGAGAAGAATTATACCATAACAGAAAGAGAAGGTTTATCCATGATATATGCAGTGAAAAAGTTTCGCCATTACCTTTTGGCAAACAAATTTAATATATTTTTTGTGGACCATCAAGCACTGCTATATTTGGTGAATAAACCTTGTGCCATTAGGAAGTGAATGGGGTCTTCTTGGGCCCTTTAATTTACCCAAGCCTAATCAAGGTGATTAAGGAATAGCCAAATGGGGGGTTGCCATGTGGACTGAAATGTTGGGTTTGTAAGAGAGGTGTAAGAGTAGTCAAAGGGTGCACTTTTTTCCCCAAAAAGGGGGGGAGGCAATTTTACAATTTTTCGACCTCCATAAATTCTACATACAAGCTCCGATTTGAGCGGAGATTATAGATCCGTGATGTATGCATCAAGAGCTTTCCATAGATATGTTACATGATATGGTTTTGTCTGCTAGATTTTAAATTCCATTTTCCCTCCAAAATTCAAATTCGAATAAAGTAGCCGTTTTGAAGCTTCTAATTAGAAAACGTTTCTTCTTAAGAGAAAAGGTTTGACTCCTTAAACTGCCAAATAAAAGGGCCCAAGAAGCCTTCCATTGAGGTCCTAATGAACTGGAAGGATTGTGAGGTGGTTTGTCATCCTTCTTGAGTTTGATTTTGAAGTGGCAGTCCGAAAAGGAACAACTCATCTTAGGGCAGATCATTTGTCTCGAATCACCTTTGGAGAAGCTCCTGTGGGTGTGGATGATGATATGTTAGATTCAACACTTTTCCTTGTAGAGACATCTCCTAAATGGTCTGAACCCATCTTAGAAATTTTGACAAGTGGGCAGATACAACTAGCGGGTCCTAATGTGGACCTATGGCGACCATTCATGTTAATCTCAGGGAGATTATATCGTTAGGGTAATGATGGAGTGTTGCGGCTTATACCTAACCATGACCAATATGAGGAGATCTTGGAATGGGCACATGAGGGTATTGGTGGAATCCATGCATCAGCTACTACTTGTGTGTGACGTATAACTCAGGATGGGCAATGGTGGCCTACCATGCATGCGAATGCTGAAAAATTTGTTCGTAACTGTGCTTCATGTCAAATTCAACAACCAATTCATAATGTCACATTATTCCAAATTTCAACTACACCAAGTTGGAGTAAGTATATTGTGGACTATCTTCAGCATGGTCATATTGATCGAACAATTCCTAAATATCGAAAGCATGCTATTGAAGTTGAAGCGGCCAACTATATGCTAATAGAGGGCCAACTCTACAAGAGAGGCAAGGATGGCAACTTGCGCATGTGTGTATGTGAAGCTGACTACTTGAAAATCTTGACTCATGCACTTGCAGGTATTGGGGGTGGACACTTGTCGGGCAATACCACAGCTAAGTTGATTAGGTGGTCTGGGCTTTGGTGGCCAACCTTACAAATGGATGCCAAAGAATATGTAAAACGTTGTGATGATTGTCAAAGGACCAAACCTCCCATCACAAAGGACAATATGCCATTACGGCCTATGTTAAGCACACGTGCTTTTGCCAAATGGGATATTGATTTTGTCGGTCCCATTAAACCTCCAGCTCGTTGTGAGGCAGCTCAGGAACACAGGAAAGCCACTATAGCTCGCCGACTCACCACCTTCGGAACACTCACAAGCACAAGGGGCACCACTAGCTTCTCTAGCTGGAAAGAAAATCAGTAGTAGACCACACCTTTCCTCATATCCCTACTCCTGTACCCTCATCCATCCACCACCATCACACACCACAGGCTCAAATCGGAAAAGCAAGACACTCTATTGCTTAATCTCCAACTCAATCGGCGGAGTACAGAGGGGAACTTACAATTTTCCAAACACAAACACAGAAAATAGTGATAGAAGCTTGTCAAGCTCCAGCCTGATCACATCAGCAAGCGAGCAATCACACAAAGACAAGTTCACAACTGCCACCACTTCCGTTATTAACACATCACACACTCCCTCTCATAGCTCACACAGCATCACCCGCCTTGCAATCTTGTAATAGATTTGAGGTTTCAAGAACCCCTACATTGATTTCTCATCACAGTCTTCTTTCCCCTTGCTCTATGAATAGCACTTCACGTGACATACAAGTCTACAAGAACTCTGAAACTCTATACGAGGCTCCAACAGCTTATACCTTTGTATCTCATCATGATCTTCATTCCCCTTTCTGCAGAGAGAAGCACTTAGAACACATGAGGGAGAGAGAGGAAAAGAACAGTGTGGAGTGATATGCTTCCTGTATGGTAGCCAATTAAGCACTTGTGCACCTATGGAAGAGGTACCACACGGCACACCTATCCACCAAGAAGCAGCGCCTACAGAAGCTGCGCCAACCTCTCAGGTAGCTCACCAACTTCTCCAGCCCACACCTTCTCTATGCCAGGCGGTCAGCACCTTGACGCACGGCGCCTATCACCTTCTCGTCAGCCTCACCCGCGAACCCAGCCTCTACCAAACCATTGTTAAGGCGACCCTCTCTCTGCAGTAAAACCAGCCACTCAACCGTGCAGCTCTTCGCACCAAGGCGGCCTCTCCTCTTTTCATTAGCTCTCCACGATCACTCCAGTGCAACTCCTTGCGCCTGTCTCTGCTAAATCACCAGCGAGCGCTTTGTCATCTAAGCCTGTGTGAGGCAGCTCATGAACATAAGAAGGCCGCTATAGCTCGCCGACTCACCACCTTCGGAACACTCACAAGCACAAGGGGCACCACCAACTTCTCTAGCTGGAAAGAAATCTCTCTAAATACCACACAGAGATACCCAAAGAAAGGCAGTTTCAACAGCTCACTATCTCATTATAAAAGCCTCTTATCTGTCAGCAAGGCTAAGCCACTCACATATCACACAAACCCTGTTTGTCCATTAACAAGGGGTGATCCATCACCATAGATTTTATTAATTAACAAACTTCAACCCACTCTTCCTCGCACTCTCCTTTATCACCCACTCACAGCAAACAACTCACACACATTGCCCAAATCTTCCTTTTTGGTCTCACACCAGGGGCCTCGAACCAAGGCGGCTACCATATTTCTTTTTCTGCTCCCAGTCTCGGTGTCGTCCAGCTTCTAACGACTGCTAGTCTCATCTTTACCACCAGCTCGTCTTTCTCCCACTGTCCAGGCGACCTTGCTTACTCGCCAGCCACTACCACGTACAGAGGCGGTTGCCACAACCTGTTCTCCAAGGATCACCTAGAGGCCTGCAGCCCTTTAGCTATCACTCGCCAGTCCTTGGTCTTCCAGGCGGCACAACTTGCCTTGCCTTTCACTCGCCAACCTCTGGCTGCAATAGTACCCCCTTGCGCTTCACACATGGCTCCCAGGCCTCCAAACACCAGGCGGTTACCTGTCCACGCCCCTCTGCTTCACCTAGGAGGCGGCCAACATCCAGGCAACCTTTGCTCACCCAGTCGTCTTCCAGCCTTTGGCACTAGCAGCTACGCACTTCAGAGCCACACTAGTCGACTCAAGACGGCCACCTCTCGAACCCTTCCAGCGCCTCACACCTCTCCTCTGGACCCACGATCACTAGGTCGCCAGCCTTTGCTTTTCACTGCCTTCGCTATAGGCCTCTCACAAGGCAGCTCTTCACCTCGTCTCCCTCTGCTGCAACTTCACCAGGCGTCCCCTCACTATGTACCTGCAGCTGCCACACTCTGCGCTCAACTGCGCTCCACTGGTCTTGTCTTTCAGCTGCGCCAGAGAGCCCCTCGACAAACAGCAGGGCGGCCACACTCGCAGAGCTGCCACAAAAGTACCTTGCAGCTCCTCAGCTTCGCTCTCTTCGATCACTCCAGCGCGCACACATCAGCCAACCTTCACGAGGTCGCCACCCTTTGAAACCGGCTTGCCCTTTCTAGACGTTGAGCTGGCAAGAAATAAAGCTTCCAAGTGGCTATTCTACATTATTGGCCACTTAATATTATTTATTCTTTTATTCTTTTTTTACAGCTTCAATGATGGCCACACAATACAATACGAGCCCTTCTTTTCCTTGTACTTCGGGTCATCACGCCGCGCCCACAATTTCCAAAATAAATGCGAGAGCTGCCCACCACAGCCTCGTCATTAGCATCATTATTTCCAAACACATCCATTGCCCAATCGGTGCCCTACTTTTAGCAACCATCCGTACACCACACTGTTGCTATAAAACTTTCAAATCCCAGCATTCGCTCCCAAAAAAAAGACACGTGCATATACCGACTCATTGTAAAACCACTCGGCCTGTACACTTGCTAGGGCATTCAGAGCAAAGTTTTATTGCACACCACGCATCCCATATGTACATGGACTCAAAACATCTTTACAAAAAAATGCCTGACATACTTTGCCCAACCCCTAGCCTGCTGAATCATTCATGATCAGCAGTAAAAAGCATTTCAAGACCTAAATTCATATCCAAAAACTGCCCTTCATCTGAAATCACATCTTCAGACACTGCATCCTGTGCAATCACCATCAAACGTGCATAATACTTCTTCAGCCTGTATCCATTCACCCTGGAAGCATGTAAAGTCCCATCTAAATCTGCCAATTGATAGGTACCATTTGCAAATCCTTGCATCACCAAGAAAGGTCCTTCCCATTTAATTTGGAACTTCTTATGAAAGGAATTATCCAAATGAGAGTTCTAAGTGTATTAAGCAAGGCTCACTTATGGGGTTGTCCGCCCATGTGTGAAAGAGGCCTAGGGATAGGGTTAGGGTTAGTGACATCTCTATAAAAGATATGTTAGCTAAAGAAAGAGGACGTTTTTTGGCCATTCTCATAAGCTATTGAGTGAAGCTCTTGAGCTCTCAAGCTATGGCAACTCTCTAACTCTCTCTCTCTAACTCTCTAACTCTCTAACTCTCTCTCTATTATACTCTAATGAGCATCAAGCTCTAATGAGTATAGCTCCACTTCTTTCTCTTAATCTGTTTTAGCATCATTGAAGTAGATTAATCTATGATTAGTTGAATGCTTCTTTCTTTCTCTTGTGTATGCATGCTTGTAATGTGTGTGTGTGTGTGTAGTCTCCATTGATGCAAGCTCTTGCTTGGCAATGAGTTATTCATGGATAGACTCTCTCTATGAGCTTGTGGGTTTGTGAATGTTACATTCTATGCTTGCTTAAGCTTGTGGGTTAGGAGATGCACGCTTATGGGTTTGTTGGCATTAGGGAAAGCTAAGATTTAATCAATGTTTGAATGGGATTAAGAGATTGCCATGCATTGCTTGTTCTCTTGATTAGTGTGGTGGGTTTAAGGGATTGAGAGATTGATTGAGGTGTTGAATGGTTGAATCGTCAAGTGGTGGTTCATGTATGTGAGCTCTCCCGCAAGGGATAAGCCTTCATGCACTAATCGGGTCGAGTCCTCGGATTGACATTGTGTTTCTCAACACATTTGTTGATCGGTAGTACTCTATGAGCACTATATTGCACAGTAGAGAGAACCGCTCTTCAGGTAGAGTATGTGTACCAACTATTGGTGACTTTCGGGCCCAAATTCTTAAAGAAATCATGATAGTCCAAGTGCGGGTCATTCCGGGATTTAGAAGACCTATGCACTAGTAAAAAGACAGTTTTATTAGCCTAGTGTGTTAAAGGACGTCCAGACTTATGTGCTGAAATGCAATAAGTGCCAGGTCAATAAACACGAACGTCTTAAGGTTGGAGGACTACTCCATCCACTGGAGATTCCTCATGGGAAATGGGCAAGCATTTCCATGGATTTCATTATCGGTTTACCCAAGACGAGTCGAGGGAATGACTCGGTGTGGGTGGTAGTGGATAGGTTAACTAAAATGGCAAAGTTTATCGCCACCACAAAGAAAACTGTTAAGACGCCAGAGTTGGCAAAACTCTTTATTGAATATCTCTACAAGCTATATGGCCTGCCCGCCCCGCAGATATAGTGTCGGATAGAGATAGAAAGTTCAACAGTCATTTTTGGAGGAAAGTCTTCAAAAAGTTGGATACTACTCTGAGTGTGAGTACGGCAGATCATCCAGAGTCTAATGGTCAAACTGAAAGAGTTAACCAAATTCTAGAGGATACGTTGCTTTCTTATGTTAGTAAGAAGCAATATAATTGGGAAGAGTACTTGCCCTTATTGGAGTTTGCCTATAACAGCTCCAAACACTTAGCGGCGGTGACTGGATTTACACCATTCATGTTAATGTATGGATTCTAGCTGAGATCTTCGATGGCTGTAGGCCTAGAAAAGATTCAATTTGTCAACAAGGATTTCCTTGAAGATACGAATGATATGCTCAGAGCCGCACGTGAGAGCATTCGTAGCGCTCACATCGTGCTAAAATTTATGCGGATAAAGGACATAGAAAGGTGACCTTTGCAGAAGGTGACTTTGTATTCCTCAAGGTTCCTGCGCAGTCAGAAACCATGAAAATGGAAAAGTGTGATAAACTTTCTCCGAGATATTGTGGTCCTTTTAAAATCCTTAAGAAGATTGGGGACGTAGCATATAAACTTGAGTTACCGGAGAGTTCTTAAGTCCATCCTGTCTTCCATGCCAGTAAACTGAAGAAATCAGGTCACGGGTTAGAGAACGCAGTTTCTCTAGAGATTTTGGTGGACTTGATAGAGTCACCAGAGATACCACATGAACCTGAAAAGATTCTAGGGTATCGTGACAGACAAACCTGACATAAAGTGTATCAGGAGGTACTTGTTAAATGGACAGACACAGGAATGAGGAGGCAGTTACTTGGAAACGGCGTAGTGCAATTTCCAAGAGGTTTCCCTAGTTTGTTTTGGAGGACAAAAACTCTTCTTAAGGGGGGAGTAATGTCACGTAGGCTGTAACGCCTCTGAGACAGACCGGATGGCCAAGGACATGGCCATCCGGGGTTCAGTGGGAGAGGATGCCCATGCGGAGTCATGGGCGGCCAGGCTAGTGTGGACAGCAGGCCACACACTATATAGCCTGGGGGATGAAGGGCAATCCTCATTCTTTCTTTGAGGCTGGGTGGCGAGCCAGAGGCCGCCGTCCCCTCCTGTGGTAGCACCCGTAGCGGCGCTACGGAGATCTAACACAAAGGATATGAACATTATAAAGATTTGAATTGAATAGGAACATGTGACATTCACGATGAAAGATCAATGCTAAGAAGCCTTAATGATATTCCTATAGGCAAAAATGCTATTGAAGTTGTAGAGGAGTGAGTTATGATGAGAGTTGTACATTAATACAAGACATACATGTCAAAGAAATCAATGCTAATAGTGGTGTTGATTTTAATGCATTACTATTGAAGCATTGTATTCAACCATCAATGTTGCATGAATCCACTATGTATGGTCCAAATAGATATTTTATACTCCGACTTGGATGTATAAAGTTTTTGCATACCCTTTTCAAAAGATGTAATGTTGGGATCTGGTCAGTGGCAATGGAGGATAATGTTATTCAAATGGTGCAGAGCTTTGCAAAAAAAAGCAAGGAAAATACTTCCTTTTTTGCCATTTGGGGTCAATAGGCTTGTTACACCTATCAGAAAAAGAAATTGTTTATGCTAGACAGTCGAGGTGTTGAGGCAAGGCTTAAGCCATTGGAGAGAATGACTAAAGCCTTTGAATGTGATTCCAAGAGGATTGTTCTTGTTGATGACTCTCCATATAAAGGATGTGTTACTCCCGATAGTAACTGCATCTTTCCATCTAAGTTTGATATAGATAAGAAGAATGACAACATTCTTCTTGGGAAATCACTGCCTTACTTGATGCGGCTTGATGGTGCTGAGGATGTACATAGAGTGATTGAGTCTAACTATTATGGCCAGCTCCCAGTGTCAAATGACCTTGATTTTTCAACCTTGTTAGTGGTTGTTGATTATTGGAAAGAGTATGATGTGACATGATCATAATTAAGTTTCAACACATGTAGACTTTCTCTTGCAAAGTAATTACAAAACATTTTCTAGGAGGATGATGAAACAAATTGGGTTGATACTAGTGGTTGAAGAGGTGATAAAGGAAATTGGGTTGATACTAGTGGTTGAAGAGGTGATAAAGGAGCTAATATTGGTGCAAAGAGTATATAAAACCTCAGCCTTAGTTCATCTCAACCCACAGAAGATGAAATATGACATATCTTGCTGAAAGAACATCCATACATTTCAAGCGTGAAGGCACCACAATTGATTTCACTAGCTAAATGGTTGGGTTGCAAAGAAGGAACTAGCATGAAGGATCAGTCTACGAAGGCATTTATTAATAAATTGCGAAATGATTATGGTCTCTTGAATATCAACAAGTAACACAAAGGTACCACTCTATTTGAAATTTCCACCGCAATAGACAATGGAATATAAGCTATCTGTATTCTAACTCATGACTTGTTTTGTGCAGGTTTTTCTAGGCTTATGAATTGATCAAAGAGGCATTCTCAAAATGATAATAACTTGCATAAGATTAAGAACTTTGAACCAATGTCATACTTGGAGCTTTTGAAATGTAAGCAAAGAAATGTATAGACTGCATGAGCCCTGACTCACAGTGTTTGTAAGGCATTTTTCCAAAGGAGGGAAATCATTATGTTACATTACTCTTGATATCTCAAGACATTTTCCAATGTATTTAACTTCACTCTTAATAAAGCGTTAAAGTTTATGTTCACAACAATATTAAACCCTTCTGGTGTGGCAAGAGTTCTCTTACACTTTAGTGTCTATTTTGTCGTATTTTGTTGGAATGGATCATAAGTTTGAGTGCATCCTAATCTAAGGGGGCTCCTTTGATTTGAATAGAAGAAGAAAGTCTCATAATGATTGTCGTAAACTAGATTTAACTTTTTGTGGTATTTTGAAGGAGTGGATCTTAACTCGGAGTCCATCCTAGTCTAAGCATGGGCTCATTTGATTTGAATATAAGAAGATTATGAAAGTCTTTTAATGATTTTATTAAAGTAAGTTATGTTCAACGACACCAACCTTAAACCTTTGTGGTGGCAAGAGTTTTCTTAAACTTTGGTATCCTTTTGTGGTATTTCATTGGATTGGAATTTGAGTCGGGTGCATCCTATTCTAAGGGAACTCCTTTGATTCCAATACAAGAGCCATTTACAAAACTTTAAGGTGCAATGTAACCATGTAGCTTTTTATATCAAGTCATGTAACACCATTTTAAGCATCGGTCATGATCGAGAGACAAACTATTTAATGGATGTTTACTTGAAAGATGCTTGATGGAAATTTGTATATATACATAAGGACTATATGTCCGTCATGATTCTCTATAATTGTGTACTCATTTGAGGCCAAGTACAACTTTGAACACATTCTAGCATGTTCTACGTGTCTTGTTTGCTTGCATTAGAGAATGGCCCTATGGAACTTGGATAGAACTTGTGCTTCACTAGAACACAGTGCCCATGGTAGAATGGACCTATAGCCATTCTCAAATGCCTTGCATTTTACAAGAAAAACAATGTGCATGGTAGAGTGGCCCTAGGGCCATTCCATATCCTTTATGCTACATTCAAGAAAGAGTGTGTATGGTAGAAGAGACCTAGGTAATCTAGCATGCATGGTAGATGTAGAGTGGCCCTAGTTGGGAAATTCTTAATATCCTATTATTAATATACTTGTCTCACCTTTGATTTTTCAAGTGCTTGTTTCAAACCAAATATTGTTTGTAATGTTCCCCTTACCGGCCTAAGAACAAGTTCTATAAAAATATTATTGATTTGAACATTTTTTAATACACAATTCTATAGATTGAGTGGCTTTATTTCTAATTTCTTATTGGGAAAAGAAGAAAAACCTTAAAAACTAAATAAACGGGACGATCTGGGAATGGGATTTTTTAAAAAAATCTAATAAGGTGTTAGAGATTTTTATTATGAGGGCACTCACATGTTCAATTGGGTTATAGGTCCTTGATCACTTCGTGGGGGGAGATTTTTTGGGGTAGTCTTGAATGTTGTGAGTTATGTGCCGCAACTTAGACACCATCATTGATAGTGCTGAGATGCTTTTGGCAGCCTCTACTGAGACTCAGTAGGGTCACTCTCTTTTGAGGTGTGTGCCTCCACATGTATAGCAAGCTACGAGTTGGCCAAGGTTTGTAGACTTCATTTATTATGCCTTAGATCCCATTGGTTTCCCATGGCCATAAGTGCCAAAGGTTGATATCCTGTAAATGGGAGCTAAGGTATTGTTAGGCATCCTTACAAACTTTACACTAGAGTCTGTACTCGACATTGGGTAGGAGTTGTATCATGGCAGTCCTTCCACGGGATCTCGTTGTGGCATATAAGTGTCACACTAACATCCTCAATGAGTGGTCCTAGAATGTGTCTCATGGGTATCACACTAAGTGCTATAGATTGAGGTCCTAGAATAGGGAGAGGTGTCTTAAAAAACTTAAGAATTTCTCTAGGTAGGCAACGTAGGATTTCCACTACCCACTGTGTGGCGTGGGGAGTGCTAAGGATTGGGTGGTAGTAGGAAGAGTTGGTATAGACATACCATAATTTATTAGATTTTACCTACAATTATAGGTATCTTGATTAGTGTATCTCTTGCAAAAACCACACCACGAGCCCATACGTCTCCTATTGAATGGAAACTCATTTCTAAGAACACCATGTTCCCTCTCTCCTTGGGTATGATCGAGAATCTCTAGAAAGCACCTTCTAATTCTCCTCCATTTTCTTAAGCACCACAGTAGCCATGTTTGTGCTATGGGGGGCTTTCGATGGTGTACTAGATTTCTCACACCCTTTTGTGTCATGCTATCATCAAAGTCCATAGCATCTATATAGCACTCAATAAAGATTGTCTTCCTTTGCAAATAAAGATAATTGTTCAAATGTTTGTCCTTCAATCCCTCAAGAAACAACTAATATACAACTGGAGGTTATTCAATGATTTCCAGTTCACAAAACAATGTGTGCTACCACTATCCACTAACACACATGTCACCCTTCCATTTATTGTAGCCTTGAGTCTGAAGGTCACCCTTCCATTTATTTGTACCCTTGCAACCAACATATCCATCATTAGAGAGTGAACACAAGGTAGCATAACACTTTGATGAATCCATAACACACAAAGCAGTGGGTAACATAACACAAGGTAGCATGTAACACTTTGATGAATCCATAACACACAAAGCAGTGGGTAATCCACCATCATGACTCTCACTATAAGCCCCACCGGGATCAAAAGGAAACTCCACTTGGCTTATAATCATGATTTTCATCATCATGCTCATTAAAATCTAGAAAGTTTTCTACATCATCCTCAAGTCTCTCATCATCTTGTTCCATGAGAATCATACTCAAGGATAACTTCTTTTCCTTGCATGGTTTTGTAGTGATCCTTCTTCCATTTTTTTCCACATTTGAAGCATAAGCCCTTGCTCTTGAGCTCATTTATGTGGTCCTCCTTGATCACATTACTCTTTATCACAATACTCGAAGGCTTCCCATCCCCACTTGAGCCCTTTGAAGAGGCATTCCCAAATCTTAAATTTGGCTTTGTATCTGTGTGCAATCATCAATAAAAGTCACAAAGTAGACATATCCTTGGATCGATGGTATCCTCATGGGACAACATAGATCACTATGTATAAGCTGTCCACGAACTTGAGGATCTTCCAAAGGACCAAAGAACACTAAAATTTTATAAAATGAAAAGCATTGGAGGACTCAGGAGAATGTTACACAACATTTTTTGTTTACAATGTGTCCATTGAAAATAATGCCGAGTTTAAACAGTACTATGTTAAAGGTACAGATCAGCCATGTGATGTACATGTGTGTGATCTGTTGTGTGGATGCAGTGTGGATACACAATAAACACGGGAAAAAATGATTTCACCGTTTCTTTAATCATCTCTAGATGAGATTCACAACAATGTTCAGGCAACTACCAAAGCCAAGGACTTCTCACACACTATAAAAGGGCTTCCCTTGTCCCCCCTCAAGAGCTTTGAACTTAGCCACAGCTTCTGCATGCCCTTTCAAATTATATATCTCCGCCAATCTGTGACAACCCACACAGATAGAACAATGAGACAAATTCAAGCAGTTATGCTTCAACTACAGGAAAATAAGACCCATCTAAGAAGTACACATGTTATCAGCAGATTTCTGATATAATACACAACACAAAAGCACAAGTTGCACAGTTACACACAGAATATCACCTGGCTATCTCCGCTCTCCTTTTAGCACCTGTAGCAGCCTCCTGTCCTGATGAAGCAAGCGGAATTGCATTGGATGCCAGTGCAGGAGAATATTGTCCATCTCCAGTTCTAATAAGTAATGCCCACTGCGCTTGCCGAGCTTCCCGCCCGTAATTTTTCTGACGAGTGAAGGCAGTTTTCCCTTCCATGAAGAACTCCCATGGCTTTCCAGTTTGCATGTAGCGCGCCACAAATTTCAGTAAATCCAATGGTGGGTACGTAACAATACTGCAAGTTTTGCAGTAATAGCACACCACATGAACAGTATTAGTTAGCATACAGCATGAACAGTATTAGTTGTTCTAACCTTGATAAATCCTGAACTTTTTGTGTGTGTGTGTGTGTGTACGCGCGTATTTAGGATACATTTCAGCGGGGTTATTTTGTCGTATTGCTATCTGTAGGGGTGAGATTATTTTTAAAAATGCCCCCTACAGGTGGCTTGGTCTCACCCCTACATGTGTCAAATATGGGAGACTGAAATGTATCCTTGGCCATGTCTGTGTGAGCTTTGCAAAGCAATTAGGACATGCATTGAATGCATATCCACTTACTTGAATAACCATGTGACTCCCGCCCAACCCCAACCACAGCCCTTCATCTTGGCAAATCCCCAGTCACCATATACCGCAATGATTGTTGCTGTCAGCTGAGCTATGATAAAGGCAAGCACCAAGAGCCCACCGGGTCTCTCCAGAAAAGAAAAGCTTTGTGATCTTGTGACAAAGATAAGGGCTTGGCTGATGATGCTGATTTGAAGGTAAATGATAGAAGTCTCCCGGGCAGCATCACCACCAATCCGTTCCACATGGAAGTAGTCTTCGAAAAAGCTAGTGTCATGCACAAGCCAATAAAAGAGAACAGTGGCCACAGCAAGATAAATTCCAAAGCATATTCCTAGAGCAAACAGCTCAGGAAGTTTCCAACTGTCTGGCCTTTGAGAGGCCTTGACCTTGTCCTGTCAAGTAGGATTATACTTAAAAACTATTGATGCATGAATTCAAGCTTATAACTAATGACCCTTCTTAACAAACAGAAAGCTTTTGCTTAAGTAATTGTATTCCAAAAACTTCATATGCAATTACATTCTGAAGATCAAGTTCAGTAAAGCTTGTGTGCTTTCAAACACCAAACAACAAAAGCTATGGAGTTTAGTTATGTGGATTACTGAGATGATTACAAGTTGTGACATGTTGAAGACTGTACCAAGTTGCATTTTTAGTAGAAGTCTAAAAGACCTGCTATTCTCACCTTTGAGATTGTCATGATGGTTCCATCATTTAATATAGCCATCACCAGCACCATGAAAGGTGAGAAGTTATATCTCCAGATAAAAAGCAATAGAAAAAAGCCTAACACTATCCGGACTGTTATAGATAGGGCATATATTGTATAATTCTTCATACGCTGGAAAATTTCGCGGCTTGTAATAATGGCAAGTATTATCACACTCAATCCTGTCAAAACCAAAGAGCCCAAAAACAAGTGTTATGATTGCAAATTGGTTCTTTAGATGGATGTGGTTACATGCGGGTATGTTTGTGTATGTTTGGCTTCCACACACGGATAGAAGCTAGATAGATGGATGGAGAGAGAGAGAGAAGAGACATGGCGACCACGTGGCCATTTGTAAAGTAATTTCTGGTAATATATCTTCTATTAGGAAAAAAGAGAGAGAGAGAGCATGTTGTGAGGCTGAATATGATAACAAGGCCATGAGCAATGCCTTCCAAGTCAAGAATTTGAAAAATAGAGCCTAGATACTAATTAGTCTGGCTAAGCATGGACATGATTGGTCTACTGCACCTCCTTGATGAAGATGGGAATGTCAGAAGTCCTCTCTTCAGAGAAGAAAGAAAAGATGTCCTCAGCCCCCTCAAGGATCTCACACAGACACACATTCACTCACATGCACGCACGCGCACACACACACACACACACACACACAGCTCCTGAATGTTGAAAATCAGAAATGCACAAGTATCCTGAGTAAACAATAACTGTAAGTGCTCATTATCAAAAGCCTAATATGCTCCCAGGGGTTTTATTAAACTAGTCACTACCCATTGCAATATCAAACTAAAGCAGCTTTAATGTACCTGCAGCAGTAAGCACAATGTCTGCCGCACTCTGAGCAGCTTCAGTGCTGTTATGAACAGCAATTCCAATGTCTGCTTTCTTCAAAGCCGGTGCATCGTTTACACCATCACCAGTCATACCACAGATGTGCTTCTTCTTTTGTAGCTTGCTAACGATGGCATGCTTGTGCTCTGGAAGCACTCCTGCAAATCCATCTGCCTGTTCTACAAGCTCACCTTCATCCACTCCAGATTGTTTAGCATTCTCATGGCTACCAAACAATACAGATGCTGGGTAGATATTGGAGCCCATCCCAAGACGTCGTGCTGTTTCTTTGGCTATGGCCAACTGATCTCCCGTTATCATCTTCACGGCTACACCCAGCTCCAAAGCTCGTGCTACTGTCTCTCCTGTGTCCATGCGCGGTGGGTCAAACAGAGAAAGCAAGCCATAGAATTCCCATGGTCCTCCTTCACTCTCCTTAGTACCCTCGGGAACTTCCTGGGAAAGAATGAGATGGAAATTAGACATATATTATATTCCACAGATAAAGAATCAAAAACTCTGTAATTTAACCGCATGATTTTCACCTGGTAAGCAACAGCCAGGGCACGCAAACCCCTTTCAGCATACTGATCAATGATTGTATGCACCTGGTTATTTATTTCATTTTTATTGTGTGCTAGTTCTAGAATGTGTTCCGGTGCTCCCTTTGTGGCACGGTGCATTTTTCCATCAGGTGTCAGATAAGTAATCGCAGTTCGTTTGTCCACAGGATTGAAAGGAAGGAAGTGAACTTCCTGAATGCCTTGCCTAGCTTCTTTCGGATCAGCAAGCATACTTACAATAGCTTTGTCTATAGCATCCTGCTCCAGATCACACAGGTTATGGTAATTACATATTAAGGAAAGATTAATGTTGATCAGCATATACTGCACTCCCATCCATCTCACCTGATTTTCAAGACGGGAAGCCTGAGCTGCAGTCAAGAGGACAAGCTCTTTGTTTGCTTTGGGCGAAACAACTTCAATAAGGTTTCTGTCCACTGTCAGCTCATTGAGAGTAAGAGTACCTGTCTTGTCAGAGCAGAGAATGTCCATTCCAGCAAGCTCCTCAATTGCAGTCATGCGCTTTACAACAGCCTGTTAGCATCACAGTGAGATGAGCTAACAGCAGTTGAACTTTCCACACTTTGACTGCTGTCATGCTTTTTACTCTTTCAGCAATTGACTGTACAAGTAATGCATGATGCTACCTACCCCTACGCTCTGCAGAGAGCTTTAAAGTGCTCTGTCATGTGCACAAGGAAGTGCTCTATTAAAAAAAGGAGACAAACACATATATTACCTGGTTGGAGCTAAGAGCATGGGAGCCAATGGCCATGGTGACAGAAAGCACAGTGGGCATGGCTATGGGGATTCCACCGATAAGCAAGATGACCAGGTTTTCAACGCCCGTGCGGTAAGGAGTGTGCTGAGTGAACATCACAATGGACTCACCCATGATGCCCACTAGGATGATAAAGAAGCAGAAGTTTCCAATTTTCCTCAAAACCTCCTGAAAGTGGCCAGGATTCTGTGTGGTGTCAGTAAGGTGGCATGAATGCCCCATGAGAGTGAATTTTCCAGTGGCGATAACAAGGGCGTCTATCTCTCCCTGCTTCACAACAGAGCCAGAAAAGGCCTCATGGCCGGGATGCTTCGTTGCTGGAAGGCTCTCTCCTGTCATGGCGGACTCGTCAAGCAGCAAAGGATCACCATCTAGCAGCCTACAATCGGCTGGCACGATGTCACCAAGCTTGATGGCGACAATGTCTCCGGGTACGATGATGGCAGCGTCCACCTCCTGGGGCGTGCGACAGAAGGCATGGTCAGCCATGCTTATACAATAAGGCGAATGGAGTGTATTCAATGTACAGACCTGTGTTTGCTTCTCATTGGGAAAACACAGGCTCTGAAAACAAACAGCAGCACTAAACCTCTTTTAATTTGTCTTAATCTCTACCTGATAGTGGCCATCTCGCAGCACACGGGCACGGGCAGCGAGCTTCTTCATGATCTCATCCGCGGCCTTGCCCGCGTGACGCTCCTCAAGGTAGGAGATAGTGGCATTGACAAAGAGGAGGAAGACGATTCCGACAAAGTCCTGCCAATCGGGCGCCTCGTGGTCGCCGTTGTCCAGCACGATGGCGACGACGGCAGCCATCTCCATGACCCATGACAGGGGGTTCCACATGAACTGGAAGAACTTACGAAGCTCGCTCTCCTTGATCTCCTCCAGCTTGTTTGGCCCCATCTGCTGCAGCCTCCGCGCCGCCTCCACTGAAGTCAGCCCTGCTTTTGTACAGTCCAGGACGTGAAACACCTCCTCCATCGCCACGCTCTTGAGGTCAATATTGGGGTCTATGTGGGCGATTTGGCCGCTGTGGGGGCTGAGGCTACCCCTGCCATCGCCGCCGAAGGACTCTCGCATTCTTTCTGATTGCTTGTCGCCTTGTTGTCTCTGGTAGAAGAAAGCTACGGGCGGTAGCCGGCAGATGGGGGCGGAATCATCCGGTAGCAATAGATGCCGTACCGATCATTAGCATGTTTACGAGGGGGAGAAGCAGCCTGGATGGATAAAAGATGGCGGAAACCATCAGAACACAAAAGGCGCGAAGTTCGAACCGTCATTTGCCCGTTCGCCAGCCGACACGTGGCGGAGCCGCGGTACGCAGTGCGCACCCCTTCACTCTACAAGTCCCCGGTTCCCGGTCACCCTCTCCGTGATGACGAGTCTCCAAATTAGCAGAATGCCGGTTCCCCAAGTTTCCTGCTGGTTCTGTCAATTAGGGCCAAAGCCTGATTAACCGGAATTGATTACTGGTGCCCGCTGGTTCGGTTGTCGATTAAGTCCAAAGCCTGTTTAACCGGAAGATTACCGTCGCCGCTGGTTCTGTCGATCAAGGCCAAAGCTGCAAGTCCAAGGCAAAAGCCTGATTAACCGGAAGATTACTGTTTCCTGCTGGTTCTGTCGATTACGGCCAAAGCCTCATTAACCAGAGAATTACTGCTAAGGCAGCATCGAAGTTCGAAAACTGATTAACATCATGAAGATTAGTGTGCTTAATTCTGAAGATTAAGTTGCAAAGGGCTACGGAAACTGAAGGATTACTGCGTGCTAATTAGCCTGTAACTTGGGCGTTAGGACAATGCTGGGATCCTCAGGGGGCGGAGAAGATGCTAAATATATCGCCCGCGAATCCATTCGGGTATGGTCTGTTCATTGTGATGGCGGTGCTGCTGTGCGTGTTTCTGGTGGTGTGCTGCGGATACATGTGCTGGTGCTGTGCAGATTTCTGGGTGGACCCCTTGGCCTTCTACAGGCGCTCGTTCCCACGCACCCTCTCACGCTCCTCCTCTACTCGCTCTCAAGATGATGATCATGATTCGAGGCGCGGTAGTGACTCCGGCATGGATTGATATGCATGTCTCCCCACATGCAGGCTGAGCAGCAAGCATTCTCCTTGCTGTTGATTACCCCACGTCCCTCCTGCATGGCTTGCATGCATGGCCGCCATTCCGTGCACAATCTTCACCTTGAGGTGACCAACTTGTCTCACTTCGTTATTATGCGCCACCCCACGTATCTCCGTTTTGTGGGCGATACTAGTTACCATTTTTCATGAACGGCGCAGACAGCATGAGACTGCATGGCTCCCCCCATACCAATGCATTGCAATTCTGTGTTGTAATCAAAGCGATATGGGTTAGAACACATTTTGTAACTATAAATTAATTTAAGGTTTGTAGATTTTTTAAAAAATCAATTCATTAAGCAATTGTGCACGGATTATTAGCCTCCCATTTTGTTTTCTTCCCTTTTTCTTCGTCGCAAAATCGTTCTCAGTCTTCATCACGCATATGTTCTATCTGAACTTCTCTCAATGTAATTTGGAATTCTCCCATATCTTTCCAATAGCCATGCCTACAAACACACCAATTTGCCTAATGCATAATACATATTCTGATTTTTTTATACATATTCTTTTTCTCTTTGTCCATGACGTAGCAAAATTAAAAAAATGAAAAAAAGAGCAAGTGAAACATGGATGAAATTAGTTATAAACTCAAAACAATCTAACTCTAGCAAAATTAAAAAAATGAAAAAAAGAGCAAGAGAAACATGGATGAAATTAGTTATAAACTCAAACAATCTAACTCTTGAGGTTACAAGTATGTAAACAAAGAAGAATAGTGGTATACAAAGAAGTTATCTAATGATGAGGCATTGTGTGACCAACCCAATGTAACTTCAAAGCTCTTAGGCTAAGTGTGACAATATCAATAGGTGGCAGTGATATTGATGAAACAATACTAAATAAACTTCATGATTTTATCACAAAATAATGCCTTGCTGAAAGTTTCTCATTGGAAAAAGAGGAGGTAGTGATATTGATGAAACAATACTAAATAAACTTCATGATTTTATCACAAAATAATGTAGGCTTGCTGAAAGTTTCTCAGTTGGAAAGAGGAGGTACATAATACACTATCAAATGGTTATTAGAATGCATGCGAAGTCAATCTCATTGGAAAGAGGAGGTACATAATACACTCTCAAATGGTTATTAGAATGCATGCGAAGTCAATCTCATTGGAAAGAGGAGGTACATAATACACTCTCAAATGGTTATTAGAATGCATACGAAGTCAATTATTGCAGTCAATAAACTTAATAAAAAGTAGTACCTTGGATGGGATAAGAAGAATCCTATTGGTGGAATTGTAATGTGTTGCAAAAAATATATATGCACACATTTCATGGGATGATAGATTATTATATGAAAGATCTACACACGTCTCACTAAAATAATGTCTCACATAATATTAGTAAATAAAATATTTATAGGGGAATATTTATATGGTGAAAATAATCTCAAGAACAAAGTTTATCTCACTCCAACAAACATTTTTGATAGAGCATAGGCAATAGTTTATGCACAACAATTCATAAAATGATAAAGACATGAAAGTACTACTTATCTTCTAGTTTGATAACGCCATATCAAGGTAGAGGATGGAGCTCCAAAAAGTTGATGCTTTATGTAGGACAATGGTATACAACACAACAATGAAAGATATCTATGCTATTTTTATTAATAATCAAAATTTTGATGCTTTACGTCTAAGATTAGATTGGTTCATGAATACATGGAAAAGTAATGAGAATGAAGTAGATGATATGAGGTATGCCTATGAAAGTTCTAAAAAAGTAGAGAATATGTACACCACTACAACAAAAAGAGGGGGTAGCAGCGTTTATAGCGTGGCTTTTATAAAACAAACTGGGATATTTAAAAAATGGCTCATGAGAAATTGAAGAAGCCATCGATCGTAGCCACGCTCATCCATCAATCGCTCACCCTAGACCGTGCACGTTGGTTTCGTGCCCTTCGGGCTCAGCCTATCCACGCCGCCCTTCTTGCATGCCAAGTTAGTGGCAGAGAGAGAGAGAGAGAGAGAGAAAGAGAGAGAGAGAGAGAGGTGGGTGTGTGTGTGTGTGTGTAAGAGAGAGAGAGAGAGAGAGAGAGAGAGAGAGAGATGAGAGAGTGAGAGAGGGATGTGTGTGTGTGTGTGTGAGACCCCTCTGCCTCCTTTGCGCACCGGATTTCCGGTTGCTAGTAGCGGAAGTAGCTTCATCTTATGTGGGGCATGGTATCCCACTCCGGGCCTCACCCTCGAATGTCCGGACACGAGACTAATCTGGTTGTCATTCCGAAACCGAAACCGAGAAAATTTCCCTTGCCCGAAAAACGAGGACGATTCCACCTTTTTTATTTTTTTAACAAATTTTCTAACGAGGTCAAGAGGCTAAACTATCATTCACCTGATTAAACCAAATAGAAGGAAAACTATTACAGACTTAACATGAAGAAATTAACGCTTTTTTTCCTAACGGAAATCAGGCACAGTCGTTGATCTAATCATTTGAGAAGTCTTCCAATTTTTATTTAACTACTCAAGTTCTAAGCATATTCTTATTATTCAATTTCATTATTAAAACTCCACTAATTCTAGCCTAACCCCATCCGGTCCATGGGTTAGCCACCACCCAACCACTGGAATCAGTAGAACCAGACAATTACTCACCCACCCATAATTGAATGCCTTTCTTAACTTTTGCTTTGGAATACACATATGCACACAATCCTCTTTAAAACTTTAACTTATAAAACAATCCATTGACAAACAATTGTGGTTTACAGATGTCATAACTAAAAAATCCCATCCAGCCTCTTGTTTCTCAAAAAACAGAATCACTCTGGACTCTCCATTGAGACCAGTTGGTCAGCAAACGAGATCCAGTAATAACAGATTACAATAACCAGTTGTTCATCATACAATCTTCCACAACATACGCATGGGTGTTCTAGGCACCACGTCGCCTGGTCAAAACGCTCCAGGATCCTCCTTAGGTGTCCTCGCACTTCACTCAGGGACCGTTTCGTCGGCCCTCGTCCATCGTACCGCAAGTGCACCATTTTAACCGTACTACCGAGGCTGGTCAAGACCTGGAGGCTCTGCTGTGTGAGCTGTCCTTTGAACACTCCCCGACAGCTGTTTTGCAACCGAACTTCCATTAGAAAAACATATACCAAATGCTCCCTGCATTCTGGCGTAAGACAGTCCTTTAAGAAAACAGGGTTTCTATGCAAGTTTTCAGTTTTATTTTCATTTGAATACAAGGAGTATTTCTAGAATCAGTTTTCCCAAAATTGTAATTCTGAATTCCATAACAGAATTCCTCAAATTCTATTACCTTGATCCATAGATCAATTTGAAGGGTCTCAAACTTAGTTTCAGATTTGGCGGGAGATTTGAGAGTATTTTCCTGAACTGGTCACATCTTCTTTCCTCATCAAAACTGACGAAATAGTGTGGTCTTGGTCATAGTCTGATTCAAGGTTCGAGTCTCATAGGATTTTTCCTGAACCATCTTTCTCGAAAAGGAATGATAATTCAGTTACTAATTTATTGAATTTTATTCATTGAATATTCACTTAACTGATTTAGATAAATTACGAATTCCGATGAGGAATAAGTTAATCATTTATCTGAATATTTCGATCTCGATAGATTTCCTGAATTTTCTCTTTACAATCCGTGTGAATATAAAACGATAGAAATTTCTCTCTTAGAGTTATCAAATACTCATAGAAATTAAACATAGAATTAAAGAGAATTCTAATTTTGATAGAAAAATTCTTTATGCATCTATTTATGCATGAAAAATCAACTTCAATGGGAATAACACTTTTAAAATAAAAAGAATTTCTTTATGCATAAAATCAATTTTAATAAGAATAACACTTTTGTAATAAAAACTTCCTTTATGCATCTTTCTATGCATAAAATTCAAATTTAATGAAAAAACACTTTTATAATTAAAATTTTTTTCCGTTATGCATCTTTCTATGTATAGAAATTAAATTCAATGAAAATAACACTTTTATAATTTAAAAAAAATCATCTTTCTATGCATAGAGATTAAATTCAATAAAAATAACACTTTTATATATTAAAAAATTCCATTATGCATCTTTCTATGCATAGAAATTAAATTCAATGAAAATAATACTTTTATAATTAAAAAAATTTCATTATGCATCTTTCTACGCATAGAAATTAAATTCAATGAAAATAACACTTTTATAATTAAAAAAAATCCATTATGCATATTTCTATGCATAGAAATTAAATTTAATAAAAATAACACTTTTATAATTAAAATGTTTTTCCATTATGCATCTTTCTATGTATAGAAATTAAATTCAATGAAAATAACACTTTTATAATTTAAAAAAAATCATCTTTCTATGCATAGAAATTAAATTCAATAAAAATAACACTTTTATATATTAAAAAATTCCATTATGCATCTTTCTATGCATAGAAATTAAATTCAATGAAAATAATACTTTTATAAAAAAAATTCCATTATGCATCTTTCTACGCATAGAAATTAAATTCAATGAAAATAACACTTTTATAATTAAAAAAATCCATTATGCATCTTTCTATGCATAGAAATTAAATTCAATGAAAATAACACTTTTACAAAAAAAAAATTTCATTATGCATCTTTCTATGCATAGAAATTAAATTCAATGAAAATAACACTTTTAAAATAAAACAATTTCCATTATGCATCTTTCTATGCATAGAAATTAATTTTAATAATTAATATCAGTGATATCCAGGAATATTCATAGGAGAATATGTACATGGAGTAAATTAGAATATTTCTTTTAGAATGCACAAACGGTGGGAATTACTCTTTTGGAATAACATAAAAATAAACTTTCTTTTTCATAAAATTCTAGAAAATTTTACCATAACCTCCTTTGTATGGCTGACCATTTCTCATTTTTATCATTCTAATTTCAACTTAAATTAACACATTCTAGATGTATAGGACTCTAATCTACTCAAATTTCAGAAATTAAGAGAGTAAACAATAAGAAAAGTTTAATTAATATTTTTGTTAATCATTCTAGGATAAAGAAAGGTTGAATTGTAGAGAAGAGAAGAGGGCAGAGAAGAGGGTGGCTTTTTCATCAAGACATAGCATTAGAATTTACTTCAATCAATTATAAAACAAGAAAATCAAGAAAACCATAGATTTAAAATTAAAAAGTAAGAAAAATTAAGCTTATATGGAGTTGTAAGCTTTCCTTTCGATTGAGGGATTGAGGGTTCTACTCTTGTTTGAAGCAAGAGGCCACCAATTGCTTTGGAGAGGATTAAGCCAAAAACAATTGAATTATTAAGAAAAATCAATGTTAATGGCTTTGGGTAGGAGTAGAGTAACAGTGCATAAACACCGTTAAGCTTTTACAAAGGGGAAGGCTTCTATTTATAGGAAAAAGTGAGCCTCAAACCAAGCAAATTGATTCTAGAATTTTCTAGATTAGTTTGGTCAATTATTGACCATTTTTGGGTCAGTTCAGCTTACTTTTTGGAACTAGACTTGAAATAGGAGACAGGAGAGATGAAATATCTCGTTTAATTGATTTAAAATTGGGGAGTAATGATGATAAAAAAGGCATCTCCTTCATGAGGGGAAATCCCCACTCTGAGGTGTCAAAATTCAGTTTTTTAAATGTTTTCTTTGGTCCTTAGTCCACTCTTCATCTTATGTGAGTATTTACTCATTTTTGGGGGGGTTTTCTTTTACTCTTCAATTTATCTCCTCCCTAGATTTGAATTAATCTTATTGGTCCATCAAAACGTTAATCCAAAATTTTTCAGAAAATCTGGACCCTTAGGCTAAGGTCTTTTGAGCAAATTATAATTTATTTCTAATGCACCTTAGGAATTTCTTTTTAAACTTCTGTTTCAAGAAAATTTATTTTAATAAGATATTTTTCCATCCAAAGATATGTAAGAACTGAATTATCTCTCTCTAGAATATTTTCTCTCTCTAGGCCAAAACAGGTAGAAACAAGATCTTTTATTAGTCTGAAAAGGGGATTGATTACAGGGGAAGATATTGGACATCTTCAGGGACTGAGGAGGAATCTTACAGTGTGTGTGTGTGTGTGTGTGTGTGTGAGAGAGAGAGAGAGAGAGAGAGAGAGAGAGAGAGAGGTGATTGAAGGATTTAAGGTGGATCCCAAAAGAGAATTAACATGGTGGATTAAGCATAACGATGAATAAACAAGGGGCTTCTACAATATGAAGTGATAGGTAGCTATGGTGGCAAATCCCTAATGGCAAGATTTAATCATCAATTGTGTCCAATGGTTGGGATTAGGACTAATTAATTCTTGATTAGTAAAAATTAATTACTATTTAGATGCAGTATAGTAGTATGTCTAGTTATGATTCAAGCCAAGAAGCATGAGATTTGATGAGATAATCATGGCTTAATAGCACTTTCACTAAAGTACCTTTTTGTGACGCACACACGCTGAGATCTCTATGTTGGAGGCATCAAATGAAAATATTGAATTTACTTGTTTATAGAGCACCCCAAAAAACCCTCAAGACAAAGAGGAACTAGAGAGATTTACATCGGTTTCTTGTAGATCTAGATTTCCCTTTCAAAAAATGACATGAGTTAATTGTGTTGCCATATCATTGATTCCTTTGATGTGCTTGTTCCCCAATGAGTTGGCAGGAAGCCCAACTAGTTCCTTTGATGAGCAATGGTTAAGTGTATGGATGGAATCCCCCCTCCCACAGCCACTTCATCCCTCGCATGGGCAGTCGAGATTCCTTCCCTACACATTTGTATTGCCTTGCCGAAGATAGTGTTATGTGCACATTATATGTGCATATACTCGGAGGCTAACCCATATTAGGCTTGTGAGCATGGAAGCATGGGAACAAGCTCTAGTGGAGCATGGGTTAGGGCTAACCTTAAGGGTTGAGGTAAGGGTGAGGCATCCAGGGGTCACACATGGGAAATGGAGAGTCAAGAGTCACTTGAGGACCCTCCTATATAATACGGACATGGGGCACACTCAAGGGATGTTCTCTTGTGTAGATGATTGTATCTACTCTCTTGCCATTTCATACTAGAGCTGAGTGCTGCTGAATTGGAGTCATACCTCTTAGTGGTATGGGACATTAGGTTAAGGTATGAGGTACTTCATTGTAATTAATGTGTGCATCCCTTGTGCTCGGGGGTGGTTGGGTGGATGGGTTTATGCCTGGTTTATGCCATGTTTATGCATGATGATTATCTAGAGAGATCTTAGGGCTTTAACAGTGGTATCAGAGCAATCTCTAGTTAATTGTTGTTTTTTCTTTCTTATTCCAATTTTTAGTATTTTTTAAAGTAAATTTTAATATTTACTAAATAAAAAATATTATTTTGTTGGTTTGTTTTGTTGATTACACAAGTGGAATGTTGATATGGCATTTGGAACGTGTGTTTCTTCTTTCAATGGATGAATCGACGATGCGGGGGAATTCCGTGAGTTCAATGCTATTTTTTCTAATTTTTCTTGGTTTTATGAATAAGCATTTATGGAATTTCTACCAAAATACTGCACATTTTACTCTAGATATTCTTGGTAGAATGAATTTCTTGAATTTTTATAATTTATGGAAATTTTTTCTAATTATTTAGAAATTTTTAGAGTATTTTTATGGTTAAAAATGTATTTTTTATACATTTTGGTGGGTTTTCTACGGAGATACTATCAATTTTCTACCAAATTTCTATTGAAATGAAGTGTGGGGTAGCCAGTTGATGCATTGGATTCTCTCCCATGCGTATAAAATTCTTTTCTTCCCTTAAAATTTGGAATATCCTTCTATTTCTCTCTTCCGTCGTGTGTGAACGTCTCTTAGAAGGCATAGTTTGATTAAACATTAATCATAATTAAGTTGTAATTTTGATTAAGGAGGTTTAATTAAAATTTTAATCAACCTCCTGTCTGTTAAAAGAGGAGGGGGTGGAGAGAGAGAAAGTAGGAATGGAGAAGAAGGGGAGGAGAGAGGAGAGATGAGCTCTCCTCTCTCTCTCTCTCTCTCTCTCTCATGCTAACGTGCGCACACCCGCGGGGGGGGTGCACCAACCCGCCTTCAACGAACCCCCCTCCCGAATTTGTTAATTTCAAGCTTTAAAAAAACTTTAATAAAGCTTTAATTTAAAGCTTTTTGAAAATGTTAAAAATGACATTTTTTAAATTAAAAAAAACCGTGTAAGCCTTTCAAAAACAATGAAAAAAAGATATTTGAATTTTTTTTCTTCTCTGAAATTTTTTTCTGAAAATTCTTTCTTGGAGCCCTTTGGCTTTCCAATTTTCGGGAAACCTATTTACCTTCCGAATTCCGGGAAACTTGTTGACCTTTCAGATTCCGCAATCTTTTGACCTTTCACATTTCTTTTTTTTTGTCTTTTCATTTTCCTGAAACTGTTGGCTTTCCCTATTTCGGGAAGACCATTGGGATTGTGAAATTTTTAAACCGTTCGTATTCTAATGCGTTCAGGGTAAATTAAAATTTTTAAAAAATTCTTAGAAATTAGTGAAAAATTAGACAAAGGTTATTTTAAATTTCTAGAAAATTTGGGATTGGTGATTGGCGTGTGTTGTGTCCATTCGGGCACCCGTGACCATTCAAATCTCTTTAAAAATCTAATTTTTACCCAAAAATTTAGGAAATCCATTAAAATTATAAATTTTTATAGGATTTGAGAATTGTCGGGCGAAATTGGAAATTTTGTGAATGATGGGATTCTCATGTGAAATTAGGAATATTCTAAAAAATATTTTTAGAAATCCTAGAAATTGGTATTTTTAAAATATCAATGGCGTTTTGGTAAATCTAATCGTTAAAAAAATTATGAAAAATATAGGTTTGGAATGCCATAAGATAGGTTTGGTGGAATTCAATGCCATAAGATAGGTTTGGTGGAATTCAAAATTAGCATATTTTGAGGCCCTAGAAAATTAGGAAAAAATCATGGTAATTCTTTTTTTCTCAAGAATTCTTATTTTCGAGGATTATTTAGTGTTCTAGTACGTTTTTATGTACTCACACTAGATAAATACGGGTTATTCATACCACCACATACAGTTTTATAACCATCCCATCACATACATTCTATCCACATTATCCAATATCTAGCCACCAAATGCTAATTGAATCATTTTTCTTATGTGCAATTGATTCTAGTGAATTAATTTGCTAGAACTTTGGTTAAGAGGGGTCAAGAGAAAGGTAAAGAAAAGTATAATCCATATTCATAGAGAACTCATCTACCATGGCTCATATTGACTTTTCGGTCAATGACAAGTAATCATCCCAATTCTGGAAGGGAAGATCTTAAATTCCATGAAGAAGAAGAGAAGGTGGTAGCAAAGAGCAAATTTTTGGAGGTGACACAGTGTCTTGAGGCTACAATAGCAAAGTTCCATAATGAGATGGAATCACTTAAGGTGCAAATCTTAACTCTGTAGAAAGCTCTTCTAGCCACCTCATCAACTCCTACCAAAGCAGTTGCTCCGTCTTTTACACCAAAGGTGTATAGCGGGGAGAAAAAGGATAAGACACAAGAATGTGTGGATGCCTGGCTTAACAAGTGGACTACACACTTTGCTTTTCACACTTTCACTGAGATGCAAAAACTGCCATGGCACAGGGATTGTTAAAGGGGAAAGCTTTTACTTGGTGGAAGGATCTTAAAGAAGATTCTATTTCCACTGCTTGACAAGGATTTGAAGATGCATTTAAGGAGTTTGTCCAACTGAGCATGAATTCGAAGTTATTGCCAAGCTAGTTAAGAATAGCACACCTAATCAGTCTTTTGATAACTATGTGCAAACGTTTAGACAGTTGGCTGCCAAAGCCAAGTTTGATGATCATACCTTGTGTGGTATTTTCATCAATGGTTTATCTCGTGATTATCAATACAAGGTAAAGAAGTGCAAAGTTAAAACGGCTGAGGATGCTATTCAGGGCTGCTGAGGTTTTTCACAAGACAATGGTTAGCACCAATTCATCAAAACCGATGGCAAGTGAAAAGAAATCCACGTTCGCTTATTCAAACAATGAACATAAAAGAAAATTGGATTTCACACCAAAACTAAAAAATGGTGACAACACCAGAAAAAAACCAAAGTTTTTGAGTAAGGAAAATCTTACATACTTAAAATTCAAGGACAAAGGGCATACAAAGAAATTTTGTCCTTTGAATTGAGCTACAACAACTTCAGCGCCGCCTGGTCAAAAGGCAGCACCGAAAAAGTTTATATCAAAGAAATATGTACACACTACAGAACTTCAAGGCAAATTCTTTAAAGTCAATATTACACATCTTGAAGGAACCCAATGTTCAGATTGTACTTTTAGTAAAGACGTTTATGGTCCAAACAAATTATTTCGTGTTTATGGATCAGTGAAAGGACATTAGGTTCATATTTGATCCAATTCTCCAATTGTGTGGAATGAGCTACAGGAGGCTTTCGAGATTTTAAAAAATAAAGTTCGAGATGCTCCTGTGTTAGCCTTGCCAGATCCTAGTAGACCATACATTGTTGAGACTGATACTAGTGATTTTGCGGTAGGCATAGCTTTGTTCCAGGATGGGAAGCCTGTGGCCTTCGAGAGTAAGAAAATCAATGATGCACATACTAGGTACCTAGTTCAAGAGAAAGATTTGTATGTAATCATTCATGCTTTAAAGGCATGGAGACAATATCTTTACGAGTCTCAGTTTTAATGGTCTTGATAGATCATCAGTCTTTATAGTATATTTGTGATCAACAAAACTTAAAGGGTAGAAAAGCCGGATGGGCTGAGTTGATACAGGACTTTGATTTCATGATTAAATATAGAAAAGGTAGCTTGAACCGCATTGCTGATGGCCTTGAGTCGAATTGGTGAAGTTAATGAACTTTGTTTCACTGAGATTACTTCTAACTTGTACAATTCACTCAGGGAAAAATGCAGCACAGATATTTTCTTTGGAAAATATTAGAATTTGGCAAAATTAGGGTCCCCAACTCTGAAGTAGATCAAAACCCGGTGAAAGGAAAAGCCAACCAATTTTTTATTCGGAATGGTGTTTTATTCCGAAATGATAAGGTTTGTGTGCTGGATGTGCTAAAAATTAAGTTAAGGATCCTATTTTGAGTGTGCCATGACGCACCATCGGGCAGGACATCCTGGCATACAACATACCTTGGCTTTAGTTAGAAGGACATTTTATTGGCCAAAAATGAAAGATTTTATTCACAGTTATGTGGTCTAATGTCATCAATGTTAGATAAACAAGGCTGAACGCCTTAAATCTACTGGGTTATTACATCCTTTGGATATTCTGTCTAGGAAGTGGAAAAGTATTTCCATGGATTTCATTACGAGACTTCCACGTACTAGCAGGGGTCACGATGCCATTTGGGTAGTCGTGGATAGATTAACAAAGATGGCTATGTTTTTACCCACAAAGACAATAGTTAAAGTTTCGGAATTGGCTTACCAATTTGTCAAGCAATTGTTTAGACTATATGGTCTACCTTCTAATATTGTGAGCGATCAAGACTCTAAGTTCACGGCGGCTAATTTTTGGTAGGCAGTTTTGAGGAAATTGGAAACAACTTTGAGTATGAGTTCCTCTGATCATTGGCAATTTGATGGGAAAATAGAGCATGTGATTCAGATTATAGAGGATATGCTTCGTGCATATGTCTCTGGAAAACTATCAAATTGTGAAAATTATCTTCCAATGATGGAATTTGCTTATAATAGTTCTAAACATATGACTACTGGTTTTAGTCCGTTCATGCTTATGTATGGGTATCAACCCAGGGCACCTATTGATGTCAGTCTTAAGGACATTGAGCTTGATGCATCGAGGGATTTCTTGTGTGATATGCAGGAAACGCTGACCGAAGCTCAAGATTCTATCACGAGTGCTCAACATACAATTTTATGCTAATAGAGGTCGCTCACCTCGGTCTTTTGAACAAGGAGCATTGGTTTATTTAAAAGTTCCTAAAGACTCTCAAACTTTATCAACAGGAAAATGCTCAAAATTATCTCCTAAATATTGTGGTCCATTTCGAGTTATATGTCGGATTGACATGGTTGCTTATGAACTAAAACTACCTCCATATGTTAGAGTTCATCCAGACTTTCATGTCAGTAGATTGAAAGAGAAACTGGGAGGTGAGGATAACACAGTTACTCCTCAAGAACTCATTGAAGTCAAAGATTTATCCTATGTTCCACATGAACCTGAAAAGGTACATGAATTCAGGGAAAGGAAACTTTGTAATCTATTAATCCCTGAGGATAACACAGTTACTCCTCAAGAACTCATTGAAGTCAAAGATTTATCCTATGTTCCACGTGAATCCCTTGAGGATAACACAGTTACTCCTCAAGAACTCATTGAAGTCAAAGATTTATCCTATGTTCCACATGAACCTGAAAAGGTACGTAAATTCAGGGAAAGAAAACTTTGTAATCTACTAATCGTTGAGGTTGAAATTAAGTGGAAAGACAGGGAAATAGAGGTCCCTCAGGCACTAGTAGCCGACTGGGTAGCCAACTAGGTGCTGGGTAGCACCCAAGCCTGGTCGCCTGATTGGGTTGGCTCATGGGCTAGGCTCATGGGCTACAAGGCTCCCTGGCCAAGCCCTCTTAGTCTAGTTGACAGCCTGCCTAACCCTTTTAGGGATGGTGGGCAAGGCTTGGGGCATGCCTGGCCCCTCTTGGGTAGCCTAAGCGTACCCAATACAAGAGTCTAAGACTCTCTTCTGGGGTATCTCTATGAAATGGACCCCATCCTACATGATTCCTACATATCCTTGGCATCTGGTTGAAAATCAAGCGTGCAAGTCATCTGACATAATTCCAGAGGGAGACTCACAGTATGGGCTGGCAGTGTTTCATGTGCAAGACAATGCACACCTGGACGCATAGAGTGGAACCTTCACTGACTCCTCCTGAAATGGGCTCACATGGGACCATTTTCCACTCTAGGTTCTGCACCTTCTTGTTCAGATATGTCTATGTGGCAACCAAGTGCGGGATGCACATTGTGAAGTGGCTCTGTGATGGCCTTTACTACACCACTTAAAGACACACAAGATAAAAACACAATCAAAACTGGGGGATAGTGAAATCCCAGCTCTAAAGGCATCAATCAGCTCACACTATATCCTCTGACTAACACAAAGGGACACCTCATACACCCTCCCAACTTCCCTATTTGATCATGTTGCCTCATCCAGTTGTCCTCCTAGGTCAGCACTGACCTCCAACACCTCTGATGCTCCACCTAAAACCCTCTCCTGACCTCAGATGACATCCAGTGGACTAAAATCTTCTTCAGTTGTTGATATAGACAGATCAGTTTCTAATTGTAACCTGATTTGGAAGGTGACTTCTAATTCTAGTAAGAAACCTATCTACGCAATTCCCAAATTGTCCTCCATCAAATTCTTGCTCCTCTAGAGCTTTACTTCACTTGTCACCACTCCTTTGTTGACTCCCTACTGGCCTTCTGACTCAGTGGGACACCTTCTCCACCACAAAATGACTCATCTCATTCCTCTAAATGTCCTACCTAGTCAGCCCAGGGCTCCTATAACCCTGGTCTTTACTTATCAAAACTCAATTGACTCCCTCTCACTACCCATTTTGACCTGAATAGCTCTAGCTGACCTCAAGTTGACTCACAACTTACTAAAATCTAACTCCGAGTGCTGACATTTGTCCCTAGTCACGCTCTCCAACCTTCCTCAAACATATTCTAACCTCAAGATCTAACGCTTAGAGCCTCTCTTAACCAGTCAAGTTGCTCTCTATGACACTTCTCTAACCTAGATCTGACCTATTTGACAATTGATACAATGGACCCAAAATTCTTCACCCAATGTCCTCTGACAGCTCTATACTCTCAAAACACTCAAACCCAACTAGGATCCATCATAATAAACCCTCAGCTGCTATTGTGACAGGCTGACATTTTGTTGACTATGAGACACCTTTAGCCCTCTAGTCCTTCTAACTATTGATCGACTATTTGATAGTCCAGACTATCAGATCAAACTCCAAAAAGGTTCCACTTAATTCAAAAAGATTGGCTCTCACCTTCTACACACATAGCTTACAAGATTTGATGCCTAAAATTGACTCTGTAGTCTCTCACAACAATCATCGATTGACTCAACTGACACAATAGATTATATATTTGCACTCACAGGGGTTCCTCTTCCATAATCTCAACCAAAATGACATAGGTAAAACACCATGTCACTATAACTCATCAAATCACATAGAACTCAAGCTCCACATCCTATATTCATCATTGAGACAAAAACGCACAGTCTCATCATCCCTGATACTTGGGCTCTAAACATATCAGATTAAAACAAAAAAACGATTTGGGATCCTTCATTGATAGACCTCAATGACGACAGCTCTCCATTGCATCATCTTCATCCTTGACAAACCAAGTTTCAACTGTTTAACACTAGGTACAGTTGAGCAAGATCTGGACTAGGCTAAGTCTCTAACAAATACGCTACACATGGAGACCCTAGGGAACTCACCTCCTAGTAGGTCCTCTTTGTCTTCAGCTCTCCCTCTACTAGCTCAAAAAAATGCTTCTCCCACTGCTCTATCCTTTTGTCTACAAATCTCTAGCAGCACTGGAGGAGCTCCAGCCTGCAGTCTTCTTGAACAAAAACAAATCAACTTGTAGAACTCCACTCTATTGCAGTCCCTCTCCACACTCTCTCCTGTGGTAACACAAACCACTTCATCTTGGAGAGTCCCTGAAAAAAAACTAAAAAACTTCTACTTAAACCCCTTTGCGCCCTCGTTTCTTCCAAAATATTATGGCCTAGTTCTTTTGCTCTGCCACCCTATTTTTATTTTCAAATTTGCACACCTGCGCTTTATCCATTTTATCACCATGCTGTCTTTTCCACCTAGGATTCACACCATGCCATCTCATGTACATTATATTCACCTATACATTGTGCTTTGGTGGGGCTTGAGATTCCGCTACATATAGCCTAGAAGACAAATTTAGGAATTTTGGGAACTATTCGAGTCCCATTTCTTATAGGATTGGTTGGAAACTCGGTATTTTTGTGTAGTTTGAGCTAACATCTATTTGTTGGTGCACTCTTTGTGCCATTAGATTATATCTTGACACAACTATTTGGCGCATTTGTTTGTAGTTGTATAGATACATACGTCAATGCAACAATATTGGAAGGATAAGGGAAACATGACACTAAACTTAATTGAGATTATACAACACCTTTCATATGAAGAAGATAATGTTAAATACTACCTCCACTTTGAGACATTGAAGTAAAAACATGGGCTTTATTTAATTTGCCAAAAGAATTCTAAATATCACTTAAAAAGGAACCTTAGAAATGAGAGATCTCTAAAGGGTGTGGTGTTAGAAACAATAAAACAAAAAGTAAATCTCAATGACAATAACAATGTGCTAAGTTTACGATTGATCCCCATAGATAAAAACCCGTCTTAGACACTATATCAAGATTATAAATCATGATATATATGCTCAAATTTGAGGGACATTGAAGTAAAAACATGGGATAATAATGCCAAAGAACACTTGGAAAAGGAACCTTAGAATTGAGGGATCTCCAAAGAGTGTGGTGTTTAGAAACTCTAGAAGCAATCAAATTTTAATGAGATTGTTACATTCAAGTTTACAATTCATCCGAAGACAAAAACCCTTCGTAGACACTTTGTCAAGATAATAATTGAGTACAAAAATTGTATCTCAAACATAGCGTTTTCTCATGTATTTCTCCAATACATACAAAGTTTCTCTATCATAAGCTGCTTCATTTACTAAAGTGTTGCAAGTATACTCCCATTTGTTCTTTGCATAAATCCAACAAAGTAACCATGCGCTGATTGTTGTCTCCAAAAAACTTTGAAGCTCCTCTATATTTTGATTCCACATCTTTGGAAAAATCAAGTAGGTTCCGGGCATATTCCACATTACATTGTAGAGGGTATCATAAAAAATTAGCGTGTTATTTCCATCCAGGACATGAAAAATTCTCCATACTACGTCCAAGTTTTTGTGGTATACAAATCGATATCCAATTAGAAGATCCGTCTTTTGACATGCTGCCTGCCCTGTACGACCTTAAACTTTTGATGGTGCCGAGGAAAGCACAACTCAAGAATTTATAGTTTATTAGTACTCTAGATCCATACCTCAAACCATTGCATACAAAAATCAAGGAAAGTGAATGCATCATTATGAATCAAATACCAAACACTTGTATTCTCTTCCACAAGATGCATATGTTTGGCCCAGTCTGGATAAACATCACCATGTTGCATCTCAATGGTCTTAAGTAAAACACCATTGATGAGTTCAAGTATCAATACTCTTCTTTGTTTCCTTATTGTATCTGGGGGTGGTGGAACTCTTTTGCTTTGGTGCCACCTCAATAGTAAGTTTTCTCTGTACACTTGAAATCAAAGCTATAGCTTCAACATATCGTGTCAAAAACAAAATGTATGGTTAATGGATATTCAAAATTTTAAATAAATATATTATGTGCCAACAACATATGATGTATAAAAGATTTTCACTGTTGCGATAATTGAGTCTATCCAAATTAAATTATAATATTCATAGCCTTACACCTTGACAAGGCAATATCTTCAATAAAAAACAAACGCATCTTCATTGCAATCGAATTGTAAATATTGACAAAAGAGATAATCAAATGACAGTAAGTTTGGAGGCATTTGATTGCTTGATACAATAGTGTAAAGATTTGGCTCATACAATCCAAAAATTAAACCCATCTACGCACATTGTTTTGGCCAAAGACTAAGTCTATCTTATGGGCTTTTAGTACAAAATGGCTCCAAACATTTTGCATGCAACAAGTCTTGATATTTGTGCAGATCCCATACTTCAAACTGCACGTTTAGACCTCAGAAATGGTTTCCTTCGACCTGCAGTAACAACTAGTATGGGTTAGGTTGGAATCTGATTATATTGTCACTCAACGTTTAATGAAACCAGACATTATCCTACCCATAAGCTCAAGTAAGCCTTTTTTAGCCTTGATATGTATGCTTTTGCTGCAACTCCACTTATGAGATGACCACGATCATATCCCAAGCGAGTAGCATAAGCAATAGCGTGTTGATCACTCAAAATCCTTTTTTTGTAACACACTTTTAACAAGCTTAGCTGGTCTTTGGATAGTAATGGTACCCTAGCTTAGGATGCCAGCATTGCTAGATCCTTGCTTATGGATTCTACTTCTCTTTTTTCCCCTCTTGATTGGACATACTTTAGCTTATCACCATACAATGGTAAGTGTGAAGATGCACAAGATGAGTTTTCCACTTCATCTGAATATTCGTTGAGCTCTTCTCGCAAAAATTGGGAGGTGAATTGGAGCCATTCTTCCAGTACATCTTGAAAATCGATAAATAAATTATGACCATGTGTGATAGGAGATTGACCTAGCCGATTAAGCAAAATAATAGACCTAATGTCATTTGTATTATTTAGATTTAAAAGGTAGGGTAGAAGGTCATTGCATAGCACTTAGTCGTGCCCTCCTTGAAAACTTTCAGGGAAGAGATAGTTGTCTTTTAGATTAACACATCCCTTGAAAGGGCTATCATTAATAAGCAATGTATTCTTCTTATTGCAAATATCTTGGCACTGATTCCAAACCTTGAGTAAAGGTTTAAACATAGCCTCAACAGTAGGCTTATCTGGCCTATACACTTTTTGAAGATTATGGATATAACATTTTTCTTGTCCCCACACCATAAAGAAATGATATTTCTTTATGTGCATAATGTTAAGAGTGTTTACATAGGCACAAACATTCTTGTGTAGCATGGTGGACCAAATACCAACATGAAAGTACTGGCAAATCTCATCCAAAAATTCAAAACACCCGGGGCGAATAACAACTGTGGTGCGACCAATATCAATTCGAATACAATTTGTTTGTGGATGCCTCTTCTCTTCCTACTCCATTAAGATCAAGTATAAGTGCATGTTTCTTTATGGTGATTGCACGAGGAATATTTTCTGCATACGATACAGAAGAATGATAACACTTTAATGTGTTTACATACTTAACAATATTAAAACAAGTGATCCTATATTATCAATGAGATCTAATTACAATAAAATATCCACAAGTTTACTTTTGTTTCATACTCCCATACTCATCTATGACGATGTCTCCTAGACTTGATTGCATTTCCATATTAATTGGTGAAGATTGAAATGAAGATTGAAATACTAATCTATCTCCATCTCTCTCAAAAGAATATAAACTTCCTAGAGGCCTACTCTTTTGTGTATCAAAACGTAGCTCCTCAACACGTTGCTCTATTTCTTGCACACTTGTGATTGATAGAACAGCTGTACCTGCAAAAACAACTCTCGCTGAGAAATATACTTTTTAACACACAAAATTGCTGAATAAATCATCTTAAATAACATGCTATTGAAAAAAATCTACCTTTAGTTTTCTTGGCACCCTTTGCCGCCATCGCCTCGGGGGGGGGTCACTCGTATAAATATGTAAGTATCACGTGGGTTCAACAGAATGACATTTTAAATATTTAAAACTTACAGAAATATATTTATAGAGGAGATTTATTTATTATATTTTAAAAAAATTTACAGATTTGAATAGGAAAGGATACATTATATTCACTAAAAAATTCACAGATAAGGGACTTTTTAAATAGGCCTTGAACGCACATGATATAGAGGATTTACATATAGTGACCCCCCCGAGGCTGTCGCGCAAAGTCCTTGATTTCAACTATTCTCTCTTTATTCGTAGCATATGTAGCCTCGTCAATTTCTTCAACACCCTCTGCCACCACAGAGTCCTTGATTTCAACTATTTTCCCTTTATTCGTAGCATATGTAGCCTCATCAATTTGTTCGAGAATCTCTTCTTGTCTCTCCTTGGTTGCAAAAGTCTCTTGAAGCTCTTCATTAACTTTATCTTTATTCTCACTAACCTCAACATTAACTTGCAAATCAGGAATGTCCTTAGTCTCTTTAGTCCTATCACTTGAAGGCCTTGAAGATGTTTGCAAAGCTGAATCATCGATGTGATCTACCTCCACCATGTTGTCTTCATTATTTCTAGCATTTGAATCATGAGAGTTGATCTCTCTAGTAGGGCTTTCATGATGATGTTCTAGTTGAGCAATGTTATCTTTGTCTTTCCCTTGTTTGTATATATTTGTAAAATTAAAATAAAATGCTATTACTTTTAGGATTTAAAAAATACACCAAGGCTAATACAATACTAGTCATTTTTATATCTACACATATACTTTGTATCCAAACTTAGATTACTCAACATTGAGTGATCTACCATAATGAATTAGGAACCATATTACCTGCCAAGACTGTCACATAAGAAGCCTCACTTACAAGGGCAAAGTAAAGATCACTCAACTTGAGATTGTGCCTTGTGTTGGAAGACATCCCCAAGGTCCGCCGACATAAGTGGAGGTATGGCTCAAACTTAAGTTTGAGCCTCACCGCTAAACTAGGATAATATGGAGTAAGTGTAATTTCTTAATAGTAAGTGTGCGTCATCATTTGTATTAGGCTCGAACTTAATTTTGAGCCTCATTGCTACACTAGGATATGGAGTAATTTCTTAATAGTAAGTGTGCATCATCATTTGTACCAGATGTTGGCATGAAATAAAGGATAATTAGAATAGAAATATTCACTTTAATAGAAAAATGTTTAAAATGAATCCAAGAAAGCCAATGTATTAATCAAAAGACTAATAATTATTTCAAGAAATCCACATGTTGAATAAGACCTATGTTAATATTAGTTGTTGATAAGCTCCTTTCAATGATCACCATCTGTTATACATTCATAAGCACTATCAATGCACTTTTCTACCTTTCTTTGGTTGAGAGCTTGATGGGCTATGAGCATGGAAAGCCTTGTTGACATCTGTATCCCCAATCTTCTCAACGGCCATAGCAACCCCAACATTTGAAGCTTCCATGGCTTTTGCACTATCCAATATATCATCACCATTCCCACCTTCATCATCATTCCAATATCTTCAAAATTGTCTTCGGTATCCTCATTGAATAGAGCATCATTTCCTTGGTTCTCTTCATTCCTTTGCCCTGCATCTTCAAAGGCTATAGAATCCCCAACTTCTTTATTATCATCTGTGTCATTTTTGTTGTCAATATCATCACCTTCGTCTTCCTCCTCTGTACTTGGCGGGTCGTCAATGTGAAGATTTTGAAGGTTCTCTTTTTTTGCATCATCTAGTGTTTGCTTTTTTGTGCCGCCACTTGCACCACACCACGAGTGACCGTCTAAAAGAGCAGAGCACTTTGATTCTAATGCCATCGCTTCCAAAGAATCTTTGCATAAAGCAATAGATCGTCTCTGCTTTAGCAAGCTCTCCTCTAGCATAACTAAACCACAATATATCTCTACAACATAGCTGTAGAGATAAAGCAATACATCGTCTCTTCTTTACGCTAGCATAGATAGGGAACGCTCGAGCTCAAGTTGGAGCCTTAATAAGGCCAAGTTCCATGTAAAGTTAAGCATGGAGAATAAGCCTTAACACATAAGTTCCATGTAGGGGAGGTTCGATCTTAAGGTGGGGTCTATATCCAAGTTGTGCACTCAGATGCTAGGGGTGCACTAGCATGGAGAGCAAAGGCTCAAACTCAAGTTCGAGCCTTGAGGAGGCCGGAGTACACTAGCATGGAGAGCAAAGGCTCAAACTCAAGTTCGAGCCTTGAGGAGGCCGGAGTACACTAGCATGGAGAACAAACTCAAGTTCGAGCCTTGAGGAGGCCGGTGTACACTAGCATTGAGAGCAAAGGCTCAAACTCAAGTTCTAGCCTTAAGGCCGTTGTACACTAGCATGGAGAACAAAGGCTCAATCTGAAGGTCGAGCCTTAACACCGGGGTGTACTAGCATGGAGAGCAAAGGCTCAAACTCAAGTTCGAGCCTTAAGGCCGAGGTACACTAGCAAGGAAAACGAAGGCTCAATCTGAAGATCGAGCCTTAAGACCGGGGTGCACTAGCATGGAGAGCAAAGGCTCGATCTGAAGTTCGAGCCTTAAGGCCGGGGTACACTAGCATGGAGAACAAAGGCTCGATCTGAAGTTCGAGCCTTAAGGCCAGGGTGCACTAGCATGGAGAGCAAAGGCTCAAACTCAAGTTGGAGCCTTAAGGCCGGGGTACACTAGCATGGAGAACGAAGGCTCAATCTGAAGTTTGAGCCTTAAGGCCGGGGTGCACTAGTATGAAGAGCAAAGGCTCAAACTCAAGTTTGAGCCTTAAGACCGGGGTGCACTAGCATGGAGAGCAAAGGCTCAAACTCAAGTTCAAGCCTTAAGGCTGGGGTACACTAGCATGGAGAACGAAGGCTCAATCTAAAGTTCAAGCCTTAAGGCCGAGGTGCACTAGCATGGAGAGCAAAGGCTCAAACTCAAGTTCAAGCCTTAAGGCCGGGGTACACTAGCATGGAGAACGAAGGCTCAATCTGAAGTTTGATCCTTAAGACCAGGGTACACTAGCATGGAGAGCAAAGACTCAATCTGAAGTTCGAGCCTTAAGGCCAGGGTGCACTAGCATGGAGAGCAAAGGCTTAAACTCAAGTTCAAGCCTTAAGACCGGGGTGCACTAGCATAGAGAGCAAAGGCTCAAACTCAAGTTCGAGCCTTAAGGCCGGGGTGCACTAGCATGGAGAATGAAGGCTCAATCGAAAGTTCAAGCATTAAGGCCGGGATGCACTAGCATGGAGAGCAAAGGCTCAAACTCAAGTTCGAGCCTTAAGACCGGGGTGTACTATCATGGAGAGAAAAGGAGCAAAGGCTCAAACTCAAGTTCGAGCCTTAAGGCTGGGGTGCACTAGCATGGAGAGCAAAGGCTCAAACTCAAGTTCGAGCCTTAAGGCCGGGGTACACTAACATGGAGAACAAATACTCAATCTAGGTCGAGCGTTAACACATAAGTTCTATGTAGGGGAGGCTCGAACTTAAGGTGGAGTCTATATCCAAGTTGTGCACTCAGGTACGACACATATACCATGTTTATATAGGGAACCCTTATCATTTAGATTATATAATGTGCACAAAGATCAGTTTTAGAGATTCTCGACATATGTGAAGATACAAAAGAGAGCAGCAAGAAGTGCAAATAATCTACGACGAGCAACGATTGACAAATGGCACACTTAGCGTGCAATCAAGTAAGCGTTTATATTGATTACTGTAATCAATTAAAGAAGGACTTACTTGTTACGTAAAGTATTGAATTAGATGAGGGAGCACACAAAACACAGATGGGCGCACGAAAGTCTCCAATGTCGCACAGACGTGACAGATGTTTGAAGTCTTCGATGGCATGTGGGCGTGATGGTTTTGCAGGAAACAAAGGTTAGAACCAACGCAAACGTGTCGATTGCAGGAGAAAAAGAAACTATTTGAAACGCATGTGGGCGTGATGGTTTTGCAGGAAACAGAGGTCGGAACCAACCAGACGTGTCGATTTTGCAGGAGAAAAAGAAACTATTTGAAACGCAGGGCTAAGCAAGTACTTCAAAGACAGGAAACAAAGATGATTATTGCATACGTTGGTGATTACGATGACGAGCAATGTACGCTCACCACACAGAATTGCTTTGGGTACAGAATCACGTGCGCGATGGCGATTACGATGACGAGCACTGTACGCTCACCACACAGAATCGCTTTGGGTGAAGAATTACGTTTAGGGTTTGCAAGTCATTTGGTTTGGTTCAAACGCGAGGTCGGACCTTTTCACTTTGTTTAATTAAGGCGAGACATTCTCTTTTTACATGGATGGGATGTTGGTGGACACTTTGCCGGTTGGGGAGAAGAGGGAAATTCAAATTTCAAAGTTGGGAGGGAAGGGGGAAATTTGAATTTCAAATTTTAAAGTTGGGAGGGGGGAAATTCGAATTTTAAAGTTGGGGGGAAAATTTGAATTTCAAAGTTGGGGGGGAATTTGAATTTCAAACATGGTCAGGAGGGAGCGTCGGGTGGCAGTGCACGGTCGAGAGGGAGACGGGGCGAGCAGCAGCCCACGGAGATGGGGGCGGCAGTGCATGGTCGGGAGACGAGGTGGTGCGGGCAGCAGCGCGCGGTCGGGAGTGCCGCACGGCGAGACTCGGGAAGGCAGACGGGGCGAGCGGCGGTGCGGTCGAGAGGGAGGTGGGGGCAGTAGCCAGGCAGACGGGGGCAGTGGTGTGCGGTCAGGAGTGCCGCACAGCGAGACTCAGGAGCACGAGGCAAACGGGGCCACGCCGCACGGTGAGACTCGGAGACTCGGGAGCCCGAGGAGGAGGCAGAAAGAAGGTTTCCGTTTTGGTTTCTTCTCCCAAGTCCCCCAGGCCCAGGTCCCAGGTCTTTTGATTATAGTTAGTTTCACTTTTGTTTATATACCCTTCTTCACCCACACCCCACTTGTTCTTTGGGATTATCCTAGCTTCCCTCTCTATTTCTACTTGCTTGTGTAATAGACAAGGCTCAAACTCAAATTTGAGCCTTGAGCTTGAGCTTGAGCTTGAGCTTGATATTTCTTCTTTTCTTCCCTCTTTTCCCATACACCCAAATATACTTATAAACTATGCGATTAAAAATTCAACTAAAATCTATATAATGCACAATTCATGAAGGAGAAGAGTCTCAAATCCAATGTCCATTTGCTTATTTGCATGTCACATTATCTTCACTAGCATATTGTTTCTCTCTATTGCTTTCTCTTTGCCTTTGCTGCTGTTGTAACCACTCACCTTTGCCTTTTGTAGCTATGAAACATTGATGGCTAATTGACACCATACCGTGACTCAATATCCCAATGAAATGGTGTGGCCCCAGATGTAGAGGGTGATGAAGCCTACCTCTTGGGAAACTAGCATATACATGAGGTAAGGATTATCACTTCAATTGGGACCTCTTAATAGAAAACTAGCATATGAAGGTGATGCTCAAACTTCGGTTGGAGACTCCAAGCAAACTAGCATCTGTGGGTGAGGTTCAAACTTTACTTTCAGCTTCCTAGAAGCGAACTAGCATCCGCGCGGGTGAGGCTCAAACTTTTGTTGGAGGAGCCTACCCTTCTAGCTAACATATGCAAACTAATATATTATGCAAGTGAGGATGATAACTTTAACTGGAGCCTCCTAGCAAACTAACATATGATGGTGAGGCTCATGGAGCCTCCTACTAACAAGCTAGCATATGCATGCAAGACTCAAGCTTTATAGGTGGAGCCTAGCCTCCTAGCAAACTAGCATTGATAGATGAGATTCAAACTTTGGTTGGAGCCTAAACTCATGTTGAGATTGAATTACATTTATAGTTTTGTGTACTACCGTAAAAACATCGCTTCAATCTTTCTTATTGAGATCTTGATTTTCTCAGGGATTGCAGGGTCTAAAACAAGGTGCTTCAGTGTTTCTCATTGATGGTTATGCAAGGAAGGCACGTGGGGTTATTCATTCCATTGATGCATCTCAACAAACATGTGGTTTTCAATTCATTGGTGAGACATGTGCAGCAATACATGTTCAACAAAGCTTTGATGACACATTTCTCATTCCATTTGCCATAATGGATGCAAGAACAATGTCTCAAGCAGCTGGAAGCATCATCAAATGGCCATTGGTCAACCTTGTTATGGACAAAGACATTACTAATACCAAAGACGATAATTTTGTGAAACTTCTTGTTGATCAAGAAGATCACTTTATAGATAGGGAGAGCTGGAAAGAGAAAAGTGTCATCCTCTGGGATAACAACAGATCTACAAAACTTGGCAATGGAGTAGTATTGTTGGTCCACCCATACGAGGCTTTAAATTGTAGATAACTAGGGGAGAGTAGCTTGGGTGTCATTATAGAAGGATCTTTGCATCCAAGTTCAACTTGTGTTTTAGGTCTGAATTTGGTTAGTTGGCCGATCAGGCAACTCACATTTGAGAATGGTGAACCATTAGTGAAGGACACAGAATCTTCTTCTATTGATGAGGGTATTCAAGATCACTTCATGCAAAAAAATATTGATAGCCTAAACAATTCAAGGATGAAAAAGAGGATGATGATGTAGAGGACAATGATGACGATAGTTCTGATGAACAGACACTATGATGCCATGATCACTGACTATGATATCATTGAAGGGACAAAAAAGACAGAGCTATAGTACACGATACACATTTGTACTTACTGGATTGCATGGGCATGGCCTACAGACAAGGTTAAGATGACGAGTGCTTTGAGTTCACATTTGATGGGAAGAAGGTTTGTAGTAAAGGTCTGTACTGCATGGCATTAGTAAGTCAACGTTCTATAGGCTCAGAAAGAAGTTCTTGAATGGTGCATGTAATGTCAGTCATGGCAACAGTGGGATAATACGGAAGGGCATGACACATGCTGAGATGGCAAAATCAATCATACAGGGCTTCATAGATAATAATGCCGATCAAATGCCACATAGGTCAAGGACAACTATGCATGGAGCCCGTGAGACCCAACGTGTTTTACCAGCAATGTACAAACAGGTGGACATATTGTGTGAAGTGAATGACACACTTGTCTCATTTGAATACCGGCCACTATCACAACCATCATTCTCAAGATTGTGGAACACAGAGTTCAAGACAGTTAGTTTATCAAAAACCAGCACCTTCTCAAAATGTGACATTTGTATGACAATCAAGGTCAAGTTGGAATCAACAAAAAATCAAGAGGAGCGTGCTAGATACATGGTACAAAGAAGGGCACACATGTTGCAGCAAATGAGTTCTAGAAATCTATACTATGCTTGGAGGAGCTCTTTCGAAATGAACCCAAACAGGTATTTGTGTATTATACATGATAAGATGGACCAGAGTAAGACTGCCATACCACAAATTAAGCCAGTTCCTAAATCTCTCAATGGGGTTGAGAGGCTTCCAATATCCTTAATAGGAATGCTCACTCATGGACATGGACAAACAGCTTATGGTCACTTTGCTTTGGGGTTATGGTGGCCAAGTGATCCCAACTTCACAATCTCTCAATGGGGTTGAGAGGCTTCCAATATCCTTAATAGGAATGCTCACTCATGGACATGGACAAACAGCTTATGGTCACTTTGCTTTGGGGTTATGGTGGCCAAGTGATCCCAACTTCACAATTTCATCTCTCTCTAAGAAACTTAGAAAGAGGAGAGCAACACATGTATGGTGACTTGAGCTCACAAAACTCAGATGCAGAACCACAAACAGATCTTTTTTATTGTGTTTTGTCTACTATGGCCCTGTATCAGCATATGAAAGTGCTGAAGGAGAGAAACGCATATTGCAAGCAGAGCATTGAGGATGCAGATGCAGAGACACATGTAGAAACAAATGTGGATACAAAGGAAAATTGTTCTTCACATATGTAGTCAGTCTTTCATACTAACACACATGTGCAGGATAGGGGCAATAGAAACACCTCAAGTTTAATGCCATCAAATTCAAGGACATTTTTCAAGAGATTGCCAAGGATGTTGTTGTTGCAGACAATTGTGGTTTCTGAAAATAAGAATCGTTATGTATTTGCCTATCTATCCCTATTGGTTGCACGAGGAGTGTTTTGACATGGTGCAGCTTGGTTTTCTTATGGTTGGTCATACTCATGAAGATATTGATGCATTGTTTAGTCGCTTCTCTGAGAAGTTGAGGAAACAAACCATTTTCACATTTCCACATTTGATGAAGATCTTTAATGAGTGTGTTAGCATACATCCAGCACCCTTTCTCCTACAAAAGGTGGCAAACTTCAAAGGCTTTGTCAAGGGATGCTTACATGATGGAGCCAATATCTTGATTGGACATTCAAAGCCATTGTAATTTAGGTTTTACATGAGTGATGGAATACCTTTGATGCAATGCAAAGTACACCCCAAAAATGTTGATTAGTTACCAAAAAGCGGTATAGAGTTATGGAAGAGAAATGACCAGGGAGGACCCAAGCTTCCTGAAGGTTTTCCAAAAGTATTGCCACCCTTTGAGTATGTTAAGGAAAATGAGAAGGTTGTGGAGGGCTTAAAAAAACATGTCAATTGGTGGAAAGAGCACTTGCAAGATGAAGGAGACCAAAGTGATTATGCTAAGTGGATCAATCCGATCCTTGCCTATTGGGAGAATCCTATGCTAAACATGCAAACCCCTAGTGCAAGGGAAGACATTGGATTTCATGACTTTTGGGCAAGGAGTGTATGCAAAAATCCTGAGCCTCTTAACCTTCAAGTGGAGGATAATGTAGATGAAGGGTTTGATGTAAATGAGGACCATTATTGTGGTCCAATGCGCAACAGACCTGTTGAAGAGTTCAACCCGACTCTTGATGTGTCTAAAGGAGATTTTGTGCTTGTACAACCTTGTGATGCAAATTACCCAATATGGTTGGGAGTGACAACAAGTGATGTTGATCAAAACAACAACTCCATAAATACCTACAAGTTCAGATACAATATTGGGCACCAATTTCAAAGAAGAAGAATGCAAGTGATGTGGAGGTTTATAAGGATTGCTGGAACAAGTATTCGTGGCGAGAGAACAAAAATGATCCTCAGCGGTGCTGGGAAGACACTAGCTACATCATTTGGGCATGGAAGCCCAAGGGTGGACAACTCCCAGAGCAAATCACGATTCCAAAGGCTATAATACTCAAGGCCAAACAAAATCAATTGAATCAACATGAAAGTGAGGCACCATCACACGTCAGTGCAATTGAGCAAGAATGATTTGTTAGCACATGGGCAACTAGCTTCATAATCTTTTAGCAATGTTGTATGATGCTACCAAACTCATAGTTCAATCATTATTCAGATTGTAAGGCTTTCTTAAGCTTTCAGATTTATGGTTCACCCATTGTTCAAGAATTTTGATTCAATACAAATGGTGATCTTTTTAATTCTATCACCTACTCTTTCTTACAACTTAAAGTTACATTGAATATCCTTTCTCTGTTAAAGTTTCTGTGTTAGGCTATGTGATATAAACAAACTTAATTCTTAGTGTGCATGTGTGTGTGTGTGTGCAGGAAAATTTACATCCCACCAACATCATATATACTTGTTACAAATGTACAAATGTACATAACTCATATCGTATTATTCAAATGCTTATTGAGAACATCCAATAATAAACACCATATTAGTGAATTTGGGAATTTCCCAATTCCCATTTTTGAATACTTAAAAAAGGGGGACATGGATAACATGTTTGTAAGTTTCTCAAAACCCTATCATATGACCTATCGTTGGAAAGCGCTTGAAAAATGGAATCTAAAGAGCTATAAAGCGCTCATTTTGGATTAGTGGTGTTCAAGTTATGGTTAATCCAAACTTTTGACCACGTGTCCCAAACTTGTGGGAAATTCCCATATTCCCCAATATGGTGTTAATAAATCTTGCATATCGCACAATAAACATTGTATTGGATCTAACAAAGAATTGTCCCTAAATTGTGCATATTTTTCAAAATTCCTAAATTTGAGTTCTAGCCCCCCAAGATGAAAACATTCATGTTCTCATATTCCTAAATTTGAGTTCTAGCCCCCCAAGATGAAAACATTCATGTTTTCATACCTTATTTGCTGCAACTCTCCTTCTTATTGACTTACATCTCCACCTTTCCGAGACCACATGCCAAAATGTCACTTTAAAGACAACTGTGTATCCTACATAAAGAAGCTTTGTTGCAGCCCATCCCCCAGGGTCAAATGGTAGCAACTTTCCAAACTAGGGCACACATCTGTGAAAAAAAAACCCAAATATTTTCCTTCATCACATGACGAAACAACTATGCATTTTGTACCTCTGAATCCTCATAAGTATTCTCACCACCTATACCACTGTATGCATTATCATTATCAAAAAAACAAAAACAAAGCCTTTATGGTTTTTGTTGCATGAACACCTGGCAACCCATTATGAAGCGCACTTGCTAACTCTTTACTTGAACAAACCTCAACGTGTTGAGCATCATCCTTACACTCAAAGTATGACCCATTTGAGTTAACCATTATGCCACTCACATTGTCGGGCTCATCAAACTCACCTTCCATCTTATCTGTCTCAAAGAAATCACCTCCCAAAATATCCAATGAAGGCAAATCATTAGCATCACACAAACAAGGAAAATCTTAACAACACCTTTTAGCCTTGTCCACACTCACATCATTCTCATTACTCTGAACAATGTCAAGTAAATCTGTCTCTTCACAGCAACCGCTTTTTGGTATCTTAAACTCCAAGACATCAGACATTCCCTCAAGGCTCTCCACGTCTTTCCAAGCATACTCAACCTTGTCCAAACTCTGCCGATCTAACTCCATATCATCATATGCGTCATCTCCCACATCAGTACTAGAGCAGTAGCAAACCTCTTCATCATCATCCTTCAGATCACATGACATTGCATCCAAACTCATAGAAACATGATCCTGACACTCTAACTTATTCTTGTACTTACAAACATTCTGACTCCAATACTCTATCATAAGGTGCATCTGCAAACTCTATATCTTGAATAACTGGTGGGCGACTCAAACCTGCATGGAACCTCAGCTTCTTCTCCTTGCAGAGCAAGCAATCTTAAGAGATTATTTCAAGCTTGCAATTCTCTTATACTCCAGTTTCTCCCTCAAGATAGGGTAATTTTTGCAACTTGAAAATCTTCATACAAGCACCATACAATTGAGGTAAAGACATCTCTTTAGCATGTATAATTTCTCTCTCCCATGAAGGCCATGCTTTTTCAAATCTTTGTCAGAAATAAACTACACATTCATCACCTATTAAAAGTCTAATAATTTGATATATGATACTTGTGTCCACTGGAGCCAAGGTACCTCAATTCAATGTTCTCAATTTATCAAAAGAAAGATCACACATATTACATCACCATGGTTCAACTCTATTGTCCAAGTAGGTATTTCATCCAATTCCACAAACCAAAATGAAAGAATTTTGTATATCCTACAAAAGAAATTAAACCGTGTAAAATAATCAATTATTTCCTTAGGCCTTATGATCAGGTTTCCACCATAGGGCCGGTCTACTCATGCAAGTGTCCTTTAGTTGTCATTGTGACATGATGCCAAGGAGGCCTATGTATGTCTAGCCATCACGCAATCAAATAATTGTTCTTATCATACAAACCAATTTAATATTAATAACATTGATTTGCCAAAATTTTGGAATTAAGGACTCAAGATATATATCACATAATACAAGCCATTCAATCATATCAAATTATTACATGAGAATATTGGAGCCATCGAGTTGATAGATAACAAGCAATTGAAAATAGTTAAATCTTGAGAAAATGATGGAGTTGATGGGTAAAGAGTTAATCACGTAGTTGGCCTTATACATAGGATTTTAGAGTTGTTCATGGATCTTGCAATATAGTAATATATCCCTACATCCTCTTTGGAGTGAGTTTCTAGTTGAGATTATATTACCTTTGAAATTGTTTTAGATAGCTCTTGGCTTCATGAGGCTTGATCACTGAGCCTTTGAGTCCCAATTTCTATGTAAGCATTATGGCTACTACTCCCTTCTTCATGGTTGTTATAACCTAAGCACTACTTAACAACCTCACTTTATCACGATTTGATACTATCTTTTCCTTGTGCCCTTGACTTCGAGTGTAGTAGCCACTTGTACTACTAGAAGTGTCACCCTTCACTCCACAAAGATCTCGCACATGTTCTGGAAGCTTTCTTGTATTGTATTGTATATCTGACCAACGTTTATTTTCCTCCTCCCACTCTTCCACAATTTGTTGAACGCAAATGTACAGTTCATGACCTTTGACTATTGGTGTTTATCCATAAGGAGAAGAGCTTATCGTTGTACAAACGTCAAAAACATGATGAAGTGCAACCAAGTATGGTAGTATCTCTCCCATGACAACATTGTCTTCCTATCCACATTAAATGAAATAGGTAAGATACAAATAGATGCAAGGTTAACACATCCCTTTAATGGTGCATCATCAACAAGTAGCGTTCTTCTTGAATCATAGCCAAAGATCTTTGATGCATAACCTAATGGTTTAAAAAATGTTTCTGCACCTGGATTATTTGGATGACAAATTTTTGCTATCACACATGTTTGGCATTGGCCTTGTCCCCAAACCATAAAGAATGGAAGCTTCCCACCTGCCTCTTTTTCCAAAACCTTTATGATATCTACCACAAAATTATCATTGTAGCTAACCATATTCCCACATTGAAGCTATCCAGTAATGTCTTTAAGAATTCCAAACATCCTGATCGTAGAACAAGATACACTTCAAGCTCCGTAGTTTTTTGGAGTTTTTCCAACAACACCTCACAAAAGTAATCCACACAAGTTAAATATAATTGTTAGCATTGGCCTATAAATATAATTGTTAGTAATCCACACAAGTTGAACATGTGTCTGGTTCAACATGCACTACTCTTGCCAACAGATCATCTGAGGGTGTTTTCATCACTTCTTTCTCTTCTGACTCTCCACATGTTCTAGACACTATACATCATCCTCTATTTCCATTGGCATACTATGACGACGTCCCCTATCCTCTCCATCAGCTGACTTTCATTTCTATGCAACTCCATGTCATTGATTTCCAATGGAGAACTGACTAGCACATGATCATCAGACACATTACTAGGTTTCATGATTTGTATTATTTTCAAGATCCATTTGTTGGAGAACATCATTGTTATCATTCCCTTTGGAAATCATCCTCAACTATTGAATGAGGCATATCACTAGGTTGAACTTTTGTCTCACCTTCTTCTACTTGAACTTCTTCGAGCTTTGTATTGTTGAGATCACTCACCTCAATTTCTTTTAGCTCAGTTTGTGTCGCCACCATTTCATTGTAAACTAGACAATGCACTAACTAACTGCCCATCATTTGATCACTTACACTAACCATAAATTTACTTTTGAGTGAATTTATTCTTTATTGGCATCTCTTTCATCTTCGGAAGCTTCCACCTCTATGACTGCCCATCATTTGATCACTTACACTAACCATAAATTTACTTTTGAGTGAATTTATTCTTTATTGGCATCTCTTTCATCTTCGGAAGCTTCCACCTCTATGAGATCCACCACATCACCTTGTTGCACAACTGTATATTAAGAGAATAAGACTAGTCAATCTCAATAGTCTCATAGTATCTTGAATTATATAGACAATACTAGGAAACCCTCAACTGATACGTTTCCTTCTTAAGATAACATCCTTGGAATATGCCTTTATAATAGGCCTACCGAGAGGCCATAGGAATCTCCTCACAAGATATTTCTAGCAAGACATGGGGTCAATACCTCTTAAAGAAAAGAAACATAGTCACCAAAAAAGACTTTGCATGAGGCCTAGGGGCCATAGGGATCCCCTCAAAAAATTATTTAAAGCTAGAAGGTCAACAAGGCATCCTTTAGCTAAGTCATTTAATAAGAGGCCTATCACTAGGAGTATATAAGGATTATTTAACAAGCATTTATGTAGCATAGAATGAGGGCAAGACATCTCTTTTTGTAAGATTCCTCCCCCCATCTTTTGAGATGTACAGGTGTAAGAACCACCCCTTTAGTATCTTGTAATCATCCCCCCTCAGAAATGGAAAAAAGATCTTGTTTTACCCTGTTTTGATCTTGAGAGAGAAAATGTATAGAGAGAGGTAATTCAAAATTGAGATATTTTTGGATGTAAAAATTCTCCTAATGTCTAAGATGAATTCCCCTGAAACAGAAGTTCAAAATGAACTTTCCAATGTGCATTAGGAACTAACTGAATATGTGTATAAGAGACAGCCTAAGGGTCCACATTTTTAGAAATTTTTGGATTAAGGTCCAAATAAGGCTCCAAAGAGCCAATAGGATTAATCCAAGTGTTGCGATCAGATAAATACAATGAATAAAAGAAAATAGCCCAAAAATGAGTAAATGCTCACATAAGATGAAGAGTTGATTAAGTACAAGGTTTATTAGTTAAAAACTAAGGTGTATTAGTAAAAGAATAAGATATTTAGGTGAAATGATGCATTTTTGACACCTCAGTAAGGTGGGAAACCCACTTGAGCTAGGAGCCTTCTTCATCATCATTTTTTTGCTTTTCTTAATTCAAACAAATCAAGATATTTCATCTCTTCTCTCTCTTGGTGCAAACTGGATCAAAAAGGGAGCCAAACTGATCCAAATCTTGTCTGAATTGGGTCAAACTGAAGCTAGAAGGCTCTAAAACCCAGTTGGACTTGGTTAGTAGCCTCCCTCACATATAAATAGACCCTCGTTCCTTTCTATTTTCAGATTGGAGCATTACCATGCTAGTATTTTCTCTAAATTAGCTTATTTCTATTATCTCTCTAATTTTCCTCTTCTCTTGAGAGCTTTGGAGCTTCTCTCTCCTCCAACCTCTCTTGGAGATTACTCTCCCTCTCTTGGTGGCCAAGGACTTTCTTGGGGGCTTCACTTCTAGCCAAAAAATCAAGCCCAAATCAAAGGTAAACCTATTTTAATGGGTTTTTTTTCAATTCTCTCAATGATTTTCTTCTTCTCAACCCCTCTAAAGCTTGAGAAGCTTTCTAAGCAATGGTTTTTCTTCAAATCAAGCTTTCCCAAAGATTCATAATGTCTATTTAGATTAATGTTAATTTTTATATGCTTAATCTTAATGTTTTTTCTTTAAGAAAATATCTCTTGAAAAGATTAGTCATTCCTATGGCTAAATCCATAGTAGAAGGATGATTCTTATTCATAATCTCTTTATCTTAAGCCAAACTCTATGCTTGACAAGCTAGAGAAAGAGATTAGCTATTTACATGATTTTTAATCTAGAAAAAAGAAAGATCAATTCTTTTAATCTTGTTTATGATATGGAAAAATCATATAAATTTATCCTAAATTGAAAGGAGGTTATACTAAAAATTTTAGAAATGAGGAATGCATATTTTAGTCTAATCTAGAGAATTAATCATAATTATGCTTATAATTATGATTATAAATATGCTTATAATTATGCTATGTATGCATAAATCTAATTTTAGTTTAAAAGAGAAGTTTCTATCATATTTTCATTACAAGTTTTCAACTCAACTTAGAAAATTGAACATTTCCAGTAATTGCAGTGAAGCTCTAGCAAAATTTTTCACAAAATAGATAATTCCTATTTTTATGTATAATTTTAAATAATGCAAAAAGAGGAATTCCTATCATATTCTAGGCATAGATATTTTTCAATGCTAAAAGTGGAGTTTTGAGCATTATTCAATAGTCAAAAAAATAAAGAAGATTATGCACAAATTTTATAGAATCATTCAATTTATGAGAATTATGGAAATGATTGATTTAGATAAATGGATTAATGTTTATACTAAAAGAGAAAATATGGGTATAAATGATTTTGTAAATCCCATGATTCTTTTATTCAAAAAGAAGAATATTGAGCGTAGTTTATTTTGAGAAATTTGAGAAAGAATGTAAGAATGATGTAAATGGATGTCTATGTATGTAAGAATGATGTGAATAGATGTAATATGATGTGAATGAATGTGAATGGATGTAAGAATGATGTGAATGGATGTGAATGCATGTGAATGGATGTAAGAATGATGTGAATGGATGTAAATGGATGTGATATGATGTGAATGGATGTGATATGATGTAAATGGATGTGATATGATGTGAATGGATGTGAGTGGATGTAAGAATGATGTGAATGGATGTAAATAGATGTGAATGGATGTGAGTGGATGTAGGAATGAAGTGAATGGATGTGAATGGATGTAATATGATGTGAATGGATGTGAATGGGTGTAGGAATGATGAGAATGGATGTGAATAGGTGTAGGAATGATGTGAATGAATGTAGGAATGATATGAATGAATGTGAATGGATGTGGGAATGAAGTGAATAGATGTGAATGGTTATAGGAATGATGTGAATGGATGTAGGAATGATGTGATTGGATGTGAGTTTATGTGGAAAGGATGTGATTGGATGTGAGTTGATGTGGGATGATGTGGAGTGGGATGATGAGAAATGATGTGGAATAATGAGAGATGATGAGGAGTAATGTGAAAGGATGTGGATGATGAGAAAAGATGGGAATTCTATTTGGAACTGTATTTGTAGATAAAACCTATTTTTTTAAAGATTGTTTTATGTCAAGAATGATAGGAAAGCATTTTGACCATCTTGTGAATTAGGTCGTGCGAACCTAAGTGAAAAAGTTGCAACAGCTGGCAGAGAGTCAATGAAGGACATCTCGCGTGTCAAGGTCGGTTGAGGTCTTGACTAGCCTTGGTTTGATTAAAATGGTGAGCTTCCCAGTACGGTGGATGAGGGACCAAGGAAGCAGCCTATGAGTGAAGCACTAGGTCACCTACTAAGGAACCTAGAGGGTGCTGACCATACGGTGCTCGGGCTCTAGGTTGCTGAAGATACCCACGCGTGCATCAGGGAAGAAAATGAGTTGGAGCTATTTTCTGAACACGGGCATGGATCTGGTTGATTGACCTTGTTGGTCTTCAAACGGATGAGTTCATGGATCTTTTACATGGATCTTGTTAGTCGATCTTGTTGATCCCCAACTGAGAGTCCATATGGTTTTTATGTGATTAAACTCCCAGGTACTATGGACTAGGAACTATTGAGAAGGCCCCTGAGTGTGGTGAGCATTCTGGTTGCCGATGATGCCATAGGTATGCTAAGGAAGGAATGACTGAAATCGAAATTTATGGTTGGAAAGTTGAAAAGTTAGAAATTGGATTTGGATATTTTATCTCTTTTATAGAGATGTCACTAACCCTAACCCTAGGCCTCTTTCACACGGGCAGACAACCCCATAAGTGAGCCTTGCTTAATACACTTAGAACTCTCATTTAGAACCCACATTGGCCTAAAACGATTTACATTGCACTTCGGCACAAAAATATGGAAAAATTATGTGCGTCTTTATGTTCCCATGGCTACAATCCCATTCTCTCGCATTAATTGCTTCCAGCCTTCTTCCATAATCCGTGTTCCCGTGAGTGTTCCCGTGGAACACTACCCTTGTAGAGTAAGTACCCGTTGTCAATGGAGTAATTAGCATATTTCTCCCCCCGACAAAGTTTATCACTTCCCTTTGAAGTCATGGTAGTCAAAGGTAATGAAGGGCCTACGTCAGAGCTCTCCAGCTCCAAACTATACCCAGAAGACACGGCTAGTCTCTCCGGACTAACTCTCACTTCCCTTCCCGTTGCACCTTCGGCCAGTCTCTCCGAACTAGCAATCCATGCCAATGAGGGAGGTGGTTATGTCTGTGAAGAAGTGCGTACGCGTACAGTGCGCCGCCAGACCTCTGTAAAAGATGAATCGTGCTCACATAAACCACGTAGTGACTCCAAGAAATCATTCTTGAAGACTGTGAAACTAAGTTCATTAATCTGTGGCATGCGACTAAGTGCATCTGCCACCACGTTATACTTACCTTTCTGGTAACATATCTAAAGGTCAAACTCCTGTAGAATCTCCGCCCACTGAGCTTTTCTACCCTTCAGTTCACTTTGACTTGAAAGCCATTTCAAACTTTCATGGTCCGTCCGGACCTCAAAAGGAGCACCATATAAATAGTGTCTCCACTTTTTCAGTGCATGAACTATTGCTAGTAACTCTCGCTCGTAAGCCGAGTAGTTACACTGTGCACGATCTAACTTTTTACTCTCAAATGCAATTGGACGTCCCCTTTGCATAAGTACGGCCCCAATGGCCTCATTACTGGCATCTGTTTCCAAGCCAAATGGCTAATTTGGATCGACAATAGTCAAAACAGGTGTAGCTGCTACGGTCACCTTGAGCTTATCAAAGCTCTTCTATTGGGCTTCCCCCCCAACTAATGTTTTTAGTTTTTGACCGTAACTAGTCAGTCAACGGGACTGCGATCTTCGCGTAGTCCTTCACATACTGTTGGTAGAACCCCGACATGCTAAGAAAAATCTACAGTTCCTCGAGATTCTTTGTTGCTGGGCCATTGAAGAATAGCCTCTACTTTTTGTGGCTCCATCCGCATACCATCGGCGGATACAAGGTAGTGAATTTCTGTTTCAAAAAATTCACATTTGCTCTTCTTTGCAAATAGTTTGTGCTCTCGCAACAACTCGAACACTAGACGTAAATGCTCTTTGTGTTGTTTCTGTGTCTTACTGTACACAAGAATATCATCTAGGAAAACTACTACGAAATTTCCCAGATATGGACGTAAAATCCTGTCCATCAGCGTTATAAACATCCCTGGAGCATTGGTTAGCCCAAATGGCATAACCAAAAACTCAAAATTCCCGAAACGGTTCTAAATGCTGTCTTCGCAACATTTGTTTTAATTCTAACTTAATGATACCCTGATCTCAGGTCTACTTTTGTAAAGTATCTCAATCCATATAGTTGATCGAACAACTCATCCATGCGTGGCATTGGATACTTGTTCTTAATCATTATCTGATTAAGAGCCCTATAGTCTATGCACATCCGCATAGATCTGTCTTTCTTCTTTACCAGAAGAATAGGCGATGCCCACGGACTTGAACTAGGTCGAATGAAGCCTTTGTTCAAATATTCCGTCAATTGTTTTTTCACCTCCTGTGCCTCGGAGTGGCTTAATCTATAAGCAAGTTTGCTCATAGGTTTTGATCCTGGCATAACTTCAATGCCATGGTCTACTTCTCTAGATGGTGGTAGGCCATTTGGCAAATCATCAAGAAAGACATCCTGAAATTCCTCTATGTACTTTCTCTTTAATATCTCTTTCGCCTTGGATTTTTTCTTGTTTGAATTGCATGCATGCCAAACAGGGTTTTCAAATAGTGGGTCTCATCCAAGGCTATTTTGTTTTCCTTGTTTGTCTACGCAAACATCATCTACAGTTTCATCTGCGAAAACAGAATTTAAAAGAGGGTAACAAGCATATACCGCTGCTATCTGGTCTTTGTGGACCGCTGTGCACAGCTCCATGGAGGATATAAGTGGGGTGGCGGGAACTGTACGGTCGCCCTGCAAGGTAATGACTCTATCTCCATGCTCAAAACGTAGCGTATTATGTAGATAACTCCGAGCTAGACTAGGGCCCAAGCCATGCAGCCACTCCTTGCCTAGATATACGTCTGCTCTGTCTAAGTGCATGACTTGAAAGTCAAGCCGAGCCTCGTAGTCCTGCATAGATAATGGGACCCTCAATACTACGGTATTCCATACCATTTTGTCATACCCGTTGGCTAAGCCAACAGTATACTCATGATCGCTCTGGGTCTCAGTCAATCCCAACTTCTTGACTAACGAGTAGTTCAAGAAGTGGCTAGCTCCATCATCGATAAAAACTATGCTCTACGGCCACCTATGGTGCCATACATGCGCACCATGTCATGCGGACCTACAGTAGGCTGCCACATCGCTGGTGTCACCGAACAAGCATGATGCTCATCACAATGACACACTGTCACCTCTTTGAACTCTGCAGAACTGAGAGGGAGTCTCTGCACTCTATGCAACTACCTAGAGGATTTACCATCTCTTTTGGGATCGTTTTGCCGCTCGTGTTGGCTTTAAGTTTTGGACACTTAGCCTTTGTGTGCCCTACATCGTTGCAATTAAAGCAGCGATTTTCCTTTCGCGCTTTAATATACTGCTCTTTCTTTTGGACTTCGCTGTCTCTTTTCTTCCTGGATGGTCACGGTTTTTTAGACCAATGACCACCCTGTCCTCCCTGGTCCATCCTATCCCCCTACTTATCTCACTGCGGAACCCTTTTCTTTTAAGGCCCGACCTTCTCTTCTCACTACCCTCGGCCCTGCTCGAACCACCACGTGCACTGCAATGCTTGATGTCATCGAATATCTACGCATACTTAATTGCCTCTGCTAAGTCTTTAGCTAAGTCTTTAGGCTGTAAGGGCTCTACGTACTCAAGGTAATCATCTTTGAGGCCTCTTTTAAAGCCTCGCTATGTCTGGAATTCATCGATCCCCTTTAGCTTGAGTACTACCGCCCTATAGTCTGAGATGTACTGAGTCAGGGATTTGTTCTCCATCGAGCACTTGTCCCATAACTCCCAGCTTCTCTCCACCTCATTAACAGTCAAAAACTATTTTTGAAACATCGTTTCAAACTCGGTCCAAGTGGCAGGATGAGTTGTCAAACTCATCCACCACTTGTACGCTTTGTCGGTTAATGAGAGGCTAGTCTCTACGGGCTGCACCCGGTTGGGCTGCTGTTGTAGTGCGTACAAGTCTAACCACTTTGCTAGAAACATGTTGACCGAGTCCTTGTTTCTCTCCTTCTCCTTGCCACCAAAACTAGGCGGCTTCAAGTCTTTCAATAACGACGAAGCTGTCTCTATACGGACGGCCCCGCAGGCGCATCGGTCTGTACTCTTGCAACCACTGGCGAGGCTACGCTCACCCGTGCCGCAGAAGCTCATTTATCATCACGAGAAGTCGGAGTACTAACCGAGGCGGCTGTTAGTGCTTCTAACCGTGTGGAGATGCTCTGTAGCATCGTGACTAAGTCAACCTCGACTTTACCCATATTGTTCAGTTTTGCATTAAGATATTTAAAAAGTCCACTAGAGAGCTCCGTCTCTGTCAGGACATTGGCAGGGTCCAGTAGGTCATAATCGTCATCGTCATATTCCAAGAGGTCCTCCTTGGTCCCCTCCGTGACGTCGGTGTTCATGTCATCTGGCTCATCGGCCACAAAGGGGTCATCTGCTACTGTGGCCACTGCGGGCTTGCTGGGTCCTAAGGCGATGTCAACAGACGAGGAGGGCACTGGCGGATCACGCGTAGTCGAGGAGCGCACTCCAGACCAGACAACGATTGGGGGCGTATGCGGCCTTACAATTCGGTCGGCGACCAAGGACAAGAGACCTGAAAACCCTAGAGAAGTAGAAGGCGATGGAGACACACTATGCCTAGCAGACATATTTTAATTCTTGCATAAATAAAAATGCAAGAACTTAGAAATTACAAAAAATGCTAATAAAATGAGTAGTGGAGAGAGAATAGTAACCCCCCGTACAGTCACATGCGAGACTGTCGATTTGTGTTGCGCTGCGAGCCTCTATAAGCATCGCTACTCCGCGATGCTGTGATCCGAGAGAAAGGTGCCTGCAACTCATAAAAAAATTAATTGACAGTTATCATGCAAACAACCACTTGGAGCCGTAAAAGGCGGCGGTCATCAAGTCTCGTATGTCCCTCTGCGGGAACAGCTTCACCGAAACATATGTCCCGAATACGAATACCATCCCACTGTGGGAACCAGCCCCTGGTGCCATGTATAACTTTTCCCCCCCAAAAATATATGCGGGGACAGTCCCTTGCTGTAAAATTTTCCCCCCTAGGAACCTGTGCAAGAACCATCCTGGTGTTGGATTTTATAATTTATTTATTTATTTATTATTATTTTTAAAATCTTGCATCCGTATGATTATTATTTTTAAAATCCTGCATCTACCTCGGGGCTAGCCGGTTGGCCGACCGTCGGCAGCGCCAGGCAGGCCGCCCGCTCGAGGCAGGCTGACCGCCCGTCAGCGTTGACCGTCGGCTGCGCTGGTTGTGGTGGCTGGTTGCCGACAGCGCCTGGCAGGCTGCCCGTTGGGCAGGCCGCCGACTGCGCTGGTCATGTGGCTGGTCGCTTGTGGGCTGCGCTGGTGGTCATCTTCCCTCAACTTCTCCAGTCGACTTCTCCAGGCCGCTGGCTGCGCTGGTCGTGGGGCTGGCCATATGGGGACTGGCTGCTGGCACTGGCTTAGGTAGCCGCCTGTGGGCTGGCCGCCAACACTAGCTGGTCGTCGACATCCAGGGATTTCACTGACGTAAACAAGAACATGTGAACATGTTAATAACATATGTTAATAACACAAAAAATCTTGTGATCACATGTTATATTCATAAAGCTTTCACAAGGGCCTAAAAAAATTATCTTTGTCGGGCATACAAAATCTTCTTAGGTGGCCACTGACCTGCTATTATATGAAGATGGTAACATGAGAACATGTGAATAGCTTATTCCCATGTGTAGCCAAGCTTTTAAGGGGTTCCCAAATGGCAAGTGACTTGTTATTTTATGAACGGTAACATGAGAACATGTGAATAACTTGTTCACATGTGTTATTATCACAAAAAATCTTGTGATCACGTGAATATTAAATCCCTGTCAGCAGCACCAGGCAGGCTGCTGGCTACGGCCACCAGGAAGGCCGCCCTTACAAGGTTCTCACACACACAATCGACCTCTTCAGATTCCCACACACACAGTCAACCTCTTCTCCCGTTGTGAATGCACAGTCGACCTCTTCTCCCACAGATAAGCTCAAAAGCAAAAAAACACAAAAATTTCTTACTTGTAATGGAGAGCTTGGGTGTGTGCAAGGGAGAGAGAGAGAGAGAGAGAGAGAGAGAGAGAGAGAGAGAGAGAGAGAGAGAGAGAGAAAACCCTTCCTTCTAGCTATGGCCAACTTCTTCTTCTGTACACGTCTTCTTGCTGTAGAAGATGATGAAGACCCTTGGGATAAGGTTATCCCCCCATTTTTTATTGAGAGCCAATCATTAAATGGCTGGGCCCGCTTCGCATGCCACTCGCGATCCCAACGCCAAGCTCTGATACCAATGTTAGATCTCTGTAGTGCCGCTACGAGTGCTACCACAGAAGGGGACGGCCTTTGGCTCACCACCTAGCCTCAGCTCAGAAGAATGAGGATTGCCCCTCATCCCCTAGGCTATATAGTGTGTGGCTTGCCGTCCACACTAGCCTAGCTGCCCATGACTCTGCACGAGCGTCCTCTCCCACTGAACCCCGGATGGCCACGTCCCGCGGCCATCCGGTCTGCCGTCGGTCACAAGCGTTACAGCCTACGTGACAATTTGTAACATTAAAACACCAATGACACTTCATTATCACAAAAATCTAAACACCACATAAAACGTCAAGATGAATGATCCTAGGGCCATTTTCTACATGATCATGTAAAAAAACATCAAGAATGTTCATGGTATAATGGCCCTAGGGCCATTCTTGCAAGCACAATGTGTTATAGAATGGCCCTAGGGACATTCTATAATTCACCAATAGTTGACACAAGAGAGTAGAGAATGTCCTTTAGTCTATTCTTTCAAGCACATTGTACATGATAAAGTTGCCTTAGGTTCATTCTTTCAAGAACATTGTGCACTTTAGAGTTGCCTTAGGTCCATTCTTTCAAGCACATTGTGAATGGTACACTCGGGAGGAGGGGGGGTCACTCATAAATATGTAAGCGTAGCACGTGGGTTCAATAAAAGGGGTTTTTAAAATCCCCTTTTTACACATTTTTTACATTCTAAATGGTGCCATTTAAAGGGTGTATTTATAGATTGAATAGAAAAAGGATGTGTTTTATTCATGAAAATTTAGAGATAAAGGGATTTTAAATTAGGCCATGAATGCACGTGATATAGAGAGTTTACATATAGTGAACCCCCCCCTCCCGAGATGGTAGAGTGGCCTTAGGGCCATTCTAAAGCACATTGTGCTTCCAAAAAAGGCCCCATGGACATTTTCTACTCTCTTGTGTCAATTGTTGGTGAATTTTAGAATGGTCTTAGGGCTAATATCTACACGTGCATGTATAAAACATCAACATTGTTAATGGTAGAATGGCCCCAAGGCCATTCTACCTATACAATGTGCTTATTTAAAAGAATAGCCCTAGGGCCGTTCAATAATCCTTGAAGTGCTTTAGAATGGCCCTTATATAGGGCCATTCCAAATCATATTGTGGATGGTAGAATGGCCCTAGGGCCGTTCACCCTCTTGTGTCAACATCTAGTTAATTCTAGAATGGTCCTAGGACCATTCCCTATATGTGCATGCAAAAATGATCAAAAAATATTTTTCTCACACCTCTACTTTTTTTCAAAGTATTATCTTTGAAATAATCAATTTACATTGAAAACTATAATAAAACACACCATTTAAAAGAGACAAATATATGACAATAATTTATTCTTTTATTTATCAATGTAGAATGTACATAGTGTAAGAGAAAATCATAGTTAAGAAATAGCTTCTTCTCTACATCACTAAAACACGTTAGGGTTATACAACATTTACTAGTAGTGTTCGAGCAGCATTTATTTTGTCAAGATGTTGGGGATTTTAGTGGGGCTACCTCCTCGCAGCAAAATATCGCTATCGAGCACATCGATGTCAAGGATTTTAGTGGCTGCCCCACAGCAAAATATCGCTACCCGTAGCGAAATGGTACTGCTCATCCAGCAGCGCCTATACGAGCAAAATTCTTCCTACTGCAGAGCGAGTATAGTAGCAAAATTTTACTGCTATACTATAGTTTTGATACTAAGCGATGAAAATAGCAGCGAAATTTCACTGCTATTCTCGCTACATAAAACTCCAAAGAGTTGTTGGGTACTGAATTTAAGTTATACATGTCACATACACACAAAAAATGATTATAGCTTTATTTAAACATCCGTCACGGGACCCTTGGAGCCATGTTTTGAGCAAAAAAAAAGATAGGATAAAAATTTTGAGAAGGGGATTCTACCATGCAATCTTGAGAGAATGGCCCTAGGAAACACACGATAATTTAGCTACCACACACAAGAGAATCTACCTTGGCCCTAGGGCTACCATGGACAAATCTACATCATCTTTGCTAGCAGAATGAAAGCCATAGATATTTTCCTTATATGAATATCTTTTTTCATTTTTCAATCTCCTAGGCTCCTTGCTTAGTGACTCTACACCATAACTTTGAGTTTTTGCCATCAATTTTAGAAAAAGACCTTTTCTAGCTATACACAAACCCATATTTTTTCTAATTAAAAAAGTTTTATCAACAACCCACGTGATAGTGTATCATTCCAACTATGTTGACATTAGTGTTGGTATTTGATCATTCTTTCCAACTATGTTGACATTAGTGCTGGTATTTGATCTCCTTTTTTATGGTAACATCATGAGTTTAAAAGGAGGTAAGTTATCAATTTAACCTGGTTGAAATGAACAAAGAACTCCATCAAAAGTTGGATCCCCTTTGCCCCTCTCCATCTCTAGAAGAGTTTAAGAGATAGGAGGTAAAAGAGCTTGATGACCTCACAAGGAAATATAGCGACAAAATTGGGAAGGTAGGCTTGAGAATTCTTCAAGGTAGTTGTGTTTACTTTGTTTTTTAATGTATAATTATTTACATGTGTGTGTTTGCAAAAAATTAATATTGTGGATCCCAACCTTGGTGATGGTTGGTGGCAAAGAGTGCTTTCACACAAATGGGATGCACAAAGCTATGCCACGCTAGAAAAGATTAATCTACTAGCTATTTGTCCACAAGTTTCAACGGAGACAAAGGTTCTTTGGTTGTCACTATTGGAGGAAAATAAAGCAACCAGAGGAGTCTATGGTCTTCCAAGAGGGGATCACAAGTTTAGAAGGTGAATAGAGAATAATGCTTTCTTTTGAGTGTCATAATTTGTTTGCAACATATAATTATCCTTTCTTCCTTCTTTTTAGTTGGTTGCAGAAGGAGTCAGTGTTGGAGAGAATTCTTGCAAGAGCACGTGATGTGCTCAAAGGTTTCATCGATCAACCTAGGGGTTTGGTCTTGCCTAAGGAGTTCTCATTACAACAATTTTATTGATGACGTTGGGAAAAACGCAAGTTTCTCTTTCCTACTATAGTCTATTGACCAAAGAGTAGGGAGAAGAATGTGGAGTTAAATAACTTGAGAAAGTATGAATTGATTCAGATGGTTGCACAACGGGTTGTTTACAAGTGGGATGTATAATGTGCTTGGAGTTTTCTCTTGATAGGTCGCGGTATTAATCTACTCTGTCTCTAGCATCTTTTGCTTATATTTCATGCTTTTAAAGAGGGTGATCATATTTCTGCTCTACCGGTCGCTTGTCGATCATGGATTTCTATCTCTGATGACGCTACTACCATGAAAAGCCCTGACATGCACTCCCTCTCTAAGTGGGAACTAGAAAAATTCCTGTGCTGGATTGACATGTATCATGGGGAGTATTTTGAGAGAGAGAAAGAGACGCATGTGGTTTTCTCTCAGGAGAATTTGACGAGAGAGAAATAATCTACCTCAAACATTCATGGTAATTATTTTCATTTCATCTAAGTAGTATTCTAAAATGTTTGCATATTAGTCGAGGATTATGTGTTTTGTCCAAAAAGGGCATCAATCTACCAAAGACATCGATCAAAGAGGAAAAAGACAAGAGAGGAGTGAAAAGGAGACTTCCTTGGTTGATGATAAGGATGATGGTTCCTTATTAGGTAATGATCCTCACCATGCTTTCTCTCCATGCTCTCTCTCACTCTCTCTCCATATGCCCAACTCCGCTCCTTTCACAATCATGCACACGACTCAAACGTCACTTTTCTCTCTTCATGCATCCATGCTCTCTCCCTCCATGCCTCTCTCTCTCTCTCTCTATTCTATCTTTTTACCATTATACACATGGCCATAATATCTCTCTATCTCTCTCTTTCCCTTACACACATTACTATATTACGCCCGTCTCTCTCCATTCTCCCATGCACTCTCTATTCTTCTCTCTCTCTCTCTCTCTCTCTCTCTCTCTCTCTCTCTCTCTCGGCAATGTTGCTTGATTAATATTCTTTGAATAATGGTTGTTTTGATTTTATATGGCATGATGGCAGCACTCGTGTCACCAAGAGGACATGCACATTCATTTTTTTGGCGTACACAAACAGAACATTGTTGCATCTAGTAGGGATCACCACTGTTTGGCCATTGTGGGGGACTATGTGGACATAGGTAGAGACTTTGCTTGTGGACAAAAAACTCCATGTACACTCAAGTACATGATCACTTCAGGACATTTTGTCCTGTGAGGGTAGAGAGTATGTCCGCACTGGTAGACCGGTCAATTGGGTGGTCGATATTGTTTTCTTGGACTTTCCATTTGGTGGAGTGCTCTTTGAGTTGATGCCTCGTCCATAGTGGGATATTGTTTTCTTGGACTTGCCATTTGGTGGAGTGCTCTTTGAGTTGACGCCTCGCCCATAGTGGGATATTCTCAATGAGGAGCACATGCACTATGGCATATATGTGGATGCTGCCTCCATGTCAGGATAGTGGATGGTGTTGATTTTGAGCTCCCAAGTATGTATGCAAGTAGAGTTTCACAGGTCATCTAGAGTGTCGACGGTTGGATGGTGATGTCTCATTTGTTTTGTCTACAAGGCCAGCCACCACTGGTTGGATTGAGAGACATGTTAGGGTGAGTGGCTTGGACATTTGGCATCATGTGGTGGTCATGCATCAAACATCTTATGGTTTTATAGAGCTTATGGGCTCTTCGTCTATGGTGCAAAGAGAAAATCAATAACTATGTTGTTTGATTTGATGATTGAACTTGTTCCAAATGCCAATCGCTAGTTTTTTTAACTTTCGATGTTTGTTGCACTGTTCAACTTCTATGCTCTTCTTGGTTTGTAGACAGTTGTGATCCTCCTGTTTACCTTGATTCTAGCTGGCCTCTGTTTGAGGCTTTGTGTGGCTGAACCCTATGGGCACCATTGTCTACCATCATCTACCTTTTGATAGCAGGACTAGGGCCTCTGTGAGCGGACACGATTCGAGAGGGGGCATGGAGAGGAGCCACACCTTTGTGGCATGTTATTTGGATCTCCTCTAGCGTCATGATGGGATATTGCTTGAGTTGGGTTGTGGCATTGCTCCCCTCCTTTGGGCATGCATGGACTCTAATCGATTATATGTGGCCATTGACATTGATGATGCGCTCATCACATCAATGTGGTTCCCCTACTTCTTGAGAAGAAGTGGCAACTAGGTGTTGGAGTAGGCACATCAGAGAGACTTCCAAAGATGAGGTGGATGTTTTGGCAAGGGTCACTCCATATGACTAGTGAGGAGCTCGCCTTTTCATTTGCTTGCACCATATTTCAATTGCACTATGGCATTTGGTTTCATGCATTTAAGATAACTTGTTTTTTGTGGCTTGCTACCTTTTGTTATGGTTTTTCTATCACTATGTTCTAGTTGTGTGCTATATTGGATGAAATTCACGTCTTTAGATCTTTGATTGGTAATGTTATATGTATGTGGTGTGTGTGCACATGTGGCGGATGCAAATTGAGTAAGATCATGTCCAAGATTGTTATTTAGTTGTGACTATTTTGTTTACATTTCTGTAATGCCATTACAAGGTCTTCATTGGTTGAGCAAGTTCTTTGTCCACGTTAAGTGTCTTGTCAGATTATGCTGAGGTGATTGCTTTGGAGATGGCTCGGGAATGTCAATATGACAAGGTCACATGAGAGCATCACCGACAGACGATGCTTATTTTTGGATGATGAAAGTTGTGTCGATTAAAATTCGCATATAGATGTGCCACTGGTTGAACCTCATTACAAACTTTGTAATTTTGTGTGAATAGACCAATGTCATAGTGCATCGTAATTATCTATTGTGTGTATTACGGCTTGGATCTTGTGTGCACATAGGGTGTGTGTTTATGTGTGTGTGTATGTGTGTGTGTGTGAGAGAGAGAGAGAGAGAGAGAAAGAGAGAGAGAGAGAGAGAGGAGCATTTGTTTCATCATTGTATAGCATAAAGACCAATGTCATAGTGGATCATAATTATCTATTGTGTGTATGAGTGTTCAAAGTGACAATAGTCATACTTAAGTATGCATAATGGCATGGCTTGGATCTTGTGTGTATGCACATGGTGTGTGTGTGTGTGTGTGTGAGAGAGAGAGAGAGAGAGAGAGAGAGAGAGAGAGAGGAGCCTTTTTTTTGTCATTGTGTTGTAGTTAGACCAATAACATAGCGCATCATAATTATCTGTTGTGTGTATGAGTGTTCAAAGAGGCAATAGACATACTTAAGTACGCACCGCACGGCTTGAATCTTGTGTGTGTGCACATGGTGTGTGTGTGTGTGTGTGTGTGTGTGTGTGAGAGAGAGAGAGAGAGAGAGAGAGAGAGAGAGAGAGAGGAGCATTTGTTTTGTCATTTATAGCCTTGTCATGAGGGCCTCCATCCTTCCCACTTACTCGGTCTTCCTATGGCTCGTTCACGCGCTTGCTCGTTGTTTGGGGTGCCTTTCCTACTTGGGCCAACATACATCCTATAGCAAAGGTTGAGGCAATGATGTGGATATGAAAGATGATGTCCCAATTTGGGGATTTGAGAATTGGTGTGCTTTGCTAAGGCATTTTTGAGTATAGTGTAAGGTCATTGTTGGCATTCATCTGCCTACTAGAAGACAATGAGGAGTCTGTATTATAGGTCGAGCAATATCAGAGTACATAAAAATGAATGCCAACAGTAGCCGGCATGTCCCATAAAGCGCTTGACTCCTTTGAAGTTTGTGGGTGATGCTAGCTCTAGGAGGAGCCGCACTTTGCTGTCATAGTAGAGATTCCCTGCCTAGAGGCAATGTGTCCTAGGATCACACCATGTTGAACCCAAAATTGGCATTTAAGGGGGTTCAACGAGATACGGTATGGCTTGCACTTTTCTAGCACTTTGCACAAACATGTAAGGTGCTCCTTCTAGGAGGAATTGACACAGAGGTCATCCATGAAGACCTCAAGGAATTTTCGAAGATATTCCTTGTAAGTCATACACATAAGGCATTGGAAGGTTCTTGGGGCATTGGTCAGCCCGGAGGTCATGACTCGGTATACGTATGTGCCCCATTCGATGGTAAATACTGTTATGTGCTGGTCCTTTGGATCGATCAACACCTAATTGTATCTAGAGAATCCATCGAGGAAGCTTTAAGCTTTCTTTATGTTGTTACTCATTCTAGCATATGTTCGGTGAAAGGTAAGGGATAGTTGTCCCTAATGGTAGCGACATTGAGCTATTTAAGGTTTACACATGCTCTGATTTTTTTATTCTTCTTGGGCACTATCACAATAGGTGATACCCACTCCATATGCTGGATTTCATAGATGAATCCAGCATTTGGACCATCTTGGATTATTTTGGATACACCCATTGCTTGACCGGCCTTGCACCATCAACCATTGGAATGGTTGATGGTGCAAGGCCTTGGATACGCCCATTGCTTGACCGGCCTTGCATCATCAACCATTGGAATGGTTGATGGTGCAAGGCCTTGGATACGCCCATTGCTTGACCGGCCTTGCACCATCAACCATTGGAATGGTATTTTGGACCACTTATGGGGGTATACCTTTTATGTTCATGTACTTCCAAGCAAAAAAATCCTGGAATTCAGTAAGTAGAGCAATAAGCTTGGTCTCTTTCTCTGTAGAGAGGTATTCACCAATATTCACCAGCCTCGGGTCTTCTCCCAGGCCTGCTAAGTTTATCTCCTTGACCTTAGTTGGACCATCATAAGAGGTCCCTAGTTGCCCACTGTCAGACCTTCGAGCCGAATCATATTGGACAAATAAGCCGCCCATCTAGAAGGTCTTGAAATGTTTAGGCACCTACCTGGTCTCTTCAGCTTTTGCACTTCCTTCATCGACTAGCTTTTTGGCTTCCTTTTCTACAAGTACTAACTTTTTTTTTGTGTGCTTTGTGCGCTGAGCGGAAAAGCTTTTCTAAGTCTGGTTCCGGGTTTAGTGGGTTCTTCCAACTGTGGGATGGTAGAGTGGATCAAAAGAAAGCTATCGACAAACTCATTTTGCCACATTTCGTTGAATTAGTCATGGGCTTCCACCAACTCCACATACTTCAACCAATGGGTATCTAAATCGTCTGGGAAGACGTATCATTTTGGCCCAGGGAATCCCTCAGGCCTGTGCATTCTATGGGAGTGTGTACCCCTAATGGCTATGCTCTAATAGCTTGTTCAAGTTCTTGGGTGAAAACCTTGGGTAGGTGCTGAACTGAGCATGTATAGCGGTGTAATTTCTTGCCCTTCTGTCATAGAAAACCTTGTACCAGTGCATGGAGGAAAAATTTCCAGGGGAGCAAGGATATGAATCCAGTTCTTAGAGTCTGCAGACTCTGGAAGCGGTGCACACCCCTCACTCTCCCTTTCATCTTCAAGTATCTTATGGCATGTTTGGCACAAATGGACTACAATGGATCGTGTCGTTGTGACCGAGTCCTCTACAAACAATTTACTGCTCATGGGGTGGACCTTCCATGTGCATAGATTGATCTTGAATGTAGATCTTTTCACCAAATGTACATGTGGTCAGTATCCCAATCATGAATCATTTTTTACTCTCTCATTAATGGTCTACCAAGGATGCGAGACTGGCTGACGTCCAAAATTCATCACCACAAAAGTGTGGTGGTAAGTAGTTCCCAAGATCTTAATTCTAATATCGCACAACCAGAGCACTGTATGGGTGGTCGCTTTTTCATCTGATTCATGTCTCTGGCCTGCGGTGTTGGGGCTGCTAAGTACACGGATACATTTGATCTCCCTCCATAATGCAATGACTGAAGGTTTGTGAGGGTGGGCTCGTAGGTTCTTAGGTTTCAAAGATTTCCATCATGGTTAGCTGACAAACTCGTGTAACTCTTGGTGGCGGGGGCTGAGGTGGAAGAACCAGAGGTGGTAAGAGCATTTCAGGCATGGTGAGGATTCCTCTATGGGGCACCTCTTAGCCAGGTTGAGGTGCGTTATGAAGCATAGGTGCTGGCTAGCGGTTGTCTAGTGTTAGAGGGCAACGCCTGAGGTAGAGCTGTAGCTAAGGTAGGTTTTTGATGATAACAGTTGGAGACCTCATGATTGCCCTATTTCATGCAATATGTAGAATATAGGCTAGGGTGGGGTCTTATATGTGGACATTCCGTGTTGGTATGGTTGGCTCGACAGGTTGGGCACCATACAATTTCTCGCCTAGGATAAAGATGGGATTGACCTCGGTTCTCCATTGTTGGGTCATTTGCTGCATTAAAGCAGCGGACTCCTTTCAATTGCTCTGCATTTTGTTCTGACTTGGACTCCTTTCTTTTCCCATCAAGCTTTGTGCTGGTAGTTTTGAAGGAAGTTTCTGATGTGCCTTCATGGAGTTCTCGGGAATGTGTTCCCTTGAAATTTTTCTCAAAATCCATAGCACTCCTGCAACATTGCTCCAAGGAGGGGCTCAAGGCATACAATGAGTTATGTAAGGACACATCATCAAGAACCTCTATAAATCTCCCTATTAACCTCAGAGAACTTGATAGTGTCTCTTGCACTGCAGTGTGAGTGGACATATCTAACTCTATTGATGTAGTCTCTGATGGTATTTCCCTCCTGCACATTATGCAGCTTCTCAACAACTGGGCTCCATTTGGTACCCTGACGAGAATAGCCAACCTTGTGTGAGACCCTTGCCCCCTTAGCACATTGAACTCTGGAGTGTGGCAGTGGAAGTAGCAACCTTATGCGTAGGACAAAGCTTCCCACTCATGGCCTCGCCCACGAATGTCCCCCACAAGAGACTACTCAAGCGGTTCTTTCAAAAACCGAACCGGGAAAAACTTCCCTCGCCTAGAAAGCATAGGCGATTCCTCTAGGAAAATCTTCTAACATATTCAACGGCCTTATCTATCCTTTGTATTTTGACCAAACACGTGGGTCACATGGCTAAATCAAGAAAACAAACTTGCAAGTACTTGGTTCATAAAAAATCATCGCTTTTTTCCTCTTAAGCGAGGCACAATTGTTGATTCTTTCCCATAGAACAAGAATCTTCCTGGGACTTACTTTAACTATCGTAACTTAACCTTAACTGAACTTAGTTGTAGGAATCCACCGATCCAACCCCAACTAGCCCATGGGTTAGCCAACCGCCCAACCACTGTATTGGTGGGATTCCTTTTTAAAAAAAATTGGTTATGTTTTGTCCCGTGTACTAGGGAAAAGAGTTCCCAAGCCCCCTAGCCAGCACTCATGCAAAATACAAAATAGACTTAAGTACCCAATATGAAATTGCCTTTTCTCAGATTCAACTATCTTCTAACAGCATTAGAATGAAACCACAGTGTCACGTAGGCTGTAATGCCTGTGACCGACGGCAGACCGGATGGCCATGTCCGGGGTTCAGTGGGAGAGGACGCCCATGCGGAGTCATGGGCGACCAGGCTAGTGTGGACGGCAGGCCACACACTATATAGCCTGGGGGATGAGGGGCAATCCTCATTCTTCCTCTATGGCTGGGTGGTGAGCCAGAGGCCGTCCCCTCTTGTGGTAATGCCCGTAGCGGCGTTACGGGAATGTAACACTGGTATCAGAGCGTGGTTCGATGGGATTGTAAGAGCCCGCGCGTGACCGGGGGACCGGAGCCCACTCGATGGTTTTCGACCATTCGTCTCCTTATCCTTATCTCAAATGGAGGGTGTGGAAGGAGGCAGCCATGGAAGAATAGAGGGGAAGAACTCTCTCTCTCTCTCTCTCTCTCCCCAACACACACACAGCAAGGAAAATCAAGTAAGCAATTTCCGTTTTTTTTTCTTTTCTGTGTTGAAATCGTTCGAGTTTCAATTCGTTTCAATGAAGCGCCTATATTTGTGTGTGGGGGAGGTGGGGGGGGCGAAGAGCAGCCCCCCTGTCTGCGAAAGCTTCTTTGAAGATTGGGTGTGGGGGAAACGACACCAGCACACGAATGCTACTGAAGGCGGGTAGACCACGTTGAAAAGGGGGGGGCAAAGAGCAGCCCCAGCCCCGTTGTTGCGTACGCTAAAGTGGAAGAGTCGACCTCGCTCTGTCGCTGCTGTAGCTGTGCCAGATTCGAGGGCCGAGCTGTTGAGGTGGGCGCCGTTTGTCTAGGCGAAAGGCCTCAGCGACCAGGGCCAGGGCCAGGGCCAGGCCAGCCCAGGCGGCCAGCCCAGCGGGCGGCCAGCCCAACGGGCGGCCAGCCCAACGGGCGGCCAGGGCCACAACCAAGGCGGCCAGCCTTTAGGCGGCCAGCCCAGCGGGCGGCCAGGGCCACAACCAAGGCGGCCACCAGCGGCCAAAAAAAAAAAAGAAAAAAAAGTTCTTTATTTTTTTTAAATTTATTTTCATTATTCAATTTTAATAAAAAATTAAAAAATAAAAAATTCAAACAAACGCTCTCTCAAAGTGGGTGTTTCCCATGAGAGTACGACTAGTGCCCATATCGTAATCGTGATAGCCCACGTTTATGCTGGAGTCGATCGACACTCCTCCACTGGCTCTAATGTAAAAAATGATTGCGACAATAGTCTTTACACCTTGCCTATGCGCAATGCCTACATCCTCCAATGTTTGGTACCAGTTGTGGACGCATTGGTAGAGTCCAACCCAATCGTGCCGTAGTGCACATGCTTTGCATTCATGGTGTAGTAGACGAATATATGTGCCATAGCACACTAACCCCCCACCAACACTTGAAGTTATATCTTTGGGAGAAGTGTGGCACAGTCGTGCCGTAGTGCACCCTGGCCATTTGTGGCATAACGCACTTGCTCGTGCGGTGCACGTACGTCTAAGGGTGCCGTAGCGTGCCCATGTCTGCTGAACCATTGACAGTCTTGCACACACAAGTCATGTCATGGCGTGCACATGTTGGTGTCACGTCGTAAGTGCACTCATACCCACATTGTGCCGTAGTGCACTAGATTTTTTTTTTTTAAGGTGGCAAGGGAAAAATCGATGGTAATGTCCTCGCGTAGTTCGAGAAGTATTCGTTGACAATACATAAATACATGATATAAATTCTCTCTGTTAGTGGTTTAACCATGTGGTTTACCACAAAGTAATATGAGAGCAGATCAGACACATTGTTCTTGTTGAAAATCCACAAGAAGAAGTTCGTGGCTCCAATGTGCTTAGACCCAATGAAAAATGTCTACTTGGATGTGGTCCATTGTGACGAACAAATGTAGTCCGTAGAGACACTTTTGCAAGCGCAGTCTTGCCATGGTCATGACTTCTAAAATTGGTCAATGGCATTTAAGATAGCTGGGATTGAGGTCGCGTTTGTCGATTACTTGCTAGTAGCCTTGATCACAGGACCCCATTAGCAACGTACTCTCTAGACATGACTAGTGTTAGACTCTGGGAGCGTAGCCTCGCCAGATTTCAATTTCCACTTTTGCGAGCGTCGTCTTGCTAGAGTTAAAGTTTTGTTCGGACAAATTTGTGTTTGTTTTGTAGTGACAAACAAATCTGAAGGGGTATAATCTTGAGATGTAATGCTCAATGCCCTTATAGAAGTTGATCGAAGAGAACTGTTCTTAAACTTACTAAGCATGGTTTTCTCTTCTTTTTATTGCCATGCGTCGACGTCCCACTGCTCGAGAGTTTGTGGTGATCTTTCGAGGGGGAAAAGAGCCTTTTTATATGTCACATCAATTGGTTTGGTGGTAATTTGATGGTATGGGACATCAATTCTCACGGAATCGACTGTAGTCTTGGTGGAATGGGACGCCAAGGCTTGTGCATGTAACTTGACTCTTTGGCAGGCCTGTATGTACACTTGTCTGTAGTGATAAAGTGTGCAAGATAAAATTTGAACTTTGAAAATTACCAAATATAGCCATAAGTTGGGATAAAACCCAGTTACAGAGTTCGGAGAAGCTCTAGGTAGCAAGACCATGATGGTGTGCTAGTGCTAACAGAGTGATTTAGTTCCGGAGTGATCTAAATCTAGAGGTTAGCAGTAAGACTAGTTGGTTGGACAATTTCATGCATGGGGGATGCCCTATAGCATTTTGCAAGTGTAGTCTTGCCTATGTTCAACATAAGTGTGCGATTGTGAGCACATGTTAGTTGCTACCATATGAATTTGAGAAATATATTACTTTCCTACTAAGCAATTGTAATATTGCATGACCGGCTATTTTGCTTACAAAGTTCATGTGCATGTAAACCCTATAAGTCGTATGACCCCTGGGAAATGAGTGGAGCATTTCTAGGATTTAATAAGGTTTTACATGGCAATAGTGAGTAGTATCTCACTCCAGATGAGCCTGGTTGTTGTTAGTATCGGATCTGACATATGAAGTGTACATAAACTCGGGCTGAGTTAGGATAGGAGGCTAAGCCGGAGAGCTTAGTGGTAAATCCTACTGTATCTGGTGAGTTTTGACTTAACCGGAGTGTTAAGAAGTAAACTCAAAGTCTGCGGCTGAACCGGAGTGTTCGGAGGCAGACATATCTTTGTTAAATCGGAGAATTTAGCAAAAGATGAGCTTGGGGTGAACCATGGTACCCAGGAAAAAAGCTCTTCACACTAAAATAGTGCACAATAATTTTAGGGTGATAAAAATCCATCTCGCAGGAATGTTTTACAACTTTCCATAGATGATAGATGAAGACCATGTACTTTACGGAGTTAAAGTACATAGGTGGTGACTTCGGTGCCACATTTTTTGTAGGAAGTCACCAGTGGTGTGGTTAGGTCGGCCGAGACTCCACAAGACCTATGCAGGACGTCCAAAAATTCGTGTTGTAATACCAGATATTGTACTGCAATGTGCAATGGAGGGGTCAATTTGTGTAATCACTTCTTAGCAGCAAGTGACTTAATCATCCTGTTATAGATGGTTGTATATGGTACTCCCACTCGGGGGAGGTACGCCATTGAGTACGGAGTTACTCACAGACTAGTATGGAGCTACTAGTGTGATGATGGTGGGTACGTAGTTACTCACTACTAATACATAGCTGCTAATAAAATTAAGATCCTCGAGTGAAAGATACTCTAGATCAACATTTTAAGTTACCGAACTACAATCCATGAGTATCGAGGTACTCATAAATATGTTGACGTTGCTCAAATCGAGGGACCGATTTGTTCGATGGTATGGAATAAGCAAGGAGAGTGGAGTAACTTAAAAAGTTACACATCACTAGTCCTAGTGAGTTGTCAAGGTCATCCGTAGTTTGATGATCCCCTCTACCTAGAACATTCAATTTTGCAAGCCCTAGCATTTAATCCGTAGTGATTATGAGTTGGGTGTGAGATATGGTTATGAAGTTCTTACAAGAGTACTCGTTTATTTGCTAGTCATTGGTTATAGCTTGGTAGAGATTGCCACCTGTGATGGGTAGGTAGCTTTGCCGCTATGATGAGGAGGCAGCAAATAATGTTCTCATAGTTATACTTCATACCAACACCAAACAGGGATAGGATGAAATTCCTAAGTTTATCATCACGAAGTACTGTGATGTTTGCATTTATATTGAATGTATGATGTAATGAGACATTGAATTGTGTAATTACCATCAATTATCTTGCAACCTATGGCTTCGCAGCAAGCTCAGTCATTATCTGTGGATTGATAATGTGGTTATTAGTAGTTTGGAATTTTCTTGATAGATGGTACAATCCACCCAAATGATTCATAAGTGTGTAACCGCTTATGAAGGGTAATAATATGCAACAATGAAGCACTTTGTTACAAGTGTGAAACCACTGATCTGTTGCAAATCAGTTTATCAATAGTACCACCATATGTGCGTATACACTATACCACATCTTCGTTGCAAGATGTTTAAAAGTTTCTTGGAAGGACTCAAGAATAAAAATATATTAAACACGGTCTAGATTTGTTCTTGGACCCATGACACTAGCGCGTAGTCCGCTTGAGAGTAGAGTTTTTGAGGACAAAAACCTTTCTTGAGGGATATCCTCAAATATCACATAAACTGGAATAGTTGTGTGAGTCCAGACAATACTTGAAGGGATGTGTCTGGTAATAGCAACAAAGAGTTGTAAGTGATTGGATGTAACTCCAGACACCCGTAGTGGTGCCAGAATCTTTATCAAACATCTCCGCATACTATATGGCCCCCGCAAAGATAGTATGGCATAAGAGATAGGAAGTTTGATTGTTATATTTGAAGGGAAATCTTCAAAACTTACATTTACTCTGAGTTAGAGTGGAGTTTAACCATCCGTAGATTGATGGTAGTTAGAAACTCAACAAGATTCTAGAGCATATGCTTGTGCAAAGATGTTACTCTAAGAGAGAAAGTATCTCTCAACTTTGGAACTAATCCTTGTGATGCATGATTAAATTGGCTCTACTTTATTTCTCCTATGGCCGTAGAGCTTTCCAACGAGAAGTTTTAACAAGTTGGTGAAGCAACATGGTAGCGTAGTCTACAAATATCTAGTAGCATAGTCTAAGAACTTGCGCTACTAGAGTGCTCTCCAGTACATTAGCTTCTGTGCTAATGGCATGATGCAAATCAAGGCATGAAATTTGCCTTGAGATTTGGTTGAATACCATATCACGGCTTGTGTGAACATGATCCTGTCTTTACAGAGGTCTGGCGCGCTGTACGCGTACGCACTTTGTCACAGCCGCGCCCACCTTCCTCGCCGGCACGTAATGCTAGTCCGGAGAGACTGGCCGTAGGTGCGACGGGTAACGAGACGAGAGTTCGTCCGGAGAGGCTAGCCGAGTCTTCGGGGTATAGTTTTAATAGTCCAAGTGCGGGTCACCCTGGGATTCAGAAGACCTATGCACTAGTAAAAAGAAGGTTTTATTGGCCTAGTTTGTCTAAGAACGTCCAAACTTATGTGCTGAAATGCAGTAAGTGCCAAGTCAATAAACAGAACGTCTTAAAGTTGGAGGACTACTCCATCCGCTGGAGATTCCTCAAGGGAAATGGGAAAGCATTTCCATGGATTTCATTACCGGTTTACCTAGACGAGTCGAGGGAATGACTCGATGTGGTGGGTAGTAGTGGACAACTAAACTGGCAAAGTTTATTACCACCAAGAAACTGTAAAAAACGCCAGAGTTGGTAAAACTCTTTATTGAACATCTCTACAAGCTATATGGCCTGCCCGCAGATATAGTGTCGGATAAAGATAGAAAGTTCAACAGTCATTTTTGGAGGGAAATCTTCAAAAAGTTGGATACTACTCTGAGTATGAGTATGGTAGATCATCCGGAGTCTGATGGTCAAACAAAAAGGGTTAACCAAATACTCGAGGATATGTTGCGTTCTTATGTAAGTAAGAAGCAATCAAATTGGGAAGAATATTTGCCCATATTGGAGTTTGCTTATAACAGCTCCAAGCATTCAGCGACGACTGGATTTACACCATTCATGTTAATGTATGGATTCCAGCCGAGATCTCCGATGGCTGTAGGCCTAGAAAAGGAGAAGATTCAATCTGTCAAGGAGTTCCTTGATAAATGAATGATATGCTCAAAGCTGCACGCGAGAGCATCCGTAGCGCACAGGATCGCGCTAAATACATTTGCCGATAAAGGACGCAGACAAGTGACCTTTGCAGAAGGTGACTTTGTATTTTTTAAAGGTTCCTGCGCAGTCAGCAACCATGCAAACGGGAAAGTGTGATAAACTTTCTCCAACATATTGCGGTCCTTTTGAGGTCCTTAAGAAGATTGGGGACGTAGCATATAAACTTGAGTTACCGGAGAGTTCTCAAGTCCATCCTGTCTTCCATGTCAGTAAACTGAAGAAATCAGTTCACGGGTTAGAGAACGCAGTTTCTCCAGAGATTCGGTGGACTTGATAGAGCCACCAAAGATACCACATGAATCTGAAAAGATTCTATAGTATCGTGACAGACAAACCCAACATAAATTGTACCAAGAAGTACTTGTTAAATGGACAAATAGGGATGAGGAGGTATCAACCTGGGAACGCCGTAGTGCAATTTCCAAAAGGTTTTCCCAGTTTGTTTTCGAGGACGAAAACTCTTCTTAAGGGGGGGGTAATGTCACGTAGGCTGTAATGCCTGTGACCGACGGCAGACCGGATGGCCATGTCCGGGGTTCAGTGGGAGAGGACGCCCATGCGGAGTCATGGGCGGCCAGGCTAGTGTGGACGGCAGGCCACACACTATATAGCCTGGGGGATGAGGGGCAATCCTCATTCTTCCTCTATGGCTGGGTGGTGAGCCAGAGGCCGTCCCCTCTTGTGGTAATGCCCGTAGCGGCGTTACGGGAATGTAACACACAGTGTTTCCATCATAATCCTCAAAATTCCAGTTCCATTGTTTTATAATCAAATTGTCATCGACATTGATTAAAATGCTTCCCAAGCATTAGAGAGGTTGGGAAGAAGATTACCATTGACAAAGATAGAAAAACACCATTGATTTAGGCTTACCCTTGGTTTTTGGCTTGATTCTTTAGAGAGAAGTGAAGCCCACAAGAGAAATCTTGGCCACCAAGATGTAGAGGGTAATCTCCAGGAGAGGATGAAGATTAATGAAGCTTCAAAGCTTCCCAAAGAAGAGGCAAAACTGAGGGATAATAAAATTACACTAATTTGAAGATAATACTCACATGTAAATACACAAAGATGAAAATACAAAGGAATGAGGGTCTATTTAAAGGTGAGGGGGACCACCAACCAAGTCCAACTGGGATGTAGAGGCTTCGAGCGTCAGTTTGATCCCTTTTGGACAAGTTTTGGACCAGTTTGATTCACTTTTTGATCCAGTTTGAAAGAGGAGAGAGGAGAGATGAAATATCTCAAATTTTTTGAATTAAAAATGGGGAGTAAGGATGTTAAATAGGCACCTCCTTCATGAGCCCCCTCCCTCCTTACTGAGGTGTCAAAAATGTATTTGTTTTACTAATAAGCCTCATTTTGTTACTAGTAAACCCAGTACTTAGTCAACTCTTCATCTTATGTAAGAATTTACTCATTTTTTGGGATTTTCTTTTATTCTTTGCTTTTTTCTTTTTGAAACACTTGGATTAATCCTATTGGCCTTTTAGAACACTCTTTGGACCTTAATCAAAAAATTTCGAAAATGTGGACCCTTAGGCCGAGGTCTCTAATACACATTCAATTAATTTCTAATGCACATTCCTTTTGAATGTTTGTTTCAGGGAAATTCATCTCAAATATAAGGGATAATTTATATCCAAAAATATCTCAAAACTGTATTATCTCTCTCTATACCAAAAACAAGGAAAACAATGTTTTCTTGCATTCTGAAATAGGGGATGATTATAGGGGAGTGAGAGGAGAGCTTATACATCTTTTAGGACTGAGGAGGAAACTTTCATCCTCTTCCACTTGAAAAATGTGAGATGTCCTCATCTCGCAAAGTGGGGGTAGTCCTTTATGAGTTCTTCTTTCTCCCAAATGGTGTCCTCTAAAGGATAGAACTTCCACTTGACCAGAAACACACTAAGGACTCTGTTCCTGAGAGCCTTTGGGTTGGAGTTCTTAGTCTGTGAGAAGTCAACCGTTCATCATCCACCAGCACATGACTCAGACTGGGTACATACTTTTTAAGTGAGCTTATATGGAATACATTATGTACTTTGAGATGGGGAGGCAAAAGAAGTTCATAAGCTAGATCTCTTACTTTCTTAGTAGTGGCGTACGGCCCGCAGTATCTTGGAGACAGCTTTTTGTACTTCCCCAGAGATAAAGAACTTCTCTTGGGTCGTACATGAATGAAGACCATATCTAATTCTTGAAACACTCTCTCCATTCTTTTCTTGTCTCCATACTGCTTTTGTATATCCTGGGTAGCCTTAATATCTTTGTGGATTGCCTGTATTTGCTGCTCCATATCATCAAGCATCTGTCTGGATATCTTAATCTTGATCAATGGGTCAGACAAAGTTAATGGTGTGAGGCAATCTTGTCTGTACAGAGTTTTGAATGGGCTCATCCCAATACTTCGGTGATAAGAGGCATTATAAGAAAACTCCACTAGATATAAGTAGCTTAGCCACTTCTTGGGTTCTCTGCTGCCATAGCGTGACCAAAGAATATCTTCAATTAATTGGTTTAATCTTTTAGTCTGGCCATCTGTCTCTAGATGATAAGCTGTACTGAGATCTAAGGAAGTTCCCACCACTACTTCGAAGAATGCAGTCCAGAACCTTGATGTGAATTTAGAGTCTGTGTTGCTCACTATTCTTCTAGGTAAGCCATGTAGCCTAAAAATCTCCTTGAGGAAGACTCTGGCAGCAACATCCACTGTGGAGTAGGTTTCTTTTACTAGAATCAGATGGGAAACCTTGGTTAATATGTCAACTACCACAAAAATGGAGTTGTAACTTGATTGCACTGATAGTAATCCAGTAACAAAATCCATACTGATACATTCCCACTTCATTTGTGGAATGTCTAAGGGATGCAGCTTTCCTGTCATCTTAACCCTTTCTGCCTTGACTCTTTGACATTAAGAATTGACATACATGATTGAGTACATCCCTTTTGAGTCGTGGCTAGAAGAAGCTCTTCTTTTACAGACATGTAGGTCTTTATGAGCCCTAGATGTCTAGCTAGCGGGCTATCATGGGCTTCTCTTAGAATTTTTCCCTTTGTTTCCTCATCATTAGGAATGCATAGCCGATTATTTTAATACATACATCCTTCATCCAATTTGTACCCAAGAACTCGACTCATTTAGTGATGAGTCTTGCTTTCACATCATTACTATTGCACTGGACGGTAATCCAGTAACAAAATCCATACTGATATATTCCCACTTCATTTGTGGAATGTCTAAGGGATGCAGCTTTCCTGGCATCTTAACCCTTTCTGCCTTGACTCTTTGACATGTACGTATATGATTAAGTACATCCCTTTTGAGTCGTGGCTAGAAGAAGCTCTTCTTTACAGACATGTAGGTCTCTATGAGCCCTGGATGTCTAGCTAGCGGGCTATCATGGGCTTCTCTTAGAATTTTTCCCTTTGTTTCCTCATCATTAGGAATGCATAGTCGATTATTGTAATACATGCATCCTTCATCCAATTTGTACCCAAGAACTCAACTCATTTACTGAGATGAGTCTTGCTTTCACATCATTAGTAGGGTAGCAATAGGAGCAAAGAATTTGTCCGGCATGATCTTCTCTCTTGCTTCACTGATCAATGGATTTGACACCAATTTCTTTCCTACTGAGCGCATCGGCTACCACATTTTCTTTACCTTGTCGGTACTTCATCTCAAAGTCAAATTCTCACGGGGTCTACATCCACCTTCTTTGATTCATGTTGAGATCCCTTTGTGTAAAGATCCACTTCAGACTTTGATGATTTGTAATCAAGGTGAATCTCTATCCCAAGAGATAATCTCTCCATAGCTTTAGAGCATAAACTACTGAGAGTAACTCCAAGTCATGGACAACATAATTTCTCTCATGCGTTCTGAGCTTTCTGCATTCATAGGCTACTGCATGACCTTCCTGCATAAGTGCACCTCCTAGGGAAAAACCATTGGCATCTATCCCTACCTCAAAGGGTAAGGAAAAATCTGGCAATTTTAGGATAGGATTAGTTACTAAAGCTATCTTGAGCTTATCAAAATCACTCTAACATATAGCGGTCCAATGAAATAGGGTGCTCTTCTTAAGAAGGTTAGTCAAAGGGGATGCTATTTGAGTATACCTAGGTATAAAGATTCTATACCACCCAGTTAATCCTAGGAATCCTTTGATTTCTTTCACTGTGTTGGTGGGCCATGACTGCTTGGATTTTAGCGAGGTCAGGAGAAATCCCATCTTTAGATACTATAAATCGCAAGTATTTGACATGGTCAGGTGAGAAAGTGCACTTGCTCTTTTTTCCAAAGAGTTGGTGTTTCCTTTGGATCTCCAAGACTTTGCGCAGATGATCAGGTGCATTCCTGGAGTATACTTGGATGGCATCAAAGAAGACAAGAACAAATTCATCGAAGTATTCTCTGAGGATGTCTCGCAGATGATCTTCATGAGATCAGGTGCATTCCTGGAGTATACCAGGATGGCATCGAAGAATACAAGAACAAATTCATCGAAGTATTCTCTGAGGATGTCTTGCATGAGGCGATTAAATCTTGTTGGGGCATTTGTCAATCCGAATGGCATGACTGTAAATTCATAATGCCCATAGCGAGTATTGATGGCTGTCTTGGGGATATCTTGATCTTTAATTCTGATCTGGTAATATCCAGATTTGAGATCTATCTTTGTGAACATTTGGGTTCCACTTATTAGCAGATCCAAAAGTTCATCAATCCTAGGAATAAGATATTTATTTTTGATTGTTGACTGATTTAATCCTCTGTATAATAAATACAGAATCTTAACATTCCATCTTTCTTTTTCTGAAAGAGAACGCGCACACCCCAATGTGAAACATTGGGTCTTATGAATCCTTGCTCTAGCAGTTGTCTTAACTGCTCCGTTAATTCTATGGCTTCTAGAACTGGCATCTTGTATGCACGCTGGGCTATTGGCTGAGCTCCTAGAGTTAGCTCTATCTCATGATCTACTTCACGAGTTGGAGGCATCTGAGTCAGCTCTTCTAGGAATACATCAGCATACTCACTTAGACATTCTGGTTCCTTAGCCTTGCATTTTCTGTATAGTGGATTCATTTTAACAACATAGACAGTTTGCCTCTTTTTGATTCCCTTCAGTAATTTAGAAAATTTGACTAACTATAGAACTGGGGATCTGAAAATTCCAGTTCCTTGAACTTGATTCCCGTGAAGGTCGAGGAACGAGATGGTTCCAGTGTGACAGTGAATGTCAGCCTGATTCTTATGGAACCGATCCATTCCAAGGATTCGGTCACAGATTCCCAAGGGTAAGACTTTAAACTGACAGTCTGTCGCATTCCCATCTAGATTAAACTGAATGCGGTTTGTCTCATGGTGTGTGAAAAGAATCTTCCCACTGGCCAATTCTACTTGCATAGGTTTCCCTGTTTTCTGATCTAGGACTAACTTACGCAAGCATCCAAGGGAAATAAAAGAATGTGTACATCCTGAATCAATCAAAAGCTTAAAGTGCTTACCCTTGTACTTTGCTGGAGTAACTGAAGGACTGAGAACTGACGATTCTACCCTTGATGTTCAATGGCAGCATAAATCTGTCTTCTTTCTTCCTCCCCTGCATAATCAGCTATTGTGACTGCTCTGGCTCTACTGTCTAGGGTGGAACTCTCTCTCTCTGGCTTCCCTAATTCTAGGAGGGAGTTCTGAGACTACTTTGCATTCAGGCTATAGGCTAAGTTGGCACTCTTCTAGGGTTGCCCTGATTTTGGCGAGAGGGACTTGATTAGGTTGATACGAAGGAGTCGGTCTCGGCATCCTAGGACCTTGGCTTCCCTAGCCCATTTTCATAGAAGGATTTAAGCAATCCTTGAGCTAGTGTCCAAAACCTTGACATCCAAAACACTTGTTCTCACTTCTTCGAAGCTCATTCTTCTACATCCTAGAAAGAGCCAGAGATCCAAAAAATGGAAAAGGCCTTCCTCCCATTTTGAAATTTCTCGTCTCCTCGTTATGATTGGGACCTTTATGTCTCTTAGGTGAGGTGGAAAGTTGGAAGTGCTCCCTGGAGTTTGGAATCTTTTGAAGGACGAGGGAGCTGGCTTTGGTGGGACCTTGACAACAAAAGCCTTGGCAAAATCCTTCGCCATCCACACTACTTCGGCCATTGAAACTGGTTTAGCATTCTTTACCAGGGTATCCAAAGGTTCGTTCATTCCCCGAATGAACCTGGCCATCAACTATTCTTCATCCACCAATGGTGAGTATTTGAGGAGAAGAGCAAATTCCTGGTGATATTCCTCCGTGGTTCGGCTTCCTTGGGCTAGTTCCAAAAACTCATTCATCTTTGTTTCCAAGAAGGTTGGAGGACATAATCTCTTCTTGAGGTATTCTTTCAGATCGTCCCACCTTTGGGTGTTCCGATCTAAACGGTTTGTCTCACAATGGTTTCTCCATGCTACTTTGGTTGTTTCTACAATCTTCAGCCTGGCAAGAGCCACTTTACTTTTTTCATTGTATCCAATGACATCCATCGAAGTATTCTTCCATGGCTTCGATCCACTTTTCCATAGCCTTGCCTAAGTGTTCCCCTTCACCTTTGAAGGGACCTGGTTGAGATATGTGAGAAGAGCTTTGTGAACATCAGGGTCAAGCTCTTCCTCATGCGTGAGAGGATCTGGCTATCTACCAACAATTTGCACATCTCATGATCCCACGAAAATGATACATCATTAAATTTATATTTGACTTTGTCTCAAGATCCTAAGACTTAAGAAGATCAAAAATAATTACTTTAAACAAGGTAATCATTCTTACTAGAGATCTACAACATACATCTGAGAAAACAAATCTTATTTCTTTAAACGCGATATCTGATAGTTAAAATCACTTAGACAAGTGGAAATTTTTCACAAAACATTATTTATTTACATAAGGTTTGCAATATATACATAGAGAAACATGGCTCCAAAAAATCAATGCCTCAATGGTATACGCATTAGATGGCAATACTAGGCTTTGGACTGACTGGCCTTCCTACTCTCTAGTCCAACGCACTAAATACTCACTAAAACAGTGAATGCGTCCTAAATAACAACCACACATAGCCTAAATCCTAGAAACACACACCGAAAAGACATCTTTTTGTATGAAATAATTTACAATGTTTTATTTACACACACCCACACAGACACACAAATGGAAAAAAACAAACTACTACGACCCAACAGATCATCAAAAGCACAACTTCACCATTCTAAACTGAATAAAGAAATTTAATGTCAAAATGGTTTTGTGTAAGTTGTTTCCAAGAATTTAATGAAAAAGAACCAATATTTCCAACACTTCCACGTTTCAGTCAATCTGCAACAGCATCACTGCATTCAACATTTGGCTAATCTTCACTTCACTCCACTCTTCACTCTCTCTCTTTCACACTTCAAAACTCTTTCTTTCTTTCTTCTCTCTCTCTACTCACTATTCTCGTGAACTCTCTTCTTCTTCTTCTTTCTTTCTCTTCCTCCTCTTGAAACACAAACACAAGAATAATGCACACAATCTAATACATTCTCTCACACTCTCATGCTTTTACTTTTAAGTATGCACCATGTCAAAGTGATCAAATCTCTTTCTCTCTCTTTCCTATTTTGCACGTACACACATAGCACAGTCATATTGCCCTCTCTCTTCTTTCCTTCTTCTTCTACCCACACACAATGTCTCCTCTACTTGCTATGGTTCCCCACCTTCTCTCTCTTCATTTTAGCTTGAGAGCATGGAGACCTCCCACATGCACACACGTTTCTTTCTCTCTCTCAGAGTCTACCATGGGTGCCTCTCTCTCTCTCTCTCCTACTGATTGCCATCAGGGAAAAAAACCATGCTCTCTACTCCCTCCTTGTTAGTGGGTAAGGTCACGATCCCCTCTCTCTCATATTCTGGGTTGCCTACGCTATCTCCTGTCCAAAATGGCAGGCTGCCCTTCCCTCTTCTTCTTATTGCTTACATGGGTAGCAGCCCTCTCATGCTCCTACTGCTTAAATGGATGCCTTCTTCATGCTATGGCAGCAAGCATAGCCACTAACTCTCCCTCCTTGACTATCAGTGTACAGCAACAAGGCTGCCCCTTCATGCCTATACTAAAGCAACCCAGCAGCGCACACATGATTGCTCTTTCTCATGCCAATGCTATGCTATATGGTGCTCTGATGCCCTCCATGGCTGCTCCTCTACAAACCAACACTGTGGCTGCCTATATAAGTCTCTCTCTATGCTATGGCTGCACCCCACGATGGTGCCCCTCCCTCTTATGCAAGGCAGCCCTCAACAGTCGGCCGTTCTCCTTTACGTGTATGCTCACAGTTTGCTGCACCAGCAACAACCGCCCTGATGCTCTTATGTATATGCAAGGCAAGTATGGCCTCTCCTCTTCTTTATATTGATGGCGGCCAGCAGTGCCAACCCCTGCTTCTCATCTCTCCACGCTAGTGCTTATGCAAAGCAGCAGTCGGCAAACTGCATTGCTCTTCTCAATGTGGTGCTCACAGCTACTTCAAAGCCGGCCCTCTTGACCTCTCAATAAGGTGCTTATGCAGGCCACAAACGGCGGCCACTCTTGGTCTATCTCTATGCTAAGGCATCGCAGAATGTGGCTCTCCTTCTTATCTACTTCTGCTATGCGCTATGCCTACGGCCGCACAAAGGTATGCAGCCAGCAAATGGCTATTCTTTCTCCCTTCTTCTACTATACTCTTCGCCACCCTCTTTGGGTGTATAATGCAGAACGCGCAGCAGCCCTTTTCTTCTCTAGCAGGCAGCGGCTGCCTCTTTTGCTTTGTGTACAAAGTAATGCAACTACCACCCTTGATGTATATGCTAGGCAAGCAGCAGCGCCTCTCCTTGGTGTGTATGGAATACAAGGCTGTAGAGATAGCTAGTCTTCGCCTACACTATGCTCATAGCTTTCTAGCAGCCGGCGTTGGCCCATGGTCATGCTCCCTGCTCCCTCCTCTCTCATCTTATCTCCTTCTGCCTTTTGCTCACAACAATGGTACTTCTCTGATGGAGAAGCAGCCACTTTCTCTGAAGCGTAGCCTCTGAACGTAGTCGCCCCTCTACTTGTCTATGCACTCTGGGTTGAGCCCATCACGGCTCTCACCATACTCCTTAGTGCTTTTGGACGACCAACCTTTTTCGTGGCACACACAGGCGACCAGCCCACCAGCCATCCCTATGCGCACAGCCACCCGCCAGCATTCAGCATTCACGGCTCTCACCATACTCCTCAGTGCTTTTGGACGACCAACCTTTTTCGTGGCACACACAGGCGACCAGCCCAGCCATCCCTATGCGCACAGCCACCCGCCAGCATTCAACATATGGTGCCGCTCGACCATGTCCTTCGTGGAGTCTCTCCATGCACACCGGCCACGCGCAAATGACTAGCCCAATCCGTCGGGCTTGGCCTACGCACTCGACTGTAGACCAGCCCAGCCAAGGCTTTGTGACCCACCAGTGCGCCCGGCCATGGCCTTCATCTCCATGCGTAGAGCCGGACAGCCCCGTCCGTTGGGCTTTGCGTAGCTGACAGCCCAGCCTCCTTGTGATGCGCAAACGGCCCACTTCCATACAAGACACGCACACACCCATACTCTCTCTTTATGTACAGAGTTAACAACAACAAACAAACAGGCTTACCTCCTCCTCCTCCTCCTGTTCTTCATGTTAGCCAGAGAAAGAAACGCTCCCTCTCTCTTTCTCTTATATGCTCTCAAGAGGTTGGCGATTACCAACGGGTGCTAAAACTACCCACCCTTCCATTTTTAATTTGAAACTTTTCATTTGTAACCACATTAAGGTCTCCAAACTTGCGTTCCCACCTAACCATCCTCAAAGCTTGAGCTTGAAACTCATCATACTAACCCTCGTTCTCTCCCCCTCGATCTCTCTCTTCTCTCTACCCACTTACATACAACCTCCTCTTTATGTACAAAACAATGTTAACCGTCACCATTCCCATGCAATGTGCATACACCAATGGACAACATCGACAATCATGATGCATGCAAATACCATGACATTCCACACACATATGCTTTCAAATACCATGGAAATGCATCCAAAATGACCATAATTGACCCTATTTAAACCCTAAAAATTGCTAAAAATGATTTCGATCCAAGCGTCATCATTCCTTCCACACTTAAATGTGAGCGTCCTTGCGAACACAGCAGCAACCTCACTTTACAGCTTCCCCCACACTTAACTTCTTCACCATCACTACCTAGCATCACATCTCCACTTCATCACTCTGAAACAATCACCAACCATACACTAGAATTATACCGTTCCAAACAAACAGCAAAAACAAAAACAAACCTTCAACACCTTCACATCAGCACACATAAATGAGTGAATGAAAATCCAAGTTGCAAACACCACTACAAGAACTTATATAACACTAACCAATAGATAAACCAAAAAGGTTTATTAAGCAAACATCAAATCCCAAAAACAGTAAAAATTAGCAACTACCACAACATCCTCACTATGTCTATAATATTTCCACTTTAACAAATATTGACAAAGAACTGCTCCTGTAGCTGTGTGTGAAGCGTCTGCATGAATATGAAAAGGTTTAGACCAATCTGGGGGTATCAAAACTGGTGCTTTTATCAAACGATCTTTGATCGTATCAAAAGCCTCCTGACAATCTTGTGACCATTCAAAGGGTACATCCTTCCGAAGAATAGTTAAAGGGTTTACCATCGAAGCAAAATTCAATATGAATCGGCGAGAATAATTAGCATGTCCCAAAAACCCTCATAATTACTTCATGGTTGTAGGAGCAGGCAGATCACGTATCTTATTGATTTTACTATCATCCACAGTAATGCCCTCAGATGAAATCACGTGACCTAACAAGATTCCTTTCTTAATGCCAAAAACACATTTCTCCGGATTCAAGGAAATACCAGTTTGCTGACAATGATCAAAGACCTTAGCCAACTTCTCAGGCATATCCTCCTCATCCCCTTGAACTGAAAAATCGTCCAAAAAGATTTCCATCCACTTTTGTAAAAACTCTTGAAATGAAGCCATCATCACCCGTTGGAAAGTAGATGGAGCATTACATAATCCAAATGGCATCACTCGATAAGCATAAGTTCCCCATTTTGTTGTAAAAGTGGTTTTTGGTTGATCATCTGGGTGGATTTGTATTTGATTATAACCCCTAAAACCATCTAAGAAGGAATACAATTTATGCCCTGCTACTCGGTCTAGAACTTGATCAGTGAAAGGCAATGGAAAGTGATCCTTCTTAGTCTTATCATTTAGCTTTCGATAATCCACACAAATTCTAATCTTACGATTTTTCTTTGGAACAATTACAATTGGGGAAACCCACTCACTATATGCCACAGGATAAATGAAACCCGCATCTAACACCTTTGTTATTTCTGCTTTCACAAGCTCTGCATAGATAGGGTTTGTGCGCCTTTGACGTTGGCATACCGGCCTAGCGTTTGGCTCTAAATCGATGTAATGCTGGCATATCTCAGGTTTCACTCTCTGCAAGTCTTTGTAGGACCAAGCAAAGACATGTTTGTATGTTTGTAGAACCTCTCTCAATCTAGTTAAGGTTCGTTCTTGCAATTGACTCCCCAATGTAAAGCATTTTCCCTCTTCAACTTCCCAGCGCTGAGTAATTTGTAATGCATCAGAAACAAAGTCTCATCGTTGACGAGATCTAGCTTGTATAGGTGGATGGTCTCTCACTTTGAAACCAACATTTTCTAGAAACTTTTGCTTGGTGTTACACTCCTCCTCTTCGTGCGAAGAATGAGCACTTACAAGACTTTCATGGGTATAAGGTATCACCATTAAAGGGTCTATTTCCCCTTCATCATTGATAGGCTCCTCAATTTGGACCATAAAAGCATCCCTTACTACCTCAATCATCTTGAAATCAGTCCAATCATTGAACTCTCCTCCATCATCTCCTATTGTTTCATTGTATTGTGCTTTCAAGAACTCTCTGGAAAATGACTTATTTTTCCTTCTACTCATCTTTTGCAACGACGAGCCATCCTCACTCTTGTTATCTTTTTGCTTATATCTCTCACATTCTCTGAGCAACTTTCGAGTATACCTCGCATTATATTTGAGTTCTTGTCGACAACGACCAATCTCACGATCTTTTTCTCAAAGTAAGGCTTCCCAAGAAGTTTCTTCTTCATGATGGAACTCTCCAAGTTGCAAGGTCGAATCTTGCAAATGTCTAATTTTTATCTCAGCTCGTCCCTTATCTTCCTCTAGTAGCTTCACCTTCTTTAATAATGCGTCCATCGACTCACTAGAAAAAACTCGTTCTAGCTCTAACTGCTCTTGCAATTTCTCAATAAGGGCATATAGCTCTTGGTGCCTTGCTTTATCCCCATCGTCTGCTCTCCTCTGCTTGATTGTATCCATGCAAAAGCAATCCACTACACACTCCTCTGGTGATGACAACCAATCGGTAATGTCATTGTCAGAGTCATTCTCTGAAGAAAAATGCACTCGATATTCTCCCATACCGGCATCCAAAGCAAAGTTAGAGCACTCTCTCTTTTGCATTATAGGCTCATCCGTATCAATTGTATTTGATACCCATTTTGAAGAAAACGAGCATACTTATCTTTATTTAATGCAAAGCGTTCTTGGACTACTTCCTCACCAACGGATGTATCACTTCCATATCCCGTCATTTCTTCGGTTGTAGAAGGTGGTTTAGTGAACTCCCTCAAGAATTCTTTAGACACAACCCTCAATTGAACTCTATCCGTGCGTGGACCTATGGTTATTATCCCTTTATGCCACTTTTGAACACATCGAGCTTGTACTAACCAAGGTCGTCCTACCAAGATTGGAAACGCTGCACCATAGGAATGCGGTCGCACTACTAGATAGGTAATGCAAAACTCCAATCCAGCTATTATAGTGTTTACTCCTTGAAGCAGACCTAATGGTTTCACTCGACGTTGATCTGCTACTCGCAACATGATATTTGTGGGATCTAAACCCTTTAGGCCCAACTCTTCCATCGTGTGTTCAGCCATGAGATTCACCGCAGCTCCTCCATCTAGCTGTACTCCCATGACCTGATGATGTCCAATTTCTACCGTAATAATCGGAGCCTCAGAACCCATAAACATATCAATTACTTGCACTCCTGTTTCCAAAGGTTCTTTAGGGTTCTCTTCTTTTCTCACCAGCGAACATCGACGTGCAAGTCGTTGATACATTTGCTTTCGACATATTGGAGAGATCTCCGCTAATGTAGGTAGACTAATAGACACCTCACACCGTTCCAATATATCCCATAAATTAAATTGAGGTTTTGGATCAACTTTAGCACCTATCCCGACCTTCTTAGCACGTGGTACTTTTAATCTATCAGGGAAAGTTGTTACACCAAGTTGGAAGGCCTTTTCCTACACGTGCTATGGGAGGTTGATCAGACAATTGCTCATTCGACACTGGCTCTTGACTCTCTGCAACTTCCTCTAAAGATGCCTCCTTAAGCATGCTTACTTTTCCTCCTTCTAATTGGGTTTAATTGCATGGACAAGAATAATATTACTTATGAAATTGGACCTCCACCTTGACCTTTCATGCAAAGAGGAATCCCAGAACCCTATAAGCAACAATTGCAGCAAGGATTACCCGCACAAGCCCGACCTCCATTTCCACGAGGGCGAGGGCAAGGTGGAATGAGGGGACAAAGGCCAGGGTCACCATATCGGCCATATTTTGGCCGGGGATATCAAGGATATGGAAGTCCTAATACAATTACCCAAGGAACAGTGATTTGTTGGAACTGCCACCAAGAAGGCCACATTGCTGCATATTGCCCGAATGCAAGGGCACACCAAGATTATGTTCCTTTATGCAAGTAATGTAGTGAGGAGGACCACGAGGAGAAAGATTGCCCTAAAAGTAATGCAAAATTAATAGGGGACAAAGGGAAGCAAATTGTAGATGGGGGTCCAAGTACTTCAGCAAATTTAGTGGAAGTAGTCCCTATAGTAGGTGCTAGGAAAGAATCGGCCCAGACAGAAAATCTAGAAAGGTGACATTTTCTCATAATCATCCAATGGTGGGAGTTGTCACTAGATCCCAGGGGAAAGTGCAAAGGTCTGCGGAAAGCTTGCCCCTGCGCTTGCCTTCTCTCATGTGCTTACTTAATGAAGCAATTTTCCTCTCTATGATTGTTTTTCAAGCAATAAGTACAAAACAAGATTCGTGGTTGATCAGGTACGACTCGAGATACAGTAGGACACTCTGTAGCCAAGTGGCCATAGCCATGACATTTCCCACACCATATATTCGATCGGGGTGGACTTTGCGCACTGGCTTGCATAGTAGGCAGCTGTGGCTCTATAGCCATAACGTCCCTTACTGGAGCTCGCACAGCAGTTAAGATCTCCTCTTTAAATTTTCCCAACACACTTGTCACAATGTCCCCCACCCTTGCCTCGCTCACTAAAGGTGGTGGTGGTGTTCCGGTCTGAAGCATGTATGCCGGTGCAGTCATATATGGGTTTGGAGGCATGTATGATGCTGGATTTGTATTAACAACCACTTGTGGTTGTGAGGGACCGGCAATTGTTGAGACCTCCTGGGGTCTCATAGAGCTAACCATAGGTGATGTCCCCATAGGGCCATAAAGTAATTCCCTCCGTCGTTGCTGTCCCAGCTGTACCTCTTCCCAGTTTCTAGCTTCTTGTTTGGCCGCGTTCAAATCAACAGGCCAACGAAGCCCAACATACTTCTGAGCCTCTGGATCCCTTAGACCATCAATCAAATGACGCTTTTGTGTGTCATCATTAGGGGCTGCTACTCCGATCTTCCTCACAATGGTCTCCATGCGTTGTATGTAATGGTCAATGCTCTCGTTCACTCCTTGCAAACAAGTAGTCTAATTGCTGGGCCAATCTATCTTGAAAACCTTGCCTTCTAAATTTGGCCAAAAAAGATGTTGATAGATTTTGGTACGTGGCCTTGGAGGCTGCATCCAAGTTGCCATACCAACTTGCTGCTTCATCTTTAAAAGTTGCCGGAAAGATATGCAGCTTTTGATCTTGATCTTATCTCGCAACACATGTCACCTCAAACTTTTGTAAATGCACATCAGGATCCTCGTCCCAAAGTCCCACAAATTGCACAAAGTCGGCTAACCGGATTGTTGCTCTTTGTGCTAGAATAGCCATTTGGAAAAATGGTAATACCTCAAAAGTTGGATCGTCCCAGAAATTTAAAGCTCTAGGTCTTACCCTAGGTAATCGCGGATAGCTTGTAAGTCCTCTAGGCACACTACCGCTAGTGCCTGCAATAGTCTCTCTTTCTTCTCTTAATGGACTATCAACTTGTACAGGTCGATTGCTGACTCCCAAATCCCTTATTGTTTGGTCATCACACAAAAGATCTTCCTCGCTTAGACTAGAAGGAACGCTAACCTGAAATTGACCGCTATCCAAGGATCTTCCTTGTGTCACATTCGGTTCTTGCTCTCTCAACAATAGGTTAACTAACTCTAATTGCACAGCGAGACGGATTTCGGCTCGTTCAGCCCTCCTTTTCCTCCTTTCTTCCCTTGCTTATCTTGGGTCAATTGTTCGACCCTGAATAGACTCACTCATGCACTTCTTACTTCCTGAGGTTCTTCGTGATTCTCTGGATTATCTAGCTTGATGGACCTTAAAATTGCCTTGATAAACCGCTTCCACAAGATTGGTGCATGGAACAAACCAAAGGGCTCTATGGATCTAAGATAATCCTTGCAGTATGTGGCCTTGATCTTACGTATCACATCACTGGGAAACCGTGGGTAATATTCTTGAATGAATATGTCCTCCCACTCTTGTCGTTCTTCTTCGTATGGAACCCAGTTAGCAAAACTCTCCAAAAAATCACATGTGTTTACCAATGCCCCTCTCTCATTTGACTCCTCGCGGCCACTCCTAAGTCCTTCGGATTCTAGGAGTCGTGCTGTTTTTTTTTTGAACTCCTAAACCCTGGTTCTCACACGCAAAATATATGCGCCGAGATATCCCGTAGCTACTAACTAGCTAGTGATCTCCCGGGCGAACGCACCAAAAAATGACTGGCCTTCCTACTCTCTAGTCCAACGCACTAAAACAGTGAATGCGTCCTAAATAACAACCACACACAACCTAAATCCTAGAAACACACACCGAAAAGACATCTTTTTGTATGAAATAATTTACAATGTTTTATTTACACACGCCCACACAGACACACAAATGGAAAAAAACAAACTACTACGACCCAACAGATCATCAAGCACAACTTCACCATTCTAAACTGAATAAAGAAATTTAATGTCAAAATGGTTTTGTGTAAGTTGTTTCCAAGAATTTAATGAAAAAGAACCAATATTTCCAACACTTCCACGTTTCAGTCAATCTGTAACAGCATCACTGCATTCAACATTTGGCTAATCTTCACTTCACTCCACTCTTCACTCTCTCTCTTTCACACTTCAAAACTCTTTCTTTCTTTCTTCTTTCTCTCTACTCACTATTCTCGTGAACTCTCTTCTTCTTCTTCTTTCTTTCTCTTCCTCCTCCTGAAACACAAACACAAGAATAATGCACACAATCTAATACATTCTCTCACACTCTCATGCTTTTACTTTTAAGTATGCACCATGTCAAAGTGATCAAATCTCTTTCTCTCTCTTTCCTATTTTGCACGTACACACATAGCGCAGTCATATTGCCCTCTCTCTTCTTTCCTTCTTCTTCTACCCACACACAATGTCTCCTCTACTTGCTATGGTTCCCCACCTTCTCTCTCCTCATTTTAGCTTGAGAGCATGGAGACCTCCCACATGCACACACACGTTTCTTTCTCTCTCACACAGTCTACCATGGGTGCCTCTCTCTCTCTCTCCTACTGATTGCCATCAGGGCAAAAAACCATGCTCTCTACTCCCTCCTTGTTAGTGGGTAAGGTCACGATCCCCTCTCTCTCATATTCTGGGTTGCCTACGCTATCTCCTGTCCAAAATGGCAGGCTGCCCTTCCCTCTTCTTCTTATTGCTTACATGCGCCGCAGCCCTCTCATGCTCCTACTGCTTAAATGGATGCCTTCTTCATGCTATGGCAGCAAGCACAACCACTAACTCTCCCTCCTTCACTATCAGTGTACAGCAACAAGGCTGCCCCTTCATGCCTATACTAAAGCAACCCAGCAATGCACACAGGATTGCTCTTTCTCATGCAAATGCTATGCTATATGGTGCTCCGATGCCCTCCATGGTTGCTCCTCTACAAACCAGCACTGTGGCTACCTATATAAGTCTCTCTCTATGCTATGGCTGCACCCCACGATGGTGCCCCTCCCTCTTATGCAAGGCAGCCCTCAACAGCCGGCCGTTCTCCTTTATGTGTATGCTCACAGTTTGCTGCACCAGCAACAACCGCCCTGATGCTCTTATGTATATGCAAGGCAAGTATGGCCTCTCCTCTTCTTTATACTGATGGTGGCCAGCAGTGCCAACCCCTTCTTCTCGTCTCTCCACGCTAGTGCTTATGCAAAGTAGCAGTCAGCAAACTGCATTGCTCTTCTCAATGTGGTGCTCACAGCAACTTCAGAGCCAGCCCTCCTGACTCTCAATATGGTGCTTATGCAGGCCACAGATGGCAGCCACTCTCGGTCTATCTCTATGCTAAGGCATCGCAGAATGTGGCTCTCCTTCTCATCTACTTCTGCTATGCGCTATGCCTACAGCCGCACAAAGGTATGCAGCCAGCAAATGGCTATTCTTTCTCCCTTCTTCTACTATACTCTTCGCCCCCTCTATGGGTGTATAATGCAGAATGCGCAGCAGCCCTTTTCTTCTCTAGCAGGCACGCGGCTGCCTCTTTTGCTTTGTGTACAAAGTAATGCAACTACCACCCTTGATGTATATGCTAGCCAGGCAACAGCACCTCTCCTTGGTGTGTATGGAATACAAGGCTGTAGAGATAGCTAGTCTTCGCCTACACTATGCTCACAGCTTTCTAGCAGCCGGCGTCGGTCCATGGTCATGCTCCCTGCTCCCCCCTCTCTCATCTTATCTCCTTCCGCCTTCTGCTCACAACAATGGTACTTCTCTGATGGAGAAGCAGCCACTTTCTCTGAAGCGCAGCCTCTGAACGTAGCCGCCCCTCTACTTGTCTATGCACTCTGGGTCGAGCCCATCACGGCTCTCACCATACTCCTCAGTGCTTTTGGATGACCAACCTTTATCGTGGCACACACAGGCGACCAGCCTAGCCATCCCTATGCGCACAGCCACCTGCCAACATTCAGCATATGGTGCCGCTCGACCATGTCCTTCGTGGAGGCTCTCCATGCACGACGGCCACGCGCAAATGACTAGCCCAATCTGTCGGGCTTGGCCTACACACTCGGTTTGCAGACCAGCCCAACCAAGGCTTTGTGACCCGCCAGCGCGCCCGGCCATGGCCTTCATCTCCATGCGTAGAGTCGGACAGCCCTGTCCGTTGGGCTTTGCGTAGCCGACAGCCGAGCCTCCTTGTGATGCGCAGGCGGCCCACTTCCATACAAGACATGCACACACCCATACTCTCTCTTTATGTACAGAGTTAACAACAACAAACAAACAGGCTTACCTCCTCCTCCTCCTCCTGTTCTTCACGTTAGCCAGAGAAAGAAACGCTCCCACTCTCTTTCTCTTATATGCTCTCAAGAGGTTGGCGGTCACCAAAACGGGTGCTAAAACTAACCACCCTTCCATTTTTAATTTGAAACTTTTCATTTGTAACCACATTAAGGTCTCCAAACTTGCGTTCCCACCTAACCATCCTCAAAGCTTGAGCTCGAAACTCATCATACTAACCCTCATTCTCTCCCCCTTGATCTCTCTCTTCTCTCTACCCACTTACATACAACCTCCTCTTTATGTACAAAACAATGTTAATCGTCACCATTCCCATGCAATGTGTATACACCAATGGACAACATCAACAATCATGATGCATGCAAATGCCATGACATTCCACACACATATGCTTTCAAATACCATGGAAATGCATCCAAAATGACCATAATTGACCCTATTTAAACCCTAAAAATTGCTAAAAATGACTTTGATCTAGGGGTCATCATGCCGCGATACAATTGTTCCCTTATTGTTGCTATAGTGTTGCAATCTTACTTCTCGAGATAAAACGGCTAAGAAGTTTGAAAAGTTGACAAGTAACCGTAAAATCTCGAGGTGTGGGGTGATAAAGGATAACACCACAAACCACCTTTAACCTTAACAAGACCATGGCTAATGAGACGTTCTGCGTCAGCATCTAGCGCTGGTTGCAAAAGGCATGGATATATTATGTTGCAAACCACTTATGCTGTCGTCTCTCAGCTGGGTCTAGAAAATATAGCTCCTTGAAATGATTTGTGAGCCTTGCCCTGCTCGTTCGAGTTGCTCGTTCGAGTCATATAGTGGAAGAGAGGATATGCTTAAAAGCGAAAGCAGTTATATCATGAGTTTGAGTAATATCGGGGATACCAGATAAATACGGGGTGTCCATCTATAAAATCCAATTCATCAATTAAAAATCTACATCAATGAAGCTTTATTTTATTGAAAATATAGCATTTGAATGCATCTTTCTAGGATTTTATTATAAAATTTAGACAAAATTCATCTTTGATTCTTGAGCTTTCAACAAAGCTCTGATACTAGCTATGAGACCCCTGCCCCCTCAGCTCATTGAACTGTGGAGTGCTGCAGCAGTGGAAGTAGCAACCTTGCACGTAGGGCAGAGCTTCCCACTCGGGGCCTTGCCCACGAATATCCGGACAAGAGACTAATCCAACGGTTCTTCCAAAACCAAACCCCGAAAAAACTTCCCTCACCCAGAAAGCATAGGTGATTCCTTTAGGAAAATCTTCTAACGTAGTTGAGCGCCTTATCTATCCTTTGTGTTCCGACCAAACCCGTGAGTCACATAGCAAATCAAGAAGGATCTTGCAAGCACTTGGTTCATAGAAATCATCGCTTTTTTCCCTTAACCGAGGCACAACCATTGATTATTTCCCATAGAACAAGAATCTTCCTCGGACTTACTTTAACTATTGTAACTTAATCTTAATTGCACTTAGTTGTAGGAATCCACCGATCAACCGGCCCATGGGTTTAGCCAACCGCCCAACCACTGTATTGGTGAATTTCCTTTTTATAAAAATTTGGTTATGATTTGTCTCTCCCGGGCACCAGGGAAAAGAGTTCCCAGGTCCCCTAGCCAGCACTTATGCAAAATACAAAATAGACACACCACTTATGCACCCAATATGAAATTGCCTTTTCTCAGATTCAACTATCTTCAAACAAAATTAGAATGAGACCACAGTGTTTCCATAATCCTTAAAATTCCAATTCCATTGTTTTACAATCAAATTGTCATCCTCCGAACTCTCCATTCAAGACTAGCTAGTCAACCAACGAGATCCAATTTCAAGTTTCCAGTTCACTTAGATAATTTCTCGCCAATCCATGAAAATCTTCCACGACATACGCATGCGTGTCCTAGTAGCCGTCCCCGCATTGCCCGGTCACAACCCTCTAGGATCCTCTTTAGGTGTCCTAGTACTTCACTCAAGGACCGCTTCCGCGGCCCTCACCCATCATACCGAAAGCGCACCATTTTCAAGAATATCGAGGTTGGTCAAGACCTTGGCAGGCTTTGCCACGGGGAGACATCCTTTGATGACTCCCGCTAGCTACAACATAACTCTCCTTAGATTAAACCATAAGCCAAATGCTTCCTCCAGCATTCTGGCGTAAGATAGTCCTTTACAAAAACAGAGTTTCTATGCAAGTAAGAATTTCCCATTGAGTTGATTTTTCAAGACCCTTTTTCTCAAAACCCACTCTTTCTCAGTGAAAATCAGGAATCTCATATCTCAGTGATCCACCCATCAATTACAACAAATTTCTAGACTCCTATGTCATTTTGTAAGTCAAGTTTATTTTTATGTTACAAACAACAATAGTTTATAAATCTACGGTCATATGTGTTCTCAATCTTGAAAAAAATAGCAAAATTCATGTAATTTTTAAATTTATACATGAAACTCTAAATGTGTTTTCAAAAAAATATATTTTTCTAAGACATTTTTAAGATTTCACACGTTTTGGAGGGAATCTTTTTAGGTAACCCTCGTCAGTTACCTATTTTGCTCGCAACAACAGTGTTTCGGATGCATGTTTAGAGAAATGTGAGATCTTACTCTCTAACATGGCCTTTCATGTGGTGGACATATGCAACTTAAAAAGGATGACAATAAAAGGTGGACATATGCAACTTAAAAAGGATGACAATAAATCAGGTACCACGTGATGTTTTGGCAGATGTATCAATGAGAGGAGCTAAATATAGGAGGTTTTTGTCAAACTATGAAAACAAACAAGTTACAACAGTATGAGAATGTTTTAAATATCTATACGAGCACACAACTGACCAAGCTAGTGATCTAAGGATGACAACTGACCAAGCTAGTGATCTAAGGATGACAAGGATTCATAACATGAGGGTCTGGATAGAGCTTCATAATTTTATAAAACTCTTACATAAGTAAACAACTGAAGCCAATTACGCAAGTCAATTTGAAACACTAATCAAGACGCTTGTGAAAACAATTGTAGGTGCCTGGGGTAAGAAGGACATAATCTTCTACCTATAGTAAGAGTTTTTTATTCATGTAATTTGTACATTGACTAATTAATATGATATAAAATGATTATTAATATGTTTTTTTATATGTAAAGCATATTATTTTGCACATGGCCCATACTTTATGAGGAACCAAGGGTCTCTTGCTACATGGAATACTCAAGGTACAGAAAAATCACACGATGATGCACGTATTAGCTATTTTCATACAGCTCGACATGGTAGTGGAAAAACAAAAACAAATGTACTATGAGAAATATTCAACACATTTTACCTAAGGAAAATGCAACGATATAATGAAATTCTTAAAAATCAAGTTAGTTTATACCACATAAAAATAGTCATTGTTATTAACATCAATATATTATAAACACTCATCATGCTAAATAAAGTGCATCTTTATGCAGGATGGTGATTGAGAAGGAGAAAAAGTCAAAGCGATGCAAAATGTAATAAAAATTATTCTCAATACAAGTGGGAAGAAAAGACTTTTGAAAAAGTCTTCTTTTCACTTCAACTGTTTATCTTTCTTAAAGAGACTCCCCTACTTTTCAAGGCTTTCTTTGGGTAGTTGTTTGCCCTCATCTTTGGATAACTGCTTAGCATCGTCTTCCTTCGAGTAGTTTTCCCCTATACCTTAATAGCTTTTGGCATTGAGATAGCCTCCAAGAGCATGGGTATTCAAATCAAGTACTACCTTTGCATACACTGCATAACACAAAAAATACCCTGCCCTTGATGCCCACATCCTTGGTGCATATCCAAAAATATGTATAGCCTCCTCACTCGTGGGGGTTACTCATACCTATGTAAGCGTAGCATGTGGGTTCAACAAAACGGGTTTTTTAAATCCCTTTTTTACATATTTTTTACATACATAAGGGTACCCTTTAAAGGGGGTATTCACGGGTTGAATAGAAAAAGGGTGTGAATTATTCATGAGAAATTCACAGGTAAGGGGTTTTACAAATAGGCCTTGAACGCACATGATATAAAGAGTTTAAACATAGTGACCCCACCCCCTAGTGAGCTTCCTCCTTCTCTATCAGCATTATCTTTTCTACATTGTGTTGTATCCTTCCATATCCTAAGTGTGCTGACAGCACCTTTAAGGCCATCAATGGAATGTGTGTATCATCTAAATTTTTTCATGGTAAATGATCAGCACACTTGGAGGTATCCTTGAAATATAGTGACTGAGGGCTGAGTCTCTGCTAACAAATATTCATTTACCTCAACCTCAACCTCAGAATCCATCTTCATCTGCTAGAATCTCAAGCTGTAAACAAAGAAAAAAATTACTCTACAAAACAATAAAAATCTTTTTAAAAAATGTTGTGTATTTATTCTTATAAATACCTTTTTGTTCTCATCATCAACAAGTTCCCTATTTTCCCACAAGTCAGTTGAACCTTGTGGAGGCATCTCTTCCTCTGAGCATGAAATCCTTGGTTGTTCCCTTCCATGACCGTTTCTATATCATGAATTTCTATATCAGTTGAACCTTGTGGAGGCATCTCTTCCTCTGAGCATGAAATCCTTGGTTGCTCCCTTCCATGACCGTTTCTATATCCTTGGTTGCTCCCTTCCATGACCGTTTCTATATCATGAATTTCTTCTTGATTTTGAATTTCCCCTAGAAATGCTATAGGATGGACATTGAAACTCTCAAGACTACTCCTTTCAGCATCTTCAATTCCTAATTTTACATGAAGATAGAAAAGAAAAGCCACATGATGCTGAAGAAGCTCGCATTTCCTACTATGTAATGTGCAATGCTTCATAGTGACCTTTACATGGTCAAGAAGTAGCCCATACTTTTTCTGCAATCTGTCCTTTTTTGAAGTTGTATGTGTGACAACAACAGCCTGATATGATCAAACCTTACACCTTCAATAATAATTTCACTATCATCTATGAATGTACAAAAAGCTTGCATTTCCTCTTCATAATATGTCCTTGAAGTGATCAATCATTGAACTCACTTTAAATCTATCATTGAAAGATTCCCTATAGCAATCAAATAAATTTTCTGTCCCTGCAATCTGTAGGAAGTCAAAGAGTCTCTATGTTGGTGTTTCTTCTGTTAAAAGATCACCTTCATCAGACCTAAAGTCATCTCTTTGCAGTTAACAACCCTAGAATGGTGTAGCTTTTAGGAGCACACAATAGAAGCTATCAGTAGCTAAGGGTTGTACAACCAAGAAGAAATTGTGAGGCTTGGGGGAAGCTAGGTTATCCAACAGGAAATTCTATGGTTTGCAACATAGATTTAGATTAGAAAGAAAACATGATACGGACAATCAACTTTGGTTGGATTGATCTAATCGTGTTGTGTTTCCACTAGGGGCAATATTCCTTGATGGGGCAATATTAGGGGGCTAAGGGGGACAGCACATGGGGGCTCGGGAGCTAAGGGGGCTGGGGAATCTTAGTGGTGGGGCAAAAGGAAAATCGGGGGTAAAGAATAAGTTGGAAAGACAACGTGAAGGTAGCAATCTGGTGTTAGGAAATTGATGCTATCGGGTTGTCTTTTCTAGGCTGGCAGATGGGGAAATCTCACAAAAATGGGGCAACTCAAGGGACTGAGGGTCAACTCAAGGTGTTGGGGGGGTAGCTCAGGGGGCCAGGAAAAGGGAAAGGGAAGCTCAATGGACTACAAGGAAACTTAGTGGCATAGGGCAGCTCAGGGGAAAGAGGAGCAGCTCCTCAGATGCATAGGGTGCTCAGGCAGCTCAAAGGTAAATTTTATTAATTAACAAGCTATTTATAGGCACATGATTCCATGTGGAAATGGTACAGATACCACATTGCCATGCCACCCATCCATACGTGCAATGCCACATGTTGACATACGGTCACACGTGTGAAGCCACATGTTGACATATGGTCACATGTGAGGCTGTCGCACATGTGCATTAACACTTGCACTTGTGGATACACATGTACCCATACAGTTTGGTTTTTTATACGCCAGATGGCATTGTCAAGGTTTTCTAGAAATATATTGGCCAAGATATTTCTTTTTATGTGGATTGTACGAGGATCTAGTGGTATTCATATTAGGAACAGGATCAAATCTTTACCCCAGCTCCAGTGGTGTGTGTCCAACTAAGCTTGTACCATTGGAATAACGATATGATAATCATAGACCGGAGTCATTGGAATTCAATATATGCGCTGTTCTACCACAACGTTAGAGTTGTGCTTATTCCATCTATAATTTACATAATTGATTATCCTAATCAAATTCTCAAGTTTCATGTCTGTGATTTACATAGTTTGTAAAGAAATCAAGCCCTCTGGGCCTATTTCAGCACACATGAAGGGTCAATCAAGCTCTAATGGCATTCCAACAGGCTTCCCATTAGATTGTTGTAAACCATTGTAATAGGATAACTCATGCTTTACGAAATTTGGGTGAAGATTTGCTTTGCAAGAAGGAAGAAACCCCATGAAATTCTTACTAATCATTGTAATAGGGTAACTGATTTATGACAGCCAATATCCCATTGACGCATCAGGAAAGACGGTGCGAACATGAAAATCTGGTAGCATGCAATACCGTATATCGCGCTATCTTTCCATTGTTGATTATGCCTCCCACACCACTCTCTATGCAATTAAATTGACTTTGCAATGCTTGTTTCTCCTACTAGCCCACACCTACTTTTGCACATGAACCAATCAGAGAAATAGGAGCCACATGTTACTACTCTGGTGGAAAAGTAGGAAATTTGGCTATATATTGGCTTCCCAAGAGGAATACACCCTAGTGTTGTAACTCAAAATCTAGAGTCTAATTTTTCAAATATAGCCAACTTTGTAGGGAAGGGTAGGATTTGCAGCAACCAACAACTGAGGAACGCTTTAAGAAAGACGATATGATTATGATGATCCGATAACATGCGATATGGTATATCATGCCCTCTTTCCACCTCCCATCAGCCAACATTACTCTCTATCTAGTCAAATTGTACAATGTTTGTTTCTCACACCACCCCACTATTTCTAGGTAGTTGAATTTCCTGCACAATTCTTTTTTCTTCTAGCAGCCCTTCTCTATAAATGGCATGTACATATCATGTTTTACCATATCTAAATCCAAAATGAAGAAAATTCTTATATGAGGTCATATTTGATTCTGTGTTTGATTGACAAGCTTAGCTTAAATGACGAGAACAAAGAAAACAGCAAGGAGGGTTGGAAAAGAAAGCATCAAGTGAAAGCGCATTATCAAAGAAAAATTTAAAAAAGAGAATTAATTAGCATGTGAGTGCCCTGAAAGAGATAAAGAAAGCCGAGAAACATGTCAAAAAATCATACCCAAGCTTACCTTCATGAGAGTTCTGAGAGAGATTTGTGATAAATGGAAGCTTGGGATGAGATGGGCTGGCAATGCAATATGTGCCCTTTAAGAGGCTGTAGAAGATTTCATTATAGACTTTTTTTATTGATAGTTACATTTGTTCTGCCCATGCACATAGGGTCACTCTTATGGACAGACATGCACACTTGTAGGCTAATAAGATACAGATTTGAAAAGTTATTACGTCCTATACTACTGATGAGTGACTTTAGGGCATTTATTACCTTGAATGTCCCAACAGCTAGAAAACCTAAGGACGCAGGCATTAAGATTGAGGATGTTACCCATGATAGGGATACTAGGATGGCAGATCAGATAAAAACTAAGAAGGGTAAAGAAGAGATGGTTGTTGAAGAATAAAGGAGGGTTGATGAAAAAACAGCAATGGGAGATGAGTTGATAGACCTTGAAGAGAAGAATCTACAAGATTAAAAGAATGTACTTAGACAACTTGTTCATGTGAAAGATTTTGCTGATGGTTCAGAGTATGTTGATATAACACCTTCAGACATGTATATGCTATCAGAGAGAAATCAAGAAATAAATGATGTTTTGATCTTCATATCTCTCAATTTTGTAAGCTATCATTTTTGAAAATTTTTCTAGTGATTTGTTTTTTCAAGTTAACTACCTAATTTATCCTCTTATTTGTTTTTTGTAGGCTTCTTTTTTTCACCCTACCCCCCCAGAGGCCTATTTTGCTATTTTTTTGCTAGATCCCATAGTCCCTCTTTATGTAAGAGAAATAAGCACCAATTTTGCAAGGATGGAAGAATGGTTGAGAAGATGCAACATTGAAAAGGTGTAATGTGTAATTGTACCTTATAATGAAAAGTAAGTATTTTATTTTAAATATGTTCTACTCTATTTTATGTTTTTTTATACCTCTCTATCAAATGTTTTTTTCTTTTCACTATTTTGTAGGAGCCATTGGAGTGTAATTATAATTGATATCAAGAAAAAAAAGACATATTTCTTGAATTCCATGCTTGGTATGCATGGATAAGCCAAAATGTAAGTTTGAAATTTTAATAGAGATTGTACTTAAGATTCAATGTGTACTAGATTCAATAATTTATGTGGTTTGTTATTTTGCAAGGCATCTAAACGCATAATAAGCACATTAGGAACACTCCATCCTCCACTCCTTGAAAATACAACTCCACATCAGGTTTTCATTTTTCCTGTAAGTTATAATAACATAAACGATAACTTCTAAGTTTGTAATAAAGCTTTAGTTAAAAGTCTAAACAAGGACTATCATTGCTATAGGTTCCATCAACAAAGTGATGGAAGATCGTGTGGATGGAGAGTGGTCAAAAACACATGGATATATATGCAATCAAAATTTCGAGTAGACATATCCAAAAGAGTAGCTGTGAGGATTTTCTATAGACACATCAAAAAGAGTTGTAAAAAATTTAAATATTTTCCTTAAAATTTTATATCCTAATATATAGTAAGGTTTTGGTCATGATTTTTTATAGTTCAAAACGTCATGTTATATAAACGCATACATTTGGTGGGTGAGAGAAAGGACAATCAGATTAATTCTTGACAGTCATGTGAATCTTCCCGCAGATCCAGATTCACCGCCATCAATCCCACCCATGATGGGCAAAGAAGCCATCGAAAAGGAAAGGACCTATGATTTCTCCATTGAAATTTGGGAAGAAGAAAATGGCGGACACGAAGAAGGGAAAGGCTTCTCGAAAATAAAACAATCTAAGGAAAAAGATGCCAAGTCAAAGAAAACATTCAAGAAATCGGAGTCCAAGCCGACCAAGGAAGGCAGAGGCCAAGGCTTCTATGGACATTGACCCTCCAAAGTAGATAGTTTTCTATTCTCATACACAACCAATTTGTATAGATACTACCATTGTGATAAATATATTGTTTCTCATTTTACATTGGTTATCTTGTTTTAATAATATTGAATAAATGAATCGACAAGAAAAGATAGATGAGTGCAAAATTATATTGTATTAAGAAAACTTCAGGATTATAGGGGGAAAACGTTTCATGCAACTAAAAGTATTTTCGGACCTTCTTCCCACCAGAATACCATCTACCTTAAATTTGTAGTCGACTTTGATTGTATGGGATCTAATAGAAATTCCAAGTACGTACCCACATCCTTGCATGTCCATTTTGTATTTATAGGGACAACTCTATTATTATCATCACTCAAGTTGATTGTTCGGTCATGCGGCACAAAGTTTTCCTCTGAATCCAGTGGCATCCAAGTCCCTCTACTCTTTTTCCATCATCTCTACTCTAAGCTAATGTATAAGGTTTGTTGAGAGATATCATATGCCATCACCACAGATTCAATGCAAGCATTACATTTTATAAGATAACCCCTATGGATGACTTCATTCACTTTCCATTATGCTCCAACTGCATTATCTAAGTCAAACTCAGATATATGTGTGGATAGCCACATTGCTTTTGTCCTCTTCATGTTTTCTTCTCGAAAACATGCCTTAAATACATGAAGAGGTATAAACCATGATATACTAATCCTCTTAGAAGTCATTCTTGCTTTCATAGACTTTTGAATATCCAAGATAATCTTGGATTTAAATGCTAATAGAGTACCTTTGTCTCGAAAGTCCCAACCTAATGAATTTAGGCTTGGTATAGCCAAACTCTCCAGTCTTCCATAAAGCTTCTAGTCTTGCAGGGACAATATACTTAGCGTTCTATAAAAATATCTGTTTATTAATAAAAAAAGTAGATGGTTGATCGAAAAATAATACTTTTCCAAGATTAGCATGCATGGCTTTGAAAGTCTTGGTGAATAACTCCAAAGGTTGCCAGTCAATACTTGTTAATGGATAAACATCTATCACATATACAACACATGTGAATAAGCCATAGAATCATAAAGAACATAAGTAAAATTACAAAACAAAATTTATAATGAGCTTGCAATGCAGATGCTGGAGTAGAAGGATGCATGTGTAAAGCATGTGTATCTCTCTTGTTGTGTACACATGTTGCACCTTTTTCATTCCATCCATATTTTACTATCTTGAATTCCAAGATATGTTCCTTCCAATAGTATTGTACTAAGCCTCTTCTTTAATTTGCCTTTTTATCCTATGAGGACCTTTGCATGATGGTTGCATAGTCACACAATCATTTAATTTGAAGTTTATACCATCCACACACCCTGATCATCTTTAACATTATGAAGAATGCATGATGAAATGGCATTAGGAGTGCACCTTAGGTTAGACTGTTGTCTTGACATTGTTATATGATGAATAGAGGAGGGGATGATGCAAAACAATGACTAGAAAGAGGTACAATCATGGTAGATTAGGGAATTCAAATGCATTTACTCATTTTGGGGGGAACCTAAATTTCAAATTTTTACTTTTTGAAGTACTGACATTTGGCATGTGAGGATAGGGCTTTAAATTTGGAACCCACTAAAGTGACATTGAAATAGCTGCGTTGTATCACATTAAAGTCGTGATAACCCACTAAAATAGCCAAAACTAGTGAAGCTAGTAAAAATTGGATATGACACCCAATGTCATATTTATGGTTGAATGTCACATTTCTATTGGTCCAAAGCTTAATCCAAATTTGATACAAAGTGATAACAATGTGGCCCCTTTTTAACATTTTTAGTTCTAATGTTGATTAAATGTCTCTAAATGTGGGATCAAATCTCCAATCCCATCAAATTTTGTGATGAGTTTCAAGATGTTAGTGGGTTTATTCTGCTCTAATCTTGGTGCAGGTGTGCAAGGTGCACTGGTGCTGGAGGTTGATCTCTATAGCCACCCCCTCCCTATTTCTATGGCCAATCTTAACATTTATGGTGTAAGCCTTGCCATGGCTGAAGCAGTAGTAGTAGTTTGTGGAAGGGTAGGTGGAGAAGCGAGGCTAGAAGGATAATAAACCATAGGAGGCCTCTCTCTTATAGGTGGGTTTAAATGTGCCCCTTGTGGTCTCATGTGGTACCTAGGATAGACTCCTTGTGGTGGGTAATGTTGGTATACAATGTTGATGGGAAGGGCCTGGGTAGACCATCTCCCTTTGGTGCAACGTTTCTGATCCTTACAGTGATGGACCTGGCCCTGCGTTTTGCACTGGTCCTTAGGCCCTATACCGATCAGCTATACCTGAAACAAGCATAACTCTCTAGATTGATGGTTTTGTCTAGTATCTATGGGCTTCCACTTTGCCCTACTTTCACTAGGATCTAGAGACAGAGTGGGTTCACTTGCTTGTGGTTGGTGGTCCATGCCCCTTACCCTGGGTTGCGGTTCTTCTGACTGTGTATTTCCCCACGATAAAATTACGGAGCCTCGAAGTAATGCTTCTCTGTGAATGTGTGAAAGAGGTAGGAGTTGCTCTTGGATAGATGGTTTGTCCATAAAATGAAGTTATGGCTCTCCTCTTTTGAGGTCTGGAGTCCCTCGTTTGGTGCTTGGGTGGTCTTCACTTTCACTTGTACTGTCAGAGACAAGCACTGTTTGACTCCACTCGGTATTGATCGTGGGTCCAACCTTACCAAAAAAGGAGATTCTTGAGAGTTTACTTTGTCAAAAAGAGCGTTATTTCACACCAACATACCTGATCATAGGTGCATGGGAGTCTGGAAGTACGGTGTAGAACCTCTCTATAGAAAACGATTTGTTTTTTGTTTTTTTTGTGGGTGAAATAATTAGGGGGCATTTGAACATAAAAAGGGCCTTGTAAGGATCCCTAATTTTAAGGAATTAAGATTAATTTTATTGAGGCTTAAGGAGACAAACCTCATAATGATGCCTACTTTTGGCCCTAAAAGTAGGGGATCTCTCTAGTTTTCCCTCTCTAGGATTTTCACTCTAGGATTCTCGTTCTAGCCACTAAAACTCTCGAAACATCATCAATCTTGTCCATATAGGGGCCCCAAAAATATTTTGGATTACAATTTAAAATGCGAAAGAGGACAATAAACAACATTCAGACACTTGCAATTAGTGGTGGTGCTCTATACTTTTATGCATAGAAATCAATAATGATAAAAGTAACACTTTTATGCATAGAAATCAATAATGATAAAAGTAACACTTTTATAATTAAAAAATATTCTTTTATGCATACTTTTATGCATGAAAATCAAATATGATAAAAGTAACACTTTTATAATTAAAAAATATTCTTTTATGCATACTTTTATGCATGAAAATCAAATATGATAATCTTTTATGCATGAAAATAAAATATGATAAAAGTAACACTTTTATAATAAAAAATAATCTTTTATGCATACTTTTATGCATAGAAATCAATATGATGAAAGTAACTCTTTTGTAATAAAAAAATATACTTTTATGCATTATTTTAAGCATAAAAATCCATAATGAAGAAAGTAACACTTTCATAATAAAAAAATTATCAATAAGTATCTTTCATAGAATTTAATTTTATTGAAAATCATTCTTTAAGACAATATTAGGTAATTTGGGAAAAATCTCACATTTTGGGAATCAATTACTCCATATAGTTTTGGATATATCTTAAACATACTAACTCCAAATTTGTCGGAGATCATAGATTTAGATTCTACTCTTCAAGATCTTTCCGATGGTATGTCACATGAGGGGGTTTTGACAAACTTTTGGACAAGTTCACCATGCTCCCATTTTTCAAATGGGAATGGGATTTTTCCCAAATTATCTAATATGGTGTTCTTTTATAAAAATTAATCAATATGCATCTTTTTATGCATGAATGAAATTGACACTTTTAGAATACTCTAACGATGGGGATTACTCTTTTTGATTAACAAAAGATGAAATTTATTTCACAATTTTTTAAAAAATTTTACCATAACCTCCTTTTTGTATGGCTGACCATTTTTTAATTTTTAACTTACTAAAATTAATTAGAAGTTTACCAAGAGTATTTAAATCATTCTAATGTAAACAATCAAAGAGAAACATTATGAAAAGCTTGATTTTATTCATTAATCATTCATCTAGGATAAGAATGGTTGGATTTACTAAAGAAGAGAGAGGAATGCCTTTTTTCAATGAGGCATAACATCATTTGCAATTTAGAGAAGACAAAAATCATAAAAAACCATTAAAAAAACCATAAAAACCATAAAATGAATGGAAAAGAGAAGAATCTCCAACTTACTAATGAATTTGAGAGCTTTCCTTTGGCTTGATGGTTTGAGGGTTCTACTCTTGTTTGAAACAAGAGTGGCCACCAATCTTTTGGAAGAGGGAAGGTCAAAAACTAATGAATTATGAGTACAATTCACCGTTTTTAGCACTTGGGAGAGGCAGGGTAACAGTGCAAAACACTATTGAGTTTCAACAAAGGAGAAGGCTTTCCATTTATAGGAAAAAGTGAGCTTCTAACCAAGCAAACTAATTCTAGAATTTTTTGGATCAGTTTGGTCAATTTTTGACCATTTTCAGCTTTGCTCACTTTTTGGATCTAGTTGAAACATAAGAGAGGATAGATACAAATATCTCATTATTTGGGAGTTTAAAACTCATTCAAGCATGTGAAATAGGTGCCTCCTTCATGAGGAGAATTCCCCCATACCGACGTGTCAAAAATGCATCATTTCACCTAAATATCTCTCTTTTTTAACTATTAACCTTGTCCTTAGTCAACTCTTTCATCTTATGTGAGTATTTACTCATTTTTGGGGGATTTTCCTTTTATTCTTCTATTTATCTCCTCCCTACATTTGGATGAATCTTATTGGTCTATAGGAACCTTAATTTAAAATTTCAAAAAAATCTTCACCCCCAGGATAATGCCTCTTGAACAGATTATACTTAATTTCTAATGCACCTTCTGGAAATCTTTTTGAACTTTTGTTTCAGGGGAACTTATATTAATAAGATGAGAATTTTTTCTATCCAAAAATATTCAAAATCTGAATAACTTCTCTCTAGAACATTTTCTTAGGCCAAAACTGATTAGAAACAAGATCTTTTATATTTCTGAAGAGGGATTTGACTACAGGGGAAGATACTAGACATCATGAGAGGCTAGGGGAGGAATCTTACATTCTACCCCACTTAAAAAATGCGAGATGTCCTCATCTTGCAGGTGAAGTATGATCTTTTTCATCTTCTTCTTCTTCTTCAATCACTTCTAGCATTACTGCCTTGGAAGTTGACGGCCGATTTGGGAACAACTCTCTTTGACTTTTCCTATTCTGAGGTGGAGGTCTTGCATTACTTTGGATTGAAACTGTAGGTTGGATAAAGGGTCTACCTCTAGGATTTCCTTGATTTTGGCGGATAGAACCATGATTACTCTGGAAGGAAGGGGCTGGAGTCTGGAATCTTGACCCCTGATTTTCCTGCCCTGAAAACCTTGATCCAAAAGGAGTTGGGCAATTCATACTGCGATGTCCAAATCCTTGACAGTTATAGCATTTCACTCTCTTGTTCAAGGGTGGAACTTCTGAAGTTGAATTCCAGGGGATTGAGTTTCGAGAAAAGGACATTTCTTCCATTTTGGAACTTCCCATATCCTGGATTTGACCCTAATATCTCTTAGGTGGAGGAAGTTTGGAATCACCTTCTCGGAATAAAAAACGGTTTGTTGAAAGGTGATGGTGCTGGCTTTGGCACTTTGACATCAAAGGCTTTGGCAAAATCCTTCACCATCCGAGCTGCTTCGGCCATGGAAATAGGTTTGAATACCATATTAGAGAGTTTGGGAAAATCCCAATTCCCATTTTGCAAGATTGAAAAATGGGGGCATAGTAAACTCTTTTAAGATTTTGTCAAAACCCCCTCATGTGACATATCATTGGAAAGCTCTTGAAGAGTAGGTTCTAACACTACAAGACAATGCTGCCATACACGCGTTTCATACACGCGATAAATTACGAACGCGTGTATGGTCGCGCTTGTATTTGAATAAAATCGGGCGCGTGTATTTTAGCATTTAAGTTCGCGTGTATATTTGCATTTATCAACGCGTGTATAAACGCGTTTATATACACGCAGTAATACACGCATAAATACACGATAATATTCACGGGGTAATACTCGCTATTATACACGGATAAATACACGCTACTATACACGGATTAATACACGCATGGCAGAGAAAAACTGGAAAAAAACTGAATTCCTTTACAAAATTAAAAACTATTTTTCTTAAACCATCTCATAGTACATTACAGTATACATCATTACACAATCCCACTACATGCATTTACAACAATGAAATATATTCAAAAATAAATCATGCATATGAGATGATAGAAATGTCATCAATTTAGAACATACAGTGACGGATTGGTTAGGGTTCGATCTCATCTTCAATAAGATCCATCCTTGCCAAACGATCAACATCAATATCCATTTGATCAATTGGTAAGGCTACGATTAAATTTATTCCACTATCGATATTCTGTACTCCATTGATAATGGTATCGATGCCCTGATCATCCTCATCAACATCACCATCATCCTCAATGGTAGGGTCATTCTCATGATCATGAGAAATGGCATGCTCATCCTCATTATCATGATCATCTCTTATTTCTTGATCATCGATCACAACATCTTCAATGGCATGTTCGACGTCATCTTCATTGCGGCTTGTTACATCCTCCATATGCTCCATATCAGTGAATGTATTATACATCACTTTGGAACGTGGTGCAATAGGAATGACGTACCACCATTTGATGTCATGCACCATTGGTAGATAGATAACCTACTCAAATACACACAGTATAGTAATTAATTAGCATATCAAAAGTCAAGGGGTACGCGAGCTTAGATATATATGTACATGAAACACATTAGTAAAAAAATGCATACCTGCTCACATTGTTGTGGCAATACGAGCCTATCTTTCTTTGTTTGCCAGAACTTTGTAGAGTCAATAGTTACATATCCACTTGCATGGCGTTTTATCGTTGCATCAGGCCCTTTTTCCACCACGTTCATTTGCCATTTGACATCCAAAACATACACAAAGAAGCGACGAAAGTCAAGCCTAAATATGTCTTGGATTATGCCACAATAATCATCCATTTTTCCATTAGCTCCCTCAAAGCTACTAATGACACCGCAATCTTGTGTATTTCTCTTTTCATCAATTCTTTGTGTTCGAAAATGCTTGCCTTCACACCATATAGCATTGAACATAGTGCACTGGACCAAAATAGAAGCAATATTTGTGTAAGCAATGTGAATAAATATTAAAAGCAAATCACTTACAACTAATGCAAAACATTAGTTCTATGTACCTTTGACATGCATCCTCGTGCATACTCCCATTCTTCCGCCGTGATATGCAGCCCCTCGTCGCTCTCTGCTCTCTCCATTTCCTCATGCAACCAATCAACATGGATATCATTCGGAAGTGTTGCTAGATGCTTAGGGTACGCCTTCCGAGAGCCATGTTGCCTCCGAAAGAGAGCTCTTTCTGCTTGCCTTTTTGTCTTTGCATCCTCATATCTTGTAACCCATCTGCTCATCACATCACTATTAAGGATACAAGTGAAATTGAGATCATCAATCAATGTTCTGTCAATTACTTTACTCTGTCCTTTTCCTTGAGGCACAATAGAGGTCATCCTCAAGTCCTCTTCATTGCTCCATAGTCGTGGCAAAGAGCTGTCCACCTGACCAAGAAATTTTGAAATATATACAAGAGACTCTTGTATCAACCAACCCTCGGCCATGCTTCCTTCAGGCCTTGCACTTTGCCTCACAAAGTCTTTTAAGGTCTTCATGAAGCGCTCTAGGAAGAACATCCAACATGCATGCACAGTACCACATAAAGCAATTTCGTCCACTAAATGCACAATGAGATGTAGTTGACTTGTGAGAATGGTTCACGGAAAAGTCTCCTCTACCAAACAAACCACCTCCACTGCCATAACACGCGCATCATCCAACGTGGCTGGATCAATTGCTTTGGAACTAACATATCTGAAAAATAAATAAATAGTACGTTATACCTCATGCACGTTCATTTTGCAAGGTATAATGAAGGGTGATCTGAGCATGGGTTTTACATACCTCACAAGCTCGCCCATCTTATAAATACATTTTTTCAAACTCTTATTTGCACAATGGTCGATGCTAGTAGGTAGTATGAACTGCGCACATAAGAGCACATTTATGGTTTATGGCATTACAAAATTTAATTTCAACGTACATACAAGACTTGGAAAACACTTACTTGAAGCATCTTGTGCCAATCGTGGGACTTCAACCCATATAGTTGCTCAACGCCTCTTTTCTTAGTGGTTGTAAAGGCTCCCTTCAATGATCTCATGCATCCAGTGGGAGTACGCAAAGTGGTGATGGCCTGCTTTACCTGCTTCTCCTCTTTCTTTGATATAATCCATGGTGTAGGCGGAAGACGAACGTGCCCACCCACCTCTCGTGGCCAAGCTTGACGCATACGTCTTGCGACCTGCAAGTCATCGATTATAATTAGTCTTAAATCCTAAACCTTAAACCACTAATTCAAATTTGTAAGTTAGAATGCTTACTTCAACAATGCGTCAAGACTTGCATTGCTCCATCCATAAACTGTTTGTATATTAAGTAGTTCAAGTGAAGCACGTAAAACTAAGAATGTGCACCCTTCAAACACCGGTGTCGATGAAGCCTTATAAAGATGCTCTTGTTCCATATCATCGTCGTCCATACCTTTGGGATCATCCTTAAAAAGATTCCGCACCATATCATCAAGCACCTCCTCTTCCACAACTTCGTGGGGTGCAGGGCTATTGTCGTCCCTTTCCCACTCATCTCTGACAATAGATCCCGAAGCTCCAGCATCATCTCGTCGACGCTTTACGTGCTCTCGTCATGCGTAGGGTACCATGTTAGGGTGTGGTACTGCATCCTGCTTCAATTTATCAAATTATATGTTACAACTCTATTAATTTAATTTGGATACCATGAGTCATTTGAATACCATCAATTTACATCTACTCACCTCTAAACCTGTTTGATTCCATTCTCCATACATGGAGATGTGATTCAAGGTAATTCGACGTGCTCGTACAATGCATCCTTGACATCGATTACACATACATTTGATCCGTTGTCCCAACCACACATCGCGATTACGATGACGCATTGTCTCATCTTCCCTAGAACTGCTTGAAGAGGTTGATGACATCCTGTGTACAAATCAGAAAACACAAAATCATTATATGTTTTTAATGAAAGCACAAAAATCGCGTGTATTGACGCGGCTATCTCCTAAAAATTGCGTGTATTAACGCGGCTACTTCCTAAAAATCGCGTGTATTCACGCGGCTAATTTCTACAAAACGCATGTATAAACGCAGCTAAAATCATATACACGCGAATATACCCGCGTTTATAAACGCGAATATAAACGCGGCGGTATGTTTAAACTAAAAATAGCCCGCCTTCCCCAAATATAGATTTTGAACTAAGAAATCAACTGTGCATGCGTTTTTGCCTGTTTTCGCCTCTTCCAACAGCAAGGAGGGAGCAGAGAAAGGAGCACACACACGGGAGAAGGAGGGAGCAGAGAAGGAGCAGAGAAGACTCACTTTTTTAGAGGTGAGTCACTTTGTCCTGTGCCTTGTCTCTTTTGTCAGATTTGTTTACTTTGCTCTTTGCTCTTTGGGTTGGTCTTTTTGCACACGATTGGGTTACTGCATCCTGACAGGGGCGACAATGGCTGGTCCTTTTATAAGGACATTCTGTCTTTGTCGAGGGGTCGGTCTTTTCGAGAAAAATTTTTCGCAGGTCGCGTGTACGAACGCGTGTAGAAGCGCGTGTAACCTGTCTGCAGAGTATGTTCACGCGCATATACACGCGTTTCTGGACGGGTGTATACACGCATTTTTTGACGGGTGTATACACGCGTTTCTGCAGACAGAAAACTGCGGCGTTTCAGATTTCATGATTTGCAGGCAACTGACTTGAATGATGATATTTGTGTGAGTCAAGAGACAGCCCATGATGTACATGAAGATGTTTGTTGCAGGTTCTTTATGGATATTCCAGGTTCTTCATCCGATCCATTTGCGTACAGTAATTGGTTGATGGAGATGATGAATCACTTTGGGCGCCAACCTGGTCCGGTTGAGCTTACAGAGTATATGTATGCCCATCCCCCTCCTTCCCTGCCTGGTGTCTATACCCCTACCGCGAGTATCCAGGGCACTCCAGTGCCGTCTATTCCTCCGAGTCCAACGAGACGGCATGCAGCTTCTCCTCTTCCACGTCCACCGACGAGGAGACATACCTCGTCCCAGACACACTCACGTACACCCTCACAGCCACCATCACGTGCTCCCTCAGAGCCACCGTCACGTCAGGGCTCACAGCCACCGTCACGTAGACAATCCCCCAGTCGTGACTCCACCCGCAGCAGTAGGAAGAGTGGGAGTGGAGGATGCGGCGGGTGCTTTGGTGGGGGAGGTGGGGGAAGTGGGGGAGGTAGTAGGGCACGCGGTGAGAGAGGAGATAGAGAGAGAAGAGTTAGAGGAGACAGTTTGGAAGAGGAGGAGATGAGAGAGATAGAGAGAGTAGTCTTCTATGATGTGACGGATAGGGGCGGGATAGTGATGGATGCGAGGGGGAGGGAGGTAATGGAGTACATGCGTGGGGTAGTATCAAACTCATATAGAAATTGTTTTATTAAATTTAAAGATCAAAATAGCCGATTAGTTGGGGAGGTGATAGAGGCTGTACATAGTCGGTACCCCAATCCCCCACATGCTACATTCTCGGATGTATGGGGAAGGACGCGAATAAGGGAGATCTTAAGTAATAAAAGATCTCACCTTAAAAAACTCGCGTACGATGACCGGCTAAATGTAGCTGCGGGTGGCTATCCTGCCGAGAAACCTGCCACTGCGCACAAACGCGAGTGGAAGGAGGCAAAGAAACGAGCAGAGGGTGGCGTGAAGAGCAGGCAGCATGTGGAGGCACGACGGATCCAGATGGAGACCATTGGATCTTCGCATTTCGGATCTGGCGGCGTCGAGTCATGGGAGGCAGAGTTCGTAAGTATCCTGCCACTTTATTTGATTGTTTACTTAATTCATTAATTCTATGATTGTTTTAATCTTACAAATTGTGTTGATTATGATACAACGACGGGTTACGGGGAGGAAGCCCACAACCCACGATACTGCGTATGCTCGCCGGCATAGCAGACGTGACACGTGGGCCATCTTCAGAGCCGAGGGACGTATTACGGACGCGCAGTTTGAGATGGCCATGAGACCATACAGTCGACAGGTACTTGAAAATTCGTAACGAATGGTTTTGGTTTATTGAATTGCATATATATATACTTATATACTATATATTACTTGAACAGGCACAAGCTGCTGATGATCCACCGACCGCCGCTGCAGAGGGTGGATGTGAGCACTACTCCTCGGACATTCCGACCGATGTGAGCTCATCTGAGCATGGGGGGAGCACCGAGTCATCATCTGGGTCCGAGTAGTACTCAGACTTGTAGTATCACATTCCATATTGAGGATGTGATTGTATATATTTTTTTGTAAACTCAAGCCATGGGCTACTTCGAGATATGGACTCCCTTGTATACATGTATGAAATTTTGATAGTAATATTGAATTGATTAATCGATAGTATTACATTCATGTCTGTCTTGAATCGTGTAATGACAATGTATGCATTCATGTCATTCTTGTCTTAATCTCCCTCGTGCATATGTTCTTTGTGGATGGTCTAATGAGATGGTCTAATGCACCAAAAACCCTAAACCAGAGAGTGCTATTGGGTGCTGGAATGCTGGAACAGTATTCAGGCACCAAATAGCACTCTCTCGATTTTTTTTTTGCTCTCTGTTCGCGTGTATAAATGCGTCAGAACTGCTAAAACTTGCGTGTATCTGCACGGATACCCTAGAAATTACGCATGTATTAATGCGTATAAACTGGCAATCACGCGTGTATAAGCGCATCTAAATTAAAGAAACGCGTGTATAGACGCAGGTATAAACGCGTCTGGGACATTGGAACTGAACAGGATGCGGCTATACACCCGTGTATAAGTGCGTCTAATATAAGAAAAAGCGTGTATAGCCGCGTGTATCAACGCGTCTGTGTAAAAAACGTGGCTACACACCCGTGTATACGCGCGTCTGAGTGGTACTATACACGCGGTTTTACACGCATGTCTCTGGCCGCGATGATACACGCGCTGATACACGGGCCCGCTACTTTTTTCACAAGTCTTTTTTAGCGGCTAAGAGCGCGGGTATGAGCCCGATCCCTTGTAGTGTAAATCCACATTCTCCGACAACTTTGGATTTGGTATGCTCAAGATACACCAAAAAGTAGATTGAAAAGTAAATTTCCAAAGTGATGGGATTTTTCCAAACTCCCTAATCTAGTCTTTTTGGCATTCTTAACTAAAGTATCCAACACTTGTTCATTCCCCGAATGAACCTGGCCATTTCTTCATCCAATTGAGTGGAATATTTAAGGAGAAGGGCAAAAGCCTAATGGTACTCTTCAATTGTTTGGCTTTCCTGCTTTAGTTCTAAGAACTCATTCATCTTAATTTCAAGAAAGCCTGGGAGACAAAACCTCTTTCTGAGGTAAGCCTTGAGATCGGTCCAGGTTTGGGTATTTCGGTCGAGACGGTTTGTCTCGCAGGTTTCTCCATGCCACTCTAGCTGTCTCCACTATCTTTAGCCTTGCAAGAGCCATTTTGCTCTTCTCATTGTACCCAGTGACATCGAAGTTCTCTTCCATTGATTTGATCCACTTCTCCACGGGCCTCGCCCAAGTTTTCCCCTTCACCCTTGAAAGCTCCAGGCTGCAAACTATGAAGAGTTTTCGAACATCTAGGTTAACCTCTTCTTCATCGAGTTGGGGATTGACATTTCTACCACGACGACCTCGATCCATGTTCCTATCAATACGAAAATTCTTGTTAAGTTTCTTTATTTATGATTCAATCCGATTTTTGATTCAACTGATTTGGCGCTCTTTAAATAGGTCGGCTCCCCACATAATCATGGGGTAAGATACTCATATAGAACGCATTATCAAATAACAGTTCATTCAGAATATCTCAGTCATATCTTTAACACCATCAGACTAATTTTTTCCATCTGAATAGTCCTCCATGGGGATTTCAATTTTTTTAGATTTTTAATTTATCAACCCTTAACTTGATTCACTGATCAAAAGTTAACAGTAATAATCTGCCAGCACAATCCACTAATCTCATAGTGATTGGTTGAAGTCATTAACGTCATTCTAGTTAAGAACATCATCATAGGGACTCATCCCATTCATCCTCATTGCAGTTTCGCTCAGCTTATTACATTTCAACCAAATTCCAGGGATCATCATTTTTCAATCAGAATCCAAATAAACTCATCAATTCTCAACCAGAATTTAAAAATCATATCAACCACATTCGAATTCATCATCTGGATAGCATTAATGCTTATAATTTCAAGTCTTAGATTTACTCGTATATACTGCCAGTAAAGAGCTACAGTTATACCCTCGGTATATACAGGTAGTCATGGTTCTTGGAACTATAAGGTAAATACCATCATGTCTAGGCCTCAAGCAAGTCAGGGACTCCATATAATTCCGGCACTTCCATCTGAAGACCCAATTACCAATTTACGAATTTCAGTTTGAATATCGAATTGTATGAATTTTATCACACACAATGACAACCTTTTAGTGCTTCTTGATAGCCATGAGATATTGTCCCTTGATTACAATCTCTTACTAGATTAGGAGATGTAATATTCCTCCCCAGCCTCTCAAGATGTCCAGCATCTTCCCCTATAATGAAATCCCTCTTCAAAAATATAAAAGATCTTGTTTCTACCAGTTTTGACCTAGAGAGAGAAAATCTTCTAGAGAGTGGTAATTCAGTTTTTAAATATTTTTGGATAGAAAAATATCTCATCTTATTAAAATAAGTTTCTCTGAAACACAGTTCAAAAAGATTTTCAGAATGTGCATTAGAAATTAAGTATAATCTGTTCAAGAGGCATTATCCTGGGGGTGAAGATTTTTTCAAAATTTTAAATTAAGGTTCCTATGGACCAATAAGATTCATCCAAATGTAGGGAGAAGATAAATGAAGAAATAAAAGAAAAATCTCCCAAAAACGAGTAAATACTCACATAAACTGAAGAGTTGACTAAGGACAAGGTTAACAGTTAAAAAAGGGAGATATTTAGAAGTAATGATGCATTTTTGACACCTTTGCATGGGGGAATTCCCCTCATGAAGGTGCCTATTTCACATGCTTGAATGAGTTTTAAACTCCCAAATAATGGGATATTTTTATCTCTCCTCTCTCCTGTTTCAACTAGATCCAAAAAGTGAGCAAAACTGACCTAAAAATGGTCAAAAATTGACCAAACTGATGTGAAAAATTCTAGAATCAGTTGGCTTGGTTAAAAGGTCACTTTTTCCTATAAATAGAAGCCCTCACCTTTGTTGAAACTCAATAGTGTTTTGCACTATTAACCTATCTCTCCCAAGTGCCAAAAACAGTGAATTGCACTTATAATTCATTAGTTTTTGACCTTCCCTCTTCTAGAAGATTGGTGGCCACTCTTGTCTCAGACAAGAGTAGAACCCTCAAACCATCAAGCCCAAGGAAAGCTCTCAAATTATCAATGTAAGTTGGAGATTCTTCTCTTTTTTATTCTTTTCATGGTTTCTTTATAATTTTTGTCTTCTCTACATTACAAATGATGTTATGTCTCATTGCAAAAGGCATTCCCCTCTCTTCTCTAGTAAATCCAACCATTGTTTATCCTAGGTGAATGATTAATGAATAAAATCAAGTTTTTCATAATGTTTCTCTTAAATAAGTAGAAAAATGTTACTTTAGAATTATTTAAATACTCTTGGTGCATTTCTAATTAATTTTAGAGACTTAAAAATTAAAAAATGATCAGCCATACAAAGGAGGTTATGGCAAAATTTTTTAAAAATTTAGAAATAAGTATTATCTTTTATTATTCTAAAAGAGTAATCCTTATGATTTCTATATTCTAAAGTTTCATTTTCATGCATAGAAGATGCATTTTAACTATTTGTATAAAAGAAATTTAGTTTTATTAGAAAAGAATTACTTTCATTTATTATTGATTTTTATGCAAAAAAGATTATTATTTTTATATAAAAGTGTTACTTTTATCATATTTCATTTTCATGCATAGAAGTATGCATAAAAGATTATTTTTTAATTATAAAAGTGTTACTTTTATCACATATAATTTTTATGCATAAAAGATTATTTTTTATTATAAAAGTGTTACTTTTATCATATTGATTTTCATGCATAGATGTATGCATAAAAGATTAAATTTTTTATTATAAAAGTGTTACTTTTATCATATTTAATTTTTATGCATAAACATATGCATAAAAGATATGTTTTCTATATTAAAAGTGTGATTTTCATCATAAATGATTTTTATGCATAAATGGGTGCATAAAAGATATTTTTTATATTAAAAGTGTGATTTTCATCATAAAGGATTTTTATGCATAGAAGATATTTTTTTATATATTAAAAGTGTGATTTTCATCATAAAAGATTTTTATGCATAAACATATGCATAGAAGATATTTTTTATATTAAAAGTGTGATTTTCATCATAAAAGATTTTTATGCATAGAAGATATTTTTTATATATATTAAAAGTGTGATTTTCATCATAAAAGATTGTTATGCATAAACATATGCATAGAAGATTTTTTTTATATTAAAAGTGTGATTTTCAAGCTAAATGATTTGTATGCATAAAAGAAATTCTTCATGTTAAAAGACTGATTTCCATCATAAATTATTTTTATGATGATAAAAGTGTGACTTTCATCAAAATTGGATTTTATGCATAATCAGATGCACATAGAATCTTTATAATTAAATAAGGGTTCTCTTTATCTTCTCTTAATTTTCGTAAAAATTAGAAAAATGAATAGGTAGATAATATGTGAGAGAAAATTCTACCATTTCATATTCACTAAGATGGTAATGAGAAATAAACTATCGATGTTGGAGATCGAGATAAATGATTATTTTATTCCTCTTAAGAAATCCATGTTTTAGAAATCTGTAAGTAAATATTTATCGAACGAAAATTAGAAAAAGAGAAATTGAAATAGTACCTTTCAAGAAAGATAGTTTAGGAAGAGCCTTTCCAGACCCAAACTCTGATTCAGACTATTGACCAAGACCTAATTCCTTCGTCAATGACGATGTGATCAGTTCAGAAAAAATGCACTCAAAACACCCACCGAATCTGAAACTTAGTTAAGACTTTTGATTTTGATCTGAGGATCAAGTTGATAGAATTCGAGGAATTATATTTGGAATTCGGACCTGGATCTAGAAGTATTGAGATACGGATTTAAGATTATTCACAGTTTTCAAATAAAAATTAAAACTGAAAACTTGCATAGAAACCCTATTTTCTTAAAAGACTGTCTTACGCCAGAATGCTGGAGGGAGAATTTGGCATATATGTTTATCTAAGGGAAGTTTGGTTACAACAGCTGGCGGGGAGTGTTCGAGGGATAGCTCACGCGGCGGCAAAGCCTGCCAAGGTCTTGACCAGCCTCGGTAAGGTTAAAATGATGCGCTTTCGGTATGATGGGCGAGGGCCGACGAAGCGGTCCGTGAGTGAAGTGCCAGGACAGCTAAGGAGGATCCTGGAGGGTTCTGACCAGGCGATGCACGGGCTCGCAGTGCCGAGGACACCCATGCGTATGTCCAGGAAGATATTGTATGATAGACCAATGTTATTGTAATCTATCACACTGGATCTCGTTGTGTTGACTCACTGGTCTTAACGGAGAGTCCAGAGTGATTCTGTTTTGTGAGAAACAAAGACTCAATGAAAATTTTGAAGTATGACATGTGTAACCAGTAAAGTTTGTCAATGGATTTTTTATATATTAAAGTTTTAAAGAGGAGTGTGTGCGTGTCTGTTTTCTAAAGCTAAAGTTAAGAAAGACATTTCAATTATAGGTGGGTGAGTACTTGTTTGGATCTACCGATTCCAGTGGGGCAGGGTGGTGGCTAACCCATGGTAGGCTGGAATCAGTGGAGTTTTAATAATCAAACTGGAAAATCTTAGGATTACGCTAGGATTCGAGTAGATAGTTAATTCCGTGATAAATTTCTCCATTGAGTGGATCAACGGCTGTGCCTAATCTTGATTAGGAAAAAAGCGTTGAATTGCTCAGATGATCAAATTATATCAGTGATAGTTTCCTTCTATCTGGTTTATTCAGGTGGAGGATAGTTTAGATTTTGATCTCGTTAGAAAACTCGTTAAGAAAAATTCAAAAAGGTGGAATCGTCTCCACTTTTCGGGCATGGGAAATTTTCTCGGTTTCGGTTTTCGGAGTGACCACCAGCCTAGTCTCGTGTCCGGACATTCGTGGGCAAGGCCCCGAGTGAGAAACTCTACCCCACGCATGAGGGGGCTGCTTCCGCTCTGTCAGCTACCGGAAATCCGCCGGTGCGCGGAGGGGGCAGAGGGATCTCACAGTTGGTATCAGAGCAGAAATTGCCTAACTTTTTAATAGAAATTTGGGAAAGAAATGTTTTTCACTTGTTAATACTATGTGAATGAACTTCAAAGATTGAAAACTTATAAATTGAATTGGAAATTTATAGATGGACACCCCAAACCTATCTAGAATTCTGTAATAAAGTAGGAACTTTATTCAACAGGGTTAATAATGAGACAAGTCCATGTATAAAAGAGGGGACTTGGACCATGGTTGTAACTTTTGATGATCATTTTTAGAAATGGAAACTTATGTTTCTTGGAGCTCATGGCTTCTCTCTTGGCTTGTGGAAGGCTATTTCCATTCTCTTGGTGAGAGACTAAACACACTTAGGCATCATGTTTACATGGTGATTACTCATATTTTTCATGCATTACATCCCTTCATTCCAATTGGTATCAGAGCTCTTGATTTTGATTATGGGCATGCATGGGTTGTTGGGAAAATTTGCTTGAAAATTTGAGTTTCTTTCATTTTTTTTCTCATTTTCTTGTAATCCTTGAGCGATTCTTGACAAATCTTCTCTAATCTTGCTTAATCTCATGGAGATGGTGAGCATTTCATGGAAATTGCTTGAATTTTGAGTGATTTTGGCCAATTTTGTCATTTTTGGACCAAATTTTGGGCCTCTGGATCAAAAATTTGGGACAGTCGGGCCAAAACTTAGGGCAAGTGACTAATTGCAATTAACTTTTCTGCTAATCACGTTTAGTAATCATCTTCTTCTTCCTCAAGCTTTCCATAGCCATGGGATGCTCTTCCTTTACCCGTTTTGATGCCAAACCTTAGGGTTTTTGTAGAGCTTCTTGAGATCTTTCATTTGAGCCTCTTTCTTGCAAATTTTTTCTCAAGATTTGGGAGCTTGTGAACCTTTCTCCATGGCTGAAAGTTGAGCTTTCATTGCCAAGTTCTACTCAACATAGATGGCTGCAAGCATCATATTATGGTGATTTCTTCTCTCAATGAGCATGGAGACTAGCAATGGGGGTGAATTTTCACTTCCACGTTGAATTTTGGGGCTGATTTTTGCTGATTTTCGTCGCCTCTTCCATGCCTCCTCCAAGCTATAAAGCTTAGCCACAAGCTTCATGAAGGATTGCTAAGTGTTTTAGCCCTTTTTGGTGAGATTTTGGGGAGTATTTCATGGCCAATGGAGAGGGAGAAATGGTGTTCTTTGGCTGCAAATCAGGGAGCAAAAAGAGGCTACGTTTTTCTTCAATAAGAGGCTTCTTCAACATTTTCTACCATTGAAGCTTTCCGGATGACATTGGTGAGTGGTTTGATCAATTTCTTGCAAATTTGAACCATTTGGTGGAGCTTGGGAATGGATTAGGGTTGGACACATTCAAACTCCCCTAATTTTCAGAAATTAACCATTAAAGCTTGACCATTCACATGCCAATATTGCTTCTCCATGCATTATTGATGGCAATGGTGAAAGGAATTGATTCCACATGAGCTTGGCCAATTCATAGATCACATTTTGGGGGATTTTCTTCATTATGTCTCATTTGGCATGCCATTGATGGAATAGCAAGCTTATGCAATGTTTTTGGAGTCCCTCATGCTCATCTTGATGCCATATGGACACTATGGATGCGATACATAGCCATGCCAATGCTTTGTTTTACACATGGGCATAAGAGAGCATAAGTTTTGGAAGCATGCATTTGTCAATATGATGTGAAAGGGATTATTGGAATGCAATTGCAAATGCCTTGATTGTGGTTAACAAATGCTTATGCAAATGCCATGGTGAGGGCATTGTGAATTGTTGGTTTGTGTTGGAGCTTTTGGATGATGGATTGAGGCATGAGTCCATGCTTTATTGATGAGTTCTAAATTGTAAAAGGGCATGAGTCATGCTCAATACTTGTAAGCCAACAAACTTGTTCTATCATTTAATATTATCCACATCATTTTGTACCTACACTCACCATTGCTACCACTTCAAGTTTCTATAGAATTTAGCAATGTGTGAGGGTACCTTGGCATTGGTTGGAGAGGCTAAGGGGAGAATGGCTTGAACTCTTTGTGCCATGATTTCTTGGTAAAGCGGTACAAAGGGGGATTAGGTACACCGGTGTGAAGAAATGGCCTCAACCTTCACCTTGGAGGAAAACTCGGTGAAGGGGTGAGAAGAGCTTGGCCGGGAGATCGGCAAGCTTCAACGCGCATCCTCAACAATCCTCACCATTGACTTTGTGGATGCATTTGGGCAATGGGGCCCTTTTCCGTCATATTGTGTGGATATTGCAAATGCTTTGATGGACAAAGAGTGCATATGATCTTTCATGACATTGTGGGATACAAAGAGTATTGCATTGTGATTTGAGAAGTTGCATTTTCATTTGAGATTTGGTTCCAATTACAAAGGAGACTCTGGCGGAATTTTTTCAACAAGGGAGCCAAACAAGCTTATTGATTGGAGATTTATCCCATGGATACACTTGAAGAGTTATTCACAACTACCAAGGGGAGAAACACCAATCATTTGTAGCCGGATTGAGCTTTGGGACCGAATTTTGGGAATTTTTGGGATTTTACAAAACCCTAATTCAGTACTAGGGTTTTTGGGATTAGGTCCGAGTGATTACACGACTCTATTCTACTCCTTGAGAGTTTTCAAATGAGCCATAGAACCCCTTAATCGGATATCATAATCTCGGTCAAAGTAGTCATGTTGACTTTCTGGTCAAAGTCAAACAGAATATACTTCCACTTTGACTGAATCAAAATGCTTCAAAGTCAAACAGAATATACTTCCACTTTGACTGAATCAAAATGCTTTTAGGGGTAGGTTCTATCTTCCGTTAGCTTTCTATAGAGCCGTCAAAATCCTAATTCCGACATATATATCCCCTAAAAATGAGTAAATACTCACATAAGATGAAGAGTTGACTAAGGACAAGATTAATAGTTAAAAAAGGGAGATATTTAGAAGTAATGATGCATTTTTGACACCTCTGCATGGGGGAATTTCCCTCATGAAGGCACCTATTTCACATGCTTGAATGAGTTTTAAACTCCCAAATAATGGGATATTTCTATCTCTCCTCTCTCCTGTTTCAACTAGATCCAAAAAGTGAGCAAAACTGACCTAAAAATGATCAAAAATGATGCGGAAAATTCTAGAATCAGTTGGCTTGGTTAGAAGGTCACTTTTTCCTATAAATAGAAGCCCTCCCCTTTGTTGAAACTCAATAGTGTTTTGCACTATTACCCCGTCTCTCCCCAGTGCCAAAAACAGTGAATTGTGCTCATAATTCATTAGTTTTTGACCTTCCCTCTTCTAGAAGATTGGTGGCCACTCTTGTCTCAAACAAGAGTAGAACCCTCAAACCATCAAGCCAAAGGAAAGCTCTCAAATTATCAATGTAAGTTGGAGATTCTCCTCTTTTTTATTCTTTTTATGGTTTTCTTTATGATTTTTGTCTTCTCTACATTACAGATGATGTTATGCCGCAAAAGGCATTCCCCTCTCTTCTCTACTAGTAAATTCAACCATTCTTTATCCTAGGTGAATGATTAATGAATAAAATCAAGTTTTTCATAATGTTTCTCTTAAATAAGTAGAAAAATGTTACTTTAGAATGATTTAAATACTCTTGGTGCATTTCTAATTAATTTTAGAGACTTAAAAATTGAAAAATGGTCAGCCATACAAAGGAGGTTATGGCAAAATTTTTCAAAAATTTGGAAATAAGTATTATCTTTTATTATTCCAAAAGGGTAATCCTTATGATTTCTATATTCTAAAGTGTCATTTTCATGCATAGAAGATGCATTTTGATTATTTATATAAAAGAAATTTAGTTTTATTAGAAAAGTATTACTTTCATTATTATTGATTTTTATGCATAAAAGTATGCATAAAAGATTATTATTTTTATATAAAAGTGTTAATTTTATCATATTTGATTTTCACACATAGAAGTACGCATAAAAGATTTTTTTTATTATAAAAGTGTTACTTTTTTCACATTTGATTTTTATGCATAAAAGTATGCATAAAATATATTTTTTTATTATAAAAGTGTTACTTTTATCATATTAATTTTCATGCATAGAAGTATGCATAAAAGATTAATTTTTTTATTATAAAAGTGTTACTTTTATCATATTTGATATTTATGCATAAACATATGCATAAAAGATATTTCTTTAATATTAAAAGTGTGATTTTCATCATAAATGATTTTCATGCATAAATGGTTGCATAAAAGATATTTTTTTTATATTAAAAGTGTGATTTTCATCATAAAAGATTTTTATGCATAAACATATGCATAGAAGATTTTTTTTTATATATTAAAAGTGTGATTTTCATCATAAAAGTTTTTTATGCATAAACATATGCATAGAAGATATTTTTTATATTAAAAGTGTGATTTTCATCATAAAAGATTTTTATGCATAAACATATGCATAGAAGATATTTTTTATATATATTAAAAGTGTGATTTTCATCCTAAAAGATTTTTAAGCATAAACATATGCATAGAAGATATTTTTTTATATTAAAAGTGTGATTTTCATCATAAATGATTTGTATGCATAAAAGAAATTCTTCATGTCAAAAGAGTGATTTCCATCATAAATGATTTTTATGATGATAAAAGTGTGACTTTCATCAAAATTGGATTTTATGCATAATCAGATGCATATAGAATCTTTATAATTAAATAAGGGTTCTCTTTATCTTCTGTTAATTTTTGTAAAAAGTGGAAAAATGAATAGGTAGATAATATGTGAGAGAAAATTCTACCATTTCATATTCACTAAGATGGTAATGAGAAATACACTATCAAAGTCGGAGATCGAGATAAATGATTATTTTATTCCTCTTAAGAAATCCATATTTTAGAAATCTGTAAGTAAATATTTGTCGAACGAAAATTAGAAAAAGAGAAATTGAAATAGTACCTTTCAAGAAAGATAGTTTAGGAAGAACCTTTCCAGACCCAAACTCTAATTCAAACTATTGACCAAGACCTAATTCCTTCGTCAATGACGATGTGATGAGTTCAAGAAAAATGAACTCAAAATACCCACCGAATCTGAAGCTAAGTTAAGACTTTTGATTTTGATCTGAGGATCAAGTTGATAGAATTCGAGGAATTATTTTTGGAATTCGGACCTGGATCTAGAAGTATTGAGATACGGATTTAAGATTATTCATACTTTTCAAACAAAAATCAAAACTGAAAACTTGCATAGAAACCCTGTTTTCTTAAAGGACTGTCTTACGCCAGAATGCTGGAGGGAGAATTTGGCATATATGTTTATCTAAGGGAAGTTCGGTTGCAACAGTTGGCAGGGAGTTTTCGAGGGACAGCTCACGCGGCGGTAAAGCCTGCCAACTTGACCAGCCTCGGTAAGGTTAAAATGGTGCGCTTCCGGTATGATGGGCGAGGGCCGACGAAGCGGTCCGTGAGTGAAGTGCCAGGACACCTAAGGAGGATCGTGGAGGGTTCTGACCAGGCGATGCACGGGCTCGCGGTGCCGAGGACACCCATGCGTATGTCCAGGAAGATATTGTATGATAGACCAATGTTATTGTAATCTATCACTGGATCTCGTTGTGTTGACTCGCTGGTCTCAACGGAGAGTCCAGAGTGATTCTGTTTTATGACAAACAAAGACTCAATGAAAATTTTGAAGTATGACGTGTAACCAGTAAATTGTTTGTCAATGGATTTTTTATATATTAAAGTTTTAAAGAGGAGTGTGTGCGTATCTGTTTTCTAAAGCTAAAGTTAAGAAAGGCATTTCAATTATGGGTGGGTGAGTACTTGTTTGGATCTACCGATTCCAATGGTAGGGTGGTGGTGGCTAACCCATGGGCCGGATGCGGTTAGGCTGGAATTTGTGGAGTTTTAATAATCAAACTGAAAAATCTTAGGATTACGCTAGGATTTAAGTAGATAGTTAATTCCGTGATAAATTTCTTGGCTGTGCCTAATCTTGATTAGGAAAAAAGAGTTGAATTGCTCAGATGATCAAATTATATCAGTGATAGTTTCCTTCTATCTGGTTTATTCAGGTGGAGAATAGTTTAGATTTTAATCTCGTTATAAAACTCATTAAGAAAAATTCAAAAAGGTGGAATCGTCCCCGCATTTCGAGCATGGAAAATTTTCCCGGTTTCGATTTTCGATTTTCAAAAAATTTTTCCGGTTTCCCGGTTTTCGGTTTCAGTTTTACAGACATTCGTGGGCGAGGCCCCAAGTGAGAAACTCTGCCCCGCGCATGAGGGGGCTGCTTTTGCCTGTCAGCTACCCGGAATCCGGTGCACAGAGGGGGCAGAGGGATCTATGCCTAATTTTCTTCTACTTGGGCATGGTGCATGGGGGGTGCCTAAACGTTTTGGTTGGTATTGTTTGCTATTATCTACATTTGTGGCTTTATCACATGTAAAGCAAAATGGCAACTTCTTTTTGTAGGCAAAAATATAATTATGGAATTTTGGTACACATTTTATGATATAATAGCTCCTGTGTTCTTTCCTTGGTGGATTCTTTCCTAGCAAGTGTATTTTTCTTTGCATGGGGCACATAGACAATCTAACAATGTTCATGTGTGAAAATATTGGGATGGAAAAAACCGCAAAGATAAAATCTGCTTTAAAAAGTGTTAAAAATATTGAAAGATTTCTTTTGTAATTTGGTTCAAACTTCACTTGTCCATCACTTTCACATGTGGGAATGTCTCTTTTAATACTTCTTTGACTATCTAATAATACAGAAGAGTGAAAAACAATAATGCAGTGACATGCATAGTTTTCCTTTAGACTTGCTCGAGGTAGGTCGTGAAATGGGCATCTTGCAACTAGGACACTATGACACTGATGAGAGAGAGGGATTAGCCATCGTCTACATCGTTAAGAAATTTTGCCATTATCTTTTGGTGACCAAGTTTATTTTCTTTGTAGACCACCAAGCCTTAATGTACCTAGTAAATAAGCCTTTATTTTCTTTGTAGACCACCAAGCCTTAATCTACCTAGTAAATAAGCCTTTATTTTCTTTGTAGACCACTAAGCCTTAATGTAAATAAGCCTTGTATGATAGGTAGAGTCACCCAGTGGTTGCGTATGCTACTCGCCATTTACTTCATTGTTATAGTGAGGAAGGGCTCTCAGCATGTCCTTACAGACCACATGTCAAGGATCCCCAATGGTGAACAATAGATGGGAGTCGATGATGATGATCTACTAGATGCTGCCCTATTCCAACTATGCTTGATTCCTAAATGGGACAAGGAGGTGGCACATTTCTTAGCCAATGGCTTACCTTTTGATTCCTGAATGAGGCGAGGAGGTGGCACATTTCTTAGCCAATGGCTTACATTTTGATCCCCTCCTCAGTAAAGACGATGCCCATCATTTAATCAAACAACCGGCCCTCTACCAACTCATTATAGGTCAACTTTATAAACAGGGGAAAAATAGATTCCTAGGATGTTGCGTCCGGGAAGATGAGTATGTCTTTCTTCTTGAACAAGATCACTCTACTTGTGCTGGTGGGCACGTTGTACCAAATATTAGTGCTCGTAAGGTCCTCACATAGCTAGGTTATGGTGGCCCACTCTAATGGTTGATGCTGCAGAATACATCAAATGGTGTGATGAGTGCCAACATACAACAATTCCCCATTTCAAAGACCACATGCCCCTGCACCCTATAGTGTCTTTACAACCATTCCATAAATGGGGCATAGATTTCATTGGACCCATCAATCTAGTAGCCAAATGCACTCAAGCCCGCTACATAATATAGCTGCTATGGATTATTACATGAAGTGGGTAGAATCTTATGCAATTCACAAGGCTGATGCTAGATCAACTGCTAAAATCTTCTATGATTCAGTCGTCACCCGCTTTGACTGCCACTCGAGCTCGTCTGAGCGATGAAAATGGGACACATTTCATTAACGAGGTAATTTAATTCCTCTTGTAAGAGTTCCTTGTCACTCACAATAAATCCTCCCTCTATTACTTACAAGAACATGGCCAAGCGAAAAGAATGAACAAAAGCTTGTGTGCCATTCTGACCAAAACTATGGAGGCCATCCAAACGATTGGGAACAAAAGTTGCCGACTGCACTTTGGGCATATAGAACTTCTTACAAGGCAGCAACCAATGCTACCCCCTCCAATTTAACCTATGGCACTGAAGCAGTCAGTGCCATAGGCAGCAACCAATGCTACCCCCTCCAATTTAACCTATGGCTAAGGAGTTCTTCATCCCTATCTTATGTGTCGCAGTGCAAGAAAAGCTCATTAGAAACATCTTAGGTTGTCACCTATTCGAGCTTGAAAAGCTTGATGAAACACGTCTTTTAGCAGTATACAACATGATTGTGGAGACGTTAAGGCATAAAAAATGGTTTGATGACTAGCTTAAGAATAAACAAATGAATGAGGGTGACATGGTCTTCTTATTCAATATCAAAACACATAAAAAGAATCTCAAGCTTACAAGCCTAGGACCATTCCTAGTCACCGAGACAACACCACAAGGTGCAATGCACATCAAAGCACTGGAAGGCATGGAAATGGCTAGTTACTTCAATGGGAGTAAACTTAAACACTACTATGTTCCTCTCATGGAGGTCGCCTTAAAATCCATCCACGATAAAAAGCAACAAAAGAAATATCGCGAGGATATGAAACAGGCTGCACAACAAGAGGACAAAGCAAGGCAAGCTAAGCTTAGGCAGAGACATATCATGGTTAATATGGCCCAAATGGTCGACCTTGAAGAAGAATACTTGGAGGTGAAGCCAGGTCGGTTGTGGTTAGAAATGACCACCCTGAGAAGCTTCATCCAAAAATTAGCTCTTGTTGATACAGAGGCTAGTTCCAATTTGATGTCCTATGAAATTTGGTGTTCCCTTAGGGAACCCTCACTCAAAAAACCCTTGCCATCATTACAACTATGGCATCATAGCATGTTTATTACGTAGGCATAGTAACACTTTTTTTCCACATTGGAAATAATCCCTTGGAAGGGAAGTTCTACGTGATGCCTATAGGAACTATGCATCAAGAGATACTCCTTGGAAGGGGTTGGATGCCTATAGGAACTATGCATCAAGAGATACTCCTTGGAAGGGGTTGGATGGGAGATAATCGGTGCAAAATCAAGTGGGATGCACAGACGACAACCCTATAGCTCACAAGTTACTATCTGCTGCCTCCCCATGCCAAGAACTTCCCATGTCACCACTCACCATCATTCCATCACCTCACCCCTATCAATCTTTTCCCCAAAAAAGGGGGCCTCTTCTAATTCCAACCACATCAATGCCTCCCACACCCTCACCACCACCATGATCAGCAGAGTAACCCACTCTCACATGGTCCCCTCACCAGCCTACTGCCCCACCAAACCCAACTAACACTACTAACAAAAATCCATAGGGTTCACCATCTCGCCTTCGGGTATCTAAAAAGCTTCTTGCAATACAAGGTTATTATGAGGGCAAATCTAAATTATGGATCCCTAAAAGATACAACCATCCCCACCAAACCCAACTAACAAAACTCCACAGGGTTCACAATATTGCCTTGGGTATCTAAAAAGCTTCTTGCAACACAAGGTTATTATGAGGGCAAATCTAAATTGTGGATCCCCAAAAGATACAACCATCCACCTCGTCCACTGGCACCCAAGGCCCCTCGTCCCCCATGTCGGCAACAAATTCACCCACCGCCACAAGCCTATAGAGTATAGGACAAACGTAGACTAAAGCTCCCCCCACAAAGTTCCAATGCTCAATTGAACCCTCAACTATACCCAAAACGAACTCTTTGGTGGATCCCCAAACCTCTTCTATGAGCCCAACACTTCTATGAGGGAAATCATCATATTTGGATCCCCAAATCTCCCCAACCTCAACTTCCACTCCGTGTCACTCAGCAGTCCCCTACCATTCAATGGAAACCCAAGGCAACATCCGTTGTAAGGACTACCTAGGAAAAAGGGGAGCAGAAGCTTCACAATGACACCATAACCCTCATGCTACACTGACATAGTTAATTACTGATATACCTTCAATGTCAAACACCCCCCCACCTATCATTGTGAGGTTGCAACAATGTCATAATTGGCTCAAGTTCTTTTAGTCTCAGGTACTTACTAACCAACTATTCAAAATCCCTCAAGGAAGTGATCCCCACTACCTCTCCATCACCTAATTGGAATAGACTCCTTAATGTCATTTTCATCACATGCTGAGGCTGCATATTCCTTGGATTCATCCTTGTACATCTCTTCCCCCTCTACAAGATTCACACGTTGGAAGTATTCATACAAGGTATGTCCTTGTTGGACTGGCAACTGTCGATATCTATCAAAAGAAAATATTGTACGAATGTCTCTAGCCATATCCAAATGGCATAAGTATCTGTATAAGTCTTCCAATGTGTTGTCACATGCATTAATGTCAAATTTGGGTGTAAAATTATAATTCTCTGGTTGACTTGCACATCCTTTGTATGGACTATCATTAATAAGAATTGTCCTTGTTAACATGGAATTATTCATTACATTAATGCCAAACCTTTTTGAGTGGTTTGAACATGGCCTCCACACCCATTGTTTTTTGCTAAAATATCTTTTCATCACGATCATAGACATAACACTGCTCTTGTCCCCACACAATAAAAAATGGTAAATGTCTCCCTACAAGAAATTCTATAGTTTCCACCATATGCACCACATTTTTGCGCAAAGATGTGGACCATATCCCAACATGGAACTTTATGAATTGATTGGCTAAAAATTTTGTGCATCTTGGATGAAGTACAATCCATTGTTTCCCACAACGTAAGCTTGTATGTTGATTTGACTTTCTGAACCAACGTTCTAAACAAGAATCCAGTCAAATCCAATATTACAGACATTTGGCCTATTATTTCCTTGTATCCAATCCTATGTTGTCATTATCTTTAACACATTTGTGATATACTTTATCTATCAAAAAAATATAAAATACATGACCAAAACTCAATAAAAAAATCACACATATGACTTCTCACAAATATTATATATATTTTTCACTAGAAAAAATCAAATTTGGTAGTATAATCAATTGTCCACATATTGTGGATGGTTCTGAATTTGAATTTAGTTAGTTATCCAAATCTCACTAGATAATGTCTTGTGTATGCATGCTATAGGGAAAATAAAAGAGAGAAGACATTGAGTCAATGGACCAAAACTCAATTAGAAAATCACACACATGATTTCATTACTCTTAAGATACCCGATACATCTCTAATTACACAGAATTAAATTTGGTCATGTAGTTAGTTGTTCACATATTTGGATATATTTGAATGTTGGTTTTGGTGAGTTGTCCAAATCTCACTAGATGACAATAGACATCTTGTGCATGGGTATTATCGGCTAGATTTAAATTGGCTAGATACAATTCCTTGTTATGGCTAGATCAATTACTTGTGCATGGGTGTTATTGTCTAGATTCAATTACTTATCCAAATCTATGTTAAGGGTGGGTAAAGCTAGTGGTCAAATCTTATAGATGGTTGTGAGTTTCTAGATTTAGTCACTTGTTCAAATCTATGTCATGGGTGTAAATGCTATAGATTTGGCCAATTGTCCAAATCTTATGTATGGCTATAAATTTTATATGGCCTTATTGACATACCCAAACAATCAACTATATGTGAGGATTGAATTTGAATAAGTGTCCAAATCTTTGTTTGGGGTGTCAATAAAAAAATCATAGACACATGGTCTAATTGATCTAATGAGCATGGCATTGTTTTACATTATAACAATGAACAAATTATGATGGAGTCAACAAACTAGCTCAATAATAGTGTCTGAATTTTACAAAATAAAATAGAAGTTCTTCTTCTAAGTTAATATCATAATAAGTACCATACATACAAATGTAACTGATGATATTCCTAGAGCATTTACTTACATATCACAATGGAAAAAACTATCCTACCAAAAAAATGAGAACTAAATATGATTTTTAAACACCTGTTGCGTCTGGCTCATTCAGGAAGAAGTTGATCAATAAAGTCTAACATTTCTCCTTCATGCTTCTTTGTAGGTGTATCTATATGCTAAGCTATATGCTCGGCTGGTGTGGGGCCTTCTATCAGAAGCTTCTTATTTGTAAACATAGAATCATCTCCTTGCTTTGTGATTCCAGCCCATGAATTGATTTCAAGATTCCCCTCAGTAGAGCTTGAAAACATTGATTCAATCTCACGTAATTCTTGTAAACTTGGAACCATTGCCATTGTCTTCCATTTGTTTGCAAGAGCCATTTACATGCACTTCCCAATGCAACAAAGTCTAACATTTCTCCTTCATGCTTCTTTGTAGGTGTATCTATATGCTCTGCTGGTGTGGGGCCTTCTATCAGAAGCTTCTTATTTGTAAACTTAGAATCATCTCCTTGCTTTGTGATTCCAGCCCATGAATTGATTTCAAGATTCCCCTCAGTAGAGCTTGAAAACGTTGATTCAATCTCACGTAATTCTTGTAAACTTGGAACCATTGCCATTGTCTTCCATTTGTTTGCAAGAGCCATTCTACATGCACTTCCCAATACGAATACATCAAAAACATACTCATCCTCCCTACAAAAAGATTGTAAAGTTGCAGAAATAACATCTTCCATCTTTATTAATAGTCTTTGTGCATTGTCTTTCTCTTCATGTCCATTAAAGTCTATCACTATCACTATTGTCAGAAGTATCCAAAATATGTGGCCCATGCTCCAAATCTTGGTAGCGACGATTGTCCATGAATTCCTTCTCTTTGCTCACTAGTACATGTGCCAAAAAAGTATTGATTGATCTATCCACATGATCTGTATTAGGAGGGTTAATATCCACACTACCAATTGCCATCTTGTGTTTCCCAGTGACCTTCTCTAAAGCACTCTCCAAAGCTACAAGTTGCTTGAATGTTACAAATGCAATAAGGAAAAATTGTGCAAGTTTAGCAGCTAGTTTTAACAATCTATGCAGCATTATCTCAAACCTGTTTGAGCTCCATGTCATGCTATGAAGCCCATGAACTACATCCATCACCAATGTGCCAATGGTAAACTGGTTCCTTGAATGTGTTGCACATGAGCTCCATCCTTTCCATGTCTAGTCCAGCCTAGTATACACTCCAAGGATACTTATCAAAATGCAAACTAGTTCTCTCCTTTTGGTTTATAATCCATTGAATGTATGCTTGTGCCGATCGAGGCAATGCATCTTTATGATCTCTATGAGCAAGCTTATTTTTCAGCCATATTTGACTTGATCCAACTATGCATCTTTATGATCTCTATGCATCTTTATGATCTCTATGAGCAAGCTTATTTTTCAGCCATATTTGACTTGATCCAACTATCTTTTCATAGTATTCTGGCTGGATGTTGTAGTAAGTCACACACTGATCCCATGGCCTGTCAACCTTATCACTTGACTTTTCCTTGAACTCCTTCACAAGCTCTTCCTACAACACCTTATCTTCCTACATTTGACGTGATATTTTTGCCATATCCATCTTGCCTATATCATGACTTCCCCTAACTAGAACAATCTTGGAATCCAATATTTCCTCTTGAAAGATCTTAATATTCTCGATCTAAACCTTGCAGTAAACACTAGAACATGCCAGGAGTTGGTTGTCTCCCACCCTTATTGATATTATTACTAAGCTCAAAATGATAGGGTAGTGATACATCTTTGTATGCATCCATAATCCTCATCCATGTCTCAAACATGTCATCGGGGCGTATTATCATGTGTGTATCCTTTGTTGCAACATTATCAACAAATGCAACTTGTGCTAGTTCGATAAATTGTTTACAACATTTTCAACATTAAGCAATGTTACAAACTAATTTATCAATGATAACCAAATATATATTGAGGTATTTCTGAAAAACCAAATATTCAATGTTGATAATTACTTACATCCCATTATGCACATTGTTCACTTACCTTTGCAACTCCTTAGTGAGGCTTTGTAGGTCTATTGAATGCAATCCATGGATTCCTTACTTGCTTTAGATTATCATGATATTTTCACCACAATAGCAGTATCACCAAATGGAACAATGAAAGAACCTTCAACTATATTTGTCGCCAAAGTATATAATGTTTGTGGTTTCTTATTCACTATTTTTGTTTTATGTAGCCTCATCCTTTGAAATATTGGCTTGAACCTTGTAAAATCCATCTATATATTGTTTTATCATAAGCTAATCATCCTCCTCATCTATACACCATTGTTAACATAGACTGAGCAACATCAGTCTTCATCTTTGCATCATCATAAGAAAATGCATCCAACAAGTATGATTAATTAGAATCTCTAATATTCACACAAATGCATGAAACCCCCTTTTTTTCCTACAATCTCCTCAGATTATGCCTGTACTACACCAATCTTTTTGTACGTCTCTTTCTTGGGTTGTAATTCAAACAATTTCAAAGGTTTCATTGGATATGTTCCCTTCATTGTAGAAGTCAAGGCACCAAGTCCATGCCTTGTCATGATTAATGCCCTCAAAAATCTCAATCCTTGAGCTTCCCTTGGAACTTTTAGTAGCAGTGGATGATGTCTTCCTCTTTGACATTTTGAACCTATTCAAAGTTTGATGTCATCAACTTACTTAGCTTTATACGTTTTGTATATCTTTAAATAATTTAATCGTTAAATATTTACATAGAAAAAATAATCTATTAATCAGATCATCATTGAGTACTCTAGAGGGATGAAGTTAAAATGTTAGACTTAGTTAAATACTTTAAAGGGATATGAGAGGGAGTGTGAGCTATGAAGTGTATATATATTTGGATAATTTTATTGAATGGTTGACCAAATCTATTGTGAAGAGCATTAGGCAAGTCCTTAATAGGAGTGAGATATGAATTGTTTATAGATTTAGAGAATTGTCTAAATTTATATTAAACGGTTTGTCAAATCTTTAAGAGGAGCATTAGGTGAGTCCCTATAATAAGAGGGATCTATGAATTGTATATAGATTTGGACATTTTCCCAAATCTATATTAAATGGTTGGTCAAATCCAATGAGAGGAGCATTAGACAAATCCCTAATAAGGGTTAGCCTTAGGTAGATTTCCAATATGGGTGAGGTCTAGTGAGAGAAGCATTTTGGAATTTCCCAATAGGAGTGAGCTATGCATTGTAGTTAGATTTGAAAAATTTTCCAAATCTATATTGAATGTTTGGCCAAATATGGTGATATGAGCATTAGAAAAGTCCCTAAAAATTGCTAGCCTTAGGCAAGTCCAATAGGGGTGATGTGTAGTGAGAGGAGCATCATGGAAGTCCCCATAATAGGAGTGAGCTATGAATTGTAGATAGATGTGACAATTGTCCAAATCTATATTGAATGGTTGGCCACATCTAGTGAGAAAAGAATTCGGCAAGTCCAATTATGGTGAGTTATGAATTTAAAATAGCGAGAGAAGAATTAGGCAAACCTCAATAAGGGTTAGTATTAGGTAATCCCCCCCAATAGGGACGTGAGGTCTAGTGAGGGGAGTTTTAGGTAATAAGAGTGAGATATAAATTGAAAATAATAAGAGAAGCATTAGGTAAATCCCAAATAAGGGTTAGTATTAGGCAATCACCCAATAGGAGTGAGCTATAAATTGTAGATAGATTTGGAGTGTCCAAATCTATATTTAATTATTGGCCAAACATAGTGATAGGAGCATTTTATGTTTTGTAGGTATGCTTGGGAAATTAACTAATCTAAATTTAGTGGCTAGCTAAAATTGTTGATAAGATCATTAATAGGAGGGAGCCTTAAGCAAGTCTCCAAAAAGGGGTGATGTAAAGTGAGAGGAGCATTATGGAAGTCCCTAATAGAAGTGAGCTATGAATTGTAGATAGATTTAGACAATTGTCCAAGTTTATATTGAATGGTTGGCCACATCTAGTGAGATGAGCATTAGGCAGGTCCCCAATTGGGGTGAGCTATGGATTGAAAATAGTGAGAGAAGAATTAGAAAATTTTCTAATAAGGGTTAGTATTAGGCAAGCCTCTATTATTAGTATTAGGCAAGTCCCCAATTGGGGTGAGCTCTTGATTGAAAATAATGAGAAGAATTAGGAAAATTCCTAATAAGGTCTACTATTAGGCAAGCCTCCAATAGGGACATGGGGTCTAGTGAGATGACCATTAGGAGAGTCTCTAATAGGAGTGAGCTATGAATTACAGATAGATTTGGATTTTCCAAATCTATATTTAATGGTTGGCCAAATATAGTGATAGGAGCATTAGGCAAATCCCAAAACGAGTTAGGTATGGATTATAGGTAGATTTAGACAATTGTACAAATCTACATTTAATGGTTGGTAAAAAGTGTTGAGAAGAGCATTAGGCAAATACCTAAGAGGAGTGAGGTTTGAATTATATATAGCTTTGGAAAATTGTACAAATCAATATGTATTGATTGGTTGGCCAAATCTATTGAGAAGAGAATTAGGTAAGTCCTTATTAGGAGTGAGATATGAATTGTTTATAGATTTGGAGAATTGTCTAAATTTGAATGGTTGGTCAAATCTAGTGAGAAGAGCATTATGTGAGTCCCCAATAGGAGTGAGCTATGAATTGTATATAGATTTGGATATTTGTCCAAATCTATATTGAATGGGTAGTCAAATCTAGTGAGAGGAGCATTAGACAAATCCCCAATAAGGGATAACCTTAGATAAGTCTCCAACAAGGGTGAGGTCTAGTGAGAGGAGCATTCTGGAAGTCCCCAATCACAATGAGCTATGACTTGCAGCTAGATTTACCCTCCTCAATTGGGGTGAGCTATGAATTGAAAATAGTGAGAGAAGCATAAGGCAGATCCCTAATAGGCGTGAGCTATAAATTGGAAGTAATAAGAGAAGCATTAGGCAAATCCCCATTAAGGGTTAGTATTTCCAATGTGAGTGAGCTATAAATTTTAGATAGATTTGGATTTTCCAAATCTGTATTGAATGATTAGCCAAGTTTTTGGTCAATGAAATTCTTTAATGGGGGTGAGGTATAGTGAAGGAGCATTAAACAAGTCTCCAATAGGAATAAGATATGAATTATAAATATATTTGGACAAGTGTCTAAATATATATTGAATGGTTGGAAAAATATATTGAGAAGATAATTAGGTAAGTCCTAAATAGGAGTGAGATATGAATTGTTATAGATTTGGAGAATTGTCAATCTATATTGAATGGTTGGTAAAATCTAGTGAGAGGAGAATTATGTGAGTCCCTCCCCAGTGGAGTGAGCTATAAATTGTATATACATTTGGACAATTGTACGAATCTATATTTAATGGGTGGTCAAATCTAGTGAGAGGAAAATTAGACAAATCCCCAATAAAGGTTAGCCTTACACAAGTCTCCAATAGGGCTGAGGCAGTGAGCGGAGCATTTTGGAAGTCCCCATTATTGTAGTTAGACTTGGATAATTATCCTCCCCAACTGGGGTGAGCTATGCATTGAAAATAATGAGAGAATCTTTAGGAAAATCCCTAATAAGGGTTAGTATTAGGCAAGCTCCCAGAAATAAGGACATGAGGTATAGTGATATGAGCATTAGGAAAGTCCCCAACAGGAGTGAGCTATGAATTATAGATAGATTTGGATTATCCAAATTTGTAATGGTTGGCTAAATAGCATTAGGCAAGTTTCCAATAAGGGTGATGTATTTGGATAGTTGTCCAAATCTACATTTAATGGTTGGCCAAAAGTATTGAGAAGAGAATTGGGCAAGTCCCTAATAGGAGGAGCTATGAACTGTGTATAGATTTAGACAATTGTCCAAATCTATATATTGAGTTGTTGGTCAAATATAGTGAGAGGAGCATAGGCAAGTCTGTGGGTAACATAAGGGTGTAGTTAGAGGAGCATTAGGCAAGTCTGTGGTAATGATTAGCATAAGGATGTAGTCATAGAGAAGCTATGAACTATAGATAAATTTACCAAATCTATATTAAATGGTTGGCTAAATCTAGTGAGATAAGCATAAATCAAGTCCCCAATTTGAGTGAGCTATGAATTATAGATATATTTAGATTGTCCAAATCTGTATTGAATGGTTGACCAAATGTACTCATAGGAGAAATAGGCAAGTACCCAATAGGGTTGAGGTATGGATTGTAGGTAGATTAAGGCAATTATTAAAATCTATATTTAATGGATGGCCAAATATAAATTTAATGGTTAGCCAAATGTGGTTAGAAGGGAACTAGATAGTCTCTAATAGGAGTGAACTATGAATTAATTATAGTTTTGGATAATTGTACAAATCTACATTGAGCGGTTGGCCAAATCTAGTGACAGGAGCATTTGTCATGTCCATGGTTAGGGTTACCATTAAGCCAATCCCAATGAGGAGTTAGCTATGAGCTATAGATAGATTTGGACAATTGTCCAAATCTGTATATTGAATGGTTATTCAAATCTCGTGAGAAGATCATTCGTTAGTAATATGAGTGAGCTATGCATTGTATATAGATTTGGACAATTGTCCAAATCCATAATTAATGGTTCTAGTTAGAGGAGCATTAGGCAAATCCCCAATAGGAGTAGTGTATGTATGTAACAATATTTGTCTAAATCTATAGCAATGAATGATTAGCTAAATCCAATGAGAAGAGCATTAGAAAAATTCATATCAAGGGTTGCCTTAGGCAAGGTCTTTAATAGGGTTGAGGTCTACTAAAGAGGAGAATCATGGAAGTCCCCAATATGGTTGAGGTATGGATTGTAGGTAGATTAAACACAATTATCAAAATCTGTAATTCATGGTTGGCCAAATCTACATTTGATTGGTTGACCAAATATACATTTAATTGGTTAGCCAAATGTGATGAGAGGAGAATTATGTAAGAAAGTCCCGAATATGAGTGAGCTATGAATTAAATATAGATTTGGGAAATTGTCTAAATCTACATTGAGTAGTTGGCCAAATCTAGTGATAGAAGCATTAGTCATGTCCATGGTTAGGTTTAGCATTAGGCCAATCCCCATTAGGAGTGAGTTATGAATTATAGATAGATTTGGACAATTGTCCAAATCTATATATTGAATGGTTATCCAAATCTTGTGAGATGAGCATTAGTTAGTAATATGAGTGAGCTATGCATTGTATATAGATTTGGACAACTGTCCAAATCTATACTTAATGGTTCTAGTAAGAGGAGAATTAGGTCCCCAATAGGAGTGGTTTATGTATGTATATAGATTTTTCAAATCTATATCAATGATTGATTGGCTAAATCCAATGAGAAGAGCATTATACAAATTTGTATCAAGGATTGGCCTTAGGCAAGGTCTCCAATAGGATTGAGGTCTACTAGAGGAGAATTATGGAAGTCCCCAATAGGGTTGAGGTATGGATTGTAGGTAGATTTAATACAATTATCAAAATCAATATTTTGTGGTTGGACAAATCTAAATTTAATTGGTTTACCAAATCTAAATTTAATCGGTTGACCAAATCTACATTTAATTTGTTAGCCAAATGTGGTGAGAGGAGAATTAGGTGGGAAAGTCCCTAATATGAGTGAACTATGAATTAAATATATATTTGGGCAATTGTACAAATCGACATTGAGGACTTGGCCAAACCTATTGAGAGGAGAATTAGTCATGTCCGTGGTCAGGGTTAGCATTAGGCTAATCCCCATTAGGAGTGAGCTCTAAACTATAGATAGATTTGGAGAATTGTCAAAATCTGTATATTGAATGGTTAGCCAAATCTTGTGAGAAGATAATTAGTTACTAATATGAGTGAGCTACACATTGTATGTAGATTTTGGACACCTATCCAAATCTATACTAAATGGTTCTAGTAAGAGGTGCATTAGGAAAATCCCCAATAGGAGTGGTGTATGTATGTATATAAAGTTTTCCAAATCTAAATCAATGAATAGTTGGCTTAATCCTACAAGAAGAGAATTGAAGAAACCCCCATTGAGGGTTGGCCTTGGGCAACGCCTTAGGCAAGGTGTCCCCAATAGGGTTGAGGTCTAGTGAGAGGAGAACCATGGAGGTCCCCAATGGGGTTGAGGTTTGGATTGTAGGTAGATTAAGACAAGTATCAAAATATATATTTGATGGTTCACCAAATCTACATTTAATTGGTTAGCCAAATGTGGTGTGAAGAGAATTGGGTAGGCAAGTCTCTAATAGGACCGAAATATGACTTAAATAAAGATTTGGGAAACTGTCTAAATCTACATTCAATGGTTGGCCAAATCTAGTGAGAGGAGCATTAGTCATGTCCATGGCTACGGTTAGCATTAGGCCAATACCCATTAGGCAATGAGCTATGAACTATAGATAGATTTGGACAATTTTCCAAATCTGTGTATTGAATTATTAGTCAAATCTTGTGAGAAGACCTGTGAGGTCCCTATCCCCACCGCGCAATGAATTCAGGGCTGCTAGCAGCGGAAGTAGCACTTCTTGCACAGGGTAGGGTCCCACACTCGGGGCCTCGCCCACGGATATCCGGACAAGAGACTAATCCATCGATTCTTCCAAAAACGAACTCGGAAAAATTTCCCTTGCCCAGAAAGCATGGGCGATTCCTCCATGATAACTTTTCTCTAATGTAGTCAAAAGCCTTAAGTAGCTGAATTGATCTGACCGAACCCTTAACTCCCATAGTCAGATCAGAGAAAAGATTGTACTTGGATCATAGAGACCAATGCTTTTTTCCTCATTGAGAGGCAAAGCCGTTGATTCTTTTCCATAGAACAAATTTTGTCCGAGATTTACTTCATCTATCGAACCAAAACAGAATTGAATCTCAATTTAGGGATCCATCAGTCTACCCTAACCCCAGTCCCATGGGTTAGCCAACCGCCCAACCACTGTAGTGATGGGATCCAATTAAGAATTTGGTTAGGTTGTCCCAGGTACGAGGGAAATGAGTTTCGAGGCCGGATATTCATGCAAACTTAAAACTAGTCACAACACTTATACACCCAATATGAAATCGACTTTTTCACAGATTCAACAGTCTTTAAAACAATCTTTTAATGAAACCATAGTGTCATTGATCATAATCCTCTAATTATCCAATTGAATCCTTATTTCCAAACATTCCTTCATCCGTGTACCTATGGCATAATTGGCAACTAGAACTCTCACCCCCTGTCCACTCAGGGGCCTTTTCACTTAGCTCATAGTAGTAACCGGCAAGTATTCACTTTAACAAAAATGGAGTCTCTGTTGAAGATCAGCAAGATCAACCAACAGATCCATATAAAAGAGCCATGGACTCATCCGTTGAGGACCAGCAAGGTCAATCAACTAGATCCATGCTCGAATTCAGAAAACAACTCTTACTCCTTGTTCCAATATCTTCCCCGACGTACATGTGGGTATCTTCGGTGACCCAGAGCCCAAGCACCATATGGTAAGCACCCTCTAGAATCCTTCGCAGGTCACCTAGTACTTCACTCATAGGCCGCTTCCTTGCTCCCTCATCCACTTTACCAGAAGTTCACCATTTAAATCAACCCGAGGCTGGTCAAGACCTCGGCCAACCTTGCTACACGAGACGTCCTCCGTTGACTCTCCGTCTCAGCAGTTGCAACTTTAACAGATAGGTCTCCAACCACCTCATTCACAAGACGATCAAAATGCTTCTCTAGCATTCTTGACATAAAACAGTCATTTAAAAACATATTTGACATACAGATACAGTTCCAACAATATTTCCATCTTTTCTCGTCACTCATCTTTTCACATTAGTCCCCATCTTTTCTCATCTTCCCACAAATTTTTTTTTCTTCATCGATCCCTATCACATCACATCATTCCCACATCAAATCGCATCCAATCGTATCATCCACACATCAATCTACATCATCCATACATCCACATGAATCCACATCATCCATATATCCATCCACATCAATCCACATTATCCATATATCCATCCATATCAATCCACATTATCCACACATCCATTCACATCTTCCATACATCCATCCACATCAATCCACACGTTAATCCACATCATCCATACATCCATCCACATCAATCCACATTATCCACACATCAATCCACATCATCCAAACATCCATTCACGTCAATCCACATTATCGACACATCAATCTACATTATCCACATTATCCACATCATCCATACATCCACACGTCAATCCACATTATCCACACATCAACTTACATCATCCATACATCCATTCACCTCAATCCACATTACCCACACATCAATCCACATCATCCATACATCCATCCTCATCAATCCACATTATCCACACATCAACCCACATCAATCCACATTATCCACACGTCAACCCACATCAATCCACATTCATTTCATAAGTATTCCTATTCTCATCTAATCACATCTTTTTCTACTCTCATCTATTCATTTCATAAGTATTCCTATTCTCATCTAATCACATCTTTTTCTATCTCATTACTTATTTCCTCATTTATCCTCATCAGATCTCATCCACTTGCATCTACCCATACATCTCATCACTTCACATACATTAACATCTATCAAGTTTACATTACATCTTATCACATCCATTTCACATCACATCTCATTCATTCACATGCTAACACATTCATTCATGTCCCTTATTGTTCATTCACATCCCGATTCACATCACATCACATCCATTCACATCCCTTATCATTCATTCACATCCTGATTCACATGCTATCACATTCATTCACATCCTATATGATTCATTCACATCCCGATTCACATGCTAACACATTCATTCACATCTTATATCATTTATTCACATCCTGATTCACATGCTAACATATTCATTCACATCCTATATCATTCATTTACATCCTGATTCACATTACATCATGTCCATTCACATCCCTTATCATTCATTCACATCGCGTTCACATGCTATCACATTCATTCACATCCTATATCATTCTTTCACATCCCAATTCACATGCTAACACATTCATTCACATCCTATATCATTCATTTACATCCTGATTTAGATGATATCACATCTCATCTATTCATTCACTTTTATCTGATTCTCATCACATCAGATCCATTCACTATTCATTCTCATCTATCTAATTCATATCACATCTTATCACATCTATTTATAGAATGTAAGAGAATTCTTATTTTTGATATAAAGATTCGTTACGTATCTATTTATGCATAAGAACAACTTCAGTGGGAAATAACTTTTTTATAAAAATCCGTTTATGCATCTATTTATGTATAAATTCAATTTTAAGAAGAATAACACTTTCGAAATAAAAATAAATCTTTTATGTATCTTTTTATGCATAAATTCAATTTTAATGAGAATAACTCTTTTGAAATAAAAATAAATTTCTTTATGCATCTTTCTATGCATAAAATCAAAATTGATGAGAGTAACTCTTTTGAAATAAAAATAAATTAAATCTTTATGCATCTTTCTATGCATAAAATCAAAATTGATGAGAGTAACTCTTTTGAAATTTAAAAAAAATCTTTATGCATCTTTCTATGCATAAAATCAAAATTGATGAGAGTAACTCTTTTGAAATAAAAATAAATTTCTTTATGCATCTTTCTATGCATAAAATCAAAATTTGATGAAAGTAACCCTTTTATAATAAAAAACATTCTTTTATGAATCTATTTATACATAAATTCAATTTTAATGAAAGTAACACTTTTATAATAAAAAAAATCTTTTATGGATCTATTTATGCAAAAAAATCAATTTTGATGAAAGTAACACTTTTATAATCAAAATATTCCCAATATGCATCTTTCTATGCATAGAAATTAATTCTAATGAAAATAACACTTTTATAATAAAAATATTTCTAATATGCATTTTTCTAAATAACACTTTTAGAATACACAAGCGGTGGGGATTACTCTTTCGGAATAACCAGCACAATCCACTAATCTCATAGTGATTTGCTGAAGTCATTTAACATCATTCCATCTACGAACATCATCACAAGGACTCGTCCCATTCATCCTCATTGTGGTTTTGCTTCGTTTATTACATTTCAACCAAAATTTAGGAATCTTCATTTTTCAATCAGAATCCAAATCAACTCATCAGTTCTCAACCAGAATTTAAAATCATATCAACCACATTCAAATTCATCGTTTGGATAGTATTAATACTTATAATTTCAAGTCTTAGTTTTACTCGTATATACTGCTAGTAAAGAGCTGCAGTTATACCCTCGATATATACGGGTAGTCACGGTCCTTGGAACTATAAGGTAAATACCATAATGTCTAGGCCTCAAGCAAGTGAGGGATTCCATACAATTGCAGTACTTCCATTTGAAGACCCAATTACCAATTTACGAATTTCAGTTTGAATATCAAATTGTATGAATTTTATCACACAATTACAATCCTTTACTGCTTCTTCATAAATTTTTGACATTTTTGGCTTCTCGGTTGATCCTCATTAGCCAATTTTCTCTGATACCAGTTGTGAGGTCCCTATCCCCACCGCGCAATGAATTTAGGGGTGCTAGTAGCGGAAGTAAAACTTCTTGCACGGGGCAGGGTCCCACACTCGGGGCCTCATCCACAGATATCCGGACAAGAGACTAATCCATCGGTTCTTTCAAAACCGAACCCGGAAAAACTTTCCTTGCCCAAAAAGCACGCGCGATTCCTCCAGGATAACTTTTCTCTAACGTAGTCAAAAGCCTTAACTAAACGGAACTGATCTGACCGAACCCGTAATAAGTCCCATAGTAAGATCACGGAAAAGATTGTACTTGGATCATAGAGACCAACGCTTTTTTCCTCATTGAGAGGCAGAGCCGTTAATTCTTTTCCATAGAATAATTTTTGTCCAGGATTTACTTCATCTATCGAACTAGAACAGAATTGAGTCTCAATTTAGGGATCCATCAGTCTAGCCCTAACCCCATCCAGTCCCATGGGTTAGCCAACCACCTAACCACTGTAGTGATGGGATTCAATTAAGAATTTGGTTAGGTTGTCTCGGGTACCAGGGAAAAGAGTTCCCAGGCCCCCTAGCCAGATATTCATGCAAACTTAAAACTAGGCACACCACTTACACACCCAATATGAAATTGCCTTTTTCACAGATTCAACAGTCTTTAAAACAATCATTTAATGAAACCATAGTGTCACTGATCATAATCCTCTAATTATCCAGTTGAATCCTTATTTCCAAACATTCCTTCATCGGTGTACCTATGGCATCATTGGCAACCAGATCGCTCACCCCCTGTCCACTCATCAGGGGCCTTTTTGATAGTTCCTAGCTCATAGTAACCGGCAAGTATTCACTTTAACAAAAATGGAGTCTCCGTTGAAGATCAGCAAGATTAATCAACAGATCCATATAAAAGAGCCATGGACTCATCCGTTGAGGACCAGCAAGGTCAATCAACCAGATCCATGCCCGAATTCAGAAAACAACTCTTACTCCTTGTTCCAATATCTTCCCTGACGTACGTGTGGGTATCTTCGATGACCTAGAGCCTGAGCACCGTATGGTCAGCACCCTCTAGGATCCTTTGTAGGTCACCTAGTGCTTCACTCATAGGCCGCTTCCTTGGTCCCTCATCCACTGTACTGGAAGCTCACCATTTAAATCAAACCGAGGTTGGTCAAGACCTCAACCGACCTTGCTACACGAGACGTCCTCCGTTGACTCTCCGTCAGTTGTTGCAGCTTTAATAGATAGGTCTCCACGACCTCATTCACAAGATGGTCAAAATGCTTTCCCAACATTTTTGACATAAAATAGTCATTTAAAAACAGATTTCACATATAAATACAGTTCCAACAATATTTCCATCTTTTCTCGTCACTCATCTTTTCACATTAGTCCCCATCTTTTCTCATCTTCCCACAAATTTTTTTTTCTTCATCGATCCCTATCACATCACATCATTCCCACGTCAAATCACATCCAATAGCATCATTTACACATCAATCCACATCATCCATACATCCATCCACATCATCCATATATCCATCCACATCAATCCACATTATCCACACATCCATCCACATCTTTCATACATCCATCCACATCAATCCACTTTTCTATCCACATCATCCATACATCCATCCACATCAATCCACATTATCCACACATCAATCCACATCATCCATACATCCATTCACGTCAATCCACATTATCCACACATCAATCCACATCATCCATACATCCATTCACGTCAATCCACATTATCCACACATCAACCCACATCATCCATACATCCATTCACGTCAATCCACATTACCCATGCATCAATCCACATCATCCATACATCCATCCTCATCAATCCACATTATCCACACATCAACCCACATCAATCCACATTATCCACACATCAACCCACATCAATCCACATTCATTTCATAAGTATTTCTATTCTCATGTAATTACATCTATTCTCATGTAATTACATCTTTTTCTATCTCATCACTTATTTCCTCATTTATCCTCACCAGATCTCATCCACATGCATCTACCCATACATCTCATCACTTCACATACATTAACATCTATCAAGTTTACATCGCATCTTATCACATCCCCATTTCACATCACATCTCATTCATTCACATCCTAATTCACATGCTAACACATTCATTCACGTCCCTTATCGTTCATTCACATTCTGATTCACATCACATCACAACCATTCACATCCCTTGTCATTCATTCACATCCTAATTCACATGCTATCACATTCATTCACATTATATATCATTCATTCACATCCCGGTTCACATGCGAACACATTCATTCACATCCTATATCATTCATTCACATCCCGATTCACATGCTAAGACATTTATTCACATCCTATATCATTCATTTACATCATCCTGATTCACATGACATCACATCCATTCACATCCCTTATCATTTATTCACATCCCGATTGACATGCTAACACATTCATTCATATCCTATATCATTCATTTACATCCTAATTCACATGACATCACATCCATTCACATCCCTTATCATTCATTCACATCCCGATTCACATGTTATCACATCCCTTATCATCCATTCACATCCCTTATCATTCATTCACATCCCGATTCACATGTTATCACATTCATTCACATCCTATATCATTCATTCACATCCCGATTCACATACTATCACATTCATTCACATCCTATATCATTCATTCACATCTCGATTCACATGCTAACACATTCATTCACATCTTATATCATTCATTTACATCCTGATTCACATGACATCACATCTCATCTATTCATTCACATTTATTTGATTCTCATCACATCAGATCCATTCACTATTCATTCTCATCTATCTGATTCATATCACATCTTATCACATCTATTTATAGAATATAAGAGAATTTTTATTTTTGATATAAAGATTCTTTACGCATCTATTTATGCATAAGAACAACTTCAGTGGAAAATAACACTTTTATAAAAATCTGTTTATGCATCTATTTATGCATAAATTCAAATTTAATAAGGAGAATAACACTTTCAAACTAAAAATAAATCTTTTATGTATCTTTTTATGCATAAATTCAATTTTAATGAGAATAACTCTTTTGAAATAAAAATAAATTTCTTTATTCATCTTTCTATGCATAAAATCAAAATTGATGAGAATAACTTTTTTGAAATGAAATAAATTTCTTTATGCATCTTTCTATGCATAAAATCAAAATTGATGAGAGTAACCCTTTTGAAAAAAAAATAAAGTTTTTTATGCATCTTTCTATGCATAAAATCAAAATTGATGAGAGTAAGTCTTTTGAAATAAAAATAAACTTCTTTATGCATCTTTCTATGCATAAAATCAAAATTGATGAGAGTAACTCTTTTGAAATAAAAATAAATTTCTTTATGCATCTTTCTATGCATAAAATCAAAATTGATGAGAGTAACTCTTTGAAATAAAAATAAATTTCTTTATGCATATTTTTATGCATAAAATCAAAATTTGATGAAAGTAACTCTTTTATAATAAAAATAAATTCTTTTATGCATCTAATTATGCATAAATTCAATTTTAATGAAAGTAACACTTTTATAATAAAAAAATTCTTTTATGCATCTATTATGCATAAAAATCAATTTTGATGAAAGTAACACTTTTATAATCAAAATATTCCCAATATGCATCTTTCTATGCATAGAAATTAATTCTAATAAAAATAAATTTTTTTTATTAAAAATATTTCTTATATGCATTTTTCTATGCATAGATTAAAAATAACACTTTTAGAATACACAAGCGGTGGGGATTACTCTTTTTGAATAATAATAAGATAAAATTTACTTCACCAAATTTAAGAAAAATTTTCCATAACCTCCTTTGTATGGCTGACCATTTTTCAAAATTTTCACTCTAAAATTTACTAAGAATTATCCAAGATGATTTAAATCATTCTAATCTAATCACTTTTCACTTTATTTAAGAGTAAACAATATGAAAAGTTTAATTCCATCAATTTGATTACACATCTAGGATAAAGAAAGGCTAAATTCAATAATGAAGAGAAGGGGGAAGCCTTTCCAGCAAGGCATAACATCCATTTTTATTTTAAAGAAAGCAAAAATCAAAAAACCATAAAATAGAATAAGAAAAAGTAGACTTTCTAACTTACTAGGAGTTTTGTTGGCTTTCCTTTGGCTTGATGGTTTGAGGGATCTACTCTTGTTTGCAACAAGAGTGGCCACCAATTCTTTTGAAGAGGAAATGGTCAAAAACAAATGAATTATCAATAAATTCACTGTTTTTAGCTTTGGGAAAGAGTAGAGTAACAGTGCATAAAACACTATTACCCATTTACAAAGGGGGAGGCTTCATTTATAGGAAAAAGTGAGCCTCTAACCAAGCAAACTGATTCTATAATTTTCAAGATCAGTTTGGTCAATTTTTGACCATTTTTAGGTCGGTTTAGCTTACTTTTTGAATCTAGTTGAAGCAGGAGAGATAAAAATATCTCATTAATTGTGAGTTTAAAACTCAACCACACATGTGAAATAGGTGCCTCCTTCATGAGGAAAATTCCCCATACTGAGGTGTCAAAAATGCATCATTTCTTCTAAATATCTCTTCTTTTTTAACTAATAACATTATCCTTAGTCAACTCTTCATCTTATCTGAGCATTTACTCATTTTTGGGAGATTTTCTTTTATTCTTCCATTTATCTCCTCCCTACATTTGGATTAATCTAATTGGTCCATAAGAACCTTAATTCAAAAATTTTAGAAAATCTGGACCCTTAAGCTAAGGTCCTTTTTACCTGATTTCAATTTATTCCAATTGCACATTGGAAATTTCTTTTTGAATATCTATTTTAGGGGAAACCATTTTAGACACTAGGAGGATTTTTATATCCAAAAATATCTCAATTTTAAATTATCTCTCTAGATATTTTCTCTCTCTAGACCAAAACAGGGTAAAACAGGATCTTTCTTTTATTTCAGAGAGGGGAATAACTATAAGATCATCCTACCCCACTTAAAAAATGTGAGATGTCCTCATCTTTCAAAATTAGAGGAGAACTCTTTTACTTAAGATATCCAATTGATTCTGGGGTTCCTTATAGTCTGGGGAACCCAACAGAATCCTAGGATAAAGATTCCTTATATAAAACTCATCATCAGATAATAATTCACTCAGATCGTAACATTCAATCCTTATCACAATAAAGGTCCATTAGACCAAAATTTCTATCTGTCCTTCATGGAAATTTTTAATTATACAGATTTTTAATTTGACATCTCTTAACTTGATCCATTGGGTCAAGTGTTAACAACAGTAATCTGCCAACACAATCCACTAATCTCATAGTGATTTGCTGAAGTCATTTAACGTCATTCCAGCTACGAACATCATCATAGGGACTCGTCCTATTCATCCTCATTGTGGTTTTGCTTAGTTTATTACATTTTAACCAAAATTTAGGAATATTCATTTTTCAATCAGAATCCAAATCAACTCATCAGTTCTCAACCAAAATTTAAAATCATATCAACCATATTCGAATTCATCGTCTGGATAGTATTAATGCTTATAATTTCAAATCTTAGTTTTACTCGTATATTGTGTGACATGAAAATTTGATATCTTTCATTTTCAATTTTGTGCATATTTTGATGGTTTCTCAATGGTAATAAGGTGGAAGCTTGTCCAAGAAGATTGTGGCACCCACAATGGAATAATGGCATGGTGATGCGACGGCTTGGCGACTACCTTAATAACAGCATTCTATCTTCAAATATAATATTTTTACTTAATTTAGGGTGCACACATTGTAAATGCCACAAGTATGCTTGATAAATACTTTGGTATGGTAGATAGGCTAGTGATGTGAAAAATAAAGTGGGTCTTCATGCTCACATGGATTTTAATTGTATTATTAGTATAGTATTCACCATAAGGCTACAAGTTAGGGAGTGTGGAAGGCATGTGGAGGAGTGTGTGTAGATGCATAATTAGGAAAGATTCTTCTAGAATGTCTACATGGAAGAGGAGAATTCTGCCATGTGTAAGTGGGATCTCCACCTACATGCCACTTAGACTTGGCTATTATCTCATCACACTTTCAAAGTCAAAAAGTCTTCAATTTAATAATCAATAGAAGACTTAGTCTAACAGGACAATTGATGGTGACATCTACCCTTATGTCATTGAAGGGTTGAAGATTTTTATGTTGTAATTTGTAACAATGGAAGAGAGGGTGATTCTCCACCTATAAAAGGATTCTCCATTATTCAAACACTCTCTTTACATGTGAATGTCTCATTTAGCATCAGCTCCTCATGCTTAACCCAATTTTGGACCTCTTTGATGATTCATGATAAGTGGGATAAGGAGTTATTATCTTGGTGGGCCTGTGACTTCTCAAGGTAGCCCTTGCCTTATTGCCGCCCTCCTTTGGAGGCACCAATGGTTTTAGCGGTAATGAGCATGTGGAAAGACTCTGGGGACCATAGGTAAATCTTTACGATTGTTGCTGAGCAATGTTAACCCTTACCCTCTAGCTTGAATCATGAAGGAGATGAAAGGCAAGAGGCTACATGAAAATTGAGGTTTCATGCAAAGAGAGGGAAGTGTAGTTTTTGTGGTCTAATACCCAAATTTCAATTGGTAATTACTCATCACTCGGGTATTGAGTAAATGCTCACATAAGATGAAGAGTTGACTGAGTACAAGGTTTATTAGTTAAAAATTAACAGATATTTAGAGAAAATGATGCATTTTTGACACCTTAGTGTGGGGATCTCCCCTCACGAAGGAGGTGCCTATTTCACATGTGTGGAGGAGTTTTAAACTAAAAAATAATGAGATATTTTTATCTCTCCTCTATCCTATTTCAACTAGATCCAAAAAGTAAGCTAAACTGACCCAAAAATGGTCAAAAATTGACCAAACTGATCTGGAAAATTCTAGGAGTCAGTTTGCTTGGTTAGAGGCTCACTTTTTCCTATAAATAGAAGCCTCCCCCTTTGTAAAAGCTTAATGGTATTTTATGCACTATTACTCTACTCCTACCTTGAGCCATTTACATTGAATTTCTTGCTGATTCAATTGTTTTTGGCCTAATCCTCTCCAAAGTGAATTGGTGGCCACTCTTGATTCAAACAAGAGTAGAACCCTCAATCCCTCAAGCCAAAGGAAAGCTTACAAGCTCCATGTAAGCTAAATTTTCTAACTTGTTTAATTTTTAAATCTATGGTTTTCTTGACTTTCATGTTTAACTATTGGTTGAAGTAAATTCAAATGCTATGCCTTGATGAAAAGGCCATCCCCTTCTTTTCTTTACATTCCAGCCTTTCTTAATCATAGAAAGATTAACAAAAATATTAATTAAACTTTTCTTATTGTTTACTCTCTTGAAAATTAAAAATTATGTAGATCATGTTACCATATTATAGTAGTGATGTGTGTGAACACACTTAGGACCGCCGGGGCACTTTTTCCCTCACTAGGAGGTTTTTTCCCCCGTGCATTGTATATACGCCTGTTATCTTCTAGGGCTAGTCATCTTTCATTTTTGGCACTAATAATACACTACTGTGTTGTGCTCAAGCTTCCTCATCTTCTTGAAGTTGTGTGTGCATTCCTGCAACCCTAATTCCAACAATTGGTATCAGAGCAGGCTTCCTCCTCCCGGGCAGCATCACCGGCACCTGCCGCTTCATCTCCTCCGATTGCAACGAGGTTTCACGAGCGTCTGCAGGTTAGTATATGCCGTGGGAGAGCCCGTAGGGCTTGGTCGTTTCAGAATTTTGATCTGAAGTCATTTCGCCCTCCGTTTTTGCATTCCAAGTACTGCGCAGGCAAAATCGTCCTACTGTGCAGATTTTCTGTCAAGATTAAAATCTGCAGGACAGGTGCCCATTCGTCTGTTTTGGGCTGTGCTATATAGCACAGGTCGATTTTATACAGGTTTACCTCTTGCAGACAGCATTTACATCTAGTAGTACAGTCATTGGCCATGGCTGACAACAATGATGTATTCCGCATGTTGGCTGCTGAGGATAAGTTGGATGGCACCAACTATCCATTGTGGGCATATATGATGCGACATGTATTGGTAGCAAAGGGGTTATGGAATATTGTGCAGGGTATTGATGCACGTCCTATTGTGGCTGGGAATGCTGCAAACACATCGAAAACAGGTACTGTTGATGATGGTGCAGGCACAAGTGCTGTAGCAGCTGTTCGGGAACCACCACTTTCAGCAGAGCAGATTCGTTGGGATGGTAGAGATGCGCAGGCTCATGCCTTGATTGCGCTGTCTGTCAAACGTACCATTATCCCACATATTCGCTCTTGCAGGACTTCTAAGGATGCTTGGGATGTACTTGCCACATTGTATCAGGCAAGAAATGAGGCTCGTGTTGCTTATCTCCGAAAACAGTTGGAGAATGAGCATATGAACGAAGGTGATTCTATGGATAGCTTTTTGACAAAGATCAAGGATTTCAAAGAGCAGCTCATTTCTGCAGATGAAATCCTGTCAGACAGTTCACTTGTGCAGACTGTTTTGAATGGTCTACCAGATTCTTATCAGGGTTTTGCTTCCACTCTTCGCTTGATGATGAAAGGCAATCCCAATGCCTTATCATTTGAGGAGTTAGTTTCTGTTTTGCTGCAAGAAGACCAGTCAAGGCAAAACAGGAATAGTATGCGTGTCGCAGATCAAGCTTTCGGTGCTAGTCAGAGAAGCGGGAAAGGTAAAGCTGGCTTTTCTTCTAGTAAGCAGAAATCTGCAAATGCTGCGCAACCAAAGAAGGAAGACAAAGATGAGAAGAAGGGTGACAAACAGAAGACATTTTGCAAGTACTGTAAGGGAAATGATCATGTCATCAAAGCGTGTCCTAAGCTGGCTGCGAAAGAGGCTAAGAAGAAAGAGGCTGGTATGGCTGTTGCAGATGCCTCTCCTTCTAACAATGAATCTGCTAATGTTGTGCTAGATACAGAATGGGCATTCAATGCGCAGTGCAGTTATGACCCATCTTTGCATGACACATGTATGTCTGCAGTAGATTCAGATGTATGGTACTTTGACAGTGGTGCCACTAAGCATATCACCTCGCAGCGCAGTTTATTCACTTTCCTTGAGTCTGCTCCCACAGGGAATACTGTCACTTGTGCCAATAACTCCTCTTATCCCGTTAAAGGAGTTGGACAGATTGTGCTGAATGTTGCAAATGGCAACACCTTTACACTTTTTGATGCATTGTATGTGCCAGGGATCAAAAAGAATCTGCTGTCAGTCTCCGCATTTGCCAAAACAGGTTTGGTTGTAAAATTTGTGGATGACAGATGTACTGTTCATGATCTCTCTTGTGGTGACATCATTGTAGCATCTGGTTCACTATGTCGAGGGCTGTATAAGCTCAATATGGATGGCAAATGTGTAGAGGATTCAGCATGTGCTATTATGGATACGCAGGCTATTTCAAATGCAAAACTGTGGCATGCACGTTTTGGTCATCTGAATTTTGCAAGTTTGCTGCGCCTGCAGAAATCTGAAATGGTGTCTTCTTTGCCTAAGCTTGAGGCACCTGTCAAGCATGTTTGTGAGGGCTGCATATTGGGTAAAATGCAGCGTGCTTCCTTTCCCAAAGATGGATCAGTGAGAGCTGAACGCAGATTGCAGCTTGTTCACAGTGATGTTTGTGGTCCCATGCAAACTCCATCATTTGGAAACTACCTTTACTTCGTGACTTTCATTGATGATTTTACCAGGCATGCATGGGTATATCCTTTGAAGGCAAAGTCCGAAGTGTTTTTGTGCTTCAAACAGTTTTTGGTTATGGCTGAAAATGTGTCAGAAAGTAAGATGGGCACCCTCCGTTCAGATCGAGGGGGGGAGTATATGTCTTCAGAATTTAATGCATTTCTGGCTGAGCGTGGGATAAAACACCAATGTACAGTGCCGTATACACCACAGCAAAATGGTGTGGCTGAGAGAAAAAACAGGTCTCTCATGGAAATGGCAAGATGTATGGTTAAGAGTCAAAGTCTACCACATGGTTTTTGGCTTGAGGCTGTCATGTGTGCCACTTATGTACTAAACAGGTGTCCCACCAAAGCATTACAGGTTGTCACTCCATATGAGGCATGGCATGGCCGCAAGCCATCTGTTGGCCATTTACGTGTTTTTGGTTGCCTGGCATATGCATTAGTGCCTGTGCAACATCGCAGAAAATTGGATGACAAAGCTGTCAAATGTATTTTTGTTGGATATAGTGCTGAGAGCAAAGGCTATCGTTTGTATCATCCACAGACAAAGCGCATTTTGGTTAGCCGTGATGTTGTATTTGTGGAAGATGCAGTTCAGCCCTTGGTTTCATGTACTAAGGAGACAGATATCAGCTCACGTGATGTCTATGATACATTGTTGCCTCTTTTCAGTGGTGCACAGTCAAGTGCAATACCTCATGAGGCAGTTTTTCAGCCTATGCAGGTTTTAAATGATGGCACAGATCAGCCTATATCTGATGCAGATGTGCATGATGCACTTGAGGATGAGAGACAAGAGATTGAGGGCTCTAGGAATATGCCTAGATGGCTGGTGCAGACTTTGCGTGACAGCAAGTTGGATGCCCCTTTGTCTAGTCGCACTCGTTCTGGCTCTCATAGTGCCTCTTATGCGTCAGATTGTTATGCATTGGCTGTTTCTAGTATGTGCGATGAAAGTGAGCCTGTTTCATTTGATGAGGCACAAAGTTCAGAAAATTGGATGGCTGCTATGCAAGCAGAATACGATGCTATTATGAAGAATGGTACATGGTCTTTATGTGACTTGCCCCCTGGCAAGAAGGCCATTGGCACTAAGTGGGTATACAAATTGAAGCGTAAGCCTGATGGCACAGTGGATCGCCATAAGGCTAGGCTTGTTGCAAAAGGTTATGCTCAAGAGAAGGGCATTGATTTTGATGAGACTTTTGCTCCCACATGTCGTATGACCACTGTTCGTAGCATCTGTGCATTAGCAGCTCATAATGGTTGGAATGTACATCAGCTGGACATAAAGACTGCGTTCTTAAATGGAGATTTGCATGAGGAGGTGTATGTATCGCAGCCTCGTGGTTTTGTTCAAAGAGGGCAGGAAAACAAAGTGTGCAGGTTAAAAAAGGCTTTATATGGTTTAAAGCAAGCTCCACGATCTTGGTATGAAAAAATACATGCATATTTGACTGCACATGGGTTTCAGAATAGTCCAACAGAAAGCACTTTGTATGTTAAACGTGTGGATGGTGTACATCTAATCATTGCTCTCTATGTCGATGACATGCTGCTCACAGGACCAAATGAGAGTCATATTGCTGATTTTAAGGCTGATTTGAATGCCTCTTTTGAGATGTCAGATTTGGGGCATTTGCATCATTATTTGGGGATACAATTTAAGCAGTGTGATGGAGGTATTGCTTTGTGTCAGACAAAGTATATTGAAACATTGTTGCGGAGATTTGGCCTTGAAGACTGCAAGCCTATTGCTACTCCAATGGAGACAGGTTTGAAGTTGAGTCTTCATGATGCTGGAGATCACTTTGATGTCACACTCTATCAGACAGCTGTTGGTTGCCTCATTTATGTATGCATTACGAGGCCAGACATTCAGTTTGCAGTCTCACAGGTGAGCAGATTTATGCATAGCCCAGGCATTAAGCATTGGCAGGCAGTGAAGCGTATCTTTCGCTATTTGAGTGGTACTCGGCATCTTGGGTTGTTTTATCCCAAGGGGGGATCATTGCCGCCAGATTTACATGCTTTTTCAGATTCTGACTGGGCTGGTTGTTATGACACACGCGTGTCCACGAGTGGTTTTTGCTTCATGCTTGGAAGCTCATGCATATCATGGTTGAGCAAGAAGCAGCCTACTGTGGCCACTTCTAGTTGTGAAGCTGAGTACAGGGCAGCTTTCACAGCTACGGTTGAGTGTGTGTGGCTCAGACGCCTTATGGCTGATTTGGGTGTTGGGCAGCCATCTGCCACCACCATCTTCACTGACAGTCAGAGCGCATTGGCAGTTGCGCGGAACCCAGTGTTCCATGCTCGTACGAAGCACATTGAGGTGCACTACCATTATGTCAGGGAGAGACTCTCTGCAGGAGAGATCAGTTTGGCTTATGTGCCAACACAGGATAACCTTGCAGACCTTTTCACAAAGGCTCTGCCTTGTGAGAAGTTCGAAGCTTTTCGCAAAGCTTTGGGCTTACTCCCTTTTGTGGATTCGTCCACATAGCTAGACACTTCCCTATACATGAGTGCTAGCTCTTGTTCACCGCATCACTCCAGGGGGGATTTGTTACCATATTATAGTAGTGATGTGTGTGAACACACTTAGGACCGCCGGGGCACTTTTTCCCTCACTAGGAGGTTTTTTCCCCCGTGCATTGTATATACGCCTATTATCTTCTAGGGCTAGTCATCTTTCATTTTTGGCACTAATAATACACTACTGTGTTGTGCTCAAGCTTCCTCATCTTCTTGAAGTTGTGTGTGCATTCCTGCAACCCTAATTCCAACAGATCAGAGTCTTATACATCTAATTTGGGTTAATTTAAGTCGAATAAAGAATGAAAAAAATGAGAAATGATCAGCCATACAAAGGAGGTTATGCCAAAATTTTCTAAAATTTTGTGGAAAAGAAAGCTTGTTTTTATGTTATTCCAAAATAGTAATTCCCACCATTTTTGCATTCTAAAAGAAATATTCTAATTACTCCATGTACATATTCACCTATGAATATACATGGATATCACTGACATTAATTATTAAAATTGATTTCTATGCATAGAAAGATGCATAAAGGAATTATTTTTATTTCAAAAGTGTTATTCTCATTAAAATTAAATTTTATGGATAGAAAGATGCATAAAGAAATTATTTTTATTTCAAAAGTGTTATTCTCATTAAAATTGATTTTTTTGCATAGAAAAATGCATAAAGGAATTATTTTTATTTCAAAATTGTTATTCTCATTAAAATTAATTTTTATGCATAGAAAGATGCATAAAGGAATTATTTTTATTTCAAAAGTGTTATTCTCATTAAAATTGATTTTTATGCATAAATAGATGCATAAAGAATTTTTATATCAAAATTAGAATTCTCTTAAATTCTATGTTTAAATTCTGTGAATAGAAGTGAGGAGATGTGAGGTGAATAGATGTGATGTGAATCAGATAGATGTGAATGAATGGATGGATGGATGTAAGGTGAATAGAGGTGATGAGATGTGAGGAGAATAGATGTGAATCAAATAGATGTGAATGGATGGATGGATGGATGGATGTGAGGTGAATAGAGGTGATGAGATGTGAGGAGAATAGATATGATGTGAATCAGATAGATGTGAATGAATGGATGGATGGATGTGAGGTGGATTGAAGTGATGAGATGTGAGGAGAATAGATGTGATGTGAATCAGATAGATGTGAATGAATGGATGGATGGATGTGAGGTGAATAGAGGTGATGAGATGTGAGGAGAATAGATGTGATGAGATGTGATGTGAATCAGATGGATGTGAACAATTAGATGGATGTGAATGATTGGATGGATGGATGTGATGTGAATAGAGGTGATGAGATGTGAGGTGAATAGATGTGATGTGAATGAGATAAATATGAATGGATGGATGGATGTGATGTGAATAGAGGTGAAGAGATGTGACGTGAATGAATGGATGGATGTGATGTGAATAGAGGTGATGAGATGTGAGGTGAATAAATGTGATGTGAATCAGATAGATGTGAATAAATGGATGAATGTGATGTGAATAGAGGTTATGAGATGTAAGGTGAATAGAGGTAATGAGATGTGATGTGAATTAGATAGATGTGAATGAATGGATGGATGGATGTGATGTGAATAGAAGTGATGAGATGTGAGGTGAATAGATGTGATGAGATGGATGTGAATGAATGGATGGATGGATGGGAGGTGAATAGAGGTGATGAGATGTGAGGTGAATAGATGTGATGAGATGGATGTGAATGAATGGGTGGATGGATGGATGGGAGGTGAATAGAGGTGATGAGATGTGAGGAGAATAGATGTGATGAGATGTGATGTGAATCAGATGGATGTAAATGAATGGATGGATGGATGTGATGTGAATAGAGGTGATGAGATGTGATGTGAATCAGATGGATGTGAATGAATGGATGGATGGATGTGATGTGAATAGAGGTGATGAGATGTGATGTGAATCAGATGGATGTGAATGAATGGATGGATGGATGTGATGTGAATAGAGGTGATGAGATGTGAGGTGAATAGATGTGATATGAATTAGATAGATGTGAATGAATGGATGAGATGTGATGTCATGTGAATCAAGATGTAAATGAATGATATGGGATGTGAGTGGATGTATGTGAAAGAATAGATGTGAATGTGTATATGAAGAATGGATGTGAATGAGAATGTGAAAGAATGGATGTGAATGTATGTGATGAAAATGGATGTAAATGTGTATGTGAATGAGTATGTGAAAGAATGGATGTGGATGTATGTGAAAGAATGGATACGGATGTGTATGTGAAAGAATGTGATGTGATGTAAAGAGATGTGATACGACATGAATATATGTGGATGTGAAGTGATAGATATGAATGTATGGATAGATGTGAGAAGTCGTACATGTGAACGATTGGATGGATGTGGATGAATGAGATGAGATGTGTATGAATGAGATATAATGTGGATAGAATGTATGTGATGGGATGGTTATGAGAATATATGTGGTGGATATGAACGAATGAATGTGATGGATATGAATGAATGTGATGTGATGTAAATGGAGATGGATGTGATGTAAATAGAGATGGATGTGATGTGTGATGTGAACAAATATGATTGATAAGATGAGATGTGGATACGGGTAGATGCGACTGGATGAGATCTAATGCGGATAAATGAGAAAAGATGTGATGAGACAGAAAACGATGTGATGAGAATGGGAATATATATGTAATAAACAAGAATTGATGTGGAACAATATGTAAAGATGAGAGTTCATTATAGAAACTGTATTTATGACCTATTTTTTAATGATTGTTTTATGTCAAGAATGCTAGGGAAGCATTTTGATCGTCTTGTGAATGAGGTCGTGGAGACCTAATCTGTTAAAGTTGCAATAGCTAATGGAGAGTCAATGGAGGATGTCTCGCCTAGCAAGGTCTTGGTCGAGGTCTTGACTACTAGCCTCGGTTTGATTTAAATGGTGAGCTTCCGGTACAGTGGATGAGGGACTAAGGAAGCAGCCTATGAGTGAAGTGCTAGGTGACCTGCAAAAGGATCCTAGAGGAGGGTGCTGACTATACGGTGCTCGGCTCTGGGTCGCCAAAGATACCCACACGTGCATCGGGGAAGATATTGTAACAAGGAGTAAGAGTTGTTTTCTGAATTCGGGCATGGATTTGGTTGATTGACCTTGCTGGTCCTCAAGGGATGAGTCCATGGCTCTTTTATATGGATTTGTTCATTGATCTTGCTGATCTTCAATGGAGATTCCATTTTGATTTTTATAAGTGAAAATACTATCGGTTACTATGAGATAGGAAACTATCAAAAAGGCCCTTGAGTGGACACGTGGTGAGCGTTCTGGTTGCCAATGATGCCATAGGTACACCGATGAAAGAAAATTTAAAAATTAGGATTCAACCAAATATTTTAAAGGTTTATGATGAGTGATACTATAGTTTCATTAAAAGATTGTTTTAAAGACAGCTGAATCTGTGAAAAAGGCCATTTCATATTGGGTGTGTAAGTGGTGTGACTAGTTCTAAGTTTGGGTGTGTAAGTGGTGTGACTAGTTCTAAGTTTGTATGAATATCCGGCTAGGGGGCCTGGGAACTCCTAAGTTTACATGAATATCTGACTAGGGGACCTGGGAGCTCATATTGGTTGGTGTGTAAGTGGTGTGACTAGTTTTAAGTTTGCATGAATATCCGGCTAGGGGGCCTGGGAACTCCTTTCCCTGGTACCCGGGACAAAACCTAACCAAATTCTTAAATGGATCCCATCACTACAGTGGTTGGGCAGTTGGATAACCCAGGGACTTGATGGGGTTTGGTTGGACTAATGATCTCTAAAATGAGACTCAATTCTGTTATGGTACGTTAGATGAAGTAAATCCCAGATAAAAATTGTTCTATGGAAAAGAATCAATGGCTATGCCTCTCAATGAGAAAAAAAGTGTTGGTCTCTATGATCCAAGTGCAATCTTTTCCTTGATCTGACTATGGGACTTATGGGTTTGGTCAGATCAATTCAATTAGTTAAGGCTTTTGACTACGTTAGAGTAAAAATATCTTGGAGGAATCGCTCGTGTTTTCTGAGAGAGGGAAGTTTTTCCGAGTTCTTGGAAGAACCGAGGGATTAGCCTCTTGTCTGGATATACGTGGGTGAGGCCTCGAGTGAGGGACCATGCCCACATAAGAAGTGCTACTTCCGCTGCTACTAGCACCCCAAAATTTGTTGCGCGAGGGACAGGGATCTTTCAGCTACAATCTTACTTTTCGGGATAAAATAACTAAGAAGTCTATAAATATGATAAGAAATCCTAAAATCTCAAGGTGTGGGGTGATAAAGGATAACACCACGAACTACCTCTAGCCTCAACAGGACCATGGCTAAAGAGATGTTCTTCCTCAGCATCTAGCGCTGGTTGCAAAAGGCATATATTACCCTGTGTGCCACTTATGCTATTGTCTCTCAGCCGCCGGTGGGTCTGAAAAATATAGCTCCTAGCGAGCCTTGCCCTACTTGTTCGAGTTGTAGGTGGAGGAGAGGATATTATGATCAATAGCAAAAGCAGTCATATCCTGACTTTAAGATCGGGGATATGAGATAAACATGGGGCGTCCATCTATAAAATCCAATTCATCGATTAAAAGTCTTTAATAATGAACTTTATCTGAATGAAAATACAATATGTAAATGCTCTTTTCCAAGATTTTATTATAAATTTTTATCAAATTTGGTATTTTATTCTTAAGCTTTCAACAAATCTTTGATACCAATTGTGAGACCCCTGCCCCCTCCAAGCACCATAATCCGGGGAGCTAGCAGGAGTGGAAGTAGCAACCTCTTGCACGGGGCACAATTTCCCACTCAAGGCCTCGCACTCAGGGCCTTGCCCACCACAAATGTCTGGATAAGAGACTAATCTGGTGGTTCCTTCGAAACCGAGACCGGAAAAACTTCCCTTGCCCAAAAAACTCGGGTGATTCCACTAGGAAAAATCTTCTAATAAAAATTTTATCTAACGAGTCAAGGCCTTAACTATCCTTTCTATTCTGACCAAACCCATAGGTCACATGGCCAGATCAAGGAAGGGGCTTGCACTTGGTTCATAGAAATCATCGCTTTTTTTCCCTTAAGCGAGGCACAGCCGTTGATTATTTTCCATAGAACAAGAATCTTCCTGGGACTTACTCTAACTAGCGTGACTTGAATGTATCTAAACTTTTTGTAGGAATCCACCGATCTAGCCTACCCCAACTGCCCAACTAGTGAATTGGTGGGATCCCTTTTTATAAAAATTTGGTTGTGTTTTGTCCAGGTACCAAGGAAAAGAGTTCCCAGGCCCCCTAGCCAGTACTCAAGCAAAATATAGAATAGACACACCACTTACACACCCAATATGAAATTGCCTTTTTCACAGATTCAGTTGTCTTTAAGGCAGAATTGAAATGAAACCATAGTATTTCCATCATAATCCTCAAAATTCCAGTCCATTGTTTTTCAACCAAAATGTCATCCGGACTCTCCATTGAAGACCAGCTAGTCAACCAATGAGATATGATTTTGAGTTCCAGTTCACATAAATAATTCCTCATGCCAGTCCATCCATATCTTTCTCGACATACGCATGGGTGTCCTAGAGCAGCCATGCGAGCCCATGCATCGCATGGTCAAAACCCTCTAGAATCCTCCTTAGGTGTCCTAGCACTTAACTTAGGGACCGCTTCGTCGGCCCTCGCCTAGCATACCGGAAGCGCACCATTTTAACCATACCGAGGCTGGTCAAGACCTTGGAAGGCTTTGCCCCGCGGGAGATGTCTTTCGATGACTCCCCGTGAGCTAATGTAACATAACTCTCCTTAGATTAAACCATAAGCCGAATGCTTCCTCCAGCATTCTGGCATGATACGGTCCTTTTTCAAAAACAGAGTTTCTATGCAAGTAATAATTTCCCGTTGAGTTTGATTCCACAAGACCCTTTTTCTCAGAATCCAGGCTTTCTTAATGAAAATCACAATTCTAGTATCTCGGTAACTCACCCATCAATTACAATGAATTTCTGACTTATTTCTCAATGATTCCAGATCTAAGGAAAACTTCTTTAAATCACCAGTAATCCATTCTTCGTACTGAAGAAATGGGAATGGTCACAAGATTTTGCTTAATTTTTGATTTGAGAGATGGGTAAGCATCTTATTGGCCCACCTTTCTCACGCGGTTGCTAACCCTAAATTACTTGAATTTAACCCTAAAGATATTTTCTAAAGAAAATTCTTCCTTTTTTTGATAAATTAATTGTTATAAGAAAAATCCAAAATTATGAGAATTCATTCTTTCTTGGACATAATAGAATTATAAATAATTCTATTCATGAAATTAATGAAATTTTATAAAGAATATTCTTTTTCCAATGATCCATTTGTGAATATGCATACATCATTTTATTGAATTATTCTCATAGAATTATTCTTAATTATTCTTTTCTCCAATTGAAACTCGGCATCAACATGCCCTAAATTTCTATGTAGAATTGTTCTGAAACCTTGTCTTTTAACATCGAAATTACTTTAGGCATTTTCCTAATTAAAGTACGATGAAAATTCCTCTAAAACAATATCCATGTATATGAATATACCTATTTTGAATTATGACCAAAATTCCTCTTTTAATATTTAAAATATTTGTGCATATTATATTATGAAAATTCCTCTTTTTGTATCTAAATTTTTATGCATGTACCTATGTAAAGATAAACATAACAAAAATTTCTCTTTTCTCTATTTAAATAATTATGCATAAATACTATAAAAATATTTTTCATAAATGTAACAAAAATCGTTCTTTTAGCATAAAAATGTTTATGCCTAGAATATGATGAGAATTCCTCTTTTTGCATCTGAATTGTTATGCATGTACATATATAAAAATAATTATAACAAAAATTTATCTTTTCTTTATTTAAACAATTATACATAAATACTATAAAAGTATTTTTCATAAATGTAACAAGAATCATTCTTTAAGCATAAAAATATTTATGCCTAGAATACAATGGAAATTCCTCTTTCTGTATTAACAAAATTATGCATAAAATTAAATTCAATACTTTAAAATTTTGCCATTGCTTTGCTGCATTTTTTGAGAATTCTAAAAAATTCTACTTTTAAATAAATACTCATAATTATGAAATGTTGTGGAAAATCCTCTTTTTTTTAAAATTTATTATGCATACATATCATAATTATAAACATAATTATAAGCATCATTATAATTAAACCTCTTAATTAATCTTAAAAATATCCATTTATCATTCCTATATGAAAATTCTTACAAAAATGTTAGCATAACTCTTTTTCAATCTTAAAATAAATTAATATGATTTTTCTTAATCATAAACAAGTTTAAAAGAATTAACCATCATTTTTATCTAGATTAAAATCATAAAAATACTTAATCAAGCCTATAGTTTTGATTAAGATAATGAGATTAGCAAAAATATTAAATTTGAGCATAAGAGATTAGCATTAATCCAATTAAACATTATGAATCACTAAAAATCTTGATTTCAAGAAAAAACCATTGATTAAGAAGCTTCCCAAGCATTAGAGAGGTTGCGAAGAAGATAACTATTGAGAGAAAGATAGATTAAAAAAAACATGGATTAAGGCTTATCCTTGGTTTTTGGCTTGATTCTTTTAAAACAAAGTGAAGCCCACAAGGAAACTTGGCCACCAAGATGGGGAGGGTAATCTCCAAGTGAGGATGGAGATTTGTGAAGCACCAAAGCTTCCCAAAGTGGAGGCAAAATAGAGGGATAATAAAATTACTCTAATTTGAAGATTATATTGGCATGTAAATACAAAAAGATGAAAATACCAAGGAATGAGGGTCTATTTAAATATGAGGGAGGCCACCAACCAAGTCCAACTGGGATCTAGAGGCTTCCAGCTTCAGCTTGATCCATTTTGGACAAGTTTTGGATGAGTTTAGCTCACTTTTTTTATCCAGTTTGAAGGAGGAGAGAGGAGAGATAAATATCTCATTTTTTTTAAATTAAAAATGAGAAGTAATCATTTGATTTAGGTACCTCCTTCATGAGCCCTCTCCCTCCTTTTTTAGGTGTCAAAAATTTATTTTTTTACTAATAAACCTCATTTTTTAACTTATAAACCCAGTACTTGGTGAACTCTTCATCTTATGTGAGCATTTGCTCATTTTTGGGAGATTTTCTTTTATTCTTTTCATTTTTCTTATTGAAACACTTGGATGAATCCTATTGGCCCTTTAGAACCTTATTTGGACTTTAATCAAATTTTTTTGAAAATGTGGACCCTTAGGCTAAGGTCTCTAATTCACATATTCAGTTAATTTCTAATGCACATTGGAAAATTCTTTTTGAGGGGATACAGCTGGCCAGGAACCCAGTTTTTCATGTGCAGACAAAACACACTGAGGTATATTACCACTTCATCAAGGAGAGAGTCTTGGCAAGCGACATAGACTTGGCCTACGTCGGCACATAGAAATAGGTAACTAACATCTTCATGAAGGCCTTGGGAGAGAGCTGAGAAGCTCCACAGATTTCGAGATATGTTTGGAGTTCATGAGCTGCTGGAGTTGAGCTTGAGGGAGAGTGTTGAGATGTTAAGATAAAAATGAGCTCACACTCATGAGGCGGCTGTATGACTATTCCACATTTATATCATTAGCAGGTTTGGTAGTAGCTGGCACCAACATATCTTTGTTAGAGATTCTACAGTTGGACTACACTGACTAGTCCACATCTACCCACTCCTCTTAGCATGTTCACACTATGGACTGCTTTTATATACTCTATTATGTGTGTTGGTCACTTTATCTTCTTTGTATACCTCTTTTGCTGTGTGAAGAAGAAGAAGAATTTTCAGCCTCTCACCTTTTGTGTTCTCTTCTAGGGTTTGTGTGTGTGTGTGTGCTTTTAAGAGCTCAAGCTCTCTTCTCCTCTGCATCTTTTTAGAGAGAGTGGCCCTAGCAAATACAAGAATGTCTATAGGGAACACACAAGAATCTAACTACCACATACAAGAGAATCTAGCTTGGTCCTATGGCCAAGATACCATGAACAAATCTACATCATCTTTGGTTTTAGTAGGTTGACCCTAGGGCCAATCTACCAGCAGAGATGGTGTTGCTTTGATAATGGTAGCTTGCCATGCACATGTAGAGATGGGCCCAAGGGTCATTCTACCATGCAATTTTGAGAGAATGGCCCTAGGAAACACAAGAATCTACAACACAAATGAGAATCCAGTGTGGCCGTAGGGCCAAGCTACTATGAACAAATCTGCATCATCTTTGTTGGAAGCTTGTACCTAGGACAATCTCCTAGAAAAGATGGTTTTTCCTCGGTGATAGTAGCTTGTTTCTTGAGCCAAGCTACTATCAAAGAGGAATTTGATTTGTTCTTGGCAACATGGTCCTAGAGCCAAGCTAGATTCTCCTGCAAGGCTCATTCTAGACTGTTTTGTGTTCCCTAGGGCCATTCTAAAGTACATCAAGATACAATGGAGTAGAGGATGGCCCCAGGGACCACAAGATAATTCAGAAGCAAAGATGGTGTTGCTTGGTTAATGGTATCTTGGCCCTCGGGCCAATATAAGAGCAAAGATAATGTAGTTTTGTTCATGGTAGCTTGGCCCTAGGGCTAAGCTAGATTCTCTTGCAAGGGTCAATCTTCCCATTTCTTTATACCAAAATTTTTGTGAAATTGTTGTTTGCTCAAGAAAAGTGATAAAATCTGTCATATTTTGTAGTTTAGTTTGTAAATTGTTATCTTGATTAAGTTCAGAAGTACAAGTATATCTTCTCCCCTGCCTCGACGCTAGCCCCATTTTCGTGCTTGTGTAGTCGAGCGGTGACCTTAGCAATTGACCCAAGAGAATAAGATTTCACCAATGGAGGTGAATATTGTGATGCTACCTAGTTCTCCGGGCCTAGGCTAGTGCAGTGAATAAGCCCTCCCTAGCGCGTATACATCCCTTTGAGGGGTTGGAGGATTAAGCGATGGAGTCTGAGAGGGCGATAGGTCGGCTTGAGTCCTTGCGAGCTACCAAAGATAAGGTATATGGTCTTGTAGGGATTGCCCAGTCTATAGAGGTTGGATGGCTGAATTCTACATCATCCGCACGTAGAATAAAATAAAGAGACTGGATTTGGCTATGAATGATTTTGAACATTGTATCTAAATTTTTTTAAATCCTTTATTTGTGAACATTGTGTGTCATTCATAAAGATTGTTTAAACAAACCATGTGTAAGGTCTTTAATTAAGAAACTTGCTTATTTATGTCAAACAGTGTGGTAGGATTAACTAGAAAATAAATTGACGTGAGTTGGGTGGAAAGTGGGAGGATGGAATTCCCTGATGGCAACATCCTATGGATCGGTGGGCTCGATTAGTCGAGTAACTTTCCAATAAATTAATTGAAGCTCTATGTTAGATAAATAAATCCCTCAGCAGCCCTACTCTAGAGGAGTAGGTCAGTGCGGTTGTGCCTTGCATAGATGAGGAATAAAGAATTGTTTCTAGAAGTCAAGAATAGAGGTTTCCCGAGTTAAAAAGACCATGCTCCCCCTGCGAGATAGAACTAGGTCATATCTACAAATCATATCACATGGTCAAGGTGTCTACGAGTAGGATATTATCCCAAGTTAGAACTAGTAAACTATCTTAATGGTTTCCCCTATTTAGGAAAGGGGTGGAACGTTTACAATTGGTATCAGAGCCGATCTTAGTTCCTAGGACTTGTTAGCTAAGATTGTTTTGGAATATATGTTTTACCTTTGATAAAATAACTTACTAGAATAACTTGAATTGGTGATTGAATGATTGTAGGAAGAGGGTGATGCCTACTTGAGATTCCTAGTCTTCCAATGCATCTTCCAGACGGCTTGTCACTCTTCAAATTTTGAGTTTCGTGATACTATGGTGCAGATAGTTGAGAGATTGTCCCTCCCTCATATCTCTTGTATCCAAAGAGGGTGGGAAAGGGATCACCTTTGGAATCGCAGCTTGAGGTATTTTTTCATCAGAGTAGACCAAACTGGGAACATCACCACCGCCGATTTAAACCAGACTCACTGGATTGAAAAGTTGAAGATGGTCCGTTTATTTTGGTTCATGGGTACTCCCAGGCTTGACTGATCTGTGACCATAGATGGAAATTGCAAAGGTATATGACCAAGTAATGCAGGCCTTACCCGCCGCGCAGAGTAGCCATTTTGATACACAGTTTAATCCAGAGTCTACCACCCTTACCTTTAGTCTTCCGTGTCTTAGAAACTCCGACGGAACCCCCTTATTTCACCTATGTGGAGACTGCTCTAGTCTTATGTCTAGTTAAGCCTAGGATTTTTCTTTTACGATGAATAAGACTATTTATGTTAGTCTCAAACCTTTATAATAAAACTTGTCCTTATAAATATTTGAGAAATAAATTTATTTCAAAGTTTATTGATTTCAAAGTTTTACTTTTAAAAAGCATAATGTAAATCATGAGTCTTGTAATCCTAAAATTTAATCTTATGATGATGACCAAGATAATCAGCCTCCACTCCCGAATGCACTATATACAGATGTCCAGGAGAAGAAGCTCCTACTCAAGCAAATGCGACCTTCCTCCTTTAAGGGGGAAGGTTCAAAGATTGAAAAGGATGTTGAGGTTTTGATTAAAGCAATGGATGATTATTTCCCAACTGCCGGATACTAGGAGGATTTTTATATCAAAAAATATCTCAATTTTGAATTACCTCCCTCCACACATTTTCTCTCTCTAGGCCAAAAAAACAGGGTAAAACATGATCTTTCTTTTATTTCCGAGAGGGGAATAATTATAAGATCAAAAGGGGGGGGTTCTTATACATGCACACCTCAAAAGTTGGAGGGAGGAATCTTACAGTACCACCATTAGCAAGGGAACAATTACATCACGGCATGTCCACAACGTAGTATCGCCGTTACATGCATATACCAATGAGGCGTTGATTTTTTGGAGCCATGTTTCTCTATGTATATATTCCAAACCTTATGTAAATAAAGAATGTTTTGTGAAAAATTTCCACTTGTCTAAGTGATTTTGACTATCAGATATCGAGTTTAATGAAATAAGATCTGTTTTCTCAGGCATATGTCGTAGATCTCTAGTAAGAATGATTACCTTGTTTAAAGTACTTAATTTTGAGCTTCTTAAGTCTTAGGATCTCAAGAGACGAAGTCAAATAGGAATTTAACGATGTATCATTTTGGTAGAATCACGAGACGTGGAAATCGTGGGTGGTAGACAGCCAGATCCTCTCAGAGATAAGGAGGAGCAGCCAGGTCCCTTCAAGGGTGAAGGGGAAAACTTTGGCGAGGCTATGGAAAACTGGATTGAAGTCATAGAAGAATACTTTGATGTTAGTGGATACAATGAGAAAAGTAAGATTGCTCTTGCCAAGCTAAAGATTGTAGAAACAGCCAAAGTAGCATGGAGAAATCATTGTGAAACAAACCGTCAGGATCGGACCACCCAGATGTGGGATGATCTTAAGGCATACCTCAGCAAGAGATTTTGTCCTCTCCCGGCTTCCTGGAAACTAAGATGAATGAGTTCTTGGAGCCAACCGAGGGAAGTACAAGGGAGGAATACCACGCGGCGTTCGTTCTTCTCCTCAAATACTCGCCACCCATTGGATGAAGAACAATTGATGGCCAGGTTCATTCAAGGAATGAACGAACCCTTGGATATCCTAGTAAAGAATGCCAAGCCAGTTTCCATGGTTGAGGCAGTGCAGATGGCGAAGGACTTCGCCAAGGCCTTGGCCAAGGAAATATTTTGCCTCAGCCTCTAACGCTCACTGGTACTGATATTAATACATCATCCTCCAAAGAACCACATATACCGACGTCACTCAATAGGATCAGGAAAGTAAAGACTCTCAAAATGGCGTGCGAGTCTCACTCTGCTTACTCGGGTCGTATCAGAGTTGATGAGGTGCTCGCATGCAAAGGCTTTCATATCCTGACTCTCGGAGAGTTCAGGAATGCCAGATAGATTCGGGGTATCCATCTATAAATTTCCAATTGAATTTATGAGTTTTCAATTTTTGAAGTTCATTCAACATAATACTAATAAAGGAAAACATTATTTCCTAGATTTACTTTAAAATTTTAAGCAATTTCTATTGTTGTTACGTAAATTTACAACAAGGCTCTAATACCAACTGTGAGATCCCACTGCCCCCTCCGCACACCGGAATCACGGTATAGCTGGCGAAAGCAGCTCCTTCGTACGCGGGGGTCGCCATAGGTCCACATTAGGACCCGCTAATTGTATCTGCCCACTTGTCAAAATTTCTAAGATGGGTTCAGACCATTTAGGAGCTGTCTCTACAAGGAAAAGTGTTGAATCTAACATATCATCATCCACACCCACAGGAGCTTCTCCTTAGGTGATTCGAGACAAATGATCTACCCTTAGATGAGTTGTTTCTTTTCAGACTCCCACTTCAAAATCAAACTCAAGAAGGATGACAAACCACCTCACAATCCTTCCAGTTGCACAAGGCTTATTCACCAAATATAGCAGTGCTTGATGGTCCACAAAAAATATGAATTTATTTGCCAAAAGGTAATGGCGAAACTTTTTCACTGCATATATCATGGACAAACCTTCTCTTTCTGTTGTGGTATAATTCTTCTCAGCATTGTTCAACTGTCGACTAGCATATGAGATTGGGAAATCCTTATTATGCTCTCCCGATTGAGCCAAAATACATCCAATTGTAAAGTTTGAAGCATCAATATGGACATGAAAGATTTGTTCCAATACTGGTGCCCGTAAGATGGGTGTAGTCACTAATGCTTGCTTCAACTTTTCAAAAGATTCCTCACACTCATCAGTCCAATTAAACTTTACAAGAAGAGCATATAATGGTCTAGCTAGGATAGCGTACATGTAGATGAATCGACGATAATAGCCACAATGTCCCATGAATATTTGTACCCCTTTAGGGTTGATAGGCCGAGGTAATGAGACAATGACATCAATTTTATCCATATCTATTGAAATCCCATTACGAGAAACAATATGGCCCAAAATTTTTCCTTATCTTACCATGAATTTGCACTTGTCAGGATTCAAGCATATACGATAAACTTGAAACTTTTGAAACACAAGTCTGAGGTGTTCTATATGATCAGCACGGTCTTGTGAGTGAACACATAAATCATCCATGAAGATCTCAAGAAACTGCCTAAGGTACTCCTTGAATACATGACTCATTAATCGTTGAAAGGTTGCTGGTGCATTGGCATAACACGATAGGCAAAGATGCCATCTTCAGTAGCAAAGGCTGTCTTGTGTTGATCCTTTGGATCAATTGACACTTGATTGTAACCGGAGAATCCATCCAAGAAACTATATGCCTTTTTCCCTGCAACTCGTTCCAAAACATGATCCGTGATTGGAAGTGGGTAATGATCATGTACAGTAGCTGCATTTACCTTCTTGAGGTTTACACATACTCGAAGTTTTTCATTTTTCTTGGGCACCACTACAATAGGGGAGACCCATTCAGTGTGTTCAATCTCATAGATAAATTTTGCCTGTAAGAGCTTGTCTATTTCTTCTTTTATCTTTCGTTCGAAATTCTCATTATAAGTATAAGGACGTTGCTTGGAAAGCTTTGCATCCTCTCGCAATGGAATTGTATGCTGACATATGCTTGGATCAACTCCTTTGAGGTCTTTATAACTCCAAGCAAAAACATCGTGATACTCCTTTATTGTTTGAATTAATAACTTCTCCTCATCTTAGGACAAGTCTATGGAAATCCACACATAGCGAGGCTCTTCTCCTAGCTTAGCGATATCAATTTTTTTTGCATCTTCTGCACCATCATATGAAACCCCTGGCACGCTTGGCTTTTGTTGTATGGGTTGTTGAAGAACAATTTTCCGATCTTGAAGAGTGTACTGTGTGAAGTTGGGGGGAACATTGAGACCTTGTTCTTGTCCACTTGAGTCATCACTAATTGAAGACCATGCGGTTTTGAGCTCTCTTTTGCAATCTTGCATCAGATTTTTTTGTTCAACCGTTATCTTTGCACTTCTGACACTCTCTTTTGAATCGGTTTGAGACTTGAGTTTTGGTTTCTTCGTTTTTTTACGATTTTTGCTAAGAGTTTTTAGCTTTTCTCCTGGTTGGAATCCATCTGATCGTTTTACTTGGTCTTTGATACTATCTTGTGCTTGGACATAGTATAGATATCCATTCTTTCCTGAGAAGTGAGGTGGTGGTCGAGAGTGTTCATTCTTAAACTCCTCGTCTTCTTTTTGTATTCTCTCACATCGTTCCCTCTCATCTTGTTTATGGATTCTCTTATGGCTCTTACAGCATTTACATTTAGGTCGGCTTCGAGGGATCTCTACTTGAACCTCCCTTCCTCTCAAGAGTAGGCGTGCCTTTCCTAGCTCTTCCTCGGGGATTATCACATCATCGTCCAAATCAGAGTCCCATCCATCTTCCTTATCAGCATCATTAGCAAATTCGAGTATTAAATCCTCCACTGAGACTTCCTCAACATGCAGTGCTATTGTGGATGCATCCCCATAGTACAAATCATCTAGAAGGTCACATGGTTGTACCATTCGTATAGGAATAATGTCATATCCATCTGAGTCACAAAATTGAATTGGCTTAGTTAAAGCACATGTCGATAATGTTACAAGGACATGACTCCATTCTAGTGGATCAATTAAGTGCTCAGGGAAGGGTTGTGGAATGTATGCCTCATCTGATACACTTCGATTACCCTTAAGTCTCTCAGTGTTGAAATCCCTACATGAGACTCCACACATCCACAGTTCTTCTCGCCCATCTGACAATGTAACTCTTGAGCCCTCAGATGAAGCAGAATCAAACTCATCTATTGCAGACCTTGTTACATCACGATATGAGTGATTCTTTAGGTTGACCCTTATGATGACAGAATCATGTCGGAGGTACAAATAATTGTATCCCTAATCTTGAATCATTTGAAATTGTCGCATGAATGGTCTACCCAATATCACTTCATAGTTTGGATGCTTTCCAAAATCCACTACTGCAAATGTGTGCTCATATTCAATCCCACATGTGGTGACCAATATGTTCTCTAGCAGCCCAATGGGATGTTCTAAGCTTCCATCTGCTAGCTGCAAGCACATCCTGGTACTCCTAATAGCTGGTTTGCCCCACTTTTCCCAAATGGACCTTGTCACAATGCCCACTCCTGCACCACTATCAAGTATTGCATTTGAAGCTACTTTTCGCACTTCTAATGGGAGGGTAGCATTTCCCTGATCGTCCTCATAAAATTTTCCTACTTTGTTGATAGGAACTGGCATAACATATGTGCTTTGTCTCAGGGTGTATAGTACAATGATGGTGACCCTTTTGTAGCAATACCTGCTCTGACAAACATGTGGCAATATCATTCCACAACTCTGGACGAAGCTTTATCAAATTAAGTAAAGGTATGGTACAAGCCACTGGTGCTAACAAAATAGCTTGCACGATTCACATATCCATCTCCTTTGTCAACCTTCTATGCATGGAGGGTATCCTCAAGGTTTGAGAACAGTTCTCATATTCTCCCAAATAAGATGGTAAGGTTTTCATTGTATACTTACTTCTAGGAGAAACAATTGTTTGAACTTCCTCCTGGATGCTTGGGCGTCTAAAGTTGTTTTCTGTGCCCCTGGTAAAATCCACCTTAGAGAGTGGAGGTGAGATAATAGAGGACATATTCTCATTAACTTTCTCATGAACTGCTGCCCACATTTCATTTGCCATGTCCTCGTTAGCATCAATAACTTCATCATTGCATGGGAAGGCAAGATTAGGTGGCGGTAGAATGCCTTCTTTCAATGGGGTTTCAATTGGTGCAAACTTTTCGCTATGAGCTTGTGAGATCAGCTCACTTTTCATTTCCCAACTTGATGACACTTCTGGTATGGTTTCTAATGTTGGCTTAAGTGAGGTTAGGCCCCGAGGGATAGGTGGAGGTCGGCCCTCAAGTATTGATTGAGCTTCCCTAATGAGTTGTTGATGTATAGCTAGATTGATCTTCTCCTCATGAGGGTTTGGGTATTCTTGAAGCTTCTTGGGTAGCTCAGATAAAGCTGCAATGCGACTTCTATGAGCATCAATGATGGCATCTAGAGTCTCGTTCACCTTATCCACAAAAACAAAACCCCCAGAACTATCCTCAGTTGTACTAGCCTCATCTTGTTTAGCACTAGGCCCAGGTTGAGGTTGATGCTCCTCATGCACTTCTTGGGATGTAAAAGCTTGATCCCTCATGTTTTGTTTGGATACTTCTTAAGAACTACTAGATGCACTCTTAGTTTGCTTGTTGCGGTTCTTTTTCCTCCTAGTGGTCCTTTTTCTATTGGAACGTAGGGTCTTGTCCACTAGATTTGCCTTTGCATCCCTAGTTCGAGGTGTCTCATCAGTCTGCATTTCGGCATTTCGTGTCTGTGATCTAGTCATGACTCTAAGTGGCACGACATCCTCATTCTCTGATGAAGGTGGCGATGGAACTGCCCCTACAAAGTTGAGTGAGACCTTTGGTTGAGAGGTGCCTTCCTCATGTGGTTTCAGCAAACAATCCTTTGGAAAGTGTTCTACACAACATCCTAGACAATATCTTTCAATTGGTGGAAACTGTGGTACTGTTGTATTGGATTGAGCTGCTTGCCTTGGGCGATGTGAACAATCACGAGCCCAATGGGGTTCTCCGCACTCATAATAACAGGGGCCCATTAGTTTGGCTTCTACTTTCCTTTGCTGCCATTGACCTAAGGGTCCTGGAGTCCTAGGTTGGTAGCCGCCTAGCAACATCAAAGAATTTTGTTCCCCTGGTTGAGGCTCTAGTGCTTGGCTTGGATATGCGGTACTTTCAAAGATATTTTCCTTGGATGAATATGATGCATATTCCTCCTCCACATATCTTGGGTTTACCAAGTCTCAACACATATTTGAATTGTCGTAGTCAACAAACCTCACAGGAGCAGTCCCAGGAGCAGGAGGTTGAGCTCCAAGTATAGGTCGTGCTTGCTCTTGTGCCATCGGTGGCTTACGTTCAAAGTTAGTATACTGTTGATGCATTTGTGGAGCCACTGCACCCCTTTGCTGCTCACGCTCCTGTCTCATTCTTGCAATACGAGTACATTCCTGTGTGGTGTGGGTATAATTTCAAGCACAGGCCTAGCACCACTTCTTTGTGGGTTGGTTTGTGACTAGAGGAGAAAAGGTATTACATTCTTTGGTTTTATGGTTACCGCCACATGCTCCACAAAGATGAGGACCTGTAGGTAGTACACTCCTCATTCGCTGCTGCTGTTGTTGTGGCTGCATGGGTGGGCGATAGGTTTATCCCAATCTCCTTAGTACTATGTTCTCATGTTACCATCTTCACATAATAGTAGGTTAGTGGCCACCTAAGAAGATTTTTTATGCCCGACAAAGATAATTTTTTTAGGCCCTTGTGAAAGCTTTGTGAATATAACATGTGATCACAAGATTTTTGGTGTTATTAACATATGTTATTAACATGTTCACATGTTTTCGTTTACGTCAGTGAAATCCTTGGCGCTAGACCCTGAACTTTGGTCATCACCCCATTGATCCCTAGGTTGCACCTCAGGGCTAGAATCATCTTGGAATTTGAAGTTATCTATGAAATCCATAGCATCATGGCAACACTCATTGAAATTTGTATGCTTCTTCGCATAGAGATGTGTGTGCAGTGTTGAATTTTTAAATCCTTTTAAGAAGAGAGAAATTAATCGACTCTGGGTGGGCTTCTCATCTTCTGGGCAACGATTAATGTACTGCTTCATCCTATTTACACAGTCTCTAACACTCTCAGTCTCGCCTTGCTTAAAAGAGTAGATGTTTGCTACTGTGTCATGCTGAATCCCTATCAAGGAAAAAGCAGCAATGAATCTCTCTTCCAAAACTCGTAAAGAAGATTTGTCTGAAGCCTCTAGTGCTTGAAACCCAGCAAGGGCCTTTCCCTCAAGAGTGAGCCCAAATCCTTCAATTTGCGTATGCTTGTCAGTCACTTGCTCAGCTCAAACTGCTTGCCTAAATGCTGCTACATGGTCATATGGATCTCCTTACCCTTCGTACTTCTTTACCAGTTTTTCTAAAGGTTTAATGGCCTTACTTGTCTTGAATACTCATCAGAGGGCCTACAGCCTCTCACTCTTAGTGGGAACTGTTCCTCTCTTCGGTAAGACGGTCCACATGCATCCCAAATTGGTATGGGTCCCCTATTACCTGCCTCACCAACCCCCTCCAAAGATCTTGTTACCCGCATTTCAGGAGGTGCATTTATGGGAGGCCGAGTTGGCTCCCCTACCCTCCGATTGTCATAGTGAGAGGAATGTTGTTGTGGTGTGATCTGTGGTCGCATTTTGGTGTAGGATAATATCTTGGTGCTAGAGTTGGGCTACTTGCACTGGTCCACTTTGATGTTGAGGGTCCCTCTCTAGTGAACTCTCTTAGGGGAGGAGCAACAGTTTCTCCAAGAAAGGCTGTCTCTCCTGGCTTAGCTGTATTAGTTGAGAACACTTCCATGAATAATGGTTGTCCTCTCCACGTGAGCTCACGAATTTCCTTCCAATCTAAGGTTCGGTATTCATTGGCCCATTTATCAATGATTCGGTTCTTGTGTCTTGCAAGCTTCTCGACTACCACCACAAGTGCTAGAGGAAGATCTAGCTCTGGCAATCTAGTTGTGGCATAATATCCTTCTAAAGAGTCTTTATAGACCTCTTGAAGTGGGTCATCCTGAAAGACCTTTGTCACTGGAATTTGTCGTACAAACTCCCATTGGTTCTCAGTCCCCTGATCCATTTTGCTCTTGCCTTTCCTGTCCCTTTCCAAATTTAGATCTACACAAAGTAAATCATCTATGGATGGCTTTGAGGACTGGGCATTGGATGGTCCAGGCATGTCCGGCTCAATGAGCCAATCATTTCTAGACTCCCTTGCTCCAGAAGGCTTTAATAAATCTAGGAACTCACTCTTAGAGAGCTCTCCTAATTTGTCTACATTCTCTGGATGATAGGTGACTTCGTAGCGAACACCATCTCCACCCATGTACATGTTGCGCTGGTCATTGACTAGAGGTGCTCTATCAAGCTCTGAGAAAAAGTCTGCGATCTTAACAAAATACCGTTGTTGTGGATCCCTAAAGATCTCAGCTCCTTGAGCATTCGTGTAGACATATTGAAGTCTCACATTGAGTGGTAATCCCATCGTATCAGCTTCAAATGGATTAAAAGATCTTGTGGGTGTCCTATTTGGGGCTAAGGGATGACTATTTGACGGCCCTAGATTGTCCATAGACAATGAGCTAGTTGTCCTGGAAAGGGTATCAGATTGGGACTCTGAAGAGGTTTCAGCAATATCTACCAAATTTCCTACCGATTGGGTTCCACTTTCTTGCATAGGTACTTTAGAAGGTGCCCTAGACCCTATGGCAGTGTCTATATATGACGTCCCGACCCGCAAGTGTATAAGGTCAAATTTTAAAGTTTTTTTTAATTTTTTTTCAAAAAATCCAAAAATTTTCAAGTTGGCTCAAACTTTGCCAAAACCCATTTTGAACCCCCTCGAACATATTAGGCCAAAAAAATAGCATATTTTTCTGGATCAAAAATCGCCTAAAATTTACCAGTTTCCCATACTAACTATGGGAAAATGGTTCCGGGACCGAAATTTCGACGATGGGTGTTTTCTAACTCCTCTCGAAAAGTTAGATAACCTCCCAAATTTTTGCGGCAGAAAATGAAAAATTTTCCAGACTTTTTCTTTCACCCCCTTGTAACCCTCGGTGCAGTGGCGGTCTTTATGGTGCGGTGTGTGGGTCTCTCTGCACGGTGCGTTGTTCACGCACAACCACCTTTCTTTTTATTATTATTATTTTTTTCTTTTTTGAAGTGCGTGTGCAGTGAACTCAATGCATGTGCAGCTGTGAGATTTGCAGCAACAAATTCGAAATGTTCAATCTTCATGTGTGTATACGGATTTTAGTTTCTTTACAGGTGTAGGTTTAACAGAGAACTAAAATGCAGGTTTTACAGAGAACTAAAATGCACAAAATTTAAGATGCAGAAAACTA